>NC_143436.1:62784375-64062500 GCF_987193195.1 Phasianus colchicus | reverse complement strand
TGCACAGAAAAGCATTCAGATAGATTTTCAGTATCTCCAGAAAAGGAGACTCCAGAGCCTATATGGGCACCTGTTCCAGTGCTCTGTCACCATCAGAGTAAATTTTTCCTCATGTGCATATGGAACTTCAAGTTTGTGCCTGCTGCCTGTTACTGGACATAGCTGAAAAGAGCCTGAGCCCGTTCTCTTGGTTCCCACCTGATAGATATTTACAGGCATTGGTAAGTTTCCTTGTCAGCCTTCTATTCTCCTGGCTGAACATTACCAGTTCTCTGTGCTTTTCCTCATAAGAAGATGCTCCAGGCCCTCAATCATCTTTGTGGCCCTCCACTGGAGTCTCCCTCGAAGTTCTCTGACTTTCTTGAACTAAGGAGCCTGGAATCAGACACTGTACTTCAGATGCAGCCTCACCAGGGCAGAGTAGAGGGGGAGGATCATCTCCCTCAACGTGCTGGCCATGGTCTTTTTAATGTATCGCAGGATACAATTGGCCTTCTGGGTCACAAGTGCACACTGCTGACTTGTGGCCAGCCTTTTGTTTATGAGAACAACAAAGTCCTTTTCTGCAGAGCTCCTTTCCAGCAGGTTAGCCCCTATCTATTCTTAAATTACATTCCTCCTCAAGTGCAAGACTCTACACTTGCCCTTGCTGAACCTCATCAGGTTCTTCTCTGCCCAACTCTCCAGTATGTCCAGGTCTTGTTGAGTGGTAACACAGCCTTCTGGTGCGTCAGCCACTCTTCCCAGCTTTGTATCATTAGCAAATTTGCTGAGGGTACACTCTATCCTGTTATCTGTGTCACTCATTAAGATGTTAAACTAGACTGGATCCAGTATCGATGACACCTGAGGATCACTGCTAGGTACAAGCCTCCAACTAGACTCTGCACAAGCTGATCACAATCCTTTGAGCACTGCCCACTACTCTCTGCCCACTCATCTATTTCATACTTCCTAAGCTTACCTACAAGCGTATTATGGGAGACAGACTCAAAATATTGCAGAAGTCAAGGCAGAAAAGATTCACTGCTATCCCCATATCTACCCTGCCAGTCAAGACATCATAGAAGGCTACCAGACTGGCCACGCATGACTTCCCCTTGGTCAATCCATGTTGACTGCTCCTGATAATCTCCTTTTCTTTCACTTGCTTCAAGATGACCTCCAGAATAAGCTGTCCATTTTCTTTCCAAGGGAAAGCTTGTTTGCTTATGTTTCTACAGAGTTCATTTTAACAGGATTAGAACCTCTCCCCACAATGCTCACAGTTCTCCAGAAGAAATCCTGCCTTAACAATTCAGTCTAGTCAAGAATAATGCCAAGCATAAAGCTTACTGGTACCCAATTTTTTTTTTTAAAAGTCTAAGGAAACAGGACAGCGCCTGCCGTAACTTAATTATTTAATGGATGTTTTATAACAGCACATAGAGGCCCCATATGATGTCTGAGCTTCTCTGCTGTAGGTGATATACATACTAAGAGACAATCACTGCCCCCAGGAATTTTATAAAGTAGATAAATAGGACAAAGGTCAAGCCAAGAGGAGCATTATTATCTTTAGTTTACATATGGAGAATTGAAACACAAGGAGATAAAAATCTGAAAGTCACACAGCGAGCCTGTGGCAAAGCAAAGTTCTCCTAAATTCTAATTCATTGCTCCCTTCTTCCTCTCAGCTTTGTTCTTCTTTGAAAAGCAAGGAGCTGCTTGAATTCTACATACAGAGCTAAACGCGCACTGCACGGGACAGAAAAAACCAGCAATTTATAATTCACATAGATCCTTTTCAACCACAGATCTCAAAGTGCACTATAGAGTAAGGTAACTCTTCATTCCATGGAGTGAATTGCTCAGAGAAATGCAGAGGAAATGACATGTAGTTTCATAGGACGGATGAAAGGTATAATATGGCAGAAGTCCACTGTCCTTTGAACCTAAATGGATAGTCATGGTTTTCCTCATCTTGCAGTCTCGTAGTCATAAAAATGGTTTAGCTGTGATGACTCCTCCCATGCTTTCAGCTGTCAGGAGGCACAACCCAGGACTAAGGGAGAAGGAGCAGAGAAAATCATTTTTTACATCTCCTGGACGCTAGGTCCACATCTTTTCCCATTCCAGTATAAATTAACTCACCTCAGAAGGGCTTCTCTAATTTACTGTGGCTTTGAATGACTTCTTATCAGCCAGAATAGTGGAGTTCTATGCTTCCTCCCTCTGTCTCAATCAAGGGAATAGTGCAGGGTCATTGTGCCAAACATATGCAGCATCCTTCTTGAGAGGTGTATTCCACACGGGGCGATCAATCTAACCCCGTGGCTCCTTTCCAGCAGCTGAGCCAGCACAATGAGAGCTACACCAGAGCCCAAAATTGAGCACGTTGTCTCTCATTGTGACCAACTTCTGTTCACAGGAACGTGACAAACTTCTAGATTTTCTGCCTCTGTTACACAGGGCCTGATCTCATCTGCCTTTAACAGTCACTGTCTTTTAAGTTTGCTGTACTTTTCATATTGCTAGACGCAGAAATAGTAGTGGATCATTCATTTACAAAAGTAGGAACAAACTCAGAAAAACTCCTATGTTTTTGTATTTAAAATACTTGATATAACCACATGAAGGTCATCATTTTTTGAAGAAGTCAATGCTATGTGTATATAAGTTTATATCAGGTATAATAATCAGACTGGATATATTACTTATTGGTTTATTTTCTTTTCAATTTATCTTTCTAGTAAAGAACATTTCAGTTCTGCATAAAGAACTGTAAGAAAAAAATAAAGAGACAAAATTATTAAATAATAGCAGCATCGCTCCATATTCTTTCCTCAAAATTAGCTCTAAGTCACACATTAGCCATTAACTCTTTTGACCTGTTCTTCGCTGAAAGATAGGTTCCACTTTAGGTTTCAACCTAAGACTTCAGTATCTTCAGCACTGACATAATCTTAATTGTTTTCTATATTTCTGAAAAGACATAAATGGGAGTTAGAAAGTAGATTATAAAAAAAAATATATTTCAGGGTAAGCCAAATGATCATAAAATCAGCTCTTGAAAACCCCTAGAAGTAAAATAGCATGTGCCAGTAGCAGTAGTAATGGTTTGAAACATTCAAATGAAATATATGCACTGAAGACATCACCATATCATATACTTAATGTGTTGGGTTCAAATGCTAATTGAGTATAAGTTGAGAAATCCAAACACAAGTCAATTTTGATAAGAATGTGAATGCGTTTATCAAAAAAAGATTTCAAAATGTTGATTTGAAGCCTCCTGGGATTATTATGGATACACAGAAAATATGAACATAAAAACACAACTCATCTGTTCAAATTCCAACTCCATTCTGTTTGTTTCAAGATGAAGAAAATTTCTGCTCCTTGCCACTCTTTCTTCTATTTTACAGTGACAAGCAATTTCCACTTTTATCTGATCTGCACAGATTTTCTCAGTCCTGCCTCAGTGAATTATGGTATGGAACCAATCAGCTAAACATATGAGAAATAGGATCTTGCATTTCCAATAGAAAGGTCACTGAAGTAAGACGTATCTAGCCCACAGCCACTACCAACGTTGCGATCATAGACTGGGTTTTATCTGGTCACTCTTAAGCTCTTGCCTTGAGGAGAGGTGGCAACTCACTGCTCCTGCTGAGTTTGGGACCATGCAATCCTATTGTCTTTGGCTGGACTATACTATCCTCTGCCCCCTGCAGTGGATGTGCAACAGCTTTAGTGCCAGGGGTAGCATCCTGTGGCAAGATGGGCTCCAGCAAAGAGCTCACTTTGGCTTTTATACTGCCAGTACTGAGACTTCTAGCATATTGGTGCATGTTGGGAGTGCAAAGGCAGAGAACTTACTTCTACTTTAGCTGGAATGAAAAGTTTACCTCAGGTTTTGCTAATGGAAAATTCAATTTAAATAATATTTTTCTATAGTAAAAGGAAAGGTGGTGAATATTTATTTATTTTCAAGCAATATATTTTTCAGTGAAAAAAAAATTGAATGTTTTCAACCAACCCTATTGCTATGTGAACGCTGCTTGGTACCCCTGTTTAATTTCCATCAATAAAGCAGTAAAAGTCAAACTCAGATCTTGGAGTCATGAGAATAAGTGGTCTGCTTCCTGGGAATACCTATAACCCTCAACTGATCTAATGGATATCAGATACAGACACAAAGAAATCCAGAACTATCTCTCTACTGAAGAAGTGATGAGATGGTATATAAGATACAACTTTAGGATACAGATCAATGCTTTCATGTGAATATTCATACTCTTTTAGTGACTACCATACATCATCTCCAGTGAATGAGGGAAAGCTTCCAAGCAAAAAGTGGTGTGATCAAGCCCATAGAACCATATCTTCATGATATCCATTTATTAGAGAAATTATGACTTCATGAATTTTCAGACTCCAAATACAGACTACTTGATCTTGTAGCTTTAAAGTTATTTCATGTAGGTTTTCTTTATTTTTTTTCCCATCAGTGAATATGTGTACATAGTTTTCACAGGGATTACAGGATACAAGGGACAGTAAGTATGCTTCAGCATATGGTGAAAACATATGGTTGGCTGCTTTTCTGCCTATATCTCTTTTATTTATTTATTTTAAATTATGTGATTCACATTATTAGTTGAAACCCTTTCAATTTACTTGGCTATGAATAAGACTTTAATTCTTCTTTTTAAAATATTATTTATTATTATTTGGGGTTAAGGAGTATGCACAGAACAGGGGAAAAAAATGGGCTGAATTTCCTACTGATGTAAATGAACAAAGCAGTATCAGTACCTCAGATCAAAGAACTACAATTCCTGTCAAGCAGAAACCTTTGATTTGTCATGCAGATTCTGAACCTATATTCCTCTTAGTATATTCTGCATGACTCCAGGAGTTAAAAACCAGGAAGCAATGAACATAGAGGTGTGGGAAATCGTGGCATCTTGGTTACTTGTCCAAAAAGGCACCAAGGCGTGAAGAAGCCTGGAAACCCAGCCCATGTTGCTGCTAAGAAGCCTGGGGAGGCAGGCAGGAGAAAAAGGTCAGTTGGCAATTCTGAGGAAACCAATTTGTCGCATCTGAGGCATTCAAGGCCAGGTTGGATGGGGCAGCCTGATCTGGTGCACGGCAGCCCTGTCCATAGCAGTGGGTTGGAGCTCAAGGATCTTTAAAGTCCTTTCGAATCTAAGCCATTCTATGATTCTATGATTTTATGATACTATGTTTCTGTGCAATTGATGTATTTTGATCTAAAACCAGTCCATTAAAAGTTGTGTGAGCAGAAATCTTTCCCAATGAATTGGGCTATTTGAAATTCAGTTGGAAATACACTCCAAAACAAGGAATGTTAACGCAACAAAGAATTACAAAAAGATTCTGCTGTATGCCATTGTTCACTACGCTACAACATGTAAGCCTGTTAGATCACAGTCCAGTCGCCACCACGCTGGTATTAGCCACTTGAAAATGCTCTCTCTGTCTTAATTCTGCTTTTTTGGTGCTTCTCAGCTGAAGGGCCAGAGACTTGTTGGCACAGGGAAATCTTCCACCCTTTTTGATCAGGGGCTTTCTGGCTGTCACTGCATCTTTTGTAGGACAGGCGACAGTCCTCATTTGGACTGCTACCCAAGGAGATCAGATGCCTGGTCTGAAATCCCTGCTTCAGCACAGACTTCTAATGTGAGCTTAAAGATGTGACTTTGCCTTTTTGCACCTCAGTTCCCTAACAGCGGCACAGGAATCAGAGTGCTCTGCTGCCCCCGAGGGCGACTGTGGGGTGCTCCAAGGCCATAGGGACGTGTCAGTAGCTCAGCCAGGTGTAAGGCTTTGATCTCCAGAATTATTAATCCAGCATTTCAAAAGGACTTAATTCACAATGAGAGATTTAATATTTTCAAGAAACATTTCCCTTTTTTTTTTTTTTTTTCTTTTTTAGTAGAAGTTTTATCATTAATTCTTTAAACAGCTTACATAATCCCACATACAAGTTTCAAGGCTTGATCTTATTATCTGCCTCTCGCTGTAAACTTTCTGTTTTGGTGCAACATGAGTTTTGACCAAGAGGCATTACATCTATGCTGGCAGCAAGTCTGTGGATGTTGATATGCTAGGCGGGAGGTAGGTGATTTTTCTGGAGACATCGCTCACTTTCTCTAAGGGAAAATATGAAATAAAAAAGTATAGAATGACCTTGCACTAATAAGCCTCTGCCTCGAGACAATGATTAAACCTGGTAGCGCAAGGGTTGGTTTATGAGTAATATGAGCTAAGGCTAATGAAAGGATCCCATTAAAAAAATGTATAACTTAGGCACTTGTCTGCTCTGAGAAACTCAGTCGCTGATATTGCTCTCTTAAAGTGGTCTGAATTACGAACAGAATGGTATATCCAGATATTGCAGTTAGCTCCTATTTCTAACAAAACTTGTCAACTAGAGGGCTTGGCAATCAATCCGGCATACTTTACCAGGAGTGAAATCTGGATATGAAACCTGTATTTTGAACCTAGCTCTAGGTTAAGGATTTAATTGTACAAAGTTTTCTCATCAGTGGTGTACTACAGTACTACCATCAATACTGTAACTTGTATGCTGTGACCTGAGCTGGTACCTTCTGCACAAGTGCCAGTGTTTTTCTTATATTTGGGAAAAGGTCCACCTGATAACATTTTCAATAGCCTGGTCAGAGCTCACATTGCTACCTTGTTTTCTTCATTCAGGATACTCAGAAGCAAATTAATTTTCTCAATTTAATTTGAAAATTTCCATAGAAAGATATACTTGGCTACTTTTAGCAACGATTAACACATATTCACATTTCAATTGTGCATGCACAGCACGTGTGATGGATCCAGGCCATGCCAGGGTTACTGTGCAATGTGCAAATCAGCTGCTGTGCACACGTATGGTAGCTCTAACACATCCAGTAACAAAGCTACTTCCTCTAAATTGGGAAATTCTGCCAGCTTGTGGGCAAAATCAGCTGGGCTGCACAGAAGCAATGTGAATGGCATCATATTCATATGCAAGGATAAGACCTCATGACATGTAAAGTACAGTCCCTTGGTGGTACCATTTTGAATTGTGGCCTTGTTGGTTGCCTGCCTAAATCTTTCAGTCTGTGACTGAGGAAAAAAAGAAAACCACCAAGAAATATACAAATCTGTTTTCAGGTTTCCATCAAATCAGCACTACTTTACCTGGGAAAGTACATATGTTTTGTTATTTTAATATTTTTATTTAATAATCTTTTTATTTTTAATCAGAAAAGTTTAGTGGAAAATTCCAAGCAGCTGTAACATAGGCCTTCTATAGAACAGAACCTGATTACTGTCTGTAGAAATTACTATACAATGAATTTAAAAAAATAATAATAATAATAATAAAAGTAGCAGTGGTCAGTGACAAACTTCAGGTCATACCTTTTCTAACCTGTTTCTTCTCTCTTGTAAACATTTAAAAAGATTATTATGACTACCAAATATCTTTTTATTTATCAAGTATCTCTAGTAATAGTTGAACATCAGTAAAGGAAGTTTACTGCATGGTTATTTCCCACCCATTGAGTATTTAACCATAAATGCATTCAAACTATGGAGTTCAAACAATTTGGTTATAGGAAAAAAATAAAAGGTGCATTAAGTTATTTTAAAACAAAGTTCATTTTCTATACAGCACAGTTCATATATTAATTCATCAAGGAGAAATTGATGCTATGTACTCTTTGCTACAAATATTAAAGCCCTTTTTAGAGTGACCTGAGACACAGCATAGTGTAAAGATGTCTATTTGAAAAAGTAAATGAAAAGCAAAGAGCTTTCTGAATAATTCTGACTCTCGCCAGTGACTTGGACATATCTTTTCAAACAGTGAAATGAAAGAATCTGCAGTTTCTGAGATCTTCTACATTCAGTTAGAGTACCCTGGTAAAAAAAAAAAAAAAAAAAAAAAAAAAGCTAAAGTAGAAGAGTATCTAGAAGGAAAGAAGATCAAATTTATTTTCTTACACAAGGGCTCTTTTTGCTACTGGCCATAAAAGTCAAAGCAAAGCTTCAAGAAATCAGGAGACATAAACAGCTGCTATATTTTAGGTCACTCTTACAAACTAAAATCAGTTATTTTCCTACAACTCTGTAGAACAAACTCCATAATTTGAATTTTTGGGTTCAGATTTGATTTTCGAACAAATTCTCTATACTCTTCTAGTTGCACAGGGAGTAAACTTTAACTCCCTTCTTTTAACTGAGCCCTTTACTAGGTATGATTTCACGATTTTCTTTCAACAAATGTCCATAAATTACAGAGAGTTGACTCTGAATATTTGCCTGTAACTCACTGGGAGATGCTACTCACTCATTTACCAATGTTGTGGCACCATGGTTGATACTGAATCATCTTCTTTGGATCACCAGACTCAAGGGATTTGTGCCTTAGAGAACAGGCAGATTGTTGCGGATTGTGTTGTATTTTCCTATTTACTTTCTATTTAAGACTATTTGTGCTCTGCATGGCAATTGTCCATGCACTGCTTTCCACATGATCATGGCCTCTGTATTCTCACCATGGGCCTTTATCTAGGCTGCTTTAATTTATTATTTTTATGTGTGGGCTGTAATGAAATCCAGTGTCCTGGTGCTTTGCCAGCACAATCCTAAGGAGTACCACACCCGAGGAAAAAGCCCTTGTAGTACAAGGGTGTGTGATGGCTTTGGGTTTGTTGGGATACTATTGAAAGACTATGCTGGATGAAGGGAACAAGACTTGGTGCCATCACATACATATTGGCTCAGACTTTAAGTTAATGTAATGGCCAATTCATTCCCAAGTTTTCTTGGGAAGAGATCTCGTTAATCCAGAAGGGATCTCAGGAGAAAATCCAATACATACATCAAGTAGACAATCAGGGAAATAGATTTAAAGTGAAATGTTGTTACCTAAACTAGCAGTATGAACACATGCTCCTGTTCTATTTGGATCAAGCTCTGAATGGTAGTCAGTAAATAACATAATATCCTGGTAGTATGTTGTTAAAAAGAGGAGTGAAATGTTTCCTCCTTCCTAAAGCTTTTGATGTGCTGTTCTGCTTGAAAGAGAGCATTTAAAGTGTGCATACTATGGAGAAATCTCACTACTGACATATGCTCTGCTTTAGTGGACCTGCAACCCACTGCAGATGATGTTAACTTGAAAGCCTGAAAAGATAATTGCTGATATGGCAACTGATAACAAAATACCAATTAGCAATTTTCAACATGTGATTGAGATCCTGGAAATCTGCATACTACAAATCATGTCCAATCCCAGAAGATTATCAGTCTTTGTGCAAGAAATTACAGTTCAGTCAGGTAATTCTTAGTGATCCACAAATTACCAAAAAACACTAACTAAACATGATCTGAAAAGCCCAACATTTTGAAACTCTTCTCTTTCCACTACATTGAAATACACCAAAATTAAAAACTTTCAACATACTGCCTTCCACAGACAAAATCCTTGGAGCCACTGCTGTAAGCAGCAGAATTCCTTCATGTTCATATGAAATGAGGTTACAGCTTAGGTCCGTGGCATCCTTCAGACTGTTTCAGGATTTCCATTTTTCTGTTTCGTTTTTTTTTTTTTTAAGGCTTTGTTTATTGTTTTCTTGCATACATGAGTATCTCAAAGAGGATGTATATATGGCAGGTGTGTGCATATGCTGGAAGATGGTGGTAGCTACACTGCTCCAGGAATCTTTTCTAGTATCTTATGTGCGTTTCTTCTTTTGTTGTATAATCTGTTGTCCGTATTTAGCTAGCAGGCCTCCGTGTCTTCGATGCTAAGAATACAAAATTAAGGTATATTTTAGACAATTTTCCATTTTGATCGTTTATTATATCAGAGATGATGATGAAACATGATTCATTACTTGGAACTGTAAGCTCCAGCCTTGCTCAAGGATCAGCCAGCACTTCATAGAGACTCCCATGTGGGTGGAACAGTTGCCGAGACCTTGCCTAAGGAGTATAATTCCATGTAATGAAATCAGTTCTGTTAACAACCACAGCAATTACTTTTGTATTTGAAAACATGAAGCTCCGTAGCCTCACTACCAACTGAACTGCAGTCACTTCAGCAGCAGAAATATCTTTAAAGGAGGAAAAAGACAAAAAATGATTGTAAAACTATGATCACTTATTTGGTTGCACCCAAAATTAAAATGCTGTGCAGTAAGAGACAGCACTCACTCTCCACCCCCAAATGTCTATCCTAGTGATATACAAGAGGTTAAAACAGTATGGAGAAAATACTGTATTATTCAATCTTGTAATAAATTTCTGCAGGCAATATTCAGTAGCTCAGTTCAACCACTGGCCCCACTGGAGAGTTTTAGTGCTCTGAAGATTAAGATTAAATTCAGAAATAGCAAAGCCAAATTTTCTAGTTTTTCCAAGGAGCAGATGGAGGATTATATATCTCTCTTATATGCACAAAATAAGTTTCCATTATTCAAGAGTTGTTCTGTAGATCAGTCACAGAGACAAGCATGCTTTTTCTGTGCTAAGCACAAACACTACCTTCATGACACAGTGAGGTTTTGATAAACAGAAGCCTTTTAAGTAACATTATAGAAGTAACCATTTTTCCTTCATAGCCTTTCAAAGGGGCACTGGCATTTTCAAAATGGCACACATGAATTACATACCAATCTAATGATCATACAGCGCGTTGGAAATTTACTCCTAAATGGCTTCTATTGTAGAAAGGTAGTCAATTTACATGTCAGAGTAAGGAGGTCTGAATAGGAGGAAAGTCTGAATATCCTCACTTACATCAGTTTAATTCCGCAGACTTCATTGAAGTTATTCCTGATTTGTGCTGCTATAAATGAAAAGAGAATCAGATATGAAGCATTGTAATGTATGATGATGTATTGGTGATCAAAGTAGAATAGCCTTCCATCAAAGAACAGTATGCATTACTAAGCTCATTTTGTTGTACTAAATGACTTAATTCTCGGAAGAGGAATAGTCCCAAGCCAGATAGATAGTTAAAATCAGTTCAAAAGTACACAAAATGTGGAGACAGACAGAAGGGGAAAAAAAAAAAAAAAAAACCAACAACAAATAACCAGAGAATAAAGAGTTGGCATTTTTCTCTTTCCATCTGAAGATCTCAACACAATTTACTACGTTGAATTATGTCACCTTCCTCACATTCCTTTAACGAAAGCATTATATCAATCTGCAGATAATGAGAAGGTAAGATGTAAAGATTAAGGACATCATTTTCAGAATCACCTAAATTATTTGGGAGCATCAGCTCCTAAAACATATCAAAAGAAACAGAACTTCAGACGAGTGTTACATTAAAAAATATCTAGCGAATTAATGGAAGAAAAGAATCCCCCCAATTTCTGAAAAATATGTCTAACAATATTCCCTAACTGGGCACCATGGACTTCAGTGGACGCTTCTGGAAACATTAATCAGGTCCAAATGAGATTGATCATAACCAGAGGCAAAGCTCGAATCTTTCGATTCAGTCTTACATATTTATCACGATACCTTTCATCATTCTTTTTCTAGCTCAGCCATTTATAATTTGGCCATTTTATAATTTGACAGGCAGTTATCACATAGGTGCAAAACATCTGAGCAAGGATAGCCAGATCAGTAAATGATAAACCAGCTACACATTTTTCCAGTTAGCTATTGTCTCTTTTACTTTTCATATTATGCATAAATTCACGATAAGCTCATGATATCGGTAGGTATCAGTCACTCACTGCCAGAAGCAAAACTTCCTGTTGCGATGAAATGGACGACTGGACAAAGCCTCTGTGTGGTCAGTGTCAGCAACAACTGTGGAACCTGTTTGTCTCACAATTCACTCACTTTCTTGTAAACCCTGCTGTCTCTAGTAGCTTACAGCTCTCAAGCAGACTCCAGGAGTACACAACGTTATGGGGTTAATGGACTCAGTTGCCAAGATTCAACAGCCAAATAGAGATGGGTGTCAGATCTCTATATATAATCTCCCGTACATCCGGAGCTGGGAAATGGATTCTGTGCAAATGAAAGAGAGATAAAACTTAACCAAGTACGCCCTTAATGTTAAGAGCCTCAATCAAGACAATAATACCTCCATTTCGTAACTATGGGTTTCGCTTTACTTTAGCACCTGTTTATTAAACTCCTTGCTTCTCATATTCTGAAATGGAAATAAGCCAATTTTTGAAAGCAGTGGCAAAGGATTTCTCACCAGTGAGGGGCTCTGGGCATGGATGAAGAGAACTGATTACACGCCTCACAGTTTCTCTCTGTATTTTTATGTGCTAATTGTACTGTTCTTTTCTGTTCTTGAGCGGGATGGGTGCTTTGGCGATGTTTGATGCCAGTACCTCTGAGTATCAGGGGTACTTAAACTCTGCCACCTTCCTCAGTTTAAATTATGAAAAAGTAAAGAAATAAAATCTGTATCTGACAGGGAAATAGAAAAATCCTTATCTTTGAATCTTTCAGAATTACCCTGGACAACACACTAGAAAAGATTACAGTGAACAGGACTAATTCTTCACTGGCATAGAGATGGACTAGATAAATGAATCAGTCTTTTCTGTATCTAATTTCTATGATGGTAAGGCATTAACGTTCTGACCAAGCAATTTACATTGATTTACAATTACAATTTATAAATCTGTGGGTACATACATCAGGATTTCAGATCAGCTTATATAATATGTATAAATATATTTTCATTGTGTTTGTTAATGTATTGCAAATGAGGATGTAAATCTGACATGAACACAGGTTTACTTAATTGTATTTTATTTAAAATGACAGTTACTCCTGTACAAATGAGTAGCAGAGAACTACAGCACAGGCCTTGCTCTGTTCTTTAGCCCAGGGTTAAACTTGCAGAACAAATTTGCATCATTTACTTGTCTTCTGACATATTTCCTCTTGATTGCTTTCTTACCCTGAGAATACATGCCTTTTGAGGGCCAGATCCTCAGCTGTAATGCAACTAGAGCACCCTTCAGCTTAATTCATCATCTTTAATAAAGTTATGCTAGTTTTCAATATTTGAGGATTTGAGGTGAAATCGTTGGTCCAATTAAACCAATAAAACATTTTCTATTGAATTCAAGGATTTCATCCTTGGCCTTTCTATGTACACACATTTTTTTAAGACCAAAGTGATATACAACAGCTCTGTACAACTTGCACGTAGCAGATCCTTTTAAGGAAAGAGTAGAAAGCTCCTCAGACAGTGCACATCCTGTTTCCTTGTGAATACATTCGGAATGTTTATAAAACAAAATATAAGATGAGTTATGTCAAAGATTCATATAAATTGTTGCCATTTATAAATATTTCTGACATCCTTTGGACTGAAATTAACAATGAAAATTTCTGTAAGCCAGTGATAGTCTAGTTTTATATCAACTAGCACATAGAAAACTTTTTAAGTCCTTCTAGTCTACGATCATATTTTTGAATGAAGGGTTTCACATAAAACCAAAATGACAGTGGACATTTAACAGGAAAGGACTGAAGCAATAAATGTCCAAAGAGCAGCTGGATCCTGTTTCAGCCTGCATGGGCTGTACCAAATAACTGACAGTCTTATTGCCTTTCCATTTTACGCAAAAGTTCAGTTAAAAAAAAAAAAAAAAAAAAAGGTATCTTCTGGAAGCTATTCCATGTAGAATGTAACTCATATTCTGGGCAGGGTAATATTTTATTTGAGCAGCAGATAGTGGATCCATAGGAGCATACTGACAGAGAGATGCAGTTGTGGAAATTAAAGACAGAAAAATTATATGTAGGGCCCAGCCCTACTTAAATCTGCAATGTTTTTTCGCTCTACTCCCAGGGGAGTTGAAACAGGCCCTTTGGAGAGAAATCCTGGTTTCTTTTGGCCCCTTATAGTAACAGGACCATAATGACAGAGTACGAGCCTGACACATTCGTCGAGACTGATAAAAAGACAGTGATGTATGTGTAATTGCTTATCAGGAGGTATTAACTTGAAGTTGTTTTTTAATGTACACAATTTCATGTTTAATACCATAATATGTAGCAATTTTATATCAATTTTCTATTTTCAGTGTGCTTTCCCCTCCTCTTCTGCTCAAATTTTTAAGGGTGTTATTTTTTAACAGTAAAGACTTTATCCTGTAAGATCAAACACATAGGTGTCTGACATCAGAGGGTTTTTAAACCCCGTAAACATTTGCGCTTGCTAGCACCTTCATAGATGTAAACAACCTCCCTCTCTCCCTAAATTCAACACCTGGTGGAATCAAAGCAAGCCAGAGAGGGAAGGGGCCCTCAAACTTCCACCTATGCGCTTCTGCTTATATCTTGTTACTTCTGCTAATTTTACTGCAAAACATAAAGTAAACTCTGCATTCCAGTGTAATATAAATGACATAATTTAATGTGACTAAGAGATATACAGATGGCATTGCATTTCCTCTGCAGTGTGGAGAGGTCAGACAGCAATTGGCTGTAACACAAACTAAGCTAATACCGAGCTACGGGCTGCCAGATCGTGGTCCCGCTTACTAACAGCCTATACTATGTGAAGTAATTGAGCATGCACCAACCTTCTCAACTGTACTTCAGCAAGTGACGCTGTTGGAAAATGTCAACGTGCTCCAACTCAACAGATCTTCCTGTACGGAGAAAATATTGTAAAGATTTTCATAATTAGAGGTATAGAAGGAATAATCTTACTGAGTGTGCCTAGAACTAAAGCTCCTTTAAGAAAATGATAAAAATAAATCTAGAAGTTCAAAATAAGCACTTTTACTGTTATCTTTGATACACAGACACACAAAAAAATAGTGTCTCTTGTTTTTTTTTTACTTCTAAGTGTTCAAAATATAACTAGTAATATTTAAACTGCTGCAAAATTTTCTAGTTTCTATTAAGAATTCCCATTTAAAGCTTATTCGAAGGAAAGAGGATTTAATAATTTTTCATTGAGAAAGTCTACACAAACTGGAAGATAACTCCATTTACTAGGATCCTGGTTAGTTTGCTTCACTTCAGAAATGTAAAAAGGGGTTTAATGGTGTCCCATCCATGCAGTTATGGGATCTTCTACTACATTAAGGCAGAGAAGAAAGAGAGAGGATCTGACAATACAGACAACCAAGCTGTACTTGACTCCCAAGACTGTCATCAGGAGATACTACAAAATAATAATAATAATAATAATAATAATAATAATAATAATAATAATAATAATAATAATACTTCACTATAAAATCATCTTAACAAGCCCTCTCATCCCCAGGAAACGTGCAAAGACATTTTAGTCTCTACACTCATGGGCACTAGATTATTAGATATTTGTAAATCAGCTGCTGAAATCTAAAACTACTTGGTTAACTTCTAATAATAACAAGTAATTGCTTTCTGATCAGATAATCAGCAAATAAAAGAATGCATACAGGGTGGAATTGTCCTCTACAGATGCTCAGCTCTGTGTACCTCTCTGAAGATGTGCTGGAAAAATCACTTAAATTTGCTGCTGTGGATGAGGCTCAGCCCACATGAGGTTAATTTCTGGTTCCAATTTGGAAGCAACTTGTCTCTCTAATGTGTGTACACCTGAAGAGAAGACTTCCAAAGAAAGTATGCCCAGTTAGCTCAGTTATGGTAACTCACAGTGCAACTGTAACACGAACATGTTCTCTGCTACTGCTCAGCCACCTGAACCCTACAGAGACATGAGATGAAAGTCTGAGCAGTGTTGCCAACACCTGACATTTTTGCATAGATCTCAGAATACTTGGTACATTTCTTAAAACTCCAAATCCCCAAATCAAAGATTATTAGAGGATGTAAAATTTTATTTAAAAAGCAATGGTGTTTTTAGATCTGGTTGCTTCAGAGAAAAGCATAAAGGTTTGCATTAAGGAGAAGGTAGTAAAAATCATCCAAATTAATAATTTTAAAGGCAGTTTAATGATTTCTTGAGGCCTGAATCATCCTTTGGAACATCTGGAGCTGTCAAAATTAAAACTGACTGTAGGAAGATCTCACAATACTAAATGACTGTACAATGAAATGTTTGATGAAATTAAAAGTTAATAAATGCAAAATAATGCATATTGTAAAAATAGTGATCGTTATATACATGGCAATGACAATTACTAACACAGAAGGAGATCTTGAAGTTACTATGTTTGCTCAGCAACGTCAGCTCAGTGATCAGTGCTGGTCAGAATGCAAACTGAAACATCAGGAATGACTGAGAAAGGAATACAGATTAAAATAGAAAACATCATAATCTTGACCCAGTGCCTCCACATCTTGATTACTGCAGGCAATTCTGTTTCCTTCCATATCATATGGTAGGACTAGATAAGACACAAGGAAGGTCACCCGTGTTCCTGGAGTTATTGAACAACTAATTCACTAGTGTAAGTGAAGATGAATAAACATAGGACAAAATGAAAGCATTTTCTGAACTTAAGCAAACTCATATTTGCAACTATGTGAAATTTTGTAAATTTCACAACAAAGGCATGAGGTACTACCAAGTTTTTTAGGTAGGTAATTTAAAATACGTTGCTAATATTTACCCAAACACATTCTAAAGTTAATCCAATTCACTCATGTCAGGAGTACTTTCATCCTGCTTTTTTAAAAGAGAAGCTCTTCTGGGTGATTTTCTTGACCCATCACAGCTTTGATAGTTCTGACTTTGAGCATCATTTGCAAATAAAAATATATTTTTCAAGTCATTCAGGCAAGATGTGTGGGCAGTGTTACACTTCTGAAGAGTGGGTGGCAGATGAAATTCACAAGTGGAACATATGCTGCTTTCTCTAAAAGCAATGCATTCAGCGTGCCAGGCCAGTCCTTTTGGCATTTTGGCTACCAAAATCTATGAAAGCATTCACAAACACCTCTCAAAGATAATGTTGTAACAACGCAGCACCTCAGCCACCCCAGTGGACACCAGCAGTTATACGTCTATTGCAGAGTTAAAAGGGCTAGATTTTATTCTCATCTTTCCCTAATTCTATTCACTGCTCAAACAATCAGTTTGTACAAATCAGACAGAAAATCTAGCTTTTAGCTCTCTTTTTCCCCCTCTATCTCATTGGTCATTTAATACAAGACATCATGCCTCTGCCCATTTCAAGATTTTGTTATGCTACTGTGATCCCCTTGTGAAGTAGTTTCATCTTAAACCAGAAACTACTCAAGCTAAATGCCAGTCTTCAATGTTTCAAATTTAGAATCTTTTTGAGGTGCTTGCTCTCAGAGTGCATTAGCTGGCTGCAATGCTTGATTAGCAATGCTCTTTCTGAGTGGTATATTTACTCCCAGGAGCACTTTATCATTTATCATACTTATGTTCATTTCACTCTTATCCCAATTGTGGCAGCTTTCATGTAAAATGGAAAAGAAAAAAAAGAGAGAGAGAGAGAAAACAAGATTAATACGTACTTAGTACACCTCTAATATCACACAGGGATTCACACATGCACACACACACTCACACACACTTCAGAGACAAACATTTTTCTGCAGCTTCTTTATGTTTGGCCTTTTCATTTTCTTCATCCGAGCTATCCGAATGTAAATACTTGGCAGAGCTGTGAGAATATACAAAGCAATATAGAAATCTACATATCACCAGAGAGCCAAAAGGAACAATAGAAAATCAGGCCACCATCTGGTCTTACACAACGCTCCATTTCAAAAGGTATCTCTTCGATAACCCTGCTACTGATGTATAACATGATTTTGGGTCACAGTCATTCTGACATCTCTGCTACTGGAGATTGTCTATGCTCAGTTAGCTCAGAGTTCTGGAATATAAGTTAACTAAGACAGACATTTTCTTTTAATCTTTTGTCTTACAGGAACAGTTGAACAATTGACACCACCTGTTTTCATAAGAAGCTACTTTAGCTAGGCCTGCCATAGGTGGTACATTCCCCAAGAGTGCAGCTGGATGCAAGAACCACATTTGTTTTACATTAGAAGACATGGGAATAACAGAGCTACTTTAGCATCACAGACGATAGCTGAGCAAAGGCAACTCTTCATATAAATGTGTATTTGAGAGGGTAGGTTGGGAAAAGTAAGAATATTAATTTCGCACAAATTCCCCTAACAGAAGAAAAACAGTACTTTATCACTTGGGAAGATTCTATTTCAATCTCCTTAGTCCTGAAGAGAAACTTTTAATTTTAATTTAGAAACTTTGAATTGAGTGCAGAGATCTTAAGCTTTCCTAGTATTTCAAATCTAAGTTTTTCTTGTGCTCTGGGCTGGCAGATTGTGGGAGTACCATAATCATGAACTACCCTTCATTTACAGCTATCTAATTAGCTAACTAAGTTATATTTCATATTTCTGACTTACCACAACTAACTTTAAAACAAACTGTGTATCTTACTATCTAAAATGATACTGTGAAAGATTAAGTTTTATATGTAAGAAAAAAAGTACAAGTACTCAGCAAAAGGAAGCTAGAATATCTATTTCAGGGCTGTGGTTTTTAAATTCTGTGAGATATAAAGGGCTAAACCAGTCAAAATAGACTGAGAAAAAAACTGTCTAAGAAGGGCAACACTGTGCTTAGGAGAATTAATGGAGTCCACAAAACAGTAGTTCTGTACTCACTATACAATCACTGTGGCATTAAGACAACCACTTCCAAAAAAGTGCTTTGGAGATAATTTGGTTAAAGTGTTTACCCTTTTCTGGTTAATTCCAGCAATTTCCAACCAAAAGTTATTGAGTCACTTTTATAAAAAAATGAGATTTTTAATGGCACTTCAAGACAAGTCATAATGTTTCGTCTTCTGCAGTTATACAAAAGGACAGCAAATAGGATATTAGGCTCATTCCCTGGGCCCACAAAATTAAGTTCCATGTAATCAAAAGGCAGAAATCATCACAATTCCATGCGAGATTCGTCACAGTGTGTACACCAGTTATACTCACTTAAGTCAGTGGAAAATCACAACTAATACCTTTATTAAGATATGATAGGCACTGTGGAAAAAAACTGTATATTCATTTTACTTCATCATCCTCTTCCTCTTTCTTTGAGGCACTGTCATATCCTCTCAATCAACTGCTTCTCCAAAGTTTGTTTGGCTCAATTATTTTCCTTTCTCCTAATCACAGAATCAACAGAATCGCCAGGGTTGGAAGGGACCTCAAGGATCATGAATCTCCAACCCCCCTGCCACACGCAGGGCCACCAACCATCCCACCTAATGCTAGACCAGGCTGCCCAGGGCCCCATCCAACCTGGTCTTGAACACCTCCAGGGATGGGGCATCCACAACCTCTCTGGGCAGCCTGTTGCAGCACCCCACCACTCTCTCTGTAAAGAACTTCCCCCTGACATCCAACCTAAATCTCCCCTCCCTCAACTTAAAACCATTTCCCCTCGTCCTGCAGTTATCAACCCTTTCAAAGAGTTGATTCCCCTCCTGTTTGTAGGCTCCCTTTAGGTACTGAAAGGCTGCAGTGAGGTCACCCCGCAGTCTTCTTTTCTCCAGGCTGAACAAGCCCAGCTCCTTCAGCCTGTCCTCATAGGGGAGGTGCTCCAATCCCCTGATCATCTTTGTGGCCCTCCTCTGAACCCTCTCCAACAGCTCCCTGTCTTTCTTGTACTGGGGGCTCCAGACCTGGACGCAGTATTCCAGATGGGGCCTCACAAGAGCAGAGTAGAGGGGAACAATCACCTCTCTGTCCCTGCTGGCCACCCCTCTTTTGATGGAGCCCAGGATACCATTTGCCTTCCGAGCCGCAAGGGCACACTGCTGGCTCATGTTAAGTTTTTCATCTATCAAGACCCCCAAGTCCTTCTCCACAGAGCTCTCAAGGACCGCTCCTTCCAGTCTGTAGGGATGCCTGGGATTCCTCCGGCCCCAGACCCAAGGTCTTCCTTGTGGTACATTGTAGTAGCTAAAAGATAAGATGAAATGACAAAAACAATCCTATTAAAGTTAGTAATTTCACCTGTAGCTTTGGTTGTTTTGTAGACTTGGAGGCCATGTTCAAGGTATGGATACGGGAGAGCCCAAGTAGCAGCTAAGTGACCTAGAAGGAAAAGCACTGGAGAAAAATGCCAAGGTGGGCAATCATCCCAGTGCTTTTGCTGGGTGCTCCAGCCTCCTACTGGACAGAAAGCACCAAAGTCTGGATCTTGAGAGATACGGACAAGTTACTGTGATTTCAGGGCGCCTACAAAAATTTATTTCAGCTAAAAGAATTTGGCTTTTTTTTTTTTTTTTTTTAAATAGATTATGATTTTCAAGTTCAAAATTTGATATATCTATTAATGATCTAATATCTCATAAATTAATAATAATAATCTATCTAGTAAATGACCAGATGCCTGTATATAAGGTTATTCACAGTTTTTTACATGCACAAGATTATTTTGCCACATAAAACACTCTATTTCAGCAGTTATGTTCTTAGTATCTCCATGTATAAAACAGATGCTATTCAGTAGCAAAATAGAAGTTAAGACAGTAAGGTCAGAAAAAAATATTTTAAACTTTTCACCTGGTAGTAAAACAAACAAAATTATTTCTGCTCCAAGAAGCATTTATCTTAACAAAATGTAAACCACTGTACCAAAAATAATTGTCTTGCATTTCAAAAATAAGTATTTTTTAAATTGTCTAGTAGCAAGAAAAAAACACTGATCTCTGATTATTTAAATCTGGTATTTTCTGAAACATCAGATATAGCTCAAAAATTAGCATGATGATGGTTTCATCAAGGAAATGAGACAAGGACTGCAGGTTATACTAAAATTTATATTGAATCTTCTGTGCAAAATTCAGTGCATCTGAACATATTTACAGTCAGAGTATTCTGCATTATTTAGATCCAGATTTTTTTGTCCATTAATATATTTATATATATATATCCTCATCTGACTTCAGCCTTACGACATATTTGTAACAAATCACAAGTAAGGAACTGAGGCACAAAAGCTCAATGAGATCAGTAGAAAGAAAGAAACTAAAATTTATCTAAAAATGTGGGCCAGAAGGATGCATATAAGTGCTTGCTAAAATTTTCCAATTCACCAACATAGCTTAACTACCAGTGCCATGCTTGAATCTGGGCAATTAAAGATGTAGTCTGAACTGTTTAGTTTTAGTAGTAAAAGTAGAGATAGAGCAGAGAACTAAATCCAAATTTCCAAAAGCCTATAAAAAAGAGGTTGGCCTTGCTTTTCTCCAAAATCAGTTTGAAACTTGGCTTTTGCTTGGTTCAACTGAAAAGAAAGAAAATGATGATGAACTTAGTTTAATTTGACAATGGTTCCATTTAAAATTATTTTTAGTTGTAGGAAATTTCAGCTCTGGCACTGAATGGACAGTAAAGAGAAGATGAAGGTTGGCAAGCTGACGGTTGCTGGCCAAAACAAATCTATGTTCACACACTAATGGTCCTTGAAAGTGGACCTTGGACAACTGGTATTGCTGAATTCGCTGAGGAAGATACTGGGGAATTGATTTGAATGCCATAATGAGTATATCTGCTCAGTTCCCTCAGCAGTTAAAAATAAAGTTAGAAGAAAGAGCAATCAAGAAATTTTAATAATGATACAAGGCAATGGTTTATGTTCAGTTTTGTTTACATCAGTTAAAAAGTTGGAGAAAAAGAATAATAAAGGGCAAATCAGGGTAGATGAATCCTCCATTTAAACATCATTTCTCTTTTCCTCAGACATATTTCTTTCTCAAAACCATTTTCCCAATAACTCAGACAAATCTTGATCTCTAGATTAGTTGGGGAAAGATTATGAAGGTACCCCAAATTCACAGGATAACCATAGCTGAGTCACCCTCTTTTCTCTTCCTCTTAGTACTTAGAAGATGTTTCAAGAACACTTGGAATGAAAAAAGCAATCAAAATGAATGAGATAAATATAAAATACTGCTTTGCAGTCATACTCAGGTGTTAGAAAATAGTGACAGAAGCATATAAAGCAATTTTTGATGATTTTGTAATTGCTAATAATGCATTCAGATCTTTTTTCAAATTTTCGTAAGTATTTGTATAGTCCTAGATTTCCATTTAGTTCATATGGACCTAAAAGATACAGCAAGAATTCTGTAGGTTGAACTGTCCGAGATGAGTTCCTTTACTCAAGAAGTTTCAAATTTTGCAATTACAGATTATACACAGAGATCAAAAGTCTCATAAGGAAGACAACAGAAAGTACGTTTCTTTCTTTGACCCTATCTTGCCATGCAAAAAGTATGCAATGATATGAAGGATGCCAGGACAGGGAAGAGACAAGAAGAATCACAGAATCAGAGACTTGCAGGGATTGGAAGGGACCTCTGGAGATCTAGTCCACTCCTGCTGCTAAAGCAGGTTCCCTACAGTAGGTTGCACAAGAAGGTGTCCTGGTGGCTCTTGATATTTCCATAGAAGAAGACTGCAACCTCTCTGGGCAGCTTGCTCCAGTGCTCTGCCATGCACATTCTTCCCTCAAACTGTTATGTTTGATATGTAACACTGATGCAGTTTCAATGGGAAGGCTTCATCTTTGTCTACAAATTGCTTTTGAATTCCAATAGCACTAAAGCAATACACAAAAATTATGTAATGGAGGAAACATATGGAAGAGCTCATGGGAAGGAGGTTCTATGTGCATACTGTGAAAATGATACTCATTTTCATTTTGTGGATATGTTAAAAACTGAATACTATCAGCACCCTGATCTGAGGTTTCAATCACTATCTAGTGAAAGAAAAAGAAAACTTTTTTTTGGCCAGGTTAATAAAAGAAAAGGAAGGCATTATATTATTTTCTGAATGATCTAAGTGTTGATCAATATTGTGGCATGAGACCAAACTAGACTGAAGATGGTTTTGTTCCGTTATGCCTACTGCTGTATTCTCACCAAGAATGACAGCAATTACCTTATGTAATTTTAACTGTATTCTTTCATTATGAAAATAAATGGTTATTTAAATTGCACGAGGTTAAAATTACTCCACTGGAAAATACAGCAGGGGAAAGTATCAAAGATAAGTTTTAAATATCTCATCTCCCCACCTGCCATATGAAGCCATTTCTTTGCCAGGTGGCAGATGTTTATGATGGTGCTTAAAACAAGTAAAATTTAAATGGATCAAAAAAATTAGTTGTTTTTTAGTGTAAAGGGCTCTCAATTAAAGGAATTTAATTTTTTTTTTTTTTTTTTTTTGGTCAGAGATCCTATCAGAAATGACCTGAAAACCCAAAGCTCTTTAACATAGAAGAGAGAGAGATCAGAATCTCAGACACTGAAAGAGAATTTCCTTTCCTCAATGTAATTTGATATATCTCATAATCAGGCTATCACGACAGAGAACTCTTCATCCCTTCAATATAACACTTAGGCAGTACATGTGAATTTTTTTTGATGCATGACATTTTATATAGGATATAGATCAATCGATGTTTTTCTCAGATTTCCTGCAAGAAATACATTAACAGAGCAACACTGTGTCAAAAAATCCCTTTTGAAAACTGAGTATGTATCTTGTTCTCAATTTTATGAATGATCTTACAGTTTATAAATACTTAACTATTCTTCTAGTAAATATAATGTCTTATCTAAAGAATAGTAATTTAAACTAGTCAATCCTCACTGAATATTATTCTTGCTGATATTTCACATATAAAAATCAACTCTGTCTATTTTAAGGTATATTACCTTTATAAACGTGTTATTAAGCTTCTTATGAATCAGTGTCATGTCTTCCATTGGTCTGTGTCTCCTCTATGTCAGAAGCTGGTAGAAAAATTATCTGTAAGTAGCATATGTTTTTGTTACACATGGATTCCCGGGATAACAGCACTGCCCCAGATGAAGAAATGACAATTTATGTGTTCTTATATTATTCATCCTCCGCATGGATTTCTATAAACTAGATGTAGGCCTGAAGAGGAACCTCACATGAACCGTATCAATTGCACTGTCAAATAAGAGGGAAATTCCAAGAGCTGGATCAGAAGATACACACATTTGTCTGAATCCTGGAGAAAATGAAATCTAGGAAAAAATAGCTAACCATCTCAATGAGGATGTGGGAAATAATGGAAGAAACCTAGACAAAATAATGAATTCCTGAAAAGTCATCGAAAATATGATGAAATATTTTCACATCCTTAGATCAAGAAAAAGTATTGGTTTGTGTTGTTATAACTCCAAAGAATTGGTTCAACTGCTCTGCACTAAAAAAATCTGCAAAGCTCATATCAAAATTCAGGAGTATATTTCTAGAAAAGAGCTATAAATACTCTTCACTGTAGGATGCCTACACCCCTTTATGGTGGCCTCACTGATATGAAGCATGTCCTAGACTATGAAAGCCAAAGCACTGCTAAATTTTAAGGAATATGCTTTATTGCACACACAGTCTTGATAGCTTTGCATAGATAGATGTTAGGCATTTTGACTGTGGAGTACTCACATCAACAAGACTACAATTTTATTTTAGCATCGAGGTACTGAAGTTGCAGTGTTCTGTGAGAAGTATTTAAGTGAGGGGGATACAAGGGTGTTAATCCAGAGCTGTTGCTCTCCATGCTGTTATGTAACATCATCAGTTTTCTTCAAAAACGTGAATCCTTTCAATAGGAGGGATTTCTTTTGATCCTGAAAATAACTACAGCTTCTAATGGCTATGGTTTTCATCAGACCCTAATCTAGACCCAGCATAGTAGTGTCTTTCATTTCATCACAGTTTTGCTACCAGTAGAGGTGTCTGGGATATATTATGGAATCAACAGCTCCTTTGATAGTACAGAGATATAAATTTACATAATTTATGAACATAAGGTGCTGATCATTATGGCTCTAGAACTACCATTTTGGTGAGTACGATGGCACTTTCCCAAATCTAAGATTACTCAATTAAAACCACTCAATTAGCACAATACCAATCAAATCAATGCCAATCAAGTCGACCAAAATTGGTTCATTGCTCACTTAGAACCTAGTGAGGGAAGTGAGCCATGGTGTGCATGGTCATGATTTCTAGGTAGCAAAGAAGATTGCAATGAGTTAAAGTCATGAAAAAAACTCAGGTAGCAGATGCAGGGGAAGCAGAGAGAAATCATGAAGGGATGCAGTAGAGTTTTATTCAAAGATTCTTCTGTTCATCAAGCTATATCATCGTTCTAACATTATTGGTCTTTCCAAAACTCCAATTCCAAAATTTAGAGTCACCTTTTCAATAGAAAAAAAAAAAAAAAAATCTCATAATCCAGATGGATCTGATATGCAATTTACAACCTTCTTATTTCTACAGTCTATTTTATGTAAGAACAGCGTGCCTTTCTCTGTGGCACCTCAGCAATGCCACAGAGGTGCAGAAAACTGTAGTGATCAACCTCCTAAACCCTTGCCTAAATTAGCTTGGAAGTTCCAAATATATATAAGTGACAAATGCACTGTGTGTCTTTGCTCTTCATTGAGACGTGGCCTTTTGTCTGAAACCCACTAACAGTAAACATATGTAACATCAGAAAATTCTTTGGCACACAAGTTATTTTAGTGCATCACAGTTAACAAATTGTATTTCCAGTTACACAGTTCCTCTGCTCATAATAAAGCAAATCTGTCACAGAAAAAAATAATCTTTCTTTCCCATAGAAAGACTCATAGTTAAAGCATATAAGATTATCATTATGCAAGCTCATTAGGAGTACACAAGCTATACTTTTCCCTGTACAACGGAAATTCATTGATAAAACAATGAAGTGAACTAACACCCCTCCTAAATAAAGTTTCACCAGTAGCACTGTATGTTAATGGAGCTGTTTCATTGTTAATGTGACTGACTGCTTATTGATTCCTGCACTAATCCAGCAAGGGCTTCAGAGTACAATTTAGTTTGGAGAGCTACGGGTCCAACATCTATGCTCAATTACAACTTTCAGAAGGGTAGATCAATAAAATTTAAATTGCTTATGGTAATCACAACTTCAAATCATTGCGATCAGCATAAGCAATCTGCTGACCCCAGCCAAGCTCCTAAATTGAAACTTGTAATGAGTGGTCATTTAGTTTGGGTCCATTCATATTATTTGGGAGGCAGGTGATGAACAATTAAAGATCAGTCAGCACCTTCCCTACCCAGCATTCCCATCTGAATTCCCAAAGTACTAATATGCAGTAACCCTAGGGTATAGGCTTTTGCACTTCTTTAATGGGTATTCTGTATGAATAAGCAATTATATTTTGTATTAAACAATTTCACTGTAATTGAATTAGCAGTTATAATATTGCTCGGGCAAGCAGAAGCTCTCCTAGGGAAAAAATTAAGTTATATTGGGCAATTCAAACTAATTTATAAGACTGAGAAATGTAACCATTACCCAGAATTGTTCACCCTCCCCAAAAAATTACAATTAATGAGCATATTGTTTCCCTGCATAAGTTTCCTAACAATTTGTTTTTTGGTCATAATAGCTTTTTCCCAGTTCATTATAAAAACCTGTCTATTATAATGAAAATTTCATAGGCTGTTTTCTTTGACAAAGCAGGTTGCAAGTTTAAACAAAGATAGCCTGCAGATTACTTTCACGATAAGGAGTCACCTTAGAATTACATTTTAATAAATCATTGACAATAAATCTTCTGCATTACAGCACTAGGGCTTAGAGGAGGAAAAAAAAAAAGGCAAATACAGGGAAAACAATCAATGAAAATCCCCTTCTGCCAATATGAGAACAGATTGACCAACTTTAATGCAAAGTTTGCTACACATGAAAATAAAAGCTCAAAAGCCTTATTTAAAAGAGATGCAAAACAAACAGCAATAAATGCCATACACAGATACTGATTTAATTAACATATTAATTCATTAATACTCACCTAACAGCTTTGGCAAATGGTCTAAAAGGATATAATTTACTGAATATTTAAACAAGCTAACAGACACTGATTTGGGAATATTTTCATTAATAAAATGCCAAACACACAAGATTCTAGTTCACAAGATTACATATTATTCACAAGTATTTGGAAAACTGATAAGCATTCCTATTTGAGATTCACGAAACGTTACATGAATTTTAGCACAAACAGTGCTTTGCCTGAAGACTGTTTAAACTGGTTTAGTCACCCAACCAGAGAGGAATAACAATTTCTGTATTTTTATTTAGAACAAGAGATTTTAAGGCCAAGATGGACTAAGCCATATCTTTTGCCATCTTAACCAAGAGTTCAAAGTATACCTTTGTTATGTCAACTTTTGCACAGTTATAGGGATAAAAATTTCAATGATTATATTTTTGGCAGGGGTAGGAGGAACGTATCTGTGATAAACTAACCAGACAAAAGAGTTCTGTATGTGTTATGCAGCACTTGGATGGTTTTCTGGGACAAATCAACCCAAAAAAATTCTCATCACAAGCTAATAATGTCCCTCACTAGCTTTCATAATTGGGATATCAAGAAAGGGAAAAACTAGAAGCAGTAAATTCTGAGTTCTTGATTAAATGGAATCCAGAGTAAAAGCCATGCCTCTGCCTATATTTCTATGGGTTACTTGCCCTGCAGAGAGCTTTTCCCCTCTCCCTTCCTGTCATTTTATATGTAATGTAATGCTTCTTACGAATATCAATCTTCTTAAAAAGTATACTGATGTTTTATAGCTGCTCCTGTTTTGCAATACAAATGATATAATTACTTGTTTCTCGCTGGAGGGGGTCCAGTTCTTTTAGTTCATTTTTTAAATGCAAATCTTATTAAGCATTTTATCCTAAAATGGGTATGGCAAAGAGGGTAGTACAGTCTTAGAGAAAGATGGACAACACCCCTCTCCAAATAAATACTAGGCAAGGAATGAAGCCTGAATTAAAGCAGCACACCAAAAAGTGGATTGATTACTTACTGAAATATATTAACATGATGTAATGGGTAACTACTAAAATCAGATGTACAATAATATTCCATGAATCACTGCTAGCTAACCCACAACGAGCATAGACATAATAAAGAGCTCTTTTCACCAAAAATCTCGAGTTTTATAATAGCTCAGAAATGTTCTGTTTATATTTCTCACCACCTACAGCTTCACATTTGTTACCATGGACAGACTGCAAACTTTCTTACAGTGGTGAACAAAATAACAAGACCATTAACTCACTCCTGTGAGTGACTGCTCACTAGTTTGAGCTGGCTAATGGCACCCTACTTGTGAGCTGGAGACCACAACAGATCAGAAATTCCTGGCAGCACCTGAGCTTGAAATTAGATTTTCCTGACCTAAAAGCACAAGTCCTTACTATTTAACTTAAAGCAGATTCGCCATGAGTTGTGCTATGAGACATGACAAATGACTGAACAGTTCTGATTCCATCCATTAGAGGTCAGTGGTACTTGTAAGCTAGCCAACTCATTACAGAACTGTAGAACAGGGATTAATTAGTGTCCTAGCTTAGCTTCAATTAGGAAACAAACCATATTCAAATTGTCCGTTGAATATGGCAGCCACTACATGAGAATTTTAGAAATTTAAAGATAACGAAAGCGTTATAATTAGGAGTGGAAAGAAAAGGCAAAAAAAACCCAGCCCAATAGGCTAATGGCAATGACACTGTGGGGAATTAAGACCGTTTGGTGGTCCAGAATTTTCCTTCAGACTAGGAAGATCCTCTCTAGCTACTCTTCTGTGAGTGTTTGGTTAATCCTTCTGTGAATAGACCTGAGCCAGTATTGCCCCGTGTGTTCTAACACCTGTGAAATACCCTCTGTAGTTCTCAAAACGTTGAAAGTCTCTCGCACTTCTCTTAGAGTCAGGAATCATAGTATCATAGAATTGCTCAGGTTGGAAAAGACCTTAAAGATCATCAAGTCCAATCAACCGCAATCTGACCGTATTACCCTAACAACCCTCCACTAAATCATGTCCCTGAGCACCACATGTGTTTTTAAACACATCCAGGGATTATGACTCAATCACCCCCCTGGAGAGCCTATTCCAGTGCTTAACAACCCTTTCTGTAAAGAAGTTTTTTCTGAGGTCCAAAATAAACCTCCCCTGGTGCAACTTGAGGCCATTTCCCCTCATCCTGTCACCTGTCACCAGTGAGAAGAGACCAACCCTGCTCTTGCTGTAAGCACCTTTCAGGTATTGAAAGAGGGCAACAAGGTCTCCCCTCAGCCTCCTTTTCCCCAGATTAAACAGCCCCAGTTCCTTCAGTCTCTACTTGTAGGGCATATTCTCCAAGCCCTTCACAAGCCTTGCTTCTCTTGTTTGGACCTGCTCCAGCACCTCAATGTCCTCCTTGTACAGAAGTGCCCAAAACAGCACAGTTCTCAAGGTGAGTCCTCACCAGTGCCAAGTACAGGAAGAGGACAGTAACAAACAAGAAAGATATGAGTAGGTAGCAGAAGATTCTTACATATATATACAGTTTGTCCAAAATGGATGTAAGAGGCAGAATTTCAGCCTATATAATTAGCTCATAATTTCAATCTATAGTTATCTAGGCCTCATTGTCACCATACTAACAAATTCCTAACCTGTAAATTTTCTTTGATTTTTTTAGTACTTCAAAAAATCACAGCTCTTTTTATTTCTCAGTAATTAGCAGATTTAAATATTTGAAGTCAAGATACATAGGAAAGTAATAAATAATATGCATCCTTTCCCTAGGTAGATCTTTATAAAACACTGTGAAGTATAAAAGCAATATGACATTTTAAAGGTTTGTGAATTTCTTGAAAGCAAGCTGCACAATTGGCCTGGTAAATCCTTAATCCATTTATTCATACAGTGAAAATGTAACATTTCTATTTGGAAATGAAAGTAGTAATAATAAAAAAAAAGCTGAAATTGTCAACTCCCCTTGTGAATAGAGTGGAGGAACAAGCAGAATATTCAAGGCTAGGTTCTGATTCAAGCTACATAGCTACATATCTGAGGTAGACTGATTTAATAGTTATTTCAGGTTGTAAAGGAAGTCTTGATGAGAGCTTTAGGCTTCCTATCAACATTTAGTCTAAAAGAATCAATTTTCCTATTTTTTGTTTGCACACTTCAGTGTCCTTTTCCACTTGTCAGGAACAATGCAGTAACATCAGCTTAACAGAACCCCTTAATAAGGACCTATGAGTTTAAAGCCTTATATCATTGAATGCACCTGAGTCATATATTAATCAACCACGTTAATGGGATAGCATCATCTCAGTGCTGTAAGAGCATCACTTAATGGTGTTTAGGGAACATCAAACAGTGAAAGATATGAGTTGTGGGATTGATGCTGTTGCAAAAATAAATATGTAGTAGGACTGGTAGATTATTAAAAACTCTGTGGTTTAAGTTAGCATGTCAGAACAATGCAAGTCTAATATTTTATTATCCTACACAGATGGAAGGCCAAGAGCAAAAGCAATAGGTGAACTAAGGGACAGAATTTTACCCCCATTCTAAAGCTTGACCTCTAAATAATGCTATTGCTGTTAGCATGAATGAGGTGACCCACAATAACTGGCTTTGCGTGCCTTTGACCTATACAAAACTCACAGAAGTATTATTTGTCTTAAAATTCCCTCTGTACTTTCAACATTACCATATTATTTTTCATTTGCTGTGGAAAAACAACTTGCTCCAGTATGTAACTAGTGGGCTCAGATGCAAAAATGCAAGAACTGGATTAAAGGATTTAACCCTAAAATTCTCCTTTTTATACATCTCTGCATTTCAGCAGAAACTTATGGATAATTCAGGATATAGTGAACAAAAGAACTACTAAGTGACCGTTACAGAATAAGAATGCTCCTAAATGTACTTCAAGACCCCAAGACTGAGTGGTACGTGCTAAATCCCTTGCATCATCAAGTATATTCCTGTGACATTATCTTGCACTTTATGGTACTTAGTGTTCCACATTAAGACATATTGGGGCCATCTGTATAATTAGCAGAAAATTAAAAGGGGAGATGCTGTACTTTGTGTTATAGAAAATATATTGACAGAGCTCAAGAGCTGAAGGAAAAATATATCCTGTGCTGTAGCCTTATTTATTTATTTATTTGTTTACTTACTTATTTATTTATTTAGGTGAAAAAAAAGAAGATTTTGAAAGTAAGATCACGAATCTTTGGATCATACACATTTATTGTGGACAGATGCTGAATTTCAGCCTCAAGACACTGCATCTGATAGCTCATCGCCTTGCATCTGCTCCATTAAAAACTACCCCATGGACAAATCATGATCCTAAGAGTTAGTTGAAAGTAACCTCAAACCTTTCACCCTTTTTGTACTCACAAAGTAATCTAAACCCAGCACATTAAGAGAGACATCAAACAGTTCCCCACTGATTTTTGTAGGTGCAACTTCTGAGTCTCTCACTTCCTACTTTAGAGATAAGCCATGCAAAGACTTCATTCTGGCCTTTTGCCCCCAAAAGAGTTTTTACTGAAATGTGTGTTGCTGTAGAAAGATAAACGGTCAGAGTTACAGAAATCAATACGGCAAAATTCAATAAATAACAACAAACATCTACTGGACAAAACCTAAACTTTTACTATGAAAGAAGTTGTTTTACTACCCTATGCTTCTACAACACAGACATTTCTTTTGTACATTTATGTTTGTAAAGAATACAACATCTTTCTCATTTTAGACCCAGGCAAAATGTGAGACGTATATTCTACTGCCTTCCTCAGAAGCTCCTCAGATCAGTTTAAGAGCTTTTTGGAATCAGAACCAAAAACTCAAATGATATTAAACTGCATCACACATATAAATTTAGATCTTAAATTCACTTTAAACTATGGATCCAAGCTACAAAATACGGATCCAGATCTCATTAGCCTCAAGGTCTGCAGCTATCTGAATCTGACATTTTGACTTGGAGCCGTTTCTGCCGTTTCTACTAGAAATCGGGAAAAAAGAAATTCATTTAGTCATTCCCAGCATGTTTTGCTTATGATTTTTTTCCTCTGTCCTTGCACTAAGAAGCCATTGAACCATCTGTAGTACTCAGATAATAATTTTCTTAGCTATAACTATATAATTCCACTAATGAGGGCTACTGGAGAGTCTGCTATCTTCCATTTCCAAAGACATTATTATAGTTTGATCTTTTGAATATGCAGGCATCACTCCACCTTCTAAGTTTTGTTAAATGTATGAGAGTATTTTTTAAAGAAATACTGTGCTGGAGTAATGTACATAAACATCATCTAGTATAGCTACCAAGAAATGTCATTTTAGAGAGTCTGGAACTGTTTACAAGGGGAAAAAAGATAGCTGTTTTGGCTATAAAAAAAATAATTGAAAGATAGTCTGGAAAAGCTATTAAAAATGTTTTAAGGTTTTTCAATCTGATATTTAAAGATCATGCTTTCACTTTAAAATCCACAAATAGATATTACTTCTTATAAGAACTGTAGGAGTTAAATCCCATTTAAAAAGAAAATACAGGTTTATGCATCTCCTGCATTTTTCCTTTGTAATAGGAAAACCCAAATATAATTCCATATGCCAAACCTATTTTTCCTTTTCTCAGTTGAGTCTGTGAACCAGAAGACCACCTTTGGATTGCGCTCATCCAAAAAGGCAGCATTACAAATCACAGCAATAGTTCAATCTGAGTGATTTTCCAAAAGGCCGGACTTCTGTTTGTGGAAACCCCTAAGAATCCAGTCTGATTTTGGACCACAAGACCAAGAATTAATTTAGTAGCTGGAAAATCTTCATCTCTAGTCCTCACATTGGCCTTTCCAGCATTTGCACAGCGCTCCCCCTGCAGAAAACAGAGGAATTCACTTTGTAGTCCCCCCTGCCTGAAGTACAGCCTTCACATAAGGGTCCTTCTTTCAGCACTCTACGCTAAGTTCACGCTCACCATCTTCTAAAAGAAAAATTATATGTTACATGCAAGAGATTCCTGATAACTCTTCATTTTATGACCTGTCTGTGCACTCCACAAGCACGTTGCCTCTGCCATCAGCCTCTGCTGACACAGTAGCCTCTCCTTTCATGCCTGAAGTCCTCCAGCACAGAAGTGCCTTCTTAAATGGAGAGAGCATTTTGAAAATACATTCCACAGTTTGATTATGAAAAATGGTTATGAGAATAAAAGAATTCCTGTCGTTTTCTTGTATACAAGACTCCCCTTGCAAAAAATCAATCTGTGCCATTTTGGAACAGTATCACTAATGAAATTACCATAATCAAAAACTGCAAAGACATCGATTACACAAAGCTAGTGGCAGCGCTGAATGAGATTCTGACTCTACTGAAGATTTATAGAATCTGGCAAGGATTTCTTTCTCTGTCATCAAATAATCACAGTGCAAAGATTCTCAACTATTAGCAGATGATAAATCCAAGGTCATGGTTCTGCAAGACACTACCCTCTAATAATATTACAAAAACGCTACGCTCTCCAGACCCAAACCACCAAACTAAAGCAAACTTGTTCTGCCAGTTCAAATTTGTTAAAAAAGTCATCCTGTTATACTTCTTGCCAGATCATCTATCTTCTACCCTACAACCAGCATGAAGCACAAAGCTGGCAACAAATTGTGTGTTATTTTAACAGAAGTTACACTAATCACAGCTTTATGATGGATCCAGACCAAATCTTTAAAGTAAGATGATTCAGTGGTGCTCACAGCCACGATGGATGAACTTGGAACTATGACCTCATTGACTTGACTGAGATGATGTGGGATGTAGTAGAACACATAAAATCTTACTTGGATTATGCCCAAACCACTCTGTAACTTCATCCATGAAGGAACATGAATCAGTGATCCTTCTAAGCAATTCAGTCATATGAAATTGCATGTGTGAATAAACTTGCACTTCATTTTCATACGCATTTCCTAGAGTCACCTGTCAGGTGCCTGATTGCTTAATTGAACAGTATCAGTAAATGTGCATGCAATTATATATGCAATGTTTTTGCCCAGAACACTTAAAAACTTTACAGATTGAACCTGTTTTGCTGTTCTTAGAAATTCAGAGGTCCAAACTGTTTAATTAAGTGTTCCTTACTTTTCACAAACTTTCATTCTGTGCCCCCAGAATGATTTGCATAGCTGAGACCTGTAAGCCCCACATTTCCAGTGCCATGTTCATACAGTAAGAGCTGTAATTCGGTAACCCTGACTTAAAACCAATTCACGTTAAATGGATTCACTTGAAGGACCAGGGCAAAGAAAATAAAATGAAGCAAATAATTAAGAGAAGGTTGTATTAAATGGAATCCAACAGGTATTTTCCATCTCCAATGGCTAAGAGTTACTTTCTCTTTTTTTTCTCCAAGAAGATCAGAGATAATAAAAAACCTCCAAAGACCTCGCTCTCTAGCTAATGTCCAAAATGGTCTTTGTTTGCGTAGAAACAACGTACAATGATATAAAAATAGGCTTAAATTAGCATATTGCCAAACTGGTCTACTGTAACGAGTTCTTTGAAGTCTGGCATGCTGACTGATTCCCCACAGGAAGTTGAGTACTCCGAAAACAATTAGGAACAAAAAAGGGGCGGGTGAGGGGGGAGAAGAAAGGGAACTGCAAGTACAGTAGTTAAATTAAGCAAAGTGAGCCTTGGAATAGTCAAGGGACTAAACAAGCCATCGAATCACTTAATAACTTCTTTAACTGTGTAGATAGAAAACACCAACTAGATTTTTAGAAACTGAGACATTAAGGCTTGAAAAAGCAGAATGACAGAAGTTTAAATTAAATAAATGAAAATTACTTCAGAATATAATAGAAGGTAATAAGGCACCCAAACTGCCAGTAGTTATAGTAGCTAATCCTGTGTTCTAAAATTGATCCTAATGTAAAAGCATTGTGCAATTTAAAAGTAATAAACATAATAATCCCTGCCATTTTACATAATAAATAAATCTTAACTACATTTCCCATTTGTATAAAGCCTTGTGAAATGATGGTTTTGGTTGTTAAAAAAATCCAAACGTTTGTTTCACAAGGATATTATAGTGATGCAGTGGAATGTACTTCAAAAGGGAAGGTTAAAATATATTTTATAGGCAGCACTGAGTAAACATAAATAGATCTGAAAAACTGCACACACCACACAAAGACAGACCTTTCAGATTATACAATAAACATTTTACACTATGGAATACCTTCTCTATTAACATTTTGTCTATACAGAAATGCATAATCACATATAGAAAGATGGTTACTATTATTATTAAAATTACAGTAGCATGCAAGGAAATTACTGTACACTTAACAAAGTTATCTGTCTCAAAGATCATGTAATGAAGATTAGCAAAGCAGGTAGAGGTTTAGCAATCTTTGTTTAACCAAAAAGGGCCGAGTCACTGTGAAGGCCAAAGGCTAACTCCAACTAAGCAATGAAAATCTAAGAAACTCATGGTTTCTAAATCAGGTCCAAAATTACCAGGCTAAGGGAAAAAAACAAAAGGCTGTGGTTCAGGTGGGAAGTGAACTTACATTCTCATTTTCCCTACGAATGGTTTAGCACAAATTCATGAGAAATAAGCTCTGTTCCTTTGGACCTTGCATTTACCAGCCTCCTCAAGAGATATTCCCTTATCTCCATGCTATGGCACTACAAAGAGTGTAGTTCTCTGTCTCATGGCAACACACCTCAAACATTTAAGGTATGGACTTAGGCCCTAAAAACCTCACTAGCTTTTCTCCTGTCCACCTTTTGCCTGCTCTTTCACACACACACAGTGGCACCTCTGTAGTTTAGGCAGCCTCATGATAAGGTTTAGACAAGATTATACAATTTTTTAAAAACTCTGGTGGTAGCTACCTTTTGATAACAAGGTTTTTGTTTGGCAAGAAAGGCTGTGGAATCTTCGTCCTTGGAGGAATTCATGTCTAGATCTGCTTTGAGCAGGGGGTTACCCTAGATGATCTCCAGAGGTCCCTTCCAGCACAAATTATTTTATGATTCTATGTTATGTTCTTTTTACTTCAGGTGTCTTCCTTGACATGCTAAAAAATTCATTCCTTCCAACCCCGCGACATTGCTTACCCAACAGAAAATAGTCCAAATTTCCATCAAGGTGCAGAGGAGAACTATGTAAGTTAACTAGGTATTTCTACAGAGCATGTCTGCTAATAATATGCATCTCATAGCCTTCCTAATTCTTTCTAAAGTCATAAAGAGAAAAACAGGTCTTTCATTATTTGTTCTCCTGGAATTCAGAGGCCCTGTGATATGTAAGAACTCCGGTACTGACACTGTAGGACAAGCCAGAAGACCCATGCTGACCTCAACATCCCAAAGAATCACCTTTATTGTACAGTAAATGTTCTTTGAGAATGTGTTATTATGGATGCCACTATAGAAGATCAGTCAGCATTATCCTGTCAGAATAGGAGCTTTGAGAAAATCCAGCTGCCTTGAATACTGATTTATGTTATTGCACTCCCAAATTTAGTAACCAAGGAAAAGCTGGAGTGGTTGATACTGACATTCACACTTTTGGCCAAAGTAAAATACACCAGAATGAATAATTTTAAGTGAGAGATTTACAGAATTCTCTCAAAAGAGGCTTGTGTCTTGCTATGTTTTGGTTCCTAACTGGACTATCTGACTACTACTACTACTAGACTTTAAAGCATCAGCACCATAAAATGAAGCAAAACTAAGTAGTACTGCTCTACGAGTAAAAAACTGTGATCTAGGAAAGCTAGATGAGAGGAAGCCTGTTCAAGATGGGGCTGAAGAAGACTGAAGATTAAATCTTGATGTATTCTGCATGGCACTCTATTCAAACTTTTCATGGTTACGTATATCAATAACATTTTCCATTTTGAAAAGCGTCTTCTAACTTTCTCCTTATGCCTTATCTCAATATTATTTAGTCATCTCACCAGTTTTTTCTGCAGCACTTGGACATTCACCACAGACAACTACAAGGTTGGGAGAAAGGAAGAAGGTGTGTTCTAGCCATGGCTCTGGGAGGTTTGGTGGAAATTTGAAAACGAAACATCTAATAGACTTGCACTAGTTTAAGAGCCATAACATGAATGTCACTACATCTCCTTCAATCTTAAAAATCACCTCAGCTGGAACTTAGACAGTATGAAACATCAGCATTTGTTCTCCATTCTTTTTACTGATTGTTCACACTCATTATTTCCTTTTCTTTAATATTATGTATTAATATTACAGTACCACCTATAGCAACAAATTAAAATTGCAGCTTCCATCATAAATATGACCTTGTTTTGCTAGGTTCTGTACAAATCTCCATGATAATAAAATACAGTTCCTTGCCTAAGGTGGCAAGAATAAAAGTGACAGAAACAAAATCAAAGGAAAATAAGGCGGCTCAACTTATGTCATATGTCAGAGCAGAGCAACATTCCTGATTCCAACTCCAAGGTACCACGTTTACTTTTTTCTTTGTTATTTGGCTTTTTCTCAATATGTCTCTTCTCCTCCTACATTATGGTAGGTATGGTATTTACCTCATATTTGACAGTGTGAAAGCATGTGCATTTGATCTACAGCTCAGTCAACTTGCAAACAGGTGATTCTAGTAATTAGTATTTTATTAAGATATATTTCCTTTATTAATGGAAGTTTGGAGATTGGAAACACAAGAACAGGGATTGGTGCTGGGTCCAGTCTTGTTCAACATCTTCATCAGTGAACTGGATAAAGGGATGAAGCCCACCCTCAGCAAGTTTGCTGATGATACAAAGGTGAGAGGAGTGGCTGACACATCAGAATCTGTGCTACGATTCAATAAGACTTGGACAAACTGAAGGAACATGATGAGGTTTAACAAGAGCAAGTGTAGTTTCTCTCACCTGGGGAGAAATAACCACATCTATCAGTAAAGATTAGGGGATGATCTGTTGGAGGCAAGCTCTGCAGAGAAGGACCTTGGTGTTCTGGTGGGCAACAGGATGAATCAAAAGTATGCCCTTGTTGCCCAGAATGCCATTGGTATCCTGGGATGCATTAAAAAGAGAGTGGTCAGCAGGTTGAGGGAGGTGATCCTCTACCTCTACTCCGCCCTCGTGAAGCCACATTTAGAACACTGTGTCCTGTTCCAGGCTCCTCACTTCAAAAAGGACAAGGATCTCCTAGAAAGAGTCCAGTGGAGGGCCACAAAGATGATAAAGGGCCTGGAGCATCTCCCATATGAGGAAAGGCTGGACAGCCTACTTGTGCAACCTATGGTAAGGAACCTGCTTCAACAGGGGGCTTGGACTTGATGATCTCTTGAGGTCCATTCCAACACCTGCAATTCTGTGATTCTGTCATAATACATGACTTATTTAAAAAAAAAAAAAAAAGGGATATGAATGAAATATAGCCTTTTAGTGCTTCAGTTATAGCTCTTAGTTTATATGAGCTGAAGCAAGCAATTGTTATTCTTTGAGATACCTAGCTGTTTTGCAATCAGATTCTCACTGTATTAAGGTCCTGATAATGAAACCAACTTGTCAGCATTTGGTGCTTCTCTAATAGAACTACATAGCATAGCTTCACGTCTGGGCCAGGTAAAATCAAATGGCTGTAAAACAAGGGTCCTCACTCAACAGGGCTTTTTCGTTCACTGAGCTTATTTATTGTCCTGCTGGGGAGAAGAAAAAAAAAAAGGCAAAAAAAAAAAAAAAATCAAAGTTTCACTTTGTATGCATTCCTGGTCAACACTAAACATCCTTCTGGGTAGCATGTGAAAATATAGGAGATTTTAAATGCTTTATTTGAAAGAAGAAAAATATATCTTTTAAGCAATCAAGTCTAACTGTGAGATCTAAAAATATCTGTTCCATATGTTCAAGTCAGAAGTAAAGTAATATTAAGTATGTACAAGAAAGTTCAGGTAGTAAGAGCAAATGATTAAAATAAAAGTCCCTTGGGTCAAAATGCAAAAGTAGTAGACATAGATAAAGCACCAGGGGAAGAAGATGAAATACAAACAGGATGTGCTGTGGTGTCTGAATGAGACACATTACTAAAAAAAGTGCTGCATCATTAAACACTCCATCAACTAGTTCTGCCAGGGCTGCAATGGACCCTCTGTTGCCCACACCAAGTTCACTGACAGCACAGAGACCTTGGAGAATATGATGACCTCACATCACTCTCCAATATGTTTGGTAGTCTCACTTCAATACTTCTAAAGAGATGAGGGAGAAAGTTTATATCTCAGTTTAAAGAGAAGCAATAGTTATACTAGCACCTGAGAAACTATTTCAATTGTGTGACGGGTCTCTTATTATGTGACTGAGACTAGTATTGCTATCTCAATTTTGTCAGTCAGTCACTGATCTTCAGTTAATGTCATATCTGTTGTCCACCAGTTCTGTTGCATTCATGAAAGGTACTGGGGTAGATCTCTAGGTGTCACCTAGAGTTCTGGATAGAAAACATCCTGAGGGTATTTTAGTATCCCATATATGACCACCATGCTCACACTAAAGTGCTGAATGCCATCAGTCCACACTGCAATCCTTGATCCTAGGTGCCCCTAATGATGAACCCTCCCTGGCCTCCGTGGCATTCTGCAATACACAACACATTGTCTGGCTGAATTCAGACCTTCCTGAGCTACTCCAGACTACAATTGAAGCAGATGCTTAAAAGTTTGAACTAAGTTAGAACTAAGTCAGAACTGTCCACATGGGGTGGTTCTACATGACAGAGAAATTTAAATAAGGATAGCTAAATGTATAGAATATCTATTGTGTCTGTAGTAAAAATAATTGTAATGTTTTACAAAATAGCATCTTGATTTCTCTATTCAGAGAAATACTATCGATTTTTTTTTTGTTCAGTTTGTTTCAGAAGGAGTTTTTAAAATGTTTATTCAGATCTTACAATTCTATTCAATTTTTAAAATGACTATTTTTTTAGTTGCTAAAAAATCCCACTCAGTTAATCTATTCCATGCTGCCAAGCATATAAATTTTCAGGGGAAAAAAAACCCACAAAATATTAGTAACTGAAAGTTAAAGAAAAAATAACTTTTATTCTTACTTTGTGAAATACACAAAGAAAATGTAGATTATTTACTTTTTATTCTTTGTGCTTACTCATATTTACTCATTCATTTCCATACCAGTGAAGTAGCAAGTACTTCTTTTAGCATGGTTTATACTTCTACACACAAACATACATGCACACATATGAGGAAAAAAATTAAAAAAAAAAAATTAAATGGCAAACATGAATGAGAAAAATGCACTTAAAATAGTCTCTTCTTGATTGCAAACCCCTAGAAAATGGCAAAAGGACTTGGGGACATGAAGCTCATATTAGCCTGCTTGTTTTTAATTGACTAGATTTCAAGTTGACAGTGTCCCTTTTAGCAGTGTTCAGAACAAAACAGCGCCACATGGCCAGCAGGATCCATTTTAAAGTGGTGCTCTCTTATGTTCCCTGCTGAGGATTGCACCATATGAGCCATCAGTAACGCCAAGTCAAAGGCCAACCATCAATACAGCTCTTGCTGTGATCAAGAATAAGTAAACAATGGACCAGCCACTTCTAGAGGTAGTTATAGCAGAGTTAAACCTGAAGTAAGGTGGCAACTACCTGACAGTTTTGGTTTGTTTTTTTTTCCTGAGATTTTACAATACAATATTTTATCTGTTGCTTGCAGTAAATATTCTAATGCAGACTCTATTGTGCATACACTTCATTAAATGAAGGGAATGTGATTGAGTCTACTTGTCTAGGCACAAGCCTGTGAAAATCAGTGGGAATTTTTTCACTGAATCACTGGTCTCTGAATCAGTTCTGTAGTCAATATGTTGTTACTCAGATATCATGGTGATGAGAACTTAGAAGTAACATACAGATGTGTACTTACTCATTACATTCACTCATAAAAGGATATTTTTATTTAGCAGAGGTCCATGCATTTGGGCTAAGCTTCTCTTTCTAGATGCACATGTACCTACAATTAAAAACTCCTACAATAGAAGTTCACTGAAAACAGGTCATTATTTCAAAGACCCATCTGATTTAATAGGGGTTGTTGCTTTTCTTGATGCTCCTTACATTCCAGCTAGAGGATGGTTTAAGATTTTTGTGGGAAGGATTTACTTCTGTGTATGCAGGAGTGGCTTCCTCAAATCCCATTAACCTCATCTTGCAGGTTTCTCTGTAACTCTTGCATACATAAGACTTAATTGAACAAATTAAGAAAATCATATAACCCGCCTTGCAAGGACATACCTTCTCTAATCCTATCCAAGTAACCTAACAATTGTCATCCATCTTTGTGTATGACTCATTCCAATCTGTCACATTACCATTCACAAGGATATAAAAAGCCACAAAAGAAGGTGATGGACATCCACTGCAGAGTATTAGCTAACTTGCTCCATACTCCTGAGATCTGATGTGTCTTTTGACAGCTTTCCAAGCATATTTCCCCATTTCTAGATTGAACCTTTGCACTTTATTATTATTATTATTGTTCTCTTTCAGAAAAAAAAAAAAAGTAATTGGGCATGAAAAGTTCAAATCCATTAAATAAAAACTCAATTTAAAATATTTTCCGTCCACCAAGCAAGGTCCCATTCATTATGCTGACACTATACTCCACCTCTGTGCCAAGTTGATCACTCAAAAATGCCCCCCACCACTTCCCTGGCATTTGGTGTGACAAGTAAATCTGCTGTGTAGACATTACTTTAGAGGGCATCCCAGTTTTGTATAAATAAAAGCATTTTGTTATAGCACCTTTCAATTCCCAAGCTGAATTCTGTAACTACTGAGATGCTTTCAATAAAATTATTTGCACTGTCTGTGTCCTTTGGATATTGTGGCAGAACAGGTAACAGGGTTCTGTCAGCTCCATGTACATAGCTTCTGAGTTTTGTTTCTGCTTCTTTACTTACGTTAAGTTTTTTTAACAGTCTCAGCCTTTCTCAGATTACCATGCTGCTAAATACTAAATACAAATCATAACATGTATTTACTTAAGAAAACCAATAGCAGGCCAATAAAAGTTAAATTACATAGCTGTGTAGAAACCTCAATAGAAGAATTTAAACATTGCAGTCTGCAGTCATTTGGTAGCATATTAATTTAAAAAGTAAAACAAAACAAAACAGTCTAATGCTTCAGCCATAGGTTAAATATAGAGTTTTCACAAAGGTCACTTTCCCCATAAAGGCTTTTTAGTAAAAAGAGACAGTAGTTAGCCTTAATAGTTCCTTAAAGCTAGCAAAATACTTTTCCCCTACAACTCAACCTGCCAGAGTTGTAGAACGCACCTACTTTATTCTTCACAAGCCCAGATCAGAATCCTAATAAAAAAGCCAAAGAGGGACATCTAGTGGTAACATGCATGAAATTAAGTAATAGCAGGAGGAAAAACCTACTGCCATGACTACGGATCTGAGAGAATAGTTTGTTTCTTATCAGCAATGAAGAAAGGTTGAAGAGAAGACTGAAGTGAAATACCAATTATAAGCCCTGACCATTCTATCATTTTCTAACATACAAAAACTTAATAATGGCTATATACTTAACACTAAACTCCATCTTGGCAAACTAGAAAGTTGAAGCAAAACAGGAGAGCTAAGAATCACTTATTTAAGTAAGTTTGATTTGTTTTAAGAAAACCAAATTACTCAAAATGAAGTAATTATAAATGAAAAGTTCTTAAAGAAACATCCCTGTCACAGAATTCCAGACAAAAAGAAAGAAGCTGCACTCAGTCTTTCACTAACAGAACAATCTCATGGAAAACTAAGACCAGGAAAACTAATTTCATTTACCTTGAAAATCTATTCATATATCAAACTGCACTGAAGGGCTGAGCATCAATCAACAGAAACTAAAATTAAATTCCAGTTTAACAGAATTTCCAAAAACTCACCAAATGAGCAAACAATAAAATCCAGTTCTAAAAGTGAACATTTTATCACAATCATCATGAAATGCTCATGGAACGTTAGTTCAATGAGCCATCTGTCAGCTAGCAAGGCAGGTCAGTAGTACTAAACTCTTCCCAAACAGACAAGAAGAGATGAACAGCAAACTCCAAGCTGCTGGAAAGAAATAGTAGAGCTAAGTAGCACTAGCTGCAGAGTCCCAGTTAACATCAGCATAAAAGATCACCTGAATTTGTAACAAACTGAATCTTTCTTACAAAAACACCCTTTAAGCATACAGAAGAGACATTCACATGAAGAGTACACACATTGTAGAAGTAGGACATTCCCTGGAGATAACAGCTGGGATGAAAAAAAAAAGAAAAAAAGAAAAAAAGAAAACAGTTTATAGCTGGGCCTTCCACAGCGAAACAGATGTCTGAATTGAGAACAATGAACTTACTTAAAACCCATAATAAAACAATCTGCCAAATATCAGTATGCCTAAGGCATGAAAAGTATACATATTTTGCTACAAATCAAGGACATTGGTGGTGATGAGGTGCAACTTTCTGCACTGGCCTCTTCTGTGTCATGCTGGACAGCTGCTCCTTGTCAAAAATACAGCCTCTGAGTTGGACCACAATGACTTTCTTGTGAAAGATGCATGGTAAGCAACTTTGTGTTGTATGGCTGCAGACACACACATTAAAATACAACTGCAAACTAGTTACAGAAAGCTGAGGTGTCACTTTCTATCAAAAGATGAAGCAGATGAACTTCTAGCTTTATAACAATGATATAGAGGTCTACTAGGTACCTAAAGAGTAATAAGTTTAACCTACCTTGAGCGCTTCTGTGACAATTCCACTTACACTGGTCCCTACAGCTCCTCTCTAAATTGAGGGTTACAGATATGAAGCACAGAAATTCTTTCAAGGAACATGGAGCAACCTACAGAGCTGAACTCTTTTTGTTCAGCTCCTAGAAAAACTCACCCTTGCTTTGAAGGACTTTCCTGATTTTCCATGAATGTATGACAGTGAAAAAGGAAACACCATAAATTTGCAAGCACATATCATATGTGAATTATGTGAATTTCTATGAAAATAATAATAATAATAATAATCTTTGCCAATGATGTAGGAGTGCTATTAACGTAAGGACAGTATTATAAGCTATTATTTGTAATTACCTGTCAACTCCTATCTCCTCACTGTGGTCTGCATGCCACAGAGCCTTCTTAAGAGGCAGCTGGTTGAAAAGAACTAGCTATTGAGTTTACCTAGCCAATGGGTCATATCCATTCTGATTTCAGGTATTAACAATCCTCTTTGCAGATATACACATTGACTAGATGTACAAGGAAAAACATCCTTAAACATGAATTTATTTTAACTTGAGATAATAAGTCTATAAAATAGAACTGAAGAAGCAGAATGCTGTCTACCTCTCTGAAAACACCTAACCTATTAATCTTCAGTTAATAGGCTACATTGAGTCTGCTACTTCATGCTGCACTGAGCTATCATAAAAATATCCCTCTCCTATCACTTTCTTTTTCTCCTCAGTGTTTCTACAGGACTGCCACTACCTTCTAAATTTATTCTCCTCACTGGACAAGTAGTACCCATGAGGCAAACACTCCTTTTTTTTTTACCTTCTTCTATTTTTTTTTTATTTTTATTTTTTTAAGACAGACAGGCTTCTTGGAACTCCCTCTTCTTATCCACTCTCAAAAGTCCACCAGTACAAGTAAGACGTAGAATAAAAGAAAGATGCTAACTGTCAGTGGTGATGCGCACTGGGATCTACCAGCAAAGAACTAGAGATGAAAGCATTTCGTTACAGAGGTTATGTAGCCATTGCTAAAATAACATCCTTTAATGTACAAAAATAAATGACTCTCAAATGCGTTTCCATGGCAAAGGAAGCAGCCACCTGGCACACAGGTCAGAATTTGGAAATGCCATGTCAAGAAATGGAGGCTGACTATTTAATACATCAGCCACCATTCCCCTACCCATATAGCATATACCTCAGTAGGCTTTGAAGAAAAGTGTGCCAGAGATGTCATTTTCCAATCTTTTATAAGCATGCACTTCAATAAGTTTCTCTCCGGGCTAGCAAGCGATGCCCTACCTCACAATGCTATTAGAATTTATGACATAAGATCATATGTCATCACAGTTACTTCATACATTGCATGTATTTGTGCAGAATACAGTCTTCTGTGTGCTTTTTCACCATAATATACTTTCCTAAGCCTGAATAAATAGTAATATACAGAAAAGAAAAAAATTAGACGTTATAATTCACATTTTTCATACCTACTTTTAAAATAGAAGAGTAGTATTTTTGTGCATGTAGAAAGAGGCTCTAAATTCTTTTTGCTTTATTTTTACTTTTCTGAGAGTGAACAGCAAAGAAGAGCAGGATGCTTTGTAGGAGGAAAGCACCTGTTTAAGACATTTCATGTTCTTCCTTGCATCACAATAATTTTATAACTGCCTTGATTAAAATAAATAAATAAATCCTGTTTTTAAAGACTAAATTTTGTGTGTATGTATTCCAGAGAGAAGCGAGTCAAAGAAAGAAGTGGATCGATGCCTGTTTCCTAATGTTTCTGACTAAAGATCACACACCTTTCTGGAAGACATGCTGTAATTAAAACTAACCTCAGCGCAAGGGCAGCCATTCCATGGCATATTTTCCACTAGAGGTCAGGCTGAAGGAGGTAATGATCTATTTTAGTTTCCAAAATCTCTGAGCAAGAGTTACTAAACAAGTTTGGAAAGTTCTAAAATCAGTATTTAATTAATACTATTTTGTTTCACTTAAAGTGAATCACAAAGATATATTTTTCTAAGTGTCTATCAGCTGGAGCTACTTAATCGTGAATATTGTAATGTATGTCAATACAACTTTTCACAGAGCATTCGATGTGCTCTGTGATCTCAGATGAGAGGACAAGGTTTGTACAGTAATGGAAAAGAGAAAGGTTTTTCTTAAACTTCAGCTTTGGAATGAAAAATATGCTAAAAAAAACCAGTTTGATTAATAACAGACAATATTCTAATTACTTTTTAAAGGCTATTCTTCAAGTCTTCATCTTTTGCTTTTAGAAAGGATATACATTACAAGCAATGGTCATCAAAAATCTAGACTGAATTAGCTTCTGTAAATAACTAGGAAGAAACATTGCTAAGCACAGAGCAATGCAGATTTCTGATGACTATAATATTTTTCAAAACCCCAAAATGATTTACAAGCCTAAGCTTTTCTTTTCCTTTATCTTGATGATATGCAATTTCAGAAGCACCAGACCATGTTCATGAAGTAAGCACCCTGAGGGCAGTGTAGTTCAGACAAAGAGTTTATTCCAGAAATTCAAGGAAACATCCTATGTATAATTTATAGTTTTAAACACCTGTTTTGTTATTACAGGATATGAAGCTATGCTCAGATGGCAAGTCCTAGCTCAGAGCTCTTTGACAGTCACCAACCCTCTCAGCAAGTGGTTACAGCACATCTATCTGCAGCCACAACCAAAAGGAAAAGTAACTTCATCTAAAAACACATAAGCACTTACTCACAGAGTTGAAATCTATACCAAGGAATTGCTCACATGTTTATACTTCTAAAAATGAAGCAGTCCATGAAATTCACTCAGAAAGGAACCCAACTAACTGGGTCAAGATAAGTCAGCTAGCATTTTAAGGCACCTTTTGGTCTTAGAACAACTTCAAACCACGACGTACTTTTGAAAAGTAAGAATATAAAATGTCAGGAATAATCTACAGAGAAAAGAAACTTGTAGTTTCTCTAGCTGCCTACAAGTGGTAGAAATAACAAGCATTGGGAACTAAAATGAAGACTGCAGGGCACTGGTTTGACTCTCCTACATTCTGGCCTTTTTTCTACTTCGCTACTTTCAACAATGCAAACACAGTCTACTTGCCAGCAGCCAGTTGCTTTTTCAGTTACAAATTATCTCAATTAGTGATTTTGCAACAGAATCTGATAAACTCTGTCCTAAATTCCCATTGACATATTTTAAAAGGTGAAAATTTAATTTAGAGCAGAAAATAAACAACTTTTTTTTCTTTATTAGTATACACCTGTATGTATTGGCTATGACACAGGTACAGCAAATTTCTTGAATACGTGGCCTGGAGCAAAGCAAGACTCAGGTGAAAAGGACAATTCTATGAGGTCTCTTCCAAAAGCAATTAACCCTATTTTATTATTTTGGCCCATAATCCCAGGTATGATACTAGAGGTTCCTACCAATGTTCCATCACATCTTGTTGCTGTGTGTCAGATGGCAGAAGGGGGGCAATCTGACAAAATGTCATCTGACATAAAATTGTGTATGAAGCAAATAAGTGTAATTGACTTCCTCCATAAGGACACTCACTGACACTTGCTGAACATTTACAGAGACCCACAGTGAGGTGGTGGGTGGCGCATTTCAGTAGTGGTGAGAGGAACAGCGAGTCAACTCCACTGGTACAAACTTTTATGAGCATGGCATAAAGTTCTTGTTCATTGCTGATGAAAATACAAAGCTAAAGGTGGTCACAAAGTTGAAAAACATGGTGATGTAGCTGAGGATTTCCTTTAACAAATTGTTGTTGTGCTGTTTGTAGCTGTTGCAGTTTCCATGCAAATAAATAGGAGGCATTACTTTCAGAGCAACCTACGTAACATACTTCCACATAGCTGGCAGTCAAAGATTCATCGAATCTGCTAAGGCAGATCTCACAGATTGAGTGTGTACCCCACCCAGATTCACAGATGGTGTTTGTGGGAGCAAAGGAAAATAAAATATAAGTTTAAAATAAATGCAAGAAAAACACAGAATAATATTGAATTACTCTAGGTATTTCTAAGGGTTTCTGTTTATCTTTCCTACTTCTCACCACATAGTGAGTGTATGTTCAGGGCTTTGATAACAGTGAACAAATGGAAGGGATTTAAAAGTAGCTTTGTTTGTAAGAACACAGAAATAAAGACAGGCTCCAAGTATTTCTCTTTAGAATGAGATTTCTACAGAAGCTTGATGCAAAAGGAGTTAAAAGCTGCTCCTGAATATATTTTGCAGTTTCAGCTAAACTGCATCACTCCTGGTGGATAACTTGTGACATTTGTGTATCTTAACATGCCTGTAAATGAACTAATGTCTGATTTTAAACTTTGGATCACACTGCTGTTAGATGGTTAAGATAAGGAGTATATTAGCAACTGAATTATTTGAACACATGGACCTTTGCTTTCCCACTGCTACTGCAGGCATACTGGAAACATTCAAAAATTAGAGCAAGAACCAATTTGGTTTAGGCCTCAGTTCAAGGTTCCGGTCTGGTCCCTTCTCTTGCTACTACTAGCTCTCCTTAAAATAGGAAGGGCTGATTGGAAATGTGACTTGGTTAAAATCATACTACCCAAGATAGCTGGTCTTAACATTCCATTCTTCTATTTAAAACTTATCAATGACCAGCACACTAGGTATAAAGTCCTTTCTAGGTTATTTCCTTTCCCTGAAATTTTGTGCTATCATTTAAGCCATATGTACACGAAGAAACGAACAAGACCTGGAAGAGTCCTTTAAAGAAAATACTTCAAACTAACACATCATAGAAAGATATAAGCAAAGAGCAAAATTTCCTATCAGGGACATATTTATGACTGTATGACATACAAACTAATTATATATTCACTTCTGAATTACTTGATATTTGGAAGTGTCACTCATTTTACAATGAATTTATTCAAAAATGAAAAAAAGATCTTCTACAAAGGATCTGCATTATCCAGTACAAAACCTAGGTATGGCCTAACTTCCACAAAAATAATTACTTCAAAATTTCATCACTGTCACTAAACAGAGTTTAACCCAAATATCTTTTTTTTTTTTCTTTAATCTATTCATCTGAGTGAAATGGAGCTACAACGGTTTGCATTTTTTAATCCCAAAGTGGATTACACAAACAACAATTCCATCAAAGATTTTTTTACAACAAGCCTAGTATTACTGGCTACATCTTATTATTAAGGTAAGCATTCTTCAAAGAACTGTATGATTGGAAATCTCTTTCTGATACATAGTGACATTCTATTTGCCGGCTGCAGTTAGAAGTGTCAAAATGAAAACAAAAATTCAAACACATTTTTTTTCATCTTGTCTTTATTGATTTAGACTTCAGAGCTACAGCCAAAAATAGTGCATCTGTAGAAAATTACCACACATGCTATCAATACAACATCATCGTATGTTTAGAATCATAAGCACTTGACAAATAGCAAACAGAACATTCAATCTAATATTTTGGCAGCGCAGTCCATGAATAGGGAATACAGGAAAAGGGATTTTTTTTTTCCTCCAAAAAGAAATATTTCTAAACAGGAATGAAAAACTTCTATTGAAAAATGAATTCCAGTCACTCTGTAAAACTTATGACAGCTCATTCAAAACACTAACCACTGGAAACTTTGTGTGGAATGTCAAGTGATGTACAGAAGCTATGATTCAGCTACAGGTACAATGCTTTACTCAGCACTTTGTATGCCATTGAGATGGTAACTGCATACCCAACTGCCCAAGACAAACCTCTGCCGGGCTGGGGAAGAGGGATCAAGTATGCAAAAGTGTGAAGGATCCTTGCCCCTGTGAAGATCCTAAAATGCAGCAAGGCCGTGGACAGATCAGGGCCACAAAGAGCATACAGCAGTCCAATGCCAAAAAACGGGACAATGTTTTCAAGGTCATTCAGGTGGCCTCTGGGGAAAGAAGCAAAATTGTTTTATAGTGTTACATTTTGTTGAATAAATCACTTCAAGAGCCTTTGTTTTTTAGCATCTTCAAAGTGTTCTACAAAGTGTTAAGGCCCTAACACTACTGCTGGCTTTCTCTGCAGTGGGAACTGGATTCAGACACTGAAACAGTTCCAACATGTTCACCTGACATCGCTCTAGTCTCTAGTGCTGCACTCCATGTTTTTACCTTTCTGATCTTCCGTCTGTTAGGTTTCCATTTTTCTCTAGGATCTTAGTAACATTATGGACTTACATGAGGCATATGAGTGCAACTTGGTGTGCAAGAATGCATCAAAAGAAAGATGATGACAGCTGGAATTTTCTTGCAGCCTCTCACAACCAAACATCAATTAACCAGTTGACTGTGACTGCAAATAATGGACTTCATGAGCAACTGAAAAACAGCAGCAAAAGCTTTTGAGTCTCACAGAACTCCAGTCTGTGCAACTGAGACTGAGGTGAATGTCACTTCCCTAACAAAATAATTTGAGTCAAAGGGGCACCTGGTCTTAAAATTAATATTGACTTAGATGCCTTCTTAAAATTTACAAATAGGAATGGATTACTCATCAACAAAAAGTGCATATTTTCATTTAATAACCAGCAAATAAAATAACAATTCCTCAAGCAATAGAGGGGCATAAAAGGAAAGCTCAGAACATCTTTACTGCATACTGAGATGAGGTTCTTCTTTCTCAGATTTTAATCCAAAAGAGCCATACAGAAATATATTATCCTTCACAGAACTACATCTGCAAGGATGAGACATTCTGAAATCAGAGGTGATCCTTATCTTCTAGATCTTCTTAAATGGTGATTTGAATGAGAACAGCTCATTCACATTCAAACATTCAAGTTTTTGGTGTAAAAACTTGAATACAGAGAACAAACTAAAAGCTTCATTAAGGGATAACAGTAACATTAAGTATTAATATTAAAGCTTCCCTTGTTAGCACAATTATATCAAGCACTATATCTAAACTTACAATCTTGGTAACAGAATATTTTTGCCAATAGCTAAATAAAATTAAATACACTATAACGTTTAGCTCACTGAACTACAGTTTACACTCTGCCACAAATCTTCAAAACAAAACACTTATAGGGCAGGTTGCACGCTGCCATACTATTATTAGCATTCTTCCAGAAGGCTGGTCAACTTTTCTATACAACTGATACATCAGTGAGTAACCCCAATTCAATCCAGCAAAAAGAACATAGGTTTTGACTCCCACACAGTACCGTTTGCCAGATTATGCCCTCATTACAACTTTGCAGTTCCACTACTTTAATATAATTTTATTCCTTTTCCCCCCATTATTTCCCTTACACTTTAATAAAAGATGTAACTATTACAACTCATGCTCAGATTATATAGAAAACTGATCTATACTGAATATACACTGATTCATACTAAATCAATGTACGATCATGTTTTACATCTCCCCACTGCTTTTCCCATGCACTCAGGATTTCATTCAATGAGCTATTATAGCAAGATAATGAATTCTTACTTTTAGTACGATTGCTGACCATTTGAATGTGGAATAGTTTGTCCACCTTGACAAATTAGTGTAAAAAATTACTACATATTGCAACTGAGAACAAACGCAGGCTTGCCAAAGAGAACATGATGAAATTAATTCTTTGTTTTAGTACTATTCTGGTACTTAAAATATTTTTAAATACTTCCATGCATTACCTGCGTACACGTTCAACATCTGCATCAGTCCGCAGGAATTTTTTAGCACTATCACCTTTACCAAATGATGCTGTATCTTCTGGGTTGGCAAATGCCTGTTTCAAATAAAAACACACAAGTGACATTAGATGCAAGGATGCTTCTACTAGTCAAGGCAGCTTGATAGAAAGGTCACTCTTTCTACTAATGCCTCTATAACCCCACATAACTGACCTGCATTTAAATGCACAGAGGACAATACATAATTGAATGAATTACTGATTTCTTGAACCTAGCCCAAGTGTAGCTTGCATGCTGACAAATAACTGCAATTTATGCATTTGGATGATGCCTTCTTAGAATATATCTGGATATGGCAGATGACTGAAGTAATGCCAGTGGGCTGAAGGAATATCGGAACCTCCAAGGTAGAACTGCTTGTACTGTCTAAGTCCCCTTTTCACTATTCTTGACCAATTATCTGAAATCTGCATTCTATTTTGAACAAAATACAGTCTGTGTGGTCTACTAGACTCAATATTAGGCTGTGCTGAAGACCTAGAGAGCTATCTGAAATCAGCAGTATCTCAACTGCCGTTCTACCAGGACCTCAAAGGCACTGAGTAACATCCTGAACAACAGCATAATTCAGCTGTTTTCTCTTTCACCCAGCAAGAATAAAAAGCTGCATTTGAACTCAAAAGGACTGCAATAAACTCTTTGAAGCATATGCTGTCTTGCAGAAGCAGATCTGCTAAGAACAATCACATGGGGCAAATCCAAAGCTCTTTCAGCTCATGATCAAGTGTTTCCAACAACAGTCAGTAAGAGATACCTAGAAATGACCAAGAACAGGGCAAACTACACAATGCTTTTCACATGCACCCGCTCCTAAACAAGATGCAGCTTCTGCATTACTTTGTAAACTTCACTCTATTTTTCATATGCTTATCTAGCTTAGTCATGAATCCATGTAAACTTTTGGCCCACCTCTCTTTTTTTTTTTTTTTTGGGAGGGGGCGGGGGGGAGGAGAGCAACATGAAATGGGAAGGCTAAAACAATTAGGGAATGTAAAAAGCTTTAGAATTACTGGATGAAAGGGTTATAGATGCATAAAAATCTAACCCATATGCCCTTTTTGACCCTATTGGATGGTTATTCACAACATGGCTTCACATCACATTTTATTTGCTTTAAAAACTGGATATACATTATATACAAAACAGTGGAAAACACAGTTCTGAAAAGTTCTTATTTAAAAAGAATGGAGATGATTTAGAAGGGTAGAATAAGTCAAATGCAACTGTAGGAGACAGTCTCATAAGAATGCCAGACAGTATTCCCAATTTCTTACCTTTCTTGTGATTCTGAAGTATGCAGTTATAAGGCTCATAAGCATCATTTTTATAAGAACAATAGCTGCATAGGTAGCATAAGCACGGAAGACTTCATTGTCAATTAGCTGGGTCGATTTAGCCATTTCTCCACTTCTCACAGATGACCTTTGAAAAATACTGAAGTTAGACTGACATTAGAGCAACCTAAAGTTCTGACAACAGGACTGACAGAATGGATTTGGTGGGGTATTTTTTTTTTTAGCATCACCACACTGCAATGATAACACAACTTTGGCTCCCTAAAAAAAGTCATTTCAAACAAGTTTATTTTTCCCCAATTTACTTCCAGGAAGACATGATCTAATACCTTAAGATGATAAACTATATTACCATTTTATTTTTCTCTTCTATTGCATTGGCTTATTAAACTGTCAATTTTAATAACGAAACTATTTAGTACAATACAAAATTTAGTCAAACTAGAATACTGCTCAAATAACACAACCAGTTAGAGAGCATCACCTAAACTAGTGAATTTCCCTAAGCAATTATCAGGATCCAAAGAGCATGATGACACAATATACATATTATAGTGCTTATAGAAGAAAATTAGTATTGCCTACTTTTTCTTTGCAAAATGGCACAACTATAACTGCATTTCAGTTTTCAAACTAATCGCTGTCTTCCCACCCAGTAATAACTTGTGATCAAACTGAGTTAAACATATATATTTTTCCTTTGAGATCCAGTTCTTAAAAGTTGTTTTAAGCATGATTCACAGGCAAAGATTAAGTCGTAATGACAAAGAGCAGAGAACTATTTATGCATTTATCATGGGAGGTTTAAGCTAATGGAATTTCTTTTCAGTGAGGCTATAACAAACCCACAACCCAATGGAGGTGGTATCTTTTGTCAACAACATAAAGTTAAGAAAGTTTTGAGGACTGAATGTGCATAAAATAAAAAGCATGCCCACTTGCACATTTAAATTGTGATCTGCACAGAGTAAGTCTTCAGTCTCACCAACTCATCACACATTCAGTGAGCAGGACTACATAAAATGTATGTCTTAGCTCCCAGCCGTTTCATTCAAGACCAAAATAAATGTACTTTTTTGTCACAATTAACTTCACTATTTCCTATTATATCTTAACAATAGTCACAAAAAAATATATATTATTATGTACAGATCTAACAATCTCTCATTTTGCCTCCAGCAAGGAGTCACTGTCAGCTATAACCAGAGGGAAACTGGCCCAACTGAGAGCTGTGTTAAGATTCTTGTTCAGAACAGCTCCTTGGTGGGGAAAAGGGCAGGACAAAGATAAGCAGCAGCTTGCTCTGTGAAACAAACCTAGCCTTGCCAGAATAGGACTGGTTGTAACAGTGGAATTTTGCTCCCTCCTTTATCATTTCCAGAAGAGTGGCTAGATCACTGGGCCAAGAACTCATGGTTATGGAACAAGGAGCACCATTCTTTCCACTCACACTGCAGTACAGCAGCTCTGAGGTCAACCAGCAACTCAGAAAAGATATTGCTCAGCAGTGAACAGAAACTGTCACTTCTAACTTTGTGTCACAGAAAGGGGTATGTGTGATTTCATAGGGGAGAAAAAAAAAAGAAAAAAAAAAAAGAAGAAAGTAAATCTATGGCTTCAGAGCATTTTTCCATAATGAATTTGAAAGCCACACTGAAAATATATTCAAGAACTACAATGCAAAGTCCTGAGAAGCTGTTCATGAGAATATTCGAGTATTCTTCACACTGGAATTATATCACACTTGTCCATTTTTATGACTTGTAGGGTTAGCATCTTCTAATTTTCCTCAAGCCCAAGCCTTGCTTTCACTATGGGAATGCAAGATGGAAAACTGAAGACAAAGAATTCATAGTTTTAACACCAGCAGAAAAGAAAAAAATAAAATAAAATCACACTACATTCAACAACAGCATAAAACTTAAAGGGATAAGCCTACTAAAACTGCCAGCAGCCTTATCTAGAAATACAGCACCTCACTGTAGCATGAACAGAAGCTTGGGTCTGCTAAACGCACGAGTCTAGATCCCATGCACAGGCTCTTCAAAGCAGAGGGGGGGAAGACATTTCAGGTATGTTCAGGTCCTCGCTCGGCATTCACATCACATGTTCTCACTGGCTGTGTGTTCCCCATGTAGTTGTCATTAGCTGAAGTTCAGCCAGGATGGCCTTTTGGTGTTCGTTTGTTGTACCACCAGTTTTCAAAGTGTCACGACAAGCCCAGCTGCTTCACAACGTAAGCTCTGTTCTCCCCGACTGCACCCCTGAGCTCTGGCACTACACCCACCCCTTCCATAACACGCAATCGCTTTTCCACAGAACCACCTTCAAAACCTCGTCAGGAAACGCTCAAGCCACGCTGAAACCACGAGGCCTCCTGCTTCCCTATCAAATGCGAGCTGTGAACTCAAAGCACGTTTAAGCTACTGTAGGCCAAAGCGAAACTCTGACACGGAGGAGCCGCGGATACCCCCGGCCCGGCCACCTCTCCCCACGGCGCGGCCTCGCGGCGAACTCCAGGCACCGGGCCTCCCTCTCGCCGCCCCCCGCCAACCCCCAGCGCTCCCCTCAGGCGTTGCCCGGGGGAAACCCCGCCGCCTTTCGCGGAGCACAGCCCCAGGGAGGGCGCAGAGACATTCCGTTCCGCTCCAGCCCGCAGCGGGAGCCGCCATCACGCAGCACCCACGCACCTCACCGGCTCCCTTCGGAGAACGCGCACACCGCGACCAGCCTGCCGCTCTCGGCCGGACACCGCGCTTCCGCCCAGCCCCGGGGTCCGGCCCCGCCTTGCCTCGCCTCCTCGGCGCGGGGGCGGGTCTCGGGCGGGCGCGTAGCCAGGGCAGGCGGGCGCGGCGGGAGGCTGGGGGTTGTGTGCTGGCGGGAGCGGTTAGGGGTCGTTGTGGCCGTTGTTGGGCTGCGAGGGGCCTGGCGGGTCCCGGCGTCGCCTTACAACTTCCCGGCTACTGGTTTGTCGGCGGCCCCTTGCCTGATTGACCCTTGCCAGCATTACCTGAAACACAACGGCAGGAAAAAGCAAATAAACCACAAAAAGCACTTTGGTTTGAACTTTCACGGGTCTAAGGACCTATAAAATCCTGGAGGGAAATCAAAGTTTGCAACCCGAGCAGGCTTCATTAGAGATAGAATTGCTGAGGTTGGAAAAGACCACCAAGATCATCTAGTCCAACCGTCAGCCCATCCCCACCATGTCCTCGAACCACATCTCTAAGTATCACATTCATTTCTTGAACATCTGTAAGGACAGTGACCTCACCACTTCCCTGGGCAGCCTGTTCCAATGCATCACCACTCTTTCTATGAAGAAATTATTCCTAATATCAAACTTAAACGTCCCCTGGTGCAACCTAAGTCCATCGCCTCTGGTCCTATCGCTGCTACCAGGGAGAAAAGCCCAACTCACACCTTGCCACAATGCCACAAGCTCCCTTCAGGGAGTTGTAGGGAGGGATAAGGTCACCCTTCAGCCTCCTCCAGAATGAACAATCCCAGTTCCCTCAGCTGCTCCCCATAAGACTTGTGTTCCAGACTCTTTGCAGCTTCTTTGTCCCTCTCTGGACGCACACCAGGGTCACAGTGTCCTTTTTGTCTTGAGGGGCCCAAAAGAACACAGTACTTGAGGTGCGGCCTCACCAGTGCTGTGTATGATGCACCATGTTCAGTGATGACACAAGCTCCTAAATGGTCTCAAAGCTTACTTGAAAAACTACTAAAGTACCTAAAATCTTAGCACTTTCAGTCCTTACTTTCAGATGGTGGATCTGAACTTTAACCAAAGACAAAGTTCTTTTTGTTGTGAAACCACCAGTGCTGTTGCAGTTAACAAGCATCGTGCTGTTTTGCAATGCCGAACTGAAAATAAAGGAACTTCAGTGCTGGGCATTAGCTTCTCCTAACCAACTCAGTTGAGTGTGATGAAAGGAGGAAACCTGGTGTGCAAACCTCCCTCTGCTTCTGCAAAGAAAAAGGCATTATTCCCTTGACACTCCTTTTCGTAACTGAAACAGTGTTTGTGACTGAGCTTATATAAACAAAGCTGAAAAAGATGTAGACAAATGTACTCAGGTACACAATAAGGATTTCAAAAATAATCCTAAAGCTGTGCATGAAGTAGAAGGGAATACAACTTTTAAAGCTGCATCATTATGGAAAAACTGGTCTTGTATACATATAACCAACATTAATTGAGGCTATTTCAGTGCCTCTTGTCACATTTAGCACCTGTGTTTTCAGACCTTTTGTGTCTGGTTTTATTAATCATCAAACAGCAAAACTCAGTTGTATAAGGATTGTAGCTCATAAACTGTTTTTAACTGACTGTAAGAGTTGTGTTGAACAACCTTTGTTCCCAGCAGTGACACAGCAAATTGTATTTCACTTGAAGTCAACAAAGCAAGTCATGTGAGTCTGAATACTCTAGGTGAGGGAATGAAAATTTTGCAGATTTTCTTTTCACAGGGAATGGATTTCTAAAAATTCTGGAAATGTTTCAGCAGCTCATAACTGTTAATTCAAGGCAGAAATTTTATCTTAATAAACATTTATATGCCACCTAACATAATATATCCCAATCACATGGTCTAATTAGTCTTATAATGATAAAAATATAATTATTTTATATTACCTCTCTCTTTTTTTTTTTTTTTTTTTTTTACTGTTTAATACTCTACTCCTTGTCTGAAGAAAGTAAACCTAATAAGTTAACAGGTTTAAATTAAATCCACATTATTATACTTGTGCAGAAATGTTGGTAATTGATACATATGCATTTCATAGAATCATAGAATCCTTAGAGTTGGAAGGAACTTTTAAAGGCCATCCAGTCCAACTCTCCTGCAGTGAACAGGGACACCCAAAGCTAGATCGCGTTGCTCAGAGCCTGGTCCAGACTGGCCTTGAATGTCTCCAGGGACAGGGCATCAAACATATCTCTGGGCAGACAACCCTTACTGTAAAAGACTTCTTCCTTATCATTCCCCAGCTTATATTGGTAGTAAAGGTTGCTGCAGCTGAGGTGCAAGACCTTGCTTTTGGCTTTGTTGAGCCCACTGCTCAAGCCTGTTTAGGCATCTTGTTCCTCAGGTGTGCCCACTACACCACACAGCTTGTGTCACCTGCAGGCTTGCAGAGGGTGCATTCGATCCCACTGTTGATGTCACTGGTGAAGATATTAAAGAGTATTGGTCCCAGTGTTGACCCAAGGGGGACACACTACTCATCAAGACCTAGACCTGGAAATGCCAGAATGCCAGGAGAAAGACCATAGATATAGGTAGGATTTAAAGAGAATCAGAAACGCAGACAGAAATTCTACCAAAAAAAATCACCCTTTCCTTTGGATTTCTCATTTCTGTTTAATGGATTCTGGAAATTTAAGGGAGGGAATGGAGAGGGGAGGGAACAAGGAGGGGAAGACAGGAGGGGGAAGGGAGGAGAAGGGAGGTTAAAGGAAGGTTAAGGGAAGGGAAAAAGAAAAGAAACAAGAATAGAAGGCAGTATTTCTTGAAAACTGACTGCTTAAGACTGGGGGAAGAGGAGTCTAAATAGAGTGCAAAATTGGGGCTATAGTCAGTAAAACAGAAGTGAACTTGTGCTCAAGGTGTATTTTCTCTTAAAAGTTCAGTAGCAGCATAAAGTGCCTGTACAACATTTGAAAACTGCTGTGATCTAAGTGAGATACATAACTATGGCTACAGTTGCTCCTGAGGGACCCATTCTCACAGTCCTTACTTGTGAATTTTCCCTTTGATGCTAATAGGATTACTCTTCTAAATCAGTGATGCCGTATCAGCCCAATGCCCAGGGTTATACCAATCATGAAGGGCTTGATCTTGCAAGCCTCATTCATGTGAAAAACACTTTTTCACGACAGTTTTCTCATTGACTTGAAGAACTATCCATATAGCCAGAGACAGTAGAATCAGGACACAAATTTTGGGTCAGCATAAAAGTAGGAATACACGTTTTTCATTTAACCTCCAAGAAGGAATAGATACTTCCCCATAAGGTCAGGTAAATATAATCATTCTCTTTTGACTGCAGGGAAGGCAAAGGAGAAGCATGTATTGATCAACCCTGTTCCATCCTGTCTCCTTCTGTGGCTCCATTTACTCATCATGATTGGACTGGTAAAGAATGTACCAACAATACTTTTTCACCTCACCTGAAGCTTCTGCTCACCCTCTTGCCCCTTGCTAACATAAATTAGTTGTGTAGCTGTTCTGTAAAATTGGGAGGTAATACCTCATGCCTTATAACAACTAATGATTTACAGAGTAAAACAAATCATGAACAGTGAGATATAATACATATTTTAACTCAAAATCTGTTTAATGCCAAAGTGTTACATAAATGCTTAGTATAATGGACCAATCAGTTTTTGTCCACAAAAATCTACCTCCTCTGCTTAGAAAGCACTTTCACCATATCAAATGTTGACGTCTGTGTAATTTCACTGTGATTCACATGCATCTGTTTCAGAAGATCTCAAACTGCTATATATGTTGCCCCAAAATTAATGCCTCCTGTTTATTTTCATGGAAACTACAGCAGCTACAAACAGCTGAATGGCACTATTTGATAGCACGAATTCTCAACTACAAAACACTGTTTTTCAACATAGTCACCACTATTAACTATGAATTTGCGCTCGGAATGAACAAGAGCCTGCATGCCACTTTCAAAAAAACCTGCACCACAGGAGGTGACACACTGTTGCTGTTGCCACTGATGAAATGCACCATCCACCACCTCACTGTGCTCACCTTCACTGTTTGTTCTCCATAAAATTTTAGCAAACATGGGTGAATGTCAGTGGGTGCCATTATTTCACACGGAGGAATTAAATGACACAACTTTTCTTCATATGCACTTCCATGATGCCATTTTGTGAGATTGCCCCTCTGCTGCCATTTGTCGCACTGCAACAAGAAGCAATGGAATATTGGTGGGAAGGTTCAACCTCTACTGCCATACCACCATCTCTGACATTCTGGGCCAACATAATATCATGGGCGGTTTTACTTTTGGAGAAGCTCTTGTAGTTTCTCTGGGGAATTTCTCTAAAAATAGTGATCTTTATTCAGTTAGGAATGTTTCCTACTGGTTATAGCTCAGTGAGGGCTTCTCTGGCATATGCAGCCTCTTGGTTGGAGTTAGGACTCCAGAGCAGATACGTACATCCCATGCATTTCTTCTAGTACGTTCAGTTAGGAAGATCTGTACTCAGAAAATCAAACAATGAATGCACAGAAACCGAAGCAACATAACAAATCACAAACAGTTTCACCAAAATACATGTCTCTTACTTCATTAAAAATGTCTTTACAGTTCCCCGTTTTACTAGTGTAAGGGCTGTAGCACAGAACAACATTCTTCACATTGTGAGCTCCCAGAGGCAGGAAGTGTTCTGTGTTTATACCAGAACCAGCCTGACTGCATTCTCATCCATTTGTAAGATGGGCTGTTCACCAGTACCTCTATATATTTATAACAATAATCAAAGAGAATATTCTCACTTTTTTAACAGGCATTTGGTGTACGCATTATCAGTTCTTTTGTTTGATTTTTGAACAAGTGTTCATCCTAATGGATTCTTATTCATCAGACTGTGTGGAGAACAACAGTTCTCAGCAGTAGAAGTTAGATTGTTTAATGAATTCCAGTCACTCACTTATGAGAAGGAAACAAAAGCAGATTACATATTTGACCAGTTTCAGTAGGAGGTGACCACATAGCAGGAAGAAAAGGCAAAAGGGGACAATCTCTATAAAGGACAGGAATGATCATGTCTGCTGTTTGCCTATTCAGTTAGACCTTATTCAGAAATTCCACAAAGCTCGTTTGATGGCCAGTTAAAGAGACAATGAGAAAGGTTATCTTCTGAAGTTGCTTACTGTCTTCCATCAAGTAGCGCAGTTGTTACAATGAACACGTAAGACAAGGATCAAGAGTCGGGATGTGGACATAAAAGAAATATTCAAGCACATGAAAAATATTTGTAGACTGATGCTGTACTTAGCTTGATGCCTAAGCTAAGGAAGAGCTCAGAAAAGTTTGGGCAAGCATAGAGGTGAGCTATTTTAGTGGGTCTATTTATTAAGAACATCATGGAACACAGTTTGCTTTGATTTCTGCTTTGCTGCATGTGCATACAGCAGCAACAGTTCTGAGGATATGTCAGCAGCACAGAACCACCTTTGCGGCTGACAGTAGTACATATGTGGTGAGGTGTTTAAAGACCCATGCTGTACTGAAGTGAAAAGAGCTGTAACCCCAGCTTTTGTGAGGCTATCTGTAAAATTTCTGTAAGGAAAGCAAGATATTTCTTATCAGTAAAGGCCATGAAAGATTCACTATCATTATAATGTTCAGATGTGCCAATAAAACTGATTTTGCAGATGCGTGGTAAGTTACATTTAAACTAATCCCATGCAAAGTTATTTGTTAAGCATTAAATGCAGCCTGAAGAACAAAATGTGATCTTTTTAAAATAATACAAAAGTAGCAGAAAGATAAAAAATATTTGCAAGAGCTGAAAGACTTATCTAGTGTTACTTCAGAGATCAAACAAGGCCTAGAGAAGAGGCAAAGCACATAGAGTAAAATTAATTTTAAGACATTGAGGTTATAATTATTACTGCAAGTTACAAAGCCAATGAAAGCTTGCAATCAATTTAAGTGAGCTACTATGAGACACTGATAAAAATTATACAAACAGAAAATGCCAAAGTATCTCTGCAGACAAGAGATTCCCAGAAGTAAGCAAGCAAAAACTTTACAGAAACTGCAACTAAAGTAAGTATCTTATGGATTGTGGAACAACACTACGTCTTGGGTTTGGATTCCCTCCTTTTCTTAGTTGTATATGTAAGTTCTTCCTGGTCATATCATCAGTTCAGCTAGTCTTTACTAACTGCTTTTACTTTCGAAAAAGCCACCAATAGAAGCCTTCCAGGAAGCATCTAGAGTAAGATTTATATTAATTCTCCAAAAAACTATCAAGAATTTGTCTACTCCTGAGGACTACAGTCTTCTGTTTCCTGGTCCATGCATGTTACTCAGCTTTGCATGGGCACAGAAAGTCAAGGTTTCTTTGCACAAGTTCAAAAAATACATATAAAGCTATTCAATTTGCCTCACTCTTTGTGAGGTGGAATTTCTAGGTCAGTTCCATTGGCACTTCTTTGCAAAACTACCATAAAAATTAAAAACCAGTTCCTAGCCTTCTTACAACATCTACAATGAAGCAAGTTGGGCTGCAGCCTTTTATCAGAGCTATTCCTTGTCTATTATTTAGCCACAGATAGGGATGTAGCAATGCCATCCATTAACTCTATTGCTGCTGTTAATGGTGTAACAGGGAATCTGTGATGAATCTCATCTCAAAAAAACACTCTCACACACTAGTTAATTACTTCAGTATTACACTACTGAACTAGAGCTAATATTGAGGAGAAGGAGGAAGAAAAAGTAGTGTTAGTTGTTTTGCACTTCTTTGACAGACTTTGGAGGTGGGAAATGGAGAAACCTCCAGCATCTGAAATTTAAATTACATAAAGCATTTTAGATCGATAGAATGTAATTATGCCAAGCTGGAACTTTGCTAAGTGTATTTAATTTCTTCAAATGTCAGTGACTGCTACGCAGCAGGCTGGAAGTTGGAAAATTCAGGTTACTAGGACATGCTTGGGTAGAATTACATGAATTTTCAAGTATTTGTAATTGGCACAAGCTGCAAGCTTGAAATTCTTTTATCTGTGCATAAAGCCTAAGTGTCCAAATCTCTTCATAGCAACTGCACTATTGCTATCTTGTTTCCAAACTATTCCTCATTGCCTGGAGCACTAATATTGGCTTTCAGAGTATAATACCTTTGCTGCACAGGCAAATCATTTAATTGTGGACTCAGCTGTGATGATTTTAGAATCAGGAATGAGTGTCCTGTTGTCACATTTCTGAAATTCAGAATGGTTTAAAACCAAAAATATCAGCAGTGCCTGACTGAGAAGTAGTCTTACGTGTTGCACTTAAAAGGTACCTTTGTGATGTGAAAGAAACAAGCTAGCTAGCTGCAGCTTCCACTACTTCATTAATCCTGGAATGGTTGTTAGGAAAGGGCTTACTGCCCTGTATTTGTCTATAGCTAAGCAGGTAAAGTTATAAAGGTAACTTTGAAAGCCTCTCAAATCTTATTGTGAAGTTTTTATATTCATGTAGATGTAGGTATTTATGTAAAATAGTAGAAGTGCTAGGTCCTGCTAGTTGAAGCAAGCTCATTTTTCCACAAGGATGCTAAACAGTTCTGTGGTATGAACTCTTGGTGACTGCCACTCTTAACTGGGTTTGTATCACAGATGGGTGTGAATAGGCTAAATGGCTTTATGAGATCTTTATGTCTCTTACTTCGCGGTAGGACTCTTGGATTCTGCCCAAGTGACAGATCAGGGAAGTGGCAAGAGGAAGCAGACACCCCTACTTCTGGGTAACTGTTGTCATGCTGCAAGAAAAAAAGACTGGAGATTCCTGCCTTGAGCAATTTGGCTGTCCCCAGCTCGTAGCTTGGAAGTTGTGTAACAAATGCAAAGTTAGTATATGCTGTTCAGTGAGAAGTGACTGCTCAAAGTCTGCTCATCTGGGAGTTAAATCTGTGTGCAAGTTGTTCTTATTTAAGGGTTAAGAGGCAAACTGTGTAGCTGGTGTGAGTCAAAGATCACTGATTTAAAAAATCAATTATCAACAATTATAGGGCCTACTCCAGCAGCACCATTGCAGTATGTGGAGACTTCCCGGTAGCAAAGTTATTTTTATTAGGTATATCCCTTCCCCCAGCCCTTTGTACTGAGACAACTTTAGAATCAGCAAAATGACTTGGAACCAGTACATTTTATCCCCAGCAGACCAACCAACCACAATTAAACTGTATTGCCATACATTAGGCTTAAAAAGAGTTCCTCAGCTGCAGTATATAAACCTGTAATGGGTTAAAGTCATCCTTGATGCAAGTCCACAGACTTCAGTTGACCAGGGATGAATATAGACAATTCAATATTTAACAATCATCAGCAAGTTTTGCTTAGTTGGCAAGAAAAGGAGCAATTTAAGATCTAGAGCCTCCCCTATGTTCTATCTTCCTGAATCTTTACTTGCTTGCAGTAGTTCTCTACTAACAGGAATAACACTGCAGGGCTGGCTGTTGGTTATTTTCTGCTGCAGTACAAGATTACTCCTCATGATTTTATGGTGCAGCCTTAGACTTTAATAGTCACCTGGGACAATTATTCAGATACTGTATTGTGCAGTAAGATTGCTTTTGAACAGCTGCAGAAATACTTAACAGAGATACACTCCCTAAAGCCCTGGGATGGGAAATAAAAACAAACAAACCACAACATCAAGGCAAGAGTGTGTGTCCTGCTCCATCTTTTAACTTTTTTTAAAAAAGGAGTTTTGCAATTGATTCAAAAGTTAATTTGAAAAAGGACCATTTTTCATTTAGAGGCTCATATAGTGCCCAGAAATAATAGGCTACAAATTCATACACAGTCACTACAAAAACACAAATCTTCTTTGGGCAAAGCAGTGACCCAGCACATGGTGCTTTGCCAGCCAATTCTCATTAAAAAGATGAAGAGGTGATAAGACAGGATGCAATTACTCTCTCTGGTAGTGATGATGTTCTTTGGTGCAATCCCATATAAAAACAACATCACAAAATCAAGTGTTCCTCATTCTGGTAAAAATGGGCAATTTTCTTTCTCGTAACTTCAACCTTGCCATTCTGATGAGTACATCCAAAATACTATTTCTCTTTCTTTCCCCAGTTACTCTCTTTTACACTCTATTGCAACTAGTTAATTTATTTGGCACTGCAGTTCTAACTAGCCCTTGTGAAAATCTTTTGGCCTATGTTACACATTTGTGGCTTAGCTTGATGCTTCATGTTGTCCTAAGTCTCACCGCACAAAGGGATACTCACCTGCACTATCTACTTAGCTCAAATAAATAGTACTCATACACACATAAAATTTTATGGAATTCATTAATAACTTTCATTGTAGCTATCTCGTCATCAAATCCTGCCTCCATTTCTGGACTCAGAAAGGATTTGGCAATACAACAAAGAGAATCATAGAATTATGGAATTGCTCAGACTTCAAAAGACCCCAAAAATCATCGAGTCCAACCACAACCTAACCAAAGTACCCTAACTCTAGCAACCCTTGACTAAATCATATCCCTGAGCACCACATCCAGATGGTTTTTAAACACATTCAGAGATGGTGACTCAACCACCTCCCTGAGGAGCCTATTCCAGTGCTTAACAACCCTTTCTGTAAAGAAGATTTTCCTGATATCCAACCTAAACTTCCCCTGGCTCAACTTAAGGCCATTTCCCCTCGTCCTGTCACCTGTCACCAGTGAGAAGAGACCAACCCCGCTCTTGCTGTAAGCACCTTTCAGATATTGAAAGAGAGCAACAAGGTCTCCCCTCAGCCTCCTTTTTCCCAGACTGCACAGCCACAGTTCCTTCAGTCCCTAATCCCAATTCCTTCAGTCGCTAAAGTAAAGAAGTACACTTGCTTAGCTTGATCTCTGCAGATGGGCAGTTAGTGGGAGTTCAAGAGTATCTACTAACTCACTCCTCCACTGCATCATAACCAATTTTCTCTTAAGACACAGTTTGAGCATTTCCTTAGTGTTTTCTCACAGGATGACTCTGCAGGCAAAGTCAAGCTAGGGAAGTATTTTGTACTATATACTATGTGTGATAGGCTGGGAATTTAGTGGCTTGGTACTAAAAGACTGCTTGTTCACTTTTCACTGATGTGTGCTTCAGTGAAGTTGCTCTTGATTTATAGCCAGATAAGCAAAACCAGAATCAGACCCTTGCTACTCATTTCTGTGGGAGCAGCACTGGGCCTACATGCTCTTGCGTTCATTATATACCTTAGTATCGAGTCTTGCAGCTTTGATTCATAGAGTTCTCTTTAATTTGGTACATGCAGGCTTCCAGACTAGATCACATTGCAGCAGGATAACAATCCTCAAGAGAGCATTTCAGCTTGAGAAATTCATGAAGAGAGTGACTTTGCTGCTTGCTTTCAATGACACTTGTGGAATAGGAAAGAGAAGTGAATGAAATGGAATTGCCAGCCTGTTTCCAAATATATACTCTATTAGACAATGGATAACAAATAACATCCTCAGCAACACAGTTCTAGTTACTGTGCCAGTTTTTATTGGATTATAGTTTTTTCCCATCTGTAATCTTTAATTTTACATTTAGGGCAAGGTTTTTCTTATCTGTGTGCATTGCACACTGGAGCTTTGAACTACTCCCTTATGCCCTTTGCAGAAAAAGTATTTCATTGGCTTTGTCTGGGGTGGAGGTCAGCAGGAGGCACACAGCCTCGTTACCATGCAGCAGGGAAACACCTTGCATTCACCCCTTTCCTCATCCCACCTCCTGCACTCTGACTGAGAGTACTGGATTCAGAGCAGGAGAGGAGCCACCACGTTGTGAGATGGTATAGAGCTAGGGTCAGTAACTTCTTCATGGAGCAGAGCCAGTTTTATTCCTGCTGTTTTCCTGAGGCATGAAAAATATCTCTCCTTACTCAGGAAGGGTTGTAGTGTAATAACCTTCGTTTTTTTTTTTAATCTTATTTTTTCATCAGTAGTGAATAGATCTCCTATTGGCTAAGGCATTTCACTATATATTGAATATACTGAAATTGAGGGGAATGAAAAAAGGCCTTGAGAGTAGCTATAGTGACTCATAAAAGTATATATAAGTATATGTATAAAATGACTAGGAGCTGTACAGTAAGTGAGAATTAGAAAGCATTCTTAAAAAAAAAAAAAAAAAAAAAAATCAATAATAATAAAAGTAACCAGCTTACCACACTGAGGGCAGGAGGTTTTTGCCCCTTTCCACTGAAGACTGGCTTCCCAGCAAGAGTATTTGGGATTGACTTCCTTCCTTCTGTTTTCTACCCTAACCTAATTTCCATACAGATGCTTATCTATAGAAAGCAATATCTGATTACTGTTTTGTAATGGTGGCATAAACAGTCTTCACACTAGAAAGTTGTTAAGCTGAATAAGGGATTTTGGTGAATTACTTGTTGAAGAAATAGTGGGGAAAATGTGATTGACTATGTCCTAAGAACAGAACAAAGCAAAGATGCCTTGCATACATCTTCCTAGTCCATGTCATACTGTCCTGGAAAACTCGGAGTATGCAGATCATGAAATAGATTTATAGCTCTAGTGAAGTAAAGATACTACAAGAAGCTACAGGCTGAGGAACTATATACTGTGAAACATAAAAAGAGAAGTGAATTGTGGAGACTCATGCTGTTGATGCTACTGGATGTGTTTTTTAAATGTAATTTTCCTTCCTAAAATCTTGGATTAGAACATAGTCAGAGACAGAATGGGATGTGTGTTAAGGGAAAAAACATGTTTGGATGGATACATATTTAGGCACTACAGTCCAGCAGTGTTCTGAGTGCTAATGTATCTTGATTTCAGAACTGATTCCTTTGCTTTGGTGAGTTTTCATTTTATTTTCACTGCTTCTGTTAAAAGGATTCTTTATTTCATGATGCATTTTATTTTCTGTTCACTGACCCCTCAAGATTCTGTGCGTGTGCTCACGCTATTACTCTTTGTGGAAGTATGTTTGCAAATGGCACTTTTAGTAACAAAAAATAGGCATGTGTGTTCAAATCCATTTACTGCCTTGTCAAAAAACTCATTTGTTTCTGTTTCGTGAGATCAGCTTACTGACAATTGTCAAAAACCTATTCGATAACAGTCATATTTGTTTCTTTTACATATTTTTTTTTCCTGAAACTTTATAGCCCATTTGAGCTCAGAGTAATCATCTACCAAATGAATCTTTTCCAACAGAAGCTTTTCAAAGTGTAGTTTAACCCTTTTTAGGGACTTCATGTTTCTATATCATTTTATGTTCGGACTCAGCAAGAGACCATGAAGGATAATTATCTTGCTCAGTTGTGCACACTATGCAGTACTGTACATACAATCATGCTGATACCTCTTATGCAGTGGCTTATGAGATCCAAACAGATAAAGAATCATAATACAGTTTCAAAAATCATAATACAGTTCATATCTGCCAAATTCAATTTGTAACGCTTTGTACTGAGTAGGGAATTACCTGCTTAGTCAGATAACTGAATCTGAGGTGGGGCAGATGAGTGACGGTCTTTCTGAAAGGGCAGATAATACTTGGTGTGTTGCTCCCATCTCCTTGTTCTAAGGACAGGAATAGAAAGACTTGTTATATCCACCTCAACAGTAATCTGAGTGAACTACAAGAAGAGGTGAGAGATGAATTAGTCAGCAACGACAATTCAGTTCTTGGTTCCTCCTGTGACACCTGACAAAAATATTGGTGCGACAGTCACATTCTGTCATTTGCTGGGAAGCAAACTAAGATCCTGAGCTTGTTTCAACAGGCAACCAAGCAATTAATTGTCAGATGATGGCTTTTGGCCACTAGTCATCCTGACATTTTGATAGCAGAGATGAAAATTTCATGCTCCACTTCTAACCTGTGGGCTTTATACTTGGTGCAGTAGCTTTTTGATCTTTCAGATTGTGGTCTGAAGTCTACCAGAGTCAATGAAAAGACCAACTGCTTCAGACCTTGTGTTCAGTAAATGTTAAATATCCATAAAGCTTCATATCTGAAGTCAATGGAAAGCTCATGTCCATGAATTTTACAAGGTCCTTCTAGCTCCATGTCCTCTGGACCTTGGTGACCCAGAAACCAACATCTGTCTCATATCAATACCTGTGTTGAAGCCTGTTGCTAAATACTACACCTTAGTTTTCACGGGGTGGTTATTGCAAGCCTCTCCTAGAACACTTAATCCACCCTATCAAAGGGCAAGATTTTGAAGTTGTTAAGCTTACTCAAGGGCAGAAGCCAAGTTCTGTCCTTCCCAGTGCTGACACCAATTGCTCTTTCTATATGAGATTGCAGGTTTTACCCTTTAACTTCTTAGACATGTAACAAAGTGACTATCCCTTGTTCAGGGATGCAGTTTTTTTCCCATCCTGCTCAAACTTTTCTCAGCTATTAGCACTACAATACATGATGCACTCAGTCTCTTCACTGCCTTTCCAGTCTACAGTAGTCAAGGCAAACATACATCCAACAGCATAAATGAACTCCTTTACCTTCCCTTATAGCCTTACAACCGAAGGGCACATTCTAGGTCCCATATATTTAAATTATGTGTATGTTCACTATTACTTATAGTCCATGATTTCTTTAAATCTTTCATGAAGTTACTTCAGTTACTTCATTGTGTATTTTCAGGTGCACCATTTGATTTATAAGCTTTAGAAAGACCCTCAGAAGCTGTACCCATTCTACTTTTGTAGCAAATTCAGGGACTTAGTATTCCTTACACTCTTCCTGTGACAAGGGAGATAGATTGATATTAATGGTACATAAGGAAGGTTCAAGGGCATGTTGCAGTTTGTTTGATTTGCTTCAATGTGATCTTTCTGCTGCCGGCTTCCACTGAAGGTGTTAAACTCTGTGGACATTCCATTCAATCATGAGCATCAGTGCAAGTTTCCTTTACTTACTAAATTTTATTGAATAAACGAGTCATCTAGAAAGTTTTGTGACCTTTTACTGTAAGTTTACAAACACATAAAGTATAATTATTTTTTAATGGGCTGATACTCACTTAAAGTCAAGTCCTTTGACTACCATTCTTGCAGAAATAAGAGGCCTTACCACATCCACAGAAGTAAGGGAGAAGCTTGTGTGACAGCTAACTGTAAACTAAATGCTCTGTCACTGTATGAGTGATATGTAAGTGCATTGCAAATACTTAATTATTTGTTACCTTTTGAAGAATAAGCCTAGTCACAAACAGTGGCACTTCTTTTAAACTCAAATTTTTCCTGTCATGAAGAAAATTCATAGAGTGGATGTGAATTAGTTGGGCCTATCTGAGTCTACCTCTCACAACTGCAGGTGGTGATAGTGATGGCATACATTTCCTAAGAACTTTAACCCACAACAGTTAGAGATATCTTATCAGAATAAACATTAATGGAACAAAGTTTTCAACTATTAAGTTCATGCCAACCATGAACCTAAATGTATCTTACAAAGCAGAAAATTTAATTTTTCACTCCTGCATTTTTGTGCAATAGTTTTAAGAAAGAATACTGATCAGCTCCCTGTCTATTTTCCTTACAGAATCAAAGTTCATTATACAATGCAGGAAGTAAGAAAAATAGTATTAAATTGTAGTGTCTAACAGCATCTTACAACAGAGTGGTGGTTAAATCAGACTATTGAGAGATTTGGATATAAGGAGCTCAGGTGTCAATAAAATTTCACTCTGCTGGGATTATGAGATGTGGTAGGGATGAATTTTTCCCACAGTGCTTAACTTCTTTCTTACGACCTGAAGGTATAGACTTAAACAATTAGGTGTTATTGACTGTTGTGATTATGTTGCAAGTTCTTTGACACCTGAGATTATTCCTGAAATCCAAATCCTTCAGGCAGGTAACCCTATGAGAATTTCTCTTGGTAGTAACTTTGTGATAATATAGGAGAAGGGAGTTAAAAAATATGATCAAGTGCAGCCCTAAAAATCAAGCCAACAGAACACATAACACTGACCAACAACTCTCTATTTTAAATAAGAAAAATTAATTAGTAATATTTTCACTAACAGAATCTGCCTTTTCTAGACGTGAATTATTATTATTTATTATTTTAAAATTCGATTTGCTTCCTGAATCAGTTACTTTGGTTTTAGCTTGGGTCAAAGGTTTGGCAATTGTTCCCTCTACTTTTTATTTTAATTAGGTTGTCCTTGATTTTTTTTCATTCTCTATTAAAAGAGTATTAAAAGGCTGCAAATTCTCCAAGGCCTACTTTTCTGGCCAGTACAGAGTGCTCTCACATCCCATTGCTTTTAATGAAATTAACTGTATCAAGCCTACAGACCTTAGAGCAATTCTGTAGATATTAGATACTTAGACATCTGTGATGTTTTATTATTGATTAAAGAATGAGAAGAAATCTTATCGCTTAAAACCTGGGATTTAGGAATTACTTTTTTCCTGTGTGACCCTCAGCAGGTCATTGAATCTGTCTGTCTATTTCCCATCTGTGAAGCAGGGCATAACGATGATTTTCTCCTGCTGCTCTTTGTCCATCTTGCCTACTTAAATAGTTAGCTCTTTGGAACAGGTCGCGTTACTTGCTAGTGAAAAGAAATCTCATTCTGAGATAGGACCTGGAGTTGTAATACAAATAATTAATTTCAGCATTAAGCAGTCAAAGGTATTACATTCAAGATGCATTTGGCCTGAGGCCCATATAGTTCTTAAAACGATGGATTTTTAATTGATTATTTGGAATGAGACCTTTTCTCAGAGTAGCTTAATCACCTAGACCCACACACACTAGCTATATTTAGAGGTGAGGAGGTGGCAGAGTAATTCTTAAAGTGCTCTGTTTCTAATAACCCAGGTGACTGACAGTCTGCGAATGCTGCCTCTTTTAAAACAAACATGACTCATAGCCCCCAGGCAGCAAGCATGTGCAGGTTAGAAATTGTCTTGAACTGTCCACATTCAAGAAACAATGAAATACAGTCATAGTAATAAACAATTCATGTATTAATTTTAGGTTAGTACAAGCGAGAATGTATACTAATGGCTTGGCATCTATAACAGAAAAATGCAGAAAGACTGTAAAATTCGTTAGGGACTTAAGGTGAGTTCGGAGTGAACCAGGCAACATTTTCATCCCACACCACACTGCAGTGCTTTCAGAAAACTGAGGTTAGCTGGAGTATCAGACACTGATGAATTTTGCATAAACTACATCCTTAAAAGAATAAGATCATCTCCAGCGTCCAAATATACACAAAATGGGAATAGCCCTCTAGATGCATTGATACTGAATTCTCACTGAAGCAGACTTCCACATGTACAGATGTTTCCCAGGATCTTAATGTCCCAGTCAATTACTAATACACTTGAATGCTCTCTCTCAGAGAGATATAAGGTGCAATGAAGCCATGTCATCAGGAATGACCAGCAAAGTGCATACCGCATTGGACTTTTCACATCTCTGACCAAAGCTGAAAATAGGTGGCAGTATAGAGAGTGGCTGATTTTCCAGCGTGAGGAGAATGATGCTGTCTTCTTGAAAGATGCTGTACATCACTTGTGTGCCTGGGAACAATGGAGCCAAATGACTATTGCTTTGCATCCTAATCTCAGCACTGACCTCAGCACCCAGCCATAGTGCATTGTTTTCTGGGACTATACACCAGTCCCAAGGCAAACTCATCTCCAGGAGTCTAAGATAGTATTGACAGCAACTCCCAATGATACAGGACTTTCAAGATCTGTGCGTTAAACACACACTTCAATCTTAACTGCAGTAACATTGGGCCAAGTTTCAGGATAGCTGCATGTGTGCTCCACCAGATTCTCACAGAAGAACTCAATGACTATCTGTATGAGAGGTCCATGAAACTCAAAGCCAGCCGTAACATCTTACTTTTTAAAGATGGTTTTCCTAGAAATTAGGTATGGTCCTTCCTGTCTCAAATTATGGGCTCATTTCTAATAGCTACCAGCTTTCATTTTCAAGAATTTGTCTTCAAGGAGCATGAAATGACCTTTGCCTATCATTTACCACTTAATGCAATACATGTTACAACCCTGAAAACAAGTTGGAGACAAGACACAGCAGCTTTGGTTCAGATTTTCTTTACTTCCTTGTTTCTTTTAGAACAAGCACAATACCAATTTTATATTTGCATCCTAGTCTCGTTTCTCAGCATTTCAGCCAGCAGGTGAAAGGTAGGAATAAAACCTATTAAACAGCAAGTCACACCTACCTCTACTGCTAGTAATAGAAACTTCTTGTACTATCGATAATGGAAAATAAAATAAAATAACAAAACCAGGTAAACATTATTCAGTGGTTTTGCACCAGGCAAAGATTTGTGCATTTTGAAACATCTTCATGTGGACTTAAGGATGGAAGCCTGACAGCTCTTGAAACTAAAGCCGCTGTGCAGTATAGCAGGGAGCTGTCAGTGGAAGCTGTTCAACGTCCTCCCACCTGTGTGCAAACATGCCTTCAACCATGACCCACTTTACTGAGTAGTTTCTTGTGTAAGTCCTTTGTTTTTTCAAGAACTATTCATGTAAATAACTCAGTGATAATAATAATCTCCCCTATCAATGTAAGTAGGCTGCCAGGCTCTTAAACTACTTCTTCTGCTTCTTGGGGGTGTCATAAGATCAGCTTAAAGTTACGAGAACACTGAGAATTAGTGATCTCTCCAAGCAGTATTGCTTTATGCAATATCTCTTTAACTGGCTGTATTCCATTCAAGCTCTTGCGTAAGATTCAAATTCTGATCTACTTTCAGAAGTTCCTTTATTTCAAGTACAATTAACTATTTATTGGTAGCTAATGAAATTGAATTAGTTGTTGTCTTGGTCAGTTTGGGCTGGTCATTTTACAGTTGTTGAATAGCTGAAATAGATGATTTTATAGTTTTTCCAAACAATTCTTCCTCGTAAGTGATAATTCTACATATTTTCATTGTCTGCACAAATATCTAGTTCCTTTTTTTATCTTGTCAAGTTCTTGGCTTCCAAGATAAATTAATTTCAAAGTCTAATTATATGTTGTATAAAAAGGTATTGTTTTTATCAGAATTGGATTTTATTCTTCCCAGTGGCACTGAATTGAATTTGTCTTCTGATTCTGTATTACAAGACAGTGAGAAAATAAGCTCCCTATATCTTAGTTACTGATACACACTTTCAGGATTATCCGTTTTATAAAGGACTGCCTTATTATCCTTACTCAAATAAGAGACAACAGTTTCGGGGATAGATGCAGTGATTAGGAGATGAGTCATGCTTACACTTTAAATAGCATTAACAGATTCTTTTTCTTTCTCAGTATTTGCTGCTTTCACTATCAACTTCCAAGGACATCTTTACATCTCCCCCATGTCAGTGACCTCCCACTTTGCCTACTATAGTGATGCCATAGTGAGCCTTTCTCTTCCAGCAACGCTGGCTCCAAAGTCCAATAGAAATGGGGAAAGATCCCTATTGATTTCTGAAAAAGCCTGGATTCATGTCTTGGTGACGAAGTGAAGTTTTAAAGGGGCAGTTTTTTGTTTTTTTTTTTTAATCTCTCTTTCCAGGATTTGATTTTTATTTAATGTATATAGAAGAAGGCAATGTTTTCTCCTAAAACCAGGATTCTTGCAGCAGCCTGTTTCCTCTCTTTAAGTTTCTATTAATAGGCTCTTGCCCTGAATTGTAGGTTCTCTTTCCTACAAGAACTAACTTGCTTCATTTTCCTTCCCTCATAATACAGGACTTGTACACTGAAATCATATCCCATAGAAGCCATTAGCCTAATCAGCCTCACTCTTAAGGAAGCTGATAAATCAACAGTAATCTGAACCTCAGCCTCCATTCAAGTGCTGCCTGTGTCAAAGGACTCTGGAGTTCATGCAGCTCTGTGTAATGAGCTCTGCACTGGGAGGACAGAGAAAATACAGCTTGATGGCTGATGAATGTTTGAGTCTTTCTCCTTATGAGCAGGACTGTGATTTTCCTGTTCTGAGGTAAAATGCTTAAAAGCTAATTTAGTCAGGATGTTGGTAGTGGTTAGATGTGGCTGCTTGACCACTAAAACTGAGCTGGCAAGTTACACGTTCCTTTCTCCTTAAAGTCACTTAAGAGAAGAAGAAATGATTATCTAGAGTGAGCTGTCAACCTTTATGCCAGCTTTCCTCCTGATATGATTTATAAAACAGCTAAGATAACCTCTTGGGGGGAGCTTTGCAATGGAAATAGCAAGTGATTCTTATTCTAATGAACATAACACTGTCACAAGTTTAAAGTTCAAGTCCGAGGTACGAAGGTTTGGAGAAAAAAAAGAGCCCATAATATATGAATGTGACAGCATATATGTTCATTGCCTGCACAGTATATGAAACAGGAGAAATAGGCAAATTTTATTTTTGTAATGAGGTTTAAAATACTTTCAGAATTTACTAGGCATAAAAGTCCCTCAGTACTGGAATACTTGTTGAGGGTTGTTGCTGTTTTTTTCCTGTCTTTTTTTGCTTGACACTCTCCCTGATTGAGAACTGAACATTTTTCTCAGAGCAAGTTTTGCCCCCTTTGGTCCTTCAGCACTGCAGAACCATCACTATTGGCACTCATTAAAGAAAGCTTTGTTGGTAGCTGCGGTTAGCAGGCGAGAGACTGAATGGACTAATGGAATTTAAACTCCGGGAAAGGACTTGTCCTCATCAGCATTTAGAAACACCAAATGGGGGAATTTATTTCTTCCCATTCTGTTAAAAAAAGAAATAGGAAAAGAAAGAATTCTATTATCTGTCTGACAGCTTTCATTATATCTAGTTTACTTCAGAACTGCTTTAGAACATTAAAGCAGACTTTTAGAGAAATGATTTAGGGCAAATATATATCTCTACATATATATAAAGTTTATAAATCTATGGCAAGCTAACCTGCCCCTGAACTTACCCAGCATATTTCTTATGCCAAGATCTGTATGAATGCAATTTAGGTATTCGGTGAACCATACTATCTGCAGGTTTGCTGAGGTTGATAGCTTTTCACTGTCTGGTCAGTATCTTTCTGTCTCAAGGTTAGAGTTGCACTAGATCCTTACTACCAGCTGAAGTAGAAAGAATCAGCTGAGTAGAAAAGTAGACTGTGCTAAAACTTTAGCAAAGCTGTTACAACAACTCTGTAATTTTATTAGCCTTGCTTTCTGAATGTATATGCTCTTTGAAGCATTGAATTAGTGGGAAGCTCATATTCTGTCCTAGCTGCTAGGTGCACTGCCTGCTTGAAAATGATGTGGTGGTGTCTTGTGGAGTTCGAGAATTCTGTGATGGTTTCTTCCTCAATGGTCCCACTTAATCTGCTTAAGTACATAGCTGGTGGGAGAGATGGTAGATACAAAAAAAAAACCAAACACCTGCATCTCTAGAAAACCCTAACATCTTCTTTGAATTTCTGAGAATAGGGAAAATGAACTGATGTTTTTACTAATACTTCAGCTATTCCCAAATGGTAGACAATGCCTAAGCATTAAAAGATTCTTATTCACTCTGGGAAGCTGACATAAGGGATCTACCTGACATTCAGGAAGAAGCAGCCAGGTGACAGGTTTCCTGTCCCACAGAGACATAAAATGCACACCAACTGGGGACTGTATATCTTGGAATTTCTTTCCATAGTAACATCTCCTGAGAAATGATCAGCACAGACCTGGACTGGGGAATACAAAAGCTCAGTATCACAGCTTGTTGAAAATTTGGAAAAACTCTGGAGAATCATTATGTAGGATCTTAGTTTCTCCTCAGATTTTATTTAGGATTCTTCATTTATATATTTAGCCCTACTGATGATTTGCAAGGTGGGCCACAAATTCTCTGTATCACAGTTGGCCAGTCTGTAGTGTAGGAAATTACATTCGCTGACTATCTGACAGAAATATGTCAGACTTAATTGGCATCAATGTTTTGAAAAGTGACTAGATAGAGATATCCTGTGAAAGATGAGGCTTTTGAAGACAATCAGGTGCCTCTGGATATATAGTCACACTTAAAAAATCACAAATTAATTGTTGAAAAACAGTGCTCAAGATGATGCATTTTAAACACAATTATAAACTGCAGCAAATATATTAATAGCTACGTTCATAAACACATTACAAAACCTAACTCTTACTCTTTCCCTTATCCAGTGCTAAGGACTTAAAACCCTACCTGCTCTTTTTTGATATATTCCATTTTCTCCATCTTTTACAGGGAATTCTGCCATACCTGCTGAGGGGAACCAATAAATCCAGAGGTAAAACACACTGTGACTATGGGAAGACAAAAGCTGTAAAATGTAGAGTTCAGTCTTAGGTCTGTTCAGGACTTCACAACTCCATGAAAGCATGCTTGTGTGACTACCAAAATCTTTCATTCCAAAACTGAAAAATTAAAAAATTATGATTTCATTACTAAACAAACTGGAAGCAGTAGCCTCTTGCATAGCACACACATGCTATACAGCTTTTCTCATTATGGATCTCTTGTTTGGTGACCTGATTTCAACTGATGTCAACTCAACATAACACTGTAAACTTCTTTGGATGATTAGAAAACATTCCTCTGAAGTATGTGAACAAACATTAGCTGCAAGCACTGTGCTGGAGATTATCTTACAAAATGCAACATCTCTGCATCTAACATTGCTATTTTTTCTTTCATCATCTGCCTGAATTTTATCAGTTAGTTACAGTCACATTATGATCTCCTTGCCATTTTTTTCAGCAAGAGGCATGATTTTTTTCTCTAGAAGGAGCCAGACCATGTTATCTGCTCTATCCACAATGAAGACATGAAAAAAACAATCTTAATTCACTGTTTATTTTGCTGCAGTGAGGTACTGTAATCTGGGAGACATAAATTCACGTCTTCCATGGAACATGAAGTTTGAATTATGGAAAGTCATTGGAACCAAAGATCCTTATCCCTTGAAACAGTTGCCAAGTACGCAAAAAAGTGAAAGTATTTAGTAACTGCATTTTCCTTTGAAATCAGTTTTAGATGTCCAGAAAGGATTGTGGGATTGCTAGCACCTGCATCTTCAGAAGGTTTCGTTTGAATTGAATGTATTCCATCTCCTCCCTTCTCCTAAGCACATACCAGACCCCGTACAGCACCTACATGCAGTTTTGCTGTTTCACTACTTTTGACTGTTGGGCTGTGGGCATGGGAACACGGAGGAGTAAAACTCCATTTCCCAGCTGTCCCACCTAGCACCCATGTAGCCTGCAGAGTGGAAAAGGGTTAAAAAAAAAAAAAAGGAAAAAAAAAGTTCAACTTGACAAATTTAGTCGATATATTGAAACTGTGCTCATGGTGACTTTGGAAGAAGGCCCCAGAATTTTTAAGTTCTCTCAGATGGAAGCAGTGTTCCCATCCTGGTGTGTTTCAGCTGTTCCAAATTCCAGCTATTGGCCTGATGATCCTAGCCATGGTGGCAATCACCAGCTTTTGGTTTTCATATCTTCCTTTACCTCTCCTCTCCCATCAAAGAAAAGGCAGCAATTCTGAATGTAGAATGGGAAAATGAAGAGTAAGCTGGTGGAAACAAGAAGGAAGATGGGAACAGACTGAAGAGGAGTAACAATACAGAAATCTCAGGTCCTGCTTCTCTCTGCAGATGAATAGTAAGAATGTGCAGGGATAGAGAAAAGTAAATAAAGGCCAGGTTAAATTGGAGATAAGTAAAAATAGAAACAGGACAGAAGAATAAAGAGGATGGGACAGAAATTAAAAGAAAAGAAAAATGACGGAGGCTGGATGGTAGAAGTGGAAGCCAACATGTTCTCCTTAGTTTAGCACTTGGGGTTAGAAGTCATCTGTATTACTTTACTTCATACACTCCACACTTCACATACTCTGCAAAAAATAAAGCTGAATATTATAACAAGTCTCCTTTCGTGCCTGTTATCCCCAGAGTAAATTCATCTTATACTTTGAGATTATTAACAAATTTTATTCCTTAATTAAAGACTATTCACAATTTGGGGGAAAGAAAAGAAAAGAAGAAAAAAAAAAAAAAGAAGACTGCATAGATTCCACACAGGTCACCCAAAGTTTAGCACTTACTATTTTTAAAGTAGTTGCCTTGAAATCCTACTGCTCTCTCAAGTATGTTTGTGGTATTTTGTTTGGATTAAGGGGACCAAAGGGAATTGCATATAGCAGACAGAGAGACTCTGTGGCAGTAAAAACTAAATATAATCTCTACTAAAACTCAGCTGCAGACTGATTTCTTGGGCCACTTCTTGACATTTTTCTCTTAAAAACCTGAAGTCCAGCATTCATACTCACTGTTATACATAGGGAACGCCAATCATTGTGATGATATGGCTGTATCATTATTAAACTCTGTAGCCTTTGTAGTTCCTTTGTGCATCACATCACACCTAGTTTCTCTTTGACCTTTCCAGAAAAACTGAATGAGGAAATTAGGATGTCCCTTTGCTGTTCTTTTCTTGTCACATCCTGATGTGATAACCTAAACATGGCTTGCATTCCTCCACCTTCATCTGTTCAGCCACAAATATAATTACTTGATCTATGTCTCAGTCAGAGATTTCATATCTAAGATCTTCAAAAAGTCTGTCAAGGAGAAAGCAATAGGGAGGAAATCTGAGAAACGTGTATGTGGTTTTAGGTCAATCTGTGGTATGAATGTGACATTTTACTGATGCACAAACCCTTACATATCTAATTGTAAAATATGGGCACCCAATACAAAAATTATTTCAATATTCTCTCTTTGTCCCTCTTTTTCAGTTTAGCCTTTTTTCCTTAAACAGTATCAATTATTTTTCAGTACTGTTTTGCATCCTACTCTTTCTCATCTCTTTTTCAGTACTACCCTTTTCACTGCTAAATCATCAAAGACATTTTTGTTCTTTTACCTATTGTGGCAGAGTCAGTAAACACAGTCTTACAAAGAGAATTTCTAAGTGTAAGCATTTGCACTAAAAGCTTTGAATTGCTATCTTTGATAAAGCAATTTAGTCTGATTATACTGTTTTGGAATCTCATATTCAATCTCACCTCTCTAAAAAAAAAAAAATCAAAGTGGACTATATTGCATGGCTCAGAAATTGGGGATCGGGGGGGGGGGTGAGATTTAAATACTATGTAATCCATGTAAACAATTGTATTTCTACCCTAAAATTCACACAGAAGCAGCAATGCCAAATCTGAAGACTGTATCAAACATAAAGAGGGTTAATAATTATTTCTAGGTTTAATTTGCCCATATTTCTTTAGTGTTCTGAAGACTACACAGACAAATGTTGCAGATGATTCTTGTATCAAACACAACAGACATTCTGCAAGAGCACTGAGTAGCAGATATAACAGCTATTGATGGTTGTGGATTATTTTTTAAGTAATTATTTAAAGAAAAATCCAAATACAAATTCAGATCTTAGAGTGTGCAATAGAAGTTTAATTAATTATACTTCTAGAAATTCAGTTATGTCTTTGAACTGCCATCAGTAGTCAGGAAAATGTGCATTTAAGTCATCAAACAGCAGAGGCCAGAAGTACAGCCTGCTATGAAGTTACACGATGTATTGATTTCGGCATTTTAGGCATAGACAGATGTTCTCTTCATAAACCTTTACAGCTGAAGAAATCGCTACCCTGGGACAGACATCCCAGCACCCACCAATTTCATCAGTGGGAAGGATTATGTGAGCCTTCTTTAATCTGCTTCAGTCAAAATCAGTCAGGTTAAGCAGTAACTGAAGTTGGAAAAGTTAATCCACTATGTTTAGGATGAAATTAACTGTCAGGGTTTTTTTCACCTGCCATGTTCAATGGCAAGACATCCCGAGGAATTAAATATAGATACTGCCCATACTTACAAGTTAACAAAATATATTTTCTTGGTCCTGCACATCACCAGTGCAAGTCATTGAACATACTATGAGTGTCGTAATGCCCATTGATTTTCAAGAGCACCTTCTTGTTGGAGCTGAGCACCATCTACTGAGAGTGCCAGGGAGTCTTTGAAATCTGCAATAATGACTCCTTAGACTTGCACTTAAAAATTCTTTCTTTTTTTTTTTTTTCTTAAGTAATGCAATATTTTCATTCTATTAGCTTGGTATCTGGCAATCCTCTCCTTTTTCCTATGTACTGGTGGTTTTAAAACAACCAATCTTTAATGAAAAGCATGCTTTGAAATGATAGGCAAATCATTTGTAGCATGTAACAGACACTGACAAGTCTTGTCCGCAGTATTAAATCAGTAGCATGCATGCTACCTGACTATATTAAAAAGCAATTCAAGGTTTAAGTATTGTAATCTTTATAGTGGTTTAATACTGTGTCTTACTGCAGCTAACAAAAGCCAAAGAGCAATCGAGTAAATCCAAGCTTTTCTTCTTTCATCTAGGTGCAGCATAGTCAGCCTCTCCATCTCATCTCTTTGGAGGATGTTGAAAGAAAGTATTAGATGGATTCTAATGCTTTGGGATATATCATAAGTGCTTTGGGATATAACATAAATGAATCTCATAAATAATCAACTGATGAAGTAAGTTGTGTTGAAATCTTGAGGATTAGGTGTAAAAAGATGGATGTCTAAATACATACCGTGCTTATCTTTGGACACTGAGCAGCCATAGCTTTCGTGGATGTGTGTGAAACTGGAAATGATTGAGCACCTCTGACCAGGCAAGTCATTTTCACTTCAAGGCTCATACTTGGACTAAGGATTTTGCTTCTGCTAAGGTTCCTATATGCCACTGGACTAACATTCAGATATCAATGTAGAGAGATCAAGGCTCTCAGTGAGATCTTCTTCCAGTCCGTACACATATCTGGGATTGCTCTGATCAAGTTGCAGCACCTCACACTCGGCCTTCTTGAACTTCATTCAGTTCATGCAGGCCCATTTATCAAACCTGTCTGTGTCCCTTTGGGTTACATCCCTTTCTTTTGCAATAAAAAAAAACATCAGCCATGTGACAGCATGCTCATGGCATGAGCAGGCAGCGTGCAAGATATAAGCCACATACCATGAGACACAAGCAATGCATCACGTGCCACATATAAGCCACATGCAGCGAGCCCTACCCTGTGAAGAAAGGCTGAGGGAGCTGGGCTTGTTCAGCCTGGAGAAGTGAGAAGGTTCCAGGGAGAAATCATTGTGGCCTTATAGTACTTATAAGGCTTTTAAAGAAGAGGGAGACAAACTTTTTATGTGGTCTGATAGTAATAGGACAAAGAGAAATGGTTTTATACTAAAAGAGAGGAGATTTAGGTTAGATGTTAGGAGGAATTTATTTATTCAGAAGGTGATGAGGCAGTGGCACAGCTGCCCAGAGAAGCTGTGGGTGCCCCATCCCTGGAGCTGTTCAAGGCCAGGTTGGATGGGGCTCTGGGCAGTCTGAGCTGATGGGTGGCAGCCCTGCCCATGGCAGTGGATTAGAACTGGATGGATCTTAAGATCTTGTCAAGTCCCAGGCATTATATGATTCTATCATTCTGTGCAGAACCTGTCGCAAACTCTGGTACATAGGTAATGGGAAGAGGGGGAAAAAAAAAAAAAAGGGAAAATGAATTTAGACTACATACCACTGGACAAATATTGTATGCTATCCCAAGCACTTTCTGACTTTCTTGGAAACTAAATAAGGCAGTTTGACCTGCTGCTGCAGACATGCTATGCTTTCAGAAGCTGTGTGTGGAATTCCCCAAAACTATTCTACATTAAGTGCCAAACATTAGAGAAAGTTTAAAGAAGTGTCGGCACTTAGAAGATCACATCAGGTACAAAATCCAGACCTGTTCAAACTCAAGTCTTCAATTCAGCTTTTATATCAAAACTAGTAATAAAGAAATCTGAGTTTGGATTGTGCTTGGTACAAAATTCAAACTTTCTTTTGCTTAAACTATTAATAATGCAGAAGCAAGAATAAAAGAGAATTTTGAAAATGTGCTACTGCATAATCTCATACCTGAGATTAGCAGTATAACTTCAATATTATTCCTTTTAGACAAATTTCCAACAATGAAGGATATTGTCACCAAAACTCTAGGTGCATCCTCACCAGTGCAGAACAGAATGGAATTGTCACCTCCCTTGGACCTGCTGGCAAAGCTGACATCTTTCATAAAGATGTCTGTTTCTCCATTAAAAAATAATAATTTTAATAAGAATGTATTGGCCCTTACAGGAACATGCATTTTCATCTCTGACATTTTCTCCCAAACCACACAAGGTATTATTGACTGCCGTTATTTACAGTTTTCAGCTTTTGGACATCCAACATTGCAGCTGAATAAATAAGTTATGTGACATTCTTCCCTGTACCAGTTCACAAGGCTCAAATGTGTATAAATACATGACGGAAAGAGAAAAGACTTCAAGATGGCTGTATATCTGAAACTTTCTGTTATCAACTTATATGTGATGTTCATGAGAATTTCATATGAACAAATGATATCGGTTTCATACGACCCATTGACTCATCCCATGAAAATCTGTGAAATTCTTAATATTGTTTCATAAGTAAAACTGAAAACTTCCTTTTATTTTCCCATTGTAAAACAATACCCTGCTGGCTTTAGCATTCAGCTCTCATTTCCTACTACTACATTCATTGTGCCAAAACATGCTCTTTTCAAAAGATGTCTACTAACTCCTGTCTGCTGAGGACTATCATTTTTGTGGACATAATTAATTATTCATTGACACAGAGCCTTGGATTTGCCTCTCCCTAAATTACAGAACCACCCACAGAACAATCTCAAAGCTACAAGGACAGCTTCCATACAGTTCATAAAGCTTTACACCTTGAGTTACAGCTCCAGCAGGAGAGATTAAGAGACTATCTGAACACTGCGTTGAATGGAAAGCTCTTTAACAAGGTGGGAGATCTACTGTCAATCCCCCTGTTGTGATGAGTACTAGCTTCTAAAAAGATGCTAGCACCTTTTCATGGCTTCTCTGGAACTAGCTGGGTTCAATCAGGGATGAATTTAGAGCAGAAACTCTCCCATCATGTTATACTTACGTATGTATTTTAGAATACTAACTGCTAAATGGACTTGAATATAAATGAACTGTCACTGTGGGAGAATAGTTGAAATAATCTTGGATGTACAGATAATATTGTCTCAACTGTGAACCCTGCTTTAGAATCTCATTTCAGTCTGTACCTAAAAATCTATATGTCAAAAGAAAATATCCTGAGTGCCATCCACAAACTATAACATGGCACAAAAAAAAGCCATATTTCTATATGATAGAGCTACTTCTAATTTTCCCATTAGACCAAACGACATCATAAAGAATATCTGCCAACAACGTGATATAAAACTGTACCATGCATCATGAAAAATAATTGCAATTCAATTACTCCTGAATTATAAAACCGTCAAATAGGTGCAATAAGACAAGAGCCTTACAACATATGAAAAACTGCTCAGCATAGATAATTATATATGTTTGAACAAAATCCCCAAAATAAAAGATGTGCAGTTTGATGGAACAGGGTAATCATGCCAAAATAATTTTCATTCATAGCAAGGGTTTGAGGATCAGCAATTTTAAAACCACTTCCCTGAAAAAAATAAAGTAAATTAGCAAATCTTTCTGTCTAACTATTGGTAGAGGGCATACTCAGCAACAAGATAAAAAACTATTTTCTTGCCTCTATCACCTTCTTCCTTAGATTCTGCTCAATGTCACTGCTTAAAATCATCTTGTACAACAGCCTCACTGAAATCAGGGTCACAAGCAGCAGCACGTCACATTGGGTTCTGAAGATCTCCAAAGATGGGGACTCTGCAACCTTTCTGCGTAACCTCTACCAATGTTTGAGAACAACAGTTTTTTACTTATGTTCAAAATTATGTTTCAGTTTTTGTCTTTTTGTCCTCTGCCCGTTCTCCTGTCACCAGGCCCCACTGAAAAAAAGCCTCGACCAATCTTATTTAGTCCCCCCACATCACATAGTTATGTACGCTTATCAGAATTCCCTGAGCATTCTCCAAGCCAAGCAGTCCCAGCTCTCTCAGTCTCTCTTGAAGGAAAATGCTCCAGACCCTTCATCATTTTCATGACCCTTCAGTGGGTTCTCTCCAGTGTGTCCACTTTTGTACTTTCTTGTACTTGCGCTTCCTTAAGTACTTAATGATGCACCTTGTCACCTGTTTTGCTACTTTTGCACGTTAGGCTTAATAGTTTCTAAAAATACATATAAAAATATAAGTGTAAATATATAAATAATATATATATAGTATAAAAATATTAAATATATAAAAATAAATATTTTGTCTTTCTGTAATGCTGTACATCTGAATTAGAACACCACTGTAAATTTTAGTGAATTAAACTCTTAGCACCTCAGTGAAGTAATTCAATTTATTTCTATTTTCAAGATGGAGAGAGAAAGATCCCAGCAAACATGGCTTGCGTACAACCACAGAGGCAGTCTGATCACAGGGGCAGAAATAGGACTCAGGGAGAAATGGCTAAAGCACTCTTTCATAGGACAAGCTGAGAATAGAAAGACCTTCACATCAAAGCTCTGTGCTACACTCTGAATTAAGAAGAATATGGCTTCCCTAGAACCATTAAATTATGTCTACAAAAGAAAAAAAAAATAATAAACACATTTTTTGAAACATAGCTATTCTCTACATTAAATCTTTCACCTTGGTCTTGCCCCTTCACAAACAAAAGCTGCTGCAGAACAAGATAGTGGCTATGACATCTGTCCCACAGCAAGGCAGAACTGAGCTCCCAGTTGCCTGCAGTCTGTGCACACTGACAAGTGTACTTGTACAGTGTGTAACAGATCTTTATAAAACACAGAAGAGTTTTATTAGATTTGCTAATCTAACAGATTTCACAAATAAGCCTTCTCATTCCTGATGACTGCATTTCACTTTCTTAATTGATCTTTTATGTTATTTACAGAGTGCTTAGGTTTTGTTTGCATTTGTTCTTCTGGTATGTAGTCAAACAAAAATGCAGGCAAACATTATCCTGACTTTTTAGTAATTCTCACAAAGTTCTTCAGAGGCATCAGATGCAGGCTTCAAATGCTGTAAACTACAAGACAAAACAAGACCATCATAACCTATAATTGCTTCCAGTTCATCTCAGTTCTGATTGAAGGCTGTCTGCACAAAAATCTCTGAAATAGTTGTCTAAGGTAAGATTTTAAACAGAAATTGTTTCATAATCCTCCCCATGAAATAAGATATTGCTCAAAATGATAAAAACATATGGGGAAAAAAGACAAAAAATAAAAGAAAAAAACAAAGGCAGTTCAAATTGAAATTAAATCTACATTTTAAATTTTTGTTCTATGTAGTTTTACTACATCTTTCATTAAGAGTAGGCTAAGAGAATATCAGGTGATTCAAGGAGAACTCAATTAAAACCATGTCATGGAATATCCTAATAGACCACCTATATCTGCTACAGATGTGATTAAATAACTAGATAAAGAAAGACCACAGTGTTTTCACTGAGGACGTCATTAACTCATTTGATGATTGTTACCTGTGACTATCAGGATCACCACGCCTTTAATAGTCACATGCAAAGGTAATTCAGAATAAACAACAATGGAAACAATCACCACTGCCTCCTTTCAATGGCATATATAAAGCTCAGCCAATTATTTCCTTTCCCTTGTTTGTTATCCAAAGTTAGAGTAAATGAAACTACATGAAGTCTAAGATACTGATATTTTAGCTAGCAACCTTGCTGTCTCTAGTAGTTTCCATGATATGGTTCACTTTGAATTATTAGCACCCATGAGAACAGGTAAACTTTGCACTTTTTAAGAGAAAAATAGCTTGTAGAAAACTAGGCTATTTTATACTGAAGTGTCTGTGGTAGTAAGGGTGTGTTTATCCTGGTGTTTTCTGTCTGATTCTAGTATTTCCTTAAAGGCTATATTTCCTAAAAAAAAAAAAAAGTAAAGTAAGGAAATAACATTTTCATATTTTCTTTCTGAACAGTTAAATGAGAGTATCTCTGTGCAGTGGAAGACATACATACCTTTTGGTCTACAAGCAGTTTTTACTTGTTTCGATTTGGATTTGGCTTCATTAGGCTTTAGTGCGGTTGGCTGAATTACAGGTGATTTCTAGGTTGGATTTCTCTGCTGGGTTTGTCCAAATGAAAATCTTTATAGCTACTATAGGTGAAAAGACAGAAGCAGTTCTTGGTTGTGTTACATGTCATGACTATTTTCATCCTCATTTGAACATCTCTGACAAAAATTTCTTTAGTGTTTGAATTCTGGCTTTAGACTTTTACTCAATTTTAAAAATATATATTTTAGAATTATTTTAGGGTACAATGTTTTGTTATGTAGACCCAAGTTTGTAATTTTCAAGGCTTTGTGTTTAACTCAGAGTCTTTTGAAACAAGACAAGGAAGTAAACTAGAATTTGGCAGTAGCATTTTATTTGGAGGTACTCTAGAAATCTATCTTTATCAATACTGGTTATATACTATTGTGCATCAGGTTGGGGATGTAGGAGTCTTAATATGTCTGAGGAGGTAAAATGAAAGTAGTTATATAGACATATAGAAAAATACGACACAAAAATGCTGAGGCATTGAGAAATCTTCTTACAGAAGTACACCTGATTTACCACTGCTTTGCAACATGCATATGCATTTATGTTTATCTAAAGTACTTCTCATACTTCTTCGGGAGCGACAGTTTCAAAAAGGTGATAGTCATCTTAATGAGCTCCATGAAACAAATAAACTGATTTGGGAAATCTGCAAACTTTTCTGTGGATGAGAGGCACAAGGAGCATTATAAATCACTGTAGCTTTGTCTCATCAGAACTATTATTTAAGCTAGTGATTGCTTTTACTGGGGAGAAATTGTATGTGCTCTTGTCTGATACGATGTATTGCCAAACAATATTTGGTTAGAAAAGCAGTTTTGGTTTATGTTGCTTTCAGATTACTTTTATTCTTTGCTAATACATTCAACTAATTTCCTTTTGAAATTTGATTCTCTAACATAAATGTAGTTGCATTATTTATTTTTATAATTAACGTATCTGAATTTCAACTAAATATAACAAATCTAATAAGTTAGATGCTATTAACTCTTTTTTAAGAAAAAACTGCGATTTTTCATCTGTTGCTTATTTAAAGCTCCAGTTTACTATATCCAAATTATTTTATTGATTTATTATTTAAATTCTGCTGATAATGTTGGCTTTTCTTTTTAAACCTTTATTTATTTAATTTAAACCTTTACCTTTAACATACAAATTTACCTTTAACGTACAAATAGAGTTGTATATACTGACTCAGGTAATTTAACAGATAACTTACATTGGGAACGGATTAATGAACGGATTAATTAAATAGGCTGTGTTCCTGAATGTTGCTAAATTCAGAAGTTGAAATGTTGGTATGTCTCTGATTAATTCATTTATTGGAAACTCTTTGATCCTATATGTAATAGCACAAAAGTGACTGGTGCCCTACGAAATTGTAGTGGTAAAGTGTGGAATTCAAAGTGAGAGTCTTACCAGTTTGCTAATTACAGTGGAGGGGAACAGAAGTATACCTGTAACTTAAGCTGTCCTCCTGAGTCCTAGTCAAAGAAGTCAAGCATGCCCGGTGCAGGCAGTGGTGATGTTCAAGAGAAGCAGCTTACAGCTGACACCGAAAAGGAGAAAAACCTGCTACCTGGTAGAAGAAACAATGCTGGAAACCTGACTCTGCCTGAGAAGAAAGTCCAGGAGGCTATTTGTGTGCTGCTGGTGGAGCTGTGTGAGAGGTTCACATTCTTTGGCATCGTCTGCAATATGATCCTCTTCTGCACTGTCAGACTTGGCTATCGCAACTACCAGGCTGCCATTGTAAATATGTGCTTTGTGGGCACCTCCATGCTGACACCAGTGCTGGCTGGCTGGCTTGCCGAGTGCCTTGTGGGGCGGATCAAGCTGGTGTGCATCTGCATGTTTCTACACTTCCTAGGTAGGTGACACCCGGGTGTCCTTTAATGCTACAATACTTCTGTTACAGAAATGCATTGTTGAATGCTGAAATTCAATAATTTTCTCCAAGCTAATGGCCAGTTTTGCTCATAACCAATTACTTCATTTTTTTCCTCTATGAAACATTTTGCAGTTTTCTGCCTATGTATTTTTGTGAGGTAATAGGTAGAGCAAGACCAAGAAGCATTTTCATGTATGTCTTATGGAGTAGTGGGTATGTAATCTTTACTTCTCTAAAGTGGCTTAGCTCTCAAGAATGCAGTTGCTCGGCTCTTTCTTAGAACTTTTGCATCTTTTGTTGCTAGTGTTTAGGACAAATGTGATGTTTTAGACGGAGTTTGAGAAAGAGAATGGAAAGCATTTCCCAGCTGTTGGTAGTAACATTTCTATTGTATGTGAAGACATGACTGTTGTAGCTGGATAAGTGGGAAAGATGCATTTAAGCACACATCAGTATAAACAAACATTGCAGTGAGTAGAGAGGATATATCCTAATACTTATATTGAGAGCTTGCTTTCTATCAGAAATCCAAATCTTCCCCAACTGTTCTTTTGGAGATCTTCAATGCAAAAAAAAATCTCCAAAACTGTTTAAACTAAATAGGAACATTTTGCAGCAGTCAGTGCATTTCAGAAGTGGTGATTGTTTTGTTGGGTTAACTGAATGCTTCTAAACTGTAAGGGTTTGATGCACAACTGTAGTCTTAAACCTTGGCTAATGTCAAGCTGATGTTGTTTCAATTCACTATATTTTGTCTCCAGTTAAAGCCCAGATAATCTGTAGCTGACCTAATCTCAGACTTGCTTTGCAGACTAGTAAATTGGTAAATACAATTCATGGCAGTGCTTCTGTAAGTTCCCAAAAACATTTTTCCCATGAAGCTGCAACAGAAAACCAGAACAGCTAAAAAAACAACAAAAAGTAAAATCTTTGAGACTTTCTTTGTTAAATCATAGACCTCATTAAAGACTCAGTTTAAATAATTTTTTAAAATCTTAATTATTCCACAACGGGGAGGCTTTTTTGCTCTTTTAATTTCTTTGCTGGGCAGTTACATGCCTTACCTGACCCTTGCTGGCTAGTGGAGAGCTACTGCCCTCTACATACAAGAAATGGGGAAAGCACAATGGGAGGAGTTTCATTTCCAGGATAAGCTCTTAGGTATATTGAAGGACCTAAATCCTTGCAAGCGAATTAGAGAAAATTGCTTTCATAGAGGCTCATAGTGGTGTTCTCTTTCTAGCTCTCTGCAGAAGTAAGGCCCTTCCTCTTCACTCTCATCTGTTGTCTTCTGATTTCTCGTCTTTTCAACATAATTGCTTACAAATTCATATTTATCAGTCTGACTTTATTTCAAATAATGATTTCCTTCCGATTCCAGGCACAGCCCTGCTACCCATTGTGGCTTTCCCTTTTGAAGATATCTACATTGACAAACGACATATTCTTCTTCATACACTAACCAAAAAGGAGCAGAAAATAGTGTTCTACTTTGCACTACTCACAGCTAGCCTGGGAATAGGGGGCATAAGAGCTATAGTTTGTCCACTAAGTGCATACAACCTTGAGAACTGCGGACCGAAGGAACTTCTTTCTTTTTTCAACTGGTTAGTAATTTTACAACAGCTAATTATCTGTAGAGAATGATACTGCATTGCTTTGAAATTCCCTGTAGACTTGCAAGGCATTATTGTTGTTATTTACTGGGTTTTAAACTGGAGAACATTTAAGCTTTGGAATAGTTTTCGAGAATTTATGTAAAAACCTTTGGTACAGTTCTTGCTTCCCAGGACCAACTGGCGGTCATCTATTTTGATCTTCAGTAGTAATCTTCAGTCAAGAACCAGGATTGCATAACTTGCTCAAGTACTCAGACTTAGTGTCCTGCTGCTGTTACGAAAACCAATGGAATACATTGTTCTACAGCTAATGTATCTATAATTTGATTTAATTTTGCTAATAATCCCTGACTATGACAAATTTCAGTGATATATTAGAATTTGCATTGGAGTAAATTTTTAGAAATTACAGGTAGCAATAGAGTCTGCTGGTTTATTGGAACTGAAGATTGCTGGTAGACTCTGCTGATATCAGTGGTAAGAAAATGATATATGTCGGATCTTGCACTCAGAACATTTGGTATCAGATAAAGCACTTTACATTTAGATTTCATTTACAATATCTCATTTTTCAGGAAAATTTGGAGGAAAAATTGAAGAGGTAAAATAGTTTCTAAAAATCAGTTTGTTTTTTTTTTCAAATTAATTATTTGTTTCTGTGTCGGGGGATCAGTTTTGGTCATGTTTGCCTTCATTTATTGCTTTGTAGCACTAAACATTCACCTGGACCTTCTGGTTAAACTGTAGGGAAGAATCAAAGAAGTTATCAGTGGGAACTTCAAGACTTCTGCTTTGAGTCAGAGTGAAATAAAGTCTAGAACTGTCCCCTTTCCTGTCCTTTCCCTATATACACACACTTAATAAAATCAAAATTAGCATATTGTCATACTGACAACAAAACACGGAGGAGTCAATGCAGATCTTTGTGAATCCGATTTTTATTCCTTTGAGAGTAGCTCTCCTGGCTGTTCTTTTTTCCTCCAATTATGTTAGTATCAGAGAATTCTGAATTAAATCCAAACTTCAGTGAATAAAGCAGCTTTACCAAAGGTGGATGAGACTTTTTAGTTCTGCAGAGCAGATTCTGCCTCCCTGACCTGCCCATAGGAGAGAAGAAAAAAAATCTTTTTACTCTATTCTGAGTTTTAATCCTTAATTAGCAACATCATTTTGATTAAATAAGACTCTAGGGGATTAAGACTGGAGTGCAATCAGTTGTTCTGAAAGATAGCGCTGGAGAATTTATTGTACTGTGGTCTTAGCCATTCAGAATTGTGTTTAATCAAAGTGACATTTCTCAGTGTTGATTACAAAGAAGACATAATCTGAATAAAAAGTTCCTTGGGTGAAATCCAAGTGGGTTATTTCTTGGGGCTTTGGAAATATTAAGAAAGGCACATGTGTGTTTTTTGCAATGGCATCTGAAAAAGGGTCTATTTAATTGCTATCTCAAGATTTTAAAAATGAGGTTATATTCTTAGTGGTCTTAATCTCATTACGACCTCTCAGAATATAATCATTTTCTCTTGGTAGAGTGTTTTTTTCTTGGTAGATATTTGTCACAGGATTGAATTTTGAAATTATAGATATAAAAGGTGATTGCATACTTCTGATGAGTAAGAGCTTATGTGCTTAGCCACATTCTGTTTAAAAGAAAATCATACTTACTAAGTTAAAGGTAGGTTTTAAATGAAATGGCGAAGTATAAACCTGCAACTACCTGCTGTTTAATTCAATTCCTGAAGAAGATTGCTTTGCACATCTAGGACCTGCTTCTAACTTCCAAAATGCTCTGTGGCTGTTCCCTCTTAAATTCTTTATGGTGGCAGAGAATAAGAGCGAAGGGTACACAATTTAGACAAAGGATGGCAGCTAGCAGTGTTGTCTTGTCTTACTGATCTGCTACAAAAGAAGGCAGGTAATGTTGGAACTATAGTATTTCCCTTCTTTCCTAGTCTCTTCTAAGTCACTTTTCTTTCCATTTACAGTGAATTCATTTCTACTGTCAATTCAGGACACTTTAAATTAAATAATTATTCTACCCCTTCTATCTTTTTCACTTTCTCTTTATTGAGAACTCTGATATGATTCTAAATAAAATTAATCTCCTCCTAAAAAGTTGTACAGGTAAATATGTGGTTTGGATACTGGACCGCAAGTCCAAGTCTGTGAAATATCTGGGTCTGAGTTTGGATTGAAACTTAAAGTCATCTGGCTCAATCAATTTAAAAAAATTAAATAGTGTTATAAGAGACAGAAAACATATTCCATTTTCAGAATTATTAAAAGTGACAAAACTGAATTTTGGAATATTTTCAAGTGTTTTTCCTCTAGATCTGTCTTTGTTCAGCACTTGTTGACCTCTTTCTGACTACTGTTATAGTAAGTGAAAGCTTTTCAAGTACAGTAACAATGCTTTTAAGTCACCTGGGTATTACTACTTCAGTTGTTGTAATGAATATATTCCCATAATATATTCTAGTAAGATCTTTTTTCTAGACATTTCATGATAATGTTTTTGTTTATATCAGAAATGTGCTCTTGAGTTGAAATCAGAGTGCAGAAGCTGAGTTCTTTCAGAATATATAACCACAAAGTCTATGGTGTATTTGGTACTCTCAAGCCAATAGCAAACTTTGAGCCCACAGGATCAGACTAAAACAAATACAAAGTAAAGTCCTTGGCTAGACACACTGGGTTCTTAACACAAGATATTTGGCTCTACAGATTCATTCCTCTTGTATTTTGCCCCTTTCAGAAGCAGATTTTACTTAAAGGATTTGCCGGAGAATATGTTGCCATTTTGGAAAGAGATCTTAAAGCATAAGACTCTCAAAAGAATTTATTTAATCAAGGTCCTCCATGAACTTCTAAGGGTGAAGGGGAAAGTCTCTTGGTCACTGTGGCCACCTGCCTGACATTTAGTCTGCATAATCCAAACAAATGGACTAGAGCTGAGATGAATTATGTGCCAAGCAAGTACCCTGAATGCTAGATAATTGGCTACTCAAAATGAATTTGTTTTTTAAATGCTCAAAGTAATGTTTAATCCATGGAGAAGCAGCTTTTTCATGTTTATAAACCTACTGTCCAAAGCATTTCCTTGGGAAGTGGGATATCTTGGTCGACTGCTCCAGTAGATATTGTTTGTGCAATATTCTTTCAAACCTAAGTTAGGAAGAAGTTTTATTTCACACCAGAGGAAATAATTGAATGGCTGTTATATGCGATGTTATTTCTTTGTTAATGTTAAAAACGCAATTTCATAATTTTACATTCATTAAGCTTCTATTACCAGATATTAAAAGTATAAATGGTAAATGCTGACACTTAATTATTCCTATCCACAAGTTTATTTCTGGCTCTAGATTGATAATTTGTTCAGCTCTACTGTCTTAGTGTCTTAATTTTATCATTTACCTCACCAAGCTGAAACATTCAAGCAAAATTTGATGTTTTTGCTGCATAAGTGTGTGTGTGTGTGGTACTTGATGCTGTTCATAACTGTAGTACTTAACTATACCATTATATAAAAGCTGTAAATTATTCAGCTCTTCTAATCTTGGCTCCTCTGTCTCTGTGTACTAGGTTTTATTGGCTGATTAACTTAAATTCAGCAGTTGTCTTTGTCAGCATCTCTTATATCCAGCAATCTGTGGCAAGAAATCTTGGTTTTCTTCTCCCATTTGTGTCTGTGCTTATGGCCATGATCACAATTCACATGGTGCGTGGAGAAATGATTTACAAACCCAAAACAGGTAAGAAGGAACTTTCTCTTAGGAAGTATATCTAGAGATTATTTTAGTGTCACTTTGGACATCTAAGTAAGTTCTTCCATAACAATGACCTGTTTAGTTGTAGATACCTGGGGAGGGGTTTTACCTCTGTGGAGTCAGCGTAAGAGAAAACATCCTTTGTAAAGATAAATATGTAGATTCAAGTTAGGCTAAAAAACTGAAAGCAGTCTCTAGTGAACTTGTATACATCTTCTGACTTGTCCAGATATAGGTTCAGAGAATTTCATGTACAGGAATAGACACTACATGCATGCTGCATGTTACTAATGTCAGTGTGTTTTGTCCAATGCCCAAGGTGTTGAGGTGTGTTGAGGCTGAGGTGTTGGTGCACCAAACGTGCTTGTTTTCACATATAAGCATGCTCCAGAGTTTGGTGTGAAGTTACAACTGAGCAATTAAGCAGTGAGTTTACTAAACTAACCAGAAAGCTTTGTAATATCTCAGTATTCCAGAATATCTCATGCTTATTATTTCAGTGTGCTTTCCAATACAACCTTGGGTATTTGTATGCATTTGAAAATAATTGAAAATACTGAATAGCTCTAAATAGCTCCTAAGCAGACTTCTGATATTTTAAAGCAGAAGGCCTTATACTTCTGTGGTCTCATCAGTTAGCAATTAGTACTAACTAGTACTTCAGCTTTTCAAAATGTTTTGATGACAACTATCTCTCTCCTTTAATCAAGCACAGAAATGCAACTGGAGCCTAAGTGACCAGAATAAGGCTGTAGAAGTGCCCAAATCTTGCTGTACTTTTTCCAGTAGAACACAAACTGAAATTGAGATGTGTTTTTGTTACCAGTTCAGTCTAATAGAAAAACTATTAGCAGTGAAAGAATGTGTGAACCCAGTATCTTGGAATGTTATGTGATGGAAATACTAGAAAGAAATGCATCCCTTCCCCAATGCCCTTCAAAAAATCATATCTGACTGAAGTATATAAACGCTAGTGTCAACTTAAGTTGTTTTTATAGAGAAAATAGTAATTGTCAAGCTCTCTGGGTCTTGCTGCAGGTCTTACAACCTGAGAAGCTAAGAACAGTCTTCAGCATCTAGCCTGCACTGGAATGATTCATATGAACCAAATCTGGTTGCTTATCTAAGTAGTCTGACACCACTAAAAAGAATAACGCAATCTTGTGTTATACTAGCCAATCTTCTGCTATATTAGTCATCTACAAAACTAGCAGAATATTTCTTGTATTGTTTTTTCTATGAATGTTATTCAACTTAAGTGTTTTCCCACATCTATGCAGAATACTAATTTCTAGAAAAAATGTGTTTTTATCTCTTTAGTCAAAATAAAATATAATATGCTTTGTATCTTCTGCTAAGATAGTGAAACATTAAATACATCAAAGCTGTTATTCACATCCATAGAAGACCTTACAGGATTTTTGTGGGCTTTTTTTCTGATGCAACTTTTCAAATATGGATAATGCATTCAGTTATGTTTAGCTGTCAAACATGGACTTTAATTTGCATTTCTTCCATTGCTAAAAATTTTAGGATTGGCCAGAGATGGAGGGAAAAATGTGTATTTCTATCTAGAGTGCAATATAGGATTTTTTTCATTATGATTAAGTAATATAGATATTCATGATTACATCAAGGTCATAGTAGCAGAGTGTTAGGACCAAGATCTTAAGTATAATGGAGAGGGGAAATTTCCTTCTGGAATATGTAATTTAATATATATACAGATAAATGCATTTAAGAAAACATTAGAAATAATAATGAAGAGTATATGATGTTTAACTAGTCAACTGTGTACTTCTGTAATCTGAAAAATTTGCTACTGTGTAGTATTGTGGGATTTACTACTTTGCTTCTGAAGAATGAGTAAGACACATTCTAAATATGTAACTGGCAATATCCTCTTGATATAGGTATATGTATTACTCAAATTCCTGACTGAACTACAACTTTTGTTTAACTATTTACTAGTCTCCTGTTTACTAATCTGCTTTGAATTCTGTTGTAAGAAACATCCGTATTTCTTACACGTAACTTTTTGTAGGTAATTGATTGAAATAACACTAAGGAGGTCCTCAGCTATGACAAGAGCTCTAACTCTTACATTTTTCTGATTATCTTCTTAGTCAGTTCAATCTGAAAGTCTGAATACTTCTTAGTCCTCAGGTCTGGTCTTGAAATACGCTGGATCCTGAGTTTTAGCAATGCTTACAGTGATTGGTAAGAATATTAGCCTAGCAAAGTCATGGAAAATAAAATCTGTATGCAGTGTCTGTTTAGAAGCTTCAGTCATATTCTCTACTTCAGGTTTTATTTAACTGTGCCAACGGTCCACAGGTTAATGCTAGACAGTCATTATTTTTTAAATTTCCATTTCTTAGTATTAGAAGAACATCCTATAGGTGTCAGATGAACATTCTAGAAAATACTTTCAACAGCAGAGTTGATAGGGAAGTATCTTCTGAATTCATGTTATATTTGGACGCTATATAGATGGTTACTGTAGTGCTTCAACATATCAGAAAGGCAGAGAGATGCTATAGCTTTCTTTCTCATGGATGGGCAACTTACCACAGGTAAATATAGCTGTATCTTCAAGCATGCAGGTAACAATTCTGTCCTTGCTATATTTCTTTCTTTGAAGTCTGAGAGCCAAGCTAGCAATTACTTCTGGACAAATTTTAATATGCCAACAACTAGACTGGAAGTTTTTTTCACAGCACACTACTTGGAAGTCCTAAGATATTTCTAACATTGAAACATGTTCCTCAAAACTTTCTATCCCATCAGCCCTCCTTTGAGCTCCCTTTACTTCTCACTTCAGTTCTACATGGCTCTTGCTGGACTTCAGCAGAGATGCAACATTTCATTCGTGTCTTGAGTTTAAATTCTTTCAAGAGAAAGCAAAAACGAGGGAAGGTAATACACTACCTCCCAATATATCAAGTTGTATTTTTCCTCACAAAATGCTTTGTTCTGTTATTTTTGGCAGCAAATCGAAATGTACTAATGCCTTATGTCTGATTGTTTCCAGACAGTTCCCTTCTGACAACTTTTGGGGTAATTGGTAGTGCACTGAAAATGTGCTGTGTGCGGTATCGCTACTTTAGTGGAGATGTATCCAGCTGGTTAGATCATGCCAAGGAATATCACGGTGGTCAGTACAGTGAGACTCAAGTGGAAAGTACAAAGTCACTTGCCAGGCTCTTCCCGTTGTTTGCTTTCCAAATTCTTTACAGAACATGTATTATGCAGGTGAGTAAACAACTTTTCAAACCAAATCTCAAAAAAGACTGTTTACTACCATGTTACAAAGCATGATTCTTAACTGTTGCTTTACCAACAGAATCAACCTTGCAGAATAGTCTTCATCTCATCACGTAACTAAAATCAGCCTTACTGCAATGTTGTTCCTGTGCCTTTCTTCTGCTCATTTCTGTCCATTCCTTTGACTGAAATAACTAGTGTTGAGACTCATGTGCTCCTCATGCTGTTATACATTCTGGAGATTCAGGTTCAGCACTCCTGTGAAACATGTAACTTTCCAATTTCTTAAATATTCACTCAATTTTTAGGAAAGGCATAAAATCTTTCTTTGCTGTTTCAGTTGCATATTTCTACTGTTCTGGTAGATTTATATATCTGCTGCATCTACAATGGAAATGGGTAGTTTTCCATTTATGGAAACAGTTCTTTCAAAGCCCAAATGTATGAATGATATGTAAATATTTCACGGAGTTGCTTCAACTGACATGATTGCTTCAGATTAATTTCTGACTGGATGATCCTGGCTAAGCAGGAGTTTGAAGCAGCTTACCCTTTGGCAACTGGCGTAACAAATTTAGAAATTCATTTTTAGTTATTGGTTTTAAAATGCGTGCATAGGCTGCTTAAGGAAATTCTTACAAATGTGTAACATATACTATTTCATTGACATTATCTTGCAACTGTTAAATATTCCCGTTCATCTGCCACCTTTCCTTCTCTCACTCTGCTCCATGCCAGGGAGAGTGGAAGACAAAATAAAAACAAACACACAAGTGACTGAGGCTATGTGTTAATGACCAGATGGAAATGAGTCAGGAATCAATAGTCTCTGTAATATCTAGGTATATATCTGGAAAAGACTGCTTGCACCTCCTGAAAGCAATGACATTAAGCAGAATTTCCGATATGTCTAAGGCTTTTTCTTAGACTAGGCAATAGATCAATATTTTTTCATAAAAATTAATTGTATTTTCTCCATACAGATTAACAGATTTCATGTTGATGATAATTTAATTCCTAATAAGAAGTCAGTTCTGATTGTCAATAGGCAATGGAAATGAGGAACCAACATAACTTAGCTTATGTCCGATCTGTCACGATTCTGTTTCTATTTATTCATCCTTTTGCATCTTTTATTTTTTGAGGGGAAGTGAAATATGGGTGACAGTATTTTTATTAACATCTAGCATTTGAATAACTCTTTAGCATGGAGTGAAATTCTGTTGGTTAGGGTTGACTATAATCATTGATGATTAACCCTTGAAGAGCTGGGTTACTAGCTACACTTTAATTTTCAGACAGCTACAAGTAATATTCCATCTGGATTTGGCATTGCCAGTAGCATGGAAAAAGCCATGTAGAAAACTTCAGAAATTCAAAATGCTATGAAAGTAGAAATGAGAGTAAAGAAATCCATTCTACATCCAGCTCTGCCGTGGCTGCTCTCTGTGAATTACTCAAGTTACCTCTTTATTTTCCCATCAGTCTGTAAAATGAAGGATTGTAACTCCTTGTTGCTAGTGAAATTTCAGTGCTTAGTATACCAAGGCTCCTCAAAAAACACAAGCAGAAAAGTTGGTTGATATAAGCAGTTGTGGGCTTTCTTGTGTATGTGTCAATAAACTCAGCTGATTTTTTTGTATCACCAAACAAATAGGAACTACTTGCTCTTTGAAGTGAAAGACAGTCTTATAAGTCTACTTAACTTCATATCCTGATGACTACCATTGGTGTGTTGCTCAGTTGATTATTGTTTTCTGGTTTTGATTTACAGAAGTAAAAAAGAAGCCCTTTACATAGCTGCTATGCCAGTCACATTAATGTCAGCCACATTAAGCTGCTTCGAAGACTATGGCTAAATCTGTGTAGCTCTTAAAGCTATGTGATGGCAAGAATGTCTTTAAAATGTTCTTCCACTTAGAGCAAAAAAAATTAGAAATTCAAGATAACTCTGCATCATGCTATTCTAAAATGAAAAGAGTCCTGCTGTACACTGTGAAGACATGTAAGAAGTCACTGAAGTACTCAGGAGAATTTATTATGTTGACTGGTTTATTTGATCTTCATTAGAGCTAATACAAAATGACGGGCTGCTCCTTAGATTTGTTAAACTGAGGAATAAGTGAAATAAGTAGATGATGTTAAAGCCTAGCTGAGAATGAGACTCACTATTTGAAAGGCTTTTATCATGAATGATTACTCCTTTTGGTTAATGTGTAATTGGTTTTCTGTGACTTCTTGTTGAAGGAGCTTCCATTACAGGAAAAAACATTATCCATAAAAGGTAACTTATAGTGAAGTTGGTTTGTATTCCACAATACAGATTCCTTCAGGATATTATCTCCAAACCATGAATTCCAACTTGAACTTCAGTGGATTTGTATTGCCAATTGCTGCAATGAATGTGATAAGCATTGTGCCACTACTGATTCTTGTTCCAATTTTGGAATGTATTAACTCATATCTCTTCAGCTCCAAGGGAAGTGGACATTCTCCAACGATTTACATTGGTAAGTCTAAAATCTGTTTATGCAGTTTTGATATGTATTTTTGTTTTGAAAAGAAACCTGAGCAGTTAATGGTATGTTTTACTGCTATTTCAAACTATAAATATTAAGATAGATTTGTTTTGGGATGACAGAGCTAGATATATTTCAAAGAAACTTTAGAAAAGACGGTCCTAAAAAATGTTAGATATTTAGAGAAAAAGGCATAGTTTTTATTGATGAAGGAGACTGAAGCTCTTCTGATCAATAAAATGTATTGAGACAAACACTGAGAAAAAACTAAGAGTCATCCTAAGGAACTGGTGAAAGAAATAGCACTAACCATTTAGGCTTGCATTTTACTTCACACTGGTTACCTTCTATATGTTTTTTCCTAATTCTTTACACTTTGTTTAGTTTGAAAGGGGTTTTTCAGGGGGTTAATCTTTGTTGGTAGCTCTCTTATTCTTGAAAAAGATTCTGTTGCTCAAAATGATGAGTTTGGATTTAAATAATTAAGTTGTAAATATAAGCTCTTTTCATATTTTAAGCTATGCTTGTATTGACATTAGGATTGCAGCTTACCAGAATTCTTTCTCCTATGAAGAAAGGTTGAGGGAACTGGGCTTGTTTAGCTTGGAAAGGAGAAGGCTCCAGGGAGATCTCATTGTGGCCTGCCAGTATTTGAAGGGAGTGTATAAACAGGAAGGGGAACAGCTGTTTACGAAGGGGGATAGTGATAGAACAAGGGGGAATGGTCTTAAACTGAGATAGGGGAGGTTTAGGTTAGATATTAGGAGGAAGTTTTTCACTCAGAGGGTGGTGACACACTGGAACAGGTTTCCCAAGGAGGCTGTGGATGCCCCATCCCTGGAGGCATTCAAGGCCAGGCTGGATGTGGCTCTGGGCAGCCTGGTCTGGTGGTTGGCGACCCTGCACATAGCAGGGGGTTGAAACTAGATGATATTTGTGGTCCTTTTCAACCCAGGCCATTCTATGATTCTATGATGATTCTATGGAACTTATCACTGTTACAGTTCATTCTGACTCTTTAATTGAATCCCAAATAGGAAGTAAAAAAAAAAAGTTAGTCTAGTTCTATCTACAGTAGCTATTTTTAAAAATCTCCCAAGTTCTGAAGTCACAGACTACTAGTTGTGTAAACAAACAAATGTGCATCATTATGTGCTGTTCTCAATTTTCAACATTTCTCAAGTGGAAGATTACTTGGAGAGGTACAGATTTCCTCTCTAACACTAGAATTTTAATTTAAGCATGTAATATATTATTGTCCAAGTGTTTAGCATTTTAATAAATATTAATCTAAAACGTAACTTACACATTCCTTCTTATGTGCTTCAGTTACATAAAGGAAAGAAAGGAAGGATTTTCAGAGCTCTTTTTCCTCACAGAAGTAGTGTGTGAAGAAGTGTCTGCTTTTATTAGTCCCAACACTTCCAACAGTAAGCATTTAAGCTTAGGCATGTGGATTTGGGGCTCATTTATGGAAATTCATGGCCTGGAAGCAGTGATAATTTTAGTACACTTTACAACAGGTGATGCCTGATGAAGTTGGACTGCTTTCCTTTGACATTACTCTTCTTCAGTTTCCTGGTCCCCTTTGCCATGGGGTCCCTAACCTCAGACTTCCTCTGTTCTGAGATCTGGAGGGATATTCGCAACTGTCTTCTGTTATCAACTACATGCAATTCCACAAGAAAAACAGCTTCCATTCTGTGTTCACTTAAAGCTACTCCCTTCCAGAGATGATCTCATTAAACTTCCCGCATGTTTTATCATGCAGCCTGCATTACAAACCTCAGACAAAAATATTTATAAACGACTATTTTCTCAGTGTGTTACTATTAATTCAGTGCCCCATGGCATGCAGCACAGTGAGCACTGACACACATAGAGGTATTAATCTGCCTAAATTAGCCTAATTAAGAGTGTTATTAAGTTTTATACAAACCAGATGCATATAACACAGCAGGTTGCAATTACCCTAGTTTTTAAAATAACATCTGCATTAAAGCACAGAAAGCACATTCAGATGAAGTTTCCATGGTTTTAAGGAAAACTAAGTATTAATGTTATATCCTGTTACACTGAACAGCAGTAGAATATATGCAGTGTTTTCTTCTTAATAGGTTCATTTATTAAAATAGCCTTCTGTTAGGGGTGATAAATTACCTGAGGCATAAAAAATGCCTCTGAATACAGGCAATGGCTTGAGATATCCAAGCATATGACTGCACCTGCAAATATGGCAGACCTGTAAGTGCCAGTATCTTTGCCAACAGTTAATTAAATTCACAATTATTTTCAGGAACAAAATTGAAAGCACAAATAGGATGTTAGTGTTAAGCTAGCTTATAACTATATTTTAAGGCAAACTTCTTAAGAGGAAGAAATGTAAATAGTTTCCTGGGAACTTTCAGTATGTTAAGAGTATAAGTTTCAAAGACAAACCATGAGACAGTGTTGAACTATCTGATTTATCTATTAAGACCTGTGTGAAAACTGTAATTTGTTACTTTATAATTGTTGGTTTATTTGTAAATCTAGTATGATGTGGCAAACATGAAAATCTTAAAGTGAATTTAGATGGTGGACCGCTTCATGAAAAACATAGATTTAGTATTGAGTTTTTCCTGCTTGATTTAGCCTCTAGTACAGGAAATTCAACAGAGAATGGAATATGTATTTGTTGTATATGTCCCTTAATTCAAGTTTTCTCATAAAATACTGTGAAGAAGAACACTCTCAGACCATGAAGTCTGGGCTGCCGCAGCTTTCCTCTTCCCACAGCCAAGCTTTTCATCACCCCCCTTCGACTAACACTGGTGCTTGTTTGATGGCACAGATAGTTAAGGGAGTAGATAATTCTTCTTTAAATTCTGAATAAAAGGATAATTTCAAACTCGAGTATGTGAGGGCACAGGTTTTCCATTAATAACAGTAAGAGTAGTGAAGAGGTGATAATGTGGAGAGATATATCAGTACCAAGTGAGGAGTACATAACTTCTGACATGAGAGCTTTCTGTTCCTTTGTCTAGAAATGACAGGAAAAAAAAAAAAGAAACCTACCAGTTTCCAGTTCTGGAGGCTTTCTGATAACACAAAGGTAGCTGCTGTATATTCCAGTAAAGTGTTGGTTAACAGTATGTGCTGAAGTTAGTTTCTGTTGCCTCAGGTAGCAGTCTCAAGCTGTGGAAATGGTGTGGTTACTTTAGAAATACAGTAGTTTGACTGCACTATTTTTTGTATAGAAAAAAAAAAAGGTAAAACAGGTATTTCTGTATACTTCAGAAATTTATTGCTGCTTGAATTGTAGGATTTCCCCTGCTCTTAGTACTCAATCTTTTTTGGTATCTGGACAACCTGCCTTTTTTTCTCATCTCCTCTAGTATTAAAAAATAATAATAATTTAAAATATTTTTTTGAAAATCTCTCCTTTATTCTGCATCCCTGCATTCTGTGTATGCTGAGCTGGTATCTCTTTACCATAGATTTAGAATCAAATTCATGGAGGAGGATCTCTTTTCTTGTTTTTAAAATTTTAAAAACTTTTCTTTTGTATGTACTTGGACTCTGCTTCACTGTAAGTATGTGGTATTCCTATAACTGCAACCTTGGTGAACACTCTGCTCTTAACCCAGTTGCAGGTCAATTATCTGCTGCACTTTCTGTGATGGCTGCTGGCTTCTCTGAAATACACCGAAAGCATTTTCCTCAAGTGGAACAGACCCTTTCTGAGGAGGTTCTCCTGGTCTCATCCATGCCTTGCTTCCACTTAGCTCCTCAGTACATCCTGCTTGGAGTGGCTGAAGCCTTGGTAACTCCCTCTTGTAAGTAAAACCTGAAAGGCTAATGCAAGAGCATCCTGATATGCCAAGAATGCCACTGCCTAAAAATAAATTTATTTTGTAATATTTTATCCCTGGCTCTGTTTCAGAGGCTTTATTTTATCCCTGGCTCTGTTTCAGAGGCTTAATGTGTGGATTTATTCTTTACCTGCTTTGGGTAACAAAACTTGTCTTGCTGACTGTAATGTAGTGGTATTGTTCTAGTTAAAGGGGAGGTGCTGCAGCCTTGTCAGGCCCCAGGGTTGTGTTGCTTGCCATCTTGTGGGAGATTATGACAGTAGGATTCTGGGCTTAGGACTTGAAATGGAAGCTGCTTCATGTAAGGGCCAGTCCAGATGGGTTTTTGAGGTTCCTTCAGTTCTGAACTATTCTGTTCCTGATGATTTTCTTGAGACTGAACAAATACTCTTGATAACTGAGCCATGGTTGCAGTTTTTGAGCACATTCAGGCCATAGCAAGGAGAAGCAATTTAGCTTACCCTTTTCATTTAAGGAACCATGTAATAAAATCACGTGGTTTTTCCACAGACATAGAGCATATGCAAGGAGATACCACAATTTAACTGACCTAATAACTGGAAAAATATTGTAGGCAAAGGCAGGACTACTGTTTGTACTCCATTCTGAAGTCATGTGAAGATGCTTCCACGGAGCATCATGCCTTAGTTGGTGTAATGGAGCCAGAAAAAACACTCCTGCAGAGCACAGGCAGAGCTTAAGTCATGTTGGTCATCCATAAATTATGTAGATGCACTTACGATTGTGAATCTAAAACTTCTCTCCCTTCCATATAATCTACTTTTACACTTTTACACTGACACACTTGAGGCTTATTATTTTCTGAGAATCGCAAGGTGTTTTCCTTGCAAAATGTATTTAAAAAGTTATTAACAAAAATAAACTAATCAATGTTCATTTAAAAAATATATATATGTAATGTTATTAACTAGCTGATCTCCACAAGCATTTAGTTTGACAGGTTGAGTGTCTGTTCTCAGTACAACCCCAGAAATGCCTGAATTTTTATTTAAGAGCAGGAACAAATTTTGGCTTCATTCTTGCACTGTAAGACTACTCAGAACAGTGGGTCATGGTTTGTCACTAAAAAGGTAATTTTCCCTAGTTTTAAATACTTAACACCCTCATAATGCCTCTTCATCCGATTTGCTCTCAAGTACTTAATTGAGATAGGTTTCTAGGCAGGTTGTGTGGTTTCTAGGTTACAGGTTAAGTGTAGCAGAAAACCGTGACCTTCTCTGTTAAGCTTAACAAAAAAAGTGGTTAAAAGGTGGCTTGCTTACAGTCTTATGCTGCTGCATGAAAAGAATATTTTTGGTGGAATAAAGCTCCTAACTAGCATGGTAGAACACAGCACAAGTCCAGTGACTGGAAGATGACATTAGATTAAAAACAAAACAAACAAAAAGATGCCCTACAAGACCAAGTTTTACTTTTTTTTTTTTGAAGAATTATTGTTAGAATGCATTGGGAAGAAAACTATTGTCTTTCATTCAAATAAAGACTAAGCATCTCACTAAAAGCTACAGTCATAACTGTGATTAAAGAACCCTTGTACTAAGTCAGCTTGAGATTTGCATGGGAAAAAAATAAAGGTAGGTGCCTAGAATCAGTAGATTACTGCTATTTTCAGTTGAGATGCAGGCTTGCATTCCTTTGCCCACAGGTAGGTGTCCTAGCACCTCGTGTGATAGAGAATTAAAGATGTACATGCAGGGCAAGCAGGCTCCTTTTATAGTACCTGCCTGGCCTTTAGCAGCTGTTGGGGTACAGTATGGTTCTCCAATAGGATCTGCATGCCCTGAGGCAGCCCCACGCAGATGAACGAGGCACACTGGAGCATTTTGGGCAGTGTTTGGCATCTCATTGGCCTACTGGTTTTTATTTCAGTCTGAACTGAATTACTGTACAGGAACCCTTCACTACATCCACATCAATGGTAATGACAGCCTAGACAATGAAATAGTTGTTTCACCTTTCAAGACGTTTTACTGCCTGTATTATGCAGAAGGTCAAATTCAATTATCATTATAATTCACTTGGTCTGAAAGCACATGATCCTAGTTGAAGACGGAAATGTTCACACTTGTAATCAGAGGAGAGAGGAGATATCTCATTTCTGGAGTGACTGGTTAGAGAAGCTAGGTTTGGCATATTAAACTCTATCTGTTTGATCACTGGTACTTACAATTGTTTATAAGATATATTTCATTATCTTGTTGATAGGAGGCTTACATAATCACCTGCCTTGGGTGGCATGAAGATCTTTAAGAGTATGTAAGAACAGTATATAAATTTTGCCCAGTGCTGAAGTCTTGCTTAAAATCTCTCTCTATATATAATGAAATGATAAAATAACTGCTCTCCTTCACTGTTAGAATTTAAGATCATACACACATTCAGGGAGCTTGAATTTGCTACCCTAGCTTGCTTTGAAGAAGGAAATTACTCTTCTAAAGCTTAGCACTAAAAAAAGAAGTGGGGGAAGAAGTCCATCCTGTGGAGCATCATTAGCAAGCATTTGCCCCTGCAGTGCATGAGATGAGGATGGTGATGGGGAGACATCCTACTGAGCACAGCAGCTGTGTTGCACTGACAGCATCTGAGCAATTGGGTGCTCTGTAGCTGCTTGCCCAAAGTTACCAGGTTTACAATGTTTGCTGTAGCACTGCTATACTTTCCTTTGCCCATCACCATTTCTCCAAGCACTTAAAAATGGAAAGCCTTGTAACAAACTGCTCTATTAGTTAAAGAATATATTGGGGATCGCTTCACCCACCAATGAAATGCTGTGGTCTCCAGAGTGAAATGCAGCAGCTGGTTAATTGTTCACTGTGGGAGAAGTGAGGAATGGAGTATGCAATTGAAACAGCAGGAATAATTTACTAAGTAGGATACTATTACCAAGCAGAATTTTGCCAAGATGCATACTTTGCAGCCTGGTGATGAGGGGGACAAAATAAGCCCATCAAACGCTTTCCAGGCTCTCAGACTCAAAGTAGTTAAGACACTGACAGTCCAGTGTTTCAGACTATATTTTTCCATCTACAGATGATGTCCTGGGCTCACATGCTTTCTCCTGCACTCAGGCCTTTGGCTTCTATTGGAAATGAGGGGGAAAAAAAGAACACTGCCCATAGTACCTTTTCTTTTTCTTTTTTAAAATGTTTCTAAATGTCTAATTTGGACATCCAAATGAAAAAAAAAATGGAAGACAGTTGCTGTGGAGTTTCATTTGATTTCAGTGATGCTCCAGGCAGCTCAGCATCCAGATAGGCTTCTCCATTGACAAGCTTCTCAGGCTGGGGGTCATTCAAACTCAGGTAATAAAGCAGACTGGAAGATATTGGGGCTTGGAAAACTGTTCTGGATGAGGGCTCAAGGTGTAACATTGGGGAGCAAAAGTTTTGACCAGGGAAACTTGTTGAAACAAAAATTGTTATAAGAGTTTGCTGTTACTATAACTTACTTTAGCCAAATCACAAGTAGGGGAATTACAGTCTTGCATGCTAAAATTATATGCTGCGCACTCCCACATCTAGAGTTTTCTTTTCTAGTTTACTCTTCTGGCAAGCAAGTGAAGGACAGTAAGTTTTAAAGTAGTTAGTGACCCTTGGGGTTTCGGTCTGATGAAATGGAGCACTGCCGAGCCTTAAATTAACTCAAATCAAGTGTCCTATTAAAGGCAGTACGCTGAAATTCAGAAGTATTCATCAGTGGCCTTGCTGCACTGGCTCTGGCATGTGAGGTCCTGAAGTTAAAAATCACATCTGCTTTCTTCACACATCTTGTGATGGAGTTTTCCTTGGGTTTTTCTTAACTTTTATGCCAACAGATGTAATTGCCCTTCTGCAGTAGCTTTTATGGGTAAAATATACAAAGTTCGTATTAACACAGACTGGAGATTTTTCTCATATATCTTCCACCATTGCTATTTCAAAAATAAAACAAAGCTGTCGCTGTATCTGCTTCTATTTTAAAGGTTCGTTGCTATCATTCTGGCTTGTACCGGAAAGAATTCGAGGAATTTCCATGCATTTTTTAACTCTCTTCAATGGAGCTGGCTGCTTTATGGGAGCTTTCTTTGTTCAGACAGCTCACACTGGCACTCAAGGTAAGAATATGCGCTGGTGTTCCTGAGCAGTTTTCTAATCCCATTGATTATTGATCTGGAGCAATAGACAGCACAGTTGAAGGGAATGCCAAAATTTTATTGATGTGCTTTCACAGTTAAAATGGGATTAAGATAGGAAACAAATGAATACAGTTGTAAAGCTAATTTTAATGAGTAATCTTAGTTTTGATAGGTGGAGTAATTAGAGAATGGCACTAATGGCAGGAAGCCCCTACCTCCAATCTCTATTCTACTCTGGAATACTAGAAAATAAATCGTCTTGGATGTATTTTTGTTGTTGTTGTTAGTGAACAAATATGTTCATGAGCATAGGAATATGCTCATATGTTCTGGAGCATAGGAAGTTCCACACCAATGTGCACAAGACTTCTTTACGGTGAGGGTGACGGAGCACTGGAACAGGCTGCCCAGGGAGGTTGTGGAGTCTCCTTCTCTGGAGATGTTCAAGACCCGCCTGGATGCCTACTTGTGCGACCTGGTGTAGGGATCCTGCTTTGGCAGGGGGGTTGGACTCGATGATCTCTGGAGGTCCCTTCCAACCCCTACGATTCTGTGATTCTGTGATTCATGTTAACCACAATTATTACATGGAGGCTTTTGGCCATGACAGCAAGCTTACTGCTTCAGAGAATGCAGAATACATCTCTTCTGTTTCACTATGTAGTAAAGGAAAGGAAGTTGGATTGAGCATTTCAAAGTTATCCAAGGGATTTATTCCCCCAGACACACTTCTCCTTTCTTGCAGTCTTTACCCCTCTCCCTTTCCTCAATTATAGAAGAACCAGATTCTGTGACAACATGGTCTTGCCATGTGTTTCACCTTTTTTCAGGCAAATAATGCCATTCCCGGAAAACTTGGTATGTTTCAAGGTGAGTTATGTGTAATTTGGTTTAATTCTTCTAAGCAGTATTTAGTTCAAGCCCCCAAACTGGAGCTTTCTCTGTGATGCTGTCTTCAAAGAAAGGCAAAGGGTTTAAGGTTTTTTTCCTTTGCTGATAGATCTTTGTTCAATACATATGACTTTTTCATAAGTAAATTTGAAAAGGGATGCATTTGAGACCTTGAGCTGAAGGACAGGGATTCCTTTGTTTACATATCTGAAATAGGGGTGGTTTTTAAGCTCACACTTCTGTTAGAGTTTAATTACCAGGCAGGCAAGCGTCGCCTGGAGATGGGTAAAAGCAGTGGATGAATCAGGCAAAGAGCCATCATGTACAAAGGCATCTGTGGCAGTGAGCAGAACTGCTTGAATTTCCACCAGTGTAACAGACTTTTTTTTCATTGTACAATCATAAAATCGCCAAGGTTGGAAAAGACCTCCAAAATCATCTAGTCTGTCTATCTACCACCAATAGTTTCCCCACTAAACCTTATCCCTTAGTACCACATCCAAACACTTGTTGAGCATGTCTAGGGAAGTATTCCTGCACTCACCCCACCAGGCTTCTGTCTCGGTGTCTTGAATCAAAGTAAGCTTCCAATTTAGTTTCTGAGGCTGGACATAGCGTGTAACAATTACTTGGAGTTGGTCTTGTTTTATATGAAAGCATTTCTTATGAAATATTCATATTCTGTACTTTTCTGAATTTTTATAATGTGCTTCTCAAGGTGTTCCTTTGTGCTTCCAATGAAAAGCTTTAGATCAGCAAAGTAGTAATTCTTTAAGTTATAAAGATTAACAGTTAATTGTTGAAACTTCTAAAGATGACAGAGCTTCAAAGAACGAAATGGTGACCTCTCCTGAATGAAGTAAGTTCAAAGGACATACTCTTGCTTTTGGTATTTTTTTCAGCTGTTTAAAGAGCTTCTAAAACATTTGGTACCTGGTCAATTTAAGAAATTGTGGAGAAAAACAAACGACTCTGATATTTTTTTCTCTGGAAAGCTAAACCAATTTAACTAAGATGGGAATTCATTCTTTTCTTGCTGAAAGAAGATGACAGTGTTTATGCAACACTTTTTGTAGGATTTAACAAGTCTCAGCATGTAATTCTTGGGCTATGGATGCTTTTGCTTTATGCAGTGATTCTTGTTTCACTGAACTTATGCCAAAACTATTTCTGGTTTTCCATATTTAAGCAATGTGGCCATGATTGCCATGAGGCAATTCAGGATGCAGTGAAGAAGATCCTCCAGTGTATATTTTGAAGCATAGAGAGTGAGAATATTATTTAAACCTTTTTATATACTACTTCATGTCACTAGTTTAGGAAATTATTTAGATTTTTATTGGCAAAGTTGATCAAATATCAGTCACAGACAAAGCTGCATTAATCACTTGTTAATCACATTTATGGGGGATGGTGTGAATATGATGAAATATAACCTTTTTTTAAAAAAAATCTGACGAGTGCAAACAGATGATGGGTGACAGTGATATTTTCAGTACAAGCTGGGGAACTGCTTTCTTTTGGATCTTTTACCTCTCCCAACATTTTAATGGAAGAAGATGCAAGACACAACCTGTCCTCCTATGTCAATCATTTCAGAGTACTGTTCTCTAAAAATATTAATGTAAATATGTGGGGAGGGAGGAGGGGAAGGTCAGAAAGGAAACTGCCCTGACACAGTTGTATTGAGATATCTGGAAAGAGAAAAAACTAGCTTGGAGCTTTTTGTGATTCTAAACACCAATGATGATAAAGCTAAAGGATATTTCTTGTAGTCCAGATGGTAGTGTCCATTGGTTCTTACTTAAGTAATAAGGATTACAGAGAGACCAAGACTTGAATTCGGATATGATTAAACACTGAATATATGCCTGCTAACTTGATGAAATTATAGGAAGTGCAATTCTTTTTTAAGATATGATTTTTTTTCTATAGTCACATTCTATGTTGAAGGATAGAGTTAAAAATACAGGAGTTGTACAGAATGAGCTAACCTCTTCCATATGATTTCTTTGCTTTATCTTTTCTACTTTCCCTGTACTAAAAATGATGGTATTATTCAGTAAACAGTGCCTTCCTATGTGACTTTGGGCTTCACTGTGAATCCCTTGAGAACTCCAAGGGTACCGCTACTGTGACAAGTACCTTGTGTGCCAGCACATCTGGAAGATGTCCTTTCCACATTCTCCTTCATAGCTTATTTTACTGTCTGTCACTAATGGGGTTGTCCACCACAACTAGCACAAGTCACTGATTCACCTACTTTTTCTCCTGTGTTGGAAGGATCAGGTTTTTTTCTTGGTGTTGTATCATATTCCTCTGCTCTATTTGAGCATTTTTGATGCAAAATGGATAAGGTTGGTGAATGTTGGTGCAAGTTTACCAGGCACTTTTAATTTGACAACATCTGGTAGCAATGTTGAGGAACTCAGGATTTTCCTGGGCTTAGTCTTCTAATTCTTTTCTATATTTGCCATGAAATGCATAACCAGTTCACCTCTAGCAAATAACAAAAGGCTCTTTAAAATAGTTGACTGAAGGAAACTTCTGGTTCTGTGGTGATTCATGCTACTGAGTATTTCTATTGTTGGAATAAAAATGGAAATCAGGAGCTTGTTGTAGAAAGTTAATTCCCAGTGAGCAATTATCTATGTGACAAACCAACCTTGTAATTGGCACTTCTGTTGGCAATCTCTATAGAAAAGTAAAGGATTGACAGAACCCAAAGGCAGTGTCTTTTGGGGAAAAGTGAATTGTTAGCATATTGCGTTCTGATTGAAGGATGAAAAAGTTCTGAATTCTTCAAACGCAGTAGTGCCAAGGGCATCTTATTCCATCAAAAACAAACAAACAGACCCAATAAGTTCCTAGCATTCATAGCTGAGAATAAAATTCTGAAAACATGAACCAAACCCAGTCCGTGCTAGATTCATGCTAGATATGGCTTGTGAAAGCTTTTGGTGGGGTAGGGAGCAAGGTGCCTAAAGGTAGTTTCGTTGCCCTAAATGCATGGTGAAAGTTACAACACCATTGGCTGTTATCCCAAGTCTTCCTGACAGCAGAGGACTCTCTGTGCACTGTATGTGAGCAGAAGATAATGTGGCCCAAGTATAACACTTGCTTCATTGGGAAGTCAACCTACTTTTAAAAGGAAAAAAAGAAGCACGTATTTGTGACAGAAACTAGGAAGTCATTAATTAATGCTGGCTAGTAAAAATACATATTGCCAGACCAACCTGATCTTTGAGGTTCTAGAGGTGGTAAAACGAAGGCAGAACTCAAGTCTCCTAATGCCCGTGTGCATGTTCCACCCTGATGGAACCAACCAGTCTCACTTTCAACCTTACAGTATGGTTCCTTTCCTACCGTTAAATAGTGTCCAAAATCTACTTCACTTTTTCTCAAAAGCTGCTAAATTCCTTATATATAGCTTAGTACTATTTTAAAGTCCATATTTTCTCTTTGGTTTACATTGTAAAGTCTATTCCATTAGGAAACTCCTGCTGTTCGTATAGTTAGACCAGCTGATGTAAGTAACCTGGCAGACAGTGTGAACTCTGCTTTGACAAGCTGTAGCACCAAGCCCCATGTGTGCTTCCCCTCTCATCAGATAGACCCGCTCTCTCTGTGAGCTCTGTCAGCCGCATGGGGATGCAAAATGAAAAACTACCTGATTGTGAATTATGACAGTAAAAGTTTATAAGCTACTAAAATGAAGTTATAGCACCTAGGAGCTCAGTCAACTGACAGTGTTAAGTGATACGTTTTAAAGCTCACTCTGAGATAATGCTACAAAAGGCACCAGGCGTGGAGGTGAGGTGGTGCTGTGCTGTGACAGGCAGGAAGGTGACATGGCACAGAGTCAGCTGAGAGCTGGGGGAGAGCTGCTGCACTGATGGCAGGTGTTCCCTGACAGTCCCAGAAGAGAAAGAGGTAACTGCTTTGGAAAAAAAAAAGAAGTGTTTACTATGCCAAAACGTGGAGGAAAGATGTAAGTGTGTGTGTAATCATATTTTTTTTCTCTCTCCAAATCTAATTAGTAAAAAGTTAACATGCTAAGAATTGCATTGGATGGCTGAAGATGTCTTCAGTGGTCAAAAGATAAATTGTGGTATCAGCTCTGTACAGGATAGTTATGCCATAGAAAGCTGTTTTCTTCCTCTCCCTTTTAAGCTAGTTCAGGTGGTGAATAGTGACCCATATAAATGGGAAAGACTTGGTACCTGAATCTGAGGGAGCAAAGAAAGGCATATTTGTGTGTGTTTATGCTGGTGGTTTAGTTCAGGTCAGGTGTGTACTTTTGACTTGTATTTTCTGATCATCTCCATTTGTGCATTGATTTGCAACACAGCAATCTTGGACCACAAAAAAAAAAAATAATAATTCCTTTGGATGAAACTAAATCCCCAAAATGCCTGTGCTGGCTGTGTTCCAGCTGCTAATGGGAATCAGCCTGACACAGCCTTCTGAGCTGTGTGCAGTGCGGGCATTGGGTTCTCAGCCATGGCTGAGTGCTCTTCTTGAACTTCACTACTTGCTAATGAGGGCAGACTCTCCTTTCTCAAAGGCAATAAACAACCTGTGCTCCCAAATAATGTAGGAGGTCATTATAGCACTGTACAGCTCTCTGATATTTTGTATCTACAGTCATTTCTTTTTTCACCTTGGTTTTACCTCTCATTGTAGTTGATTATAATGCTTCAGGAGGTGACTGTCTTCAGATTCAGTCTGACTGGGGCTTGCTTTCCTGTTAAGCGTCTCAATTTCCATAGTAATAATTTACCACCTGAGCTTATTTGCTGGCTGTAATGAGCAACACTGAAAGCAAGAATACAGGCAGAGGCTCTGGGTGTGCATTTATAGGTGGTACTGTTTGATGTTGAAGGGAGTCTTTCTTCCAGAATGTCCCAGGCACTGTTGCTAAAAGTCTCAGTGAGCCAAAGCTCTGTGACTCTTGCAAATTATGTGTACAATGCAATAATGTGTTACAGACTCCTAGTTAAAGGCAACCATAGAGAAAGTTAAATGTCAGCTAGCATCTTAGTAATGGAGCAACACCCAAGGCACTAAAAATTTTTTCTTTTTTTTGGAACAAAAGCCTGTTAAAACCATGAGAGATTTCTACAAACCACCTTAAATCTAACCCTTCCTAAAACTTTTGCATTGACATTCATTTAATGGGATAATGGCCTGGTCATGACTGTAATAGCTATGTAGTTAACTTTCCAATGTGCTTCAGATTTGTTTAAAAAAAAATTCTTCACTTTATGTCTGCATATCAGAAGCAAAGTGCTCTGTAGACTTGGAAAAAAAAAATACATAGAGTGAATTAAAACTGTGCAAATAGCTACAGGGGGGTTCAGGTCACCTGCTGTGACTGTGTATTACACAAGCTTCTCTTTGCGTCTTTCATTAAAAACTACGTCTCACCTTGCAAGGCAAACTAATTCTGCTTCAAATGTCTGCTTTGACAGGCAACTGGTTTCCGCACTTGCTACATGAAGGTAAATTGGAGAGATTCTTCTTCTTCTTGGCTTCCTTGATGATGGTGAACACCTTTGGGTTCTGGACCATTGCACACAGGTATGTGTGAGGAAGTAAACTTGATGTTTCATTTGTTGGTAGGGCAGAAATTCTTGCAGAACCTGTAAGTAGCATGCAGTACTGAATTAGTAGTGATTGTATGACGTTGTCCAGGATTCAGAATTCTGTGGACTTTTTCTTTCCCTGAAGTGGGAGATTTCACAGAAAATTTGTGGTAAGACTTAAAAAAAATAAATAGCCAACGGCATATAATTAGCCTTGAATACCTTAAAAGTCTTTTAATACACAAAATGTCTTGTCCTTTAGGAAAGGATTCTCTTTTTAGTACATAAATATGGGATTAAAACTATAGCACCAAGGTATTAAAACCCTGAAAATGACTTACAGTGCACTTGCTTATGTACCAAAATACAATAAACACTGCTGTCATCCCTGTGAGCCTTAGCGTAAGGCAGTAGAAGTGAGAGCTGCAAAAAGATAAAGGTTAATGCTTGATGTAGTGGTCTCAACAGAGTAATGGAGAAATAACTTCCAGTAGTCTGAGTAGTGAGATGAATGAAACTTTTTACTGGATATAATGGAATTGCTCAATTAGCCTCCAAAGAGAAAGCAAGTCTATGCCACCTGTAGAGCCAAAGTTTAATGCTCACATATTGCCTGTAAAATGCAAGGAATTACAAGATGCAATTCACCTTGTATCCAGGATGGCTTCAGAGCTGGCCTGCATCTTGTATTCTGGAATATTTAATCAGTTTGTCAGTGTTATAAGGAATTCTTGTGGTTAAGAATGGAGAGGGAAGCAGTGCTATCATGAGGGGGGAAAAGGTCATGTGTAAATGGCATTCTCTCAAGATATCTGGCTGCGGTTCTATGAAAATCTTTCAGAAGACCTGAAATAGTGATTTGATAATGACAGTAATAGAAGATTTCCAAGGCACTGGGAGCTCTTGAAGAAAAATGCTCCTTTTCCTATTACATATTACTCTAACTTTGCAGTACCAACACTTACTGTAGCATCTTATCACTTCAATGTAACCTGAAACACAAGTGTCCATTTGTACAGGTAGCTAGTTCTCACTTCAGTTCTTTTAACTGTGACCTGAATCATGGTTGAAAATATTTCTCTTCCAGGTACTTTGTCTTGTATTCTTATAAAATGAGATCTTTTTCTTCTGTAAATTGAAATACCTATTTGTGTCACTTAGTGTTGAAAACTGAAGGATTTTGGTTTTCAAAACTAGTTTAAGCTCAACAAATAACTTTGCTACAAATTAAATTGTTTTTAGGAGTTAACAAAATTCTCATATTTTCTTATAAATAGGTGGGCTGCTCCAAAAGTAATGCTTCCAATTACTTTCTTGGCAATTACAACAGCTAGAAAGAGTACAATAGCACCATTTAATAGAGCAAATTTTCAGCTACAAAACAAAACTTTTCAACCACCAAATGCACAGCTGTACATTTTCAAAAGCAATGAACAAGAGCTGCAAGCTACGATCATACAAAATCTGCTCCAGCTGTGTCAGTGTCACCAATGCTGAAACAAACCACCCACCTCACAGTGCTAAAATCCACTGTTTGGTCTCCGTAAGCATTCAGCAAGCATTCATAAATGTTAATGGATGCATTTTTTTCCACATGGAGGAATTCAGTGAGACACCTTTGCTTCGTAGTCACTTCAGTGTCAGACACCATTTTGTCAGGCTGCCCCTCTGCTGCCATCCATCCCAAGGCAACAAAATGTAACAAAATGTTGATGGGAAGGTTTAACCTCTACCGTACCATCAATATCTGCATCTGACATTATGAGCCAACATAATAAGATAGGAGGCATTACTTTTGGAGCAAATATTGTGTGTATATATTTAATTTTAATATTTAATTTTACTTCAAATTGACATTTCATTACAATATCGAGGTATTTTATTTTTCAGTAAGATGACAGAGACCAACATGAAATATATTTTTGGGATTAAATGTTACCGTTTCATTTTGTGCCAAATTAAATTCTCATACTTGTCACTTTGCAGAAGGGAGAAAAAAGGATGAGACTATACAGATACAAGCACTGGTTTAAGTGTAGGAGGATATTAGCATTTATAACTCTGAATTAGAAAAAGTCTACTGAAGTTTCTCTGAGAAAAGCATGTTTGCAAAACAGTGTTTTTGTGCACAATTCCAGATATTAATTGCTGTTTATTCATTGATAAAGTACTGCTTTTATTAATGCTTGCATTAAGTTTAGCATTTCTTGTCCTTCTGTTATGGAAGTTTTCATGAAAGTGCACATTGCTACCATATTCTTTGACTGCTTAGAAACTCAGGATTCAGAAGGCACTTCTAACTTGTGTGAAATCAGTCCCAGAAAGGATGGCTGCCCTAGTGTTTTTCTTCACTGTTTTCCTTCCCAGATACAGCAATCTGAACCAGGAGTATATCAGTGAGTTCAGAGGAAGTCTTTCTGAGGAAAAAGAAGTCTGTCTGAAGCATGACAAAGTTGTTGAGCACTATGGTAGTGTCCTGGATCATTCTTCCATTTTGTCTCCTATGGAGACAACCTGAAAAGTTTCACCCTTGTTGGATTAAATTTTGCTTGTTAACTGCAAGCTTTCTAATGAAAAATAATGTAGTGCACTTTAATAGAACCACCAATGTAGTTACTAATCACCTTAGGACTAATGTTATTTATAAGTTTACAAAATAGCAATTGTCTTAGGATTTAGCCTTGTAGGATGCTGCACTGTCATAATGCATGCCACTGACAATGAGAGCTCATTGCTTTGCATGGTTGATGTAGAGATGCTTTTAATCTGTATAGGAAAAAGGACAGGTATTCATGTGCATTTATGATTAATAATGATTAAAAAATAATAAATTCATGTATATATTTGTTTAGCAAATTACTGTGACAGTATCATTTGAAAATAACTTTGTAGGCAGTATTAATTCATACTTGTGAAGGTGGGAGCCTTGTGTTATTCCTTGTTAATATTTATCTGATCTTTGATTTCAGCAAGTTGCTGCTTCACCTTAGTTTCCTTTTCAGGAAAATGGACACCGCCATGCTAAACTTTTCTAGAGATTGCCTTGAGGTCTACCAGGAATTCACTGATATTATAAGCTAATGACAAATCTGTAAAAATCTGATGTGAGACACTTGTGCTGAGGCATCTAGCCATCACTTTAACAGAAACATTGTGGGATTTGTCATTCCTAGAGGATGTTATACGGTAATGTTGCTAGTGTGAGATCCAGAGGCTACAACTTATTTAGATCAAAATAACTAATTGTTATCCAGTTGGAGAGGGTGAAAGGTGTTAGGAAGATGTTAAGGGAAGTGTGGATACAGCTGCAAGTTGAGGAAGAAACTATTAACAAAATTGAAATTAATGAATTAATGAAATTAATCTTAAAAATCTAAACAGTGTTAAGCACTCCCAAAACTGGCTGATCAAACCTTTTTAAGTCATATTAATAAAATGATAATGAGGAAAGTATTAGGGTTATCATGTAATAAAGAAACATACAAAACCCAAAAACTAGAGGAACACTTTGATTAAAAGTTGATAGAGTTGAAAATTTAAGTCATCAGAATGCTACCAGACACAAGAAATGCTATACAACAGGAGAAATCACACTGAATGCACACAGTGCTTTGAAGTGACACGGTAGTTTATGCACTGAAACTGTAAAAGAGTTGATGAAGGTAATCACAGTATTGTTATCCATTTAACCATGCTGCAGGTATAGGCTGGGGTGGGGAGCAGTGAGGGGGAAGCAAAATGCTGTAAGTATATCTAAGAAGTAAGAGGGAAGGCAGTCAGGATTGTCTCAGAGCTGTTAGTTTGATCTCACTAGTATTTAAGGTTTTGTTTAAAAAAAAAAAAAAATTAAAAGAGAATTTTTAAAGTCATGAGATAAAAGGAAAACTGAATAAAATGCAATGCTGATGTATCAAAGGTAGACTTGCAAGACGACCTTAATGCCTGTGTGTAATGAGCACTCATCTTTTAAACAAAACATAGTAGAGATGATCCGCCTTAATTTCAGTAAAGCCTTTGGCATATTTCTCAAGGGAAACAACTTGTGTAGATGAGAGTCAGCAGAAGGTGGCTGAGAGACCAGTTTAAGCCCAGATGGCAACAGATATTGTGGAAAAGAGAGGTACCCATCTGCAAGTAAGCTTTTGTGGAACTTGTTTAATATTGTCCTTTGAGATAAAAGGGAAACTGATCCTGGGATGTTTCTTCCATCTCCACCAACACAAGTATCTTCATGCAAGCTCGTCAGTAATTATTGTCCATGTTCAAGAGGTGCTTTCTGACTGAGACAGTGATTCAGTGGCACAGCTGAGTGTGCAACTGGCTGTTTGCTCTATGAGGGTTTTTGGTGGGAGGGAGGAGTGAGTGGAGGAGGGCTGCCTACTTGTCTCACCCTGGCTTCTGCTTGCCAGTATAGTGAAGAGGAGAAGACTCCATGGGTCCCAGAAGAGAAGAGACTCTATATACTGAGAATCTTGAGCTTGCGCATTGTTTTGTTTAGGTTTCTTTGAGAGAGCTTTCTGAAGCAGAAGATTTCTTTTCAAGTCTCTGAGACCTGGTCTGTGAATTTATATTTCTGTGCTGCTTTAATCTTAAAAAATCATGTACATCTGAGTGTTAGAGTTTGGGTATGGCCTTCTGATGTGCTGTCTTGGTGACTTCTCCCCAGCTAGTCGGTAGCAAAATTTACTTGGCTTCTGTGATGATAAGATGAATTTTTTAGAAGCCTGTGGTTCTGGTGATCCTCGCCATTCTGAACATATGTATTTCTTCCAGTCATGCTTAGGAAATTTGAGATCGTACCCAGTGAGACTGCTTTTTCTCAGAGATCAAAATCTGAAAACAGATCACAGCAGAGAACATAAAATATTGCAGTTTAATTGTCTGATAAAGATCTGTCATTCTGAAAAAAAAAAAAATCCCTGTAAGGAAGGATCTCTATCATGCAGCACTGCAAGAAAGGCTTGCAGGAATGGAGAGTGAAGCATTGGGCATCCTTCATAAGGAGATATTATAATTACATGAATTAAAATGGGTTGTAGGGTGAATATTTGGTTGTTGTTATGACAGAGCAATTCAGCAGTTACACCTCAACAGACAGGGATGCTTCTCCCACTGGAGCATTTGGGGCTGTATACAAAAATAATGGAATTATTTTTAATTTCAGACCATTCCTACTTTTTATAAATCTTGTCCCAGCATGTGTGAAATAAGTATAAAGGACTTGTAGCTGTGGTTTTGACTTTGAAAGATGCTGCCTTTTACATCTGGGTTAATCCATTATGAAAAATGAAGAGAATACAGAGGCATGCATGCATATGAAATAACGTAATAAGCAGCTGTAAATTGTTAAAATAGCCTTTTGTTCAGTATTTTGTTGATCTATGACATTTCTCATGGGAGACGATAAAACATTCAGATCACATGTTCATGTTGCAATGCACGAAGTAAATGCAGATATGCATGTTTTGATCATTATCATAAAGGACTGAAGCTTCAAAATAATACGTGGAAGAAGTTGCCTCCAAACTGGGGTTCACAGGCTGTCGGTGAACAGAAACATCCCAGTTCAGTTTTGTAGTTTTACTGCTTAAATTTTCCAAATCTTGTCCTGACAAGCAATGAAATTAATATAAAGGAATCTGTAGATTCAGTCTTGACTTTGGAAGAAGCTGCTTATGTGCTGTCTAACAGATCTGGTTATAACTACTTAGGTGCAGTGCTCAGAAAGGTCAGTACTAACATTGAACTAACATTGAATAGCCATATGGAGTGCTGAGCATTGCTGGTGCTGTTTTAAGGGTTAAATGTGTGCTTTATTCTGTATTCATGTATGCACATATGAAAAATGAGTTGTCCCAGACAGTTCACTGAGCACCTCAGTTAAGTCTAAATGTATGGGACACCATTTCAAGTGCGGAAGGGTGAAGAAAGCTCGTTGGTGAGGATTAAGATCTCCATCTGTTAAGTTTGCACTGATGATAAAACACATGCTCCCAGTTGGAACAAGATGCATTAAAAGAGCAATTTCACTTCTACTGCCTAGCAACAATGTCATTGAGCACCTGCAATAGTTTAAACATTAAGCATAATTGGCTTTGCTTGACATAAATCTGTAGTTTTGTAAATAAGAGCAGTTGAGTTTCCATGTAATACCAATTAGCTATGAGGAATGCTTTGTTTGTTGAAGCCTAAAGCTTTGCAGAGGAAAGAAGGAGCTGTTAAGGCTCAGCAGTAGTAGTCAGAAGATAGGACTTGGATCAGGCACTGCATAGACTTCATGAGTGTCCTTGTGCAAATTATTTAATCCGAGTCAGGTTCTCTGTCTGTGAAAGGAGTAATAACATTCTGAACTCTTTTTTGGTAAGGAGCTCTGAGTGTGTCTGATTAAAATGTAATTTTACAGCACTAAACTGATCTCTGCGGGTCTGTGCTAGATATCTTTTTGCCTTCTTTTAGGTGGAACTACTAGTGCATCTGAAAAGATTGTGTGCATTTCCTAAAATTGCTCTTTTTTTTTCCAGTTTCTGGAGAAAGAGGTGCCTGACCTGCTTGATATAAAAAACCACTCTTGCTTAGCTTCTCATTCTTGTTCAGCATCTGTGGGAAATCTGGGTAGGAAGGAGTCAGAAGTCTTCTTCATGGCCCCAGAATTAAACCTTTTGGACTTCAGCTTGGTGTCTGTTTGCTGTAACATAAACTAACATGCCTTGACAGGGACAGACATAACTGCCTTCCAGAGTGTGTTTGGAAAGACTATTTTTATTTAATTCTTTACAATAAAAATAGGTTCACGAGTCTCCTCACTGTGTATCTGCTCTAAATAGAATACAAATTACCTCTTCCTTTTTACCTTCCTGATTTGAAGCAGTGCTCACTGAAGAAGTATTATTCTGTTGGTTTAGTTCTTCAAATTATTCCAGCTTCAGTCTCTGTCTGTAACCTGAAGTATAGATTTCCTTAATTTAGAGAAAGTTGATGGGGCAATTGACATCTGAACCTTATGAAGTCTACTAGTTCTGGTGCTGGCTTTTTAAAGTTAGTTAATCAGTACTTATGCACAGTGAGAGTTTAAAGTAAAAAGAATTTATCTGATAATGATTTTTCTGTATTTTGGAAATGCTTCATCTCTGCAGAGGACTGGATAACACACTAAGGATAACAAATCATAAAGGCAATTTGTGTTTTTTGTTGCGGATGTGCACACTCAGAAAATAGGCAGAAATTTTCTTAAAATACTGTGTGACTGGTATATCTTCCTACTTTTTTTTTTTGCAATTAAAACAAAAAAGTATATATACAGTTTGAATGGAGGGTAGCCCACCTCTTTCCAAACACCAGAGTTTTGTGTAGTACCAAAATATCTGTTTTTTCTCAAAAGAGTATTACATGATTGGAATGCACATATCTAGAAAATACTTCAGTTATTAAGTTTACAGTTTGGGGGTTATGCTCCTTTCCTGTTACTGTGGGAATCTCCTATTCAAGTGCTTGCTGCACTACCTCTGGAATAGTTTAGATTAGAGCAGTGAATGGAAACTGAGTCTTCTATACCCAGCGGAGCATCTCTGGGATGGAGGTTGAACAAAGGTGTGTTGGGTTTTTTAACACATGAAAAATAATGAAAAATAATACAATTTTTTTTTTTAAAATTTTCAACTCAGAAAAAGAAATGCTTTGAAATCTTAAAAAAAAAAAAAACAAAAAACAAAACAAAAAAAAAACCCACAGATAAACAACAAACAACCTAATAATAAAAAAAAATCTGTCAGGAAACATACAGAAGAACAAAAGCCCTTAGCAGTCAACATCTGTCCTCCCTGCATTGTAGACTGTGAAAAAGCATCTTTTGAAAACAGATCCTGAACGTTTTCCTTGTCCTGTCTTGTGAACTTCAGAAGATCTCAGGTTGGGGATAATAGTTATAGGAGTGCTTTTAAAGAGCATGGCAAGTTTTCTCAGCTTTGCTGTAGGGATGGTCAATGAATGCAGTATGTAAATGCTGTCTACTTGGCTTGCTGGCAGAAAGAGGATACCTTTGAAACAAACAAACAAAAATCTCGAATTCAAAAGCAATTTTAAGTAGTAACCAAAGGTTACCAGAAGGTGTTGCTTGAAAGCTAATTCAGCACTGTGCACAACTTTGCATTTCTTTACGTTGTCTCAGAGTTCTCTTGTTGTCTTGAAACTGTTAGTTTTAAAATGTTCAGTGTATCAGGTGAAAAATATAGAAACCTGAGATAATTTCATAACTTGCTGACAGATGATAACCTCTTCAACAAGCTTTGTCACTGCTTATAAAGAGTTGTCACTTAATGGAAATGCTTTTAAAGCTTAAACTCTTTGTAAAGTAAACTTTAATGTTGGGAATGCTGTATAAAACTTTAAACACCAAAAGTTCTGCATATATTTTCTATGAAAAAGAGCAAGGGGATGTTCACCGCTTTAAGGAGGACACTTCAACACAGAGATTCAAATATATAAATTATACAGATTTTGCAAAAATAAGTAAAAAGCTTCAATAACAGAGCAGCAAACCATACCAGGGAGACAAGGTGATTATTACTGATTTGAAAATAATGTGTTGTGGGAAAGTTTTCTGTTATTACTTGGAGATTCTAGTTTATCAGAGCATGTGAGAGTGGATGGAGGTCGTCTTTTATTACAACATACAGAGGCTTTAAAATAGAATAGAATAGAAATAAAAGTAAATACACTGGCATAGAGGGAACGCTTATTTCATGCATTGCTTGTAGTTCAAAAATTGCACATAAGAAGGATACTCCTGTAGCACTGGTTGAAATGGTTGTAGGGTATAGCTTAGTTAAACCCAGTCTTTTGTATTATATTCTTTTTTCCCAGTTCCAAAGTGAATTACCAGTTGATCGATTATTGCTTTTGCAAAGTTAGTTCACCTGGTTAATGGCTTGGGTGAACTGTTTTCTCCTCGGGTTTTTGTAATACTAGCTCCTGTTCCTGAGATAGTTAACTAAATCATCGCGATTCTGTTTTAGTTCTTTCCCGCAGTTTGCATTTTCAAGCTATCTTCCTATGCAGCTGGTGGCTGTTACACCTAGCTTTCGACATTCTTTAGAAAACTACATTCTCACTTTCTTTCTTCAAGCCTTTTAAGATGCAGTGAGTTCCAAATAATCACTTGCACAGATGCTCATAAATTTTTTTTTGAGATTCTCATACAGTTCCAAGGCGGGCTCAGGCATGTAGATCCTTCAGAAATGCTCAGAGAGAGTGGCCCAATTTAAATTATCTATTGAATGCTGAAACACAAATTGCACATGAAATCCCCAAGCTTCAGGGGTCTCTGGCAGGTCACATCCTACCAGTCACTCAAACATTTAGTCAGTGCTACCCCCATGCACCTATGAAACTGAGGCTGTTTGACACCTCTGAGAATATTTCTCATGTTAGATCTGTTGTAAATGAGCACATGGTCCAGAATAATTAATGGTAACACTTCAGTCCTTTTTTGACAGAGTTGTGTTTCTTATGCAGTTTGCGCTGGTCTGTCTATTTAACTGCAACCAGCCATGCCTGAAAGACAGGAAAGAACAAGACGGACAAGTGTGTCAGTGAGCGAACCTCTTTTCTGTAATTAGAAATGCACAGGGAATAAATTATTCTCCAATTCAAGCTGTCCAGCTCACACTAATAATAACAACCCAAGAAGCAATCTGTTTACAAAAATTAAAACTGAATTTGTGAGACTCTACTGCAAGACGGGTTTTGCCGCCTAGTCCTGTTCTGGTTTATCCCACTTATGGGTCTCTGTCCAGGCATTACAAGTAGTTCAGTCTGGACTGCATGGTGATTTCATGCATGTGGTTTCTATCATGTAAGAGTAGCTAAAACTGCTTTAATCGGAGCTTGTTGCAGCAAATCTGGGCCAAACTCATCCTGCTAAGTTAGTAAAAGGTAAGGAACAAATACAACAGAGGAAAAGTATTAGGAATTTGTTCTAAGACTTTCTTTAAGCCTGAGCACACCTCTTAATACTACTGCATTCAGTCATCTTTCAACTTGCACGGGCAAAACTTTCTCTGTAGAGGTACTGGGAAGGAACCTAGCAATGGCTTGGCTTTTGGGTTATCTTTGTTTCCCTAACTTTAATTCTCTGAGCTCATTTGCATCCCTAAGGGATGAAGATTTCATATAAATTTCATATAAATTATCCCGAGGAGGACCTGACAATTCTCAAACCATGGTCATACTAAAATTGGAGGAATCAGATTAAAGCAGATTCTTCTGAACCAGCCATAAGGCACAGCCATAAAACTAATGGCCAAACTCTTCCTTCTCTGGATTCTAGGTAAGCGAGTGTTGACAGGATCTTAAAATTTGGGGGCCCAAAGTGACTTAACAGATTCAAAATGTTTCTGAGCTTTTTTCCTAAACTTTTGTTTCTCTTGATTTTGGTTATTTTCTAATTGTAGCACCTGATTAAGATGCAAAAAGCTGGGCGCTGGAGAGTGCAGAGCACTCTTACTTGACTTCAGCTTGGCTTGAAGTGGCAATGTCACTCCTTGAGAGCAGATGAGGTGCCGGAAAGTTGCCTTTCCAGCAGACAGCCTGAAAATGAGAATGCGCAGTCTCCATTTTAAAACTGGGAAAGTAATCAGGTCTTGGGATTAGATGTGTTACTTATGCACCTTTAGAGCCAAAAGCTATAAAGAAACCGCTCAGAATTCGAGCAGCTGTCATAAAGCATCTCTGACATTTTTAAGCAATCTCAGATCTTTGGATGAGGAGTCATGATAGTAACTCATATTTTTGGAATGCTGAAACACACACAATGAATTCTCTCTGTCAGACAACATGCTTCAGAAGAGAGTATTGACTACAAGAAGTCAGACTAACAGGTATCATTTTTTTATTATTATTGGTGAATCTCAACAAATCACTTGAGCCATTTTGTTCTTCATACAAAGCACATGCATTATGGTCAGTTACTGACCCGATAGTACAGATGAGATCCAGGGGAGAAAACAAAAGCTGTCTAAGGCTTATCTGGCATAGTTATGTATTTACATCACTTCAAACCAAGTAGAACAAGCTTGAAGAGTCACTGGACAGTAATTCAGAGTACCTAATTAATTTAATTGCAAACCATGAAATTCTCAAATTAATTTATTATTCAAATATATTCATGCATTTCCCTCCCCCAGGGCATATTCCTTAAAAAAAAAAAAAAAAAAAAAAAACCTGCCTTTTCAGTGCAGTTCAGTTTGCAAATGTCTGAAATGCGAACAAAAGAATAGCGGCGCTATGTCAGCCCCATGATCCTTATAGCAGGCTGTGAGGGAGATGCACAGGGGAGAAGGTGATGGCCCACTTGTGCCCTGCCCAGCATTCAGGCTGAAGGAGTTACCCCAAGCTCTGTGTTTCTGGTCATCCTACTGTTTATATAACTAAACATTATACCGATGATAATTGTACCTTATATAATTTTCAAGTTGATTGTGTTCCAGTGCAGTGTGCAGTTTACTGTTCAAATTTGTTTTCAGTATCTCTCTGCTAGCTACCTGTGCTCTTGTGGTTTCCATACTTTTTTTTTTTTCTTGAAGTCAACTGCAGCCAAACCTTATCGCTGCTCAGACTTCTAGAAGCAGTAGGAATCACAGAGAAGAAGAGGGAATGCACAAACCGTTTACTTTCACTCCTCAAATATTGTTTTGTATGAGTAATTGCTGCCTTCCTACAGCTTTTCAGCTCAATGCCTAACATCAACAAATGGAAGGATGTGGGGATAGAGGAAGGACCTGGGGTACTGGGGGGGATTTCTTTTTCACAGTCTCTTGCTGCAAAAAAAATAGAGCTTTTGAGGTCTGCACAGAAGAGACATAGGTGATTTGTAATTGATTTGTAATTTGATTTCAAACTACTGATAGAAAATTCCTTCCATGGAAAAAATGGCATGATCTCATTCCTTTTTGACATAGAAATAAGCAAGGCTTACTTTTTTTAAAAAAAACTTTTTTGTGTGTGTGTGGATGGCAGAATTGGATCTGACCTTCAGTCACATGGCACAGTAAATAAGTATGAGTTGATGCTATCACCTCAGCGTGCTACACCTTTATGTGAACTCAAACCTCTCATGCAACCTGACCTCAAAATAGGACATGTAGAAGCAGGCTTCCTGGTGGATTTTTTGTTTTCCTTTCCCTTGCTTTGTCCAGTTTTCATCCCACCAGTGCCCTCAAAACTTTGATTTGGAGAGCACTCCATGGCATTGTAGGTGTTCTCTTGTTACTCTGGCTCCTTCGGATGCTTTTGACTGGCAGCTGTTCAGCGGTCTGGTGCCGACATCCCTGTTCCTTCTCACCTGTACTCTCACCTGTTATGGCACTGGGGTCTCTTCCGTTTGCCGCACTGCACACCAAGCTCCAATCCAGTATTCCTGCACACCTCAGGAGAAGTAGTTCTGCTTTCTGGCTCCCTCCCAGATCTGTCACCCAGCCTCGCTCCGTGATGCATTATTAAGCATGCAGCAGACACCAAGTGAATTTGGTGGAAACTGTATTCAAAGAGTATTTCTCTCTCAGTGCCTGTGGGCTGCTGCTCCCCTGCTCTCTACTTTGCTTCTGTACATGCAGGTGTGCGTGTTTGCGTCTGTGTGCACTAGAGATTTGGCTACTGTGGGAGTCATCACTGGCTGTGTCCTTGCACACACTCTGCTCTTTGTCAAATCTGCTGCTTTTTCTATCTGCCAGCTAGATGATGTCTGCACTGTATTCAAGGAACAGTGAGGACATCCAGTGGTCACATGGGTTAAAATTAATTACTCCAGATCCTGTCAGCAAGATCAGATTTGCAAGCTTTCTTGTTTTTTTCAGCGTTTGACTTGTTTTTCATCATAGCTCATTATGCTGTAAAGTGCCTGACAGAAGGTTGGGATGACTTCTTTCTTTCTTGTCTTTTCCTTCCCCCCACCCTCCCCCCATGTGATGTTGTTTCATACCTATCAGCAACTGAAATCAGGAAATTGGGTCTTTCTCAGAAGAAAATGTGGGTATCTTTTAATTGCATTTCAAATGAAGAATTTGGGAGAAATAGCAAGGGAAATATTGGCTATCATTCTGAATGCACAGCACTGGAATAAGGAGTAAATATGTTTTCTGTTAGGTGGATAGACACTCTTCAAAAAAAAAAGTTTCAATGAGAAATAATCACAACTTGAACTTTTGATACAACTTTTTCAATTTATCTCATACAAAATTCATGTGTACCTTGGTTCATCCTGGAGTCTGTAATGTGTATGAGAGGAGCTGTCTCGCTCCCTTCTCTGAATGTGCTGGTGATCAAATTCAGTCACTTAGCTGGTGCCATTTCGGAAGCTCCTAATCTTCTAGTTAGCATCAGAACAGCAAAATGTCTATCTGCTGCGCATCAGTGTAGCCAACTTTGATGCTCCCTAGTTTGGTTCAGATATGTGAGAAAAAGAATACAAACCCTCCAGGAATAAAGAGAGCATATGGAAATCTAATTTCATTTCTTTTTTGTTATTATTGTTAGAATAAAAGAAAGATTATTTTATGTAATATTATAATAATCCTCTTAGCTCACCTGATTCTAGAAATACTGGGTTTTTGTTGTTGCCAAACTACAAATTAATTTAAATTAAATCTGATTGCTCCCGTGCAGTTTTTTGTTTCCACACTGAGGTAAAATTTGTGGAAGCTTTGGGAGAAATTCTTGTAGAGGTCACCGGCCTAATCATAAAATGTCTTTAAAATTTTTATGGTCGTTTAATAGAGTGCTATTGGATAATTCCTCCAGGAAAGGATCTAGCTCTGTAATAAACCCTTGTGAAGGAATGCTGCAGCTTTGGTACAGCTCTCAACAGCTCTTTTCCCCAGATTTGCATGTGGTACCTAAGTGCAGTGACCAGTACAAATTCCTTAAACGTTTGCAAAAATATAATGCACAAATTAAGCAAGAGAAGTGCAATGGATTTAAAATATTACAATGACAAAAGATTATGACAATTTAAATTAGGAAAATCCTTACAAGGAAAAAAGCATTTATATAAATGCATCTGACAGCTGAGCATGTTTCATTAAGTTACGTCTGCTTTATTTGTGAAATGACAGTTGGCTTCTGCCAGTGTATCATGATGGTCAAATTTCATAAAGCTTTAATCCTACCTGGGTAATGGAGGCAATGGTAATGCCAGACTGAAAAACCTGTGTTGGTTTCTCATTTTGTGTTCTTCTTTGCCCATATTCTCCCAGGAAAATTAATCTTCAAAACTTGGAACAAACATAATGTAGCAAATTATGGGCATATGTGAATTTATATATGTGAAATGTATGTTCATACCTACCCAATTCCTAAAAATGAGGCTCTTTTCATGCCAACTCTGTACCTTATATTGGACATCTGCTCAACACTGAACATTCTTACTGATACCAAACTTTGTAACAAACGTATTTCTAAGGACAGAATAAATGTTGTGTATGTGTTTTTTTTACACATCACTGTCAGTAGTATATTGACCATTCTTCTCTATTTCAAAAAAAAAAAAAAAAAAGGCATTTAGGACATGTGGAGGGGTAGTCAGGAAGTGTCAGGGGCTGTACATCCTGGGTAGCCGGTCATCCATCAGCTCAGAAGCAGAGCTCAGTTCTGTGAGGCAGCTCACCTGCTTCCTCCTCTGCTTCTTTCTGGAGGGAGCTGCTGCTTATACTTAACATCTCCAAACAACCTACAGTAATATGCATTTGAAGTTCTGCCAAAGGAAAGTGTAACAACGTTTGACAGTAGCGGATATTGTGAAGATAGGAAGGTTTTTTTGTTTGTTTTTTCATTTCTTGAGATGAGCCTTTCCGTTTTTGCTTGAAGTTTTGCTTGATTAATGCATTCATTAAAGAGAAGTGACGGTAATGATTAAACAAAAACATCTTTAAAATGCAGAGTTCATTTCAACCCATTTGGTTTTGTTGCACACAAATTGGATTGGCATTGCATCCTGCACAGCAGGTACTCCACTTGAAATCAAAGACAGATGCTTTTATAGGATTAGAAAGGATATCTTGAGGGGTGGAGGAAGAGACTGAGGTGGGGGGGTTTTGTTACTTTCTCTTTTTTATATTGCTTTTAGTAAAAATGCTAAATGAATAGTGCTGTTTTGTCTGCCTTGAGAACTAATAATACTGTTTGCTTACAATTAAAAGGAAATAAAAGCTCCATTGTAACTTGAATTGTTAACAAATCAAGAATACTTAATTGAGAATCTTTCCCTCATAAATAGCTAATGGCACCTGCATCTATTTGAGTTGTAGTGCTAAATATCTCTGAATGAAAATAAATATTTGACTGCTGAGTCATATCAGGAAGCCACATTAAATACTTATTATTAATACTATTATTATTATTCTGCAGTGTACATATCTTTAAGAGATTCACAGAGAGTTTATCCTTGTACATGCTCAAACAGAAACTCGTGAAGGAGCTGCAGCATGCAGGGGATGGTAGCTGGTTATGATAAATACAACCAATGCACATCTCTTGAATGGATGATCTCAAAGAGTGTGTTGCATGCAGAAGTGCTGAAGGTGCTGATCTTTCTCAGATGCCCTCTGGTCAGTTGACTATGGAAGCCAGGAGAGGGAAGACCTTGGCTCACTTCTACAATTATGGTGGTACCTTCCATTTAAAATGCCAATCTGGATGTTTTTAGAAGATGTGACCTACATGAGCCATGAGGGAAAATCAAGTTTGGCTGAAATATCACCCTGAGCATCCAGTGCGTATTAGCAAACTAAAAGCCAGCTTTTCCTGCAGAACATCTTGATTCCACTTGGCGTGTAAAATGATCGTATCATACTACGTTGACTTTGGTCCCCAGAACTGGAGTATGTATGTTCCCAGTATTCTGATATGCCTAATCTTCCAATATTTCTGCACATTATAGCTTTTCAATTAGTTACTTCTACAGTTAGCACTGTTCGTTACTTTCCACATAGCCATAAATATGCAACAGAATGGACTTCCAAAACACATCATATTTAGTCTCTTTCTAAAGATGGTTTGAAGAGCTGTTTCTGCCTCTTGGCACCACAAAGCATGAAAAAATGGATTTTGCCATTATACACACACACACACATATATATAAAATTATTCTTTTTTTTTTTTTTTTTTTTACATCTATATTATCTTCAGTCAAATCTTAGCCTGGGCAGTAAATAATAGAATTGAAAAGAGGAGCAGCTTTCTGAGAAAATCTATTTTTTTTTCTTATTTTTGCAGTGTCGTTAATTTCCTTACATGTCCAAAGATTTGATTACATTCAAAGTTCACTTCTGTGTGTTATTCAAATACAACAGATGGAGTTTTGTTAACCCCCAGCAATTTGTTGTTGCATTTTGAAACAATAAAGAGAGAAACACTGGGAAATAAGAGAGAAATACCACATACTCCAAGCAATTCAAATTTTTATTCACTTAATTTCTTTTGACAATATTTTATCAAGTACTTTGAGTTTCATCTCAGTTGTTACTATCAGTTACTTCAAGATTATGAGAATCATGACCGCAGTGGACTCTTGTTTGGGCTTTAATTCCTGTTTTCCTTTTTCCTGATTTAGAAAAGTCTTCAGAGAGGGTCTGAGATGTGCCTAGTGTAATTTGCATGAGTATGGTGTGACTGACATGATTTTTTCCACCATGGAGTCCTAAAATTCCCATATAGGGTTTGTATTTCTATTCTTATAGTTAATTTTTTCACATTTCTTAGGTTATCTCTTTAATGCATACGGTTTATCTAAGCTAAGAACTACATTTTGATTTTGTTGATCATATCATAATAAGGAATGGCATTTTGTCATTCATTATTTCACTGCTGCAGAAATACTCTTAGTCTGCAAATTATAATTGTAGCCCAAGACTCTTTCCTGACTTTACTTACAAAGCTTTATTTTTCTCATTTTTTTTAGCTTTGGGGTTTTTTTTTCACTTTTTTCAATTTTGTCGAGCACTAAAATTCTTTATCTATGTTCCATATGAATGTTAAAATGAATTCTGGGTTGGGTTATTTTATTTTTGTCTATTTTTAAGAATAAAGGATCAGTCTTAACCTATATAGCTCAAATGGTCTGGACCAGCAGAATAAATCAGTCAGCTTCTGTAGCATATTTTTGCTTGTCCTACTTGAGAAACAAACTTTGTCAATTAATACTCTTTCACAGTGATTCTTGCATTCAGTTGTTAATTCAAACTCCAGACTCCCAAGGAATGTGATCATTCTTAGAAATGAATAGAAAACAAAAAATAGAGGCCAGGAATTGTAGAGGTAGATTTTCTATCCTTAGGAGACAATGAAGATCAACATATTTGCATAAGAAGAATCAGGTTGCTTTTTCTGCTCCTGTTATTGGTATATAAGCTATTTAAACGGTTGAGATTTTCAAGAACTCAGTAATAAATCTATGCTTTCCATTGAACTTTTGAGAGAGATACATTCTTTTAAATTAATGAACAGAGAAACAGTTTGCTTACTCAAGAGCAGTATCCCCATTAAGAAAAGATGTGGTATTTATCATGAAGCAATCAACTTAATTGCCTTCGATTATGAATTTGGCTTGGATTTTTGGGTTTCCGCCACCACGGTTTTTAATAGCACAAATGAATTTTTCATAGAACGAGAATGAAAATAAGTTTAAAAATTATGAATTCAAAGATAAATTTTTCCACTGTGCATTCTTCTGGACTCCTGCTGGAAATCACTGATTCATATGTTGTTATTGCTTGTCAGAAGAACCATCCAGATGGGAAGTCTTTCTGTGTTAGCAGAGGCTATAGGAATGCAGAAACAGGGAAACAATCCTGAGGTCTCCCAAAGGCAAATACAAGAGGCATGTGATCATCCTTGCATGGGGACTTGAGGACTTTTACTTCTGTGTGGTTTCAGTACTAGCTCAAATATCCGTACAGTCATGGTACTGTGAGCTTTGTCCCCAATCCACGTAACTTTTCAAGCTTATTTTCTCCATTGTAGCATGGAGTCAACATCAGGTTGAGCAATTCCCTTCTTCTCATTTTGAAAATAGGCCACTTCAGATCCATGACTGAGAAGATACAAATTGTTTATATGCACAGTTAGAGAAATGGAGGTGAAAGATTTGGGGGATTTCCATTTTCAGAAGTATATTTCTTCCTTTCCTCTCTTTCTTTCCAATCCCTTCTGCATGAGAACCATGTTCTTCCTGCTCAGTGGATCTGAGCTCTTACTGTTTGCAAAAATTAAATCTGTGGGCAGCAGTGAGGTGGGGTTAACCTCTTCTCCCAGGTAACAGTGATGGTTACAAGAGGGAATGGCCTCAAATTTTGCTAGGGGAAGTTCAGGTTGGATATTAGAAAAAATTTCTTCTCAGAAAGAGGGGTGAGGTGTTGGAACAGGCTGCCAAGGGAAGTGGTGGGGTCACTGTCTCTGGTGGTGTTTAAGGAAAGAGTAGATGTAGTTCTTATTGACATGGGTTAGGGAGTAGTATTGGAGGTAGATGGATGGTTGGACTGGATGATCTTAGAGGTCTTTTCTATGAAAATAGTAATTTAACACAGCTCCATAGTAAATAAAACAACTACCTAACAAGATTTGAGATGCAAAGTATACTTTATTTACTGCATAGAGGATTAAACACTCATCCAGGACACCCTCCCATTGAGTCACAAAGTACAGAGTGGACCCCTTGCTTTCTAAGAAACAGAAGCAATAGAAAAAATGCTTTCCTGAAGGCATTTCTTTAGCATAGTAACATCACTAAGTAGCTAAGAAAAACCTTATGCCAATTTAACTGGGACCAATTGGCAATTTATTGTATCATAGCTATTTTATTTTAAATTACAGAATCACCAAAGTTACAAAAGACCTCTAACATCATCCATTCCAACTGTAAACCTATCGCCAATATTTCCCACTAACCATGTCCCTCAGTACAACATCTAAATGTTTCTTGAACAGTTCCAGGGATGATGACTCCAGAACCTCCTTGGGCAGATTGTTCCAGCTCCTGACTACTCCCTCAGAGGAGAATTTTTTCCTAATGTCCAACCTGAATCTCCCCTGGTGTAACCTGAGGCTATTCCCTCTGGTCCTATTGCTAGTTACCTGGGAGAAGAGGCTGACTCTCACCACAACCTCCCTTCAGATAGTTATAGAGAGCGATAAGGTCTCCCCGAGCCTCCTCTTCTCCAGACTGAGCAAACATACTTCCCTCAGCCTCCCCCGATAAGGCCTGTGCTTCAGACCTCTCAACAGCTTCGTTGCCCTTCTCTGGACATGCTCCAGAGCCTCAATGTGTTTCTTGTAATGAGGACCCAAAACTGAACACAGTACTCAAGGTGCAGCCTCACCAGTGCTGAGTTCAGAGAGATGATTGTTTCCCTGCTCCTGCTGGCTGCACTATTTCTGATACAAGCCACGATGCCATTGGCCTTTTTGGCCACCTGGGCACACTGCTGACTCATGTTCAGCTGCGCATCAACAAATAACCCCATGTCCATTTCCTCTACACAATAATAATTTATTAAACAAAAATTGCAAAAATAATAACTTTTTGTACTAGCAAGCAAAATTTTGGTTACCTGAAGCATTCTGTTATGGACCTGACATTCACAACCAGCATTTCACCCCGTAATTTACATATCATTTTCACTTGTTTCTCAGCTGCTGTGGTCAAACCACATCACCAGAGTTAATTTTTAGAGAGATTCAGGAGATTTTCTAAGAATAAAGAACTACTGAGAATGATGTAGAGGTTTGGGTTTTTTAAAACAAAACAAAACAAAACAAAAACACATTTGTGTTGGCTTTTCTGCTTTGAGCATTGATCTCCCAGTTGGATTTTCTGTTTTGAGGGACTGCTTTTATTTTTTGTTGTTGTTGTTCTGCTTTATTAGGCAATCTACCATGCAATTTTTAATGGCTCTGATTTTCATGGTTATGCTATTGAAAGAGTATTTCAGAAAACACATTCCAGTATGTATTTGAAAGCTGTTACTTAATTCTAAGTAAAATTTAAAATTCTTCATATATCCCATATCTAAAAAATTAATTTTGAGGCCAACCTAATTTAGGAATCTTATAATCTTGGAAAATCAGGCTGCTGTCTGACACATGTTAGTAAATGCTGACTTCTCCCAGTGGTAAATGCTGCATGTGCTTGTAGCTGTCATGAGATCATGCGGATGTGTTGTCTGACAATAGTTGTATTTTTGACTTACCTGTCAAATTTGAGAGGAGGTGTTTATGGTATGCATGGTTCAAAAGGGATGGAGCTGAATGAATAGAGTGTATGTCTGAAAAAGACAGCTGGAAATGTATGAGTTAAATGTATATTGTTTTGTAAGAGGGTAAATTTTTAATCCCACTGCAAATGTACTTTTTTGGTGAGGGAAGTAATTGATATTTGGGACACAGAGGGACATAAATATTTTATTCAATCTCCTAAATATAAAAGGAGTCATGTGGGTTCTTTCATGAACTTGTATGTTTGTAAGGTTTAAGATGAAGGAATTTATTCATGAATGTCGAGAAGCAAAGATACCATCAGCAACAACAGCTGCCTAAATCAGTTGAGACAGTAGTGACTTACATAGGTTTGGTTTAGATCTGCTTTTACTTTTGTGGGAAGTGAGCTTGTAAACACTCACTCTTTTGAAAGTAAGTAAAAAAATCTCTGCAGGTGGTGACACACCTTTTTCTCTTAGTTGACTAAATCCCATCACCAATTCCTGTGTTCTTGTCCTTCTTTGGCACTGACAGTGTGGTACAGAGCTACTAATAACAACTGCAAGAAAAGGCTGGGGTTTTTTGTTTTTTGTTTTTTGGAACAAACTTTTTTTCTGAGATGCTAATTGATCCCTCCTTGACAGGGCAGAAGTGGCACAAGTTAACTGCATAGGATTTGGTGTTCATTTTCTTGAATAATATGGTTGTTGGTTGTTCTTTAAGACTTTGTGTTCAGGTATTTAAAAACAAGAAAATATCATGGTGACAGAGTGGTCTCTCACTTAGTAACACAGCAGGGAGAGGTGTGTCAAGGCAGATGCAAGTGGTCCATGACCACTGATTGTTCTGAATTAGAAAATTAAAACATCCTCCCAAATCCTCCTATTTTTATAGAACCACAGAATCATTTGAGTTGGAAGGGACCATTAAAAGCCATCCAGTCCAACTGCCCTGCAATGAGCAGGGACACCCACAGGTAGATCAGGTTGCTCAGAGCCCCGTCCAGCCTGACCTTGAGTGTCTGCAGGGATGGGGCATCCACCACCCCTCTGGGCAACCAGTGCCTCACCACCTTTATTGTGAAAAACTTCTTCCTTATATCCAATGTAAATCTCCCCTCTTTTAGTCCCCTTTAGATACGGAAAGGCCGCTTTCAGGTCTCCCTGGTGCTTTCTCTTCTCCAGGCTGAACAGCCCCAGCTCTCTCAGCCTGACCTAAAAAGAAAAAACTCCTGTGGCATTTCCTAACACATACACATACTGTTTTTTGTTTCAAATGAGAACAGAAATGTGAAGGGTGTAGAGGAAATCCAGCTCTCACTTGTGTTCACCCTGTTGGTAAGCAGTAATGTGGGACTGCTGCTTGCTCTGCTGTACCTGGGCAGAGCTTGTACCCACGGCCAGTCTCTTGTAAGGGACAGATGTGATTAGAGCAAGACATTGAAATAACGTAGCAGGAAAAAAAATAGTGTTGCAAATGCCTTCAGTTCACTGCATTCAGTTCACTGCTCTTTACCCTTTCTTTAAAAACTAGCCCCTGACAATCCCCACCTATGCATGTGTGAAGACAGAGTGGGGCACGGCCCCAGTCTAACCCAACAGGCAGGGGAGATGTAGCAGGCGTGCAGATGTGAAGCAGAGGTGTGAGCATCATCTTGAACACAGCTAGCAGGGGGTTGTCAGCCCTGTCAGAGCCTGTCCCCTCCTCTCAGCTCCTGCCTGGTTAAACAGAGGATACATCAAGTTGTTTTGAGAAAGCTCACCAAAAAGCAAGTATAATGCATTCACTAAATTTGACTACATTGCATTGTCTGCTTAACCCAACTTTGTTAATGTTATTATCAATCCCTCAGGAAAATATTTTGCTTAAAATCTGTGGTGTAGCCTCCTTTCTTTTTTTGCTCTCATTATATTGCTTGATGCCATTTGAGCACAGCACACTGCTTGAAAAACCTTTGAAAATATAGATTGGGTGATCTATCTCTTTTAGACCATTCAGTGATGAAATTTCTACTGTACTACTTTATTGTGACATTACCTGACTAGATAAAACCGTTTTCTGTCTGAGAAAGGAGAGAAGCTGGCAGCGTCTACATAAATCGCATTACTCATTTCATGCCAAGACAGGGGTTCCCAAAGGGAGACCCTTGGGGACACTTCCCTCCTCAACAGAAAACAGACAGAGTTGCAGCCTGTTTCTGAGGGATGGGGATGATCAGTTTTGTAATGTTGCTGTTATTGCAATAAATGTTCGTGGTCCAACTATTACAGTTTGGCTTAATAGCAGCAACTTTGCCCTGAGCTCTGAAGTAAGACTGAGACATTGACTATGGCTGCCTGAGCCAGTTAGGGCGATGATGTAAGGATAGGCACCAAGAACAGCTCTGGAAGATTTGGAAGAAATTCTTTCCTATGGGGAGGTTGAGGCACTGGCACGGGTTGTACGGAGAAGCTGTGGATGCCCCATCCCTGTTAATGTTTAAGGTCAGGGTGCATGGGCCATAGGCAGCCCAGCCTAGCAGAAAGTGTGCCTGCCTTTGGCAAGGCAGTTGGATCTAGATGATCTCTAAGGTCCTTTCCATTCCCAAACCACTGCATTTATCTATGAACAGACAGTCCAATAGCTATAAGAAAGTGAATCACGTATGAAAGAAATACACCTTCCTTTTCCCAAAACACTTGACATCACCACTGGACTCCAGTTCCATAGAAATGAATGGATATTTTAAAAGAATATAACACAGGTCTGCTCAAGCCAAAATTTTGCATGGCCTACCTATCTAAATATTACTGGCCAGTATTAGTGTGGCAGCTGCCAGATCAGTTTGTGAAAGCACTAGCTTTTAGTTACACTTTTCTTTTGTGAGCTGTTCACCCACTAAACCCTAACGTGCTTCATAAAAGGCAGGTAAAATTCTTATCCTTGTTTTCCAGATGGCAGACAGCAATCTTTAGAGATAACTGAATGGCGAAGCTGGACAGGATTTCTGGCAAAAAAAAAAAAAAAAAAAAAAGTCAGTAAACATTTATTCATTAAAGCTCTTTTGCAGAAGCATATGCTTTGATGAAACTACTGGCACTAAGTTCTTCCTGTGTCTGGTACAGAATTTAAACTAAGAACTTCTGTGCTAGCTGAGAAGCAAATATGGGCCTTCTTCTATCACTGCACAGGGCCACTCACCTGGAGTATGTCAGGCTGCAAAACAGAGCACCTGTTGCACGCAGAGCCTGTGTAGCACAGCTATCAGCTCACCTCTTCAGTTCAGGCACCACAGGGACATGAACTGGGACCTCCTGGTACCCTTGAGAACATCCTAAGCTCTTAGCCTCTGGTGTGTTGTACACCTTTTTCCCCACAAATTTTTAAAATAATTTTTTTGCAAAGAACCTACAGCTTCCAACCTCCCAGCACACATACCAGATAGTTTATTTCTCTTAAGGCTTTGGTACAACATTAGCAGAGCTGAAAAGAGAAAGCCTTTCTAACACACTTGGTTACTGGAGAAGGCTGTCTTGTCACTGCAGAGGCACGTGCCTGCTGCTTGTCCAGTACAGACACCAGAGAATCAATTGAATCATCTAGGATGGAAAAGACCTTCAAGGTTATCATATCCAGCCAGCATCCTGGCCTACTTAGTCCCATCAGTAATCCATCTCCCTTACTTCACATCCACACATCCTGCATACCTCCAGGAATAAGGACTCCACCACTTCCCTAGGCAGCCCATTCCAATGCCTGTCTACCTCCCTGTGAAGAAGTTCTTCCTGATACTCAATCTAAGCCTCCCATAATTCTACTTGAGAATATTTTGTTGCATACTATCGCTTGTCAACAGTGGAAAGAGACCAACATCCACCCTGCTACAACTTCCTTTCAAGTAGTTATAGACAGCAATGAGGACACTCCCTTCAGCCTCCTCTTCTCCAGACTAAATTTCTCCAGACTAAGCTCCAATTTCCTCTGACATTCCTCATAACTCTCCTTTTCTGGTCCCTTCAGCAGCATTGTTGCTCTTAGACCAGCCAGCCAGCTGGTTCTTCACAGCAGAGCAGTGAGGCAGCCCAGGTCTCAGTGCTACCAGGTGTTGAGGCGGTAACTGAAGGCATAGTGCTGCCCAGGGCTGCCTTTTGTTGTCCTGCCCAGGTCTAGTGCTTGAAGTGCCCTCTGTGTAGCTAGGAGGAAGAGTGAGCCACGTTTTCAGACTGCTTTGCAAGAAAGGCCTGCAGTCTGTCCTTTCCTGTAAGGCTGTGTGGGGCTTTCCTCACGCCAGGCATGTACTTGGAATCATGCTGGGGATGAATGCAAAGCAGCTTAACAGTGTAAAATAGAGTGGGCTGAACAGCTAGAACTCAGAATAATTAATTTGTACTTGACAGAGAAAACACTTTGTTCTGTCCTATCAGTAGCTGCTAGGAAGAAACTTCTGTGAGAGCCCTAGAAAACAATAACTGTCTGTGCACGGTGCTTCTGGTGCCACGCTGCCCTTCTGAGCCTCTAGAAAGAAGCTTTTACTCTTCTCTTTTGAAGGAGGCTTTGATCTGCAATGAACTACCACAACACTAACAGTAGTGTTCTGCACTTCTTAGTGCCTGCTTCCCAACACAGAACTCCTGTATGGACACTGAAGGAAACAACCAGCTGCGCCTGAGAAGTGTGTAGGTTAGTCTGCCTTTCCACAAGTGGGGGAAACAGAGATCTGAAGGACTAGGAGATGTTCTCACAGACACACAGGAGGCCTGCCGTGCACCAGAGACCAAGCACAGGAGCATTGGCTCCTTCAGCATGCAGACTGCGCTTGGCAACATGCAAGGAGAGCACTGCCAGCCTCCCGATGGATGCCCTGTTCCTGCCTTGCCTGCATGGCCACATCCCCACCTAGAGGCTCAGTGCTGTAGGTGGAAATTAAAACGTAAAAAGAAAAAAAAAAAAAAAAAAAAAGCAACCTTTTGTAGCTGGTTTTGGTTCTGTTTTTTTTTGTTTTTTGTTGTTTTGTTTTTTTCGGGTTTTTTTTTTTGTTTTTCTTTTTAAACACAGTTTTTGTTTTTTATTTTTTTTCTTTTCTGTTCTTTTTCTTTTTTTTTTTCTTTTTTTTTTTCTTTTTTTTTTTTGAGGGGGGGGGGAGGGGGGGAGCCCTGCTTTGTTTTCCAGCTCCATCCAAAATACCCAGGACTCTGTAGTCAGCTGATTAGTGTCTTCTGGGGTCTTTTCTCCTTTGATAAAATGCTGCTGGCTGTTCTGTACCTGCTACGTTATGTCCTTCCCTCTCTCATATATATCTATCTATATCATATGGAAAGGATCAAACAGTTTTGATTTTTCCCAATGATACTGAGAAATGCAATATTTATCACAGGTTACTTGCAGAGAAGAAGAAAGGGGAATCTACGAATGTTCCCTTCAGCTGTGTTTCTGTCAAGGCACAGTATACATCCCAGTCCACCTCTATTTGGCTCAGTGTGTTAGTTCTGCTCACTACAAGCTGTAATGCAGCAAGACTGATCAAGTTGGTTGCCCACTGGCCATGCGAAGGAGGAAAAACAACCAATGCTGGTTGTTAGTTATCCCCACTAAAGTGCTAAACAAATCTCCCAGCAGCTAAACTCTCTTTCCTTTTTATTACTCGCTGTACCTTGTAAATCAAATATTTATTAACTGAAAACAGCTTTGCTCGCTGACTGATCTTGCAAACACGGGACAAATCCGCCACAGCTGGCTACTAGCCAATTGCTTATTCAGGCTGCTAAAGGAAATCAGCCTGCTGGAAAGACAAACTATGTGATGATCCCCCCCCTACCCCCCGCCCTCCCCCTCCCCATTCTGCTCAGGAACAAACTGCTGGCATCACTGCTTTGCCTGCCATCTTTACCTTTCATGAAAGCGAGCGTGTCTGAATGAGGTCACTACTACTCTTTTGAAGAGGACCTTTTTTCCATCGCACCAGTGTCAAAACAAAGCTTTCATGGTTTGAAATCGCACGAGCAGACACAGATGTTGTTTCAATTAGCATATCAGGTCCATCACCCGGTGAAATGAAAAGATCTTTTAAGTATCTGTTTCCATGATTGCTGTCTGATCATCTCTTACCATCTCCTGTCTTCTGCCTGCGCATTAATACATGGGGGTCCTCAACAGTCTGGCTGCAGCAAGCTAAAAGCCCTTGGATGATGAGGGATAGCAGTGTACAAAGATTTTTGCGTTGCTTCAGGCATTGCATTTTGTCACTCTAATGAAGGTAATTTGCTGGCCATTGCCTAATAACTATCCCTGGGACCCCAAAGTGACAATGCAGTTGCATGCAGTCGCTGAGAAAGAAGCAACAGAACATAGGCTGCAGGCATCTCAGCAACTGTAAAAGGAGCCGCTCTTGGGTGCTGTTTTCTCCTTAGCAGTACCAGATTCCATGTCTGCAAGCATGGTTATTGCAGTGAGTGCACACAGCTGGTCAGACAGGCAGTGCCCCTTCTTGCAGCTGAGGATCCACACCTCATGCCATGAAGTTTTGCTCAGCTGCTCTGCACACTTGATGCTTCTGCCATCTGTGGTTCCATTGATTTCTCTGGTTATAACCAAAAGGACTTCAGATCTTATTAATGCTTCGTGTAACTATTTTTGTTCTCTCTCTAGCAGTAACTGAAAGAAGTATGCGGAGATTTAAAGCAGCACTTTCGCCCAGCCTTAGGCAGCAGCTGACTCCTGGGTGTATATGCCTTGTTTTCTGCAAGCACACGTGGGGGTTGCTCACTTCCCCTCTGTCTGGATGCTACCACTTGTGCTGCACTCCAAGCATCTTAGCCTTCTGAATGTAAATATCTGCACAGTAAGTAGCAATATCCCAAGTACTGGTTTGCTCTGTGGGTCACAGTCATCTCCAGGTCCTTCAAATAAGGCTGCACTTAGAGCAGGAGGAGGTCACTGCTGGAAGGGGATGGGGTCATTGGTATGTGTTACTGAAGTCAGGGGTGGCTCTCCAAGGATGGATGGGTTCTTGTCAGGCTAGCCACATTTTTTTTCAAAGGCTAAAAAACATAATAATGTCTGGGTCTTCTGACCTACCCCCTTGTGAAATATTGCTATTATTTTCACTTTTTCATTTTTATACCTTTAGATATTTTAAGATGAATATCCTCTGTCTTTAATCACTTTGCCAAGCTAGAAATATTTATATACAAAAAAATCTACATTTTATATTTGTGACAAGACAAATGAGCATTACTGAGCAAGCAGCAACTGCCAGATCTCACAAATCTCTGCGTTTGTTTTACATCCAGCGAACAGGGGCAGTATATTTTATAGTGTGCATTAACAAGATGGTCATCTGAGACTACTCATTTAGATAGCAAATAGCCAACGAGTTATTGTTGCTTTTTAAAAACGCTTTTTGAATGTGCATGAACTATTGCCTCAAAAGTTCCCTGCATGTATAGCAAGAGTGGAGTAGGGAAATGCATGCAGTCCATGAAGAGCTACTCACTGCCTGTGTCTGTTACAGCCAAAACATGGGTTATTTCATTTAAGAGCACCTTAAGATTTATATAATATATTTAGATAATATTGTTCTGAGCTTTAGGAATTAATGACTTTGTATAACTATCTGATAAGATACTATACCTGGCCACACCACAAGCTTGTCTACCCATGCAAGATGACTTGACTGATGAAGACATAGACATTGCAGCTGGGGCATTCTTGCACAAAGCTTTCGTGTTGCCACGAAGTGGTGCTTCATCAATTAAAAAAAAAAAAGAGGCGAGAGATGGAGGGGCGGGGTGAAGCCTTGTGTTGTATATTGTGATGAATTTTTTATGCCTAGGAACAGGCCTTGTGTACAAGTAAGCTGAGTATCACCTGTAAGTTCCGCACACCTCTCACAGGAAATCTTCTTTATTTGCAGTATGCTCACCTAGGAAGTGAGGGGACACACTCCAGATGAGTGTCAGAGCCAGGCTGGGGAAACAAAGCCTTAGATATCCATTCTGCCAGCTAATGGTGTCCAGCCATGTGAGTTAGCCTAACATAGACAGATAGTAATGTATTAGCTGCTCTAGAGCAGATGTATTATTGACAAGTAATCATTTGCAACCTACAGTGCTCTTCCACCCAGAATTTTCCAATTGAATATCCCCACGCACCATCATCCTAGCACCATCTAGTGTCAAGCCTGGAGACTTGTGTATGATTAACTGAGGAATACAGTCAGTGGGGGTCAAAGTGAAATATGGTTGGTTTTGGTGGTGGTGATTGGTTGGGGTTTTGTTTGTTTGTTTGTTTGTTTTTTGGATATTAATGGTGGGGATTTTTGTTTTGTTTTGTTTTATTTTGTTATGTTTGTTGGTTGGTTGTTTTTTGTTTGTTTGTTTGTTTTCTTGTTACCATAGACTCCTACAGCAGTTTCCCAAAAATCTGCAGTTGCAACAGCCGTACAGTTTCTTTTATTTCCAAATCCTGCCACCTGCTTAGCAAGATAGTCTTCTCTTGGATGTCTGAAATCTCTCTGCGTAGAAAAGGGTAATAAGTGGGGACCACATTTTCTCAGTGGAGACATTGAAATCCTCACTTTTGTGGAAGTGTATCTTGGCTGAACGAATGAGTGCACAGAGGTATTGAGAAGAGACTTCATGAAACATGCAGGCTCTTAAATGAAGGTAGCAAGACAACACAGCAGTTAAAATGCTGCTGCTCAGGAGTGCTGGCTTATTTCCAAGTGGATAGAGCAATGGAGAGCAGTGTGTGCCTCAGAGAACTGCAAAATGAGACCATAGTCACCTAGTAGTGTGAGCTGGCATGTAAATCTGCAGAAATTATTGCAAAATGTCTTGTGAAGTCAGAAGCACAGCAAGAATGCTGGCATTCCTGAAGCTGGTCTCTGCACAGTGTGTGCCATGCGAGCTTATTGCCAAATGCCGAGTTTATTAACACTACAGAGCCAGGAACGTGTATTTGTTGCCCTTCTGTTGTACTGACTCTAAGGGGTTAAGTCTTGCAGTTTGAAAAGTAAAACTCTGTGTTAGCAGATTAGTTATTCTATGTAGAAATGACTAAAGTCTGACAGTCACATGCCCCCTGGGAAGGACAGCTCATGAAAATCAGATAACAATGAAGAAAAAATATGCTTTGGGGAAAACCTTCCAAAAATTTTAGTAGTTGTCTATAGTGTGTTTTTTCCTTGCATCTAGCATTAGCTCCAGACAAGAGGAATACTTTTGCTAGGTGCATCTCCTGGTGCATGTGTATGGCTCTCCACACCACAGCTGGCCACTCATCATCTCAGCTATGGACAGCCGTAGCTGCTCACATGGAGATGCATTAAAACCATGAGGACCTTCAGTATGTGCCCAGTCAGAACTCTGAGGGCTACCTCATCTTCTAGAGGCCTCTCCAGCAGCGCCCGCACTCACATCAAAAGGAAAACCCTACTGATCCCCAAACCATTCCATCCGCATCACCCTTCTCAAAACTCACCTTGCCCCACAGTCCCTGTCCTGCAGAGAAGGGGCCACCTGTCATGAAAGAAACTAGCCCAGCTCACCAAATATTTGGAGGCCATACTTCAACTGATTGTTGATTTAAAATGGAGGAGCAATGCACCTATCGCATAATTACCTTTTAAAGCAGCCTTCTTTGATAAGGATACGCTTTGGAGAGGAAGTAGCTACACGAAGGAGTCACCCCGTGCCCTTACAAATAGATGGGATTTCAGATGTGTGGATGCCCAAACCCCAGCAGCTGCTGAGTGTGCCCACACTGGCTGACACGAAGGAATTCTACCTGAAGTTTGTCACTGCACAAGTGAAATTGCTAAGGTTTCGAGTGGGATTTTTCTAAATTTTTCTAAATTTTTCACAGCAGATGTTTTGTCTTCACTTCCCATTTGTTTTAATTATTCCTGATGTTTTGCCTATCAAATTGCAGGCTTCTTCAAAGGGAAAAGAATAAGCAGTTGTCATAACAACAAAGCTCTTCATTACCACATGAACCTTTGACAGCTTTATTTAAAACATTAAAAATAAATAAATAAATAAAAGAAAAACCCAACCAATTATTTTTATCAGTCCGATTCATGTTCTCCTTAAACAGATTACAGTGTGTTCTCCAGCAGCTACACTGTGAAGGGAATATGGCATGAATATTTATCATAGTGCAAACTTTAAGAAAAAATATATTAAAAAAGTGAGTTTGTTGTCATTATGAGCTTTCCATAGCAATAGCAACCCTTGAGTGTTTAATAGACTGTATGATGTGAAATTTAAAGGCACTTTTCTTTTCTTTTTTTTTTTCTCCCACACGCAGCAAAATGGTCACTGTGAAATAAAAATACTGAGAAAGCCATTCATGCCTTCTGGACAACTACATCTTTCCTTTTATAAACCAAAAGAGGATGTTAGGATCCTGGAGATAGAGAAGGAGTGATTTGTTTGCAAAGGGGACGGGGCCCTTTGCAAAGCTTAGAATTAAACGTGGCTGGAATCATCAGTTCTCTCAAGCTGAGAAAGAGGAGAAGAAATGATAACCTCCTGCTCTGCCATCTTGCAGAAGGGAAAGCTGCAGGGAGGAGGGAGGTGCTGTTTGCTGCTTCCCAGCGCTGCAAGAGTGAGGTACAGGCTGTGAGCAGGACAGGAGCACTGACCTGGAGACAGAGGTTGTGCCAAAGGGGACCAGCAGCAGACGTATCCCTGTATTTTCTTTGCACAGGATAGACAGATAGCTCCCACTGCCTCCTTTTTCAATTGCAGACTCCTGTTTGAAAGATACTTTTCTCGATTTCACATTCTAATTTTTAGTATGAAATAAAAGCTAAATGCCTTTCATCTGTTCCAGGCATTTATAGTATCCTTAGCAAAAGGATTTTTCTGCCGCAAAGTGAAGGATAATACTGGAATTGTTAAACTTGTATCCCTTAAAATAAGTTACATTTGTCCTCAGTTTGAACAGAGATGTTTCTTGCTGGGCGTAATCAACAACTTAATTCTTTCTCTAAGCCAAGGAAAGAATGAATATCTGCAGAGACCTATCATTCTCTCTTCCATCCATAAAAGAATATAAAAAGCAGCTGTGGCATTTATCTTACAAAGATGATAGCTGCAAATTGCCTTGCCTCACCAGCACTCCTCCTGCAGATGTCCATAATTCCTCTGTCATGACAATGACCAAGAAAAAGCAGGGGAAATCCCAAACAGATGAAGCCAGACTCCTTTCTCTCAAGGACAGATTACTTAACCTCAGCAATGTGTTGGGACTATAGTATCCGACAGTTTTTGGACTGAGATGCTCCTACTTAATTTTTAATGAGGACTGGCTGCACAGAGAAGAACTCATTTTATTCCTGAGAGAAGGTGATGGGGGCTACTCGGTATATTAGTTTCCTTGTAGCCTACTTCATCTTCCCACAAGTTGGGTTTGACGGCTTCACTCTGATGGGAAATGTGGCTGAAATTCTCCTGTTACATGAGACGGTGTAGGGAGTTATTATTTAATTATGACAACTACACATATACAAGACATTGCATTAGGAAACACACATACACCATCTGCTAGATTCCATGATTTAGCTGTAGGCGTACAAGAGCGGAGTCTTATGAGCATTAACTCTATTCTAGGAGACTATAAATGCAGGTCTCCTTGTACAGCAGTGCCGAGGGAGGCATTCAGAGAGAGAACATTCCTCGATGATATAGTCATTACTGTTTCAGAAAGATGTTAATTTTTACAATAAATAAACTTAATCCTTTTATGCAGATCGTTTTAGAAAATAAACAGGCCATTTTTATGAGCTACTTAGAACTGGGGATGGGATGGGATTTGCAGTACAATCCTGCATATGCTATAAATTGTAAGCAATTTTTAATTCCTGGGGAACTACTGCAGATCATTAGTTGTTGTTTTTTAAATAACGTATAGATGCAACATTTCTGTGTGTTTCAAAGCATTTAAAAAGCCAAAACATTGCCTGGCGGCACTAAATCGCTGATTACAAAAGAAAGATTATGATAATCTATGCACTCCACTTGTGTTTGTAACACACAGTCTTTATTTGATTGCTTCTCAAGAACTTGTACAGAAAATTGAGCATGTGGGAGGGCATGGCCACTGGCCTTCGAAGCATCAGCACCCCTGGGTTCCAGGTTGTCTCCTCTCCTGATCACATCTGTAACTTCAGCTGGGTCTAGCAAACTGCTATCTGGTTCTGGTGCCTTTAACCACTGTCCCCACTTGTGGAAAGAAAGCAATAATATGATTTTGGGCTCAGGAGAACATTACTGTCTTGTATTAAGGAGACTATGAACAGTAATGTATCACGAATGCATGATTCTGATGTGAACAGTTGATTAATGTTTGTTGGAGAAATAGTGTGCCTGCTATCCTGAGAATAACAGAGATGTCTTTTTGATGAAGTATGAAGGAAATAAACAATATTAGTGGCCATAGAAAGTCATTTAATGTCTATCAGGAAATCTTGAGAGGATACTGATTTTGCCTTCTGGCCTGCCTTGAGATGAATGCATTTATACAACAGATTCTGTTTTCACACAGGTTATGATACAATTTCCTAGCTAGGTGGTTTTGCTTGTTTGGTGAGAGCCTATGTGGAAGCTGAATTGCTCTATCCCCAGACATTCTGGCTTTCAGGGGAGAAGTAGCCTACCATTAGGGTTGGTGTTGCTGACCTGCAGGCTCAATTTGCTGATCTGCATCTGCATATGAGCTAATACAAACACAAAAACACCAACCAAGGAGCTGTGTTCGCAACCTAAGCCATGCGACCTGGCCTTGAGTAAACTGGCATTGAGCTGAAGCACCTTTGCTGCCTGCTGACCATATGGACATTCCTGCTACATGCTACATGAACAAAGCTCCCTGCACACCCTTGAGCAGAAGGTGCAAGGATCTCTTAAAACCCTGCAGCTGTCCAAAATACTTATTTACTTAAGAACATCATCTTTTAAGCATATCAGGTGCTGGGCAAAAGAACAAGCAGATGAAAACATCTATAGTTTTGTTCTGTGAAGTAGAGTTTTTATTGTTTTATTTCTAACACATAATTTATATTGTAAATATAACCTGGGTGAGAAACAGAAAAAGTGTTTTCATCACGAAGGGGACTGTAATTCCCAATTAAACAATGCCTAATAAATGTTGGTATTGTTCAGCCACTGAGGAGGCCACCACTAACATCACACAGCATGCAGGCTCCCAACACTCCTGTTTGTTTCTAAAGCGATCAGGTCACACCACTCAGTTCCCCTCAATTTATTTAAATCTGTTACTTTATTTCAAGTGCTAATTATCTCTCACAACAAACAGAGCCTTGTCAGCTGCAATTACTGGCATTACAATAGATTATCAACAGAAAAGTGTGTCTTGAAGCAAAATGTGTTGCCTTGGTTACCAATCCAAAATGCTCCTGGATTGCATCTGTAGCCACAGTTTCCCAATTATACCTGAAATATTTCATGAGCAAGGCCCCTCTTTTCCTCGTATACTAGTGCAGCATACCATGAGCCAAATGAATTTGGGATTTAAATTAATGGAAGGTACAATCAGCGTGGAGCTGGCGGTGGGTACTTAAAGGCAAAAGAGAGGGTTTACACTTCACGTGAACAGAGGGATGCATTTTGCTCTTAGAGTTGGCATATAAAGGAATAATTCCTCTGTCTTCAGCAGTGATATGCCTGACTTGTAAATGGGAATAGGCTCTTGTCCAGCAAACCAAAGCAGGTGTGTTTAATAAGGATGTTCTCCTTTCCACCAAGCACTCTGATGCGTGTGAAGAGCTGGCACGAGGTAGGGAGCCTTGGACTGGATGTAAATGCAGTTTTCGGGATGGCTGTGAGAGCGGGATTTGATTTTATTTGGCAGAAGGATAAATGTCAGCTGTGAAGGAAGGACGAGCTCCAAGTTCAGGCAAGAAGTTGGTTGGTTGGGTACGTCTCTCCTCCTGTGTCACACAACCAAAAGCTAAATGCCTCTGACTGCCTAAGAAATATCTGCTTGTCTTTCATTCCATGTACGATTGCTTAAAATAGGAGGGAATCAGAGCCAGTGGAGATACAATGCTTGAAACTTAATGACCTTGTCAGCTGAATGAGGGGGTGCTGAACAGGGGGGACGCATCGCTCTCTAAAGAAGACAGAAGACTGGGATATCTCAGCAGAACTTGCATGAAACATGCAAGTAACACAATCTGCAGTCCTATTTGAACCCTACCTTTTGACTCAAGCTTTTATAAACAATTTTCTACTTGCAGGTTTTCCAAATATCTCACAGTCCATCCTTGTGCTCCCAGAGAAGCAATCTTAATCTTGAAATAGCTGACCAGTTTGCTAGCTAAGTCTGATCATGCCTAAGCCTAAGATCCCCAAGCAATATATTTGTACATTTGCTTCTCTCTGAGGAGTATGAAATTTTTGCCTTTCCCAGTCTTCTTATGAGAGCTGAGCCACCTTGTAGAAGAGAATCAACAATGATTTGGCCAGAGAGAAAGAGGGAGACCATAGCCAGGTTTGTGGTCAGGGCATTTGGCTTGAAAGAGGGAGTCCTGAGTTCCAGTCACAGCTCCTTCTGTATTTTATCTGTGTAAAATCCATGTAATGTAAAATACATCAAGTTCTAAGAGTGTGCACTGGGACCCAACACTCTCCCTCTCAGAGGAAAGTTCTAAATAATAATCTGAAGAGCCACAGTCCCTGTTGGTCATACACACTCCCTCTCCTCTCTCTCTGGCCCAATTAGTACTGAAGTTCTTCGGCTTTTGAGGAGAGGATAGGAGTGAAGGCTGCCCACCTTCACACAGGGCTGTGCTGGGGCACAGCTGCATGAGCACACCTGTATGTAGCCTGGTGGTTAAGGTCAGGCATGTGGATCTTAGCCCCTGAAGCTGAGAAAAAGCTCATGACTGTATGTGCCTGATCTTAAATGCTGTAGCATCACCAAACCCACAGTGTTGGGTTTTGCGATGTAAAATTGCACTCCTCTGAGGGTCGGATCCAAAATCCATCAGACACACCTACAGAAACTTAACAGTTACTGAGCTGGAGAGAGGAAGTCGTACAATGGCTACAAAAGCAGAGTGAAGGACTGGGAACTGAGCACAGACCTGCACAGCCAATGCCCAGCTTGGGCACATCATCAGAAGAACATCATTGCCAGTAGCATAATCAAGTGTTCTCCCAGCACACGTTTCTTCAGGTTAGGCAAGAAATGAAGGGCACTTCCATATAGCTTCTTCAGAGGTAAGCTTGGGCTGTTTCAAAAATTAATTCATTAATTCTAGAAAAAATGGAAGTTTGAATAAAAAGTAGGTTTTAAGGCGAAGCAGCTAGTGCTGAGCGGGAGAGCTTGAGAGAAATGCCAACACAGAGAGGTTTGGGCACACAGAGAAGTATAAATTCACAGTTAGCTCGTCATGCTCCTGCTACAATCAGATTCTGTTTGTTTTCTCCTAACTTAGGCTTTCTTGCTGTCTTTGATAACACTCCCACTGATATCGTAAATAGACAGTTGGGAAGTAACATAAGTAAATTTCTACCAGTCCTTGATATTTGATATGCTTGGTAGTGCTCAGCAGCTGGGAGGAGACCAGCTGCCCTCTGCGTGGTTTGCAGGACTGCTCACGGATGAAGTGGGCAGAAGCAGGTTTGTGCCATTGTTTAGATGTGGCGTTTGAGTGGCCTGTAATGCATTTTGTCTGCATGGAGCCAGCGCTGGAATACCTCTAAAAGGCTCCCCTACTGGACAGCAACAGGTTTTGACAACTGCCACTGCTTGAAGGAAGAGCGAATGTGTGATTTAGACCACTGTTATGGAGTGGTTTTTTTTTCGCAAAGACAGTTGTCACACTGCAAAAATGTGAAGCTCCATACAATGGGAAGCTGAATGTAAAACAAATGACATCCCTATTATTTAAAAATGGATCTATGGCTTTTTACCAATTCAGCATTGCCATATCACAGAGAAGAGCAAAAACTATGTGAATAACTTAGCATGTCTGTAACAAACATCTGTGCCAGATGAGGCTATGTTACCGCAACTTTTTATGAAGAAATAAAATTATATTAAGAAAAATGTATTGTGTTTTGTTTTCCTTAGAGGTGAGTGGCTCTGAAACTGCATTTTTTTGTTTCCATAAAATTGAATTTTGAAGTTTTAACAAGAAATAGGGGTCAGTTTCCTCAGGCAAGTTGAACAAATCATTTCTGACGATGTATTTAGGAGCAGTGCTGTGGTCTTCTTGTAATCATACACTCAGCACCAAGAATGAGGTGTGCAAATCAATCTGCTGCGTACCTTTGAAAGAAATGGATAAATAAGCCCAAAAGCATTGGAAGAAAATGATTCCAGAACAGGTTTTGTTTTCTGTGGACAGAGTGAACCACCAAAAAAGTAAAAATATCTCTACTATAATTGAAAATTTTGCTGTCATAGACTAAAATTAACAACACAACTCTGAGCAAGCACAGAACAAAGGGAGCTACTTTGTCCCAAAGACTTTCCAATAAGAAAAATGCAATTACAAATACAGCGAGGTCCCCCGATTTTCTTGTTTTATGACTCTTCCTCTGAACATGCTTTAATTTTGATCTTTATTTGCAATATTTGCTCCTGAATTCCTTGCCAGCACCAAACTCCTCAGGCCAGTTAGAGGATCAGGACGGTGCCCTTGTTCTGTTTTCGTATCAAATGTGCTTGTTTCTCAGATGGGGAGCTCCTCCAGAATAGCAACAAATAATGATAGTGTGACTACTTGAAAGCCACATGGAGGGAGAGAGAGAGGGAAGGAAGGGATGCTATTCACTTCAGCAGTACAAATAAAGCAAGAGCTTTCTTTCTACAGGCATGTGTGGGAAGGGCAACAACAGAGCAATTACATGGTGGGTGGGCAAGAGGATTTTGTCACTTTTGGCAGTGCTGACAGACAGAAATAAACTGCTTCTAGGGGGATAGTAGGGTAAGAACTTGCACATCAAGAACAGAAGCAGAATTAAAATGGTCTCTTAGGGGGATTTATTGAGGGTTTCTTTTTTGTTTGTTTGTTTGTTTTAAGAGCCTAAGGCCCCTACTATTTCACTGTGTGCATGCCAAGAATCAGGAGTGAGGAGAGAAAGTAAACAAGTTGCAGCCAAACTAATAAGAAAGAGTTTAACTGCAAGAATGAGACTGCAAGCCCTGTGCAGCTGTTCCAGGTGTGGGAGAATGGTACACTCAGTGTGTAGCGCCTGGAAGGGAGGGTGTCATGTTCAAGGAGACAGCATGGAAAAGCTCTCTGTTTTTAGTGAAGGAAAATAAATTGAGAACTTTATAAACCAATATCAAAGTCCCTTTCCTCTTTTTTTTTTTTTTTTTTTTTCGTACATAAAAACAATGCTATTACTGGTCATGGTGTCTAGAGAGGTATAATACTACCTTAAGGCACATGAAACACCATCATGACGAGGTAGTAAAATCTGTGAATTAGTCAGAATGTTGAAGTATGGCATTTGAATTCCCTCTACCTGTTACAGACTTTCTTCAGCAGATGTGATTGTACTATTCTCACTTCTTGATTCCCCTCTAATTCAATATTACCCATGAGGGCAGAAGGCAAAATTTGTTCCAGGTCAGCTGGAAGAGAGGACCACAACATAGCTGTTCTGTGGCTACAGCTGTAAGCCCTGTTGGTCTTTTGTGGGAAGCAGTCATATTAATATGAGTTACAGGAAAAACTGATTGCTCATAGGCACATTCTGCTCAGGGAGATGGTTTTGCCTGTTTTTCATTTATTTATGTTCAAAAAGAAAACAACCAGAAATGTCGACTAGCATAGGTTGACACAGAGAATTGCAATACAATCATTCTGAATTGGCAATAGCAGATTGATGTAAAAGACTTAAGAAATAATATAGAATAAGTATGGGAATATGTTTACACACAATTCATTCTGCCCATCTCTCTATCTTACGCCCATCTCAGAGGGAACTCCCTGACACAATGAATCCAACAACTTCCTTCTCTTTCTCCTTTCCAGAAGAAGTGGTGGAGGGGACATCTGTCTTCTCTTCCAATGTTGAATGCTGCAAAGGGCTGGGAAGCAGAATTTTCCTTCGTATATAAAAAGTGTACTGCTATTCCATGGACACTGTGTTTCAGCCAAGATGCCCACAGTCAAACTTGAGTGGATCACCATTTAGTGGTGCCAAGACTACACAACTAATGACACTCTTTTGGTCCAACAATGCTTTTAAGAGCAGGCTGTGCTCCATGGTGTGCACAGCAGCTAAAAGAGAATCAGCCTGCCTTCAGCAAGACAGCCCAGACATTTTTTAGATGGCAGATGATTGGTGATGTCACATAAAATTGACAGCTCCTCAGACAAAAAGAAGAAGTTTGACTTAATGAGTGCTATGGGTGGGTGTATGAGCAAAGACTTTTCTAAGAATTATCATTACCTGAGAAAGGCAATTTTGAGCTGAATTGACATTCCAGTAATTAAGGGCCAATGTAGAAAATCTTGGTCATTATAACTATTTAAATTTCCAAATTGCTTAGTTTAGAATTGCTTATGGTTGAACTGCTACTGACAGCTCCATCACTTTCTATTCTCAGCCAGCTTGATTGGCAAAGTGATGAGGTCTGTACCACATATCACGGCTGCATGCTGGCACCAAAAATCACTACCTGGAGCAGAACAACAAGTATCAACAGTGGTCAGATCAAATCACAATGAATCAAAATTTATATTCAATTCTTGATAGTGTATGTGCATGTAAAGAGAGCCACTGGGTACTAGTCTCAAAAACAATGGTGGAAAGTTTTGTATTATTGTAATAAAATTTACTTTATTGTGGCATGTTTTATACTCAATTAGTTGGAATCCTTTTTATGCCGGGCTAAGAGAACACAGAAGTTTTGTTTCTGGCTAATGCTTTTCTTCCGTGTTATGATGTTTGTGTGGAATGATTTTCAGATGGCTAGTGTTATTTTGTGGCAGTATAAACTTTTTGTCAGTGGGATGGATAGAAGAAACATCTGGAGGAGTTTACATTATGTATTGAAGCAACTTTCCTAATTTTGAAAGTTATTTTAATTCCCTTGTCATACCGAAGTCAAAAAGACTGGGAAAGAGATACCATATTTTTATTTTAACAATTTAGAAGACTTGGTGCATTATTGTGCAAGAATGAAGGCACTGGATCTCTTTTAGCTTTAACATATTGGCCTCTTTTTTTCCCCCTGTAAAAATGTATTAACTTATCATGTACTTTGTTCTACTGTCTTAGAGGCAGATTTTTTTTTTAGTCCCTCTTCCTCTGTACTGTCACTTTTGATTCACAGTTGCTAAGCATTGCAAAAGCTCACCAGAGGGACACTCTCATAGTGTGATTTGCAAACTTTGAAATAACACCCACCAGCAGAAGCACCATATGCTACGAAGTTGCACAATAAACTGACAGCAGTATTTCATTTATAATTTGAATTTCCAAAAATGTCAGCATTTTTCACATCAACAAATGCTCTCAGCTTGCAGCGCATGACTCTGTCCTCTGAGTGGACATTAAATTCTGTTAATTCTTCTTAAATTTCTCCAGACTTTATTAATGACCGCCACGTGAAAATCAATTTATTTTTACTGTGATAACTCGAGGTATTAAGACAAAATACATCTATGAGTTTTGTGAACATGTAGTTACGTCATTGGGTTAACATTCTACACAAATGTTGGTGCAATTTATGGCATGTGGACTTTGTGGCTCTCTGTAACACTGATAATCCAGTGCACACTTTTTGATAATAAAATAAAGTACCAAGGAATATTTTTTTAATCAATCATAGGCAAACTTCACATAAAACACAAGCTGTTCCCTTTGTGGTTAATTTTCATCCAGCTGCACTTAAGTACAACAGAGCCAGCAGAGAAAACTACTTGGCAACACTTCCTAATTAGGGGACGTTAATTACAGCTAAATACTATACAATTTCTATGTTATAAGAGTTCATCTAAATCAATGTTATTATGGTACTAAAGGAATTAATAATGATTTCATACTTAGAGGCTGTTGCCAAACTACCCATTAGTTCAGAGTTTAAAATGACTTTACAATGAAATCTCTAAATCTGCGTTACATAAAACACTGGAATATTCACAGACAATCACACATGGCACTTCTATTATGTATTAATAACTGTGCCTGATGGCATCCCTTTTTCATGCTGGAGTGTTGATGGGAAGGGTGAGAGAGAGAGAAGAGAAGGCCCTGGGAGGCAAGGCATATATCCTTACAAACTGTGAAAGTGAGATTTCTCTCTGAGAATGGGGGTCAGTCGACTGGCAGATTTGATGCCGACTTCAGGGAGGACACCATCAGATCCATTACAAAAACACAGAAAACTTTGTGCATGAGTAGTTCAAATTCCAATGCTGGAATATCATTAGTGGGGATGTGTAGGCTGCGCAGTGGGACTGCAGTGCCTAAATCCATGGGAGGTGTGTGGCTCCCATGCCCCCATTTCTGACACACCCCTCCCTCCATTTAGGATGGAGAACTCATGATTGAGCTGAAACAAGCAAAAATGTCCTTCAGGGGACACAGTTTTGTTTCAGATATAACACGGTGATTATATCACTCTTTTTGCATCTTCAATTTCTTGCAGCATCTGCCTTGTTGAAATTATGATTTAGCATTACTAAATCAGTGCAAATTAGAAAAAACAAGGACCATAAGGCCACTATGCAGATGGAGAATTTCTCTCAGGTTAGTTCTTATTAAATAGGGATCCACAAGTGCCCGTTGCTGTCAGAGCAGCCACTGCTCAGCAGCCTTGTCAGTAAAAGTGGAAGAGAGATCAAGAGCAGATGAGATGCACAGAGCAAACTAACACCTGGTCTGCACAGGGCCCTGGAAGCTCCTGAACTACAAGCCCGCAGGGGCTAGGCACAGACTTCACAAGGAGGAAGCTTAAATGGCTTAAAATTTTTGTGCTTTCTCAGTTTACGACAGCTCTAGTCCATGCACTTTCCCTTAGCACAATTTGTACAGCTTGCAGTGCTCTCTCAGTGCTGCAAGAGCTCGTTGGACTTATCCCCACCCAGAGTTACCGCCACCCTTGAAAGCACTCAGCTATACACTTCATTTCCAGTGCCATGGGGAATGTCCCCCTTACTATATCTAGTTCTTTTTTAATTTCATCCTGCCCCTTTTATTCGATGTGATTGAGGATGTATGAGGTGCACAAACACCCACATTCTGGCTGTCTACTTTACAACATCATTGGTTTATTTATTTCTGAGAAAACAGTCAGAGAAAGATTAGTGTTGTTGCAGGGAAAAACTGCTCAATTCACATAATTTAAGGTAAATCAGGATCAAAGAAGTTTATTGATTTATTAATGGCATGTAATTAACTGGCAATCAGTGATCGATACATCCAACATCTTTATCAAGCGTAACAGAGAAACCGAAATATGAGACGCTTACAAAAGTAGACACAAATTCAAGAAAAGCCTTCCATAAGAATCATAGAATCACAGAACCACAGAATATCCCAAGTTGGCAGGGACCCGTAAGGATCATCAAACCCAACACCTGGCTCTGCAAAGGACCACCCCAAATCCAAACCCTATGTCTGAGAGCAGTGTCCCAGCGTCCCTTGAACTCTGGCACTCGGGGGTCGTGCCATTGCCTTGGGCATTCACTTCCATGCCCACCGCCCTGTGGTGCAGACCTGTCCCTCACCCCCAGCTGCCCTCCCCTTACACAGCTCCATGCTGTTCCCTCGGGCCCTGTCACTGTCACACAGAGCAGAGCTCAGCGCTGCCCCTCAGTTCCCTCACGGGGAGTCAGCAGCTCCTCCTTCAGAGTTTTGACACCACCCCGCTTCCTCTCACATCCACACGGTGATGTGCCCCCTGAGGGTGAGGAGGCACCCCAAGGCAGTCAGCCTCCCCCGTGTGCATTGTAAACCACATCATCAGTCCGCTTGTGACATCCAGTGAGAAGGCAGCACCAACCCTGAGGGAGCTGAGCACGAAGTGTGGCCTCTCTCTTTGCATGTTACTCATTTTTATGCACATTTTCCGGCTGGCACCTTCTTTTCTTCATTAGTGTCTTTGTAGGACCGTGGATACTCCTTAATCTACTTAGTGGTCATCTTCTTCCTCTTCAGGCTTATGAAGATTTAGGCAAATAGTTGGGGTAGCCCATTGCACACAGCATCTACACTCACAATCCTCTCCATTGGTTGTTGTTATCCCAGCCACTTTGATAAGAGGAGGCTGTGTGAATCCCTGCAGAAGGGTGAAAGAACCTCGCAGGAGTTTAAAGACCAGCAAAGGAAAAGCAAAGACATGCAGGGTATCACAAGAACAGCCCCTGAGCTGCTAGCTTTGAAGAGCCGACCTCCAACCAAGTTCTTAAAGTTGTTTTTCTACGCAGCCCGAGGATGGAGAAGGATAAGTACACAGATGCAAAATTAACCCTTTCTGAGCAGTCAGACATGGAAACATTGCTCTGGTGGAGATGTTTTAGATCGAAACAGTTATTCACGGTCACCAAATGACAGGCAACACTAAGAGAGCTATAAGCCTTTTCCTCGAATAAACAACCATGTAGAATATACTTTTAAAAGCTTTATTACAGCTGTGGACACAATCAGCAGCGATGACATAGGCTTCTTGATCTGAAGACTGCCTGTTGCTGGAGAGAGAACTGCAGATATCTAACCAGTCAGCCCTGCTGGGTGTGTGTACATGGCACGCTGCTGTGGGAAGTCCTCATGCCATCCCAGAAGAATGAAAAGCACAAGTGCAAATGCCTGAAGGCAGGCTCAAAGGAGAAACCAGGAAGGCAGCAATGCATCACATAGGTTTGCATCTGTGGCACAGTAACATTGGCCTGGGGGAGGATTAACTATCCTGCTTGGATATCCAAGCTTTCACTTTCAGGTTGGATATCAGGGAAAAGTTCTTCACTGAGAGAATGGTTGAGTGTTGACACAGGCTTCCCAAGGAAGTGACCATGGCACTGAACTTGTGAAGTTGAAGAAGTGCCTGCACAACAATCTCAGTAATGTGATCTGATTTTTGGGTGTTCCTGCAGGGAATGGCCATAAAGTTGAGCATAGGAAGTTCTGCACAATATGTAAAGTAACTTCCTCACAGTAAGGATGACAGAGCACTGGAACAGGCTGCCCAGGGAGGTTGTGGATTCTCCTTCTGTGGAGATATTCAAGATCTGACTGGATGCCTACCTGTGCAGACAGCTGCAGGGGGCTTGCTTTGCAGGGGGGTTCAACTCAATGACCTCCAGAGGTCCCTCCCAGCCCTACAGTTCTGTGATTCTGTGAACCAGGACTTGGAGCAGATGATCCTTATGGGTCCCTTCCAACTTTGTGTATTCTATGTTTTTATGATTCTCTCACTTCCACTGCTGCCATTCTTTACATGGGCAGCTGAGTACAGTGCTTGCAAACTAAAATATTTTACCTTTCAATTCTAGGTGAATTCACTTTCTATTTAAGATAACATATCCATCTTAATACTAACATGGTATTTTAGTAAATCTTCTAGTAACATCTACATTAGAAATACACTAAGTTCTGCATCATTTATGCATGGAGCGAAAGTTTGACTTGCAACAGACTGCTATTTTGGTAGGAATACCTTCTGCTAAAGAACCAGTCTTCAGGTTATTTTTCAAGTGTTAGTCCAAACCTATGTTATAAAATGTTTATACGTGCACTTCAGAGCGTAGTTATAGTATAGCCATAAAAAACAAACAAACAAACAACAAAAAAAACCAACACCCCACAACTGGTGTCTTTTCGCATACTTAAAGTGTCAGAAGCAATTTGCTGTTCTGTCACCCTCGGGCTGTGCAAAGCTAACCCTCACAAGCAGTTGCACGCTGCTAAGTGCACATATACTCACCAGCACTCAGCTCAAGCCCCAGTGCTTGCCTCCACACCTCACGCAGTCACAGGCTGTCCCAAGAACCTCAGAGCGAAACAGAGTGGTGCTTTCACCTTAAGGATGTGAAAGGAGATGTTCCTGTGACAATAAAAGCACTCCTAAGTGCACTGCCAATCATAAATCACTTTTGAAATTGCTCCTGGCTTTTTAATTTCTTTCATTTGTAGGATTTATAGCACAGTGACATGTTAGAATGTTTATTCCATGGTCTGCCCATCACGTGGTGCACCACTGGCACGACACCAGGCTTCAGCCTGTATTAATCTAAACCTCTGTAATGATCATTTGCGTTTCTTAATAAATGACTGATAATTGTGTGTGTAACTCTGGAAGTGATTAAAACTATCATCAGTATAGGGTGCAGACTATTTCAGCCTTTTTTTTTTTTTTTTTGTGGATATTTGCCATTCTTCCTTTTTAGTATTGTTATCACTGAAACAAAAAGCTTCCTGTTTGAAAATTATTTATGGAGCGTTGCAGAGCTTTATAAGATTTTCATACAGTGCTCTTTGAGCTGGTATCCTTTTGGGTTAGTGTGTACTCTCAATTTCAGCTCATGGATGAGAACAACTTTCTTTTCATAGTTCTCAGTTCAAGAAATGTCTGTCAGTATTGCATCTTTTGATGTGCTCCATTGTGTTGGCTTTTGGGGAAGGCTGTGCAGAATCACAGAAGCTGGAGATGAAGCATCCAGACCACCTAGTGCCTGTGACCCTCTAAAGGCCTGTGCCTTCTGAACAGAATTATCTCATCTTCAGCCAAATCCCAGCTGAGGGGCTTCTGCTGCTTCCACAGTGGGCTGTGGAAGACAGCCTCACCTAACCACTTATAGAATCATTCTTTGGTACTCACCTCCAATTTTCCACTTGTTATTTTTGCCTGGTGCATCTAATAATTTCCCAGTGCTTTGTACCAAACCATTTTCCTCCACTGTCAGAATTCACATTTAGCTTTTATTATAGATCTCTACCAGCATACTATTTCCTATCTGCATTAACATGGCATGTAATGGCACTAGTCATGAACTACAACACTTTACAGCAAGTGGTGTGCAAAAACAGGGCAAAAAAGCAATCTCTGCCTCAATGAGTTAATTGCTAGGATGAAATAAGCTTACATAATGCACAACAAGCAACAAGGAAGAAATATTAGTTTCAAAGCCAAAGCATTTCAAAGTTACAAAATATTAAAGTTGCCCATGCCACTGCATCTCAGTCTCTGTAAATGCCATTTTCAGTGACATTGTTCTCTGATTTGTTGTTCTCCCAGCCATTCCAAAAGTTAAATTCACAGGCAAGAGATCTGGTCAGTGAGCAATTTCCTTTTGGTCTCAGTATTGCTCCTTTTATGATGAGGTACTGTGTCTCCAATGAGTTCACTCTAGCTCTTGTTGTTTGGATCACCTTGCTGTTGTTCAGCTGCCACTTCTAAGTTCTCATCTTCTGAGGCATCTTCCCCCCATGCCTTTCCTTCTCCTTTCCCTGCTTGCTCTTGCACTCACTGTTTCCTTTAGTTCCCATTAACTCTAATTTGCACTGGACTTACTATGCCAATGTTTTTCTCTCCCTCTAGTCCAGCTTTCAGCTGCCATTTGAGTTTCACTGCATCCATCCTGAACTGCTCCTCTTAGCACCTTTCACTGTATTAATTCAGCAGAAGGCAAGTGACAAGGACAGGGGCTAGTCTCTCCTTCACCGTGGTTCATGCCCTGAAGTGTTGAAACTTAGCACAGTGAAATTTCCAGGTGGGGGCTGAAAAATACCATTCCACTCTATGTTTTTCTTTTCTTTTTTTTTTTTTTTTCCAGCTTTATTTTCTGTTTGTTTGTTTGTTTGTTTTGAATAAAGTTTAGCTGAGGAAGATATCTGCCTGGAAAATTGTAGTTTGTACAATTAGCTTGTCAGTATCACAGCTGGAGCAGTATGGAGCCTATAACATTCTTAATTTAGCCTCTGCCTATACGTAGTTCATAAGAATTCAAAGCTTTACTTATGCTTTGCACGTGCTTTTTGCTACTTTTCCATCAAAACATATCCTATTGACCAATTGTAGTGTGTGCTAACAGCAACTGACTCACTCATCTGCCTCACCCATCACACACGTGTCTAAAAGTCTTACCAGCTCTGAGTTTCTGAACATTGTCAGCAAAACCCAGAGCTCTGATGTATTCTAAGGTGCTGTGCATTTTTGTTCTGTATTGCACCACTTTCATGGTCCACTTTCACTCATTGAGTTTCAGGAGAGCAATACAGAAGAAAATTAGGCCTCAAGTATATATATATCCATTTGTGTTCTAAAATACTGTAACATACTGCTCTACAGCCCTCTAATGGAGAAAATGGCAGAGCTGTTCAGGAAAATGAAACAGAATCAATGCTTAACAAAGAAATCTGCCCTGGTGGAGGCAACTCTGAAAAGACATATTCATTTAAGAGCAGATGGTTATCTTCCTGCAGTTGAAGTGACTTCCATTTATTCATTTATTAATTTACTCTGAGCAGAAAGTCCTGAGTTTTCAGTGAGGTGCAGAGGTGGGCAATGAATGGCACGAGATCAACAGAAGGAGCACAGGTGAAGGTTCCTGGAGACCTCAGCCCCGCACCTTGCCCACAGCCTGCTTGGGGCAGTCACTGCCACGGTGACATTTCTTTCAGTATCTCACAGAGACAGGTACACTGAGACTGGACAGAGCTGATATGAGCACAGAGTGTGGCCTTAAATACCCGCAGAACCTCTCTGAACACTTTCTGCAGCACACTAAAACAGCCTGATCTGGTTGTAGTCCAATGCAAGGCATTTCACAAGCAGAGGACTCTCATGCATTGCTAACATACTTGCTAAAACCCAAGCTGGCTAGGTGAAGATGTTCCAGGTTAAACTTCTGTAGGGACAAGCTGCTTCTGCTTGTCGTCACTTCTCATTAGGAAGATTCTGGTTTGTGATCTTCCCTGGCAATTACTGTATGAGCCCAATACAAGTTTTGAAAGTTGGGAAACCACTCTGCCTTCAGCCTTGCAGGGATAGCCTCTAGGATGTTTTCTACTTCTGTCTTGGCTGCTTCCTCATTAGCTTGAGTGTCTGAAAGAAATAGGAGTTGTGGGAATTTTTGCTGCAACACTGTAGGAATATTGTTGTGGGAACAAGCCAAACTACCCATGCTAGCACTCCAGCTCCCAGTCCAGGCTCAGCACAATTTCCAGGTGTTTATTTATAGCTTCTTTGGCTTTAGACATGTGCAGGCCAGGCCACTTTTCACATCGCAAATTTCAAGGAGCCATCATGAAGCACATTTAGCAGAAGAGTGCTGTGACTGTTTTATGGAGTGGCACTGCCATTTTCATGAGTACCACAATGATCAGTGTGCTTTGGCAGCCATGTGGGGAAAAATATGCTTGTGTAGATGTTCCCCGCTCTGCTGTCGTCAAACACTGACACAGCCTGCTTAAAAGGGCTGAAGAAACTAGAAAAAAGTCCCTGGTGCCTAAATCTATAGTTAAGGGGCATTACTGGATAACGTGATCCTAGAAGGCTGCAGGGTTTATTTTTTTTTTTAAACATTAGAGGACTCGTCAACCCTGAAGGGACTGAAGGAGAATGGAGGGGATGAAACTATCTGGATATGCAGCACCGCAGGCTTAAAGCTCCAAGTCCCAGAGGTTGGCACACGCGGTTGCATCTGCTTAACGTCCCTGCTGCTCCTGGGCTTCACCCTGAGAATTGCTGCAGCACTGCACCACAGAACATGCCCCCACACTCACATTAGGCTTCTCTTAGCGTTCAGAGGGAATCAACAAAAGTTCCCCTTTTCTTTTACAGTTCTTTCACTTTCCGCCTAATGAAGGTGGAATATAAAATGCTGAAGGAAAAAGCAGCTTTCCCCCTACAGTAGAATTTCCTTTTCAGTTATTTTTAATCTGACATCTGTTTTAACATGCACTCACACACTACATTTATTTTAAATTTTTTCCCTCCCCTGTGTTTTATTATTTACCTCCTGTTGCGAAGAGATACAAAAGATTACAATTCTGTGAAGCAGTAACAGTGGTGGTGACGATCTCTCTTACTTCTTCTGACTTCTCTTTTTGCCCCTCTGTTTTCCCTTTATCTACATCTTCCTGCCACTGGCCTCCCAGAGGCCTTGTTACAGTTCCTACCAGATGGGGCAAAGGCATTTGCATTTTTTGGAACTGGACTGATCTGTGCTAACTAGAACATAAAAACCTTCTTGTTAGAGCCTGGATAGAATAGCTGCTCTTTGTTCTAGCTGCATTCAGGCCCTTCAGAACAATAAAGCAAGAAGCTGTGTTCTGGGTCAGACAATGCCTGTGCTGTGAGGAAAGACCAAGACCCCACTGGAAGCTGCAAAAGGAAGCCAGTGCTGAGACCTGGCAGCCTTCAGCTAGAGCTCTGACACGACTCTGAATGAATGTTTCATTTCCCTTGGAAATGAAGATAACATCCTTAATCAACTCACATGTAATTAAATTAAATGTTGGAGAATATGCATTCTCCAGCTTCCCCTCAGAAGCTGGTTGCTCAGGTTTGAGGTTAAGGGGCAAAAAAATGTTCTCAGTGGATTAGCAGTTATCGCTACAGGCAGGCAGCTTTAGTACCAAGTGGTCCTACAGCCATGCTGGTAAGCCCTGAAGCAAGCCACAGAATCATAGAATTGTTTGGGTTAGATGAGACCTCAAGGATCATCGAGTTCCCTGCCACAGGCAGAGTTGCCAGCTCCTAGATCAACTGCTAGATCAGATTGCCCAGGGCCCCACCCAACTGGGACTTAAGCACCTCCAAGGATGAGTAGCATCCACAACCTCTCTGGGCAACCTGTTTCAGCACCTCATCACTCTCTCAGAAAATAGATTTTCCCAGCATCTAATCTAGATCTCTTTTCCTCTATTTTAAAACTATTCCCCCTTGTCCTATCACTTTCTATCCAAGTAAAAAGTTGATTTCCTTCTTGTTTATAAACTCCCTTCAAATACGGGAAGGCCATAGTGAGCTCTCCTCACAGCCTTCTCTTCTCCAGGCTGAACAAGCCCAGTTCCTTCAGCCTGTCTTCATAGCTCTAGCACTTAGATCATTTTCATAGTCCTCCCCTGTGCTGGGGGTCCCAGACTTGGACGCCTGCTGGATTCCAGCTGGGTCCTCATTAATTTGGAATAGAGGGGTACAATCCCTTCCCTCCCCCTGTTGGCCTCCCTCCTCTTCTGATGGAACCCAGGATACCGTTGGCCTTCTGGGCTGCAAGTGTATCCTGTTGGCTCATGTAAAGTTCTTCATCAACCAGGAACCCTAAGTCCTTCTTAGCAAGGCTACTCTCAAGGAGTTCTCCCAGTCCATATACATGTCTGGCATTGCCTCAACTCAAGTGCAAAACCTTGCACTTTGCTTTGTTGAACCTCATTAGGCTCACAAGGGCCCACCTTTCGAGTTTATCAAAGTCCCTCTGGATGGCATTCCTTCTTCTGCTGTATCAACTGCTCTGCCTCAGTCAGCAAGACCCCGGGCTTTCCTGTGATGCCAGCCAGCTAGACAGTGTGCCTGCTAGTCAGATATGACCTGTAGTACATCTGCTCTCTGGGCTGAAATGGCAATGGGAATCCCTATACTGAAGGATCACTAGCCCAGCCCTGGCATTGGCCTTTGCCAAGACACAGGATTTTCTCTAGTTTGCTTGCTTGCTTGCTGCAATTATTAAGTATGTGATAATTTACATAAATCTTTGAATACAAACAGATCTCACTGCTACTGGCGAAATGTAAAAATGAGCTTATCAAGTTTTCCTAATTTTCTGGGCAAAACCTCATCCACAGGGGTTTGGTTTTATACAGCACCATATTGTTGAGATACTATGTTTATCTTTATTAATTGAACCTCTGAAGCTCCTTTGTCTTCTCCTTCCTTAGAGAAAGCAAGACTTACGAAAAAAAGTGTAATAAAATCCACTATCACTTTCTCCATTTGCTAACACCACTTAAAAAAGTTGTTTTCTTCTCAGCTAAGGAAGCAATTCTAAATTGATGCTTTTATAGTTCAGTGTTTTCAAACACCTCCTATGAACTGGGTGATCTGAAACTGCTAAACCTCAAGAAAGCTTTGCTTCTAGAAGACCACATCTTATGCAGTTTCCAAGAATTAGCAACCCACAGGATGCTAACCCTAGTGCTCTAACCAGAGCCACTTAAAATCACTGGACTCGTCAGAAATGGCTAGGGCATCCTGTTGGCACTCCTTCTTGCATCAATGTTAAATTTTATTTAAAGGACACTAAAACAATTTTGTCACGCTTTCCTTTGTTACTGTAGGTCCTTGCAGAAAAGGTCTGTAACTTGTCTGGATCAGAGGAAGGATCTCTACAAAATAGCTGTCTGGAACTCATGGCTACCCATCACTTGCTTATTCTTTCCTTTTAGGACGTGCAAGGACTGTCACCTTTTTTGATGCTCCTTTCTTTCCAAGTCTTACCTTTCAACTTACAGTGCAGGCTGTCTAGGATTCTAATAAAAATGGTCAACTGGTAGTTTCAACAATGGTGTCTTCGCATACTACTACTTTTATCTTTTGTTGTCCTATTAATAAGAACTGGCCAGATGGACATTTCCCTATCTTGTTCTCCTGGGTAGGTTACATCTAATTAAATGCAATTCCCTCCCTCTACTCCTACTGCACACTTTATGTATCATCCAGATGTCAGCACTGGTAATTTCAGCAAAAGTGCACCAAGATTTGGATAAAAGTTGCTGTTCCTTTTTTTTTTTTTTTTTTCTTCTTTCTTCTTTTTCCCCAGAGAAGGCAGGGAGCCAAAGTTCCAACTGAGCAAAATAAAATTAAACGTAGATCAGCCTTTTCTGTCTCAGAAGCATGTGCTATTGTGTATAATGTATGTTCTCTGCTTCAGAAAGGAAATGAAAGAATGAACTTATACTACTGATGAAATAAAGATATCAAAGTATTACTTGCCCCAGCTGATACGTGCACTTTGAATATAATTACTATTTAATATCTTTGTTTCCTGCAAACCAGGAAAAAAAGCTTACCCCTTCTCCCAATTCCCTCTTCTTGTAAATAAGTTGATGCAGGATATTCTAGATTTGCAGTTTCTACTTGACTTTCCTCTTGAATTTATTCACTTATTTGCAAAGTGAGGTAGTCAACAAAATGAAGCTATTTAAAATCCTAAATGAATAAGTGTTACAAAAATAATGATTAGTGTACTAGACTGACTTCCACAAAACATATGTTATACTCTGAAATATATTTATCTAAATATAGATGTAATCATACAGATAAACAGGCATAATTGCCTGTTTCTTTTTTAAAGGCCTGAAGCAGAGTGCTAAATCTGAACTTTTTTCAAAGTCTATTCAGCAGTGGTGTGCTGCCCCCTTCCTGGTTACTGATTTCAGGTCCCCATCTCCTTTCATACACTTTGTGCAGCTGTTATGACCAGCTGCAACAACCTAGCAAGTCTCAATTCCTCTGTGACAATGGGAAATAAATAGCAGCCAACAGTCAGCCAGGAGAGGAAGAAATGGAAGAGTGCAGAGGAAGTGCTGGTCAGGGTTAAGGGCACCAGTGCAAGTACAAACTCAAAAGACCACATTGAAAATGTTTCCAGTTCTCCATCAGTGGAGACATACGCTCTGCTACACCAATCTCCAACTTGAACTCGGAATGCATGTCAGACCCTTCCTTCCAGCTCTAGCTGTCTCATGGGTCAGCGTTAGCATGAGCCCCAAGACTCTCATGACCCTGCTCAGCCTCCCCTCGTCATGCACCTACCAACCCAAGAGCCAAGCTTCACCTCAGCCTGGGGCTCTCAGCACTACCATGAGTGATGTAGGAGTGCCAGGCTCCAGCCCTCACTCTGCTTCCTAGGTGGGCTTGCGCTGTTGCTAGCTGTCTCTTGAATGGGACAAGACAAAGACAACCGGTAATGCTAAGCCATCTGCTTATTCCTCAGGCTGTCTAAGACTCTTCAGAAGGCCAAATCTCTCCATGCTGTGTTTCACAGAGCGACTCAGGTGGCTTAGCCAGATAAATAACTGAGTTATTATCTTTATGAAGTCAAGATCTTTTTGTAATAAATGCACCTTGTAGCTTGATTTATAGCAAAATCCTCCTCCTCTTACTTCCCTGATGAGACCTACTTAAGTCAGTGAGACTAGTCATGATGATAAGATAATTAAGATTTTAGTACAACTCCGGTTAGTGAGTAGAATGCAGCTCTGAAGTAATGAATCTACCAGCTCCAGTCTGATATTCAAAAGGTGTTGATGATTTAGGTATTATTCTTAATGTCCTCTGAGAAAAGTACTTTTTCATTAAAGCTGAAACTCTGTATAGGACACAATTCTTATAAATTACAGAAATGCTCTTAGAAGGGAAAAGTTGAAGTTCAGATAGCATAGCGTAGAAACCTGTAAACTGACAATCAACCCCTCTACATTAAAATGCAAAGATTTGCATGAATGTGTTTAAAAATGACAGGAGACAGGAATGGGAGCTTCTAAGCAAGACAGACTAAAATTTTTAAGAGTAAAATGCCTGAAAATAGCCTCCTGAATGCATAGTTAGGCACCTATATAGAGGCTGCTTGATTTTCAGTTGTTCTGATCACCCAGAGCTCCCATTAGCTTCAGGAGCAACTGTGGATACTCAGCTGTTCTAGAAATCAAGCCACCTTTATTCAAGGGTCTAAATATGGATGTCTGTGCCCAAGTTTGGGGGAAAAAATAAAAAAAATAAAAATAAAAAAAAAGGTTTTTTTGCTACCAAGATTTTATAAAAGAAAGAAATAACCAAGTTTCATTTTCTCAGGTTACAGTGCTTGAAACCGAATCAACATAACAATTAATAGTACAACATATTCCTACCAAAGATCTAGTCAGAGGTGAATGGAAAGCTGTTTCAAGATCTGTAGCTCTTAATTAGCAATATGAAACATTCTTTAGATACTTCATTTCTCAACCTGCAAAGTGCTACCAGGACACCCAAATCTTTTTCCTAGTATTTCAGTGTTGCCATTAATAAGCTTTTCAGGCTGGGGCTGAGGAAGACTTTGCAAGATTAACTTTGCAAATCTGTAAGTATTAACTATTTAACTGTTTCAGAATTACCATTTTTTTCCATTTTTTGATCAAGTACAACCAGCAGACTTGAGCATATTTTTAAATGCTGTGATATATGAAGAAGAGAGAATTACGCCTTTAATTCTATCAAACACACTCAGTTGTCAGAAGACTTCTGAATGCTGCTTTTTTAAAGGCTTCTTTTATAAAAATAATCCTGAGTTGATTTTGTGTTTAAGCCATTGCCAGGTCGTGTTGAAGTGCATAAGAGCCAGTCACGTGGTGGAAAATCTGCAAGAAAAAAAGGACATTCGTGATGGAGTTATATATGACTGTAAATTTCAAAGTATCACAAATTAAAGACATGTCAGAAGAAGATGATGGATATTTATTTGTGTATGTGTGTGTTCATAAAATATGATGCAGTATGCCTTCATATACTTGTTTATTTGATTTCAACTAAGAGCTCTTGCTGCCTTGCTTGGAAAGAAAAAGAAAAAAAACTTCTGTTGCTTTCAAAAACAGACAAGTAAAAGACAATGATTTACTCCCATTGTAATCTTGGTTTGATGATTTCAGCATTATTTCTAATATTCAAAGGATTCAAAACTGCTTATGCTTTTCTATGGCTCTTCACTGCCTCAGGGCTGAGTATTTCCCTGTTTTCTGTTTTGCTCTTATGCATATCTGTTTTTGTGAATATAACGGCTGGTACATTTTATCTCACGTAGTTTTAGATGACACAGCATAGCAGAGCTTTGGTCATGACTGTGGTCTTTGTGCAATCCCTGGCAGATAAAAAGGTGCCACTGTTAGGAAACCAGAACAAACTATCACATACTCTAGCTGTCATGTAAGAGCCAGCAGTGATAGCAGTGGCAAAAAAAAAAAAAGCTCACCATGCTTTGTCATAACAAGAGACATGATTTTAGGTCAAGTGAGAGGCAGAAACAGTCTGGCAGTGAAACAAGACAGTATTATTCTCATTGCAAGAGGGAACCAGGGGTTTTCAAATGTCATCAATATTCACCTGATGTCTTTGAGCTGTTAAGACTTTTCTTATAACATGTTAGTACTTCAGTTGCTAGGAAAGATGGGCAAGGGAACAGTTTCATGTTTTTCTCTCCTTCAGTCCCCCTAAACAGCAGATACTCTCTCATAGCACAAGAACTATGAAACTGTTTTTTTTTTGTTAGAGCTAATATCACCTCATCTCTTGGGCTTAAAGGGAATGGGAGTAAAGTTGAGCAGCCCTAATGTTTTAGTCCTTCCTATGATACTCCATCACTTCAGCTATGTCGTGTCCTTTGAGTTAGATCCCCCACTCCATTGAGGCAGGTCACAGGCAGACAGTTCTTCCTCCTGGAAACTACACCTTGCCACTGCATCTCATACCCTGTTTGTCTGCCAGAAAACACAGTGACCTGCCTGCACAAAAAAATGAAATCAATTAGAAAAAGTGAGACTTTGTAATAGGCAATTGCTTTTTCTTCCCCAGGAAATAATCAATATGTAAGAAATTCTCTATCAGCACTACTATTTGTAGAATGAGAGGACTTTTTCTACAATATGGAAATACATTGTAAACAGTTGACACAAAGGGTCTGTAATGTTTCCTGATGTCCATCTGAACTGGCAACAGATAGAAGTGCAGGAGAGTGCACTGCTGAGCATTAGCAAAAGACTACACGTGTACAAATGGAGCTCCTTTGCCTACTGCACTGTGAGTCTGGCCCAGGGAATTGTCAGATGCTTGGGATACTCGAGTCCCAGAGGTCTGTAATGACAAGCCAAATTTAAGCTAATACTGTGCTGGAAGTGAACTTGTTAATAATGCATTAAATGCATGTTCTGTTATCTCTTAAACAACACCAAAAAGCAAATTCTGCAAAAACAGTAAACCAGTACATTTAGAAAGATAATTGCTTCTCTCCAAAAATCTGAAAACTATTAACAACTAACCTGTTTCTCAATGTCTTCCAACAAACTACTAGCACCAAGGCGAAAGAGCTCTGGTTTCAGCCATTCCACTCCCAGTTCCTCTTTTACCAGCATAAGCCAAGTAATAGCTTCTTTCGCTGTCCGAATGCCACCAGCAGGCTTAAATCCAACCTATATATATAAAAAAATGCAATATTTCATTATAGCCCCAGAAGAACAATCAGCATTTGTTGACTTGCCGTCTAAATCTGTCCGTGGTGTATATAAAAAACTCTGTTCTGGTAAATATCTGATTGTAAGCAGTGTTCGGTCTGGACTAGTGCTGCAAGTCATTCATCAGGCCTCAGTCTTCACAGTGAAAGACAAATTTTTTGTTGTGAGTGAAAGCAAGTGAGGGAGCAATACTTTTGCCCCCTATGCACTTTCTCAGGAACTGGGTTTGACTGCAATTTGCCCATAACACGTTAGGTCAAGGGATTTGGACAGGACCAGGGCTATCTGCATATCAGAGAATCATAGAATGGCTTGGGTTGGAAGGGACCTTAAAGCTCATCCAGTTCAACACCCCCGCCATGGGCATGATTCCACCCAGCAGCTCAGGCTGCCCAGGGCCCTATCCAACCCAGCCTTGAACACCTCCAGGGATGGGGCACACACAGCTTCTCTGGGCAGCATTTGCCAGTGCCTCACCACACTTTCAGTGAAAAATTTTTCCCTGACATCTAATCTAAATCTCTCCTCTTTTAGTTTAAAATCACCCTCCCGTCCTATCACTATCTACCCGTGTGAAAAGTTGATTTCCCTCCTGTCTATGAGCTCCCTTTAAGTATTGGAAAGCTGCAGTGAGGTCTCCCTAGAGTGTTCTACAGGGTGAGAAGAAGCAGCCCAGCTCTCTGTAGGAGAGCTGTCTTTATAGCAGAGGTGCTCCAACCCACTGACCATTTAGTGGCCCTTTTCTGGACCTGCTCCTAAAATCCTACTTCTTTCTTGAGCTGGGAGCCCTGGACCAGGACACAGTACTTGTAATGTAGCTTCTCAAGGGCAGAGTAGAGGGCAATGACCACCTTCCTTGCCCTGCATGGCAGCCCAGGTCACTGTTGGCCTTCTGGGCTGCAAAAGCACACTGCCAGCTAAGTATCACTTACTGCTCATGCTGCAATCTTATTCCAAACAAAGATCAGCAAGAATAAATGCAATTATATAATGTCAAACATGCTGAAATAAAGCACTCAGTGCAACGGACTTGTGTGAAGAGCAATAGGAGGCAGTTGTATTTTATAAAAATCCTAAGTGTCAGAGTAATGCATAATTGTGTTGTAAATTCAAACTTATTTTGAAATTTTTCACTAAAATTTACTAAATGAAGACTCTACAGAGAGTCTACAAGAAATGGATTTTTTTTTCTGTTTTAGAAGAACTGTAAAACTTCTACCAGATACCGGATATGCTTTCAGACACTTGATGAGAGATGTGTCATACCTGGTTAGGTGAACTGCCATGTGTATTAGGACACATGACAGGAAAAAACTATCTTTAAGGCAAAGCATGCCTTGAATCTCATGATCCCATGAGCCAGCACAGAGACAACCTGCTGCACACCCTTCTGGTTATGTGCCATTTACACATATCTCATTCTAAGACAGTATTTGTAAAGCATAGCTATCAAAATCCTGGTCAAGTTTGTTGCTTGCATTACGTCAGTTGTTGGCCAGCAGCAGATTTTTAAAATTCTAGAAGAACAAATAGAATTAAGAAAAAGCTTATCTGCATTAAAGAAGAAAATCTGAACAGTAGCACATAGCGATGCTTTCTACATTTCCTTCTGCCATACGTCTTTATCTTGGTTAGTCCTTCTCTTCAGCCTCCTCATGAAAGAATTATCATTCTGATTTCTGTATATACTTTCCTGAAAACTCACTGCCTTGATTGGTTTCTTTGTACCTTATGGTTATGACAATAGAATCTAAAATTGTCTGTCATTTTAAATAAGTTTGGTAATTTTAATAGTGATTTCAGGACAAACAAACAGAATAAATCCTTCTTTTAACACTGAAGTATTGTGATAACAGCATATTTCCAATAAGATTACAAAGAACAATAACAGGAAAAGCTTGATAAATCTAAACACAAAGACTATATTTTTGTGGATGGATGGATGCATGCCTAAGTGTATGCATACATCTGTTAACATTAGATTTCCAAAAGGAATTTAAAGCACATCAACTGGAAAAGCATCCTCTAGACAATAAATTAAAATACTGGGACTGTGTTTTCCCAAAGGAAGAGAAATCCTAATCAAATTCAAATTTAGAATTCTTAGTAGAAATACTACAGCTCTTCGAGATAATCTGTGGCAAAAACAAGTAAAAAACAGTTAATAAATAAGATAACTAAAAATGCTATGCAAAATTCCTTTCCCTTTTAGCAAATTCTGAAAGCTCTTTGCAAAAAAAAAAAAAAAAAAAAAAAAAAAAACCAACAAAAAGCTGACAAAGGAAAGTCTATCCTCTCCCCCATTTACTGCACATCTGACTGCCATAAAAACACGAAAAGGAAAGGGGGAGGGCATTTAATTCGAGAGTGGTATAAAGTCCAGCTACCACTTCCCTGCTGTTTCACAGCATTTCATTATTTTGCTTAATAAGTTCATCTCCTCAAGAATTTTCTCTTCACCTTATATTATTAAAAGTAATAAGTTTTTCTGGATTGGGGGTTTTCCCAACAGAAAAACCAATTTATGTATGTCCTTCAATAATGACAGGAAAAGATTATTTCCCATTATATTGCACACTTTTCATATCACCACCACAGCTTATCATTCAATAAATGTTACTCTGCAACTTGTTCCTATCCTCGAAGAAGTTTAATTTCTGTATTAACCTGTTTTTCTCAGCCAACGCCTTGCTAGAAAGGATCCCTACAGCAGCAAAATTAGTTTGTTAAAGAAACCATTTAGAAATCTCTTGTCGCTGATAATATTGTCTTCAGTTAATAAAAGCACACAAAGTCAGTTTACATCTAATTCTCTGACATACACAGACATAAGCACTCATTCTGAATAACACATTTTATACCACGAATACATTCTTTTAAAGCAAAAGGTGAATTCCACATTTGTATCCAATTATATGTACAAAGCTGTGCTGACGCCTAGGCTTTGGCACTTGGCTCCTGCAAACAGCACCTGTGTGGAGGCAAGTCACCTGGCTCAAGGGATCTGCCTCCAGTTGGCAGCAATGATGCTTCTGCAGAAGCAAGACTAGAGAGGCTAGAGCTGTTGCATGGTAGGCAGAGATGCAGACTGGGGAAGGGAGAAGTGAAAGCAGCCTCATCCAGACAACTACAGAGAGCAGAAGGACACATGTAACCTGTTGTGATGTGCTCCTCAAGCTCCAGCAGCCCCTGAAGCCATCTCATCTGTCCCACTGATCATCCCACATCCCAGTATCACATCATCTGTTGATAGGAACGAAGCATCAGTTGGAAAGGATATAAAGGTGGCCCGGAATTGGGGAGAGAGTCTTAGCTAAATGACACCTCCTTCCTTGAGGCCACAGGTAAGGGAAAAACCCAATGCTGAGTACCTGCAGCAGATCTGGGTGGTGACGCATTGGAATAGGTTGTCCAGAGAGGTTGTGGATGGCCCATCCCTACAGGCATTCAAGGCCAGGCTTGATGTGACTCTGGGCAGCCTGGTCTAATGGCTGGCGACCCTGCCCACAGCAGGGAGATTGAAACTAGATGATCTTTTCAACCCAGGCCTTTCTATGATTCTATGATCTAAGAAGGAGCTCTGATTCTCTGCAGATATAGGAAATGGAAGGTGGCATTAGCCCTTCTGAATAACCTCCTCCTCTCTCTGCTCTAGCAGCAGGATAGATGCACAGACTTCTCATAAACTTCTCTCTGCTCCTCACCTCCCCGACCTTCCTTGACAGTGTCTTGACTATCAGATAAAGGGTGCAATGCTCTCCCAGCCTGTCTTGCTCTCTCAATTTTGTTTGAGATGGAGGGAGAGCAAGACAGGCTGGGAGAGCATTGAACCAATTGGAACCAATTGGATCTGCCCTCTTGTTGCCTTTGAAAGCTCCTCCAGCAAGGGAGAAATGAGCAGAATTTACTCTTTGGGTTGCCATAACTAAGTCAGAAAATAGAGTCACGTTCTCTGGACGAACTCTTGGTGGCTGTATTATGGGAGTATGTCGATCACTGTCAGCTTGAGATTCTCCCTGTCATTGTGATGACCATTTAAATATCTTACATGGTAAAACAAAACTCAAAACTAAATGCATCATGCGATGTACCAAAATTGCATGAGGTTTTAGGGAATTAACTGACAGCTACTCAAGAGAGGAAAGGCAAAAGTGTGTTTTGGTTTTGGATTTTTTCTCTGTTTAAATTACTAGTAAAAAGAAAGAAGCATACAACAGAGAAATCCCATTGCCCACTACTATTGCGCTATAATCATGGAAGCTAATATATGCAAATTTACAAATACTGCATTTTGAAAATCTTACAGTCTTACAATCTTCTGAGTAAACCTGTTTGGTTCATTTTCAGAAGGGTCATGAGAATTACCTTAAAGCCAGTTTGCCAGTAGAATTCTTTAATGGCTCGCATCATGACTATTCCAACTGGTAGAGTCGCATTTTCCACTTCCTTTCCTGTAGATGTCTTTATAAAATCAGAACCTGAAAGGAAGTAAAAATCTTTATGGTGGTTTTAGAATGAAAACCACTGTGCATATGTGTAGTTCACACCCTCCGAGGATGTCCTCATCCTTCACAGCAATTACAAAGCTGTGATCATCATCAACAAGGACATCCTTGTGGAGTCCATGTTAACTTTGCACCTGCAAAGACTAAAGCAGGAAGGTGAGGTACCCGTCTGGTTTCAGAACAACTCAGGCATCCCAGAGGCTAAATGAAAACCTCAGATCTTAATTCTCTGCTCTAGAAATCACATCAACTATCCTCTCAATAAACTCAAAAATGTTACAAGGGCTGCTCCAAAACTAATGCCTCCTATTGTACTAAACTGACTCACAACATCAGAAACTGATGTTGGTGATATGGCAGTAAAGGTTGAACCTCATCACCAGTATTCTATTACATTTTGTTTCCATGTGATAGATGGCAACAGAGGGGCAATCTAACAGAATGGCATCTGATATGGAAGCGCATATGAAGGAAAGGTGTGCCACTGAATTCCTCCATGTGGAAAAAATGCCACCCATTGACACTCATCAATGCTTGCTGAAATTTTATAGAAACCAAACAGTAAATGTGAGCACAATGAGGCGGTGGGAGGTGCCAAGTTCTGGACAGCCATGCTAAGCTGTTACACCACAAGATGAAGAACATCTCTGTCAGCTCATCTGTGTGTGTGAATCTGTAGGTTACAACTGCAGACTGTTATTTATGTGTACGTATCAGCTTCAATGCACTGGAAACGATGGTGGCAATGTTGGAATATTGCAAAGTTTGCACCAGGTAGGTCTCATGAATGCTCAGTGAGGAAGAGAAAGATCACCATATTCAAGTTTGTCAAGACCTACTGAACCAATACAAGGCTGAAGGTGACAGTTTCCTGGATCACATAATTACTGGTGACGAGAAGTGCTGTCATTCGTTACTATGAACCAGTGTCAAACTGGCAGTCCATGGAGTAGCCACCTGAATTCCCCATCAAAGAAAAAAAATCAAGATGGAACCTTCAGCAGATAAAAGTGATGTGCACCATCTTTTGGGACAGAAAAAAGGTAATCATTCTGGATTTCCTGGAACTCAGACAGATCGTCAACTCTGACCACTATACCGTCATGCTGACTAAGCTGAAAGCTCAAACTTCCAGAGTCAGGCTAGAGAATAAGAAAACTTTACTCCTACAACACGATAACACCAGGCCCAGTACCAGTTTGAAGACCGTGGAGTACATTGCCAGCTTTGGTTGGACTGTCCTACCACACTTGCTGTAGTCCAGATTTGGTGCCCTGTGACTTTCACCTTCTCAGGTTGATGATAAAGATGGACTGCATGGGCAACATTTTCCTAGCAATGATATCATCACAGCAGCTGTGAAACAGTGGATCACCTCTGCTGGTGCAAATTTTTATGAGCACAGCATGCAGGCTGTTGTTAATTGGTGGCCAAAATGCAAAGTTAACGGTGGTGACTATGTTGAAAAAGAGTGCCTAGTAGCTGAGAATTTGTTGTACTGAATAGTGTTATTGTGCTTTTTATATCTGTTGTAGATTCCATGGAAATAAATAGGAGGTATTATTTTTGGACCAACTTACATATATATTCCTGTATGGACATACATAATATATGTGTGCTACCTATGTTACATATATATAAAAGGAAGATAGCAGATTAACAACAAGAACAAAAAAAAGCCAATGATTTTCTCTGAACAAATTTTGCATATAAATCAAAATTTTAATATTTCCACAAGGATCTTTCAGAATAGAAACAATTTTCATCAGGTTTATAATACAACTTTTCATCAATTTGGTCTCATATTTGACAGTCTAGTATCTTACTTCAAATAGCTGTTTAAGGTGAAAACAAAAAAATCCCATGTGTGTTCAATGAAACTAGCTGTATAATACTGTAAACAGGGAAACAACTCCTTTCTTATGCACTTTGTAATTGTAACACTGCAAATTATTACATTTACAGCCATGGTCTGATATAACACAGTAACAATATAAAAAAATATGTGTTATTTAAAGAGGGAGACTTAACCTTGACTCATTGTTTATTTCACGTTTTCTCTCTTTTACACAACTTTCCTCACCTGTCCTGAATATTTGTGTAGTGTTCTTGTTCCTTTTTGGTGTTCTGGGTGGGCTTAAAATAAATTCAGCAGTGCAATATTACAGAAAGCTAAGAAATGAGCAGAAAGAATTGCTTTGCAGTGTCTGATCTTTCACTGACACAATACAGTGACAAAAGTTCTTTAATTGCAATAGAGCATACTTCACCCCTGGGAACCTACTTCTTCTTAGAAAAGGTGTACTGTGGGATCATTAATTATCAGAAGTAATCGTGAGGAGAAGAGGGCTAATTCAAACACAGCGTAGTAGTGCATCATCCACTTAAGTCAATTGGAACTGCATCTGCTTCCACTTCAGATTTGGCTTAGTCCATTTCGTCTCTTATTTGAATGATGAAGCCTCTATGACATCCCCTAGAGTAAGAAAGGGAACTTTCATTGCTGGCTCAAAGTAAGGGGATGCCTTGACTACATTCTGACAGTATGCTGTAATACGCTCCAGAGACCTGTCTTCCTGATGCAGGTTGGCATGCAGCTAGGTTTCAACCTGCTGGGGAGTTGAGACAAAACCATGCATGTTTCAATGTCCTGCAATTTAAACATAATCAAATTTCATCACTAACATTGCCTCCTGTAAATCCGTGTTTGTTTTTATCTGCAGGTTTCCTGCCCAGGCAGTCAGTGGTGTTTAAGCTGCACCATGCTACAACATTCCCCATTCAAAACTGAAATGACTACTCAGGAAACAAGTTCTAACTGCAAAGAAGCTGCAATACGAAAAAGAGCCAATTAAAAGTTGATTGAGTCTTGCAGGGAACTGAGCACGTATGAGAAATAGTTGAGTTATATATTTCAGAGCTATCCTCTGTCAGAGAGACAGTATGGACATCTGATAGTCACATTAAAACAAATAGTGGAAGTGAAACTTTAACAGTGCCAAATTATACTTTTAATTTCCCTTTTGAAATGCAGCACTTAAAGTCCTTCATTGCAATACTTTTCATTTTTTCTAGTATAAGGTAAGTCAAAGCTTTTATAAGTCTTATAATTACAAGTCTCTGTGGTACAGTTTCATTAAAAACTTTCATTAAACAACAGCTGCCCTTGTATATGGTCTTCTAATCAATTTGGTCAAACAGAATGACTTCTAATCAGCTGTTGATAAAAATAGAAGATGAAATTTTAATTCTAATAGATTAACCACAAACTCAAGATAGTCTTCAGAATTCATCTAGCTCTATTCTCCAGTGGATTTAACGACTATTCAGCAACTCATTACTAAATAGAACAAGATGAACATTTTCCAGTTCATTAAAGAAATGTACTATGTATTTTTGCATTGTCCTCATGATTCGTTACAGGGAGTCTTAATTACAAGATAATGGATAATGGTTATTAAATGCAGACTCCAGTAATGAAGCTCTATTCATTTGCGAGCCTCAGAGACTGCAAAGAGGGGAAAATAAAATTACTAGCTTCAAAAGATTAACGGATCAAATTATTATTCAATTTTGAAAATCTCATTCAGACTTCACAGAAACAAGAAGAGATTAAAAACTAGTATTAGTACAAAAGTAGTCCATTTATATATTTATTTTTAAATAATATCTTAAGGCTATTACCAGAATAATCAGCTTTAGATGTGATTATTAGACAAACATAGAGCCAATTTAGTAGCATCCTCTACCAAAGAAAACAATATATTTTTATTTCCTGAACAAATTCTATTCATGATACAAGAGCTTCCATGCAGAACTCCAGGCAGCCTCTCACAGAATTCAGAAGATGCATGCTACCAAAGCACTCTGCAACGTAATGTGTTATTAAAGTGGAGATTTCAGTAATGAAAAGGGGGATTTAAAAATCAACCGCTGCCATAAAAAGCACCTCATTAAGTAGAATTTATGCCAACCTTGTAATAACAGAAGTGTTTCATCAATTCTATTTCTTATTCATGTTTTCAAAAACAAGTCTAAGGAATGAAGTTCAGTAGAAGTTTCATCTGGAAACTTAGGTGATGATTTAGAACCCCAAATTTATCACCCATCTTCCCATTTTCCTATGAATATATACATGCAAATATCCAGACCGATGTTAAATTACCCCGTGGGTCGCTTGTTGCTTTCTCCTTCATTTGGGTAGGTTACAAAAAAGACTTACAAAATGAGTTTTTCAAGATAGACTTGTAGACCCAGTGAGCCTGGAAAAGGGCACATTTTCACTCTTTTTCACAGTGCAACGATTCACTGAATCAGTAAAGAGTGCAGACATCAAATCCCCTATGCAACACCGCAGCATCAGATGCCTGTTTCAGCTGGGCTTGCTGTGAACCCAGGAACAGCAACAAGGCCCAAGCAAGTAAAAACTGCATCACCTCAATTTAAATGGAGACAGAAATTTGTATAAACCACGAGGAATGTGACCAGTGCAGTCTGTACGGAGAAACTGTCACTGAAGACCATTTAAACCAAGCCAGCTGGATTTGCACATGATGAAAATAGTGGCTTAAGCATCTTGAACCTACGCCTAGAGGTTAAGACGAGACCCACTATTTATCCCATATAGTCATTAAGCCTTAAGCAGTGTAGGGAAAGACTCGCCCAAGTCAAGCAATTGGCGGGGCAAGAATTCAATGTCCTGTTCTTCTGAAGGTCAGTATTGAGCTGGCCATCCTACTGCTATCTCCTCCATCATATCAAAACATCACAAAGCTTCCCTGTCCCATGCAAAAATGAAGCAGAGCGTGAGAACCAAATAATGCTACTTAGCTGACAGCATCCGAGAAACATATTACGGTTCCATAATTAAGCAATAAGCAATAATAAGCAGTATGGCAATTGAGGAGTAATCACAACCTTTTGGTTGCAAAGTGCTTCAAATGCCCTTGGGGAACGATTATAACTATAGAGTCTGAGTTGCTGCCTTACTCTTAAAAAAGAACAAAGACACATCTGGCAGTTTTAAACAACAGTTCAGAGACATATGCTTGCAGAGGGACAATTATGCCATGTTACCTAGTATGTACTTCTAGTGAGTAAAAATGTATCTGGTTGCTGCAACTTGGCTATAACAAAATGTGGCAACATGGGGTAGATGCACTCCCTTACAGGACTTCTCAGTCCAGTGGCACAGAGTCATGCTGTTGAGGAGACAAGTGTAAGCTTCTGTTGTTTGTGCTGGCAAGGCAGCTGTAATAATATCACTATCAAATACATATACAGCTCCATGAGCAAGACTTTTTATTTTATTTTATTTTATGAGTACGTAAAAAAGAGGATCTTAAGATCAAATATCTGAAAATGAGTGGCCAGGCTAACATGAGCAGCTAATTCTTATTAGCTGAGACATCACATTAGTCCACTTACACATCCTCACTCTACTGCAGTTGCAAGATAAAATATATTTCCTTACAGCTTAATTTTGCCATTTAAGAGAAGAGAATACACATCTGTGACAACATGCTTCAGCAGTAGCTCACTGAGCTGCTTCAGCTCCATCACACATGGCTACTGTGTCAGACCACTTGTCTTTTCAGAGCCCGCAGCTACGTTACCATTTTTGAAATTGCTGGCTTACAATTTGGTATTTTGTGAACTAAATTTTGCAATTCTTTTCTGAAAAGCGCCTGCATGAAGCAAAAAATGAATCAGAACGTGGGGCTCCATGTTTAATGTCTGTTTACAAATAAGACAACCTTTCTAATGACCTACCCTATCATCTCAGTTGGTTTTCAAGACTAGAAATGGATGCTTCCTTTCCTGTACACCATCTCTGATAACGGGCAATCTGCAGGCCAAATAGTGCCCTTAGGAACAATTATGCACACACATGAAGGGACAAATTATTAAGTCCATACTTATGCAAAATTCCCTGTAGGTGATCTCTGAAGGAATTCAGCATCGCTGAATTATGTATAGCTTGCTAATGCACTATTATAGTATCTACCACAGGTCTCCATAGGATACTATTACTTAATTAGTATTAGATTCTTGTGTGTTCATTTAAAATGTGTTTAGAATAGGTTCAAAAGGTTCAAAAGAACGATCCATACCACTTTCTTTAGTTCTGCTACAAGGCATTGGCTTTTGTTATTTTTAGAGCATTTCTTTCAGTCCAAACCCTACTTGTGCATAGTAAAAGAGAAAAGAAATAATGGACATACTCTGACCTCAGTGACCACAGCTGGGATCCCCGTTAGTGGTGACACCTGGTTTTAGGCTTCAAACCACACTAAAGCACAGGAAAGAAACACATGTTCCCAGTCCCTTCCCACAGTACCAAACAGAAGCAGTGTTAGGACTGTATGAGTGCAGGAGCAGTACAGGCAGTCATGTGCCTCTGCAGAAGTCCTCCCTTGTCCTCTCCAATGAAAAGCAGCAGGATACACTCCCAAGAGCAATGAGTGTGACCACAAAGAAGATTAAGGAATCCCTGTATCATTATCTACTTGTTAAATGTTGCGCTACTTCCCTGAGATTTTTATGTTATTTATTCAAAAATGTGAACCAAGCATCACACTCAAGGGCTTTACAGTATACAACCTATATTAACCTTATTTCTTTTTGCAGATGGCAATACTAAAACTGGGTAAGCAGTTTGCCTAATGACACATGACAAGCCAAAGGTAGAATGAATAAATAAACCAATGCATTCCAACACCTAATGGTAACCATACAATAATCACTAAGAAAAAAATGTACCTTTCCTCTCAGCTTATCTAGTCCAAGTGCTGTTTATTTCTGAGTTAACAGTGTGGAGAGAGGTGGGCCCATGCCAACCTCATAAAGTTCAACAAGGCCAAGTGCAGGGTCCTGTATCTGGGTCGGGGCAATCTCAAGCACAGATACAGTTTGAGTGACAAATGGCTTGAGAACAGTGTTGAAGAGAAGGATTTGGGGGTGTCAGTTGATGAGAGATTCAACATGAGCCAGCAATGTGCGCTTGCAGTCCAGAAGGCCAACTGTATCCTGGTTTGCATCAAGAGAAGCGTGACCAGCAGCTTGAGGGAGGGGATTCTGCCCCTCTGCTCTGCACTCATGAGACCCCACCTGGAGTACTGTGTCCAGTTCTGCAGCACCCAACACAGGAAGGACATGGAACTGTTGGAGCGGGTCCAGAGGAGAGACACAAAGAGGAGGACTGGAGCACCTCCCCTATGGGGACAGGTTCAGATCTAGGGCCCTTCAGCCTGGAGAACAAAAGGCTCTGAGGAGACCTTAGAGCAGCTTTCCAGTACCTGAAAGGGGCCTACAAGAAAGCTGACTTTTTGTAAGGGTGTGTAGTGACAGGATGAGGGGAAATGGTTTTAAAACAGAAGAGGGTAGATTTAGACTAGATATTTGGATGAATTTTTTTTACTGTGAAGGTGGTGATAAACAAGAACAGGATGCCCAGTGAGGCTGTGAATGCCCCTTCCCTGGAGGCATTCGAGGCCAGGCTGGATGGGGATTTGAGCAACCTGGTCTAGAGGTAGGTGTCCCTTCCTATAGCAGGGGGGCTGGAACAAGATGATCTTCAAAGTCTCTTCCAACCCAAACCATTCTACGATCTTTCACTAATGTGTAGAATACGGTTTGCCACCAGTCTGAGCACGACACAAAACACAGGAGACATCAATACAAATCTCCTTTCTGCACTAACATGAGAATATGAGTTCTGCTTGGGAGCATGCCTCCATGCACCCACACAGAAGGTAAGACTGATGGCATAGTGTTAGCCCAGCTGACTGGACCCATGCCATCTTCTCAGCACAACACCCGTGACAAAACAGGAGGCAGCCATGGCACTTTTATGCAGTGAAGAGAAGAGTGGACTGGGTCGAAAGAGTAGCAATACAATTATTTTAAGAGAGGGATGTTCCATAAGCTACCAAAGTACTTGAAGAGTAGAAGAACTATAAACAACCCCAAATAATTCCAGAATAAAATAGTTTACAAACTGCACTGTAGAGCTGGCAACAGTACAGTGTTACTGTTGAGTGTAGCTGTAGCACTGCATAAAATCTAGAGGCAGTGCTCTGCAGCGTGCTTGGAGGAGAGCCCACAGCAGCAGAGCTGCTCCCACTTGTTGCCACTGCCACCTTCACTGTTACACAGAGGCTTCCCTCAAAAAGGAAGTCACACCTTCAGCATTCCCTTCCCACTCCTTGCTGCAAAGACAGCAAAGGATGAATTCTGCATAAAAGAACTAAAGGTTATAAAAATGCATAGTCTCTGTACAGGAATGTGGATATGGCCATGGACTAGGAGGAGAAGGTGACCTTTTCCTCCTTTGGCAGTGTTACTATCACACATACAGCACCTACAAGTATGCTGGGTTTCTGAGAAGGAACCACTACATACTTTCTTATCACTTTACAAGCTGTTGCAAAAACAAGTTGCTGCTTCATCAAACAACATAAAAGCTGGTCTCTCCTTTCAGATTAGGGGCAGGCATTCAGGTTCTGAACACTGAGCCCTGTGCTCTCACTGAGCTGAGTGAAAAAAGAAAATTTTGTGGGAGAACCCAGATGCTATTTGAAAATTTCACCCATCAATCTTAACTTAAAAACATTGAATTGCATTGCATGATTTACTTGCTCACACTTTAAATAATCTAAGCAATGATAAGCCATCCTAAACTGTGATATAATTAAACCAGCCATGTTCTAGGCATCTATTGGCGTTCCTGGCTTTGGATCAATATATCTTAGTCTCTCAAAATGCTGTCTACTACATGACATTTTACAAACTGTGGCTAAAGCCCTGATATATCTACCACTAATTGCACTAGTACTTGGAAGGAAATAATAAATATCCATGACTGCTTGGAATCATAGCACTACATGGCATTTCATATACCATTTTGTAGCAACCAGATTTAGCTTTGTACCATTTAATGTTGATATCAACTCAGAAATAAATATGTTAACATTAAAACTCAGGTATGCTTACATACTATCTATTAGCTTGTAACAAAATTACTTACATTGAAAGAGCAGCTTAAAATCCATTTGGAGATACTCCATACTGAACAATGCAACTAGAAAATTAATCTGCTTTATTAAGATTGGAAGGTGCTATGAATTTTAAAGATTAAAAGAAAAGACACATAGTAGAGCCAAAATCATGACACCTCAATGTCACTTTGAGTGTTTTTCAACACTTTGTAGCAAAAGCAGTTTAAGATTCTGTTCTGACTCTAACCCAGAGGAAGGCGCGATTGATTTTTGAGATTTAAAAGTCATGTCTTAATGCCACAGTCAGAACCTGCTCAGCATCCATCCTCTCTGTTATGCAGAAGACAAATATCCAGCATTGGCTGCTCAGCCATTTTGTCCCTACACAGAAGAAGGCAGCTGGCACAGGCAGAGGCTTCTCCAGCACTTCTGTGTTGGGGAAATTTTCATTGTCACAGAAATTTCCCAAGAGTCAATGTCCTGACTTTGCCTGAAAAATATTAAGTGACAGATCTCACCAGACCCCAGTCTGTATCGTCTTTGTTTCTTCCTGCCTTGAAGAAATCAGATGGTAGTTATATGCTTGCACAGCAAGTTCAACCACCTCCCTCCAGTAATCACGTGAGTATGTGGAAAATGCTAAAGCACTTGGTTTACTTTTTATGACACTTGAAAATCATCAATACAATCAACTTATGAACCATGGGTGTAGGTGTTGTACTTGCATCCTTCTGACACAACAAGTACCAAAAAAGAAACACCCTGGAAAGACTTAGTTGCAAATAAGGTAGTGTATTTCAAGGCAGAACTGTCAAAATGACAAAAACCATCAGTTGTTTCTTCTTTTTCCATAATATAATTTAATAATATATACATTTAATTATAAGAAGCTTACTCACAGCTCCTCCTTCCCAGCAAGTCTGCATCTCAGAGTGCTTCCTCTTTTCCCATCTTGATAATTTGATAGCTGGCAGAGCTGCAAAAAACCTGCAAGTGTGGGCTGCGGTGTGGAGTGTTTTCACTACTGTCAGGAGGGTTATTTCAGAAGGTTTCTAGCTCTTCAGGTGGCCTGAATACCAGAAAACTTGCTGCCCAAACAACAACAAAAAACCCAACCAAAAGCTCTGACTGTGCAGCCACACTCTGAGCAGGCAGCACTTCTCAGCTGGGGGTCAGGGAAAGGCACACTCCTGTGTTTTTTTGTTAGGAAATCTTTTTTTTCCCCCTCAGCTGTATTATTAATGATGCTTACATGGCAAAACTAACAATTTTATTTCAAAGGGATATTTTACGAAGGCATGTTGCTGATTTTTTCCAGCATAACAATCTATAAAAAATTAGTTAAAAAAAGGAAAGAAATCAAAAGAACTCTTAAGCACCATCAGCAACTCATAAGAAGGTATTTAACATGCTGGGACGTTGTTTCTTCCCCTCCACTTGTCAGAAGTCTGTGTCCTAATCTGGTCAGAGAATGCAAATACGGTAAGCACTGTGAACCAAAAGTACCAAATATCAAACAACGGCCTGGCTTTTGGTTAAATGTAACTGATATGGAAATACATATTTGGTTAACACACTGGCAAAATGAAGATGATATTCTAATTTTCAAATCTAGACGTTATCTAGACATTTTACTTTATTTAAACCAATGCTAAAAACATGTCATTTTGAATACCAGCATTTCTGTCTTTTTATTGAAATACTGGGAATAAAAGAAATTGTGTATCAAATTCTCTTTGTGCTAGATATATGTATCCTCACTGGTATTAGTGGAGAGTTATTAAATGTCACTATTCATTGAGAGTGCATTTAATGTATTTCTTACAAAAAAAAAAAAAATTATCTATCTAAAGTTCATATCTTTTGCATGGAAAAATACTTTAGAGCCTTACTTTGATAGCAATGGCTTCTTCAACCACGCTTACACATTCTGTAACAGAAGAGGTTAAACAGAAAATTATCCCTGGCTTGCCACTTGGCAAAATGCAGCACTGGTGATAGTATCAATGTCACACAGGGAAGCACAACCACCTCATGATGCCTTTCCTTCTGAAATATTAAGCTCTTGGCACAATAGAAAAAGCTGTCCATACTGTCTCCCCACTTGAGTTTGGTCCTAAGCATGCAAAGTTTAGATCACACGAAACACAGCAGTGAACAAAGGTACCCAAGGCTGCACCCTAAAGGAACAGATACAATTACGTAACAGATCCTAACCCAGTAAACTCACAGCCCTGCAGGATCAACACTTAGGAGCAGTGACTTCTAACAGTGCCTAAATTGGTATTTATACTTATTGTAGTGGCTCATGATTACTCTGTCAAGAGTGGGATCGTGACACACACTTTATTTCCATACTCAATCTAAAAGAAAACTATAAAAGTTTAAATCCTCTGTCCTTTCTTTTCTTATTACTAGAAGGTGAATCTAATTGAGTAAAAGGTAACCATATCATAAGACTTAAGATAAAAGAAGTTTATAAAACCTGTCACCTATCTTTTTCTCCTTGCCATCTCAATAAAGCTGTCATTTTTCCAAGTCACTGAATCACAACTAAAGTCACAAAGAATCGTGCGTTTAGCATTTCTCTACATCAAAGCACACACATACACACCTGTAAGTATTTACATTCAAAAACATCATCTGAAGCTCAGTACAGCAGTGTAGCACGTGCTTTGTCTAACAACTAAACAAAATATCCACTTTGATAGCCATCTTTTGTAGAGTGCTTTAAAGCTCTCAAACATCTTCCGAAAGTAAAAATCAATTGTCTCCATTTAATTAGCTATCTCTTCAGACTTTCTGTGATCAAAATGACTGAGTTAAACAAAATGGTTACTACTAACAGGAGGCTGTTGTTAACCGGAAAGCTAAGATGGGTGTGTACATGGGGAGATCAGAAGAAAAGGATGCTGCTGCATGCTGTTAGCTTCTTCGTTGTGAATTTATAAAGGGGAGTGAAAATGTAAGATGAGGAGAACTAGCAAGAACTTTAAAAGGATTAAAATCTCAGGAACCAGCTATGTCAAAGAAAAATGGAACATGGATTCAGCCCTAAAAAGATAAAATTATTCAACAATTTATTAAAATAGTTCATCATTGTAATTAAAATCCAAGTGCCTACAAAAAAAAAGTTGCACAAGAAAGGTAATTATTTATGAGGAGACTTTTAAAAGCCATTTGTTGTGAATTTAGTAGAGGATCAGTCTAAAAGAGCCGGTAATAAAAAGAAGTTATTTGTTTATTCATAAAACTTATTCTGGTCTAGCATACCGCTAAGAAACCCTAACATCTGCTCAATGGCAGCTGTAAGTAACATTAGGAACACTCAGTCAATTTATATGCTTCTTTTTTATTAAAAAATAAACAGGTCTTTTTAAATTATTCACTAGTATATTTAGATAAAATTCTGTGCTGTAGCAATGCACATTTTGTGGAGAGGCGTCTGCAAGCTTTGTATGATCATGATGATCTAAACCTTTCTACGTTTCACTTTAGTCTTTATTTGATGTCCCACCTAATTTAGCAAATGAAAATGTAGAAAACCTAGAAGCTGAATGAGAATCACAGCTATGAATAATACAGAATGCATCACTGATGCCTCAAATGCCCTATCTCCTCCCAACTTGCATGCATTCTAGTCTTATCTTCCCTTTGCTTTCCACCATTTAAAACTTACTCTCAGACAGTTGCAGCCTCTCTCTTGTTTATGCCTTTCATGAAACAGACCTTAGACAACAACCTCAGCTGGCAGAACTGTTTGCTGAACTATTGCCAAGTAAGGAATTGCAGCAGTGATAGTAATTAATAATACTTTGTTCTAATTCAAAGTATTTTCATTTTGCAAAGTGGTTTGCATATTCCCATGTTTCGCTGCAGAAGCAGTGCACAAGAGGCAAAGGAACCCCTTAAATCCTCAATATTTCTCTTCATCCACCACCCTATCATGCACTCATATACTTATACTTTTTTAACTCTCTTGCATTTCAGTGGAAAAATACATTGCTGTCTTCCTAGGTTTCTCTCACGTATTCAATTCTTACTTCATACTAACAGCAAGTCTCTCCTAATGAACACATAAGGAAGATCAAAAGCATGGAGTAGCTCTATTTATTTTACTAGGATTGTTTGGTTTTACTTTTAAGCAGTAAGCCAGCATTTCTGCAGTGCACTTTGGAGGCAGTTAGTTAAAAACTAGGCAAGGTGTAATTCTAATCCAGGCACTGGAAGTGGCTGAAAATGGCGCTGAAGGTCCCAGTAGAGCCTTCTCAGAGCTGCAACTGCACTGCGATCATAACCAAGCAAACTGCTCAGAAGCTAAATCTGGTTACATCCAAAGAGGCCACAAACTGTTCCTGATTACAACAGAAATATAAGCAGTTAGCTATCAAGAGCACAGACGTAGTGTCTTGTTACCAGAGTACCACATGCCAATGCTACCTTTCCTCATGCTGGCATCTGAAGGCCTGGAGAAACATGGCACTTTTTCCATTACACCCCACCAAGATGCTTTCTCATCTAGAGGTTTGGGTTCCTGTCAAAGCTCCATTTATGTGTAAGGCTTTGCATTTCCCCTGAGCTCTCTGCATGTCCATTTTCCAGGACCAGTGGGAAGGATGCTTTTGAAGATACATGATTCATAATTTCCTTTTGCATAATTTAAGTTTAATGTGCTGTTGGAATATGGAACATCTCCATTTGTTTCCTGTCTGGTTCTTTAGAGATGAATTAACAAATCTTCCTGATAAACTACAAAACTTTTCTGCTGCAATGTGTGAGATAGGCTGATCAGCAGGACACTGAATTGGCAGTGTAGTGGCAAAGTTTGTAGAAGGAAGAGTTTTTGCTTGCAAAGTTCTGACATCAACAAGGAAGGAAGCTTTCCTACATCTTAGATTTACTGAGAATACAGGAAATCAGCTTGAGAAATCAGTACACTGCAGGGAAAGTCACTCTATAACAGAAGTGCTAGAGGGAGGGAGACATCAAAGCGGCAAAAGACAATCAGATGTCAGATCCCTGTTGACTTGCCATGGACCATGGACTTAGCTGTCATCTTTGTCTTTGAAAATACCCCTCAAAAGCAGGACTAGTAAAGGAAGCTCTGGAAAAGCCACTGAAGTTGGATAACAGTAAAATACACATAGTAAGAAACTAGATATTACCTTATCTAAGAGATGTTAAAATTAAGAACTATCATTTTATTTATCTATGATTTTCTCATTTGAGAAAATTAATTGTAAAAGATATAAACCAGACTCATTTCCCACATGGTGAAATTCCAAAGTATTGTATCAAAGAATTCCTTCCATTCCTTTCAACATCTTCCCAACACGGGTTGTCCTTTGGTGCTGTGAATCAAAGGAGCCTGTGAGACAAATGAAGCAATCAAAGTACTTACCAACAAAGTTCTGGCTCCTTCACAACTCATCAAAAATGGTGCAAATAACCGCAAGAGCACGTTGGGAAAAGCTATGGTGAAGAATATTACTATACTCCACTGTCATATTCTGATCAAAACATTTTCCTTTGAAAAAGGACTGACAAACTATGAATACGACCTTTTACATTCCAGTTTAAAACATATAAGGAATGGAAGCTGTTAAATGCAAGCTTAAATGCCTGCAATCAAATAGTCAGTCCTATTTAGCTCAGCGAGGAATGTGTTTGTAGTAACATGCAACCCAACAGTAAGCTTGTACATTCAGCCTGTTTCTCTGCACTTAATGAAGTAACGCCTGAAAATACTGTGTCAGCACTATTAGGAACTGATCTGTTAAAAGTTAGTGGATGTCTTTATACTGATCTCAGTATATTTTAAGATCCAGCTTACTGGTAAGAACTCTATCCACAATCTTCTAAAGACTAAATTGTTTTGTATAACTAATTTTCGTCCCACTTTAATGTCTCAATATGGAATTTGCTTATATGTCCACCTTTTGGCACGCTTCTTTGTTTTCCTTCCACAGCATTTCTCTTCCTGATGAGTAAATGCGTTTGTTTGAATGAGTGTCTAAGAGTGTTTCAAGATGTTCAAGATCATGTACTCCCAGTGTATTCTTCCATTCAACATCTTTCTGTTTAGAAAACTGATTTCACATTCTACTATTATAGGTGTATGCTTCAAAATAATTTCATAGAATAACAGAATCATAGAATGGCTTGGGTTGGAAGGGACCTCAAGGATCATCAAGCTCCAACACCCCCCATCTGCAAGCAGAGTCACCAACCTCCATATCTAATATTAGACCAGGCTGCCCAGGGTCCCATCCAACAAGGCCTTGAACACCTCCAGGAACGGGGCATCCACAACCTCTCTGGGCAGCCTGTTCCAGCAAGCACCTCACTACTCTCTCTGTAAAGAACTCATGAGGCCCTGCCACCTTAAAATTAACAAAAAAATCCCAGGATCTGCAAACCTAAAATCATGCTTAGTTTATTTCCACATCTATATTAAATTGCTGTTAAGGGACTGTATTTTCTAAGTGGTGTTCTACTTGCAATCTCTTAAAAGATACTTTAATATTTCATAAGCCAATTTTGTATAATTGATAGATACGGTAAATTAAATATTTATTTCTATTTTTCACTTGTTTAGTGGAATTTAGCACCTGCTGCTAACACAATAAAAAAACAACCTGAAATATCAGAGAAATAAATAGTACCCTGTGCATCTATTGATTTTACATAATATTTCCATGTTTTAAAATTGCATTCTCTCAAACCATTACCTTCAGTATCAGAGCTTCACAGATGCAAAGGTTTTTGCTATGAAGCCGTGTTATTTTGATGGCATGTTTGACTAGACTATTCACTGTGCAACGATTTCTGAGTCTGAGGCGATACGAAACTTCAAAAGTTTTAATTCAAATTCTAACAAATTATTTAACATAGAAACAAGATTTCATTCATGGGGAAAATTAACGCAACAGGGGTGCCTTCTCACCTCTCTGCATCAGTTGTTGTAAATTGAAAGTATACCATTTAGATATTCCTTAATTAACATGCTTTGAGAAGATTTTGACTATCAGCAAAAGAAAAACACTATCCAGGCATTTAGGATAATTTCTTAATAGAAGGCTGACCCCTCACAGCAGTATGCCACACTGTGAGTATCTGCCCATTCACTGTAATCTATTTCACACTAGTTTCAGAGACTGAAGTGTAAATGGCTACCTTCTCATAGGTCAAGTAGCAGAAATCTGTGCAGATGGGGATTCAAACTCTTCTGATATGCCACAACACTAAAGCATAGCAAAAGAGATGTATAGGACACATGGCAAATCTCTTCTATTTTGTGTAGAGTGCTATTAAAATGGTGGAAGGGAGGTGACCTCTCTGCAGCTATGGACAGTGCCAGTCAATTCCGCAGTGCACACTGTCATCACCCTTGAGCACTGTGGCAAGCTGTACCAGCTCCTGTCTTCACTGTCATTGCCAGGATTGGCTGTGCTGGGAAATCACAGTCATATGCATCCACCAGAACATTCCCAGAATTTCTCTTGCTAAATTTCCCAGTTTCAGCTGTGACCAAGGGTGTTCCATCTTCATGTGCAGACAGGGAAAATTTATTCCTTCTAATGACAGGAACGTACTTCTGCTTGTATCTTAATTTACTAGACCTCACTAAAGCCCTATGAAATGTGCAATGTCAATTTTATGCATGGAAAAACAGAGAAGTTAACTGAGTTGTCAAAGGTGAAGGCAAGCCAGGATCCATTTTGCTTTCTCAAGCAATTCTACCCATCATCTGGTTTCCTGACTTAGCTAGAAATACTACAGTCTCTATTTGGAAATGGGGAAGGGGTGGAGGGAAAGTCAAGTAGTGTTATGGATGATGAAAATCAAATAAGCAGGTAATGAGCTGATGGATGTCATCTGTTTTTACACTGGCATTTCTTCTTTGACTTGAGTAGAGGCTTTATATGCCTATTTCTGATTACAGAAGAACACCATTAATAGAATAGACTTTTCACAAAATTAGAAAACTGAGTCACCAGGCATCCTGGTACAGCAAGTATGAACAACCTCAGATAACTATCTCCCCCCATCTATGGCTGCAAATACATTCAGGCTTCACTGTATACACTAAAACTCTGCAGTCCCCTCAAAGATTCTATGTACTTTTTTCAACATTTTTGATTCTCTTGCATATTATTTATATATACAGCGTTCTGTTGCTCTTCAGACTTTACAGGTAAGACTTCTCATTAAAGCCTACACTAGTGTTTTTAACCATTCCTATACTTCTGATTCCCTAGACATACATAATTGAGTTCCAGGTAGATTTTTAAGTCTCATTTTGCATTCTTTCCAGGTCTGCTTTATTCAAGCCCAATTCTGGTTTTGTGTTACTACTCTTTGCGTAGACCCTCATCAGTAATCCAAACCTGAGGGTATTGTGATTGCATTGTTATAACTTTTCAACTCTAAGCTTATCTATTGCACCTACATTATTTCTAGTGATTAGCTGCAATATCACTGGTAAGCTTGTAGGCAATTACATCGTTTAAGGGAGCATCCTTGTACTGCCTTATTGAACATGCAGTTATCTGCATTTTTATACTACTGGCCTTTTTATTTATTTATTTATTTATTTTTCCCCACTCTGGATCAGAATAAATGTTATCATTTGCTCCTGTATAGGCTTCTTTTATACAAAGTATATTAAAAGACTTTCCATGCTGCCAAGAACATGTGTTGATCTAACTCCCAATCCCAAACCTTTTTTTATTTTATAATATTATTCAAACTTTTGAGTGAGACTGCGTCACTTGCTGTGTCACCTGCTCTCTGTCTTGGTTTTTCATAGCATGTTTTATGTTCATTCCTTGCACTGAACTTTCAGAGCTGTGAACAAGCAGACTACGTAGAATGCAAGACATGCACTGCAACAAACACAGTGAAGTTATCAACAACTAATATTCAATACTGTCCTGATGAGCATCTTACAGTAGCCACACTGCAACCACTTCTACACTGTGAGACAGTACCCAAGGCCATGGTCCTAAACATATGTGTAACAATGCACCCTCACAATGCAAAGAGCTGAGGTAGTTCCAACTCTGAAAGCTCAAATTTATCCAAAAATTCGGATCAAATGGGCAGGTTTTTGCAAAAATGAGGTATTTTCTGCTGATGTTCAGATAGAAGAGGGCCAACAAAAAAAATCATAAATGCACTCTTGGTAAACTAAAGGAATTCAGAAATTTAGCCCATGCTAAATCTAATCTGTACGGTCAGAGGATCACAGTCAAAGAAAATTGCGATTACTCTCTTACTTACCATTTGTTAATCTATTAGAAGGACTCTCTCTGCACTGTGCTTTGTCCACTAAAGAAAGCAGGCAGTGCAAGAACACAATGCATTTCAATGTCCTTCCAGTGAGCGCAGCTCAGTCAAGACAGCACAACAAGTAATCGACATTGCAGCTTGGATGCTCTCGGTCCTGCTTCAGTGGAGGGAGACAGGAAAACACCACATTGTGACCAAGACAGACCTACTCACCAGTCAGAGAGTAAGTCCTCTTCCCATACATTCAAAGACTGAGTACTGACTAGATTGCCCCCAGGCTTATACTCTAAGCTAGAGTTTAACATCATCAGTCACCCTGGAAAGCACTCAAAGATTATTCGTTTCTGTAGAAAGGAACTGACAGTTTTGATCTGGTCTGCTTTAGGAACATGACAGACACACTTGACTCCTAATTTCTGACTGTCTCTTTACGTGGCAAAGTGAACCTGTTACAAATACACAGTAAACTCAATACAATTGTGTGTGTTTTGGTTTGGTTAAAAGAGACAAACTAAAACCATGATTCATTTCTACTACCAAGCCTCCACCCCAGATTTGCCTTTCATGTGCTTTGGGCTCTAATAACTGTCTTACCAGTATCAAGTTACAGCTGAATGTAGACACATAATTAAATCACATTTTTCTTTAAATGTAATACAGCTGAAATGCTACTGAACAGAACCTTCAGCCTCTCGTGTGAACATAGGATCTGAAGCCTCACAGCTGATCTCAGCTTGACTTTTGACTTGTCTGTTACAATCTTCATCTCATACTTCACAGGGCTGTTGTGAGATTTCTTCTACTAATGTCTGCATGTACCTTGAAAATGTAAAGCACTATCTAAGTGCCAAGTATTATTACTTATTCATCAGTCTTATTTCCTACATTAGTATTATCTGCACAAAGTATGCCTACCTTCTCAATCAAATTTTGCTAGTTTGGTCTCCTCTCTTCTTTATTTTTCATTAAACATTTGCTTGGCATAACTTTTGCTTTGGACAAGGCAGCCCACAGCCAACAGTACAAAATGCATCCCTAATACTCAGAAGTTTAAAGCCACACCATCTATCCTGGCTCCAAACAAATCTTTATAAGACAGTGTTCAAAACAGCAACAGTTATTAGTACTTCAGAATTCATGTTCCCATTATTCATGCTAAAACTGGATCTGCAGCAACACTAATTACAGTACAGCAATCTCACTTAGAGATGCATAGCTAGGCATTATTCTCTGATGTTCCAAACCGCATTTCTTGGATCCTCTTCATTTATTAATTGAACTTTTATATCTTTTCTTAATTCAGGACTAGCTTTTTCTGTGGTGGGATATTCTGATCTTCAGGATTTCTGAGGAATCCTTTTCAAGCAGTACTTTTGTGTCTCGAGTTTTCTTAGGGGAACTCCTCTATCTCCGCATTCAGAGCCAAAGATTGAATATGACAGTTCTCAGCCAGTTTCTCCCTAGAGCTAAGATGAAGCCAGCCTATTTGTGGCTTTAGGTTCTGCTGTGAAAATGATGGCTGTATTATTTCTGTTCATTTTGGAATTAAAAGTACCAAAGCATCTCAAAACTTCTGTCTGCAGATTCCACATGGTTTAATTTTCTTCTTCTGGCCTGCTGGCATGAGAGACTTTATTGCCTCAGCCATGTTTTGATAATTTTTGCATGCTTCTTTATGCTAGAAAATCTAGACGTTAGGGTTTTTTCTAGCATAAACTCATTCCCTTTCTAAATTCAATTTTTATGAGTCAGTATCTCAACTTATTTGACTAACTATTTCATGACCTACAAAAAATTTCTGAAATCTATGTGTTTAGTAGAATTACCGGTGAGCATACATCTCTCCTTCCTGATCTTTACATAGGTACTTGTTTGGTTATTTATAATGAAAACAAGTATATCTCATATGCCACTGCTGCATTTCTCTCAAATTCCCAAAGAATGAGGTAAATGAAGTGTACTGTGGAGACCAGTTTTCACAGTTAAAAAGACACAGAAGTTTTCATTTTTAAAGCAATGCACATTTACTTAGCCACTTCCTCCACCTCTCGCTCCTTAATTAACACAAATTCTTATATAAAATAATAAAGTTTTTGTAAATAGGTAATATTGTTAAAATGTAACTTTACAAAATAAAAGTTTTATGTAATAAAGTCATCCTCACCTTTACGGAAGCTTTCCTTTCCCACTGCAAGTTTACCACCTTTCCTTTCCTTATCTGGCTTCCTTGGCACTTTATAATATAGTTTGTGTCAAAAAATGTAACAATAAGAAACCTGTCACCCTGTCATAACAAAACAGTGAACAAGATCTGTTTGTGGCTTGTTTGTTTTTAAAGACAACAAGATGAAGAAACATAGCCAGTTTGCACTAGTAGTAGGGAGCCAAGCACTCCTATTTGTGTTCCTCAGAACTATTTCTTGAAGAGGTTACAAAGATGTACATTTGTGTTTCTCCTAAATGGACCTCAACCAAATTGAATGCTGAAAATCACTAATTAGTTTGCTCTGCTCAGCATGTGTAAACTTTCTGGTAGAATCAAAGATGCAGTCAGATGCCCTTGGGAAGCTCATGCATTCAAACCTAACATAAAGATTTTAAGAAGCCCAAAAAATGGCAGTGGACAGTACAAACTATGAACAAAAATTCCTTGTTTGTCTGAGACTTTATCTCAGCTTTCTGAAAACAATGTGCTTCTTTGGTAGTGCTGTGCACTCCTTACCTTTTCCATTATCTCCTCCTTAGCAGTGCAAGAATTATTCTTGCTAGCTGACTCACTGTCCTTAGAGGGCTGTCAGGCTCTTTCAGAACAGCACTCAGAAATAGATACTTAAATATTCCAGAATAATTTTTAGCATGTCAGTCAAATATGTAAAAGGGTGACTTAAAAGACTTTAAGAGAACTAGTTGCCTATTTCCATTCTGATGTCTTTTTCTCTATGTAGTGTGCTAGAGAAGGTAGAAAAAGTAGACATTACTAAGGAGAGATATGGTTTCAGACACAGAATGAGCCAAAAAGACACAAATTATTGTATTTGCTTCAAATAGAGGCAAATTATTATCAAATTCACTGTGAAGACACTCTTTTCCCCAACAAGAATGTTGTATAAACCACATTTTCTAAAGCTGTCCCTGGCCTCCAGTGCACTGCTGGGAGCTGCACATCCTGCTGGGCTCAGCCTCTTTCTTGGGCAAAAACTGTGCTCCAGAGCACAGTTGCTTGCCTACAGACACGGTCAAAGCAAGCACTTCTGAATACAGAAGTGCACAGACACACCACTCCAGCCTGAACGTGGCTCTTAGTATTATTTTAAAATTCCAGCCAATGTGGAGATGCACACTTTTCACACTACTTGATGTTTTGGCATGCCTTTTCAAGTCAGTCATTTGTGCAGCTGACCCCTCTACTTGGAAGCTGAATCAGACTGAATGGAACTTGTTCCTCCCAGCACACATCAATCACTCCTTGTGCACACACCAGCACAAGGATGACTGTACAGAAATTTTGGAAACATACTTGGGGATGAGGAGTCATCTGCACTGTATTCCCTGCTCAGATAATTGCTTCGTGAAAAGCAGAGTAATTTTATAAGGAAGGATTGATACCCTTACTGGCAAACACAAATAAAACTCACCTTTGTGTGGGAGACCTGTCGGTGAGCCCAGGTGCCAGACATCCCAGGCAAGCTTTTTAATCATGTGGCTGTTGCTAAATCTGCATTGTGACACTCTTTTGTCTCCAGCCTTCTGAGTCTCACAAATGAGACAGATGGGAAATAGGAGGGCTGCTCTGAAGTAACGTCTGCTATTTTATTATGCTGGCCTACAATGTGAAAGGTGAGCGTTGGTGGTAAGGCAATAGAGACTGAACCTTCCTGACAATATTCTGTTATATTTTGTTGCTGTTTGACAGATGACAGCAGGAGGGGCAGCTTGACAAAATGGTGTCTGATATGGAAGTGTGTATGAAGCAAAGGGATGTCACTGAATTCCTCCATGCGAAAAAAATGGCACCCATTGACATTCATCAACACTTGCCGAATGTTTCTGGAGATGAAACAGTGGATGTGAGCACAGCAAGGTGGTGGGTAGTGCACATCAGTACTGGTGACAGCAACAGTGGATCACCTTTCCTGCTGCAGATTTTTATAGAGTACGGCACACAGGCTTGTTTATCGCTGGTGAAAATGCATACCTAATGGTAGCAACTATGTTGAAAAACAATGCTTTGTAGCTGAGACTTTGCTCTATCAAATAGTGTTATCATGCTCTTTGTATCTGCTGTAGTTTCCCTGGAAACAAATAGGAGGCATTACTTTTGGAGCAAGCTACGTACACGTATTTTAAATGCTACATGTACATGCTACAACAGCTGAGTGCTTCAGGACCTACGTGTGAGTCTGTATGCTCAACAACAGTAATGTGAACATATGCAAGGCTATGATTTTGTAGCCCCTACATAGTAGACTTGCATTATGCACTGCATAGTGAAAGAGGTTAAGGAGTGTATGCCGCATACTCACTTGCACTGATCAAACTGCATGAAAGGCAAGGCAGTAAACTAGGTTCCTAAGATGGTGACAGTTTTAAAAGAAAAAAAAACCAAAACATCATCAATCAAAAAAACCCCAAAACTAGTTATCCCCTTCCGAAGTAATTTTCAGCTATCAATTTTGATAACACAGTTTTACGGAGCACTTCTAACAACATAGCTGAAGGAGAAGCAAATTTTGGTTCAAGGACAAGAACAAGTGGCCAGAGGCAGAAACTTCTAAAGCCAGTTTTGCAATCAAATCCAATATACCGTGTAACTCATTTCCTCTCATGTAATTAGTCACTAGCATCAGGTTTATCAGAGGTGCTGCTTTTTCACATTTATTTCAAATAAAAGCCCCCAGGATCCGGCATATCCACAAGATCCTTGTTAAACCTTCTTTTCTTTCTTTCATTTAAATCAGAGTACCAGTTGTAAAAACATATGGTCACAAAAGCGAGAGCTTAAACCTACCATGCCAAGTTTCTTTCTCCCCAAAACATTACAAGTATGCATATCAAACAAATATCTGGAATTTGAGGTTCTCAGCTACTCTGACAAGTCAGAGTTTGAAAATTTGGCCTTCAATGCATGTACATACGTTCTTATTTTTATACTTACCCACAAAGAAAAAGCAAGAGACTGAAATAAGGGAATTACTGCACGTTCTCGTATGGATAGGTATCTCATACAATGAATAACCATGCAAGGAAAATCATTAACAATAGAGCCATCTGCTGTATTTCAAAAAAACTACACCAGCAAAAAATCTGAAAATGTTCTAATGCTTTACAATCTGAAACATTTCTTAAATAAATAATAAAAAAAAAAGATTATAATTATAATTATATAAATGACAGGAAAAGCATTTCTTGTACCTCTTCTAATTAAAAACAATATTTACTAGCATAATACTGTACTATATACTTAATGATACTAATTGACTTTGTAGCTGAGCAAGTAAAAAGCATAAAAGCCTCTCATTCCATCTAAGGTAGATAAGCACAGCACTGTGTAAAAAGACAAGGAGGTCAGCTGCAAGTTGAATATTTATTTAAATACAGACAAGACACTCAAATGACCTTTTCTTCCCCTAAAATAAGAAATTCCAGGTCTGAAGTGCATACAGTAGGAAAAAAAAAATCGACAAAAATGACCCAAAATTTAGTTAGAATATGGTCTAACAGTGGTTTTTGGGATATCTTTACATTTCCCTCTGCCAATACAGAGGTGCACTCTTTCAAGTATGGTGGAAGAAGCAGATGTTTAGAACAGAGTCCAAAGAACATTTTGCATCTTAAAGATTGTATTAAATCACAGCCCTGAAGTCTTGTTTAAAGTAGGCAAAACTGAACATCATTTAACTGTCAGTATTAAGTGTCCCACTTTTGAGGGTGCCATTTAAAAACAGTTATAATCTAGAGCATCCCACCACCTGCTGCATCACTGGTGCTCTTCCTCTTGATGAATCTCCAGCATAGTTGGATTACTCAAACCATACTCTTGTTGATGAGGTGATTAGGAGTGATCACAAACCAAAAACAGTTGTAGTCAGCATAAGTCTTCTCAAGGAAGTGCCCAGCTGCATTTATAACAGGCTAACAACCCACCTGCTCACACTACATCTGTACACTCACTGACACTACATGGATAAAGTCTATCTGCCCCAAATGTATGTGTCTTTATTAAAAATACCAAAGATCAGACATCTGAAAACAAACGCTATTTCTCCTACAAATCTTGTTCTTTAGCAGTTCTAAGTGTTATTTAAATTTCATACCTTTTTGTACATTACACAAAACAAATGACACTTCATTACTACACCTGCAACTTCAGTAATTGCTGCATAACAATTTTTTGCCTACTACAGGCAAAACTAAACTTTCACAATGAGAATTTTTTACGCTTCATGAATAATATAGTAAAGACATTCTTAGCTTAAAAAGAAGAAGACTTATATTTACCTGCCATCATAGCGATCATACTGGCTTTGTAGACATTAGCAAGGGACCCTAGTTCACCTGTTGCTAGGATTGTTTTCATGTGAGCTTCTCCACAGGCCTCACGGCACTGGCGGATCTCCTCATACAGACCTGTGGATAAAAGCATTTGAAAATGATCAAAGTTGGCTGAGAGACATTTTCAAGTATGGCTGTAATTTCCACTTCTGGATTAATTTCCAATCTTATAATTAGTCATAGCACTCAAGAACTTAAGTTTTGTAAGTTCAATAAATTACATGACTGGAGGTAATTAACAATGCCACACAATTTCAGACTGAACTTAATAGCTATTAATGTCGCTTCTCTCAAAACTACTAATGTGCACAGTATGCCAAACACTCATGAATACATCAGGAGCAAAAAATGTACAAAATTGATTTTAAAACAGCTTTTCAAGTAATAAATTTGGTAATAAATTGAATTAGTACTCAGGCACAGTTTCGCTTCCCCTTGCACATCATGTCACCACACTCCCTGTTCCCTACAGTCATCTTTGCAGATCTCAGCCTATGAGACAACAAAGGTGTGACCAAGTTGTCTAATTACAGACCTTGGTGCCAGTTGTGGTTCCCTGACATCTTTCCCTTGGTTTCCAACTGCTACTCCTGGAGGCACCTCATCTCTATTAAGTCCCATTCTACCCCCCAGTTCCATAGGGCAGTCTCAGGAAGGCCAATTAGGAGTTAGTTTAGGTATTTAAATTCCATCTTAAGCTTTGTGGAAACATGAGTTTCCTGAAAACATGCAGCCTCATCAACACAGGCTGCTAACACCCCTGGTGAAAAGAGCTGGAGGTCCGAGATAGCACCTTCATGGCTCAACAGCTCTGCATGGATCTGCATCTGTGAACTCCCCTCAGGGGGTTACTGAGGACTCGAGTCTACTGAGTTCCTTAAAAAAAGCAGAACTTGCAGACCTGGTCAGGAAATGGGAGCACAAGGAAAATGTCCCATCCCTTTTTGGTAAAATTCAGCAGTGCCCCCACAAAATTTTAAGCTTCCGGAGATTAAAAAAGTGAGAAGTTATGGAAATAATATAACTGCTACAATCTGGCCACTTGGGGATGATTAAGGCTCATCTAATACTAGTGGCAGGGAGAAAAGCAGCTCTTACAGTGTGCTGCCAACGTTTCTGGAATCTGAATTAGAAGAAAAAAAAAAAGGCAAAATAAGCAAACAGTATCTTTTATAAGAGTCCTTTTCAGAAACTATACTCAATCTTTAAGCACACAAAATCGAAAAGTTCATTTATAGAAGGCAAAAAACACAGCTTTAACAAATTTTTTTAAAGCATGGGATTATTTTTCAGCATACTGTCTCAGTCCCCAGACAAGTCCCGAAGAAGGCTCGCCAGCTGGACACCTCCTTTACCTGCCATGTTGCCGAGTCCTACTGCTGCTGTGGGTATACCAGGCTGCTGGGGCTGGGATCACTGCGGTGGTCCTCAGAGACATACTACACACATTAGTAGACAACTGGCTAACGTACTTAGCAAGTCCCTTTATAGACACCAGGCTTCACCTTGTTTCTTACTGTGTACCAAAGGTGTGAATTAATCAGTAATAGCATGCGGTCTAACATGTTTTATTGATCAATTGATGATACTCCAAAACCTTCTACATCAAATCAAGACTCAAAGAAAAAGGAAATACAAAGCACCTGTGCTATTTTCTTGTGCATTTGATAATGCTACTCGTGTTAGATCCAAACGCAGTTTGTTTTTGTGGAGTGACTTTTTCCTGAAGCCTTTGGAAAGCCAGAAAAAGCAGCTTTCATGTTCTAGTTTCGGTAACAACAAGAAAAGACTCAAGTTTTCTCTACCTTTAAGCTACACTGCCAAAAATGTCAAAACAAAATCAACAAAATGTACATTTAGTTTGGATTCCATGAAAAGAAATTTTATTTCCGTAACTGTTGTTCACCGAAGTTAGTTCTGCAGCTACAGCACTCTCCCTATTGTTGGAAAGTACATTTATATGCAATTAGTGCCAAGATCATTTGAACAGTCTCTCTATCTGACAGCATGCATCAACCCACAGACAGGAACAACTGAAGATCTTCAATCATCTGTGCCTGTCAGGTTACTTGAGGTGGTGGAACAGTAGGCATGCGTTAATGGGGCAGGTGTGTAGGTAATAAATACTCCTCTCTTATTCACACTCTATTCACAGATCAATTATTGCATTGAGTATTTGGCATTCACAGGATATTCTCAACCCTACAGCAAAAGTACGAATAGAAACGCAACTATCTCTGGGAAAGAGAAAATTATCCAGAGCACCCGAGACTGAACACCTTGACCCACGTCAAGCAGGCACTACTTTGTTTCAGAAAAAATGCATAAACTCCTACTGCTTTCAAAATTAAAAAGGGTACTCAATCAGATTTAAATAAAAAGAGAAATTACTTGATCAACTCAAAACTTCCTCTCAAAAGACTGAAGAGTGATTGAAGTCAATCACACTTGAATACACACTCACTTTTTCAAGAAGTCCAGGGCCACTTTTAGGACAGGTTGTGCTGCCAAATTTCAATCTTCTAGCTACCTGGTTCTCTCAAGCTCTTTAGTGACAGGAGCAGAGCTGGACATTGTGGCTCCTGGCGTACTTCTGTCCTCTGCAGAACACCAGTAGTAGCTGGCAGAGCAGGTGGAGCTGCTCTGGTTAGCAGAAGTGGCAGAAAGCATTTAGGAAACTCCAACACAGGAAAATCCAGAGGCATATTCTCAGCTATGAGCTAAAAGCTTGCAAAAGATTCTTCTTTTGACTCTTAAAAACAGTAGAAATAATAATGAAGAGCTCTGAAAGCAAATGGCCAATAGCGTGTAGCATCTCAAATACAGCATTGACACTACCTATGTTAAATCAGGAAAAACCACACACAAAGAAAAGAAACAAAACCAAAATCAAAGCAAGCTATACTATATAGATTATGTTTACAGCCAGATGCTCATTGCTGCAGTCTGTAGTACCTCAACTGATTAAGCAGTTAAAATGAGTGTGATACAAGAATTATATTCTACTTTGCTCCCATTTATTTAACATACCTTAATGCTTTTATGAACCTCAAATCCATTTTTATTGTATGCATATATAAGCCAGAAAAGATCAGATTTTATAGGAGAGAAAAAATATTTTCATAGCAATATTTTCAATTGCACTGTTATAAAATATTAGTGCTGGATGGTGACATGATTTTTTTTTTTTAAGCATTACTTTATTTCCAAATATTCAGCACAACCATTCCATTGATATTTAGCAGTTATTAAATACACCAGAGAAAATGTGCTTCTCCCTTCACGTCTCTCAAGCAAGCATCCCTATCAATTAATGCTGGCTATGATCTGCCCTAGACTGTCTAAATGGTATTTTGATTTGGTCCAATACATTTGTCTTAAAATCAAATGAAGGGAATAATACATGTCTCCTACACAGAGTATGAAACTGTTAAAGGAAGAATAAAAACAGCTTAATTTTTATGAAACTGCTCTTCTAAAAAAAATGCGGTGATAAAAACACTTTTTTTTTTTCTTTAAATTCAGTTTATTCACTGTTTTCAACTAGTCATTCACATTGACTGATGTTAAGGGTAGAAACTGAGATGAGAAGGGATGATGTTTCAATTTCTGTTAGACCAAAAGATCAAGGTAATCATGTTAGGAAATTGGAAAATGAGCTGGAATGCCTTCTGTCTTGCACATTAATGGCAGGTTTGTTAACAAAATGACAAGCACGAGGCTATCAGCACAACACGACTCTATCAGTTCTGCTCTCAGCCACATATGTGCAACTCCAGGCTCCAGTGATTCACATGAAACTGAAAACAGAATTTGGCTTCAGGAGTCTGAGCTGCTGCTGACAGTATAAGAAAGAAATTATGCAGACTTTGCAGTCCCAAGTCAGCTTGCAAATCTAGAAAATGGAAAATTCAAATAAAATATTTTCAAACAATATGTAGAGTCTTGTTCAAGTCTGCAGATCAGGTAGTATATATATTATCTCTGCAGCCTATAAAGGGGGGCCCCAATTACTGAAAAAAGACCTTGCATTCATAACTGAATAGTTATTAGCAAGGATTGAAAGGCAGCTTTCATAATGAGGCTACAGCTATGTATTTCATGGATGCAGTCATGCTCTAACTTCATAGACTATTCTATTTTTATTCCCCTTTTTTTACAAGAAACTTCAATTGACACAGAGTAAATGATAATCAGCCATTACTAGTGGTTGTCAAGTATTGTGACATTGTGGTATATCCAGTGTTTGCTAAAAGCTGTGAAACTAGAAGTAATTTTATCAAACCTCAGATAGTTTCAGAAGGTAGAGCAACACCACGATATGTACGGAGAATATATCCAGCTTCTTTCAGTAATTGGTTGGTCAGCTTCAACACACTTTACCTACAGATTCCACAAGTTGTGGTTAAAGACATAATCTAAATTCTGATTTTTAAGCTTAATTCATACTTCATTAAGTAATACAAGACAATGGTTGAGTAAACTATTGTAAAGTATTATTGCTCCAAAAGCAAATTGCTTGTAAAAGGTATGTATATATAAGCTCATAAACATTTAAGGTTCTTTTCCAACCTGAATTAGCTGCCCAATAAAGCTGCTTTCACATTCAGCACTATTATAAACCTCATTACAATTACCTCATAAAGATCAGATCTAGAAAATATATTTCAAGTGACATAAAGACTCTCAATAATACTAAAAAACTGCTCAAAATGCAGCCTGCCCACTGCCCTGTGCCATCATGACAATGGCTCAGTCCTGAGCCCAGCCCAGGGCACGCATTCATCTCTTGGTAACAACCAAATATCGTAGTTCTGTTAGAGCTGTTTCAGCTGGAACCAGTGGAAGGGTAGGGCACAGTGCAGTGTTAGCTCAAGTTATGACATGGTCCTGTGAAGAGTCCAAAATATGCAGCCGTGCACATTTTCTGTTCAGGAAAATTTCATCAAAAATTTTCTTATGAGCACCTTGAGACCTCACTCAGAATGGCAACCACTGCCATCAAACCAAACTGATAAGCTAGTTTCACAAAAACAGGGTCAAATATCCCACTAGTTTTATGGTTTTGTTGCCCTTTTTTTCTTTTTAAGGTTTTAATAAAAATACGAACAGTTAAAATAAGTTTTGTTACTTATATGCATTAACTGTATTTTATGAGGGCTGCTCCAAAAGTAATGCCCCCTACTTTATTGACACACGACATCAGAAATGGATGTTGGCAGCATGGCAGTAGAGATTCAACCTTCCCACCAATACTCCATTATATTTTGTTCCCATGTGACAGATGGCAGTGGAGGGCTAGTTTGACAAAATGGCATCTGACATGGAAGAGTGTATAAAGTAAAGGCGTGTCACTGAATTCTTCTCAATGACAAAAAAATGTTGCACCCACTGACATTCATCAATGCTTGCTAAACATTTACAGAGACAAAATAGTGAATGTGTGCACAAAATAGTGAATGTGCTGCCTCACCGGCAGCAGGTGGTACGTTTCAGCAGTGGCAACAGCACAGTGGGTCACTTTGATGAGCATGACATGCAGGCTCTTGTTCATCACGGGCAAAAATGTACAGCTAATGCTGGTGACTATTGAAAAATAGTGTTTTGTAGCTGAGAATTTGCTCTATCAAACTCTGACTTTCATAGAGAGTTACTGTGCATACTGTATCTGTTGTGGTTTCCACAAAAATAAATGGGAGGCATTACTTTTGGAGCAGCCCATATATTTATGGCCCAAGACTTCTTCACTTAATGCAGCCCAGGCAACCCAAAATGTTGCACACTCATGCAATAAAATATTCACTAACAGTACAGGCTTCTGAAACAAACCACAGAGCAATACTACTCTATCATAGTGACCCCAACTATGGAACAGACTAAAAATATATGAAGCTAGAAATACACAAACAGTTAAGATAAAGGTACTCTATCAGGTCCATATTTATTTGTCAGTAGTATCTGAGGTCTCAAAGAATGACAACATAACAAAATAATCATAAAAATATACTTGGGTTTTAAATATAAAGAGTTTCTATCATAACTGCAAGGTAGCCATAAAAGCTACCCTCAGTAAAAGATACGTAAACTAACCACTACCAAGATATGGATGCCTTTCGAGCTTGTTCTGACCTTGGCTGTAGATAGAAGACTATAAATAGCAAATCAAATATCAATCTTAACTTATTTATTTAGTAAACTGATAGCTTTATACTAGATCCACCATTCTTGTGTCTGTGTCCTCCCTCCCTTGACTTAGAATCACCAGAAACAGTTCAATTCCCATACAGAAAAAAACTCACACTGTATGTCCAGTTCATTTCATCACTGGTAAATACTCTCTCTCTGAATCGACCTGTGCTTCTCCTCAATACTGGGCTTCTTCTCATAATTCTGGGCTGTATAATCTAGAGCTTGCACTTGTAACTGCCTGCATGCCCTAACTTTCTGACCTCTGCTCTGTGCAACTTGCATTAAACAGCAATGTACTACAAAGTCTGAAGCACAATAAGAATGGTTAAGTCAGAAATTTTTGTAAGAAAGCAGCAGACGTTTTTAGACACAAATTCAAGCTGTTTTCCAAGTTCAGTGTGATGGACTTTTTTTTTCCTCTCTCCACTGGACTTAGGACATTTTATGTCTAAGACCTGTTAAATATCTCCACTGGAGGAGCAACGTGCTTTCTAACTGTACATAAGGTTTGTTACAAGTCACAAGCATGGCATAGGAAAGCGTGCATACAGTCTTAATGTTGGCTAACACAGAATTTGAACCATCGTTCTCAGTCTCCTAGTGTCCACCTTCAATCAGTTTCTGAGGTTGAATCTGAATCACTTAAGATAGAAACAAATGACTACAGTGTCTCCCTTCAAGAAGCCAGACATTTGTAAACGTGCATTTATTTCAAGGTAAAGGGATGGAGATAAAAGAGATCAAGATGTAAGACCAAATGGCAAACAAGATATGAGTCTTGAAGAAACAGATGCACAAACTTCAGGTGTTTTGTTTGTTAGTCTGTTTTTCAAATTCAATTCTAAATGATAACTGAAAGAAGCCCAAAATCAGAAAACATGATCTGTTACTGTGATGTCTCTACTTCCTTAACCATAAACAGGTACCAGTGTTTTTATGGAGTCTTCCAATCACACAAGCTATTACAGTACTGCATTATACAATTAAATGGAAAATTTATTCCAAGACAATGATGTGTTTACCTTCACACTGAGATTAGTTGTAGGAGCATTGTCAGCACTTAAGGCAAACTGTTCACAGTACATTAAGGAGGCAATTAGAGCAAAAACCATCTTCAGCATTATTGTTCTTACTAATTAGTTGCAGGTTACAGGCACAGGAACATCAAAAATAATATGAACAGTCAATTTGTACCCTCAACTTTGAAAAAGAAAACAACGAAAATACACATTTTTGTCAAGAACTGAAATGTGTATTTAATAAGATATAATTTACATTAGCAATCCCTTGGGGGGTTTAACAAAACTGTTCAAAGACTGTTGGCATTCATTTCTCCTCCATTTCACTTGCTATTTTTTTAAATTCTGTATGGAAAATGCTCAAAAGTATAGAAACAACAGACCCAATCTTTAAAGCATAAAGTAATTCTGAATTCCCAACCCATAACAGCATTTTTTAAAAGAAATTTGGTAATTTGTCATGCTTTAGTAAAATTATTTTGATTTAGTTCAGTGTCCCAGATTATCAGAAAGTCTGTGGGGAGGGATCAAATTCTTTAAGGACTAACAATGTAGAAACTGGGGGGGAAGAGACAGAACTAGCACATACACTTACATAGGTCTAGCTTCCTTACCTTCCCACTGGCCGCTCAGCACCAGGCTCCTGCTAATGACAATGTCAATCTCTCTGGCACCATACTGCACAGCCAGCTTTATTTCAGCCAGTTTCGTTTCTAGAGGAGTTTGTCCAGATGGAAACCCAGCAGCCACTAGCAAGGATGGAAACGGAGTTAGGGGGGAGAAAGTTTGGTTTATAAATTGGACATAAAATTTTGTGTACTTCTAATACACCAAAGAATTTGAAAGCCACTGATTTTTTTTTTAAATCCCTATCACAAATCAAAAACCTAAAGGCACATGATCCTATCCTCCATCCAGCAGATACTAACTACTTCTTATGAAAAAGTTTCTTTCACAAGACATAAATTTTTCCAAAATGTCCTACAAAAGCACAATATCTATAGAACTGAACAAAGAAGGAGTGAACTCGTATGTGAAACAATAGATAATTTTAAAATTCTCCCCAATTTTTTAAGGAGTCTTTTGAGTTAAGTCCCAGTAATATATTAAATGACTAAATCACATTACAGCAAAAACTTTTTAATGAGGTCTACTTAGAATTTCCTTTATGATGTTTAAGTGCAAAACCAAAAGTAACTTTGGAAATAGAAATAATAATGGCTTTGTCAGAGATTCTCTGTGATATAAATGCAGGTAGCTTTTTTTTTTTCCTTTCACAACATAAAGAAATGAAAAGAAAACCCAGAAAACATGGATGTTAGCATAAAACACCTGATCTAACTTCAAAGTTAGCCCTTGCTTTGAACAGGTTTGACTAAATGACATCCAGAGCTCCCATCCAAACCACATAATTCTGTGATCCTACTTTTTGCTTACAGTAGATTCAGAACTTGTTTATCATGTGGTGACTAGAAAAGAACTGGCACTATGAAATTTATGAGTACAAGTCCTGAACTTGCAGGCTGCTCAGCCAGCAATAACCCTTGCCTCTGAGCAAATCTTCAATGATTTCAGCCTGTAGGACCATACTTAGAAGCCAAAAAACTGACGATGAGAAAAAAAACAACGCAACAACAACAAAAAAATCACAAACCAGAAAACCCAAGATATGTATTAGAGTAATCTACTTCTTGTCTACTGATTCTTTGTCAGACACACTATCTCAACCAACTTCTTCTACTCATCTGAGGGAAACGGCTTTGTATACCTTAAGAACCTCTCTGCTGAGCTTCCAGATAACAGACTTGGCATTCCTGATAAGCCTGCAGTTGAAACAAAACAAATGACCACAAAAACCATAAGCAAATCCTCCCCACAGTTCCCTTCCTTCCACCTGCTTCCTTTTCACCTTACTCTGAAACAAAAGCAAATCTGAACTTCCAGATTTTTCTACATATTTTACACACGTAGATAATACTGCTCCACAACTATGTATCTATTAAAAGATATAATCGATTGTTTTAAGAAAACACTTACCTGAAGCTACTGGTATATTACAACCAGCAGCCTTCAGGGCGTTAACAGCATCAGTGACTCTTGCAGGATATACACAAACTGCTGCAACAGTAATACCTGCGAGAGACACAATTATATGCACAGCATATAATGAACACAGGTATGTTATTTACACCTCTCTCCCACTTTCGTATTCTCACAAGAACCTTAAGGACATACAACAGGGATATTCATGTAAGTGCTTCTCCATATTTTTACCTCCCTCATAGTCCTCCACTTGTGCCTGGGAACAAACTAGCATTATCAGGAGTTAAAGCACCTCTCAGTGTTTTTTTTTACCAACAGATTCCCTGTTTAATGACATACATTTAAGACATGCTTAGTCAGCAGCATATTGTGAGAAAAACTGCTGCCAAGCTCTGTCCTTACCTGTTGAGCCAGGCTGAGCCCAGCAGCAACAGAGCAGTCTTTATGTTAATGCAGTTCTACTGCTTTTCTAGTTGAAACACTGTTCTGTCTCAGATAATTGCTCTCATATTTAATCTTTCAACCACCTGAAAAGTCCATAAATCTAAGTTTAGTGAAAAAAAAAGGCTAAGCTTTGATATTTCACATGTATGGCTAGAAACTAGAGAACTGACCTTCCTCCTTGGTTTTACATCATGTAACTTCAAGTAGTGGATGAAAGCCTGCGTAAAAGTATCCAAATATTTTGATAGTAGAAGCATGCTGCACACGTCACTGAGTTTTTTCTTTTTCTTAGATGACTGTAAGGCCAACATGCTAGGACAGAAGCCAAATCATATTCACTGGCACATCAGTGATCACATCTAGAAAAATTGTGAGGTGTTGCTCTGATTTAAAGAAGTTTTATATTGAGAGTCTCAGTTTGCTCTGAAGTTTTATCAGGTTCAGTCTCAGGTGTAAAATCTGAACTTCAGATGGAGCCTACTTCAGTAACATCAACTTGTTGTCAATGCTTTACCACCAGCTGATAAGGGCTGTCTGCTTCCCCTCCGACTCTGTTGGCTTAGCTGGGAACTTCGGAAGTGTAGGGGTATATGTGTTTCACACATAACTACATACTAGAGGAATTATTCCTTAAAGCAGATTGGGCTGCAAAGATGTCACCTATCATAATTACTCAAACAAGCAGATAACAGATAATGTTTTCTGAAGGAGAAATAACGTGCTTACACATGTGGAATACCTATTTTCTGACAAGTAAAGTGGCAGACTCTTGAGTATCACAGAATTACAGAATGGCTTAGGTTGGAGGGGTCCTTAAAGAGTAATGCAGAGCAGCATCAGCTAAGCATGAAATCCCCCACTTTTGCAAATCAGAAAGCACATCAGCAGATTAATTTGTTTCACCTTAACGCACTGTTATTAAAAGATACACTGAAGTTACACACTTATGGTTTCTGTATCAAATTTGTACATTATGCACCGTAACTTATAGTGTTTACCTGAGCCCATGCCTTAGTTTGGTTTCCAAACTGTGAATGAACTTATCCTCTTCACATTACTGTATTAACTCAAAAGAATAAGTATGATGCATTTAAAAGTTAAGGCAGTTTCTTTGAATAAGACCACGTAGGACCTACTTCTCTCACAGCTATTCAGCAAAACTATCTGCCTTAACTGTTCCCATAATAGAAGAGGTCATTTGTACACCTTTCTGAAAACTAAAAAAATACTGAGAAAACAGCCATTTTCTCTACAAACCTAACAGAACAAAAGCAATCAAACCTTTATCATGCATATCCATGGCTTTCAGTAGATCCTCTCTGATGGGGTGCTTAGCTTTAAAACACAGTCTGTGAACGTTTGAAGGAGTATCATCACCAGAGAGAGTGGTAAGGTCTATGCAGGTGACAGCTTTCAACAGCCAAGCAGCCTGCAAAGGGAGCGAAGAAAGGAATATAATATTTCAGTTCATGCTTCCAAAGCCAAACTGACTTAGAAATAGGAATCCAAAGCCTGGTTCTCACTCTAAGAATTAGGAAAAGTATACTATATATATGGAGGATACAAAAAGAATGACAGACAAGGATGGCAGAAATTTGTTTGTATCTTAAGTAATATCTGACAATACAGAAAGGATTTGGAATCAAAAGTCAGCTGTCTCAGAATCGAAGGCTCAACTCCATTTTTTGTTGCAGAAGCTAAGTACCAAACAGGACTAAGAATCAGACAAGCATTTGTACTCAGAAAAAAAAAAAACCAAAAACACATTAAGTTATGCTTGAAAAGGAGCATAGATTTACAATTGTAAATAAGCATATGAATGTACATGTCAGCAATTCGTTCATAGGTCGCTCCAAAACTAACGCCTCATATTTATATCCAGAGAAACGACAATAAATACAAAGAGCACAATAAAACTCTATTTGATAGAGCAAATTCTCACTACATTTCAAAATACTTCTCAAGCACTATTAGCAATGCATTTTTGCCAGTGATGAACAATATCCTGCATGCTGTGCTCATAAAAATCTGCACCAATACAGGTGACCCACTGTTGCTGTTGCCACTACTGAAACACACCACCCACCACTTCACTGTGCTCACATTCTCTGTTTGGTTTCCATAAACATTCAGCAAGCACTGATGAATGTCAGTGGGTGCCATTTTTTCCACACGGAGGTATTCAATGCCACAGCTTTGCTTCATATGCACTTCCATATCAGATGCCATTCTGTCAGACTGCCCCTCTGCTGCCATCTGTCACACAGCAACAAAGTGTAATGCAATATTGGCAGGAAGGTTCAACCTTTACTGCCATGCCACAACATCTGCCTCTGATGTCATGTGTCAATAAAATAAATTTGGAGGCATTACTTTCAGTGCAGCCCTCATACAGTAATACACCTGTATGCCTGTCCTTCTGTGAAAATAAAACATGGAAGCAGTGAAAGTTAAGAACCCACAATTGTTTAAAATTAAGAGTCTAGACTTCAGATGTTTCTTTGATTTGTGTGAATCTGGGACTAAAAAAGAAATATGTAATTAATAGGAGAAAAACAAAACAAAATTAGAAAAACAAAGCTACAGACTAAGAGCTAAATTACATGGCTACAGTAGTCTTCAGAGGAAAATGCTATAGAACATTAAAAGACTTATTGATCAGAGAATGGAACAAAACCTCATCCAAATATTTTTCAAGGTTTGTCGCTGAACAAAAATTGAACTTGGAACATTATTTTGAAATACTCGCTGGAGGTCTTCCAGCAAATGCTTATTTGCAGCGATGGCTTCACTAAAAACAGACATCTTTTGCTTGGCACTTGTCCAACGAGGAGTGAGATGGCACTGAAGGCCATTTGAATCTATACAACAATATCAAGGACAATTTCTTCCTGACCATTCCATTCTATTTCATGGTTTGTCAGCATATGAGGCAAAGCTTGTTTCTGCATGGAGGTATTGCTCTGCAAATCTTAAGAGGCAGGCCAGCCTGTAAACCTTTCCCACTTAGCTAATGAGTGTCTCCTTTCTGAACCCCTACCAAATACTACATCAAAAGCTGCTCTGGGGGTACTGAGCTGAGTAATGAACTGTTACTGGCCTCTGATAGTCTAAGCTTGACCGCTTGCTTCTAACTGATTTCTACTTTCATCCTATTAATACTTCAGATTTGATCATGAAGGTAGCTTTGGCCACCCCAGAACAGCTGCCTGCCAGCTCAGAATGTCAACTACTTTGAATTATTATTTTTTTTTTTTTGGGGGGGGGGGAAATTAAGTACAAATAAGTGATTGCAGCTTCATTCTATAAAGTTGCAATATAAAGATTGCTCCTTTATTGTTTCCTATCTCCTGCTTCCAGTTTATCAGTCACTGCTGAAAGGAAACCATTTGTTCAGTGTGGAGACGGAAGGAACACCACTTTTTGCCCACTGAACCAAGAATCAAGTTGTCCTTCAAACACCACCTACAGCCCACAGCTGAGCACTCACTGGGAGCTCTGGGCCTACTCCACAGCATTTCTCAGATCTCGGCCTTGCTCAATGCTGCCAAACTGCCTATCTATGGCATTCCTACACCCAGCTCTGTCCACCGTAGCTATACACACAGAAACACACATCAAGTACCATAGCCAGTCAGGATTTTTGAGTTTTCAGCAATAACTAGTTAAGCAAAGAAATCACACTTGTTGGGAATGTTTAAGTAAGCAACAGTCATCCAGGTAGGTCAAACCTGACAGGGACCATGATCATATCTTACAGCTTTAAATTAAAAAATAAGGAGGCTGTGTGCAGAGAAGTCTGCCTAGGATACAGAATAAATGTGGTGGGATAGTAATATACAACTTAATCCACTCATGAATAAAGATGACTGAAATTCATTTGCGGTTTTGCCACTCATGAGTTATAAGGTTTTTAACTTGTTTGGATAAATGCGTCACCTTATTCCATCCCATCATCATCAAATACAAATTATTAAAATAAGACATGGACAAGCACATCTTTTAAGTTTACATGCATCTTGAGGAAAATCCAATATTTCAGCTTAGAGAGGGAGAGTGACTGCTTTAAAAATACAGGAACAGAATGCATAAAAAGAGCACTTACTTGCCAATTACCTTTCACAGTGTGCCATTTCTGAATTTGTTCTGCATGCCTTACAACTGCAGGTGGATTCACATACACTTTGGAGATCCAGCCAAGCTCTGATGTGGGAGAAAAAAAAAAAAGAAAAAAGTCTCTAATCTATTTCTGTGTTCTTTTAGTGTGCTGTGTGGGACTTCAGAAAGAAATTGTAGATTTATTTTGGTCCTCTGAAGAGCATATTGTGCTTTCATATCCTTTCAGGGGCTTCTGCACTTCTAACCAGTCCAAAATACCACACTAGGATAAACATCTGTCAGGGGATGAACTGTGAACTGGATGTTTCACACAGCATGTCTTGTTTGCTGTTAGAACTAAATTAACTTAATGCTGGTGAGAGACACTGTGTTTCCAGTCCAACCTATGAATTTTAGTATGCATGCAGATAAACAGTCTTCTGTTGTTGTTTGCTGAGGTACTTCTTGATTCCAGAGTAAGGTAACATTTAGTCAGTCCATTCCTTGTTTGCTTGCAACAAGGATGCAATGGCACTTTATGTGTATGTGAGTGGATCTTTGATTGCAGGAACTGTATCCCACACAGTAAAAAAAAACCTCCAGACAGACTTTTGTGTAATAACACAGATAGGTTGTTTTTCACCCGGAGCTACTTTTAATGAATTTGCTATGAGGGATGGACAATCTGCAAGTTTCCAAAAGAACTGCATTCCTGGGCAGCACATCTGCTGGCAAGTACACATATACCTGCCTGCCTTAGAAGTGCTCACCTTGCCAAGCACCCTGGGGGACTCGGGCAAACATCTTCCATCTGTGAACTTCTTTAGATGCCCACTGCAGGTGGTCTGGGTTGCAATTTCAATGAGTTACAGTACCGATAAACAATAACCAGAGCCAAAAAGAAGTGGATACTCAACATTTACAAAAATAATAAAAATGTCCAAAAATAGAAGCATCACAAAATGATAATCTCTTAATGAAGGGTAACTGAATGATAAAGAAGAAGTGATGGTTCACAGCCTCACTTCTTGAAATTTCTGCTTAGTGTGATAAATCAAAGGTCTAATTTTGAATGTTAATAAACACAAACTCATATCCTCCTGCTCAGAGAAGTACACAGATAAAAGAAAACAGAACATCTTTAAAATCTCTTGCACCCCAAACATAAATAATTCTTTTAAATCTCTTTCTTTTTACTTTTTAGCTTTAATAATGCACAAAAATGCAGGACTAATACACCAATTAAAATATGTGTAAATACAACCTTGTTTCCCTAATGAGACTTACAGATAATGCTGAAGAAAGCAGTTTAGGACAGAGATTGCTCAGTAGATATGCAAGACAAGTGTAGGAGATGCAGCTAAGTCTTGTTCTCAGCACAGTCAGTCACCTTGCTAGTACTTTCCTATCACTACATACATTTAATATCATAAGCAGAATCTGCAGGGCCAAAATGTTGTCCAAAGCAAATAAATTTAAAAAATAATAATAAAAATGAAAGAATTCAGAGCAGTCATAAGGAATTTAGGATTTCTAGTAACAGTCTTACTATACGGTGTACAAGCTAAGGAGGAGCAGGTCAAGATGAAAACCCGTTTAACAAAAACCCTCAATAATTCTCTTTACTCGCCACAGGTCACATTATCTAAAAAATAAAAAATGAATCTAACAAGTAGAAAGCAACTGAGAAAAGCTACTGCTACAGTATTTACGGCTAGATCTTTCCTACTTTTTAAATGTCAATAACTGCAAACCATAAAAACACAGACAGCTGAAATATAAGCTGCATCTTCTGCAGCTGCTTTAAGGTCAGGTCTCCTAGGTGAGAGCACAGATTTCCCATGGGCCTACCATAGGCAATATTTGCTATTGAGAAGGAAAATAGAAACAAACAAACAAACAAAGAATACAGAAATTCTGTGTAGGATTCTACTACTGTGTGCCACGTTTACAGGGGCAACCATTTAATCGTAATCCAATTTGTCGTGATAACTTTTGAACCCTACTGAGTACACGGTGATCTTTCAGTTCCTTTGGAAAAATACAGTAAAATTAAAGAAGCCAATTTAGATGAGGAAATCATCTCTCTAATAACTCTCTAATAAAGACCCAGAAGTTTCACTTACTCTACTGTAAACTATTATTTCTACATTTTGGAAGACAACAAAGAAATCTGGTTTAATAATTAATCTGTAAAATCTACTGCTGTCTGCAGAAGTGTTTGGAAGAATACGAAGACATCAAGATTCTATCTGTTACATCTCATGCTGGACCTTGCTAGAGATACTTCTACTGTATCTGGCCTTACCTGACTTTTGGGCATAGCTTCTCAGTGGGTTTGAGTAATCTGTTCAGAAAATGGAGCACTGCACACTGGATTGCATTAAAGGAAATAATTAAGGGTAATGCTCTGAGGGGTAGGAAAGGCAAGTAATATCAAAGAAATTCACAGTCAATAGGAGAAAAGAAAAGGAAAAACAGTGGAAGTGAAATAAGCTACTACTTCTGCTAACTAATCTTCACTTGCTTTTAAAGGAATGAGTAACCTGATATGCTTATTCTTATGGCTCATACTAAAAAATTCTATTCAGAACCAAAAGGCCCTTGGTTAATCACGTAATAAAAAGAGGGCATAGCAAAGAAGGACAAAGGTACTGGAATATGCAGTAGCAGATGGAGACTTCTGTCTGACGTAGATCTTCCATTCAAGCCCACTTCTCCATTATTTAAAGCAGTGGACAAGTGAAAACAAATACATCTCACCGCAACTGTCTCTAAATAGACTTTTAAGTCTACCATGTCAGGTCTCACCAAATAAATGTATGTGTCTCTATTCAGAAAAATCACTTACAACTCCAGTTTATTCTTCTTTTTCTCATTAAAAAAGCAGAATAAAACCATTATTTCAAATAGAACTGACCGCCTTTGGATTCTGCCCCTCCTCCACTCCCCCAAGCTTTATAATTTAGTATCTGGCTAAGGAAAACTATATTTAATTAGGCTCATTAACCTTGCAGTGTGAACATGTCTTTTTTTTTTTTTTTTTTTTTTTTAAATAAGTCATCTGCTAGTCATCTGCACAATCATGTGGCTTCAGGGATAAGAGTAATTAAAGCAGTTACACTATAGCTAATTAGCCAATATTCTGTAATCACTCTTCAAGTTTACTTTTTCCTCTAAAGACATTTGAAAAAATCATATTCAAAATCTTAACAGGAAATTCAATTCCTTCCTTTGAGAACATGAATCCAAAAATACCAAGCAGTTCCTCAGAGAACAATAAATAAAACCACTTCATTAGTATAATTACATAAATATCTAAGATATCTAACACATTCCTCATAAAAAAGACTCAGCTTTTTGGAAGCTTTAGAAAATGTGTAGATGTTACCCTTCAGATGGCGAAACAGAAAGCTAAAAAATGCCTGAGGCTGTAGTTTCACAAGCATTTCAAAGCAGCTCTGTCCCCAAAAGAAGCTGCCCCCCAACTGTTTATTTCCTCCTCTGTGCCAAAAACAGCATGTGTGCTCCTCCTTGCTATGAACACATGATAAAATGGGCAAGGAAAGTGATGAAAGCTATTATTTCTGGATAAACAATTATGAAACTGTGTCCTGAACATTTACTGGAGAAATGAAACGCTCAAGTGAACGCAGGCTGAATCCAGCTGGCCATGTGTAGCCGAGGAAAAGACTTCAGGATCAGATCTTGTTGAAGAGCTGCGTTACCAAGTAAGCTGTTTACGGGCTTGAGGGTAATTCTTTTTTTCTACACAGAAGCTGTAAATATTTTCTCATAATGACTGTTTCAATAGATCTACTTTGTTTTCACATTGGGTCCTTCTTATCCGAGAGAAGTTCAGTCTCCAAGTCGTCAGCATTCACACCAAGGCATAAACCCAAGTAGAAATAAGCTCAACTACATTGCGACATCACTGAGATCACACAGTGCTGAGTGTTGGTCACATGAAACAGCTCAGTGCCCTCCAAAGCATTTTGAAAACCACTGATGAGCCTTTTCCCAGAATGTCAGCTGTTCCATGAGCTGTAGAACAACTGGAGCTTGGTTTCCTGCAGCACTGAGTCCCTCACTTCCTCCCTTGCTGCAGAGACTTCTTCTTACCCCAATAGTCCAGCTGTCCTGATATGGTCCATATGACCATGGAGTAAGGCAGGACATCATTACTTGAATACAGACAAATTAAAAGTGTAATGAGGAGCCATGTCATTGCTGAGCTGTGCCTGCTCCGTTTTTGCACCAACAGTGGAAGCAGTTCAGTCATTCTGCCCAGTGACTTAGTTATCTTTGAGATATCTGTCTTTATTTCAAGTATGATTAAAGTTATCCAGCAGATTCAGAAAGTGTTAAAGAGGAAACAGTGAAGGAACAGAGCCACTGTAACTGATAAAAACAGCTATTAATATATTAGAACATAATTACGCTGTCTTGAAAAGGGATGCAACACTTCATTATCTAAATGCCACTTACCACAGGCTAGCTCTCATATGCAAATGGCTCGGAAATATCAACTACATATAATTAAAAATATCAGTAGAAACATAATGTACGTATCTTTGGCCCTTCAACTAGAAGGTTGAGCAACACGGATGGATTTTCTTTTAAAGAGTCCAAAAAGACATTTTGCAAAACAACTGTAATTAATTATTCATTACTCAGAATGTATACATACACATACATATATGTATGTACACATATATATAAAAGAATATAATAACATAAAAGAATATATATATAAGTATATATATAAAAAATAGAACACTTTGGGTTGGCTTGGGTTAAGTTGGTCTTTCACCCAACCTCATGCCCAAAGCAGAGCCAGCTTTCAGCTCAGCGCAGTCATCAAGGCCTTATCCTGTTGGTCTTAAGAATCCTAAAAGACAAGGACTGCACAGCACCTTTGGGCAGCCTACCCCAACCATCTCTGCATGAAGAAATTCTTCCTTGCATCCAATTTGAACCTCTCAGGTTTCTATTCATTTCTGTTCTCTCTTGATCCCCCACTACGCTCAGTCATGAAGAGACTGGCTCAATTTCTTTGATGCTCTTCTTGTATGGATGGGCAAGCTGCACAAAGCTGTGTTCCTCTAGGCTGAATCAGTCCAGCTCCCTCAACCCCTCCTCACAGGGCAGCCGCTCCAGGTCACAGCCATCTTGGTGGCCCTCCGCTGTCCTTTATGAAGTATGGCCACGATATCTGTGCCTGTTTGACCTGGAGAAGATTGAGAGGGGATCTCACCACTCTTTAGAAACATCTAAAGTACAGGAGTCAAGTGGATGGGGCCAGGCTCTTTTCAGTGGTGTGCAGTGACAGGACTAGGAGCAATGGGCATAGACTGGAACAAAGGAAGTTCCATAAAAATTGAGGAAGAACTTCATTACTGTGACAGTGACAGAGCACTGGAAGAGACTGCTGAGAGAGGGTGCAGTCTCCTCTGCAGATATTAAAGTCACACCTGGATGTTTTCCTGTGCAACCTACTGTAGGGAGGTTGGACTGGATGATTTCCAGAGGCTCCCTTCCAACCTCTATAATCCTATGACTGTAGCTGATTTAAAAATCACTGGGAAGGGATGGCAACAAGTAGCTGAGAGCAATGGCAGTTTAAGTTCAATTAGCTGCAACTGGCAGAGGCCACATGTCACAGCCCTGAAGACATCCATCCCACTGCACCCTCCATTCAAAGTCTTGTGCACAAGTTAACCCTACCTCTCAGGCAGGGGGTGGCCATTTGTGGGAAGAGAAAGATTAACTCAGAATGTTTTGAATGCAATCAGAGATTGTTTTAGTGGGTCTAAAAAACAAAGACTACAATTTGCTGGTAAGTCCCACATTCCGTACTTCTTTTCCAGCCAAACTTTAATAAGCTCACCTGTCTCTATCAATGATTTTATACTTGGCAGCACTGCCTTCCTTACAAGTATTCCTACCTGTTGGAAGACAGCTGTTTGATAGAATTGGACTGACTTCAGATTCAAGTTTCTTGAGTTCCTGCATAGACAGGCAATTAACTGTAAGCATAAATTTACAGTAAGAAGTAGAACATGTGCCTAGCTTACAATAGCTGGAATGCATGTGCAAATACTTATATTGACTTCTTTTTGTAACAGACACGGAAGTTTTGCTACTGCATTATTAACACATTTGCGTCAGCAAAGAAAAAGATGCTGTTCAGATGGTTATAGTTCAAACTCACCCGTTTCTGCAAGCACCCAAGGATAAGCACATCAGAGGGCAATGCAACAGCTCACTTTTAGAGCTATGTGTCAGTCAGTGCGGAGAATGACAACTGAGTTAACTTCACCTAGTCCACAGGCTAATCTTTTACTTGTGTGTTAACTCTGTGAAAGCGTGTGCCCTCGTGCTAGATTGTAACAGTGCTGCGTGCCTCCTGAGCTCTGAGACCTGCTGCTCTCCCTCTGCCATAACGTCACCTCTTAATCTCCTACACTTAATGTACTGCTCCTCTATGGACCAAACTGCCATACCCCTCCTTAAGGTGGCCGTTCAGGGAGCTGGTCACCTGAACGCAGCCCACCACTGCACTCGTGTTTGGCTGTGTGGAGAAGTGGGAAGGCTGCTTCTCCTTCGCCGTTTGGGCGAAAGGAAGGGAAAAGGAAACGCACTCAAAAGGTTTCTCTCGGTCAGGAGCCGGCACGCGGAAGGCGATGTGACACGGCGGCGAGACGCGGGCGCGGGAACATCAAGCCTCGCGTGGAGACGCCCGCGGGGTCCCGCCGCTCTCCAGCGCTCGTACGGAGCACGAGGCCCTGCCCGAGCCCCGCAAAGGTCCCGTCCCGCAGGCCGCCGACCCTTACCCAGCTCCGTGCCCGCGTTTCTAGCCGCCATGGCCCGCGCTCACGGGCCCGAGCGGGGCGGAGAGAGGCAGGCAGCGCCGGTCCCGCCCCGCGCCGGCAGGAAGCGGAGTCGGCAGCGGAGCGCGCGTCGGCCGCTCTGCCCCAGGGCGAAAAGCAAAGGCGGGGAGGCGGGACGTGGCGACGCCGGGTGCCTCTGCACCCACACGGCCGCTTCGACTTTTTTGAGAGGGGCAGGCAGACGCCGTCCCGCTGCCCCGTCCGGGGAACGCCAGCACGGAGCGCAGGCCGGCCGCCACGCTGCTGAGGTCAAAGAGCTCTTCGTGCTGCTGTAACGCGGACAGAGTAAGATCGCCATACACTTACTTTGTACTGCGTTCTAGTGACGCCAGCAAAATCATAGAATCCTCAGAGTTGGAAGGGACCTCTGAAGGCCACCTAGTCCAACTCCCCTGCAATGAACAAGGACACCGCAGCTAAGTCAGGTTGCCCAGGGCCTGATCCTGCCTTGCCTTGGTAAGACTTCAGGGACAGGGAATCAGCCACACCACTGGGCAGCCCATTCCAATTCTCACCATCCTCACTATAAAATATTCTCTTGTATCTAATCTAAATCTACTCTCCTTGAACTTGAAACCATTTCCCCTTGTTCTGTCACCACAGACTGCTTAAGACTCTGTCCCCTTCTTTCCTGTAGCTCCCCATTGGATACTGAAAGCCCACTATGGGGTCACATTGCAGCCTTCTCCAGGCTTAACACCCTCAGCTCTCACAGCTCATCCTCACAGGAAAAGCATTCCATTCCATGGATGGAACAACCTATGGAAGTAGAAATCTAGCAATAAGACCACTGACAAATTCATGGGCTATACATCATCAATACAAACATTTGCAATTTCAGCCCTATTCATTAACTCCTAGCATGGAAATCACAAATTCACAACAGCATCTGGGAAAGCAACGAAGGGCCAAAGCTCTTATGTTTGGGAATGTTAGTGCAGCATTCTCTATGAAATGCTCAGCAGTCAACTTGACATACAGTACAAGAAGTTTCATTAAGGCATAGAGGGGGGGCTTCTGGTTTTAAATGCATCTTATTCAGCTGGTAAAGTAAGAAAGTATGAGACTTGGAATCCTCATAAATGAATTAGTAATTACTGAAATGAACTAGTAGCAGTAAGTGAGAGGGGCACTTGTTTTAAGGTCAAAATTTGAACAGATTATTCAAAAATTAATTTTGTAGTTAAGCTACTGAATTGATAAATTTCTAGTGATACCACTGCATACTAGGAAACCAAGACTACTAATTTTATCCTTCTTTATTTTCCTTATTTACTCTATTCCTCCCCCTTCCACAGAATAAATTAAGGCTGCAATCAACCTCTAGAGACGAAGTCCAAATCCCCTACTCAGGCAGGCTCAGCTGAAGCATGTTTCCCAGAGCCATGTCCAGTTGGGTTCTAAGTGTCTTCAAAACTGAAGCCTCTACAGGCTTTCCAGGCAACCTCTTCTAAATTTGACTGCCCTCTCTGAGAAAGTGTTTTCATAAGCTTAGACAGAATTACACCTCTGTTTCAATTTATACTCAGGTTTTCAAACATTACGCTTCAATTTTCTTCTAACATTACTGGATGCCATTGGGGAAAGAGTCAGGTTAAGGACGAGTCTCAACGTGAAAAATCAGGAAAGTATATGAACGTATGTTTATATAGTGTTTTTCCTTTCCAAAAAAAGAACAACTTATGCAAGTCTTTCAGCATTAACATTAAAGGAAGTGACAAGCAGAAGAATGGCAATATTTTCTTTAATGATGAAAGTATGGGTTTTGACCTTGAGAGTGTAACTTTTTTTTTATCCAGTTTAGAGAACTAAACCCAAGGTTTTTACAAACTCAGCCAACCTCTGAGATTCTCATGTACAACCACGTATTTCAGTCAGTACATTTAGTTTAGGAGTTCCCAATGCTTTTGATTTAGAGACTCACTTTTACATTCAAAAGTTAAAGAATAAAATGATGCAAGGCTTACATATCAAGAAACTTGCCACTCTCTGGACCAAACACCAAAACATTCTTATTGCTTTCCCTCTGTACAAACAGATGCTAGATAGTATTATACCATAACTTGGCTGCTTTTCCATTCCATGAACCCAACGCTAAACAGTAAAGCTAGGAGTTTTGAGAGGCATTTTATTTAGACAACTGAAAACAGTTAAACATTCAGAAGCAGTGTACAATGAAACAAAAACTGAATACTTTTAGTACATAATCCCCTTTTCAACTAAAGCCAAATCTTCCAACTTTAAAGGAAAAAAAAAATGGGTAAAAGCCATATTTTTTTTTCTCTGTAATAAAGAAAACACACTACAATGAGTCTAATTGAAATTGGAGAGACTGGATCTTGGCTTGCACACTTCTTTCAAAAGACAGTAGGCAGTTATGCTAAAGAGATAGCAAAACTCTACTACTTGTCTTTTTTTGGATACTCAGTTCTCTTACAGACAACACCTAGCCAGTTCCACTGCATTCTCATCAATTACTGCCCATCTTTGCCTTATGTAGAGAGTGCACTCTGGAAGGCTGCTGTTTATCACTGCTCACTTGATTTAGTCTTGTATGTCCATACGTTGCATAACAGTTGAGATAATCACGCCTTAACTTCAGGAGTTGAGCTGTACACTGAATCTGAGTTTTCAGAGGCAACTTCTTCTGCAATTAAAGAGAGAATCAATTTACATACATAAACCAAAGAATGCTGCAGTGATGTTTTAAAGACTGGTTTAGTTTTTCTTTTCAACTTAACTCAATTTGGTTTTTCTACCATATCTGTTAAGTTTGCAAGATGACACAGCTCTAGTCACTATTTTGACACTTAACATACAGTTTCCTAGAAAAACATGCTCAAAGATCTCTAGAGGAGTGAAAAATGCCAGAAGGAATACTTGGAAAAAAGTTAACTGTTCCCTGCTAAAGAAGTCTTAAAGTTGGCATATAAAGTTCAATGTATTACCTATTTCCTCCTCTGCAGTTCCTGGAAGAGTGGTCCTTGCTTTTGCTGCTTCTGCATTCTCCTCTTCTGTAGGGAGGAGAAAAAATGGTTAGTACCTTCCCTTCCACTCAACTCAGAGTGAAAAGTGGGTTTCACTCTGAAAAGAAACAAAAGAATTTCCACTTATTTAGTGTTAAGGAGAAAGATGGGTAAGCAATTCCATCAATTGTTACTTGTTTGCCATTTTCTAAGCACTGCCTTCCTGAGCTCCCTCCTCCCCAAAATACTAGAGAAGTACAGAGAAAGCTTTTAAGAATCTGTAGAAGGAGAGGTATATATCTTAAGTATTCACAAAATTATTTCCAACCTCCTGCTCTATAACATGAAGATTTGAGGCTATACAAGCAATGTAATACAAAGTGTCAATATTAATTAAGCTCTCATTTAAGTTGCTTAAATGACAGCTACAGAAGTAAAACCTTAAACCAACTTCAGTTTCTATGAAGATGCCAAATGACAGTAGAGATCCCATAACAAATTCAGATGATGGTTGCCATTTATATTACTACTAAGATTTCTGAATGAAGCAGCCAGGTAACACCAGGAAAAAGAAAACAAAAGCACACACTTACCAGGAACTACACACTTCCAAAGACCATAGGTTTTCCCTACTGTTGTCTGCCACAGCCTTAGCGTACCATCCTCTGAGCCACTAGCATATAACTCCCCATCAGGGCTAAATCTCACACAATGAATTGGACCGAAGTGCCCTTTGTAAGATTCTATAAGAGAACATATCAAGGCCAATAATTTCTAACTTCAGGCAATGGCAGAAATAAGCGAGAAAACTAATTAGAAGGAGGAAAAAAAATATGGACTGGGGGAAAACTTTTCCAGTACTTCATTTTTGATACCGATTTCTAATAATTAGTATCCCCTTTTTAATAAAGTGTTAATGTTATCTGAATTAAATAAAGGAAGACAAGCATTTAATTATTATAGGCAAAATTACAAAGCAAGCCAACAGCATAGAGTACATGTGCTCTGTTTTGTCACTTACTACATACACATCTATGCAACTTTAAACAAAGACAGGAGCAATAGATGAAAATACACTTAAAAATGCATTACACTCGGCCAGCATTAAAATACAATCCAGTAACTGTGATTCAGTAGACATAATGAATGCCATAGTATGACATTTAAGTTAACGTACAGTTTGCTATTGCAGCAGTATGGGATGACTCACCTTTTTTTTCCTAATAGCTGCACAGCTATTTAACAGAGGCCTTAATTAGATCTGTAAGAGTAACATCAGGTATACTAACAAAGGACAAAGCCTCCTGACTGACTACTTACCTTTCCATTATCCTGAACTCAGATAAGTTTGTAGCACAGCATGCTCTACTATGTCATTTAGTTAATACATGTCAGAACTTGTTTTTTATTATTGAAGTCAAACATACCTAATTCTTCTCCTGTGTTATAGTCATATTTATAGAGTTTAAAATCTTCACCACCTGCAACCAAACATTCTTTCTCTGGGTGAAGGGATGCAGAATTGATTGTAGCAGGTGCTTCAAATGATTTAATCTGCTCTAGACTAAGGGAGGAGAAAAAAAAAGTTATTTTAAAAAAGATCCTGTAAGCAAAGGTCTTGTGATTCTACAAATCACAGTTGCTTTTTTTTTTTTTAAAAAGAAAAAAGCAAACAGAAGACACTCACATGCAGTTTCCAAAACAAATTTTAACATTGGCAAGCCAAGCTCATAAAGTTTAGAAACAGCAAGTTCAGAATAAGCAAAACACATCGAATAGGTTCACACATTTCAAACTACTTTCTGGTACATATTTATGACTGCAACTTCCTTTAAAACATCATAGAAATTGTATAGATTAGTTCTCTTAAAGCACTAAATTGAACTCTAGATAAAAATCTTATTTAATGACAACTCCAGCTAGTTTTGAGCTATGAAAATGGTACTGATCCATTACAGTCTATCATCTTGCAGACAGTCAGGGTCCACTATTTTAGAAAAGTATAGTTGTTTCAGACTTTGCCTCTGACAACATGGTAGGTAAAGATATCTACTGACATCATTTCTGACAACTTTGTGATCTTGGCCTTGTACTGTCAGTTTTCCTCACAATCAAACCCATAACTCAAGTCAAAAAGATTCTGTGTTTTTGGACTCACGTTTCCGCACTATGAAAAGCGATAGTCTTCCCATAGGTTATCACAAGTATTTGCCCTTCCGGAACATACTCCATGCTGCTCACAGACATTGCAACATTTAGTGCTTTCACTTCAGTCATGGTACTCCTGTCCCAGAGGCTTAAGAAAAATCAGAAAGAAGAAAGACTCTCAGATCAATTCAGCAAATCATTTTCCACCTCCACCCATGGCATGCTGTGGTTGCCAAAAGCCACCTAAAGAATGTTCCACAGACATTTCACATTTTCAGCAGCATGCTTTCTTTTGCCTAGCTTTACTTACATAAGAATTAAGGCATGCTTACATTAAAATACTGCTACTTTTAAAACTTAATAACATTAAACAGTACACATACTGTTTTACGGTTTAATACTCAAGGATTCTCTTAAAAAGCTAAAAGCCTTATTACATGTCTCCTGAACAATACTGATTTCTAGAAGCAAAGCTTTAAGACTGCATTCTGCCTTCTTAAACTCAAAACACAAAGAGATATAATACTAATTTAAGAAAATGATAGACTCATTGAATATAATTTAGCACTTTACCTAGGCAGGTAAGAAATATCTATACAGAAATCAAATTAAATTGTAACAAACTGTCCCACACAACATCCTGGTCACCAAATTGGAGGAAAAAATGGATTTGATGGATGGACCACTCGCCAGATAAGGAATTGGCTGGATGGCTGCACTCAAGAGTTGCAGTCAACAGCTCATTGCCCAATCAGAGAACAGTGATGAGTGGCATTCCTCACGGAAAGGTTCTGCGACTGGTACTATTTAGTATCTTTGTAGGTGACATGGACAGTGAGATTGAGTGCACCCTCAGCAAGTTTGCAGATGACACCAAGCTGAGTGGTGCAGCTGACACACTAGAGAGAAGGGATGCATCTCAAGCCAAACAGGCTTGAGAGGTGGGCCCATGTTAACCTTATGAAGTTCAAGACCACCAAGTGCAAAGTCCTGCACTGGGATTGGAGCAATCTTAAACACAGGAACAGGTTGAGCAGATAAGAGCTTGAGAACAGCCCAGAGGAGAAGGTTTTGGGAATATTGTTTGATGAAACTCAACACAAGCCAGCAATGCACACTTGCAGCCCAGAAGGCCAACTGCATCCTGGGTTGCATCAAGAGAAGTGTGACCAGCAGGTCAAGGAAGGTGATTCTGCCTCTCTACTCTGCCCTCATGAGACCCCACTTGGAGTACTGTGTCCAGTTCTGGGACCTCCAACACAAAAAGAACATCAAGATGATGGAGCAGGTCCAGAGGAGGGCCACCAAGACTATCAGAGGGCTACAGCATTTCCCCTACAGGAACATGCTGAGAGAGCTGGGGCACTTCAGCCTGGAGAAGAGAATGTTCTAGGGGAACCTTACAGCAGCATTCCAGTACATGAAGGGGCCGACAGGAAAGCTGGAGAGGGACTTCTCTTAGAAGGGCATGCAGCAACAGGACGAGGGTAAATGGTTTTAAAGTGGAAGAAGGTAGATTCAGACTAGACATTAGGAAGAAATTCTTTAGTGTGAGGGTGGTGAGACACTGGAACTGGTTGCCCAGCGAGGTTGTGGATGCTCCCACTCTGGAGGCATTCAAGGCCAGGCTGCATGGGGCTTTGAGCAATCTGGTCTAAGGGGAAGCGTCCCTGACTACAGCAGGGGAGTTGGATCTAGATGATCTTAACAGTCCCTTCCAAACCAAACCATTCTATGATTCAGTGAAATAAGAAACTTATAAGTTAACTGAATGCTATATTTCTAAAATTCAGAGAAAAAAAGGTCACTTGCCTATCTTGAATGAGGAAACTGAAGAGAAATGGATCCAGAATAGAAACGAGGAGACTGCAACTATGATTTCACCCTATCCACTGTTCTTCCACAAAGCAGAAAGCCATTATGACTCTATGCCATAAACATAAGAATAAGGGGACAAGTAGGCATGAAATAATGCTGATCATATCAACCAGAAAGCTGAGGAATCAGCAAGGCACATCTTCCTTCTTTCCTGGTCAGCGTAGTTTAAGGAAGGATCTTTGTCATTTGATCTCCCCAGTAGCCAAGTCTGTCTAGGTTTTACCCATGTACATTTAACTGGATGATCTACCTTATAAAACCACAAAAACTTTCTCAACTTACCAGCATGGTAGAGAAAGACAACTATGACTATTAAGAGTGCACTGTCTCCAGAGAGGCTTCTCTGCCTTTTATCCCAGCCCTCACCTTATGCTTGACCGCAGAAGACAAGGCAGTGACACTTCATCTAGTGTCTTCACAAGACCTCACCTAGCAATTAATTTCCTCCAGGATTATGAAAATCAAATTAATTATACTATTCAGTTATCAAAGACCACCTCTTCTTACCAGGGAGGACATGCTTATGGTGCAAATCAGAATTACCACAAAAATTACATCACCAGCAACATATAAAAACTGGATTACATGCACATATGCTAATCTAGAATCAAACAGCCTGTGTTACTATTTCCCAAGGAAAGAACAATCTTCTGACAGAAACTGTACACTCACAAGTAAATGTGAGCTTCTTAGAAAACTAGAAGTTATTTTTTTTCTTACCGGACAGTTTTATCATCAGCTGAAAGAATCTGTTTGTCATCACTGCTCCATAAAGCTTTTTTAATACCAGAAGTATGCCCACTGACAACATCAGGTTCTTAAAATAAAAATAAGTATTTAGTACACATAAGAGCATAAATAAACATCATGCAATAGTTTAGGAACTCTGGTAATCTATACAGATTTCCATTTACTAGAAACTGCAAAATTACTTCAAACACTACTGACTTTATTTACAGATTTCAATCTAGGAATCTATCCAATTGTCTAAACATAAAAAGCTTCACTAGGTTAACGTCAATATCAATTAGCTTTGTATCTGTTTTCAGAAGTTCAGTATTAATATGAATTTAAGCACAGTTAAATATGAAGAGACTTTTCCCTTTCAGGTAGTGGAACTTTAGTTAGACCTACTCATAGTAAGTCCCTGTTGAAGTAAAACATGCTATCCCTGAAACCCTTCATAGATAAGCTCTATTTCACTTCAAAGACTAACACAATTTGACTTAGTATAGAAAACTGTTATAGAAACATTCTTTGTAGAACAAGCTCAAACATGTCTTGAAATTTACAACAAAGTCCAGAATTCATATTTAACTCATACACAAGAAAAATCAACAAAACAGAAAACCAGCAATAACCAGTTCTAAGTGCAGACTCACCTGCTTCTGGCTTGCTTAAATCATAGATGCGCAACAATTTATCTTGTCCACCTGTTAACAGATAATTGCTATCCTGAAACAGAAGTTATAAAGGGTCAACTGTATTTTAAATTGAAATATCAGCCTTCATCCATAAGCCTTAAAATATCAGTTATTTATCTCAGACAGTTTCTAAAATATTACAACTTATTTGTAAGATCAAAGCTTAAATGTATGCTAAATTACTTGCCTGCCAAAACAGACATATAAAAAAAGTAGCAAATAACAAAACATACCGAAGACCTTACTTTTTTGTTGAGTATGCTATAAAGTTTTTTCATACCTGTGTAAAATCCACACTTTTGACAATGTGTTTGTGAGCCAGTGTGATTAGTTCATCTCCTGACACAGCATCCCACACTTTGCTAAATGACAAGAGAAAACATGTACATTTCAGTAGCTCTAGGACAAATCTGAACAAATTAAGTTGTCTGTCCTAACCTATCCTATATAATCCTTCCTGACACTATCATAACATTTTTAATCATAAATAATACATTCTAATGAACTACAGATGTATAAGCATACCACATATTCTTTTACTGAAGTATTTTTTTGTTACTATCCCACCATTTTCTTTCACTCACTTCTTCAGGATAACACACGATCAGCATTTTAGATTCAAGACAAACAAAGGCAGCTCTTCTTCACAACTTTTACAGACTGAATTCGAATAACTGGATTTGAATCATCAAATATATTGCAGTACACTGCAAACAGTTCAAACAAGCAAAACAAAAATAAATGATTCACTAATACTTCTGCATGTCTCCTTCTAATAATAAGTGTCTGACTAGTACACAAAATGAAGATCACTCTTGCCACTCAGGTATAACTACAGTACTAAAGTCTTGAACTGCACAGCATTGTTTATTCTAACAAATCAGTACAGTAATTAAGTATATTTGACAAGAAGCAACCATAGTTGCTCAGCAAGATAGAATTAGCTGTAGCTGCTCGTAAAAAATTTAAATTCTAGGCTGTAATATAGTTATAAGGTAACAATTTACTTAAAAAAAACAAAAAAAACCAAACAACCACAGCAACTTTCTACAGCCATATAAAAAAAAAAAAGGCTACTGACTGAAATCAAAATAAAGACTTCAAAAGCAGGTAATCACTTACGCTGTAAAATCTGCGGCTGCTGTAGCTGCTTTAGTGGCATCTTTGTTCAAAGTAGCACCCCAGACAGCACCTTTATGACCTAGGAATGTGCCAATCCAGTCTCCTGTGTCACCCTGACGTAGCATAGGCTTTCCATCTTCGGAAAAACAAAAACCAATATTCAGACAACATAACAAAAAAGAAAGCTGTTTTAGGAAACAGTTCCCTTGCACCAACATGGAACAAAAATTAAACCGCCATCAGACCAGCTCCCTTAATGGAAATACCATATACACTATGAAGCTATTCTTTGTAAAACAGTTTAGCTGAAGAACTTTTTCATACTGTTGCACCTCTAGCATGCATCTAAAGCCACAGATACCAAAACATTATTTCAAATGAAATTCAAGCTTTCTTTTGGTTTTGTTCCTACAATAGAAAGGAGCACCTTCTGTTGTTCGTTGCTTTTTTTTTTTTTTTTGTATTATAGTCAAGTTTCCCTAGGGCAGGTCAGTTCCATTGATTTTAAATAAATATTTTCAGACTAACAGTACACAAAAAGGAGTCTTGGGTTTATAATGAGAGACATTTTAAACGTTTATAATGAGAGATACTGTAACAATGAAATAGAAAGCCTATATCGTGATTATTTTTTGCAAGGGGGCTATCAGATACAGTTCACCCAAAGGAACAGAGCTGAACATGAAGTTCTCAGAAAGGATGAGGAATATTCTTTTAAACTTGGGAACACACGTGAAGATTAATTCATATGCATATGAATGAAAACGTTACTCTTATAAATGAGCAGAAGAGAGTTCTTATGGGAAAGGAAGCAGAAATCACTGCTCTGCAATCAGCAAGGCAGCTGCCTCAGTTGAAAAGGAGCCGGCTTTAAGGGGTGTTCAGGATATATACACAAGAGGCAGTTATAGCTACTTTAAAACAACGATTTTCAAGCCTTTCCTTTACAAGCGGGATTCAACGTGAATGAATGGAAGCCCTAACACCTTGCGGGCTAAAACACTGCAAAAACCCTCCAACCAGTTCCCATCTGGTTACGCTGGAAGCAGGTATTATTTTAAGAGCACCAACGCCCCGCTGAACGCTCGCCTCGACCCTCCTCCTCCCCGCTCTCCCCATCGCAAATCTTTCAAACAGGTACTTGCGGCCGTAGCCACGCGCAACCCCTTTACAGCGGCCCGCAGGCCCGCCCGCTGCCCACGCGGCCTCAGGGCGGAGCAGGCCCAGTGACCGCGGCCTTTGCAAGGGACCGGTGAGGCAAGCGCGGCCGCCCACCCCTCGCCCCCCAGCCGCGCTTACCCTTGCAGGCGCTGATAAGGAAGTAGCCGTAGGGGGTGACGCCGCTGAAGGCCAGGTCCACCACGGGCCGCGTGTGCCCGGAGCACGTCAGAGGGGTCTGCCTCATGGCCATGGCGGCGGCTGAGCTCGGGACGCGCAGGGAGCTGGGCAGGGGACGCGGCTATACTACAGCCGGGTAGGAAACGGCGACCGCGGTGTTGGCGGCAGCGGCGGAAATGACGGCAGCGGAAGCGCTCCGGAGCGGAAGTTACGTCAGCCAGCGGGTGCGGAACCGGAAGTGTTGGTAGGCGTTACGTACGGGGGCAGCGTGCTCTGAGGGGCTGAGCGGGAAGGGCTGTAGTTGGCAGCACAATGCGCCCTGCTTCTACGTTCTGTTTCCTGTAGCTATGGCGCTGCGCTGAGCTAGTCAGCTCTGCTTGTAATCTCTGATTTGTAATATTACAGAAACTAAGATTTTGTAATTTCATGACCAGTGTATTTTTTGTTTGTTTTTTTTGTTGGTTTTTTTTTTTTGCGAAATCATAGAATCCTAAAAGCTGGAAGAAGCCTCTGAGGTCATCTAGTTCACCCATCAACCCATCACCACCATGCCTGCTCACCGCATCCCTCAGTGCCACGTGAATGTGTTTAACACCTTCAGGGATGGTGACTCCACCACTTCCCTGAGCTGTCTGTGCCAATGCCTCACCGCTTTTTGAGAAGAATTTTTTTCCTCATATCCAAGCTGAACATTGCCTGCTACAAATTGTTGGAAATACCCAAATAGTTTATAAGAACGGTATCTCTGATAAAGCTGATTTTATTCCCAATTGCAATGGCAGGCCTCCTGCAAGCAGGAGAGCACGCAGAAAACAGCATTACATCTTTTATGCCCTATTACTCAACGCTTATCTCTTTTTCCCCTGGTTCCTCATTGGCTGAGTACTTCAGGTTCACAATCTTCCGACGCTCAACTAAACATGCAGACACTGGCTAAACATAAATTTTTGCTAGCGAAGCATATATCACCAATTAGTTAACTTCTCACACTTGCTCATTCATCACTTGGTCATTGTTTCTGGACATCTGCTTGTCCTTGCATAGAGATAAGCTTAGAAGGAGGATAGGGGGGAGTATCTTGATGCCTGCCTGTTGCATCCTAACCTACCCACAGAGCAAGGCAATCCAGCCTTGTGTAGAGGCCCTGGCTTCTTTGATGTTTGTTAAGTCTGCTTTTCTTTTGCTGAGGGTCTCTTATCCAAACAGAATAGCCCTACGATGTGCTTTCTAGTCCATAATACTACACTTACACTATTGCAGTTTTGCAAGCAAGAATTAATCACATAATTCAGCAACTATATTTCTAAAGCAAGTTACTAACATATATGGCATTTCTACTTTTTCACATTAGCTATTTCTAACGACAAGTTACAAAATACATTGTGCTCTACTTCTTCAGATCAATTCCTCCTTTTTAATATCTAATGCAGAAACAACATTCCATTCCTACAAACTTGGGGCCTTACCTCTATTTGCTAATTGCCTGGGAAAAGAGGCCACTCATCACCTTGCTACAACCTCCTTTCAGGGAACTGTAGAAAGTTAAAAGGTCTCCCTTGAGTAATCCCAGTAATCTCAGCAGCTCTTTATAACACTTGTGCAAGACCTACACTTGACTTTGTTGAACTTTTTGAGGTTCTCTTGGTCCCACTGTCCATGCCTGCTGAAGTCCCTCTCGATGGCATCCTGTCCCTCAGGTTTGCTACCACAGCACACAGCTTGTTGTCATTCACAAACCTGCTGAGAGTGCACTCGATCCCACTATTGATATCATTGGCAAACATGTTGGATAGTATCAGCCCCAGTACTGACTTTTGCGGGACACTACTCGTCACTGATCTCCATCTGGACATTGAGCCACTGGCCACCACTGTCTGTGTACTATCTCACAGCCAGTTCCTCTTCCATCAGACAGTCTGCCCATCAAATCCTTATCTTTCCAATTTGGAGAGAAGAATGTTATGGGGGACCACGTCAAAGGCCCTATTGAATTCCAGTTAAGTACTGAAGTCCAAATACCCTTGCTTCTTAGCCCCATTGTATCACTTCCATTTGGGTATGTTTATTACCTACAGTCTGATGATCTTTGATTTAGAAATAGATTAATCCTGTTCACTCAGGCTTGACATCTTTTAATAGGGAGACTGTAAGAGAAACCACAGACTGTAAAACAAGTACTCAGGTTTTCAGTAAAGTCTAGAGATGATATTGGAAAAGAAAGAGTAGAAAAAGTAGTTATTTACAAATGAAAGCCTTAAAAGCTTAAAATAAAAATAGTAATATTTTATTGTGTTTGATTAGGTTTTAGCCAAGGTTATTATGTATCAGATGGCAGGAAAGTAAGCAAAATAAATAAATAAATAAATATTTTTTTTTATTCAAAGTTCCATATTTCTCTGTTCATTATCCAAACAATTATCCTATAGAGTTAAATAAATATTCGTTAACTCCAGCTTGCCAGGAAGTAATCAGGGACTTGTAATCATATAGAGCAATTCATCTCATTACTGCATGGAATAACAAGTATGCCAATCATATGTTATAAAGCACCTGGGCAGGACTCTCTGTCACTTATGATTTATAATACAGAGTATCTGCTTGATTAACAACATCTTTCCACAGACAGTGATTGAATTTTCTTAGAAATTGTTGCTGAACATGAATAAAGCCATCCTAGTGAAAGGTCATGTTTCTAGTGCTTTGATTAAAGAAGATCAAGCAGAGATTGAATCAAGGAGTGTTTAGTGTACATATTTACATTTCCAAAGATTCCTTTCTTCTCCTGTGCTAGATAACATTGTTGAAAATCCCTTCTCATGCCACTGAGGGGAGCTCCTTACATATCTATTAGCACATTACCTCTGTAGCTGAGAGCTTCTGCACTGGGATGACTTTTTAATAGTGATTTCAGCTTATAAAAGACTGCCTTATGGACATAGCACTAAAGCTACTAGATGCTTAATTCTCTGAAATGAATCGGTTCAGCAGGTGAATGTAAAGCTATCAATGTCACAAGAGGTGGCAGTGGGGCAATCCCTTCATTAGACTATCTTGAATCTGAGTTATTCTAATAATCTGAAGATTCAATGTAATGACTAGGTGCACCAATGCTCTTTACCTCTATTGAGTTTTCCTTTGGAGAAATGTTCCCTAGTAATTTGTTGACATAAATTAGGAAGGAAAAAAAAAAGGAATAGATGTTTGGTGAAGGATTATGTGTTGCATATGCTGTGAGCAGATATGAGAGCAACTGCAGAGCATGTGGTTGTGTTTTCACTGGGGAATAATTACGACTGAGAGCCAGCCTTAAGCAGTCAATTATCACTAAGTAACTGAATGAGAGAAGTAATCTTATTTTACAAATAACAGAAGAGTGTGCATCAAGGCAATGATTCTTTTATAGAACAGCCTTTCACAGCAGGTAACTACATGAATTTTATAATTTCATGGATTTTATTTTAACACATATCTAGGGAATGTGAGGACTGCAGCACAGAAACTCTTCTGTTGGATGTACATGGTAATATCTTTTGAGAATATGAACAGAGGCGAAAGGAACTAAACAGAGAAAAGAGTTGTAGAGAAACAGAGGAGTTTGAGAGACCAGCAAGAAAGATATGATAAGTGGCTTTGTATGAGACACATAGCACATAGAAACTAGATAGGAGGGAAAATAAGAGACAGCTCAGTGCCCAATTGTATGTCTCATACAATTGGTGGAGTTTGTACCTTTTTATCTCTTACTTACAGACAAGGTCAGATTTTAGATCACTTCTTTAATCACCACCTGGATGTTAGAATACCAAAATAATTCACTCTTCTGTGAAGAATTTTAGTCCTGACTTTCTCTGCTTTCAATTCAGTCTTTCAGAAGCCTTTCTGTCTGACTGGAAGACAGAGATATGGGACATTCAGAACCTGCACCAATAATAGAGTGACTCAGCCAGCAAGGATTATTAAAAATGGTTTTATCTTTATTGTAATTACTTCTCTGATCCTCAGTCTTCAGGTTCCATTCTGTCTTTTGAAAAGAGAAAGATGACCATGCTGGGCAAATAGATAGGATAGCCATAGGAAAAAGTGATGACAAACTTTAAGTAGGCAGTGTTTTCACTGAAACGGTATTGCCACTGCAAAAGTAAAAGCAGCAGTTGAACAAATTATTGAGACAAAAACAAATCCAAGGAAAGGAAATGCTTCCCACAATTCAGTACTAACCATATGTTCCTAAAACACGGAGTTCCTAAGTTAACTCTGTGAAAAGAAAGGAATGTAGAGTAAGTATATACACTTTGGGGGTTTAGGATGGAAGATGTGGAGTAAAGATGTAGAGAAACTTGGACATCATCACCATGGGAAACTCACACAGAGCATAAGGTATAGTATGCCTGTGTTCCAAAATCATGTACTAGGATTGATTGTGTTCAATCAATTCATATAAGAGTAGAGTTTTATGGTAAGCTGATGAATATGATATGGATTTATAGAAGGAACAAATGTCAATGAACAGCTTTATAGAGACTTGATGGGATGGAAGGGGACAGATTATCCTGAAGTGTTAATAGGGGAGATGAGAAGGAGAAATGCAGAGGAAAGAGATAAACACGTCTATTCCCATGCTTAGTTATTGTAACTAACTGACGTATAGGTGTTATGGGTGCTAAGTTAGAGGTGAAATAAATCATTTATATTTCATTTCTCAGCCAGCAGCTTTGCTCCCTAGACAGTTTGAAGCATGACTGCATTATAAAGAAGGAGACATAGTTATGAGTAACATAATATTCCTTTCCCACCTCTTTTCAAGTTTCATGTTGGAACCAATTCATAATTCAGGCTAGTATACACTTCTGCAAAGGATTTAAATTCACAATGGAAGTGAATCAGATTATAACAGCTTTGCAAAAAGAGCATTCAAATTGTCTGGCAGTTGACTTACTTTCCAGGAAACAATTTAGCACAATTCTTATTTTCTAACTATTATAAAATCTGTAATACTTCTCTAACTGTAAGAACAGTAATACAAATTTTCAGGAATGAGCTTTAGCTGAATTTATTCATAACTGTAAGCTGCTTTGATGTTTTCACTTGGAAGGTGTTCTTCACCATGGAAGATACTTGTTCTATAAAGGTAAAGTAATTCAAACATCAACCTATAACAATTAACAGCAGCAGACAGACTTTATCTTGCTATCCTAGAAGTACTTAAGCTGACTGTACACAAACAAATCCGTGGCACTAAACAGGATACTTCCAGTGGTGCCAAGGGAATAGATCAGTGTCACTACGTGTCTGCTCTCCATCACCTTTAGAAGTTGTGGAGATCAAGGGAGGTTCTTTAGAACTGGAAAAAGGAAAACAACACATCCAACTTCAGGAAGGGAAAGAGGAAGATGCAAGGATCATCTGTGTTCATGGGAAGTTTGTATGGCAATTTCTAGACCATGAAGAACCATCAGGAATAATCAACATGGATTTACCAAGGACAAATAATGCCTGATAAACCATGTTGCCTGACTTCAGCAGGACTTTTACTGTGTTCTTTCAGAGTATCCTTAAAGTCAAAATAAGATGTAAGTGGATAGATGGGTGGAAAACTGACTGCAGTGCTGAGCTCAAGGAATGTCATCACAAAATCCAACTGGCAACTGGTTACCTCAGGGATCAGTGTTGGGACCAATAGATGTCTTTTTTGACAACCTGGATGGCTGGCGAGAATGCACTTTCAGCAACTTTGTGAAGGATCCCAAGTGGGACAGGAATAAAGCAGCCAATACCCTGGACAGCTAGTATGTTTGCAAAGGGATCTTTACATCTGGTGTTTGTCGTAAAGTCCAACAAAGGCAAGTGCTGAGTCCTGCTTTTGCCACTCCAGGGTTGTACTTTTGTAAAATATAAGGCAAATATGGAATATCTTATTGCTGTGTATAACAGCCTAAGAAGGCAGACCCAGACTTTTCTCAGAAGAGTACAGTGGAAAGAAGAAAAATAATGGACACAATTTGGAATATGGGAAATTTCAAACAGATGTAAGCAAAATGAACGTTCATCATAACAGTGATGAAATGCTAGAAAAGCTGTCCAGAGAGGTGATGGCATCTCCAGTCTTGGGGATACCCAAAACTTGATGGTACAAGTACCTGAGCAACCTGACCTCCCTTGTCCCCGCTTTGAGTTCAAGGATGGACAAGGTCACCGTTGGAGTTTCCTTTTAGCCTACATGATTTTATTTTGTTACTTATTTCCTTTGAATGATGATTTCTTACTCCTTCACTAGACATATTTGCTGTCAGCTTTTGAAGATGAGTTAGAACAACTTTCCAAATTGTCTTCATGTTTAAGGCGAAACATTACATCTAAAAGGGCTGACAGTTGCCACCTATGCATACTTTATATTCAAGCATTGACCTGATTCCTCTGAAGCATATCCTGCTTCACTGCTAAATTTTACAAGTCCTTCACCTTCATGCACAGGATGTCATCTAACTTATGATTTCTATGCATTAGTGAATCTATATTTCAGACACACAATGCTAACTGATGCAGAATGGCTATTACTCACTATCAAATTGGATCATTCAGAAGGTTTATACATCTGCTTCCTTTAGTCATACAACCAGACATGACAGGGAGAAGACCAGTGATACTCCTTAAGTGACCTCCATGCGCTTTAGTAGTGCCGAGTTGGTGCAAAGAATGCTTCTAACACTGTCAAGATCTAGGCCAAACAAAGAGAAAACAGTCAAATTTATTTCTGTAATTCATGGTAGCTGTCAAGGCCTTGACAGAGCAGGCAGTATGGAATTAAATTTATGTTGATATGTACTGAAATAATTTTTTTTTTTTTTTTTTCAGAGGTATAAGCTTTTCTGAATTCAATAGTTAGAAAAGAAAGGAGCATAGGTAACATCAGGCAGGCTTTGCTGACAGTTCTTTTCTCAGACTTATTAGACAAATTTCTTTGCATAGACAACAAATTCATGCAATTTTCTCTGCTGTAAGGACATACAAGAAAAGCAACTTTTAAACAAATATTATTACTGAGATGTGTCCTGTTTCAAACAACTTATAGCTACATTTGTCTCTGGACCAAGTCCACCAATGTCATCAGTATTAGATCATGGATTCATTTGCTTTGTGGTATTATGGTTGGAATAACTACAGTTGTGAGGTTTTGTTTTCTTGCCAGGATTAAATCTGAAAGATATTAGTAGCACTGACAGTAGAAGAAAATGACAGTGCTTTTACAACTATGAACATGCCAGAGAGATTTGAAAAGGTTTTCATTTTATTGATATTTGTGGAAACAAAGATTACTGTCCCAGGATGCATAATGGTTATGTATCTCCAAGGAAATGAAAATGTATAACAGCAGAATGAGTCAAGAGGAAAGGAGGTACCATGATAATTCTTGAATAGAACTTTGCTTGCAAGGCTTGTATAAGTAGTTAAAATTCCTTTAATGAAGATACTTGTCAGTTTTTTTTCTGTGAGATTTTCAGGTCTGATCAGGCTAGGATTCCAAAGACTTTAATTATTTTGTTTGTTTGTTTGTTTGTTTTGTTTTTTATGGTGACACAAGAAGAGCTTGACAAGTTAGAGGGAGGTATTAGCTGTCATACAGACAAGCCCAGGCTAGCCTGTAATGGATCATCTCCAATCACTATGGGGTGCTAAAACCAATAATCTTATTTATATGTGAATGACCATGTAGCACAGGTTTTGTTTAACATTAATGTGGATGAAGTAGCTTTATACGAAATAGTCACTTAGATTTAGGCTAGAAATGGCTGGCTCTCAAACCAGATAAAAAATAGAGTAAGAAGGAATCTTTAGAAATCCATGTGTCTTGATTCTGAGTAAGACCATGATTGACGAGTGTGAACCAGGATGAAATCACAAGTTTCCAAGATAGCTAGATCTCTTCAGATCCATTACTGGCCTTCAAAGTTTTATGTTAGAGTCTAACTCCAGGGAAATAAGTATAGGACCATAGACTCTGGAAATTCAGTGTTTGGCTCTGAATGCCATAGTATGTCATAGAAGCTCTTTGTAAAAGTATCTAAGCAAAGAGAGGTAACCAGCTATGTGTCAACCAGAGCAGCATTCTCTTGGAGTTCTACTTGTCATTTCTCCCTTGCTTTTAATCTAATTCCTTGACCTAATTATTATTATTATTATCTTTAATTTGAGCTTGAGTTTTATAGACTTGGGTCACTCCATCTTTGAAGGGGAGAGCAAATCAACAGAGAATAGTGTATTCCGGCATCACAGAGACATTCCATGAAACAGCTGGTGCACTCTTTGTTTGTTAGAGTATATAGAACCAGTGTGGGAATATCACCAAATATAGGCTTATGGGATGCTTCTCATTTTCCTTCTAGGTAACTTCCATTTGTTACTTGCCAAGAAGAAACATCTTTGAAGAAGTTTGTCATTTTTCATAGAAGAAATTGAACTAGTAACACTATAGTTCCTAAAAACCCTTGAACATTCTAACCAAGGGTTGATAGTTACAAAGGGTTGATAGTTACAAACTAAGTGAAGACAAAACCCCTAATCAAACTAGCAGATCTGTGGACTTCAGTCTATTTACATGAACAATAAATATAACTCATATGAATGTGGTATTATAATCAGTAACATCCATCTGGTATATTACCTATTCAAGGCACTGAACAAATTGCCACGTGTGAATTAAGACATGGGAACACAACTTGGAGGTTAATAACTGGTATCCCACAGGAATAATATGAGTATCTTAATTTATCATAGTGTAACATCTTAGTGTATCAGCCAATCAAAAAATATTTTTCCATTAAAAATCTGCTCTGCACCTGGAAATGCGCTGTTACTACGGTTGGCAAGAGCTTCAGAGATTTCCACTGGTAGACCATTAATCAAATCTGTGAGACAGTTTGAAAGATCAAATCTGCTATCAGTTAGTTTGTCATCTTAAAAATAAAAATAAACACACAGACACAAAAACCAAAACACCCACACACCCAAAAGTAACAGAAAGCTCTTTTGTTTGACAGCATCACTGGAGAGACCAAATGCAGATTAATCCTCTCAGCTGAACAAGTTTCCTTCTCCTTGTGAGAATTAAAGTACATTGGTGGAAAAGCGGTAAGCTACATGTTAGTACATTCATTTCATTCTAGTGAAAAACAGACTTATTCCACATATTCCATTAAACAACTGTCAGATCTCCATCTTATCTACCAGCTGAATATGAATTGGTTGTGTGAGACTGGAATTTTTTGTTCACCTTGTTAACTGACGTAACCCTTAAGGATGCTTTAAGACCTTCGGACTTCTGCCCTGTGTCTTATATCCAGGTTTTGACCCCTCTCTTTTTGCTTTCTCTGTCATCTATCTCTTCTGCTTCTTATCAGCTCTTCCATTAAAGTTACAGCTAATTTGCTTGACGTTGTTATCCCTATTGCTTTACAAATATTTTGCTAACTAAATTTAATTATTCCCTTCATCTGTTACTGACAACAGATCTTGATGACAATGCAGAAGAATCCAGATAAAAGCTGCTTTTGGATTTTTATGCTCAACTATACAATTTGTATTAGTCTCTGTGTCTCAGCAGTGTCAGCTGCTTATTCAAATTTATTTGAGAAACTCAGAATTGAAGTACTTGATGTGATATGAATTTGAGGTGAAACATAGTTACTGGATATTTACTCAGAACTGTAATATGAATATGTAGATAAAAGCAAACATACTGCTTTTGTATGATCATGATCTGATTGCAAGTACTACTGAAAACAGCAGAGGCACATAAGCATCAAGAATAAAACCTCTATTAATTCCTTCTGATGAAAGTCTTTATACTTCTAAAACAAACAAACAAATGTTGTACTTTAATCCCAAGAGATACTACTGAAAATATCTCAAATTCCATATCCAGATACCACCTAACTTGGCATTAAGTTTACAGTTAGAAATTTTTTTACATTTAAGACCCTACTTGTATAATTCCTTAAGTCAAAACCCAGGCTGCCACCTCTAGTCTTTCAAGTCTATATGTGGATTGTTTTCATTAAGAAAGCTAAGATTAGTCAGAAATTACTTTTAAAATATTTTCCAGGGAACTAAATTTAGCTATTTAAACTGCCTTCACTAGGAAACTTAGATAAAATGTTTTTGCTTTGAGATCTGGGTTCACTGAACTCTTCCAAACTCCTAACATATGCCTGAGCCAAAAAACTGTGGAACAACAGTTCACAAAAACTCCTGAGAACCAGATCCAGTGACTCTGGCAGAGAACAAATGTTTTTAAATTCATTTAGCTTCTTTTATGAAGATAATCTAAGCAGTACCAACTGGCTCATTCCATGAGAATCTTTCCTGCTTCTCTCAGGACAAAATGATAACATAGGAATCAAAGATTTGCAGTGTCACAGAATCACAGCTTATAATTCTTCACTGTAGCAACAGATCTGTAGAAATGAAAATATTTTATTTTATAATATTGGAAAGAATATTGGAAAATAACTGAAATCACCATCTTTTTTGTTTAGCCACAGTATTTTAGAGAACCCTATAATGCCCTGTCTCTAATGTAAATGTACAGTACTCCAAATAGTTCTCTTATTTATTTTGTCTTAGCAATCAGCTGCAGCCTTTTGGAGCATAATAAAATCAGTTTTTATTCCCACACACATACAATGCTATCTATTATGACCAATTTACATTTTTCAGAGAAGCTAAAATAGGAAAAATACACAAGAGCACCCTTGTTCAAATAAATACTGGTGTGTCTGTATGGAATAACAATTACATGTTGAAGCTAGAGCAGATGTGTGAGTGTGAATCACATATGGGTAGGTTGGGGAATTATAATCAGCCAAACAGGCTGAGGAATCAATCAGCAATGGGAATTTTTCTACGGCCAAAAAATGTTTTTTTCTATTGGTATTATTTCTAATGGGGCAAGATAGGGAAAGTGATTTTGAACCAATGTTTTGCTGAAAGTTTAGCGTAGAAGTTCTCCAAGCATAAGACATATTTCTATGTTATAAATGCAAAATGAAATGATAAGCAAGGCTGCCACCTTAGCAGTCACCTCTAAAACTGCTGAAAAGAAGTTTGTGGACCACTCATTTAGTACTCTGCAAGAACAACTCCATAGTTAAGACTAGAGTTGTTAATGATGTTTTTCCTGCCTTTGCCACACACTCTGGCATAGACATGGAGCTGCTGGAGTGTGTCCAGAGTAGAAGATGAGGATAATCAGAGGGCTGGAGCATCTGTCCTATGAAGAAAAGGCAAGGGAGCTGAACTTGTTCAGCCTGGGAAGACGAGGTTTCAGGTAGGTCTCACTGTGACTTTCCAGTACTTGAAGGGAGTTTGTAAGCAAGATGAAAACCAATCTTTTCTATGATCTGATAATAATAGCACAAGGGGGAACAGTTTTAAATCACAAGAGAAGAAATTTAAATTAGATATCTAGAGGAAATTACTTTCTCAGAGAGTGGAAAGGTGCTGGAACAGATTGCCCAGAGAATCTCTGGTGGATGCCCCATCCTCAGAGGCATTCAAGGCCAGGTTTGCATGGGGCCCTAGGCAGCCTGATCTACTGGGCAGCAACCCTGCCCACAGCGGAGGGGTTGGAATCAGGTAATCTTTAAGGTCCCTTTCAGTTGTAGAATCATAGATTGATTCTATTGTATGATTCTATGATTCTAGATAAGGTTTGGATTGATTTACACTGCCATTAAGTATACAACTGTTACTATCATCAGTAAAATGCTTCAAAAACTGTCAGTTCCTTTAAAGGATGAACTATCATCTATGTTGCAAATTACCTCATCATGCAATCTCATGATATATCTTCATTTAAACATTCATGATGTTCCACTGGTACTTTTGTAGTCTCACAGCACTATTTAAAACACGTGTCCAAGTTGCCTACATTTCTGCATTATCATTCAGAAATGTTCATTCAATGAGTTCATTCAACGTCTTTTCCAGTACTGCGTTCCTTCCTCATTTATTCCATTACTTGTAAAACAGTTTTGCATGAGCCATCAACATATGCACACTCCCAGAGGGAGCTGACCATAAAAAGTTATGCAGCAAATATTGTCTCATATCAAATCCCTTGCTTTCTACTGCTTGTTTTGTATTTCATGTGTTGTCATGTATCTTGCATTACACTACTGGAAATGAACAAAGGCGTGTGTAAGCTGGGGGTTCAAAACATCCTCTGAAAACCTGTCAGAAACATCTGTTAACTTCAAGAGGTCAACAAATGGGGTTATTAAACTCTTTGACAGAATCGTTGAATATCCCAAGTTGGAAGCGACCTACAAGCATCCATGAGTCCAACTCCTAGATCCGTAAGACTACTCAAAAAGCAAACTTTGTATATGAGAACAGTGTGCAAATTCCCCTTGAGCTCCAGCAGCACGAGACCATACCCACTGCCGTGGGGAGCCTGTTCCAGTGCTTGACCATCATCTGGTGCAGACCTGTCCCTCACCCCCAGCTGCCCTCCCCTGACACAGCTCCATGCCGTTCCCTCGGGCCCTGTCGCTGTCACACAGAGCAGAGCTCAGCGCTGCCCCTCCGCTCCCTGTGAGGAGCTGCAGCCGCCATCAGGCCTCCCCTCAGCTCCTCTGCTCTGCGCTGAGCAAACACTGAGCCCTCAGCCGCTCCTCACACACCTTGCCCTGCAGACCCTTCTCCATCTTTGTCTCCCTCTTTCGGGTTCTCTCCAATAGTTGTATGTCCTTCCTCCATTGTGCTGCCTCAAACGTGCACGCAGTGCTTGAGGTGGAGCTGTACAGCGCAGAGCAGAGCAGGACAACTCCTTCCCATGGGGTTGCACTGCTGGGTCTGATGCATCCCTATGGTTGGCCCCAGGATCTTAGACTGTCAACCACAGTCTAAGAGGTCTGAGACCAACAGGCAATTTGTAGTGATTACAAAATATTACTTGTGACTTCGGACTGTTACTATTTAACTTGATTGGGAGGCATTTATGTAGTGAGTCTGAGAGATTTTTTGTCCATTTCTCCAAGATACCTGCTAAGTAAGAAAAATAATTCTAGCTAGATTCTTTATTTATAGACATTCTCACCTGAGAATTCAAGACATGAATGCAGAAGAATTGAGGTTGCTGATACAGTGCTCAGGGGTTGCTGTGTCCTGCAGCTGCTGCTTCTGCTGCTCTCATGCCTGTTCCATGTGGAAAGAAGACACTGATGTTTGTTATTTCATCACAACTGCATTCATCTACCAAAATAAAGAGCATGTTATCATATATTCAGTTCATATATTCAATCATGATATTCAGTTCATAACTGAAGGAGATTTCTCAACTATTTTCTTCTACAGAAACTCTATATGCATTAGCAGCTTCCCAAAAAGCATGCAGAGATTCTTGGCAGTTGTTTCCTAGCCCCAGAGGTAAAATAATATCTCATAATTTGGAAAACTTCTGATATTACAGATTTTAAAGCATTTTACGAAAGAAATACAAGCATTTTCCAATAAGTATGGAGATGGTTATGGAATTTAAATCTAGTGATCAGAAAAAATCAAGGCTTTCCATTTCTAATGATAGGTAATGTGTCCTGAATTGTTTCCAGTCATGCCAGTGAGGGTTTCTATAATGATTTTACTGAAAGCAGATTGCGTTCTTCATTCTTTTCCCACAGTCTTTATTAAGTGGACTTAAACAGCATTGAAGATGCAGTTAACTGAAGAAAAGACGGTGCATAAAGAAGGAGAAAACAAACTGATTTATCATTTGCTTTAAAGACATAAGGAGTTCTTAGGTATGTCTGAGATACTTTGTTGGTTTTTTTTGCAATTGCAATAAGACACCGTCAGAGTATACATCATGTGTCTATAGGTCTTTTATTGCAGAAATTAGAGATCTTTTCTTCCATAAGTCTGAGAAAGTCATCTTGTGAATGGATACATGTGGAAATAGTTACAGAGCAATAGAGTAGTGCACTGGGGAGAGGAATCCATAGCTGGTACAATGAACACTGAGACAGCCAAAGATGTCTGACAGACGTATACAATAAGGGCATATATTTTCAATTTGTGTATTTTCTCTTTTTCTCTTTCATTTCTTAGAAGAGATGGAAGACACATAGTGTCTCTATCGCAAATATGATTTTTTTAAATTACTTTTCGTGTGTGAATCTAAGTTACCTGCAACGTCTGATGCATGGACTCAGATGTGAATGATCCAAATTGTTTATTACAAGTTCTCACATCACTTATATACCTTCACAAGTTTTTCTTTTCTAGCTTTCCCATTCACCCCTACAACTTTCCCATCCACCTTTACATGTCAAGAGAGCATTCTACAAAACATTCTGCAACCGTTCACACAGGCACTTATCCAATCAGAGCTGTGAGACATTCTTACTTCTTCTAGAGGTGTCCTTGGTTCTCATGCTGTTTATCTAGCTCTACAGCTTATGCTCTGAACAGTTTTTCTTGTATTCCCACAGTTACCTAGTGCCACTTCTACTTTAAGTAGATCTTTTTGCTTTTTATCCTTTTGTGCTAGCTGTGTAACCCAATCACAGAAATAACATCTGGGATGGCAATCTGTCTTATTTTACAGACAACGGCAGCCAAGTAGGAGTGGCACTCCCAATTGACAGAGGATTCTCACTTCTGTGAATAGATGTTTGAAACACGAGTCTCTCACAAGTTTTGGGTGACAGAACTTGGCTATCTGCAAAACTAGCCTGGCATGTCTTCTGATAGATGAAGAAGTACAGGCTTATTGATGGAAAATATAAGTTTCCATCAGAGAAATAAGGCCACCACAGATTTTGTGAAAGTAGTAAGAGCCTCAGCATAACAAGTGGATACTGGAGCCCTACCCCTTTACAATTTCCATCTCCTGTTATTGATGAATATCTTTGTCAAGAAGTAGTAAGACTTGGAAACATTCCTATTGCTAGGTTAACTGGATCTCAGAATGGTACAGAGAGGTTAGTAACTATGCAAGTAAAGGACAAGGCTTTCTTATGGTACTGGATAGAAATTGTTTATGAAGGTTGAGTCTTTTGAAAATATTTTGATGGCACATCTGACCATCAGATTCAGAAAACCTGTTTTCATTGTGAAGTGAAATAGGAACAACATGTAATTTGGGCATTCACTACTACAGGGATTCAGTCATTCTCCATCAACAGTGTCATGGGGTAAGGAGCAACAAGCCCTGTTCCACTAAATTGTCCTTGACAGAAATTTTGCTTCAATAGATATATGATGCTACTTGGAAAAGATGGAATTATATCGGCACATATGTTAGGCACAGTCGCTTGGATAGTTTTCTACAAAGGAATTCATCATCAAAAATTCCACAGTATATCAGGAAGAATTACTGTTTGACTGAGGAACCTGTTGTTCAGATTAATGGTGTACCATGCCAAAATACCAGTAGCTACCTTGCAGAGCTGGCCTGAGTTGTTAGAATATATTTTATTCCTTCCATCCAGATGTTAATGTGATCAGAAACATCAGCCTATTCATTAGGCAACGTGGCAAGAACTCATCCTTAAATTTGGTTCCATTTCCCTGTATCCCGTCAGAAGAGATCCTAAAACTACAGTAGCTCATCAGCTACAAAGATTGTTCAGAGGTGAAGACAACACCAGAGCTTCTACTACTGAAGAATGCAGCTGTCTAGTTTTGAGAGGGTTTGAGAGCTGCAACTATCCTGTATCATTCCTCTGCACTGATCTTTGTTAGCTTCTAGTCTGCTTTAGCTGCCAGTTTGAAGATCTGGTTCTAATCTTCAAAGCCATCACCAAGTTTTAATCTATTCACATTGGCAGAATGTTGCTATCTACACTGCAACAGAGACTCCAGAGCAAAGTATGCTTGGGCTAAATAAAGATATTTTTGACAAAGGGTCTTCAGTACAGAATAATCTCTTTAAGGAGGTCACACACTCTGCACTCCCGAGCCATAAAACCACTCCTCATATAATTTTCTGCTTCACTTATTCCCTGGAGAATGCTCATGTTTATGGTACTAAATAATTTCTTCTGTATCAGATATGGGGAACGGTGAAATTGTGATTCCTGGTATTTATTTGCAATCCAGAATAAACAAACTGACAATCATGGAAAAGTTACTCACTCAAAAGATATTGTGCTGGCTATTTTAGGATCCCAGTGACATCCTGAACTCCCACTTTGGAGTCTGTCAATTGGAAAATGGTTCTGTTAGTCCCCAGATTTCAGCAATTTTATATACAATTCCAGGCCTGTCTTGAGAAAGATTTTTCCAGTAGAACAGTGTTGATTCAAGATATAAAAGTATATTTTTACCAACAGAGAAGATTTATGTCATGTATTTATCTCTCTTCAAAAGTAGCCTCTTCTGCTTTCCACGTATCCTATTGGGATAATCCCCTGCAGCTGCTGATTCATGATGAGATTGCTCAAGATATACACTTATAATGGAGTGTCTATCATTGTTTGAAGGTACTTGCAAAAATATATATTTATCTTTCATTTGCAAGTAATCAGATGTGTTACAAATGGTGACACAATGCTAGGAATCAGGTGACAGCTTGAAGATCACCTGATCTATACAACAGTCTACAAGGAGCTCTATTTTATTAGTGAATAGAAAGAGAAAAGAAGTAAAAAGAAAATAACAAAGAGAGAGAAATGAAAAACCAACAGCCAATCCCACAATTCATGGTGTATTCATTTTGCATTTTCTGCTTTGTAGTAGACCAGTAAGAGATCTCTGCCTGTTGATATCTGTATGATGGTTTAGGAGAAAAAGCAAAGATTGCCTTTTTCTTTCTTGAAAGTTGTTCTTGCTTTCATACTCAGCCTCCTATTTGGCTAACAACAGTGCAATATCTGATTGTTGCAGATTAATTTTCAAACTTTGAGTATTCTGTTTCTTTACTTGATACTTCAGTTCTTGACTTCAGCTTTATAAACTTACTAGGGCTCACATGGAGGAAAAAATGTATAAACCCAAGTGCACCTTAAAGGTTCAAAGTTATGTGGAGACTAAAAATATTGTCATATAAACAGAAAGTCTGCATAATTTGCAGTGTTTACAACTAGCAATCTGGCTGAAGATCCTGTTCTAATTATTTCTGGGATAATTTTTATAATTCAAGTATGAAGTGGCCTACCCTCAAAAACATCTCAGATTCCACTTTTGTGATTCATTTATGAAGCAAGTTATTTTCAATCTTTCCCATGCTCTTAGTGTCATGGGATTTTTATTCTCTTGGAGCCACGGTAACACAAATAACATTAGCGATAACGAATGTATCATCCATTTAGAATTTATGATAAGAAAGAAACTCACAACCTCTGATAATTTCTAAGTGGGCATCTCTTTGTGAGATAACATCTTTTGCTACCTGCTATCAATACAAACCGAGCTGTTGTCAGTTGTGAAAGGCTGCATGAACTGTACTAGATGCCAGAGGAACTGCAGTGTTTGCACCTTTTTTCAAATCTGGTGTGTAAATCCTAGGTAAATATTGAGTAGTTTTATTTAGCATATTTGCTGTTAGTTTTTCGGTAATTCAATACATACAGAAATCCTTATCCCTTTGGCATGTTTCCCTTACTTCAGGCAAACTCTGTGTCCATTCTGTTTCTGTTTTGCAGTTAAATTAAGGACATGGGTTCCTTGAAACAAACCTAACTGCACTGTACAGCAAAATAAGAACATTTGGAAGGGCCTGCAAAGCTTTTTATACAGAACCTAAACATGCTGCTGTTGTGCACAAGCTTCTGTTCTGACCTTATCTTGCTAGAATTCAGTATCAACTGCCACTGCCTGTTCCAAGCAGATCACACACAGTATTTGGGAGCACTTGGCTTCTGTTTGCCAGATTAAGTTCTTATTGTATCTCAGGTGAGAAAGATGAATGTCTGTCCCGTGCTGAAAGAGGAACTACTAGGAAATGCAGTGTTACATATAGTCATACCACGTTTTGGCAAAGGATGTTACAAATTAATAGTAGAATTTAACCCCAAAGTTTGTTGTAGTGAGTATGTGACGTACAGACACTAGCCCAGATATGAATTTTGCATATGATCTTTTCATTTATTTTTATACTGGGAATAAATATTTAAGGGATGTATGGTATCTGTCTTCCTATTTCCTACTGCTAAATGAGACAGATAATTGCTGTCTCTTTCATAAAGTTTTAAATGTAACTAAATGATATATATTATATATCATATATATATATATATACTATAAGGTATTATATAAGAACAAAATTTTTATTATTTTTATTTTTAATCTATCTTTATTACAGATCAATTTGATTTGTTTATTTTTTTTTTGGGGGGGGGGGGAGCCAAAGGAACACACCTCTATCTTTGTTATATAGACTTTTTTTATTATTTAAAACATTTTCCTCTTGTTTACAAAATGTGTTGAAATGAAGCTCTAACACTTACGATGGGACATTCATTTTTCCAGGAACATTTTAAACTGAACTTAATTTTGAAATTCATTGAGTAATATGGTGTAAGGCATGGGTGTCCAACCTTTTGGCTTGCCTGATCCACACTGAGCGAGGAGGAATTGTCTTGGACTGAATCTAAAATACAGAATATAGGTAATGTATACACATAACAAAACTTTTTAATTTTTTTTTTAAATTAAAACTAAAAGAAGAGGGCAACCAAAATAGAACTAGTGATATATTTGAACTTGTTTTTTTGAAACTAATACATCAATACCCAGTTCAGTAACAGTGGTTGCAATCCCTAGTGAGCTCCTGAGGTGTTCATCAGATGATGAAATATTACACTTCTTGTATTTCATCCTTGAAAAGAGTTGTTCACAAATGTACATACTGCCAAAACGCGATGACACAAATAAGGCAGGATTACAAATTAAGGGATATTTTTCTGTGGTAGGAGAGGCTTTATAGAAGTCTGTTAAGGAGGTTTGATTAAATATTTCTTCGAGCCCAATGTCTGATTGGAACTTGTGTACATTCCATTTGAAAATTCACAGGTAATACATCTATGCTCAATGAAGATGGAGTTGCAATTATACAAAAAAAGTGGGCATTTGGAAATCTTAAAACTTATTCTCAAATTTGTTTATCAAAATGGAAAGCAAGGCTGCATGTTTTTTGCTGCTTCCAGGACTTTGTTTAGCCAAATACTTAAAATTAATAACTTGAATAACTTGAACTTGCCATAATGCAAGTTTGAATTGAATTTTTGAATGTTATTATGGTATGAAACATAGTAGACATAAGTAGATTTTGCCCTTGCACATGTTGGAAATTACAAAATTTTCTGGATATTTCTTACAAAACACTTTAACTTATTAAATTATTTATAAAAATAACACAAGCCCAAGTTTTGTAGTTATATAACTAAACTTGTATGTCTGCTTAATAACAAAAAATACTGGGTGGCCACCTACCACAGGAATGGGTGACAATATTCAGGGAACAGTTTCACATCTTTGACCCTGTGCTACCTTCCAGCATCAGAAGCTGTCTGCCATCCATGGGATCCACTGGTGGCAGGTCAGATCATCAGAGAGCTTGTTCCTGTGCTGCCTGTGTAGCTGGGGCTGGACAGGGATGCCATGCTCCAGTGCGTGCAGCCCAGCATGGGACCCATCACCATGCTGCTCCCTGACTGGCTGATTTACACTATAATCAGCCAGGAGGCACAGAAGCTGAGGGGCCGAGGGCACTGCTCAGGGGCAAGAGGAGAGACCAACAGAGAGCCCTCACCACCCCAGTGATCCTGTCAGTGTATGGACAATCTTTTCAAAGATCTGTCCAGTCCCAAAATCTTGAGTTCCACTTTTTCTTTAAGGTGTAATCTGGAATGGAGCCGGACAAGCTTTCATTAATCTGCTGTGATAAAGGTGCAATTCTGATAACCTGGGTCAGGTACTGAAGTCAGAGGACAAATAGGAGCATTGCTGGCCTGCACAGAGCACACCAACCTGCATTTCTACATACTTTTTTTTTTTTTTTTTGCTAATTTTGCAAGTGACAGTTTAAAATGAAGAGGCATTTTATTTCAGATCTTGCCAGAACAAGCCCCTCCATTTGTTCCATCTCTTCTGCATTAAGTTTCTTGATGCTCAGAGCAGAAGAGGATGTGGCTTTGTAAGTGCTTAGAAATCTCCCAAACAATCTGGGAGGGTGGATGTGTTTGTATAAGTTTTTGAAAAAGAAGGCTGCTAAGCAGAGATATCTTAAATATATCGGCTGCTTAATCATATAGGCTGCTTTTTTATTTTAAAACATTTTTTCTTGCTTTCAGAATGTGTCTAAATGAAGTTCTAATGCTTGTAGTGGATTCCTTATTTTTCCAGAAGTAATTCAGTCTAAGTAATATGGTGTAAGGTATGTCTAGATTGCAATCATGGTTTTATTTTGAAGACTCATCAGGATAACACTCAACATGGTCCAGGATAATAAATTACACTGCAAGAATGTGTGTAGAAATCTGAAATTGATAAGGATATGTGTTTAGAGGCTTATCAAGAGGGGTCTCTTTCAAATCCTTGCAAATGAAGAAGAAAAAGTCAACTTTCTTCTGACAGAGTTTTGTTTTTGTTTTCAGCCTCACAAAAGTTGAATACAAAAATGATATCTTCTCTCAGGCAGCTGCTCTTTGCTGCCAAGGTCAGCTCTGCAAACTAACTTTATATTTTTCACATGGCTGTTCTGTGCTTCAGTGATTCCTCTGGTGTATGAAAAACAAACAGGCTCTTCTCAATAGTTCATGCCTTTTCTTTATTTCTCTGCTTCCTTTAACCCTTAGAACTGCTAAGCCCTAGGCACATGCTCCTGCCTCCTCACCCCATCCCAGCCTCCAGCAGCCTGACTGCTGCACTCAGCAGGAGCTGGAGGTCTGTTCAGGGAAGTGGGGGTTAGGCTCTAACAAGTGGAAACTACTGATGAACAGAAACTATTATGGATCCCTGAGTGACAATAAATAAGGTCAAAGACGCACACAGATTTGTTCCTCTGAACAGCTGTGTAGTTCCAGAATTTGGTAGAAAATGATGATTGAGTAGTATAAGGAGAACACTATGTTTTGTTTTGTTCTGGACCTGCAGAGCCTGTTGCAAATACAATATATTCTTTTCCTGTCTTACCTGTAAGACCCAAATATTGAAAATACATAGGAGTTCTGCAAAATGAACTTGGAGTCAAATGCACCATGCTACTGCTAATCTTGAAAAAAAACCAACTCAGTATTTAAATCTTCACAGCTCTGGCTACTTCAGCTTTGGTGTTATGAGGGATATGGTCCTGGGTGAGCTTTGGTTTAAGCATTCTCTGAGAAACAGATCTAGTGATCAATATCAATGCACTGATACTCACTGATAGACAGTGTGAATGTTTCATAGAATCAGAGAATCACAGAATGGCCTAGGATGAAAAGGACCACAATGATCATCTAATTTCAACCCCCCTGCTATGTGCAGGGTCGCCAACCACCAGACCAGGCTGCTCAGAGCCACATCCAGCCTGGCCTTGAGTGCCTGCAGGGATGGGGCATCCACAGCCTCCTTGGGCAACCTGTTCCAGTGCGTCACCACCCTCTGTGTGAAAAACTTCCTCCTAATATCTAACTTAAACCTCCCCTGTCTTAGTTTAAAACCATTTACACTTGTCATATCACTATCCACCCTCATAAACAGCTGTTGCCCCTCCTGCTTATGTGCTTCCTTCAAGTACTGGAAGGCCATTTCTTCTGTGTATATAAAGTTCAATAAAGAGCCCACTGAAGGAGCTTGATACTTTCTGCATTTAAAACTCTGTAAACAAAATATGTTCTTTTTTGTTTTACATTGCTAACTTACTGACAAACTTCCTATTGTAATAAGTGCAGCTGTGACAACACAGGCCTGGAGGCTGCAGGATGTTAGAACAACCCTTGGGCAAATGTAGTACTGGCTGTTGGCAGAAAGAGGAAGGTATTTGGGGGTCTTCATATGAGTCCAAAAGATGAGTCAATGGTAGAAAAGGCAATTCAAAGTTACCTCCTGTCAGGACTTATTAAAACAAGCCAACTTTTTCTATTTCTAAGTATCAGCACAGGACTCCAAACAAAACAAAACAAAAGACAAAAACCAGCCCCAAGGAGATGAAATAATGCATACTAAAATTCAGTCAACTGAATAAGATATCAACTGCAATTTATTTGGCATATTGCCACAACTTAAGTTAATGCAAACAGTAATACTGTAAGTAGTTAGCTGTGATTCCTTTGAGAGGTTATTGCTCTCCTCCTGGGACACAGGAGTAGGTCTTTGCCTCATTTTTATTAACATGTGGTCAAAACTACCTACTAGTGAGAAATAATTTAAAATGCAGGCCATTTAATTCACATTTTTCTAGTATAAAATAATAAATCCTCTGAAGAGAAAGGTCTGCTGCAATAACTCTGATGATTTAATGTCCTTAAATATCTGAGGGATAGGAATGGATGACTAGAACAAGGATAAGCTCAATATAACATAGTAAACTCAATGAAATATATCAATAAAGATGAAAAACGTGGCAAATCATTTGCTGACAGGTGATGATGAGTGACAGAGAGCTATTTATTTCCAATATATTGTGAGATTCACAGTCAAAACCTTCAATTTTGCTGGCAGTTGATCAAGTTCTGTCTCATTTTACTTCAACCCATAGCCCATAAATTATTATTTGATAGCAAAAAATGAAATCTTCCTAATATGAAAACAAACTTTTATAAAAAGATGTTCACAGGAGGAAAAAAGATCCTGCTTACAAACAGTTTTAGTACTACTAAAGACATTTTGATTCTGTTAGAAGTTACTCAGAAAAATGAACACAGTTCCACTAAAATGCTTTGAGCAATACACTGTACTTGTTTTTATTCTAAACTATGAAATTAATTCTTTGATATTCCATAAAAATGCAGTAACACTACTGTGCCTCTGCATCAGACTGCATTACAATTATGCAGTCCTGCTGCATACCCTAACTTATCAACATAGGCTTGTGAATATGAATAGGGATGTATGGTAAGCCAGAGTTTGTAGCCAGCAGGGTTCTGAAATCTGATTATTTGAAAATGATATTTTAAAACATGCAATTAATTTACAAACTGCAAAAGAAGGTTTGGGTCTTAAAAGTTTGCATCAGGCAGAAGGGCCAGAGAGAAGGCCCCTTAGATTAGTGTTGGTGGTCTTAAGCAGCTTGTAGATGAGGAAGAGAAAGACTGGACATCTAAGTGAATTCACCACATTTGCATTTTACTTCAATATATTAAGTAGGATCTGGGGAGACTTGATAGTGGCCTTTCAGTATCTAAAGGAGGCTGTAACAAAGGACAGACTCTTTAGCAGGATCTGTTGTGATAGGACAAGAGGAAATGGTTTCAGACTAAAAGAGGGGAGATTTAGATTGGATATAAGAAAAAGCTTTTTACAATAAGGGTGATATGGCACTGGCACAGGTTGCCCAGAGATGTGGTGTATGCCCTGTTCCTGGAGACACCCAAGGTCTGGAGGGGCTCTGAGCAACCTGATCTACTGTGGGTGTCCCTGTTCATTGCACGGGGGTTGGACTGGGTGACCTTTAAAGATCCCTTCTAATTCAAATGATTTTGTTATTCTGTAATTCTTTGAACTATGTCTTGGATGTGTATTTGAAATAGAGTAAAGGCAATAGATCTGGAAGTGTTGCAGTTAAATCAATGCAAGAGTTAGTGCAATCCACCTCTGAAACAGTTTACTCTGATATATATCTTTTTTAGTTCCCAAAGACCAGGATATATATACTTGTTCCTTACACTTCTGGTTTATTCCTAAGATGATAGGGGTTTCTATTATAATAATAGGCCATTTAAACAATAATGATAATGCATTATTTACAAGGATGTTTCAAGTATTGTCTTTTCTCCTGTTATTTTTCTTTTCCTTGCTCCCAGATTCTGCAGACATTACCATATTATCATTATTTTGTAGAACAGAAATGCTTGAAAGCACTGGAACCAGGATTATGCAGCAGCCAGACTGAACACTGACCCGTCTCCAGGGAGCTTAAAATCAAATGCAAAATGAAAAACAACTGAAATGAATGTACAAACGCTTGAAAAATATGACAAAACATGAGATAGCTCTAGGGCATTTGAGCTGGAGAAAAAGCTGAGGACTGAGCAGGTCAGGGAGCAGCTTTGCAATAAAGAACTTCAGTGTCCTGGTAGACAGCCAGTTTTGAGCATGCATCAACTGTGCACAGGGGAAATAAAGGCTAAGAACATACTAGGCGGCAGTAACAAGAAGATAGCTGCAGATTTAGGGAATTGGTTGTGCTGCTCAAATAGTGCTTGTGAAATCCTGTGTAGAGTAGTGTCTTGTTTCTGGCCTTGAATACAGGAACAGTATGAACAAACTGAAGTGAGTTAAGGGAGAGGTCATTAAGATAATTTATTTGGGCTATATGATAAACAAAGAGAAATGAGAAAATTTCAACCCTGAGAAAACTTATGGGAGACCTTGCTGCCATCTTTAACTGTCCAACAAAAGCACTTGGAGGAGACAAGGTCCAACTTTGCTTAGAGGTGAACAGGGGAAGGATGAGAAGTAATGACCACGGGTAGGAACATGGGAAATTCCAAGTAGATAAAAGGAAAAAAACCCAAACAACTAAACAACCACCATGAAGTTAGCCAGCACTGGGGTATGGATGCAGATAGGTTGTGGAATTTACATTTCTTAGAGACATGTAACTGAATGAATCCCTGAGCAATCTGATAACTTAGATGTCAGCCTTGATTTGTGCAGGAGGTTGGATCAGATGATCCTTAGAGCTCCCTTCCAAACTGAATTATTCTCTGAATCAGGAATTGCCTGTTTCACATTTCTATTAAAGCCTCTTATACATCAAGTCTTAAGTTTTGCACAGATTTTAAGTAAGTGCAAGTAAGGAAATAAAATATGTGTGCAAGTAAATGAAATGGTTAAGCTACATTGCTGTAGTGGATTAAACAAGAAACATGACCACCAAATCTCAGATTCAACCACGAGGGTGTATCACATACAGTTGCTGCCCTGAGCAAATGGCTGTTTGGGGAAAACAGCACATAGTCTGAGCTGGAGAAGTCTGTATCTGCTTGAAACAAGAAGCTGGACTTAACCTCATATTGAGAAGACTCACTTGTACACACAACATTTTCTTTAAAGCCTTCAGCTTTCTTAGCCAGTAGCTACTCAGGGTAGTGCACAGGGAGTTGCATGAAATCTGCTTTGTATTCGCTATGACCTTACCCATTGTGTGTGTTCAACAGCAAATGAATGGAGAGTGCCTATAGGATTAGGTAATGTAACATGTCTGTCTGTCTGTCTCCCAAAGAACAAAGCTGTCAAACTGTCTCTCTGCACTCTACCTGAGAGAGAAGAGTATTGGATGAAACACAATAATTTTTCATTTATCCCTGAGCTCTTGGAGTCCTTCGAAACTGAGGCAGCATCTACTTGAGAAATGAGAAAAGTTAATTGAAAATTGCCCTCAGCTTCCAGAGCCTGACACTGGGGGAGTATTGTCTCCCTGTACTACAGAGATTTGATTGGAGCTGCTGTCAGATGTTATATATGTTATGTCCAACTCAGTACTGAAAAACAGTCTTTGCCACTCGCCCCCTTCTCACAGAGACAGTAGCTCAATCGATTGTTTCTGACTTGTTGTGAATTGTTGAAGTCTTCATGCTGAAAACTGAACAGCGTGTAACGTAGATGAGGATAACAAGAATCTGTCTTTGTAATAATGCAGAACAAAAGCACGTGGAAAGATAATTAATTATAGTTTGATAGCACTGAGTATGTCCTGATTTATCTGTTGCAACAGTCACTTAATCTGTGAAGTTCAGTAGTAATTTTGCAGTGTATATGGGCCTGCGATAATGCCCTATAAATTGGAAACATACTTTTCGGCTTCAGTGGACAATGAATTCAGCTTTATCACAATTCTCATCTTGGGATTTTGGAGTGTTCTGTAATTACTGCTGAATAAGTCTTCACTGAGTGTCACTCTCTTCCCTGTAACAATTCACTTTCTCCAGAGGACGGGGTAGAGTTTGGAGGCAGAGAACAACAAAGAAATGTAAGAAATGTTATGCTGGCCACACTACTTCTAAGTGTGAGACTGTCTCCTGTGGGTGCACGTACAAAATCAGAGCCTTCCTCCTTACACTCCCTTGTGATGGACTGGCACTATAGGTCTTGATGTAAAAAGAAAAGAAATCTGAGATTTTCTTATTTGTATTCTTATTCCATTTGACCATGACACGCATATAACACATTTTAGAAAAGAAAGTTTACCTTTTAATGCAGATACTACACTGTTTTAAACTGTCGTGGAGCCTCTATTTTGAGTGAACTTTAGGAGAACTCTTACAACAAACTTCTTACTATTGCCTACATCTTGCACAACATGTGACTATACTTAAAAAGAAGGCAGTGAAAGAATTTTTACAACTGTTATCAAAACACTTTAGGAATAACCTTCATGTTAGGATAAAGGGAACAGTTTTTTTAAACAGAAGTTCAGAGATATGAATACTTTAGCATTTATATTTTCATAAGAGATCTGAGATCTTAGAGTGGAAGTCCCACTGAGGATTTCATTTGTTTTGGCTTCACTTTTGTTTTCAAACCAAGAAGGAGGGATGTTCCAGACATCCAAGGTTCACTTTCGTCATCTCTATCAAAAACAAATACTCCCCCCAAGTTTTATATGCAAGTGAAAAACCTGAAATGGTTTTTCTTCTTTCTTCTTCTTCTTCTTCTTCTTTTTTTTCCTTTTTCTTTTCCAGGTCTCCTAAATCTCAAATGTTCTGTGGTTTACAAAGCCCTGATATAGGTCTCTGTTAGACCAGATAGATTAGTAACGCATTTTGTAAATCTCTGTCATCTATTGCAAATCTGAAAGCTCTTTTGGTCCCTCCAGGGAGTCTTCCAAATTATCTTTTCATTTATTTACATTTACATTTTTTGTTTGTTTTTTTTTTTACTCTAGGATTAACTCAATTCTTCTCTTTTTTTCTTATAAGCCCAAGAATATTCATATCAAGAGAGTGTTCCCACTACTTAGTGAGTTCACTTTAGGGGTTAAGTAATCTGTGTAATGTTCTAAGAGTTTCTGTCATTCTCAGTTTTCCCCTTTTGTTCCCATACAGCTGCACCAGGCACAGGCACAGCCTGATCAAGACTATTCAACCCCCCTTCTTTAAATTCAACAACAGTCTGGGTGTCTCTGCCCTTTTGGAGCAGTGAATTCTGCTGGCTCGGAGGAGGAAGAAATTCTTCTCTTGGCCAAACGACTGCTTATTCTTTTGACATAGGATAATGCAGAAAGGAAGGGTTGACATTTTTGTTATTAAATCTGTTTGGGAAGGATACAGAATCTCTTCTCAGAATGGCACCCTGGCTGTGCTAGGCACTGTATGTATACAGAAGTGAGGACAAGTCTCTGCCTTGAAAATCTCACCCTTTTCAAAACCAAAACCACAAAAGATGTGGGGGAAAAAATGGTTCTGTAAATAAACAAGATGACTATAATTGTGTATAAGCTCGATTTCTTCTTTCAGCTCATTGAAAAGCACCCCTGTGAAGGGTCACGAGGGAAGGCATCTCAGGTTTCTCCTACTTTGGATGCTGATGGGGTGAGGAGGAGGGGATGTAGCAGCATACTAAGCTGGATGGGAGCATTTCTGATGACCTTCCCCTCGTCTGCAGCCTGGCACTAGAGCTTTCCCCCATATCCTTCCCACTTGGCACCCCCTTGCACCTTGTGTATGGAGTCATAGCAAGAGAGAGCCCCCACTGCTGTTGGGTGGAGGAGTGGGAGGGAGTCAGCTTTGCAAGGTGTTCATGGCACATCACTGATGATTTTACCCACATTGTTATCTTTTGGTCCTGAAGAGATAAACTCTAGGGTTTTTTTTAAATATGACAGTAGAGGACTATGGGATAAACGTATGAGTCAGTTAAACTAGAAAATTATCCCTGGTTTCCAAAATATAGATTCCAGAATTAAGAAATGTGTATTGACTGACACAACATTTAAATTCTGTTCTCTCAGTTTTTCATCTGTTGCTCTGTAGTGCTTTCTGTAACATGCATACAGCTCAGGAAAAAATCAACCGCAATGATTGAAACTGCCTTTCTAGAGCATGTTTTTGTTTGGTTGTATTTATCATCACTTTGCTTTATACAATTGCATAGTGTGCTAGTAAACTTGAAGAAGTCCACCTCATGAGCTTTATGGGGCTGATTGTTTTTCCTCAACAGTTTTTCATTTGGAGTCCAACAGCAGCCATCAAACTGCTTGCTCACTGTCAGATGGCACAGGGGGCCTGTAGGTCAACCCCTTTGCTAAGAGCATTTCTGAGGTGTACTAAGATAGGAGGTTTCCTCTGCCCCAGCATATGCGAGTAGACAGTTGTGACCTCCTCAGTACAGAATTCATTACTGGCTCACTAATTATTGTAATAAAGGTGAGATTTAGACTCCCTTTTAAGTTGACTTAAGTAGACTTCCCTGACTTTTTTTGTTATAAGCTCACAGAAAGCTTGCTTTGCTTTGGTATTATTTGTGTTTGAAATGCTAGAAATCACAGAGTTCAGAGTGCCTTAAGGCAAAATCACTGCTTAAAGTAATGCCATAATGCAAATTTGCCATATCTCTCAAAAACCTGAACAATTATGCATTTGAACATAACGCCACATCCATTTATCTTGAAAACTGTATGGAAATCTCACTAACACCTTCCTTTGGAAAGAAAAACCTTGTTTAATCTGGTTGCATTTGTGACTGTATAGGCAGCCTTTCCATTGTGTCATAACTTTCTCAGTCCTAGGACTGATCCTACTAAATTAAATTCAGGGACATTCTCTTCATTTTTGTGTAAGGAACTGCAATGGACAGAGCACTACACTGGCAGATCAGCTTTCTGAGCCCCACCACAGGCCTATATCCACATGCATGGGGTGCAGCTTTTCACTGCTTCCTAACCTCTCACTGCCAGTGCAGTGTGACCAGAGGTAACAGGTCTTGTTTTTCCATCCAAAACTCATCAGGTATTCATGAGTATTCAAAAATACATCTGTACACATACAAAGGGTTCCTTCATATCTATTAGTGGTTATTTTCACTTCTGAGCTCGCAGGATCACTTGGCAAATCTTGTAAACTCTATTCTTTCAGGATTGAATGAAAACAAACTCATCCAGGTTTCAGGATATAACTGTGACGTTTTTAATTATTAGCTAAGCTTTGGCTACTCCTTCTTTGCAATAAAGCTTGTCTCTCCAGAATCACTAGTGTAGGTAAATGAATTCAAGATCTGTGGAAAGAACTGTGGCCAGCAGGCTGAGGGAGGTGATGGTTCCCCTGTACTGTGAGGCACCATCTGGAGTACTGCATCCAGACCTGGAGAGCCCAGTACAAGAAGGATGTAGAGCTCTTGGAGTGCACCCAGGGGAGGGCCATGAGATGACCAGAGGGGAGAGTTAGAATAGATGTCAGGAGGAAATTCTTTACTCAGAGGGTGGTGAGGCCCTGACACAGCTGCCCAGAGAAGCTGTGGATGCCCCATCCCTGGAGGCAAGCAAGGCCAGGTTGCATGGGGCCCTGGGCAGGCTGAGCAGGGTGGCAGCCCTGCCCATGGCAGGGTGTTGGAACTAGATGATATTTAAAGTATCTTCCAATCCAAGCCATTCTGAGATTCTATGAACAATATGAACAAAAATTACTGTCAGCATTATTATTTGCTTTCCTCAGCTAGTGAAATAATTATGCAACCGGAAGTAAGCAATTATGTGTTGAAATGATGGGGATCTTTTTCACACTTAGGCAAATGCAGAATTTCAGATGCCTTACCCATTCTCTAAGCAAACTAGACAGCCGAACTGGGCCATTCTGTCCTTACGATTTTCAAAGTTAAAATTCAGTGCTATTTTCAAAGTTAAAATTCAGTTCAAGAACAGGAACATTTAATGAACAATAATAATACAAAGAAATTCTGGCTAATCTAGTGGTTTTAGTTTTGTTGCAGTTGTATTTGATATATTTCTCAAAAGCTTAATTGGCTGTAGACCTGTGACTCCAAGAACTATGTGTAGACGTAGTTCTGATGGGAAATAGGAAATCTTCAGATCCAAAAGGCAAATAAAAGTATATCAGCACCTTTTTTTTCCCAGCATCTCATGATTCTTGAAGAAGTACCTTGATTTTAGGCACTTGACTCAAGAATTCAGAAGGCCTGGAATGAGTGGCGTAGTTAAACACTGTTCCCCCTCCTCCACCACAGAAGTGTATGTCCAAGATCTTGGAATGAAAAAGCAAAACCCAGAAACTTCTATAAATTCTGGCAAAATAGATCAAGTAAGCATTTTTCAGCTGCATATATTTCCTTCTGCCTGCCTTCTTTCTTTTCTCATGAGTATGAGATGTGAGGAAAATGACATATCTGAGGTTTCACGCTCTACCTCTCTCCAAATAAACACACAATTGTAACAAAAAAACATCTGTCATGCTTCCTTACAAAGAATAAATATAAAAGAGATTGATGCTCTGCATCGTATTTCACTTTTGTCTCCCTCAGTTAGCATCAGGATGCATAGCAGTGTTGAAGTTGGCTTTGTAACCTGTGGTTTATTTGCTTAAATTCAATTATAGCCTCATCTGTAAAACAGAGTGTAGCTCTTGAGAGGGGAGAGATCAAAATCTAGCTCAATGAATGTGTAAGAAGGGTCCACATGGCTTTAGGTTGCTTTTAGGACAGAGTCTCTGCCTTCCAAACCCAAACGAAGGACTCAGTGCTGCCTTTACTCCTTCTGAAGCAAATGGCAGCAGTCCCTACGCCTTCAGTAGGATGAAAGAAGTCTCCTCCACATTACTTTACTTGCTGCTTATGATCCACAGAGAATGAGAGCCAGGTAACTCACAACACCCCGAAACCCTGTCTTTACACAGGCTTTTTGTCCTCACATTTTCAACTTTAATCCCAGTCATGAATTTACTAGTGTTGTAGTTGATGCATTAGAAATTAGGAACAACTGGATGGCAAGTTTGCAAGCCATACATTATGACAGCATAGAGCTGAGGAGATCTGAACTCAAATGGGACAATAAATAGTGGGCTTGTATATCCTGGTCAGTTTACTCAAATAATGTCTCTCAAGGATATATTATAACTAGGAACAAGGAATAAAAATCTGATAGCCCCTGACAGCTAGATTAAGGAACCAATACAGACAGTGTGTATGTAGTGATGCAAATTGTGCACTAAGCACAATGGAAAACAGGATGCCTAGGAGGGTTTACTGCACAACCTCTGACCTGGGCTGCAGGTGCCACCAGGACTGCAAGCCAATGGCAGTGCCTTCTCTGGTGTTAAGGTGTCAGACCTGGCTGCAGCTCAGCGCAGTTGTAATGAGCAAAGCACAAGACCTCCAACAAAGGAACAAGTTAACCAGTTCTGAATGCTTTGCAGCTCATCAGGAGGGAGGAGCGCATTTTAATCTTTTTACTTGAGATTCCATTTTCCCACATACGAGGGTGTATGCCCAAATTTAATTTTTGGATAGCAAAACTTATGTTTTTAATTTATGCAGAAGTTTACAGATTCCCCCCAGCACGCTTAGGCCAAATCTATCTCAATGGATTTGAGGCCGTTACGTTATTCACAGATTTACTGTTCCTATTTATAGATTTACTGCAACCATAAAAATATTGTTACGGCACAAAGGACACATTATTTTAAAAACAGGCACACCCCAAGGAAAGTCCCTATCAGACTGTGAACAATGTTGGGTCTGGAAGACTCTCTGCATTTATTCTACAGCTCCTCCAGTCTGCATTGCATTCTAGATGGCACTAAGTTTAGCCTTAATGAAAAAAGTTTTCTGTAGTTTTACCTAAGCAGCAAATGAAGCAGCTTCCTGACTTGAGATTTCTTGTTTCTCTTTCAGGCTGCCTTTTTCAGCAGCACAAAGAGGGGAGGAGCACAGGCCAATGCCACTCTCCTTTGTTTCTCCCTCATGCTGTGCATTACTGTGGATTAAACTCACGTTTTAGGATCCCAAATCAGGAACAATTTGGCCATCTCTCCCTGTAGATGTGTGCCTTAGAACTGACAAAAGCATGAGGCTTGCTCTGTGTACTTATCTCCCCAAACCTATGGACATAGCAGTGTCTGTTTTCAATGGTAGTGGAAATTCCAGCATCAAAAGCTTAACTACAGATCCCTGGGCTTGCTGCAGCCCATACTACGTCATTCAAATGCTGCCTGTTTTCAGTACAACCTAATGATGGCCCAGAAGAGGAGTGATAAAGCACAGGTTCTCTGAAGGTACATAAGCAGAATTCCCCAAATCTTTATATCTATCTCCCAGTAATTCTTCTAGTTTCTCTTTCTTCCCTTCATGCCTGACTTTCCAGTTTCTGTTTCTTTTTTTTTTTCTTTTTTTTCTTTTTTTTTTTTCTTTTTTAATTATATTCTTGTTAAATATTCACTTCCCAAACAAAAACAAAAAGAAGCAAAGAGAGTGGGCCAATGGTAGCCTTTTGCATCAGTCTCCTGCCCTTTGCCAAAGGGAGCAGGAGTGGTCTTGGGCTGCTGTCTCAGGTGGAATGGAGAGAAGAGAGGTGCTGTCTGTCCTTGCCAGGGATAGAAAAGGACCCCATTCCTATTCTTATTAGTATCTATCATATTCCATCTCATTGGGTAAGCACATTTCTATGTAAATTACTACTACTGCTTACCTACAGAGGCTGTGAGAGGTGATTGGTATGGATGGTTTGGGAATGTTGGTATAGATGTCAGTGCTCCTATAAGCATCCACCCCCACAAATGACCAAGGTGACTGTTCCACAACCCGATTCCTTCAGGTTTTAACATTTGTTGGAAACAAGCTTCCTGTTAGCAAGATAAGCGGATGTTATCTGTGCCTTTCGTGCCTGTTTAGGTACACAAAGGCAGCTTTAATCTCATCCTCCCTACCCAACCCCATTATTTCAAAGGAGTTTGTTCTCTTCCCTGCTTCCTGGACCCTCTGCACCAGGAAAAGGAGCAGAGATGGTTCTGCCTTCAGTGCCTGTGCAGGTGACTTACAGAGGTATGAAGAGCATGGAGCTGCCAAGACCCATTTCCTGGAATCGAGTGGGAACTGCAGAACACAGCTGCTCTTTCCCTACTTTTACTTCTCTGGTGCGGGTTGTTTAGAGAAGGCCTGGAATCAGAGAAACTTTGCAGCAGAAAAGACTCATTGCTGTGTTTGGCTAACTGCGCTCAGTCCTGCTGTGGTGTTTGCATGCTTCAGACATTCAAAGATTGATGTTCTTCTTAACTACTTCTTTGTGAGGAATCTCATACAGGTTTGTAAGTCTTTCAGGATTGCCGATTCTACTGTATCAAGAACCAGCAACCCAATCTCAAAAGTTAGCTTGCTATCACACACAAAAGGGGGTTCTTTTTGCCTGTCATAGAATCAGAATCATAGAATTAAGTTAATAATTGAGTTGGAAGGGATCCTTAAAGGCCACCTGGTCCAACTGTCCTGCAATGAACAGTGACACCCACAGGTAGATCAGAGCTACATCCAGCCTGACCTTGGGTACCTCCAGGGATGGGGCATCCACCATCTCTCTGGGCAGCCTGCTCCAGTGCCTTACACCCTTACTGTAAAATACTTCTTCCTCGTATCCAATTTAAATCTCCCCTCCTTTACTTTGAAACCACTTAACCCTTGTCCTATCACAACAGACTCTGCTTAAGTGTCTGTTCTCTTCTTTCATGTAGCTCTCCTTTAGATACTGAAAGACCACTCTCAGGTCTCCCCAGAGCCTTCCCTTCTCCATGCTGAACAGCCCCACCTCTCTCAGCCTGTCCTCAGAAGGGAGGTGTTCCATTCCTGGGATCATTTTTGTGGCCCTCCTCTGGATGTGCTCCAACACGTCAACGTTTCTCCCATTCTGAGGATTGCACATCTGGATTTAGCATTCCAGATGAGGTCTCATGAGACCTTGTGAAGGGGGGTTCTTTTTATCAATCCGATGCTGCTACAGGATTTCTTTTCGAGCTTTTCTGCAGCATCACAAAAGACAGAAACTTTGAATGGGAACTCAGTGAAAAGAGAGATTCTCGGGGAACGGGCTGATTATAGGAGCAGCAGTGACTCGATACAGAAGCCACCGGTGTGGGCAGCACTTCAGTCCCCTGTCAGCACGCCCGGAGTGTGTGCGGGGTTGTTCCACGCACACAGCGACAGCCACGTGTGAGCTGTCAGGCTAGGGGCACGAGCAACCAAATGGAAACAGCATCGACAGCCAGGAGATTTCATCCAGGATCGCGAGTGAGGACGGCGGAGTGTTGCTCTCGCAGCCGACTCGCCCCGCAGGCGGTGTAGATACACCGACTTCCTTGCTTCGGAGTCTTGGTAGGTTTTGTATGAGGCTTTGTGGAGATTTCGGCGAACGCTTCGGATGACTGCAAACAATCCGCCTACCCCAGACCGGCTCCGGGGGGCTGCTTTCAGTACCCCGGCATCCTGCGAGCGACCCGCACGCCGCAACAGGAGAAGGCAGCTGGCCGACGGCCGAGCTCGTCAACGGCCCGCCCCGGCCGCGGGCTGGGGCAGGGACTGTGGCCGGGGCGGGGCGGGCCGGCAGAGGGAGCTCGGCTCCGTTCCGCTCCGCGGCTGTTCCCGCTGCCCGGCGCCCGCCCGCGCCGCTCCGGCACTTTGTTGGTAGCGCCGAGCCCCGCGCTCGGCCCCGCGGGGAGAGCCCCGCACCGCGCCCCGCACCGCGCCCCGCACCGCGCTCTCGGCCACCGGCGCGCCCCGTCCCTCCGCGCGGGAGGAGAACGCCCGCAAGGTAAGGGGTTGCCGAGGCGGGATTTCCTCGGGTCTCCTCGCCCCACGGTCACGCTGCGGTCCTGAAATCCCCCCGGGCAGCCGCTCGCCTCCGTAACGCGGCGAGCTGCGCGGCGTTCAGCCACCTGGAAGAGGATGGGGCTGCTCGGGCAGGAGCCGCTGGAAAACTCCCCCGGTGCGTGCGGGGCTCCGCGGCTGGGGACGGCGTTGGGGCTGCAGCCCTTCCGTCTGCGTGTGTGCCGCCGCACGTCGCACCTTGCCCGAGTGCCCAGTGCGGGGCTCCCGTGTCCCCGGCGCTCGTCGCCTCCCTCCCCACCTGCTCCCAGGTGGCCGGGCTGTCTCTCCTGCTCTTGTGTCATTGTTTTCCGCCTTTTAAGCTGGCTTCCCGGTCAGCGTTGCTGGGAGCTGGCGAGGAGCAGCTGGCGGGTGCGATAATCCCGTTCGCATGCCCGTGTTTCCCGGGTGCGCTGCCCTGCTGCCTTCATTCCCCTATTCCTGCTCGCTGCGAACTTTCCCTGGCATTCTTCCTCCTCCTACCCTTCTCACCGCCATGACGCGCTCTCCTGTATGCATCGCGCTGTGCACTGAGGGTGACCTGGGCACGCGGTGGAAAACAGGTTTTCTGGCATTTCGTTGAATGATTTAAGATGCTCCTGGCCCCCTGTAACCTCTGTAGGGCCAGGTAGCAGCAGGCAATAGAAGGGCAGAACAAGTTTTTCATAAGGATATTGTTTGAGAACCAACACTTCTACCCCAAAAGCGTGCTTTGCATTGACTCGTGGCTCCTGTACCCCTCCGAGGTACAGACATGCAGCAGTACGACCTTTGGTGGAGTCTGTTTACTTCAAGTGAAGTACTGGAGATAAAAATATTACTCCGCTAGGTTGTGTCTGTTGAAATATTAACTAAATGATGGATCTCAGGTTTCGTTGCAGCGTAGACCGTGTTTTAGCATGGCCTCTCCTTCCTTTTGTCACAGAAATAGGGTCCTCCTCCCTTCCTATTAACCATCTTTCTTCTCGTTTGTGACTGTGCAATGGCTATGTCAGCTACAAAAATTGCTTACATGGAAGAGCCTCAGTATGACCATTTTTGTTGTTAGCAACTGGAAACACTGAGTCAGCATTGTGTGAGCAGTCCCTGTTCCACAGAGTACCACTGGAAATTCTGCAAGCAGAGCCCCTCTGAGAAGTGGTTGCCTCCTAGACCATCCCTAACGTGGGCTGCTCGCTTCTTTCAGTGTGTGGTGGGGGCTGCAAAAGAGTTTGTGAGGTTCCCAGGATGTGCAGAAGATGCAGCATTTCTCAGCTTGATTCACAGCTCCCGAGTGCAGTGTTATTATTAGCATACGGGTACCTCCAGGTAATGAGATACTGTGCTCAAAGGTCTGCTGGAGCTGAGCGGGGCTGCTTTGTCTGGAAGAGGCTGTGGATATACAATTGGCTTTGGACAACACTTGCATTGTCACAAACTCATAATGGTTGCAGTATTGAGTTTTGCGCTCTTACAGCTCAGAATAAATGTTTTTGATTGTGTATAATTTTGAAAGCACTCAGAGCATCCTATTAGGTATAATTGGAAGGAGGTAGCAGCCCCACAAGGAAGAACACCCAGTAGGTGCCTGTCTATATAGAGATAATACAGAGCCCAAGATTGATCTAAAGACACTTCTGTTGTGAAAGGCACAAGCTGAAAAAACACTTTCCACTTGGTGACAACTGAATTCATGAAATACAATTGATTTTCTATCTGTCCATATTCCAGCTGTTAATGGCAAGTCGCTCACATTAACTGCTGTATTTTTTTTCCCCTGGGGGTGAAAACTTATTAAAACCTAAACATATGAAGTTGAATAATTGGTGTCCTCAGGGTCAAAATAGATCAAATATATAAGAACTTTGCTCTCCAAGTCTTCTGTTGTCTCACTACCATCCATAGCTAAAGACCGCACAATGAAGGCTGCACTAAGAAATTGCTTATTAAATTTGATTTCAGTGTCTAACACTTACTTCTCTTACATTGCTGATTATAATTGCCGTGTCAGCATTGTCTTCTAGACAGTGAATGACAGATCAAAGGTTTCCCTGAAGAAGCAACACTCAGCCACACCAGGTGGGAAAAATGGAGCCTTTGGTTGGTCCGTGACCCCTCCAAACTGGAGCACTGCAGAACCTCTCAGAGGGTGGTGACGCATTGAAACAGGCTGCCCAAGGAGGTTGTGGATGCCCCACCCCTGGAGGCATTCAAGGCCAGGCTGGATGTGGCTCTGGGCAGCCTGGTCTGGTGGTTGGTGACCCTGCACATAGCAGGGGGGTTGAAAGTAGATGATCATTGTGGTCCTTTTCAACCCAGGCCATTCTATGATTCTGTGATGATTCTATGATTCTCTATTTTGTGGCAAGTAAAGGCATTTAATTCCTCACTGCTGTGCAGTTGCTGGTACAGAGAACACAACCCAATCCTGATAACTCTGTTGAAAGAGAATTGGAAAGATTCTTTGCTCGTGTGTGTGTGTCTTTCACATATGGATAGATTTGATTTTCATACTGCCTTTGAAACCAAGATTTCTTCTAGGTGTTTTTTGTTTGTTTGTTTGTTTGTTTTTAATTTCACAGCATCTGGTTCTGTGTTTTCTGTGTCCATAGAGTGTCAAGGGTTTCATCATTCTAGTCCTGAGCTGAGTTCCCAGGGAGGCTTGTCAGCACCTTGCAACTGTATGGCTTTGGGATGATTTGAAGCCTCTGTATTTGCTTTGTGGTTCAGGAAGCAGCCTGATGCCTGAAATACCCCCTTTGCCACAGCTAGGGCAGCACTTATTGAACATGCAGTAAAAACTGAACATCACTAAAAATACCCTTGGTAACTAAACTAAACTAAGAGTGTGGCTATAGATACAGAATATTCATGGTGCAAAGAAAAAAAAAAAATGTATGAAGAGGCTAATTTGTTGTTTTCAGTACTAGTTCTCTAGCTTTTTTCAGCATTAAATGCTTTGCATCAGCAGAAACTAGAATTCCTGCTTTCACTGAGGTCCATGACTGGTGCCATTTTATCTCAGTTCCGGAGTTAGATTCTGCTTCATCCATTGATTTATTCATCCAATACAGGATTTGTACATGTAATGATTTAATCTTTATACCTAGAAACGTCAATTTCCAGTCTTGGGTATCAAGCTAGGTGACTGTTGCTGTTTGAGTTTTACTTTTTTTTTTTTTCTTTTTTTCTTTTTTTTCTGGGAACTTCTGCTATTACTACAGTCATGAGAGAGGGTCCACTCCATCTCTCACCGTTCTGCATACATATGAACTTACAGACACAGTCAAGTTTCATCTCAGTGAGACTGCTCGGTCTGCATGTGACAAAGGCTTAACACAAGTGTTTACAAAGCAGACCTCTGGGTTCACTGAAGCAGTAAGATAAGAGGAGGTGTCTGTTGTAGGGTTTAGTGCTTTTGTGGTTCTGTATTATTGTGCTTGTTCCCATGCAAGGTTACTCAGAAGTTTCTTGGAAAGACTGTGGGGATGCAGGAAGAAGCAACCTTCACATCTGTTTTATCTCTCTTTCTTTTTCCAATAGCACATTGTGGACTCTGAGAGGATAAAAAATGAGTCAGTTAAAAATGCAAGCATCATTAGCGTTAGCTTTTGAGGACTGGGTTTCATTTTGAGCTGCATCGCTGAGCCTGCACTCACTGACATATGCCTTTGATTTTATTCACTAATGTCATTTATAGTAAAATTTTTCAATATGAGCCAACCCAAGGCCTTGCATTCTACTAGTTGAACACAGTCTGTCCTTTCTTCCCTTCCCTCCTTGTGCCGCTATCTATGCAATTAAAGCTACTCATGCTGTGACTCTCCACAGGAATGAGATCTGATGTGGAAATAGCAAATTACAAATTACTGTGTTTGCATTTATTACCTCTGTCGTTTTCTGAATAGTCTCTAGCAATCTTTTGCATTTTGGATGGACGGAGTTAGCAGATGTCTCTAACTTCAAAGGTTCACGATGGGCATTTAAAGTGGGATTTGTGCGTTTTGCCTTAATTTATGCAAATTTCTGAAAGGTTTTCAGTTGTGAAGTGTTCTGATGCGTAACGGGCATCTTCATTACTAACAGTATGACAGTGGGCATTGGTTGTATTTCTTCTTAAAGCCTTGCTCATGTTGGCATTTCAACCACGCTTGGAAATTGCTGTATTCTCTAATAAAACCATGCATTGTGAAATGATGAACCTGTTTTCCCAGAATACAGTTAAACCTTTGAGTATTTCAGCATCATATTTAGAAAACATTTTTTAGGAATGATATCTATTCGGCGTAGGTGTTGCAGATGTTCAGTAACTTCGAGTAATTTGTGTACACATAATTTGTCCTTTTTTTCTTCTTTTCCAGAAGGTACCTCTTTTCTGTAAGAGGGAGGATTTGTCTTTCAATAATCCAAAATGTTACTATTTATAGATTGTGCAGATTTTGTAGGTTATCACTGCAGGTAGGGAAACACATAACTTCTTTTTAGCATCCTATGGGCACAGAGGAGCTGTGTTCAGCTGACTTAATTGTGAAGCTGCCATAGCTGGTTCTTGGGCAGGGAGGTGGAATTTACTGGAGCCCCTAAGTGTTTCAGACTTCACTTACTACAGGAGTATCACTGTAAGCCTTAATGTCTGTAGCCCAGGATTTTTTTCTTTTTTAATCTGGAAAATAAAGGGATGACTCATGGGGATTTGTGTATTACTTTGATTTCTGCTCCTGCATGTAAAAGCATTTTTAAGGATTTGGTCAAGTAGTAAAGCAGGCGCTAGGCTTGCTGCTTCTCCCATCAGCTTTCCCTTCTCCTCCCCTTTGCCTTCCAGAAATTGGCTCACCTGCAAAGAGAAGCTGAAAGTCAGATGTTAGCAGCGCTTTTTCACTCTTCATTAGTATAGGTCCAGAGCCATTAGGAAAGGGAAACGATACGTAACATACCTCACAGATTAGCTGCTTAAAACTTGATCTAAAAAACAGGAGAAATACATGAGATTGGTTAGGTCTGTTCTTTAATACTTGCAGATGCAAGGTGTGACACAAGAGTATCTCAGTATATTTTTACTGCAGGTGGAATTCGGAGGTATTCTGATTTGTCCACTTAATGCTCGTAGTGGTTTGTCTTCCACGTGAACCTTGGGTCATAAGCACTTTGTTTTGTTCTGGGGAATTTGAGGGAGCTTTACATCTGAGTGCTCTTCTTGCAAAGGTGCACAACTCTTCTCATAGCTCTGATGTACTCTTTTTTCTTCCAATGACACCCGTTGGTTTGTTTCATGTAAAATATAATTTGAAGTGACTGGTCTTGAGAAATCATTCTTCTTCTAATTGATTAGGGATTTACCTCAGTGTTTCAGGGAGCTAGATATCTGGTTGATCCAGACATTCAGTACGAGTTCAGTGCTTTTGAGGATCTCAGTGTTCATCACAAAAAACATTGTGGATGTGCAGGTCTATTACACCTAGTGCAGGGATACAAGACTTGTGCCAAGTGTCACTCAGTGCATACAGCAGCGTGACAAGGGCTATGTGATGAGGTGTGAGTTTTGTGAGTTATGTTGTAAGGAGCTTGCGATAATCAAGTTGCATCAAAGTACAGCCCGATGGTCTTCTGTGCCATTTTTAAAATGGAAAAGTCAGCCACATATAGATAGGCTTCTGAAGTAATTTACAGCCTTGAACAACATGCTTTGAGAAGCCTCTGAGTGCATTATATTGCCTGCTGTTGGGTATATAAACATGCGTGTGTTTTTCTCAGAGTTTGGAGGCAGACAGTGTATTTAAATTCATGTTTTTCTACATTCATTCCAGTGTTGTCTCAGGCTTGCTTTTCCCATGGTGGGATTACTTATTCTCTTGCTTTGCAATCCTTTCACAACCTTAGCGTAGTGTTTCATCTCTTTTATTTCTTCCTCTTCCTGGATGTAGGGACAAAGAATTGTCCAGGGGTTAAAGCAGAGGGCTGGGAGGTAGGGTGCAGTCTGTTCCTACTTCAGCTGCGAATTTCCTTATAGCTAATAAATGTGCACTAACTGCTGTCCCACAGAGGGCATGACAGAGTGAGGTATCTGAACTTTGCACCTAATTGTCCAGTGGTTAAATCACCTGTGTGATGAGTGTCCTACTGCTGAGAAACAAACAGTGTCTCTGTTGTAGTTACTGTCTTCCTTCCATTGCTGCTCCTGTGTTAAAGCAGTGATGCATCTTGAACCTTGCCTTCTGCTTTGGTCCATATTCTTTCTCCAGCTCAGCCTGACACTGGGTTTAGTTCTTAGTGTTCTCCTTTCCTTTCTGGTTGCTCAAGCCATGTTTCTCCACCGTGGTCCACCTTGTTTTTGCACCTTGCTATAACTTTAATCTAACTTATTTCTTCTTGCTTCTTTATTTATCCCATAAGCTGTCCCTACCCTTTTTATTTTTACTTTTCAGTTGTTCATTGTGTGTTATGTTCAGCTTCACACAGTCACTTCGTACCACTCCTTGCTACAAAGCCATTCCTTTCACACAAACCATCTTTTTCTCCTCATGTATATTTGTGTCATCAGTCTTTATTCCAGTGTCTTCTGAAATGCATTTCAGATCTATTGATCTCTGTGGGGTAGTTTATATTCAGAATTACATGTATAATTAAGTCTTTCTAGGATATGGCTTTAAAAGTAATGTGTTCTTTAATACATTACTGCATTTTATCTAGGCAGTAATTTTAAGTTCACTTCAAGCTGCTCTGGAGCTCAAGACCTGAATAGGAGGTGTTGAAGTGTGTGTAGGCATTTGTTTTCTGTGTGTGATTGAGGTGTCTGATGCATACACCAAAAATCTGTTCAATCAATGTCTCATTGAGTATGAACGTAAGATGTACTTAGAAGTGCCTTTGCTAAGCTGTGGCATTTGTTCATTTCTACTAAGAGTTTAGTAGAGTTAAGTCATTCATTCTTTATATTATGTTGACATACAAGAAAAAAGATATATTCTTCTATTTCTTAAATTGTGACAGTGCAGAATACAGCTGCTTTCGGGGAGTTGCTTTTGAAGTGAGTTGCTTTTGGGGACCAATCTTGATGGTGACAGAAGTTGCAGTTCTGTGTAGTTTATCAACAGTTTGAATCTTCAGAGAGTTTGTCTTCCAGCTGAGGATTGGTTAAATCTGATGATGCTACTAGCCTGTTATTTCAGTGCTTTGTGCTCTATGGTGGCAAGTAGCTTTGAGCAGCTAGCAGCAGTGAAGTACACCTTCCCTGTGAAAGTGTTTTCTTACTTTTTGGATGTGAAGAGCATGAAGGATTATGTCCCATCACATTCTGTGTGAATTTTAAGTAGTACTTCTGAAGTCAGAAAGTTCTTTTTGTCCATATAGATGCCCACTCCCGTTTCTAAAATTTGTCTCAAGATCTAGGTCTTGAAGACAGTAGTTTTGTCTCTCTGTCTCAATTTTCTTATTTAGAAAACTGCAAATGTATCTGTCTCTCCAGGGTTCTGGGAGACTTAATTAGCGAATGTTTATACAGCCTTTGAAGATGTAAAGCACCATATAAATGCTAAGTATTATTATTATTAGCACCAGCTGTTTCATAGTAATTGCAGTAATAAAAGTGTCAATGCTAGTGGTTGTATTAACTGTGCCTTAGCTGTAGATTTGTATCATTATTGGGATCCTGAGAGTTATTCCATTTCCATTGTACTGTGCAGGAAATGAGCAATTCAAAACACTTGACAAAGTAGCCCACCCCAAAGTTAGTGCGTAAGGCACCACTTCACATATTTCCTTTTTCAATCAAGTTTGCATTCTGGATCGCGTTTTTCATGAAATCTTGCAAGTTTTTCCCCACGCTCTGACATCATCTCTTCAAGCTGTATCTGGTGTTCCTCTCATAAGGAAACAAGCTGAAGAATGGGCACTGAGGTTAGTAAAAGCAACAGTGCAGATGATGCTGAGGTACAGCTGGTAGGAGAGCTGAAATGGGAGAAGTTGGGCTTCCAGCTGTGAGATCTTGGTAAAGGGCTTCTTTGAAAAGGGAGGAGAAATGTTCAAGTCTGTAACTGAGAAAGATCGATGCCTGTTGTGCAGTGTGACAGGGTTTGCCAGTCCTGGGGCTGACTGGGGGGTCTGTGCTCTGCGGTGCTGAGCTGATTAGAAATGAGCCAGCAGCAAGTGGTGTTCATGATGCCGTTTGTATGTAAAAGAAGGGATCTTTTATAGATGATTGATATCTGGTAGTATAAGGAAAGAGAAATGGTATAAATCACAATTAGCCTTTAGGGGTTTTTTTTAGGTTTACTTTTGTAAAACATCCATGACTTAATGCTGAGCTATTTTTATTAATGTACTTGTGCTTATCTCCCATAACCAGCTTGGTAAAAGAGGATATGAGCACTTTTTAAGCCTCTGACTTATAAATTGTGAGAAAGAGAAAAGAAGATTGATTCCAACAGGCTTGAAGGTGGATGCATTTTTCTTCTAGTTAGTAAAATGAGAGAGGGGAAAAATTAAACGAAACCTTAGAAGTCCAATCAGTTTTAGCCGGGTGGAAAATTATTAGGTATTGCTCTAATGCACAGTTTAATTGTAAAGCTTGAATCTAAAAGAAAGCAAATGCAGGGGAGTTCTGTTTTGCTGAGCTGATGATAAAATCTCCCAGTCACTACTGCCTAAAGGAGTAAGGATAAGAAAAAATAGAATAATAACAAAAAAACACTGAGGAACAATTTTTTTTTTTTTTTCTTTTATAATACTGAAGATCTGAGTGGGTTACTTGGTCACATTATAGGAATAATCTCATGCTGCTGGAATGTTGGTAGGATTGGTTCTGCTCTGTGCTTTGAAGAAAACATCTCTGTTATTTTTACTATAAACATTTAAGATAAGATGGAAAGGTTTGGAAAAACACCACACATTCTGTGAGCTTTTTCAGCATTCTTAATTGCTGATTATGAGATCTTAATTTAATATTGTTCATACGTATTTTGTATATTCGTAATGAGTTCTACTTCACCTGGTAGGGCCATCAAACTCTGAAATAAGTGTTGTATCTTAGCATATAATACAATGATTATTTAAATTGCTGGAGATGTTTCCCAGTAGCTTCTGTATCAGCTCCAGTTATGAAGACCTGAATGAATGAACACATTAAAGAGATCGTATCAATCTGGATGATGGGCAGCATCACTTTGTAGTGGCTGCTCTACAAGAACTCCTAAACCAGAAATGAAGCAGAGAAGGGAACTGATTTGGACTTTCCTGATTCTTTGTAAACACGTTTTTAGACAACTTTGAACACCTTTAAAAAGCAAGAAGAAAAGGCACTAACCTTTACAGCCGCAAAGTTCTTGTACATAGAGGTTGTTCTCTCTTCATTGTGTGAGACTGGTGACTTCCCATTTTGAACAAAATTCTGTTTTGTTTTGTTTTGTTTTCCAGAGGGCTGCAGGAAAGAATAACTGTTTCATGCTCCTTGCATACTGTACTATGGCAATTTGATGGGAATTTCTTCTTCTGTTATCTTAGACCATAACATGTAGTAGAATAATAGCGGTCTTTTGAAGTACAGAAAACCTGCCTAAGGGGGCATCATTTTAAAGTCTAATATGAAATTCTTTTTTAATAAGGTTCATTCCTTGCACTATTTAAGTGCGAGGAGATGTATGTGTTAAAACCTTGCTAATCCTTCATTTGCACAAAGTGTTTGGCTCGTTCCCTAACTGTCAAGGAATTAATGGTGTGCTTCAGTGTAAGATCTTGTATTACTAGACTGCAATTATGAGAGATTTTGTGCTCCTTTTGATGGTGCTTAATGAATTATCTTAATACATGAAATGAAATCAACGTCGTCGGAACGTATGCAAAAGCAAAGCAATCTGATTCTTGCATTTACTCATGAAATTAAGTGATTTCCAGTAGACTTGCAGGCCATCCATACAAATTGGTGAGCCTTGCTGTGTTATGTTGTACTTGTGACCAGTTGTACAGCCATGTAGCTGGTGATGACAGCACCTTCCTCTCATACTTCTTGTTTGGCCTTCCACTTGGAAATTGCACAAAAACAAAGTGTATAATTTGGTACACTTAATGAATTCAGATCATTCATCCTGAACCAGGACGGTGACCTCTGGCCATTACTGCATAGAAACAGGCTTTGAATGAAGTCACTTGGAGCAGGCCTTACAGCAGAGATATCAAGACAGCAGGTATGCCCAATCTGATTTTAACTGTTCTCCTCCAGTGGAAGAAACAGGCTAAGTTGTGTGGGATGCTGTGGTCTTTGTGCCTATGGCTGAGGACAGAGGTCCTGTGCCTGAACCTGGTATGGTGTCTGCACTGTATGCATGCTATCCATCTGCATGCCCTCCTGCAGTTCTGCTCCTGGCTGATGCAGGCTGTGTAGGAGATAGTACGTGTTGTTTACATTTCAGGCAGAGGGAGTCAGTGGGATGAAATTACAGTTTCAGAGTATCTACCTATTCATATTGTGATAGCTTGTCTAGATCTTAGCCACTGAATGAAGGTTTATTGTACAAGGGACTCCATTTCAAGAGAATTTTATTATTTAAACATAATATCTATTTTTAAAATCTGTAAAACCTGTTTAAGGCCATAGCAGATCATTACGTCATTTGGTTTGACCTTCAGAGTGTATGAGGGAGGAGATCTTCTGCCCTTCTGTTTCTGGTGGGAAAATATAAACCAAGATTTCTTGCTCTCCCTCTTTGTCCAGGGTAGACACATAAATTTAAACTGATTGCCTCTGGTACGTCTTGGCTTTTCTCACTAAGTACATTAGTGAATTTCTATTGGTTCCGAGCTGGAATTGTGTGAATGCCAGAATGTGGTGCTACCCTCTTGGTACTGGTGTTTGTATTTATGTATATTTTTGGCACATGGCAAATGCAGTACAGATTTACTCCTCTGCATATAGGCCTTTTCCCAAAACCTCCTAGGCTAAAAGCAGATGATGCTGGAGCCTGTTCTTTCTTTTCATGCTTCACTGTATAAATTGTATAAGCTTGACTCTCTTTCTAAACCATTATATAAACATCTATGCGTAACCATTTTTGGCTCATGTGACTCACCATGACATTCAGTTGGAAAACATTTTTGAAGACTTAAGGGCTATATTGCCCTGTTGGAAATACCGTGGAAGTATTGGTGGGCTCCCTATTTATTTCCACCATGGCAGATTTGATCAAGTCTGGGCCTTTCTACCTCCTGAACTTTGGAGGTGGTGTTGTATGGTGACTAGAATGTCCATATGCATGCTGCCCTAGTACTCCCAGTAATGCCAGCAATAAAGTTTTTTCTCCATAGTCATACGTTCTTTATGGCTGCTATTTTATAAGATTCACAGAAGTTACTTCAGACAGGTTAGTAAATTGAATCCACAATGACTGTGTTGGAATGTCACAATTGATGCAAGTCCTGCTTGGTCTTTAAGTCTCTTTCACAGATTTTTAGTGCAATGACTTCTTTAGGATGTACTTCTTTAGGATGTAGAAAAGTTCATTGGAATTTTAGATATGACTTCGCTCTTTATGTGCTCACTACTTGCCTGCCCAGCATGGGACTCTCCTGCCAGTAATGAGGAAATGTTCTGAGGCAGTGCTGTTGCCATGATGACTTACAGAAATAGGGGAGTCTTCCAGATATTCCCCTGTGATAGACACATGCCTTCAGGAATCAAATGACCTTAAACTGATGCAGATCTGGAGCTTGGGGTTATTTGGTTGAACAAAACTGATTTTTCGTAGGCGTTGGGCCGGTGGTGTTGCACTCACTGATGATAAACCATGTGTGATTAACATTCTTGGTCTAAATTGCACTCTTCAGTCTGGACACATTACGCCTCTATAGAAGTATTTTGGCAAAAATAAATATATATATATATGTATATGCCAGGACCTTTGCCCTCTCTTGCTTTTTATCATTTATGTCTTTAGGACCATTTGTGTACGCATTCTGTGCAGTTGCCAGTTTCTGTGCAGTATTACAAAAGATACGTATGTATTATTTTCATCTGTAGTGTCTTTCTTAGGAAAAAAAAACATCTGGTTATGTGTACATGCCTTCAGCTGTTAATAATTTCCAGAAAATAATACAATTCATATACTGTGAATCTGATAAACTCTAGTGCCTAGTGTGCAGTAGAATTCAAATGTTTGCAGCTTTGCAAAAAGTCTTCTCCCCCTCATTCGTTGGATGTAGCAAGTAGAAATCTTGTTTCAAAGCTGACTGAGAACTGTCTAAAACCTACCTTGATCAGTTTGAATGTATTCTTCAGTCCTATTGGAAATGTTCATGAGGAATCTCAATAATGGTCTTTGTTGAAGGAGTTGTCCTCAATTGCAGGGGAGAGGGGTTAATTTATATAAACTGATCTATAAATATTTGTTCCACTGATTGTAATGGGGCAACTTATCTTTCTGCTTGCTCCTAAAATGCTTTCTCAAATATTAAAAAACAAATAAACAACAAAAAAGTCAAAAATGACAACAAAACCCCAGAAGCCTTGCTCGTGTTTTATTTACAGACTACAAATATAGATCATATGGAAATAATTTAAAGGAATTTGCCATGCTTTTTTTACGGGGAGGATGTCATTTATTATGGGTAGTGACTCTTTTTTGAAGTGCATCGTGTTTTCATGAGAACTTGGCTGGGCAACATCTAACTCCAGACACAAAATCAAATAAACAACGAAAAACTCTGTGTTTATCTGAGTTTGAGAGGATCTAAAATTACCTAATGGTCTCCCTTATCTCTCTTCAGTATTCCTTAAAGTTCTTCTGCAGACCTGAGGTATTACTCCATCTCATTGGTGTGCCACTGTAGTATAAACTATAGAGAAGTCTCAAAATGCATACCATCTTCAGATGTATAGCAAAGAGAGGCTGAAATTGCTGTAATACACTGGTTCACATAGGCTAATTCTGTTTCTACTCTGTTCAGCTGTAGATTTTGGAGGAGAGGTGGAAATTCAAAGATTGTTGTGAGTGTTAATTGACAAATAACATATTTTGGGCACTTCCCGTGTCCCGATGAAGTAAACATGAGGATTAACCTCTCTGTTTTTTGGGGCTGTTTATTTTATTAAAAAGAGCTGAGATCATTTGTGTGTAAGGCTGGCTACTTCAAATTTCTGAAAAGCTAATTAATGAAATGTGGTGTGTCATGCTCAGTGTTACTATTCAGTACAGCCACAAGCTATGCTATGCTGTGCCGTGCTATGCTGTGCTATGCTATCCATTTCTTGCAAACTGTAATCTCTTTTCCATTTCCATCACAGTTTCCAGATGCTTGGTAGGCCATAGGATCAGCTGTCACAATTGTGTATTGGTGCTGTAGCTGTAGGTGAACTAGATGTGGTGAGTGGTGTGAAGATTAAGAAACTGCAGGTGTTGATTGGGGAATAAGCAGTACATGACTGTTGAGAATTAGGAGAGTCCTCAATTTCTCTTATCAAGAAGCCCTTGAATTTGCTTCCACTCTTCTTTCTCTGTCTAGTCTTGTCCCTGTAAAGGCTAACAGTTAAATTGAAAGTACGTAACTGTTTGTAAGCAGGGCATTTTCTTGTTTTTCATAACATCTACTGTATGGATGGAGGAGAAGAAATGGTTTTTGTCTCTATGTATTTTTGCTTTCGTATGTTTTTGCTTCTATATATTTTATCCAGATGTATTGCACTGAGTGAAAATGGATGTGGTTAGCTACCAAATAGTGAAAAATGTAATGATTGTCCTAGCACATTAATTCCCCAGCCATGATGTCAGGTGGGACTGTTGATAGTGGTGGCAAGCAGAGGTGTGGAGTGGGGAATATCACTGCTGCCACTCAGGAAAAGAGAGCTGATGGCTTTTGTTCCTCCTCTGCAAAGCCTGGGATTCCTCTGTCATCTTGAGTTCAGTCTTGTGAAAACAATGAACTGGCTCACCTCCAGTAGTGTGATTTTTATCTTGAATTAACAGTAAGTTGCTTTTCCTCGTGAAGGCGAGTACTTTTGTTCCAAACTAAGACTGCTTTCTCTTTTTTGGGATTCTAATGGGTTTGCTAATGTGTGAAATATACCTTTTTTTTTTTTTTTTTTTTTTAAATTCCCTACTAATCCTATTGCTATCAGGCTCTTCGATCTGCCCTGGATTTTAATGAGTGTTTTAAAAATAGATATCTTTGTTGGCGATTGGAACTGCGATGCTGTCTCAGAAGTCAGCCACCATTTTGAGAATGACATCTGAGTCTGACTATGTTTCTGCATGACTGGAAACTGTCACTGCTCATTTCAACTTACTAGTGTTGTGGATGGATATGCTGGTTCATCTAACAAGGAGGAAACTCCAGGCATTAGCATTAGAATTCAGATTTTGTTCTCAAGAGTAAAGGAAGGGGTGACTGTAGTCGTGAGAGCTTGGATGCTTGGGGGTGGAGGCTGCACTACAGCTCAAGGAGATATTGAATGGTTTGCTTGCAGGTTACTTTCTTCTGGTAAGGTTGTGGCATTTTGACAAGTTGAAGAAGATGCTGTACTTGAATGTAAGAGTTTAATACAATAATTCAGTCCATCAGCTATAGATTATACCATGGAAGACACTAAGTCTTATTCTAAAAAGGAGACTTCAGTTGGAAATACTCACCTTGTTGGAGGCGGGGGAAGAGCGTTTGAGAAATGAGACCTTTAAGAGGGCAGATGCAAAACTCTGGCTGAATATTGTACTTCTGTAATAACTTTTGTGAGTCCATGCACACACTGAAGGCATGCAAAGTGATTTTTAAAAATACAGACCTGTAGAATGGTAGCCCTGATTCTCTGTCTGTCTCTAAAGGATCTGAAGTGCTCAGGACACACAAGCACTGCTGGCACAGCATGGCTTTTTTTCATCTAAACAGGCCATGAGCCAAAAGAGCAGAGGAATCCCTGGCCAACTGGGGCTACAACCAGCCTCTTGCACAGCACTGCCACTGCTCTTTCACAAGACAAAACCATGTTTTAATTTATTCATTTTTCTTCCACTCTGATATGTGTGTATTCCCTGAGCAGAGATTGTTTTCACCTATTGAGGCACTTCTGTGCCTAAATACAAGCCCGGAGCATGTTTGTAGTTAAGCATTTTGACTCACAGCACCTTCTCCATTTGGTACTGTGGCATGCTAAAATGAACAACTGGTGTTCCTGAAACTGTTATAGTGACCTGACAAAGTGGGATTTTTTATATATTTTTTTCTCTCTTTTTCTTTCCACCAAGTTGTAGCCAAGTCTTAATTCCGATGCTGCCATGCAGTTACACCACTGGTTAACATCTCCGTGACTAGGAGGGAACATACACTCTGAAATGTTTACTTAATCAGTAAATAGAATTTAGGTAATAGTTACAGCCAAATCTTGGTTTAACATTTTTCTTTTTCCATAAGTAGAGTTCCAGCTGCAGCAGAAATACAGTGAACTTGTCTGAAACTGTTGGCTGACAAACAATGCAGAGGCGATTGTTAAGGTGATGGTGACAATTGGGATAAACCAGGTGCTATTAACAGATTTTAGACTTACCTTCAATATTGCGTCTCAATAACCTGCTTATCTTTCTGTAACAGATAACTTGTGGCTACCTGTTTAACTATCAGCCTTTTTTGAGTAAGCTTTCAGTTTTCCTAACCTCTGATGCATTTATTTGGAGACCCTTTCTTCCCTTGACAGATAATAAATACTATTGGGAGGAAAAGGAAGTTTTGCAACCCTAAAATTTCCTGAAGGAAAGAAAAAAAAGTTGTTAAGATTCCTTTAAAATAAATTAAAAAATAACTCAGAGCTTACAAGAACATCAGATTTTTTTTTTCTCTATAATGATAACTAGATATATTTTATTCCCATTTATCCCAAAAGAAGGTAGATTTTCCCAGCTATTTTTTTAACAGCTGCTACAATTAAGCACTGCAACTGTATTTAAAGGAACAATGTCAATTTTCGTCCATTAGTAAAATGAGGATAGTCATGAACAAGTAACAAAATTAGATCTGAACAGTAAATAAGAGGAGATGGTGAATCAGTTGAAAATTATATGAGGAATTCCTAAAAAGCTCAGGATAAGTAACTGAGGTGGTCATTCACAGAAATGCTTATAAAGAAGGATGTTTTCATTGTAGCAAGTAGACTACAACACTGGACTGGGAAAAGAATGCTACTTCAAATAGCAAAATTTGTTTCTGTAACACAGTTTTGAGACTTCAGCTCAGATAGAAACTGTGTTATTCCATTACTAGAGCAATAATGCTGGCTAGCGAATGAGAGATCTCTTCCAAATAGTCTTGTTTCCTTTAAGAGTCAGTGACCTGATCTTAAGGATGGAACTTACCTGATCTGCCTTTGAGGTTGTTTTGCATTACTACATTACAATTTTTTACAACTCTTATACTAAATAAGGGGCAGCCTGAACTAGTGTGTGGCAACCCTTCCCACGGCAGGGGATTGGAGCTCAATTATCTTTTCAAGCCCTTCTAACCTAAACTATTCCATGATTCTGTGAAACAGCATTGTAAAAACAAGTGTTTTTACCTAATATGTGCTATATGTAAAATTTTTAGTTCATGGGGACCTTCTTGCTCTCCTTATGACCTTTATGACACTTTTGACTATCTGTTGTGCAAAAGTGCTTTATTTTGACCTTCAGCGTAAAAAGGAAAAAACAGAAAGTGCAATCTTAAATGTAATTTATTTTATTTTATTTTAGGCACTTGAAACAGTGCTGTAGCAGTAGCTACCTTGTCTGTTTTGTGCTCACAACAGCGTTAGTACAGAGAATCGGAAACCCAATTTGTCCTGGAGCTTGAACAGAAAGTTGCTATGGTAACTGGACACTATACATCCCATTTGGGACTTGAGTTAGGTGTGCATATTTCATGTTATTTTCTAGTCCTCATGAAATGTTGTAAGTCTCTGAGCTCCCATAAAACACATCTGGGGTGTATTAAGAAGTATCCCCTCACTGTGTTGTATCTCGTTAGTACGTGCCTTCAACATCACTCTGTGTTGCACAAAGAACCAGGGATGCTGTGCTGGTTGTTCTCGGGCACGTGGGAGAGATTCCAGCTGCCATCCTGTGCCTAGCTGTGTCTGTGCTTTGCAGCACCTCAGAGGCCAGGCCTTGGAGCCTGGATCTTGTCCAGGGCAGCTCAGGCAGGTCATCATCACCCTGTTCCTGTGCTGAGAACAAGGGACTGCCTGTGCACTTAAAGGAAAGGAGAAAACCCTGATGGGGTGGAACTCTTAGGAACCATTGTCTATATACTGTTGTGAGATTAGTTCCCTCCTCTTTCATGTCTGTGCTCCTTTGCAGAGCTTTAATGACAAGAGGCTTCATGTTTATGGTCCTGGAGTCTCCCACAAGCAAGAATGTGACAGCTGCTCTTTCTTCTTCTGTGTAAGAACTTCCCTCTTACTTTGGGTGATGTTTTTGCATTCACTCTGTGGTAGGGCTGTGGGCCAACCATGTCAGTGCCCTGAGTGCTTAGCACAGTGGAGCACAGGCCTGATCACAGATGATGGGCTGGGTGCCTCTCTGAGCTCGCAGCTGCATCAAATTACTCTGGTGCTTTTTTCTTTCTTTCTTTTTAAAACATTCTGGCTGAGGGGTTTAGCACCATATGTGAGCTGATTGTAGAGGGGCTCTCATGTTGTGGGATATGTTTAGGTGAGAGAGAATGGCTGTGAGGGACAGTACTCTCAGCTGTTGGCTGTAGGTGTATTTTGTGTGCAAATTTGCCAGTCTGATAATGTCAAAATTATTTGTCTTTCTTAACGTAGGCAGATCCCTGTAACTTCCTATTTTTAACTTTCCTAAGATACGTAATTGTTTTTTCTAGTTTAGTTGCAACATCTGTAAATATTTATCCATTAAATATTCCAGCTGGTAGCTTCCCATTGCCTACTTTTCATCAGTTTATGTGCAGCATTGAATGATGGCTGTGGTGCCTTTTGGGTAAAAATAAAATGCAGATAGACCTTTCTTGGGCACAAACTTCCTTTGGTTCTGCTTGTGATGGGCATTCCATAACTTTCTAATATGAAGGAAAGCCCCTTGCCTAATTCAGGAAGAGAAAAACTATGTATCTTCCATGTGCCAGTTATCTTGAGATGATTCTTCATTTTATTTTATTTTTTTCCTTTCTTCATTCTTTTTTTTTTTTTTTCTTATTTCTTTTGTTTTTGAAGTGCAGTGGAAAATATGTTTCTCAACTAACTGACAGTTCTTCTTTGTCCTTGGAGAATATTTGTCCTTGGAGAATATCTGCATTGTGGGGGGTTAATTTTTGTTTTGTTGTGGGTTTTTGTTTGAGCTGGTTTTAGTAAACAAGTTGAAGTTCCTCAAGGCTAGAGATATTAAAAAAAAGTTTAGGGTGGTGACTTGAGGAGTTATGCTGAGACATGTTTGCAAACCAACTCTCTTACCAACTTGGATGCCCTAGGTAAATTATTCTCTCTTAAAATTGGTAAGTATCTCAGAATACAGTGCAAGTACTCAGCTTTCTGCCTTTTCTGGGGGTAAGGGGAGGGAGTTCTTGTGAACATCCAGTGTTCTTCCTTTCTTTTATGATCTTTGATGTTTGAGAGTGAGGTAATATTTTACGTCGTTATCATTAGAAATCTGTTGATGCTTTGCATCTCAGCTCTGACTCGAATGCAAATAACCATTCAGGAAGGTAGAACAGGTATATTATGTACCCTCAGGACACTGATTGAGAGTAACTATGTAAAGCTGCAGATATTTCCCTTCCTTCATGCAAATTTAGCTGGAAACACTTGCCCAAGCCTCTCCATGTTATTCAATCTTGGGTTTTGTAAGAGCTTACCAAGGGGAAAAATAAGAAGTGCAGACATTTTAATTTTTTTCTCGCTCTTTTGGATACAAACTAAGCAGAGGGGTCCAATGTCTCCTGCTATGTTCCAGTATTTGCATTCAACTACGTTTCATAGAATGGGTTCGGAGTTCTGTGCACACTGTGGCAAAGGAATGGGCTTTTCATTCCTGGTTTTGCAAGGAGATTCATAGTGAAAATAATGCTCCACAATCACAAAGGATTTGCAGATTTGTAAAAAAGCAATGTGCCAAGCTAAAGTTAGATTATAGGAACTGTCTGAGCATCAATACATGAGGAAACGATTATTTTCTTGCCTGGCTAGAGAACTGTCATCTTTCACACTGTCAGGAAAAACCCACATGTAACCCAAGTAACACACAATCATGTTTCTCTGGAACTTTCAAATATGATTTTTAAGGTTGACAGACTCTTTGTTGTATCAGCATTGTGCAGCTGTGGTGCAAACAAAACATAAGCATCTAGAAAATAATAAGGCTGAAAAACGTGCCATGTTTTTAGTGTTGGGAATTATTGTATTATTATGTCTCTGAGTAGGTCTTGAATGCAAAACATTTTTACTTCCTTCAGGAAGACAGGTGATTGAACGTAATGTTTTCGTTTTCCTGTCGTTGCAGTACTTTTGCAGCTCAGTAATAAGCATTTCTTTTTTGAAATCATCTATGCCCACTGTATGTGGTTCTGAAAACAGTCTTCATTTCTGGCAGTTTCATGTAAACCAGTTGAATTTTGGAGATGAAGCTTCTCCATGCTGCTCTTACTTGATGTAGGAGAAGGAAGGAGCTGTGTATTTAAACTCCCAGCCACATGTAGACATCAATGTGTCTCAGCAGCCATCACACTATTGCCAGTATTCGTATAAATAATGAGTGCTAAAAAAAATGAGCCAAATGACTTAAACTCCCATTTCTGTAAATACAGCATCTTCCTGCCTAGTTTTCCTGAGAGAATTTGTTTTAATATTGTTTCCTTTATAGCCTGTGGAGTACATTAGATGCTACTTTCACAAGGATAGATCAGTGAACCTTATGAAGTCCTTGACCTGATATCACAGCTAAGGAAATAATTGACAGGTTAATTTCTGAATAATATACACGGTAAAACTTAAAGCTATCACAGACAAGTACTTATGCCTTTTTCATCTGTAGGTGGAATGTGTCATCCCTCAGCAGAATAGCTACATTAGTCTCACATGGAAGAAGGTATGTGTACAGACTGAGTGCTCTATCTTCGTTGTGCTGCTGTACTCAAAGTCATCCTGTATCTACATTAATTTCCTATAAAGAACAATTTAGAGCTTAGAAATGCTGGCCTGAGCATCATTTTTCTGAAATAACTTAATGAATTGGCATGTAGCCTTGTCGTCTCATGGTTGGTTGAGGTCCTGAGGCAATATTTAGTGCAATAGAATAAGCGGTGCTCTGGTTAACACAATCAACTCTTATGCAGAAAGATGCATTTATGACTTTCAAGAGAAAGAGTCTTTTCACTGCACATTTAGCTATTATTTTGCTAATTCCTTACGGAGATTTGGAAACTGCCGCATCTTTTTCTTTTGGATTGGAAAGTGCTTAGTATGCTCTTTCTGAAGGGCCCAGAATTTGAACCCACAGTGCTTACATGAGGATTAACTTTCTTAAGGACTTGAGGGTCCCCACAGAGTTACCTGAGCCCTTTAATCAAAGATTGAATTTTCAGCTTAATGTAGTACTTACATTTGTCCAATTCCAGGGAGGCTGGTAAATTAATCTTAATTAAATTTAAGGAGGAAGGAACCTAAAGAAAAAAAGGAAATATTGTAGAGTTTAAAGGTTTGAAGGATCATTATACAACTGGACCATTACTTTTTCCAGGTAAAATGTGAGTATATTTTGTATTTATTTTTCTGAAAATGCATTTAATCATTTTAGACCAATGCTAGACCTTCAATACTGCACTGACTATTGTGCTTTTGTCTTCATGGGAAGAGTGGTTTTCATATTGATAGGTTGAAAGCTCATTTAATAAGCCTATCTTGTCATACTGGGATAAACTGTTAGAGTCAAATTGGTAGCATTAAAAGTAACATTAATATCAGAGACAAAATTAATAGTGGATGATTCCGTATGCCATAAACAGTCGAAGTTAAAAGTGATAAAGGTGGTGGCCATTTTTCTGTATGAGTATTTTTTGTATGCATTCTTAAGTTGACTTAAAAATTCTGTTAAATTCCTGCGCTAAGAGCACTCAGATGTGGGACCGTGCAGAATTATTAAATCTCCTGAGAGTATCTGCCTTTTAATAAAACAGACACCAGTTAAACATATTTAGATCTATTGATTATTTCTGAGGAAAATTGCTCTTTTGATTTAAACGCAATGGAAGCTTTCTGTGAGTGTTTGTCTTTGGCAGGCCAATATTGGCCTCTTTCACACCAACAAGGCATCTCTCTAATTCTGGTTCTAAATGTCACGTTTGTTGTTTTTGCATATCTCTTTGTGTCTCATAATGAAATTTATGCAGAGATACGCAGCAAATGTAATCAACAATGCCTGAAATTAGATTTCGGTGCTTTAAAGCTATGAAAGACAGTATTTAAAAAAAAAATATTTTATTTCATAGCTTTAAAGCTATAAAAGACAGAATTCTGTGATTAACTTCAGTCTTTCTTCTAAGCATCCAAGTTACAGGCTATCAGTTGTTTCTTCCTTTGGTCAATTTCTTCATTCCTCTAATTGTAAAATAATTTATAGAAGCTTACAGAAAGCTTTTGTGCAACTTGTGCTTGGTATATTCCACTGACATAACTTAAGTATTTCATATATCTGTGTCCCTTGTGGGTGATCTGAAGTATCTGGTTCACCATTGGCTTTCTTGTGGTTTGGTACCACATGGACAGCAGTGTTTCCAGCCTCCTGTGAAGTGATGAAGTTTCCTCCTGGGTAGGATCACAAGCCACTGAAAGATTTCTCTTTCCTCTTTTCCCTGTGCATCTCCCCTGAGCGTCCCTCTTTTATTTTAGTCATCTTTATTTCTTCCTGCCAAACAGAGGGAGTCTGCGGTCACAGCCAGGTTCTGAAGTTCTAATAATGGTGTACAAATTGTTTTGAAGAGACAAACAACACTGCTTTGGCTACATAAATAATGCAGTGAGTTACCTGATGTCCTGCAGAGACTACTAGAGGTTCTCATCTCATCACATCTGCTACTGGTTGGCAAGTGTTGGCTTCCAGTTAGGCTGGTCAGTGTTTTGCTTGCTAGGGTTAAACAGAGCTCTCTTCTCTGTTCTTTGTAATGTTCCAAGCACATGAGACTTCCAAGGAGAACCAGTAACATTTTCTTCCTTCAGGGTTGTCCTCCTCCATGTGACACATTCACAGGTTTCTGTTTCTGTTCAGTGAAAGGGGAGAGAGATGATGATGAAGAAATGAAAACAATTGTGCTAGGAGCTTCACGGCGTTGAATTAAACCTGCTCTAAGCATGGAAATAATGTTCTACTTTTGTTCCAGGCTGGGTAATATGTATATATAAGATTCATGTTGTGGCACTTGTATTTCTGTTATAGCCTCCCTCTTTTAATTTTGTATTTCGGCCTCAAATTTAACTCTCTGTGCAAAGTTTTGGGCATAACATCTTTTGGCAAGCACTCTTTTTGTGTATATTTTCCTTGTTTTTTTAAAAACTAATTTGGTTTAGTTTTTTGATCCAGTTCTGTGAAAATGATATTTTATGGTTACAATTACAAGTCTAAAATTGGGTTTGAATGCATATGATAATGAGTTGATTTGTACTGTTTTAAATGGTGGATTTCTGCTTTTATTTATCCGTTCTTTTCCCAGTGGAGTTCTGGTAGTAAGATTAAAATGGGGAAACAGAGGATGTGGAAACGTTTGTTCAGAGTTTTTGTATTGGTGTTGGTAATACTTTATGAAGTGAACAAAAATAAGCACAGTTAACATACTTTATTGATATTGGCAAGAAAAAAATTGAGGCATTCTCAGGAAAGCTGACGGGCTAGCTTTTGTCTAGCTTTTTAGGATTTTGCTTCAGGATGGCATCCCCTTTTGATCATGTAGCTCCTTATTCTGGCTGTGTGGCTCTGAATTTGTCTCGCTGGGTGGCTGGTCCCCATTACTGGCAACAACAGTTTGAAAATGTAAGGGGTTATTAGAGCTGTGGAAAAGTGTCTGTGTAAGCCTTGTGTTTTTTTTTTTTTATTATTTATTTATTCTGCAGGGAAGTTGGGCTTTCTGCATATTTGTTTTTACTTATAATCATTTAGTCCAGGATTGGTTTTTTTTGTTTGTTTGTGATGTAAATCCTGCTCTTGGCTCAACATGAATGTCAGTCGGAGTTCTTAATATACTTGAATGTGCCACGCTGCAGAATCAGTTTCATAGCAGTGGGACAAGAAAAAATACAGACAAGTAGTTATTTATAAGAAGGTCAAAAAGAAGTAAGGACTAGATTAAGGACAAACACTCTTGTTCTTGAATTATAAACCAGAGGAAGGAAGATGCTTGGAAAAGTTGGAAGGTAATAGTTTACGTGTTTAAATATGAAGATACCCTTTTTGTACTCCCTTAGCTTATGGGATAGTACTGCAAGATATTACATAGACCATTACCTTTTAGTAGGCTTCAGTAAAAGAAATGTTAGCAAGGAAACATTTATAAGAGGTAAGTGATGGTCTTTATTCTTGTTTTTTTTTTTTTTTTTTTTTTTTTTTTTTTTTTTAAGTAGCAGGACCTTTTAGAGAGCTGAATCCTAGCTCAGACTGGGAGGAGTTGGATTAAAGGAATGTAAATGGATTAAAGGAATGTTAGTTTACCATATTCTGCTACAGGGTTCCTTCTGAGTACTTGACCATTGGTTGTACCAGTCATCACCTATGTGAAACAGAGCCAGCAGATCTTATTTTACAACAAAAGAAAAGAAAACCATCATGTTTCTTACTATTTTGCAACATCAGAGAAGGCTGTTTATCCCAAAGTCTTGAGAAATCCCTGCCTCCCAGAGTACTCAGATCTTTAGCATGACCAAGGTCCTGCTTGGGGTTGCACCTGATGATACATATTAGTGCAATGGCCCTAACAGCAGTAGCAATAAGTACTATTAAAAGGTGTTTTGTTGCTTGAATATGTTGTTTTGTTTTGTTTTGTTTTTAAATAGAAATTAACAGTTACGCTCTATTAGAAGCGCTGTGGTGGTTTCTTTTAAAGGAAAGGAGCCCCAAGGAAATTGCCATCTTGTCTCTATTGCAGACTAGGCAGACTTTAGATTTCAGAGTCTTCTTCTGTCAGAAGCACGTGCTTCTTTTTTTGTGAATTAATTGTGAAAGTAGTGGTCCCACAGAAGATAATGATGAGTTCAAAGGCTGTGGTTAATGCCAGCCATGGAGTGGAATAGAAAAGATCACAGGTTTTGAGTCTCAGAACAGATTGCTTTGACTTAGAGTGGAGACTTTATTACCTTGATGGGTAATATCAGAAAGTTCTGGAAAACATTGCTTATGGTGTAATGCTTTGATCACAGCGGAACAAATGAGCTCTAACATCAGTGATGGCAAATGGGGAGAAGTTTAAAGGCATAGTGAGAAACAGTATTTGAGAAAATGGGAAGTTGAACTGAAAATCTCAGTGTCCAGTTGTTTTGATAGTGTGCCTGTATATGACTCCCAGAAAAAGGAAAGGACGTGCTGATAAAAAAGCATCTTTTTTTTTTTTTTTTTTGAGTGTATGCACTGTAAACTGAAGTAAGAGTAAGAAGATTTTCTTACTGCTTGAGTAAAAAAAAAAAAAGTTATGTGAACTTGATAAAAGTTTTCAGTGATTCATAGGTCACGTGTGTGGTGTGCTTTATCTTCTTTTGGGATAAAAATTTCATGATTGTAAGTTTTGATACGGCTTGGAACCAGCTTTGGATTATGATGGGGAAACCTCACCCTACTCCTCAGCTACAAAGATAAATTTATTGGCACTGAAACTGGTGTATTACAACAGTCTGTACTTAAAATAGCTTTTATTATTCTGGTGGCTATAGTGTGGTAAAATTCTATGAGTGTAGTGATGCAGGAACCTATGTGCTTTTTCTTATACAAGTGATTTCAAAAGGCTGCACAACTTTTGTGCTTTCCTTGATATACAGAAGTTATAAAGATCTTCCTGATCTTTCTGCAGTGTGGTTAGTTCAAGAAGGGCTAATAAGTGACCAGATTTAAGTTTGTACAGTTTAAAACAAATCTTCAACAATTCACTTTTTTTTTTTTTCCTGAGTTTTCTTAATAACTAAACAGTTATTACCTTCCCAACTGCTCCTTCATACTCTACTCCATCCTTCTCCTTGAGAAGAAATTCCCTTTTAGTTTTTCAGACTTCTTTCTCTGATATCATTAGAGGTTCTCGAAAGACAAGAGAACTAGAATAAATCTCTCCAGGGTGAGATCAGCAAATTTTCTAAGCAAGTTTCTTTATTTGCTAATATAAATATGAATACTGGACAGTTTGCTTAGCACTCTTTGTCTTTCACAAAAAAACCCAAAGGAACTTGACTTTCCAGGGTATGGTGGGACAGTTTCAGCTTGAGTTGTTTCAGCTCCTGTTGTACAAGAGGGCTAGCAAAAGAAGGACACGATAGCAAGCAGGTGGGTAAGTTCACCTTCTTTGCTTTAAGAGGACAGCAGGTGTTCTGGTAGACTCTGATGCTGAGGTATGCAAAGAGTGGATATTCTGCTTTGCCATCATCCGTGTTGTCCTTGTTTCCCTCTTTCCTTGAAATGTCACCAAATGGAACAAAAAAGGCCAGCCAGAAGAATGCACGCTTACTTTTCCTGTTCCAGTTTCTGCTGCTCTAAGCGCCTGTGGCAGACAATGTCTCCTTAGAAACCAATGGTAGAATGAAAGGAAAAGAAATGTTTTTGGGTTGTGCTGAAGAATGCAACCTTTCTGCATGGTCAACAGGGCATTGACCATGATAAGCCAGAGAGTGTAGAGCTAAGCACTCTGCTCTGGGCATCCTTCAGAGCAACTAGAAAGACACTTTCCCCTTCTCACTCCTCCTGATCCTTCCCCCCCAAAAAAAACAACAAAACAACAAATTACATTTCTTATTGCTTCTTCCAGTACAATGTGTAATGCCTCCTACACATCTTTTGAGTTGTGTCAGCCTTTGCCAAAGATCCCAGATCAGTTTTTAAGGGTGCTCCCTTTTTTGGAGAGGGCAGGGAGCTTGTCCTCAAACTACTGTCATCCATATGTATGTGTTCTGCACTGTGATACCTCCTATGTATTTCATTTTAAAGTTCACAGATGATTTTCTCCAAACACCATTAATCTTCCTGAAACATATATTTCTCTGTTTTTTTTTTGTTTGTTTGTTTGTTTATTGTATGCATATATCTGAAGTCAACTATTTCTATTGTAGCTTTAACAAGAAATCCCACATCTATTGAATTTTAAGACCAACTGTCTACTGAATCTGAGTCTTCTAATATTAACATTTCTTTCCTTTAAAAAAGGGTTCATTGTAGGAATGCTGCCAAGATTCGCCATCCTGTTTGGGAGAGCAGAGTTCTGCGTGTGAATATATCTGCCAGTTTAAGTTTTAGATTCTCAAGTTCAGAAGTTGGATATATGAAAATAACTTTTAGAAAACCTGAGACTAATATTCATCTTTTTCTTATTTTAAAATAAAACAGAATAAAAATGCCAATGATCTTTTTTTCAAGTGATTAAACCTGATACCTGCAGAGCTTGAAGCTTAAGCATTATGGCAGGAGGAACCAAAAAGTAAAAAAGATTTAACTGTTCACTCTGCCAGAAGTTGAAGCTGGCATAGAGGCAAAAGTAGATGAGGAAGCAGTGACAAGTAAATAGTCACTGAAATTGTTTATCACTTTGCAGGTTTGTCATAAATGTACAGCCAAAACAAGCAACATAGAAAAATTTGAAGAGCAATAAAAATAATAAAAAAGTAAAGCAATTGTGTACTCCTGCACCAGTGAGGATGGACAGTTTTTAGAAATCTGACTCAGATTTAGGAAACTATATTAATGTAAGTAAAATGAGATTTTCTATGACATTCTGTTGTCCTTCCACGAGATCTTCCCCCTTTCTTGTGAAATCATCAGCTCTCCTGCTGATATCTCTATATCAATTCATGGGGTAATTTGTAGGTCAATTTAGGATGACTTCTGTAGTGGGACTGTAGGGTACCATTTTGAAATGCTATTGTTGTGTAGAACCTTTTAACAAGTTTCCGACTCTTTTAAATACCCAAGCCTGGTGGAGCCTTCCAGCTCTTTTGGCTTTCTGCCTATTTCAGACAAAATGGTCCAGCATTTTAACTCCATAAGACTCTGAGAAGAGATGGACATTTATGTGATAAATGTGACACTGCTGTGATACACTGATGGGTAAAAAAATACTTAACAGTGGTTCTGGAAGTTGTTTTGCTTTGTAATTTTGTGAAATGAGAGTTTCTGTTAGTCAAGAAACTTTCACAAATGCCAGGTGTAAACAGAACAGCTGTAGAGTTAGACATCAGTGATTTTTATATATTTATTAATCTTTAACTTTGAGATTCAGTGTCTTTATCTAAGTGAGAGAGTCCAGAGCATTATATTATTATTATTATTATTTAATCAATTACTATTGCTAAACAGACTTTTTAAAATGTCAGACTAAACAAGCTGTTGTCTCTTTTGACCTTACCAGTGATGCTTTTCTCTTTGTATTGCAAATGAGCTTTTGCCTGTGGACTAACTCAGCTCCTGAAAAGTAAAAGGAGCTAAAAGCTGACTTGAAGTTATTATTAATTATTATTTTTCTAAAAGAGGATGTGGCTGACTTAGGAACAAATTCCTATAGTAACAACAATAGTAAGATCTTCAATAACTTCAAGTTCTTTTTCCAGTGCAATTTCAGCATGCTCCATCTCATATTTTTGCTATCTCAAACCCTCCTAGACTGCATCAAGATAACAGCATTAAAAAAGTTGATTACGTCTGCTCAGAATGCTATGGAGAAATCGTTAAATAAAAAATAATGGATGAAAAATTCTTCTTCCAGGCTATTACTAATTTCACAAAGCAGCTGTGGTTCCAGTTCTGTTCAGGTAGCCAGTTCTGTTCACTTTGAGGAGTGTGTCTGTGCTTTTTCCGGACAAGGCTATGCCAAATTAATTGAATTGTTTTCTTTTATGAAGCAAATCTGGCTAAGCCACACTTACTTGGGTTAAATAAAAGCAAAAATAAAGCTCACATCGGTTCAGGAAGTTTATTTTGTGGTTCTTTGGAAGAGAACATTCTGTCCCCTCTTTACAAAACCAATACAAACAGTATCTTGGCAAAGGCACTATTCTTTGTAGATACCTTACTTTAAATTATCTCTGGGTTACTTTCTGAGATTAAGTATCACAGTTCCTGTTTCCTGGATAAATTCTGCCTCATATAATTGTGCTTTCACTTTGTAAGACACATCTGCAAATTCAGATGAGCAGTACAATTAAATCTTTTAAACACTACTTGAGACCTGCTCATGAAAAACACTGAATAATAGAAATGATGTCTATAAATTGGAAGACAGTAAACACTGTTTATAAAATATCACTTCTTCAGAAGCAGTTGCATCACATTATAGAAATTGTCCTGTAAATATGGCTTGTGTGACTTTGATGTTTCAGGGAAAGAGCTGCAAAGGTAAGGAATAAGGGATTTTTCTTTATCGGGTTGCTGAGGAATTGCACGTGACTTTCATAGTGAAATGTCACCTTCAGTTTATTTAACATTTTTTACAGGGGTATTATTAAGCTGATTTCTCTTACTATCTAGAAGTGTATGGAGAGCAGTGTGCTTATATTAGCCATTGATGTGAGAATTTGACGTGTGCTGCAGGAATTGAGAGAGAGCATGGAAAGAAAAGTGTGCAGTGCAGTCCTAATCAAACAGCGAAAAATCTCTGGTGCTCTCTTTTGATAATGTATTCAGTGGAGCCAATTAGTGGAAATCTTGAGTGATGTTGTTAGGTTATTGGGCTGATCCTTCAACTGGCCATAACTTCTACTAACTCGAGCTCTTACTAGAAGGGAAATGCACCTTGTAGGAGGCAGTGTAACTTGTAATAAGCAATATTCCCAGAGAGTGATAAAAACAAACTTATACACTATCTGAACAAATCTCTTGCTGTAACAAGCAAGAGTACTTGTTGTAACAGCTTTGAAGTGTGGTGAAGTTTTACACGCACGTTTGGATGTAGTGTTTGAGAAAGATCTATATTTAATAGGAAAACAAAACCCAACCTAACAAATCTCACCACCTTTCCATTTCCATACATTTGAATCCAAAGAGTAAAGCTTTTCAATTTTCACATCAGTCTTATCTTTTTAGTGAGGCCTTTTTCCTATAATTAAGGAGGCATCAATTTTTCCAATTGAAGGCAAGTCCAATCAGAGCCACCCGCACAATTATTTCACTCTTCCCTCCCCCTCATCATTATCTGATATTTTGTTTGCACCGTCATTATTCATTAACTGTGTTGATGGCCAGAACTGCAGTGACTAAAATTACATTAGCAAAGGCAGACCTCTGACTCTCTGTTCAAATCCATTTATTCCTTTTCTGCTTGTTTTTGTTGTTTTTTTTTTTTTATTGGCCTTCAATTTTAAAACCAGTCACAAGTTTTCAAGACAAAGAGCTCTGAAACAATGAAATTAGGTGGTGGTTGTTGTTGTTGTTGTTGTTTTTCTCCTTTTCTTTTTTTGGTACTTTGTTTTTTAACAGAATTATTTACTTCTTCCGAACTATTCAGAAGAATTAAATTCTGAGTAAGATGCTGCTGAGATAATAAATTATAATAAATCATAATAAATTATAATAAATTGTATGAGACATAGACTGCCATTTTTCTTACTTGTATACATACTTGTGTATGTATTTTTATAGATAGATCCTTCTGAGACGAGGAAATAGATTTGACACTGCATATATCTGTTTAAGAATAGATGTATGTAAGAAAGATGTAGATTACATGCTCATGTAGGTATATTTATCTATCTATGTATGCAGATATCTATATTTAAATACATACATAGATAATATCCTCCTGAAAGTGAATAGAATTATATTTCCTTGTCTTAGAGCTTTGTATATGAACCTGTTTGGTTTAGAGGTAAGTTTTGACTATGTCCCTTTTTCCTCTGGGTTGCAGATTGAATTGAATAAGTTTAGCAAGGCATGCATTGCCTAGCTTTCTTTAACGTTTTTGAATTTTACGTTTTTTAACATAATTAGGTGTTTGACGGATAAATCCTCACTACATGTTAGTAAGCAGCTTGATAAGGTTTAGAACATAAGCCAGCTGAATATATGACTTTATGTGTTAATGTGCAACTGTTGGATCAATTCAGATTGACTGAATTGACCTGTTGCTGCCTGCCCTGTTACTGGATTGACTTGCTGCTGCTCCTTTCTAATTCTGTGCTCTCTGTTGCTATATCAAATTGATCTGTACATTTCAATTATTCATAATTGAATTTATATTAAAATGGAAAACATCACTACAGAGTTGACTCTATAAGGGAGGGGAGATGGAAGCTCTCATAGAATTGGGATAACACCGCAGTGATGTCCCAAAGAGAATAACTGGTAAGAAAATACAACTGTAAGCAGGGCAAGTTTGTTAAAATTTGAAAAACCGTTCAGTACCTTGTGATGGAGAAACTACAAAGCAAGGAGTGACTTGCAGGTGTAACCGGTTTGGAAGAAAGTGATGGAGGTGACATAAATTCATGGAGAAAATGGGAGAGAACCATAACTGCCATCTCCAAAAAGAAGTGAATAAATAAAAACTAAAATGAATGAATGAAAACTGAAATTTGTTCTTGCTTTCCTCTGCCTTTCACCTTGGCTTTTGCAGTATTCTTCCTTTCCTGCATTCTCCTTGCCCCAGAAGCACACACTGAGCAATTGAACATAATGCAGCTACTCTTTCGCTCTCTCTTTAACAACTGACACCTTTTACTAAACTCTAAATTTCTGGATGCAAAAACTTGTCTTTTTTTGCTTGTTTTTTCCCTAGGAGTGGGCTGAGAGAAAATGATCCTGAGCCAGACGGCCAGCTAATCTTAGGAAATCCTTACTATTTGTTTGTATGTTTCTGGATTTGTTTTTCCCCTCCCTCCACCAAATGCATATCATCCTGATGAGGCCAAGCTTCAAATCTGTAGCAGTTGGTGTGACATACCAGGCGCTATCACCGCACCTTTTTAATCAGAGGAGATTTTATACCTTGTGCCTTAGCGTTTCACAGCCTGAAAATACAAGCTGTGGGGCTCTGATAACAGACGTAGTGACTGGCTGCTGTCAGCATGAAGATGATTAAAAATGTGTGTGTGTGTGTGTATCTGTGAGCTTGTTCACTCCCTTTCCAGCTGAATAGAAAATGAAACTCTCCAAAGCCTTTTATATAAGCGTGTGGGTTGGTCAGTGTTGGGTTTGCTTTTTTTTTTTTTTTTTCCCCCAGGGATTTTTTTCCTGTTTAAATCTGTATGGCTGTGCACAGACAAACTTCATCCCCAGCTTCCTTTTGAAGATGCTTTGTAAATAAAAGACTATACATGTTTTGACCTCTGAAGCATGATCCTGTCTGCAGTTCAATTCTAGATGTACCCTCTCTGTGAAAGATAATAGCTAGCAATTTCTTTTTGAGGGGAAGGTGATTTCCAGTTGGTTTCTCCCATCTGTGATTTTTTTTTTTCTTGATAAAACAATGGCAATCTGCTTCCTTCAGCAGCTGAAGCACTGTGATTCTTTGACAGCTAATGTGTGGAGTGCTGCCTTGCACCTTGTAACACTCCTCTTTATTTAAGACGCTGTCATGCTGGGCTGACTGCTGCCTTCCCAGGAGTGTTCCACCAAGGAATTATTGATGAGATGCAGCCTGGTCTGCAAAACACACACTGACTATTAAAAAAAAAAACAACGTTTGTGCCCTTAGCTATTGCTAACCATTTAAACGTCTCAGAGAATTTTGGAATAAAGCATACGCTCTGTACATGGGCATAGTCCCATTAAAGCATCAGTGTGATATAGCTCAGCATCAGTTACTGAATCTTCCTGTGACTATCAGATTTGAAGATTGGTGCTTTGAGCAGAATTTCCCAAAGTCATCTTCTTGAGAACACCAGAAGAGCCACTTATAGGACTGAACATGGAAAGGGAAGTATACGATGGACTCTTGCCAAGACCTTCACATTTTTGCCATGTTGTTAAGAGTGTTCTTTGGGCATTTGGATAAAAATCTGAAGGTTGGTGCATGACTGATCTGTGTGTTCTGGTTTGATAAGTGACAGAGTTTGAAAATGACTGGCCTGAAAAATGATCAGCGTAATTCTAACCTTATGCTGGAGGAGATGAAGTAAGAACAAGGAACTCAATTACGTTATTTCAAGGTCCACTGGTTTATTAAACCAGTCTAGGTTTTAACTGAGGGAAAGCTTGAAAAAACAGATTTTGTGCTATTGTAAAGTATCCAGTGTATTTTTGCAGGTTACAAGGTATGTGTCCTCAAGTTCCCCTCTCTCATTACTGCTGTTCCTCCTGCTTCAGTGCAAGCATAGCAGCACTGTCTTGGGAACCACTTAAGGTGTACACAGTTGCCTGACACTGCTCCAGAGCTCTGAACCCCAGAGCTTAAATAATACAACTTCAGCACTAACTCTGGCAATCTTTAAGAGAAAAGTTTTTGAAATTATTGCAATTGATTTTCTGGTTGCCTAGAAATCGAGAAAGCAGGCTAGTCATTGAAGTTTTTGACCAATAAATAGTTTCAATTATTAGAAGTTAGAGACCACAAATTTTATAGGAGCTGAATCACTTGAGGTAAAAAAAAGACGATTCCCCCTGAGCTCACTGGGAGGGACTGTGTCTTGGTAGGGAAGGTCCCACACTTGAGTATGTTTGCTGGGTGTCATGGTTCTCCGATTGTTTCCCTAGCCTGAAAATCAGAATGGGGGAAAGGCAAAAACCTTTGCTCCCTATGACAGAGTTGGGAAAGCGTCTCAGTGTGGAGCGACCTCTTGAAAATCAACACCACCAGGAAGGTACAATGAAGACTCACTGCACAAATAAAGATTGTGTCAGCCAACGCCTGCTTATCACGTCAAGTAGTGATTACATCGTGACGTAAATCACCTTGTGCTATGAATACATCCAATTGGATAGGTTTGCCTGGAACTGCACATAAGAAATGTGCCTGAGTTCAAATGCAGTTTTTTCCTTTCCTGAGAGCTGTAGTAATACCGTGGGTGTAGAGCTTGAATTGCAGCGTATGTGGTGAGTGTCCTGCACTTGGGCTTAGACTGTTTTATGTTCTGCTTTAATTCCCTCTCAGTTCTGTTCTGCTACCTGAAAACACAGTGTGCTCTTCTGAAATAGCAATTTTAATCTTTGCCTGCAATCTGAGTTCTCTCGTACAATTTTATTTTATTTTTTATTGTTGATGTTTTTGTATTGATAGTGCTTTTTCTTAATTCCGTGCATCCGTTGGTGTCAGATCAGTGTTATTTGCAGGTGATTGGACAAAACAAATTGCAGAATCACGTAAACAAATCTGCCCCATTTCACCATAGATGCTGATTATTGTATGTCTGAGGTGCTGAAACGCTGAGGCAGAAACTGCATATCCCCATCAGCCTGCAAGTCGCTAATGGTCAGCTATCAATGAATGTTTTGAAACCTAAGAAAATATTAGCTTAAGTACTTCATTTGAGCAAATCAAAACACTCTTTTGTTAGCACACGTTTTGCTTAGCTTCATGGAATCACTGGAGCTAGGTGATTATTTCTGATTGCTTCAGCATAGCAAAATAGAACTTAATTGTTGATGGGAGTAAGTGACATTTACCCTCTTGTTAACTGTGCCAATCACCTTTATTTTTTATTTTAAAACTAAAATTCCTGAGAATTGTTACGGGTGTGTTATTTTTTTTTCTTCCCCTTTGATCCTGTGTTTCAAAACACGTGGTTACCTGATCTTTTAAATCCTAATGATAAGGAGGGCACTCTCCCATCAATATATTCAAGGCCTGGCTGCTCACAGGGAGGATTTGCCTTTTGAGAAATAGATAAATGTGGGCACTGTGAGTGCTATCCTTGCATGTGGTGAGGTTGCTGCTGCTCATGTGTCCTGTGCTGCAGGCAGAAGATCGGTGTCATGTGTGAAAGCCACGCTATTCTCTGGATACCAGCAGCTTGTCATTGCAGACAGTGTTTTTCCTTATGTTTTATCACTGAGAAGGTTCAGAAATGATGATCATCTCCTTCCTCCAGTGACTTAGGGAACTGTTTTAGTGTGCTTTATTTTAGGCTCATTGAGAGGGGAGATACTCTGCTTTTTGCTTGTGCTGAGTTTACGTACAGTTATTTTTATTGCCTAAGTCAGATTTTCCTAACCTTACCCAGAGCCATTAAAGTCCATGTGGAGAAAAAATGGATGTGAAGAAAAGGAGTGGTGGGAATGAGACAGAGGGAAGAAGTGGTAGTTAAACAGGTTTGGGTTTTGCTTACAGGTGGAGTGTTTATTTTATAATACAGCAGCTATTTGTAGTGCATAGGGAAGGTGAGGTGCTGGTGGATATGTGTAAGTGACATTTGCTTAGCTATGTGGCAAGGAGGGGCTGAGCATGAGCTGGTTCTTTCCTGGTTCTTGTAACTGGATCTGTAAAAGATGTCTATGCTTAATGCGTTGTTAATTCCGTTCCCTGCTCTGGGTGTGCATGGCTGGAAATTAAATTAGCAAATGAGATCCGATCCTACTGAAACAAAAGGAAGCCAAACTCCCATGGGGTGCAGGTGGAGAGCACCCTTCCTCCTCACTCCTCCGTTCTGGGAGGCTGTGGTGGCCATGTGCGGCCTTCACAGAAGCAAGGGAGGGAGCACACAGGCCTTACTGTGTATGTGTAAAACCAGGCTGCCCTTGAATATGGCAGAGAGTGTGTGCTTTCAGGCAATAGCTCTCTGCTCCCCAGGATGAGTTAAATAACCAAGCTGTTGTCTTAGAGCTAGACATCAGTGGGCCCTTAACCTCATGACCAGTGCCTCGTATTACTTCCATCCCATCTCACATAGGTGGGGTGGTGACAGGGCAGCACACATGGAAGGAGATTTGTCAGCCAGCCAGTATGCTTTATTTGTACAAGCTGGTGACACCAGGCCGTGTTACGTTGATACTTGGGCATGAGGAAGGACATCAAGGAAGGAAATACACTAATGTGCTCTACAGAATAGTAAATTTATTTCAGTTCAAAATAGACAGTATAAAAATCTGCTGTAAAAACTACTGGTACAAAAGTGACTGAGAATTATAAGATATATACAAGTGTTTTACATGAGACGTGCTTTAAAGTTTTAATGATGTCACACTGTTACAAGTATACTTTGAGTTGCTTCAAGATATTATAAATGTCACTGGTAGGTAAAAATTGCCTTAGCAAAGGTCTTGGAATTTTTATTTTTTTCCAAATTCTATAGCATTGTTCCTACGCTAAGAATAACAAACATGATATTAGCCAAATATGTTTTTCAGTAAAATGCAATCCCTGCTCTCAGACCCATGTATTTTCACCCACAAAAAAAACCCAGTGGAGCTGGGAGGAGTGAGTTCCCACCTGAGACAGCTCTTGCAGAATTTCCTTCTCTGCGTATTGCTCTCATTCCCAGTGTTGGTGAAGGTGCTCTGAACACAATTTTTAGAAAGTGCCTGGAAAAATTGAGTCACTCAGGAATGATCCAGAGGCCATAACAAACACAGCGAAGTTAAAATGTCTAGTTTTGCTGTGTAATCTCTGAATTAAAAATAAATGAAGCATGTATTACTCAGTTCTGTGTCAGCTCTCTGTCTCTTAAATAAGACAATGCTTGGTGATTCTATTTGCAAGACTATCTAGAATCATAGAATATCCTGAGTTGGAAGGATCCCATGAGGATCATTGAGTTCAAGTACTTTGAAGCTTGTTCCTAACAGCAAAGGATCACAGAGAAAAATGAAGACTTCTCAGAAGCAGAGGGGCCTCTTTGTAGTTCTGGAAGTGAAGCCAGGGAAGGCAGAGCACATGGCCCCGTGCAGACTCAACGGGTCTTCATGATGGTTGAGAGCACCCTGTAACTTAACCTTCCAGCAATATTTTGAATCTTGTCACGTTGTGTCTTTCACCAGCATAATTTAAACACAGCCAGCTCCTTTTAGTGGCTTAATTAGTTAAAAACCACCTTCACTGAGGAGATATTTAATTGTGTCTTCTAATTCTTTATTGAAGCTCCACTCTGGTTTTCTAAGAATCTGAAGAATGCCACTAACAGAGTGGAACCAGCACTCACAGGAATAAATTAATAGCAGCACCACATTTGTGTCTTTTACCAACTGACACATTATTGAAGGCTAATACTGCACCCCACATACTTCTTCAAATTCATTTGTTCCATTTTGGTTCATTCTTCTGAACTATTTTGCGATGAATGGGTTCACTTTACAAGCCTGTGATCAGCAGCAGCTGTTCATTGTCATCCTTTAAATCGAATCCATCTGCCAATGAGTTCTTTAAAGTGTGAATTTCAGATTGTCAAGAGACTTGGTAATACCAGTATCCAGATACTGTTTGCCAAAAAGGGGAGGGGAAACCCAACAGTGCACTGAAGTGAGCTCTGGGATACCCTTGCAGTTTTCTGTGTTGTACTTGGCTGCAACCTGTGGAAAAGAGAGCTAAGTGGCTGCAAAGCAGTACTTCTGCACTGACGTACAGATAAGTGTTCAGTTGTAGGTTGTATAAACTAATGGGCAGATGTACCACAATTAGCCTTCCAGAAGCTGCATGCGGTGCTTGCTGCCTGTTGTTTAATCCTGAGCCTTTGATGAATGCCTATCACGTGCTTTTTTGGGGCAGATAAGCATTCTTCTAGAGGACGAATTTGAGAGGAAGAGAAGAGGCTTATGCAAATCAGCAAAGGGGAGACAATGCTTCTTCTTTGCCCCAGCATGCATGCACCATTTCTTATTTTTGTTTGGAATTTAGAGGAGTCTGAAGCGTGTCAGCTGAGGCTGCTTTGCAAAATGCATTTGCTGTGACATTTGAGAGCAATTAATGGTCATTCACTAACTCATAATGGTCATCCACTGTTCTCATAACTGTATGTAAAAGCTTCAGTCCATAATAATGGTATTAGTAAATTGCATAGTGTGTATGAAACCCAGCTTGGACTGCAGCCCATTGGTCTTATCTACAGATAACTTCTGATGTCTTCCTTCTGCCCTGTTTCTTCCTCACCCAGATTATAATGGGAGGATTGAGCTTGTGCTGTGGTATGTGAACACTTCTTTGGAAAAGCATTTGTTGCCAACAGAAGCTTATTCACCACAAAATGCCACAAGTTTAGCAGAGTATATAATCTTTTTTCATATCATTTCACTTTAGGAGGGACAACCTCTTTTCTCTCCTGTTTTGTAATATGGAGACCCTACAGTATTCCTAGGCTCAGGGCTCTGGTATGATCTCTAGCTGCTGGGTGTATCTTCCAGCAGAGTTGGGTAAATGTTGCCCAGTGACAGACTCACGCTCACAGGAGGCCTGTGGTGTGTTAAGTCTGGAGATTCTGGTACAAGCTCCTTGTTCTCTGTTTCACCATTGTAGTCTCTAAGCTTCACTGGACAATGACGCAGCTGCCTCGCTGCTGCGTCCTTAGGGGAAGTGCCAAATCAGCGTTTTAATTAACACTAAATTCAACACTGGCAGAAGTATGGAGAAGGAACAAAAAAAAAAACAACAAACCAACAAAAGAACACCAATACAACAATACTCTCAGGCTGGTTTGTAAGTATGTATTTTATGTCAGTTGATGTTAGAGCAGTATTTTTGAAATGAAGTGTCCCTTGTCATACGTTGCAAGAAGAATCTTGCAACTTCTTTTTCAATACAGAAAAAAGGGCACTGTGTATGGCAGAGCTTCTTATTGCCAAACACCTGATAAATTCAGATGATTTTCTTTTCTCTAGATGAAGACTCATTAATGTGTTCCACAGGGAGATGGTGTGAATTGCACATTGAGTGAAGAGATTGATTGATGTTGGCTTATGCTAAGAAAATATGGCTGGCAGAAGGAGTCAATACATGCTCTTTTATTTTTCCTTGAAGTGCATTGTTTTTCCTGTGTTTAATCAGAGAACTTAGTTGGGGAATGCAATTGCTTTGGAGCTGACAGTATCTTGTTATCTTCCTTTAAAATACTTAGTGGTGTGAAAATACAGTCATTAAAATCTGGCACTCATTTGAACGCCCACTTTGGATTATAAACATTAAGTATCTGCAAATTAGCTGCAGGCAAAGAGCAAGCATTCAGTCCTTCACCATTTAACCTAGCAAGGAGTAGAAGCTGTGCACCAGTCAGCTAGAGAAAGACTTGATTCTGCAAGCCTGTGGACAAATAGGTGTCCTTCCATATAGCCACTGACCAGGAGCAGCTAAGAAAACCCTTCCTGAGCAAAATGTTAGGGCTGGCTGGGTGCAGCATCGCTCGTAGAGGGCTGCTGGCAGTTCTGGAGAACCTACTACCTTCTGAGTTTGGCTTTTCAGACTTCACAAGCTGGGCTTGAATGGAGGGATTTGGCAGGACAGGAGAGAGGAAAACTCTTTCCCTTCCTGCTTAAAAGAGTGGGGTTAAACACAGCATTTTTCTGCAACATGGAAAGGCATAGGCAGGGTATGCGGAGCCTGCTGGGTGGGTATTTGGAGAGGCAGCAGAGCTGTCTGAGAGGATTAGGAATAAAATGCCTTGATATGTTGTCTAGACTGTACTGATAAATAGGATGAAGTGTTGGTTTTTATTTGTTTATGTTGCTTGTGTTCCTTATGCTTTTACAACCGTTTCTAAAAATAAAGTAAAATTCAAAAAATCAGTATTTCAGCACTGTGATATGCCTTAAGTGGAAATGCTGATTGGTGTTTATGTCTTCTGTACCATTAGTTTCTCATGTGTGTGATGAATAATGGATTTTTGTCAATCCCTGCGAATGACTGAATGTGTAATTTTTACATCTCTGAGGTGAATTAGTAACATGAGCCACATCATTAGTGCTGTGTAAAACTTGAAGTTTCTTCTGCATTTATATTGTCCTTGAATAGTTGCAAATAAAATTACGGCACCTGGTTTAATTTTTATCAGGGCTATTTTGTGCCTGGAAAGTAAGGTACAGGCAGTACGATCGGAAGAGTTTTGTTATCTCTGTTAATTGTTGCTGTTCTTGATGAAGGTTTGAAACAGCAATGGTTGATCTGATAGAGATAGGAGAGCAAAATGTTGAAACTGCTAGCAACCCAATTGTCATGTAGTACAAATCTTAGTAGTTAATCTGATAGAGGCTTTATCATGGTGCCTCAATTCATACTGTAGCTATTACAAGCTACAATAGAAGGAAATAGAAATTTCTTCCATTTTATTTATGTATTTCTAAACGCTAGGTGAAAGAACTGTTAGCATGTAGGATATGTAAAACTCAATGTGTTTTTATAATCTACTGTCGCCAATATTTTTACCTATAGGATTTCTTCTTAATGCAGGCTATAACTTGGTTTCCTAGGAGAATTTACCATTTACCTTTTTTTTTTTTTTTTCCTCTTTTCTTTTTGGCAATGCTTTAGTAAGCAGAGTTTCTCAGTGTTTTATACTGAATCCGGGAAGATGTGTTTAGAGGGAAAAAGATCTTAAAACCTGTTCTTTATTATTTATTTATGTACAGTTTTCCCTGAAAGCACCCCAGTGTCCTCTGTAACCATATAGTAGTTTGTCATCTACCATTAAAAACAGGATTACAAGGAGCAGTGAGCTAAAGGATACATTTGTATGTACCCAAAATTAAATACTAAGCGTACATTAACATGATTTACTTTCATCTTCACTACTGGTGTGATAAAGTTGCACTATGTGAGATATCACTGGGCAATATGAAATAAGAACAGTGCTTTTCAGGTTTTTTTTTTTTTTTTTTTTTTTTCTGGGATGACTGCTTTGCATTTGCAGGGCAGCCTGAATCAGCTAAGTATTGAGCCGTAGCCGTACATGCTTGTGATACTCCTCTCCTTGCAGTTGCTCATCCAGAGATACAAACTAGTCAGGAAGACAGGGCACGGGTGGGTGAATCATACTTCGTGATTTCACAAAGTATGAATAGCTGTTTTCCTGCTGGCATAATTTAAATTTCACTTCTCTGTTGCACTGCGGTTACATCAAAGTAAGCCTGCAGTTCTGGCTTCTGTGGCGGCTCAGTTTGAAGCTGAGTATGTGGCCAGGCACTATGCTTATTACCAAGTTCCTAATATCATCTGATTTTATCACTTTCAGTGTCCTTTCTGTGGTTCAACCAAGAGCCTTTGCCACCATATCATAAGTCTTAACATCAGACATGCAATGCATGATGCATAACATGGTGCTTTGTCTGTGCTTTGTCTTCTGGAACCAAAAAGTATTTAATGCAAGGGAAAGCTGTTATCTTTGTGGACCAAATCCTGATTCAGATGACATCTTAGTCATAAGATCCTATCAAATTGCACTGAGTAGAATTATGTGCATGTGAACTTCAGCTCCTGTCTACTTGGAAGGAGGTGATCCTCTCCCTCTACTCTTCCCTGGTGAGGCCACATCTGCAGTACTGTGTCCTGTTCTGGGCTCCTCAGTTCAGAAAATGCAGAGATCTTCTAGAGAGAGTCCAGTGGAGGGCCACAAAGATGATTAGGGGACTGGAGCATTTCTTTTATAAGGGAAGGCTGAGAAACCTGTGTCTGTACAGCATGGAGATTATCTAAAGTGAGGAAGTCAAAGGGATGGGACCAAGCTCCTTTCAGTGGTGTGCAGTGACAGGATAGGGGGCACTGGGCACAAATTGAACACAGGAAGTTCCATACAAACATGCAAAAGAAATTCTTCACTTTGTGGGTGACAGCACTGGAGCAGCTGCCCAGAGAGGTTGTGTTGTCTCCTTCTCTGCATACTTTCCTGTGTAACCAACCGCAGGGGACCTGCTTTAGCAGGGGGCTGGACTTGATGATAACTTGAGGTCCCTTCCAACCCCTATGATTCTATGTGCAGCTGGTTATACTAGTGATTAATATAATAGAGGTGAAATGCAGAAAAATATGGTCTGTAGAGCAAATAAGGAAAAACAAATTCCTTCTGAGAAAAGCAAGAGTAAAGTTCAGAGAGCTGGCAAGGCACTCCTACACCTGCACAGTTTTATAGCAGTCATCTGTAAACCCCGGTTGAAGATTTTCATTTTTTAAACAGTCAGAGAATTATTCTTCAGTTTTCATGCTGATCACTCACTGATTTCAGAAGGTATTTTCTCTGCCTGATAACTTAGTAAATGTCACAGAGATCGACCACTTTATGATGTGGTCAGTTATCAACTATTGGCTGCTAGCAGATAGAAAATGTTAAAGCAAATTAATCCAACCCTTGAGTTGCTGTGGTTGTGTGTTGCAAGGATGATTTCACAGAATCATAGAATCATAGAATGGCCTGGGTTGAAAAGGACCACAATGATCATCTAGTTTCAACCCCCCTGCTATGTTCATGGTTACCAACCAGCAGACCAGGCTGCCCAGAGCCACATCCAGCCTGGCCTTGAATGCCTCCAGGGATGGGGCATCCACAACCTCCTTGGGCAACCTGTTCCAGTGTGTCACCACTCTGTGTGAAAAACTTCCTTCTAATATCTAACCTAAACCTCCCCTGTCTTAGTTTAGAACCATTCCCCCTTCTCCTATCCCATCCCATCCTATCCCATCCTGTCCTATCCTATCCACCCTTGTAAACAATCATTCCCCCTCCTGTTCATATGCTCCCTATGCCATAGTTATTTTCATAAGGAAAGCTGTTGACTTTTCCTTTTTGTGTGGGAGAATTTTTCATGTAGTTGTTACTAGTATTTTCTGTGTATATATTAAAAAAAAAACACAGGTGCTAAACTGTCACGTCTTACTCTTGTTTGGAGGAGACTCAAAGAAATTCAGATTGGAACTCTTTTTACTTAGTTGTTATTGTTAATCACATTGTCTTAAATACAAAGCAAAACACTTTTCTATTGCGGGTACATTTAGAAAAGCATTTTCCAATTTTAAACAAGTTCATTGTTTAATGACTGCATTATATAAATAATTGGAAAAAATATCCTTCAGTTCCATCATTGAAGGTGTTTAAAGTGACACTCTCATCTTCACACACACAGATATATTTTTTTCCCAGTACTTTAAAAAGTATGTTTATCAGAAAATCCTTGATTTGTTATTGGTGTGACAGATACAGTTACTCAAGCATCTGTAAGCCACAGTCCCCTTCCCCTGTTTCCTCCCTCTGCTTAGTTCCTTCTTTTTGCATTTCTGCATGCTCTATCTGTGTGCATGTGTGGGATCACTCTCTCCACTATCTCTTCCTTGGGCTCATTTCCGTTCTTTGCTGGCAAAGAAACTCATTACTGAATCAGCAAAATCAGCCAAACCTTCCAGGCACTGCTTATAGCTTGTTTTGAAGATTATGTGAAGTGGGAGGAGTCCTTGAAATCAATCTATTGCTGTTCTGACACTTCACCTTCGGTTTGAACAGCTGCTGTCTGCTCTGGGCTTTTCCTCAAAACTGCTCATGTGAGGTCAGTAGTTTGCAAGCTTTTTTTAACCAGCCCTTTTGTCTCCTGGGGTTGTACCTGGAACCTGGGTTGCCTGGCAAAGCTGAGCTTTGGGTATGTGCATCTCACGTTTCTTTGACTTCCAAGGAATGCTCAGCCTGTTGCTTGGTGCTCTGAATGGCTCCATACATGGGTGTTACGTGGTGCAATTGCTGCTGAAATAACAGAGCAAGACCCTGTGCCGTGGGCAGTAATCATGAGATGGACTTTGTGATACATAGGAAGCTGCAGGGATTATGCTCCTAATACTTCTGCAAATCTCTGTAGAAAATCTCTTTGACAAGCTGAGTGGGGGTTTAATGGGTGTGGCTGAAATGCTACGGGATGCCAGCTCAAAACAGTAGTGACTTCAGGGGCACAGTTTGCATTGTCAGCTGTGTTCCAGTGTATGTGCATTGGGATCTTTCAAAGTAGTCTGGAAAATGTTGCAATCATTTCAATAGGAATTCAGTTTTCTGTCCTGCGTTGAAATTTTCATCACTTTTTTTTTTTTTTTGGGGGGGGGAGGGGGCAGCACAGACTTTATTCTTAAGAGTTGCATTCTTACAAGAAGTTGATAGGTTAGTGTACACGTGTGCCTATTATTTGTGTTATCAACAGCAGAATAAAACTGACCTTGGTCTTAGGGCTTTTGAGATGATTGCATTAATTGCCTAGATTCTTGCCTTGTAAAACTAAGTTCTTTGCTTAAACATGCAGTGATTTAAAGTTTTGTTAATGCTAAATTCATGATTCCTTCAGATAAACTAATATTGCCTCTTTGAGAAGCCATGCTTTTCTTCTCCTCTCCCCTTTTATAATGGTATTCACAGTTGTAAGATTACAACACAGTGAATAGATGTTACACAGAAACGAGGTAAATGTTTACTTATTAAGTGAAGGAACTCTTGGTTAACACCCTCTGAAAACTCAGTGAAGCACTTCGCACAATAACTAACTCTTAAGAAGAAGGCACCTTTTTGCTGATATGCAAAGTTCTTTGTCATTCAGGGAAGAAGTCAAGCAGCATCTCGAGTGTCAGTGACTCCTGACTGTATGTTTAAAGTATTTTTATTTGAGGTGGAGCTCTGTAAGAACTTATTATTAGCTATGAAATAATTAATTATTTGCTATTTTAGAATCAATTGTCACTGGTCAAAGTATGTAACAAAAAATGGATACGTGTCATACACTATTGATAATACCAGACTGTTAGTCCTTTGACCGTATATAGCTTATTGGCAGTGAAGTGTCTTGCAAAATATGACTCTGGGAGAGCTTAAAGCATTAATGTCACCTTTCAGATGATGAAAATGTAAGCTGTGAGTACACAGCCTTAATCCTAAGGATTTCCTTTATAATTGCTTGGATTTTTTTTTCCCAAAGTAATAAAGCGTGTTGCTTCTAACATCTTTCAGAATATAGTAGAGGCTTGACAGTGACATGTAGACTTTCAAGCTGATGGGACAGTAGATGACTCTTTTTTTTGTTTGTATCAAAAGAAAGAGCTTGGCTGAAATCTGACCTAGTCTTATATATATATAAATATATTAATATATATATATATATATGTGTGTATATGTGTATATATATATATATATTATGGTGTCTATATCATTTGGATACAAACTGAGTTTGTTTTGGAATAATGAAGAGTTCCCTTTTTGATTGCTACACTAAAATAAAATGCTTTCGTACTGGATTTCACCCTGTGTTGTCCTAACCATTGGTAGAGGAGCTCAAATGCCAGCCTGTGGTGAGAACAAGCAGGCACAATCCTGCTTTTACAGGCTGAGAAAATGAGATGCAGAGATATGAATTAGAGAGGGTCTACTGTGAATCCAGCACAGAAGGGAAAAATGAGACCTTTTTCTAGAGCTGTGGTTAATTTTATTTATTTATTTTTGAAAAAGGAGTGAGGATTTTTTTTTTCTTTATAGGGATGATGAGTGTATGTGGGACTGGGGCACCTCTAAGGTGGTACTGTTGCCTTTGGTCTAGAAGTTCTGAAGTGATGGCTGCACTTTTGTTCAGTTGTGTCTATGGCACACATGACACTTAACTGTTGTAGAAGCAACTTTCTCTTCATCTGGGAGCAAATTAAGTGTCTGTGGTACTGACAGGGAAGTAAAAAGGAGTAGAGCTTTATCTCTGAGGGGTTTTGAGCGAGCCTAATAGATCTTTCAAATATTTTCCTGTTGACTTAGTGAAGTCACTGGTTTCAGCTGTAGACTTTTCTTAAGAATTAGGTCTGTCAATAGACACTGAAGATAGATATGAATTTGGGAGGAGGCTTGAGGAGCTCTTTTCAGGAGGGCCTGTGTAGCTGTAGGCCATGAACTTCCTGGAACTACAGAAGAAGGGTTTGAGTGGGTGTGGGACCATGTCAGGGCCTTGCAAGCAACCTTGTGCCAGATTTCCCTTGTTCATTTCTTTGAATGTTTCTGCACTCACTGCAGCACACAAATCCTCCCTGAGGAGCCAGGAGATACACCATGAAGCTGTAGCCAGCTTTGTTTCTTTTGCAGAGAAAGAAAGGGGGAAAATACCTCAGACACACCTCTGCTACCCAGAAGAAGGAGTGCAGGAGAAGTGTGGGGGACACAGAGGTGCTGTGCTGGTTACAAGGGCTCAGTCTTATGACACAAGGCCTCAGGTGCTCTCTCTTCCCATCCTTTGCAGATGCTTAGTTTCGTTTTGCTGTGTCCGTGAAAGATGACTTTGAGTCCAAGAATTTCTTTGTGGTTTAATTACAGAACCTGTTGACTTTCACCTATCCCTTTGGCAGTACTCAGCCAACACCCTTTGTCACCTATTATCTGCGTTGTTAATTTGAGCTGAGAGAAACAAACAAAACGCTTTTTTTTCTGTCATGCTGTCATTCGAAACCCTGCAACGCCTGCAAGGCAGAGCGTTTTGCATCTATCTGAGCTTCCTAAATCGTGGTGCCGAGGACCAGCAATTCCTGGCACAGGGCAGGAGCACGGTGAGTCAGGACTCATCTTGTGGTTCCAAGCTGGCAGCTCGCCCAGTCATCTCCAGCAGCGTCATTTAGGAAGAGGATCAGGGGCTTAAAAGTAGGAAGCAGACAGCAGTCCATCCCATAGTGACAAAGAAGGGACTCCTTGTCCTACAGCAGGAAGTAAGTTGCGGTGGATCCAGGTATGTTTCCTTTTGATTAACTCTTGTTCCTTTTGTTTTCCAGTAAGTTTTTTCTTTTTTTTTTTTTTTCTTTCTTTATCAGTACATTCTTGAGCAATGTGAAAGACTTAAGTCCAAGGTAACTTATGACACCTTGTTCAGTCTCTATTTTGCTGTATTTCAATAATAGAAGCTCTCTCACTTTGATCTTGTGCACTGGAGAGATAGGATTATGGCTGCATCCACCTATCTGTAATCATGCCGTGTTTGACTGGGTTGTTTTGGTTCTGTGAAAGTTGAAAGAAAGCCATGGTGTGTGTTTGTTTAAGTTCTCCTGTTGAACTCTGAGGGCTGTATCCTATACCCTCATTGCTCACAGTAGAGGAAACACTGGTGTGAATCTGATAAAGCTGCCAGCTGTAACTTTATTCTCACACAACTGAATTGCCAAAGAAGACAGCAAGAAAGGTTGCCTTGGAAGAATCAGAGAAAATCATGCTCAGCATTGGAGAAGTGGTAGGTGGGGCAGCTTCCTTTTTTTTACTGTAGAAAGAGGTTCAGGTTTTGAGGCTGCCTTTGTGCTTGGTGGTGGTTGTCACCCGGCGGTGACTCACAGGTGAGAGCGTGGGGCCACACCTGTGCTGTCGCCTGCTTTGGTCCTGCTGGTGGTGAAAATGGCAGCAGCCTGGTCTGAGTGCCAGGCCAGTCCCATGACTAACAAGGCTGTATGGGTGGCAGACAGACAGGGATGCTCCTATTTACTCACTCTCCTTTTTCTGGGAGACAGAGGCAATCTAGGTAGAAACTTTTCACCACCTGGTATCAGCCTGCGAGAAATCAATGGAGCCGGATGGGCTGCATTACTCCTCCACTGTTACGATGATAGCCTGTGTATAAAGTAGTTATTTTAGATTTTTTTTTCTTTCTCTTTTCCTGAGTACATTTTGACCAATTTCACTTCTCAGTTTGTGAGAAGCTCTTGGTCTTCAGTTGTCAGTGTGCTGTTGGATATTAATGTTTGACCTTTGGAATTAGTCATGTAATTAAGGAGTGGTTTGACCACATATTCCATGTTTATAAAAATTGCTAAGAAATAACTTAGTGAGTAATAATGGTGCTAACTGCTGATCCTTCGGTCTGCAGTCTTGGTGCTTGCACAAGCAGCTATAACTTTTTCCTCTCCAGTGTTCAGCCAGCCCCATCAATGAGCGCTGTGATGCAGCAGAAGAGGCTCTGTTCTTGAATTGCTTGTAGTCAAAATCTGGTTCAGAAGAGAAAATCGAAAAATTTGCTTCATGATCTCCTTTTCAGTATGTGTTTTTTTCCAATAGTTCATGTGATATTTAAAAAAAATATTGCTGTAGTGTGATGTGTCTTCTGGATGTTGTATATAGACACATAAAGAATATTTTAAAAGTTTGAATTCTGAATTAAAAACTCAGTAACTCTGAAATTTGAGGCTTTAATTGAAGAAGAGAGGCAGATTATAATAAGAAATGTTCTAAATATACAAATTGGGCTTTCACTTCAGATTAAAGTTTAGTTTGTTTGATTTAAACTTTTTTCTTTTCCTTAAAATTTGTAAATTGGCCTGAATGTCCCCTCAATTTTTGGGGGGGAGGGGAAACTGTGCTTTGTCACCTTTTCCTGATATTGTCATTTCTGATTCTGCTTTATACAATTTGATATGTTTAATTTTCTCTTAGATATGTCAGTATTTTCTCTTACAATATTTGTGTTAAATAGGATAAAGAATTGAGTATTTTAGCATATTAGTAAATGTATTAATTAGCAAACAGCACCAGTTGATGTTTTTGAGAGGATTTTTAGTTTTTTGTCTATGTATTTTTAAAAAGCCCCAAATCTGTGTGTGGAGTGATGTGCTGTGCATACTGAGTCATGGCAAAGGATTCCCAGTCGCAGCTCCTCTCTCTCTGATAGTGGATTCATGCCTTTTAGCATGAATTTAGAGCAATAGCTGTGCATAGCTGACAGCGAGCAGCCCCACAGCAATGATGACTACTTCGATGCAAGACTGAGTGCTGTTCTGTCTTTGGAATACCCTGTACCTCAGTTTTCTATATGTCCCCTTCTCTGCAGCACTTGGTGTTCACCGTCTCCTTTCCTGAAAAAGAAAAAGTCAAATCCTCTCTGTTTTTAAAATATTTTATAATTTCCTTTAGTGCAGAGGAGAAATACTACTTAGAGTTCATCAGATTAAACTGCAGCAAAGCAACTTTTTACAACAGTCTGTTCTGAGATTTATAATGGTGTGTGATGTTGAATAATTCTCACTTCAAACTCAGGAAGCTTAAATTACTTTTAATGAGAATGAAGCAGCGAAAGCTGGATTTAATAATCAACTTGTTTTATTTTAGTTACAAAACACTGAGAAAGAAAGGCTTTTGATGATAGTATCTGTAGGTCTGGAAAAGAACAGTCTGCTTTTGGAGATGCTTTTAAGTGGGTGTGCCATAGGGATGCCAGTCCATGTTTTGCTTCTTCATTATGGGCATTTTGGTTCCAAAGTAGTTTTGTTTGAAAGGATTACAAAAGCACTCTTAAAATGAAGACCAATGAAGCAGTAGGGTTTACCAGAGCAAATATTGCAACAGTTATACCTGGTTTCTGTTACTACTTGTTTTAATAAAATGTCTGTATTCGGTATTTGTTCCATTCCAAAGTATCCCCCTAAAAGTGAAAAAGGTAATATTGTACCTTTACAATATGCAATAAAGAAACAGATTATTTCACAGAATCCTTCAGGGATGTGTTTGGGATTCACTGGTTTTACAGCCCCCTAAAATTGAGAGTTTATAGAGTGTTTAATCTGGTTCTGCCATCCCTCTGCTCCTGCTTAGGTTTTTAAAAATCCTGCCCTGTCACAGGTCTCAGAAGTTACACCTCCACCATCAGCAACTTCTTCCTGCCTGAGCTTGTCAAGTGTCTGGAGTGCATCTAAATTCATGCAGTTAATAGCTCCCAAAAACATATAAAGTGCCTAAAATACATAGAACTGGCTGGAGAATTAAGTGGTATTTTAATATAGAAAGAGAAAACCAGTGGTAAGAGAGGTGTTTGGCAATTACACTGTGTAATTAGTTGAGCTTGGAGGCAAAACCTTTGTGATGGGCTGCAGTCATTTAGCAGAGCTGGTTTGTGCTGAAACAGATGAGGAAAAATATGGAATGTAAAATAGTATATACAAGAAGAAACGTTCATTTTTTTGACCCCTTGAATGGCAAGCCTAGGATCATAGGTCACTGTCACTTAACTGATTATTGCCACAGGCAGCGGTGAGCTAGCATTCCCCTCCCCATAGTACTTCCCTTCTTCCAGTTTGCCTTTGCTGTCTTTCAGTCTGCCAATTTTACACAAGAGCCAGGATAGTGGGAACCGTATAAATGAAAGTGTGGAGTTAAAGGGAAAAGGAAGGGGACTGAGGAGGTCTGGCTCGCAGCAGTCTCTCTAGGAGTGGGATTGAGTAGAGATCCTTATGAATAAGGCTTCAACCTTAATGGTTTTTCTGTTTAAAATGCCTTTTTTTTTTTTTTTTTTTTTCATTTATCAGTACTGGTTTCACAGTCACCAGATCTTTTCTCAGGAAAAACAGGGTATGCAAATTTAAGTTGTGATGAAAGGGGCATGGAGAAACACAAATAAATGCACCCTTTCTCCTCAGAGAACTTCCTTTTTTCTTCCATCTCTTTTTTTTTTTTTTCTTCTTTTTTCTTTGCTCAGAAAAAGAAACGGAAGGTCTGTCTTTTCTTCACACGGAGAGAACTCCTTTCAGCACTGTATCAAAGTGCAGTGTGCTGTTAATCACTTATGCGTTTTGAGTTGGAAGGGAAAAAACAGCCAGGTTATTCACTTCTGTGCTCAGTCAAGGAGATAAATTTGATATGTGAGAGTGGATATTTTGGTTTTGTTTTTTATTCAAATCGGGAGGAAGGGAAACGTATTATAAGTTGGTGACAGCTCTAATGCCCAGATGTGAATACTTCAGTAATCATCATGTCCTATAAATCTCAGACACCTGTCCAAACATCGGAGTTAGCCTAGAAAAATACTGTTATTTATTTTGCTACCTGAGTTGATAGTGTCTACTGAAATCCATGTTTGCAGCTGAGCTTAAATGCATTTTAATTCTGTTTGTACTAACCAAAGCTTGAAAAATCTGGCACTATCATACTGCTCATGAATTAAAACACATTGCTTTTTTAATTTTTTTTAAATAAAAATAGAAAATGAGGGGTAGACCAGTGGATAAGTTGAATGAAGAAATGCTGAAGGCAAGGTTGAATGGGGCCCTGGACAGCCTGATCTATTGGATGGCAACTCTTCCCGTGACGGAGGAGTTGGAACCAGGTGATCTTTATGGTGCCTTTCAACCGAAGACACTCCATGACTCTATGCTCCTATGATAAGATCTTGCCCAAGTGAACATACACAATGCAATCAGTTTGCAGTGTCCAGAGTGCCTGTACATGCTCAATGATTATTCCCCAGACCACTTCTTTGGCCAGAATGAGTTAATTTTCAAAAGGTTTTGCTTTTTCCTCTTTGAAGATAGAAAATGCTTACGTGAAGCCTTCAGAAAACCAAGGACATGTTTTTCTTGGGGAGCTGAAGACTCTTAAGCTTTACAGCCCGTTAGCAGAAGCTCCTCTGTAGTGTGCACATGAACCATGCAGTCCAGATGTGTGGCTCCTCCAGTCCCTTGCAGGGATGTTGCCTTGTTGCCTCTTCTCTGGAGGAAGCATCTGAAAGCCAACTCATGGCAGTGATTCTGGGTGAAGATGGGGAATGGAACTTCAGGACCAAAAGAAGCGTTTTTCAGTGCCTTCCTTTCTCTCTCATTGCATAGATGATGGTAGGAATGTACTCAAATTCTTAGCTGCATTAAGTAATGAAAGGCAAGAGTGTTCTGATGTTCTGTCTTAACAAACACAAAGCCCTACAAAGCTTTACTCATAATCATTTTAGAAAGCAGAAGGTGGCTGTTGATTGGAAATATGGGATGCAGGAGACTGAATAACTTCTAAAGTCCAGAGAGATAGAATTGAAGGGATTCTTACTCCATATGTGACACATTGTCATATTTTCACTTTTTTCTTCTCTTACTCAACCCCTCCTTTGCCACAGAAATACAAGGAGCTACCTAGAGAGTTGACACAGATGTAAAGTGGGGTATGGAAGTAGAAGTGATGATATCGTTAACACTTAACATGCTAGGTTGGCTGCGTGCTAAATTTGTAAGATTCAGGCTAAGTTACCTAGCTGACATGATGAGCACCAGCACAACTGCCTAGGTAATTTGGTGCCTAGATATTGCTGTTTTTAGGACAGGACCAAAAATCTCAGCGCATCTTTGTGGAAATTGACCAGTTTATGCAACATCTTCAGTGTGTTTCTTCATTGTACCATGTGAATACATGGTCAGAGTGGAGACAATGAGCAAGCAGAAAAACTGGTTACATTAGGTTGGTCTACCAGGTATAGAGAAGAGCTCTCCTTTAGTAGGTTGCGCTTGTGAAGCCACGGAACAGTCACGGAGGAAACATCTGTTGATACACTCTGAAAGTCTGCTTCTCTGTCTTTCACATGAGTCATAAGAACTGGCAACAACAACAAAAAAATAAATACTTTTCAGTGATTCCTTGTGCAACAAAAGGGAACCATGTGCTATTACTAGACTGTCAGGGATATACAGGGACATCTTTCCACAACCCACCTGAAACCTGACGGCTCACCAAGAAGATGTGCTTGCAAAGTCTTGAGTGAGAGACAGTAAAGCACAGCCTACCTCCTGGGGTAAAGGATGTGCTACACTTAGTGATTTAGGAGGTATAAAAGAAATGAGAGGCAAAATGCTTCTGAAAGGTAGAATGTGGCAGCTGGAGATAATCCCTAACCTGCTCTGGGAAGGATAGGTGGTAGTGGTTGTCTCACACTTTGGTAAAGTGGTGTGTTATGCTTCCATCGTAAGTTTTCTCTGAAATGCTCATTTATTTTTAACCCTTTTCATGGAATTCATGTAATGGTATTTGAGTTACTGGAACTGTTTCTGAAGTGCATATATTTGGAGTCAAACGTATATGAGTGTATGTTGCACAGGTACTATCTGTACGTGTTAACAGATATGTTTAAAAACACTTTCTCCCATACCAGAGGAAGGCATCCTATGCGTGTAATTGAATCAAGATGCATTAGAAGCCTGCAGTCCTGTCATCTGCCCGCTAATACTTTTCCTGGAACTCAACCTCATGTTGCCCATGAGCAGCCCAAACAGCTCCCTTTATTATCAGGCTGAAGAAGAGAAGATAGTGATATGTAAGTGCAGGAAGTTAAGCCATCGGGGAAGTGTCTGCAGGAGAGGAGATCTCCCATCACCTAGCTTGAGTGACAGCTTGAGTCATAAAAAGCCACACATTTGATAGAGAACTTGGTTTAGATTATTTTGTTGTGTACTAAAAACTTGCCTGAAGGTTCAGCCAAAAGGAGAGAAGCTCTTCTAATCTGCTTTTGCAGCATTTTAAGATTCCCGTAATGTAAGGAAAATGTTTTCTTGAATCTGAAATGTGGAAGGAACTGAAAGGTCTGGCTGACAGTAATAACAAGAAACTTCTTGTGCTTCTCTGACCTAAGCTTTTGATTTGTTCCTTAGAGGCATAAAGTGAAACGCATCAATGGATCATGAGCTCAAATGGAGAGTTCTTAGTAATGTGCAGATCTGTCTATCTATATATACATACAGATGTGTATTTAAGAAATGTTGTCTGCTAATTTGAACTCTATGTCTGCTCAGTAAGATGAATGGTGAAGTTTACTGCAGTTTTTGCTACTGCTATATTGAGCTTTGTATTAAGAAAAAAATATGGGACATGGGATAGAAGGATCGGGCTTGATGTCATTATTTTTGGGTGGATGTTCTGAGAAAATTGCAGGGTGGCACAGGGTAGCACCAATTACTTTTTTCTGAAGCATTAAGGAAGTCTCAAATGCTTGCAGAGGGAAATGTAGTGTATGCTGTGTTACATTAAAGAGAAACAGTTTACATTCAGGAGCTTCAAGTCAGATAATGTTAAGAAAATAACAGTGATGTGTTTTGGGTGACTGTGGAAAGCAGTCTTCCTGCTTTACTATCTGTTTCTTCTTTAAGTGGCTTCCTCATCTCTCCGATATCTAGATTCCAAAAAGCAGGCAACACTGTTAGTTATTTATGCTAAGTATTGTCAAAATAAAATCCAAAATATTTTAAATTCTCACTTTCAAGTGTATGTTTTCTGTCCTAATGTTCCCAATAGTTTATAAGAAGTGGTAGCTTGCCAACTGCTCAGAACTTTTGTGTCCTGTTTCTTTTCAATCATTTACTAATCCGTCTTGTAAAATATTATTTAGTCTCATTTTCATAGGATCACAAGGTGAAGTAGATTTTCTGGACTATAATCTTGAGATGGTGAGCTGCTATTTTTGTATAATATATTTGTTGCATTTTTATTTCGTATATTATACATGCAGCCTATACAGATGGTGTTCAACTTTGATAGGGAAAACCACTTATTAAATCTTTTTATAACAATGTGTGTGCTTATTGATTTGCTGTGCTGGTTTTTCACCTTTAATAATGCTTGTAAACATAGCATTTTATGAGGAAAAGCTGCATCCCTTGAATCGGAAAGTGATTGTTTCAAAGTTGCTTTATGAGGCTAGAATTTCTGTTTGGTTCTGGATTAAACACTGGCCATCTTAGACTGATCTCCCTTCCTGAGCATTTTCACCTCATTAAGTTTGTGTAGACCAAAGCATGCTCTGACACTGTCTCTTTATCACATTTCCTGTTACTGAGTGGTGCAGTAGGGACCATCCGGATCTGTAATAGAAAATTAATGAAGAACTTAGCTTTATATATCAAAAAACAGCATTCAGTTTGCTTCACTACAATAGCATTAAGATCCTATTGCAAACAAGCATGAAAGCAGTAGACCTTATTTATCTCACTAGTCAGCAGCAATCACTCTTGACTGTGCACCAGAGCCAGATTTGCTGAGTGAGGAGATGCCTTTTTTATTCTGTTATTTATCAGAGCAGAACTGCTGCCTATACTCTCAAAGCACTTTATTTATTTATTTTGAAGATTGCACTCTTGCAGAAGAAGTGAAGTGTAAACCCATTTCAGGAGAAACTGCATTCAGAAAAGTACTTCAAACCTGCTTTTAAAGGTTATTTCCCACTTTTTTTTTTCCCCTCTTATTCAATATTTATCAAACAGATTCAAAGAAACTTGCTATTTGGTGAAGTTATTTGTATGCTATCCTGGAGCTGTTGATAAAATGCCTGTGATAAAATACTAGTCAGCCTGTATAGAAGTAGGCTGTAGCAAGCTAGAGCAAAACATAAAACCAGCACGGGCTGTTCAGATGCTTCATTTGTTTTCAACTTCGTTATTTGTCTTTAGACATGTAAAATGTAGTGACTTCAGTTTTATTCACCTTTCCCAAAGGGGGAAGAGGGACTCTGAGGAAAAGATAGCAGGTCTCGTTGGCAGGGCTTTAAACTAGGTTTGAAGGAAGAGCTGGGTAATAGTGAGCCTGCCCTTGGCAAGGTGTGGGACAGCTTAGGTTAGAGAGACAGGGTGCTAGTGGAGGCCCTCAACCTGCTGTTCTGAGATGTGCGGGCAACACTGCAGTGCATTCTGAAATCTTATGACATAAGCCAGGGACCACTGAGGCGATAGGAGAAGACAGTAGGGAAACTTAAATGAAATACTTCAAAGGAATTAAGGAGTTATTCTCCAAGAAGGCACCAATGCCATAAAATTATAGAAGATGGGTGAAGACCTACAAGATCATCCAGTCCAACTGTATTGTCACCAATAGGTGTCATGAACCATATCCCTCAACACAACTTCTAAACATTCCTCGAACACCTCCAGCGTTGGTGACTCCACCACCTCCCTGAGCAGCCCATTTCAGCACCTTGCCATTCTTTTGGAAAAGCAATATTTCTCAACCTGAATCTCTCCTGGTGCAACTTGAGGCCATTTCCTCCAGTCCTATCACTATTTACACAAGAGACGAGACCAATCCCCAGCTCACTACAGCCTCCCGTCAGTTGGTTATAGAGAGTGATAAGGTCATCCCTGAGTCTCCTCCAGTCTGAACAATCCCAGCTCCCTCACCTGCTCCTCATAAGGCCTGTGCTCCAGACCCCTCATCAGCTTTGCTGCCTTTCTCTCAACACACTCCAGTGTCTCAATGTCTTTCTTGTAGTGAGAGGCCCAAAACTAAACACAAGTATTCGAGGTGTAGCCTCACCAGTGCTGAGTACAGAGGGACAATTACTTCACTGCACATGCTGGCAACACCATTTCTGATACAAGCCAGGATGCTGTTGGCCTTCTTGGCCACCTGGGCTCACTGCTGGCTCATGTCCAGCTGAGTATTGACCAATACCCCTACACAATCTTCCAGCCACTCTGCCCCAAGTCTGTGGAGTTGCTTGGGGTTGCTGTGGCTAAAGTGCAGGACTCAGCACTTGATCTTGTTGAACTTCATCCCAATGGCTTCAGCCCATCCATCCAGCCTGTCCAGGTCTCTCTGTAGGGCCTCGCTACCCCCAGGCAGATTAACGCTTCCTGCCAACTTGGTGTCATCTGAAAGCTTGCTGAAGGTGCCCTTGTCCAGGTCATCAATAAAAGAATTAAAGAGAACAGGCCCTAGTACAGACCCTTGGGGCACACCACTCATGACCAGTTGTATTTAACTCCATTCACCACCACTCTCTGGGCCCAGACCTCCAGCCAGTTCTTTACCCACCCATCTACCCAGCTGAAATGACTCTATACCAATGCTCACAGCTTACAAAATAAACTGGAGGAGTTGGAAGCCACCGTGCTTCTAGAAAACCATGACATAATTGCCATCACTGAAAGCTGATGAGATGATTCCCATGACTGGAATGTGGCTATCGATGGCTAAAAGCTGTTCAGAAGAGACAGATGATGAAGGAGGGGAAGAAGCAGGAATAGGTACCCTGTGAGGAGTAAAAGGATATGCTAGTCTGTTGTAGGGATAGAATCAGGAAGGCCAAGGCCCAACAGGAAATGGACTTGGCAAGGGGTGCAAAGAGGAATTAAGACAGGCTTCTAAAAGTGTATCAGCCAGAATAGGAAAGCCCAACAATGAGTACCCTCCTAGTGAGCAATATAGGCAGGCTGGTAACAACAGACCAAGAAGGCTGAGGTACTCAAAAACTTTTATGCCTCAGTCTTCACTGGCAACTGCTTTTCACATGCTTGTCAAGCAGAATTTGGGGAACAGTGTCCATCCCACCCCACTACAAACAAAGATCAGGTTTGCAACCACCTGAGGAACCTGAACATCCATGAATTTATGGGTCCCAGAGTCCTGAGGGAATTGGCTGATGTAGTCACCAAGCTACTCTCAATGACATTTGAAAAGTCATGATGTTCAGGTGAAGTGCCTGGTGACTGGAAAAAGGCTAAGTTGTACCAACTTTTAAGAAGGATAGAAGGGACAATCCAGACAACTACTGATCTATCTACCTCTGTGCTGGGGAAGACTGTGGAAAAGACCCACCTATAAGCTATGCTAGAGCACATGGAAGAGAAAGAGGTGATACAGGATAACTAGTGTGGTTTCACTAAGTACAAGTCCTGCCTGATCAACCTAGTGGTGTTCTACGATGGCATAACTGCATCAGCGGACAAGGGAAGATCCGCTAATGTCATCTGTCTGGACTTCACTAAGGCTTTTGACGCATCCTTCTTCCCAAATTGGGAAGTTACAGATTTGACAGGTGGACTGTTCGATGAACAATCAAACCCAGAGAATGGTAATCAATGACTCGTTGTCCAGATGGAGTTCAATAATGAATAGTGTCCCTCGGGGATCAGTACTGGAACTGATATTCTTTAATATCTTTATCAATGACAGGGACAGTGGGATTGAGTTCACCCTCAGCAAGTTTGTGAACTACACCAAGCTGTGTGTTATGGTCAACATGCTTGAGGGATGGGATGCCATTCAGAGAGATCTAGACAGGCTTCAGCTGTGGGCCCAGAAGAATCTCATGTAGTTCAACCCATCTGAACCTCAAGAACTTCTGCTTACTTGCAGAATAAGAGGCTAAAGAAAGGGGAAGAGTACAAACCAAACCTTACATATGACCTGCAAAAGAATGAAAGGATTTATGGTACTTTGCAAAGTGAAGAGTATGTGAGGCTTGAACTTTCCCCACCCTCTTCCTATAACCCTCTGTGTATTTCTTTGTTTAGCATTGTATTTGTTTCATTTTAGTTTGACAGTTTTGAGATTTTTGTGCTGTTGCTCACTTGATTTGTGGGGAGAGTTCTTGAAACTTCAACATCTTTTAAGTCACGAGACAATTTTAATAAACTTGGATTTCCTTCTGAAATGTGAACTTAGTGCTTAAAATCAAATAGTGAAGCGTGTTTTAAATATTTTTTTTTCTCATCTACACTGGCCTTCTCCACCTCTGTGGTCATTCAGCTGTTCTGCAGAGAGGAAAGGAGGAAGGAGGAATGTATTCAATTTGCTGGGAACCGCTATGGTCAGTGGGGGTTGTAAGCAGTATGATTTGCTATAGTACCTGGAATTTGCTCAGAATCTTGGTGGTAAAGCAGCAGTTAACCAGTTTGCCCATATGGTCACAATATGAACAGCAAAACTTTTTTTTTTTTTTAATACCTTCCAAGCAGTTTGCTTTCAACACTATCCTGAGCTTTACAGGGTTTGTTCCTGCATGTGGGAATTATGACAAACTGTAGTGTAGGATGTTTTAACCATTAAGTAATGTGCAGCCTGCTGCACTTGGCATGGATGCTTACTGCAGCTCCAGTGTGTAGGCAAAGCCAAGCATACCAGGGCATATTGAGGAGCTACAATTCTTATTTAAATATCTGTCTTTGAATACATATATATGTGTGCATATGTGTGTGTATACGATATATATATATGTGCATATATATATATATCTTTACATCTACATGGATAAATCTATATGTGAATTACACTAATCCAAAATTATGACATCACTTTACAGCTTGACAGATTGTCTGTTCTAGATAGTAAACGTTCATTCTGTACTCTGTGCCAGAGGACAGCGTTTGTTGTAACCCAATTACTCTCCTCCCCAGCCCCATGGTGAGGCCTCGGTTAAGGGGAGTGTATAAACAGCTGTGGCAAGGCTGTTGTGAATACAGATGTCTTCCTGAAGTGGGATCTCTGAGTCGCCAGGGACCATGCAGGCCTTACTTAATGGATTTACAAGAACCTCTCCATGCATCAGCCAACTGAGCTGTGCTTTTCTCCTCCAGAGAAATGCTCCTTTGACTGCTGACCCCAGTCCTTCCATCCATATGCTGTCCACCTTTCTCCTCTGCTCCTGCAGCTTTTTGCCCTTATTCTACCTCCTTATCATCAGCCTGTTTGCCCAAACAAATTTCCTAAAATTCTCTTGAACTGCATATCATTCACGGGTTGGTAGCTGTGCTCTAGCAAAGGTCTTTACTTCTGCTCTAGATCCTATTCAGATATGAGGGGATGTACGTGTGAGACCAAGATGGGAGAGTTTATTTTACTGGCATTCAGGAGTTAATTGTCAATCACTTTCTGACTGTATTGTGGCTTGAGGAATTATAGTGATTGTATTATACAACAATTGTGATCGATACATCCAATTTTGATTGTATTATACAACTCATAGATCACATCCTGAGCAAACTTCAAAGCTGTTTTGAGTAGCAGGTTGGACTGGATGACCTCCAGAGGTCATTCCAAATGCTAAATTTTCTGTAATATATACCAGGCCAATAAGTGTAATGCGTTTACAGAGTAGATGCTGCAAGCCAAAGAACTGGTCAGTGTAGTAGAGTCAGGAAGCAACAGGTGACTTACAAGCTGAAAGATCGAGGGGAGTTAAGCATGTGTCTTTCTTTTTCAACTTAAAACCCTTGTTGACTGATATTCTAAGGGTCACTTCTGTATATTTGATAGATCTTAGGAATAAAGGTCTATGTGTGTACCTTGAATGAATTTTGTTTAATATTCTTGTTCTTAACTCTCCTGAAAAGAGAGCAAGCTGCAGTGTTTAGTGTTAAAGATATGGAAGTAGTGTGTATGGGGGTAAAATCAAGGTTTAAAAGAAAAAAGGGTTAATTTGTAGCTTTTTATCATCTCTGATAGCTCATTAACTTGCTGATATTCCTTTATGCCCATTTAAAAACAGCCCAGTAACAACATAGTGATCCCACTTATTCACTAGAATAAAACTTTCTACAGAAATTTTTATCTTAGTGATATATCTGTATTTTATTCATTTTGCAGTTGACTTGTTATGCTGTTGAATCACTGAACTTTCGTTCTTCATGAAACCCAGAATTTGTTTTGTTACTATTGTCACATGGCATAAGCATATCATTGCTTGTCTATAATGACATGTACCTTCATAAATGTTTGTGTTTTTATAGTTCAGTGTACATCAGATACTAGTACATAATATACTTTTTGTTGATTCTTTTTATTTTTATTGTTTTCCATCAAGTAGAAGAAGAATTATATACATTTGAAATTCAAATAGTAAGTAAAAATCTAACATGGTACAAATACCAGACTGAAAGTGAAATCAACACAGGGCTGGTATGTGTTTTATACCTTTGATACCTGCTTTGATTACCTGATATTTGATCTGAAACTACCTTTATTTTTGGAAGATGGATGCTGAAGATTGTTTTCTTTTCATTTGCATTTTTAATACCAATATTATTAAGTTACATATCCCCAGACTGAAGCCTTGTTCAAGTCATGAGCCAGTTGGATCCTCTTCACAAGTTTTACAAACCGTGCCCTGGGAGCTTATGAGGGTGCTGGCTCCAGAGATACATGCTGTCCACACAAGCAGTGCCATAGAAAGCCTAAATATTGGCCTGAACTCTGCCTCAATTTTCATTATTTTTTTCTTCTTCTTCTTTTTTTTTTTTTTTGCTGAGTGCAGGAGAGTGGGAAGAAATATTCTCTTCCCATATGGAGTGGGAGATACCTTTAGGGTTATGGAGGTTCTTGCAATAAACATACCAATCCAGATGCATTTGAGATGACATCTAGCCCAAACCAGAAAGCACAGCCACTAGTTTCAGGTTCCCTTGTCTCTGGGGATGGTGGCAAGCAGGTCGTTCTGCACTGTTGGGTACACCCTCCAGCTGTGGTCTGCTTTGGTAGAACCGGCTGCCGAGGTCCCTGCCAGCCATGTGTGTCATTTTGTTGTTTCATAAGCCAGTGCCAGCTAATATTGCTGCTCCTGCTCCCAGGTGTATTGTTTCTAAAACCTTTGGACTTGGCTCAAGGGGTGTGTGCTTACAGCACTGGTGCTTTGGGAGAGGATCCTGCAGTGGAAAACCCCATGACTGGGCTTGGCCACATGAGTTCACAACTGCTGTCACTCAAGGGCTGGTGTGTGGCATCTGCTGTGGGCACAGGGACTAACAGAGTGGCTGCAGCTGTCCCCGCTGGGCTTGGGTATCAGCTCCTGCTGATGAGATGGGTTTGAGAAACTCTCGTTCATTTCCAATAAACTCTTCTGTCTGAAGACACGGTAAAGAAGTGGTAACATGTCAGTCCTTCTTGGTAGGTACCTACTTTTAAAACTGGCTGGCAACCCTCCTGTGACAGGGGATTGGAGCTTGATGATCATTGAGGTCCCTTCCAGCCCAGACCATTCTGTGGTTCTAAACAGATGTATTTGTCCTCTAGTATTTTTCTAGCTCATAAAGTCCATCTCTTTCTGCTATTTGAGGATGGATATTCCTCCTACTCACCTTGCTGCTCTTGCTAAGTGCTAATGCCTGCACTACAAAAATAGAAACCAGTGACTTATATTCATTCTTCGTGATACATAACCTTGGAATCTAGTCTGTCATGAAATAAACTGTAAATAATTAAACTATACCTCCGTGGAACCCTCAGTGAACCTGGGCGGTTTCTAGTTGCAACCTTATAACAGTTAACATCTAACTAATTCACTTCCCAGAGACTGTTTATATGTGGTAGTCAAAACAAATAAAAATTAAATGCTACCTCTACTTTTTTTTTTTTTTTTTTTTTAATGTATTTAGCACAGTAACCACCATACACAAATAAAATATATTTAAAGAAACACTGATATAGCTGCAGAATGGGTGAACTTCTGTTCCAGCTTGGCCTAGCAGCTTAAAATAGGAACAGGCTCTTAAGTTCACTGTCTCCTTTTTTTAATTATTATTCTTAAAATTTTTCAAAACTATGAAGCTCCATTCTCAAACAATCTGACATTGCCACTTGAGGTATTTTTCCTTTATGTCTAAAGAAAAGGTGTTGAGGAGGAGTCAGGGTGCGTATTTTTAAGAGCAGAGAAGGAAGAGGGAGATAGCAAATCTCTGGAAAGGGTAAACTTCCTTTCTTAAACTTCATTGTGAGTTTGGAGTATTTGAAGAGTGCCAGCCTCTTCTGGTTCAGGTTTTTGAATTGGGCAATTTCGGGAGTTCTGAGCAGAATAATCCATGTGCAGTAGTGCTCAAATTATCCAGTGTGGGATTTAATCCTGAGATTAAATAAGCGAGCATATTGTGTTGAAATAAATTATTTACTGAGGCATTTGGAACTGAATGTTAAAGATGACAAAAACATCCAGCTGACTGCACCAGCGTGTGCATTAATATTACTCACACCATGTTTTTCTTCTGAGAATCATCCTGCTGTACGCAAATCCCCTGATTCTCCTGAAATGTTAATATTTTTCAAAGTCAGTAATTTAAAAAGTCTGATGGAATCTGGGCGGTTTATTGATCTATGGTTCCTTCACCCTCCTTCCACTTTTTGGAAAGGGCAGGTCTGAAAATGAGAAATGATAGCTTTCGTGTGGAGAGAAACTGGTTTGCATCTCCTGATGCTCTCCTTTTATAAATTTCTTTCCCTTCTAATTCATGTTAACAGTTTGCATATCATGTAGTAGATTGAAAAATCATTCCAGCTTCCAAGCAGTATCCGTCTCAGTAATGCACTGCATCCCACCTCTACATAGTTCTGAAATTTCCTTCCTGTCCTCTAACAGGGTTTTCAAGAATTTTGGTAACCTTATGGACTTCCTTTTCCTGCTTTTTTAAAATTTGATTCTAAGTATTGAGCTGTAGCTTCAAGTATTTCCTGTATTAGCAATCACCTTTCCAGTGTTTGTTTTCTGCATGCAATAAGCCAGGGATCTTAAAGAATGCAATAATAATAAATTTTAAAAATGGTGGGAGTGAGGTTTTTTGCCTGCCTTTCTTTTAGGCTTGGAAGAGAGATACATAACTGAATTTAATTTTGTGAGATGTGGACAGTAGGCAAAATATATTACAGTTTAGAGATGCATTTCTCTCTAGATAATTCAAAAATACTCAAAAACTCATTCTGCTGCTTACAGTTTCCCTGTGGTTTGAAATATGTCCCAAATTTCTCAAGTTCTGTGCAATCTCTTTCACAGAGGAGTGGAAGTGCTCAAACCTGAAGCTGTGGTTGCCTCCTCCCCTCCTTGTAGCCCTCTGTGCTTGAGCCGGGGGTGTCCAAAAGATGTTTCTGACTAATGAAGCACCTTGTGCTCGGGCCAATAGCCTGACTCATGAGTGAGGGATTTCTTCCGTTCCTTGCCTCAGCTTGGACGGTTTTGGAAATCATCTCTGGAAAAGCATTTGTAGTCAGTTTGACATTAGTTTGTATATTGCTTTGTGCATCATGTGTATTATCCTCCTTCAGGGTGCACTAAAGCATGACACAGAGAGGAACACTGGTAAGAACAGCCTATTATTAAGGAAGTGCAAAGTACATGACATCACATTGCCCACTCTTCCATTTCAGGAGCAAGTCCAAATGCGTCTCATCTCCTCTCAAAAAAAGCCACATTAGAGCATCCTTTCTATCATGTGTAGAGCACAATTTAAAGACTCTCTGGTTAACCACTCGAAAGTGCAATCTGCTGCAATTTGGTACTTTTGACTTCATTGCTGAGAAAAGGCTGTGCCATGAATATAAGCTGTTTCAAAGAATGGCCAACGCTGCTGCTGCCCTGTGTGCTCCTGGAGCACTTCAGCCTGGTGGTGGGCCAGAGCCCTCTGGTCACGAATGTTGCAGCCACATTGCTATTTCTGCTAATGATTACAAGAGAGTGTTTGGTGTTGCTTGAGCTTCCAGATTGCACCAGGTTTAGAAAGAGTGTGGTGGCTGTCAAGCTGATGCTTCTGCTTCTAGCTGCTGTGAAACAGCTGACTCCAAGGAGGGGAAGGTTCTGTGCAGTCTGAGGAGCGAGGCCAAAGCCCAGCTGTGATCTGCACCAAAGCTTCTGGTGCTCACCTGGACAGCAGGAGATGTTAGGATGCCTGGTGGAATTTCTGTTACATGATAATGGACACTGTCCCTCCCCACAGTCAGTAAAAGAATTTATAAAGTCATTTAGGAACTTAATAAAGTTCCTTGCAGAAGCATGCAGGTATTTGGGGAATTCCTCTAAACTGAGTTGCTTTGTTCTGTACTAGGAAAATAGGGACAACTAGGCACAGTCTTTCAAGAGCGATAGTTTCAAGATTATTTGCCTTGAATGCCATTATTTGAGCCTAAAGATCATGCTCTTTCTCCTCATCCCTAGAGAACCATTAGTCATTTTTTCTCCAAATGTGTATTGGTTGTAGCATGTCTCAACTGAAACTCCATGTGCCTTTTCTTTAGCCAAGTATCCAAACTGAGGGCCTTCCCAAGGGCCATGCACAGCCAGTTGTGATTCAGTTTGTGTTCTGTACTGCAATTCTGGTGGGGTAGAAGAGGACCCACTGAGTGTGGGTCCTTCAGGAGCAGAAGAGAAGGGCAGTTGTGCCCTCACAGGACTCACGTGTGCCTCATCTGCTCCCTTCTTTTCTTTGGGCACAAGATTTTCAAGAAGTACTGCTTCGGTTGTAGGATTGGAAAGCAGCCAGGACCCATGCCCAAGTGAGCAGTCTGGTAGCAGGAAACAGGTTGTAATCCCTGTAATCTTTGATGTCCCTAGGCTGGTGAGAGCACCCTGGTTTTATTTCTTACTCTGCTTTTAGAAAAAATGGGTGCATATATCTCCCATTAACGTCACCCAAGAGGCTGGTACTGCCTGCGATTCAATTCCGCTTGGAAGAACTGAGTCACAAATCTGAATAATAGCAAAGGGAGCATATTTTTTGGAAGTGTACATTGCTGAAATGTCACCTTCAGTGTGCTGGACTCCAGCCATGCTGTTTTCCCTTCCATAAAGGGCACAAAGGTAGTTAGGATAGAAATTAATTGTGCCAATGCCTTTGGCTATGGGTATTGAACTTACTGCGCATAGACAGCGCGTCATGGAGGCTTTCTATAGTCTTGTGGCCTCTCTTTGCAATAAAATGTAGTGAGTCTATCAGTGAAGGAAAGTGGATATGAAGTATACTCATGTTGCAATAAGGGCAAATCTGGAGAGAGCGAAAGAATTTATAAAGTCAGTTAGGTCTGTTCTTTAGAGTGCAACGTAGTGGGTGAGAAACAGAAGAATGGACCCCTGTTCCCCAGGCCTTTTGTGAAATACCAGTTTGAGGAAGGGAGTCTCTTAAAAACTACCTGCTTTGTTCATGAAGAAAATGTTTAAAATGTTTAAAGCAATAGTTGGAAAATATAAACTACAAAATCTATTTACAAAGAAAACCCCACCTCTCTAATGCTTTTGCAACCTCTGTTGGGAAATATGATATTTATAGCTGTCAGTGTTAATTGTCTCTGTGGTCATCCAACCCAGTCAGACAGATGAGGATAGTCATGATGCTGATGGCAAGCTGAATAACTTGCTCAAAGGCCTTGGAGATCATGAGGGAACTATGAGGGCTGTACTCATCTTTTTTTTTGTTGTTTTTTCTTAAAATACTGCTCTACAAAAGGAAAAGGAGTAGAATAGCATAAGGCTGAATTAAACAATATGAGGAAAGAGAAGAGGTTATACAAAGTTGAAGAAGCAAGGGGATATGGTTTAGAAAAACACTGAGATAATGAAAGATAATATATAGATGAAGTAACAGTTACACTTTTTCCTCCCCCTAAAAGCTTGCCTTGTGGGCTCCTTTGGGAAAATAGAAGTTGACGTCTGCTTACTTTGGATGGCTTAGTTGGAAAAACAAGTGAGATGGTGTGTATGAGACATCATCTTTGTAGGCCTGTTGCAGTACTGATATGCATGATAAGTTATAAAAGATAGAGGAGGTTACAGTGACCCAACTCTTCTTTATCAAGCAAGAGTGAGGAAGAGGATTTTGGTTTTTATAAGCCCATTCTAGCACTGATTGTTGTTGCATGTTGTTATTACCTTTTATTTTTTACAATTAATAAGCTAATGTATTTCTTGGACATGCTGTGGGTAGAAGCAGTATCAAGTGCATTTAAACTGCAGCAAGTATTTAGAGTATTTATTGAGAACATTTTCAAGAGTAAGGGTAGTGAGCCCATGAGATCCCCAGGCTTGGCTTTTAGCCTCTCTCGCTGGTGTTCCCAAGGGAGAGGTTGGGCAAGCATCTTTTGGAAGGTGCCTTGGCACAGTTGTTCCTGCTTTTAGGATGGGAGATGACTTCTTTCCTTTTCAGCCCAATTTTCTGATTCTGTGAAGCTGTTTAGAAAAACACCGGATGTGGGAAAGTGCACAATATAATCCTCTGTGATCTGAGTAGTTTCCACGAACTTCCATCAGGTTCCTGTGCACTCTGGTTCTGCACAGATTCTGCCCTAGGTTGGACAGCAAGCATCTGGATCAGGGTCCTACATAGAAGTGTAGGTTCCTAAGCATATTTTTCAGTATGTTTGTTAATTATATCTACCTCTAAAATATGAATATGTGTACTTTAGTATCTTTTATCTTTTTTACATAGCGTGGAATTCAAGGAAACATATACTTAAGACTTGAAACCTATAAAGATATCTGAAAGCTTTTTTTCATGTAAGACCTTCTTTAAAAGCATTTCTTTTATTCTTTAGACTAATTTTCCTCCTTTAATTTATTCTCACAGTAGAATAAAGACATATTTGATGTAAATAAGTAATAAGTACGGGGAAGAGTGTACAGAAAAAAAGGATAAAAAGTAGAGAAAACAAGAGTTCAGCTTTTCATAGGTTTTCAGAAGTCTTTGGGTGCTTGCCAGAAGTGCTGGCTCTAATCCAATGTGCTTTTATTGGCATATATGAACAAATTATCCAGGACACAGCTATTTTTCTTACTGTAGTAAAAACAGGGACTCTGAATGGAGGCTTTGTGTAGGACAAATATTTTTCCTTTGAAAATGGGTACAAGTTTAAAGTTTATCTAATGTGCCTTCTGGAAAAGGAAAAATTATCCTTCTCATTCTCAAGAAATAGAAAATATATAGCAGTATAGGCAACACTGCTCTATAAACAAAGTTAAATCATTGGTGAGTAGCTGCTGAAGTTTTTTAATGAACAAGATTCCGTAGTTGCCTACAGTATGTGAGAGAGAGCTCAACTTATAAGGACATGGATAGGACAGGGGGGAATGGTTTTAAATTAAAGGAGGGGAGATTCAGATTTGATGTGGGGGGAAAGTTTTTACTGAGAGAGTGGTGAGGTGCTGCAGTAGACTGCCCAAAGAGGCTGTGGATGCCCTGGAGGTGTTTAAGGCCAGATTGGATTGGGCCCTTAGCAACCTGATCTAGTACTTGACCTATGGGCTGGCAACTCTGCCTATGACATAAGGGTTGGAACTTGATGATCCTTGAGGACCCTTCCAATCCAAGCCATTCTGTGATTCTATGATTCTATGATTCTATATACATAGACATGTAAAACACATATATGAAGGTATATTTGTCCATGAGTGTAACCAGGAGGAGAAGGATCTTATGGGAAATAGTGCTCAAGATAGCATTAATTGTTTTAAGGACTGTATTAATGAGTAATCTTTGCTATCTCCATTGAAAGTGTAACTCACTTTGCAGTGGTATCATAACTATGAAAGTCAAGCAGTTTGTGAAGTCTGACAGTTCCATTTGGTAACATGTATTAGAAGTACCAAGTCAAAATGTGCTTTTCTGGGAGTGAGGAGGGAAAAAAAAGTGCAGCCAACCTATAGTGACTCATCTTGAAAATGAGATTATTTAATTCTTTCTTAGCTCCACAGGAGGCTAACCATATATGTGAAAAAAAGTATGAGTATTTCTTATATCATGTTAACATCACTGGAGTCAGTTCTAGAACAGTTCTAGAAGTGCATGGAAATCAGTGGTGCACTCTGATTTCCCCAACTTATCCCTTTGTGTCTCTAGGTGGGAAAAGATCAAAAAGCATTAACACATATGGCTTATGTAGCCTCTTCCCTTTCTGTTCTCCACCTTGCCACAAATTCTGTTGAACACATGCTTCTTTCTAATATAAAATGTAAGTGGAGAACAGTAATTTCATCTTCTGGAAGATTTTTTGAAAGTTGGCTTCCTTCAAGACCTTTGGAAACTTTCTGAAAAATAGAGCTCCCCTGAGGTTTCCTGGGAGCAGGGTGTTATTAGGCCCCAGTCCCAGACTGAGGTTTCCATTGGGAACCTAGCTGACATCAGTAAAAACATTTTGACTTTGGAAATGCCTCAGAAAAATGTTTTCAATTCAGTGAATCAGCAAATTGGAATAAAATAACTGGCTGCAGTCTTTTTGGATTGCTTTCTTGTGATGCCTTGTTAAATTTGACATGGCAACCAGCAACGACAAATTTCTGGACAGATTTTATTGTGGCATGTGAAAATTCAAGCTCCACAATTATTGGAAATTTGAGCCAAATCCATTTTGTGCTGATTATAATTGGACTTTTAAAATGATTTCTAGTGTGGTCATTTTTAGTTGCTGAATGTTTACTGCAACCCTAGTGAGTGATTAGAGGTAAGGGCATTGAAATTTACGAAACCAACGAACAAAAATCTCCTTAATTTGTCTTCTAAAAATCAAATCTGTAGCTCAGGACATCAGAGGCTTTTGTGGATGTGAATTTCCAAATAATCTGTTAATTGATTTGAAAATGAACTCTTTTTTTCTGTACTCAATCAGGTAATTGAAAAAATGATCATCAACAGATGAATATGTTTTCATTTCTGAAATGCATGTGGGGCAAGAGCTTTGCCCAAACTGCTGGAGGATAAAGTTGTATCTGGGTAGTGAGAAATAAATAACTGAAATTAGGAAAACCAGAGGCACAAAATGCCAAGTTTAAATTGCTTTTCTTCCCACAAGTTGTAGAATCTGTTTTCGTTCAGTCTTACTTGGTTTCATGCTACCAAGGCTGAGTAATGAGCGTATGCTATCAATTCAGTGGTGGGCTGTGACTTCATGCAGCTGTGACCTCAGTTCAGCACGTTCTTGTGCACTTGATGACTTTCTACTACTTAATTGTTTCCCCGGTGTGGACCAGTCAGCTATGCTTAGATTTTTAAGATAGTACCTTTTGTTTGCTCACTGAATTACAGTATTGTCTCTTTGGATTACGTGCAGATTAATGCAAACAAATGTGGATGTTCAAGATTTTTTATTGACCCAAATAAGCCCCTCCAGCTGATGTTTGGGTGCAGGTGAGGCATTGCGTGTCTCAAAGTGCTGAGAGCTGCGTAGGCTGCCTCAAAGTCAAACATCTTACTGCACATAGTCATATGCCTGCTTTTAACCCTCCATTAGGAGAAGCTGTCCTTGAAGTTTGTTGTTGCAGATTCTTGGTTCAGAATGGAAAGCCTCAGAGAAATGCTGCGTGGTATAGAGGTTCTGACTGCTTGGCTTCACAGTTCTGTATAACTGAACAAACTGCATGACTCTTTTCATATCTCTACGCTACTCCTCACTGCTGTGGGTGGGAACTGATGCTATATTATTACCCTAGAGGGTGTCTAGAGCGTATTTGAATTAGGAGGAGAAAAAAAGAAAAAGTGATATTTCCTTGAAAAACATGTTTTTCCAGTGCATACTTTCCAGTAACAACAAAATCTTATTGTATGTTTATTGTATTAAATTGAACATCCCAGTCAGCTCACTCGTCTCTCCAGTGTGACAGCAGTATGGATTCTTTGTTTTTTTCCAGATAGGAACATTGAACAGGTTTTATAAAAGTCCATGTTAGGTCTTAAAATAGCTTCTAGTGAAACTTGTTCTCCATTTCTCTTTAAAAATTAATTTTGCTTTCTTCTGCCTTTTCTCTTTACTGCCTTATTCTCAAAGTCCCCACCATTTTCTTTTTGTTGTTACCTTGCCATTATGGACACTGTGTGTCTAGTCCACTTTTCATGATGTTTTCCACTAATAATGAAAAATACAGGAGATAATGCTCAGTCCAGTGACTGGATGGCAGTTGAGATAGAAACTTCTATGAGCAGCATAAAATACTTGAGGAATATTTAAAATTACTTCTGAGAATATGATAACTCTCCTAACTGAATTTTAACATTTCTTGTTTAAACCCCAGATGTTGTGATGGTGGTTATTGTTTTAAATTATCTTATCTAAAGCCATGAGCTCTTGCATATCAGCTTTGTGAAGGTTTACTTGCTACCTTGATTACACATTACTTGATCTAGGTGAAACAAAAGGCCTTTTTTAACTGGGAAGGCTGAGGAGTTAATCAGAATTTTTGTTGTTGTTGTTTTTGTTTATTTTAATATTTTGTTTAATTTTTATTTTGTTTTAGATTTTTGTTTGTTCTAAAATAAAATCTGTTAAGTTTGCAAGTAAGATGTGATATGTGGTTATTCCAGTTTCATCTGGTTAACTTGGAACAGTAAGTAGTAATTTAAGCATGTTGGGAGTTCATTCATTTCTTAGCTAGATTAAGATGAAAATTTTATCTTAAACAACAACAGACAACACTTCAAGCCATTTTCATGTTTTTTTCATATATCTTTGCTGTTTTTACAGTATGTCTTAATTTTGGATTTTTTTTTTAATTCTTATAATTTCTTAACATTTGTACAATACATAGATGCAAGAAAATATTCAGACAACAGTATTATAACGTTTATAAGCTCTCCTTCTGCAGGTCAGATTGACGGTTTGCTGATGGCACGCTGCAAACCAGTGTTCAAATTAATGTCTGTAGTGCCCTCTTTTGAAAGCTGATGATCTAGTTTGTAGTCTTCTGTCACAAGGAGTAGAGGGAGATAATGAAAAAAAGTCAGTGTGATGAAATATAAAACTATATTTAGTTATTTATTTATTAAATGGTACGTTATAGTTACATTTTTCTGCCTCCTCCTATAAAGTACTTCATGAACCATAGACACCTTCCTTTTTAGATTCTTCTTCTGTATCCACGGTGCTTGTTGCATTTGTTGTTGTTGTTTTTTAACATATTTTGGTTTTGTGTGTGTGGTGCTTTCTGATTGTTTTTTGTTTTGCACAAGATGCTACTCTTCCAATTGTCTGACACTTTCTGTAAGACCTGCATAATTATCCTGAATTTGCTAACTAATACTCATCGCGCTTTAGATGGGCTGGTTAATTCTCTAATTATAAATAGCAGTGAGTGGTGGCTTTAATGCTGGCATATTTATTAACGCTCCTTTGTTACAACAGGGATTTTAAGCCTTTGCAGCTTTTGTATCTCTAAAGCTGTAAAGTATCTGTTCTATTTTCTTTCAGTATGACTAATCATAAATCATAGCCCAGGCCTGAGAGAAATGAATGGAAATAGGTTACAGTGCCTGAATAAGAACCTGTTTGCAACCAGGTTCTCTATTAGTGTGTCAATAAAAAGAGCCAGATCTGTGAGCAGGATCTCTCTGAAGGTTATTCATTCAGTTCTTTCTCTTGAGCTCCATACTTCTCCCCTTCCTCCAAATAAAAGATCCCTATCTTAATTTATTGTTGGAGTGTTTCCTTAACAGTAAATCACTGTAAGATGTCTTAACAACAGAAGTAAAATTGAAGGGGCACTTTTTTATCTTGTTAGTTTTCCCAGCAGAAAACTTCTAGCTAACAGTGCTTCTTCTGAAGACTAGTCTTGCATTAACATACGCTGTCTTCAGCGTTGACTGATGATTTTGTCTCTGAATTTTCTTAATAAATGTATCTTGCCTATCCTGCTAAGAAGACTAGTTGTGATAAATTTAGCATAGTCCTACTGAAGGATGGAAGGAAAATGCTAAATCGAAGAAAGTGTGTATAAAAACAAATGCAGTGAAAAAGTGGTGTTGATTGAACTCTTCTGCTGCCCTGTTCTTAGGGCGTGAATGCATTTGTAAATCTCTCCTTGGTAGTGCTATGTCCTGTCACACACAGTTGTCTCATTCCTGGTTAGAGTGATAATCATTCACCTTTATTGAAATGCTCCCACTCCACTGTTCCCTGTTATGAAGGAGCCAAAGAGAAGACCTGAAAGTAACAGTATTTTCAAAATGACTGTATTGTGGATATTGAGCTTAGCATATTTTCTTCTAGTTCTGGCACTCAGACATATCAGAGTACCCATTCTCTTCTCAACAACCTTCAGCTTCTCCCCTTTCCACCCATCATTAACAAGGGGTGCCTTAAAAGGCAGACTAGTGGTGAAAGAAGACTAAGTCTTTTGGCTTGAAATTGCATCACTTTGAAGTCTTTGTGTGATTTTTGCCATCGTCTTTTTAAATGTGCTTTGGATACTCAAATCACAGAATCACAGAAGGACCAGGGTTGGAAGGGACCTCAAGGATCATGAATCTCCAACCCCCTGCCACACGCAGGGCCACCAACCTCCTCGTTTAATGCTAGACCAAGCTGCCCAGGGCCCCATCCAATCTGGCCTTGAACATCTCTAGGGATGGGGCATCCACAACCTCTCTGGGCAGCCTGTTCCAGTACCTCACCACTCTCTCTGTAAAGAATTTCCCTCTGACGTCCAACCTAAATCTTCCCTCCCTCAACTTAAAACCATTTCCCCTCATCCTGCTGTTATCTACCCTTTCAACAAGTTGATTCCCCTCCTGTTTGTAGGCTCCCTTTAGGTATTGAAATGCTGCGATGAGGTCACCCCGCAGCCTTCTTTTCTCCAGGCTGAACAAGCCCAGCTCCCTCAGCCTGTCCTCATAGGGGAGGTGCTCCAGTCCCCGATCATCTTTGTGGCCCTCCTCTGGACCCTCTCCAACAGTTCCCTGTCTTTCTTGTACTGGGGGCTCCAGACTTGGACACAGTACTCCAGATGGGGCCTCACAAGAGCAGAGTAGAGGGGAACAATCACCTCCCTGTCCCTGTTGGCCACCTCTCTTTTGATAGAGCCCAGGATCCCATTTGCCTTGTGAGCCACGAGGGCACACTGCTGGCTCATATTACGTTTTTCATCCATCAAGACCCCCAGGTCCTTCTCCACAGGGTTGCTCTCAAGGACCAGTCCTTCCAGTCTGTAGGGATGCCTGAGATTCCTCTGGCCCAAGTGCAGAACTCTGCACTTTGCCGTGTTGAACCTCATCAGGTTCACCTGGGCTCACCTTTCTAGCCTCTTGAGGTCCCTCTGAATGGCATCCCTTCCTTCAACTGTGTTGACCGCACTGCTCAGCTTGGTGTCGTCAGCAAACTTGCTGAGGGTGCACTCAATTCCATCATCGATGTCATTGATAAAGATGTTAAAGAGCACCAGTCCCAAGACAGATCCCTGGGGGACGCCGCTCGTTACCAGCCTCCACCTGGACTTAGAGCCATTGATGACCACCCTCTGTCTTCGGCCTTTCAACCAGTTTCTTATCCATCGAGTGGTCCACCCATCAAATCCACATCCCTCCAGTTTGGAGTTAAGGATGTGGTGGGGGACCATGTCAAAGGCCTTGCTCAAGTCCAGATAAATGACATCGGTTGCCTTTCCCTTGTCCACCAATGCCATCACTCCATCATAAAAGGCCTCCAGATTGGGCAAGCATGACCTTCCTTTGGTGAAGCCGTGCTGGCTGTCATGGATCACACACCCTTTCCTCATGTGATCAAGGATGTCATCCAGGATGATCTGTTCCATGATCTTCCCAGGCACAGAGGTGAGACTCACTGGCCTGTAGTTCCCGGGGTCCTCCTTGCTCCCTTTCTTGTAAATGGGAGTGATGTGACCCTTTCTCCAGTCATCAGGGAACTCACCTGACAGCCACGACTTTTCAAATGTGATGGAGAGCGGCTCGGCAACCACCTCAGCCAGCTCCTTCAGAACCCTGGGATGCACGCCATTCGGCCCCACAGACTTGTACACATTCAGTCTCATGAGGCGGTCTCAGACCTGCTCTGTCCTCACAGCGGGGGAGATTTACCACCCCAGTCCCCACCCAGAGATGTAGGGACGCAGGGCTCAGGGGCGGGAGAAGTACTGGAATCCTGGCCGCCAGTGAAGACTGAGGCAAAGAACTCGTTCAGTACCTCAGCCTTCTCTTCATCTGTTGAAGCCAGTTCTCCTTTTACATTTACCAAAGGAGGTACACTCGCTTTGGCCTGTCTCTTCTGGCCAATGTACCTGTAGAAAGTCTTCCTATTGTTTTTCACGTCCCTCGCCAAGTTCAGTTCCGCCTGCACCTTGGCTTTCCTGATCCCACATCTGCAAGTCCAGACGGCATCCCTGTATTCTTCCCAGGTGACGCACCCTTGTTTCCAGAGCTTGTATGCACCTTTCTTCGCCCTCAGCATGCCCAGCAGGTCCTTACTGAGCCACGCCAGCTTCCTACCTCCTCTTCCGTCTTTCTTGTTCAGAGGGACAGAGAGTTCTTGCGCACTCAGGAAGGCATCCTTGAAGAGTAACAGCTCTCCTCAACATTTTTGTTTTTAAAGAAAGCATCCCAGGGGATCTCGGCCAACATTGAACAGCTTAAAGTTTTCTCTCCCAAAGTTCAGGGTCCTGACACCACTCTTCACCAGGCCCACATCCCTCGAAATCACAAACTCGACCAGAGCGTGGTCACTGCAACCCAGGCTGCCTCCAACATTAACACCATTAATGATTTCCTCCGCATTGGTGAGCAGCAGGTCCAGCAAAGCTTCACCTCTGGTCGGTCTGTCCAACACCTGGACCAGAAGGTTATCGTCAACACATTCCAGGAGCCTCCTAGACGTCTTGCAACTTGCCATGTGGTCTATCCAGGAGGTATCTGGATGGTTGAAGTCCCCCATCAGGACAAGAGCCTGTGAGCACAAAGCCTCCTGCATCTGAAGCAAGAAAGCCTTGTCAACAGTCTCCCCTTGATCAGGTGGCCTGTAGTATACTCCTATCACCAGCTGGCCTTTGTTAGACCCATCCCTAATTCTAGCCCATAGGCTCTCAACCTGATCCTGACTGTTACTCAGAGGAAGCTCCTCACAATCTATCCACTCTTTGACACAGAGGGCATCTCCTCCACCTTCCTACCTAGCCTATTTCTTCTAAAGAGCCGGTAGCCCTCAATGGTGGTATTCCAGTTGTGGGAATCATCCCACCATGTATAAAGGCACTTCAGCTGAGCTTTCCGTCTCACCGCCTTTATACATGATCTAGGTTCCCCTAGAACAGCAGCAAATCCCCTTAATAGAAAATGGAAAACAAGATACTATGAAGCTGCTGCCAGCCCAAAGACATGTGGTTTGTCTCTGAGAAATTCTGATAGCAATGTGCAGAGGGTGGAAAATGCACACTGATCTTTTCTGAAGTGAAGCCTACTTATATACGTGTACATCTTGATGTTTATCTTGACACAAGATGCTGAACAGAGTGCAGAAGGCATGTTTGCTCTTGGTTGTTATCTGAAACAAGTCCTGAGGCAGAGAGCAGTGCCAGCATTTCATTTGAGTCTGTCTGTGACTTCCATTTGTAAAATCTGTGGTTGGAGAACAGCGTAGAGAGAAAGAAAATAGATGCAAGACAAGACACAGGAATATAAAAAGATAAGAAATAGCCAAAGAAATGACTTCCATGAGGAGAAGCAAGTGAGTTAAAAATACGAATGGTTCAAAATTTATCATGGGGGGTAACATGGAAAGTGCAAATGGGTTTGAAGCGGGTGAGTTCAAGAAGAAACAGGTAAAATATAAGAAATTAAAAGCAAGAACGGCTGCACTGAGTGCAGTGGTATAGCAATGCTAGGCATTGTTATTCAAGCTGCCATGAGTTACTGGGTAGCGTGGAATCGTCTGTCTTTTGTGGAGGTTGCTTTTGTTGTTCCATAATTCTTTAGGGGGGAAGGAGTGGAGAGACAGTGTCCTTTTCTGACATTGATACAATGTGAGATCTGCTGCAGCTAGGGGTTACCTTGTAATGTCCACTTGTTTTTGTTTAGGCTGGAGTTACAGTTTGTGCTTGTTATCTGGCTGAGGAAGAATTCTGTGTTTTTGAGGGCCTGTGATAACAATGACTTGTTACTAATAACATTTTCTTACTTGGTAGATAATTACTCTTTCAGCCATTCTCGGCTTTCCTCTTCCTTCCCACGCATCCTCCTCTCCTTCACCCTCCCTGCTCTCTGCATCATTTCTAAAAACCCTGCACCATTGAACTGCTTCTTTTTTTTCCCATATGATCTTGTGATCCATTACTAGGTAGGACTGATTGATTGAGGATGAGTGGAAAAGAGCTCCGTTGTCTCCTATATCTCATTTTTTGTAATTAGTTCTGCCATTCTAGAAAAGGGGCTTTTAAATAAATTGAGCAATTTTGCTACCTTCCAATTCCTCCTTGGAAATTTAATGGCAGAACATGTGAGCTTCCTATGTGTCAGCTTGCTCTTGCACACAAATTCTATTGCCTTCATTAGGATGCTGTGCTGTAAGGTGGAGAAGGCAAGGAGTATTTTAGTATTTGTGCATATTTCTTATGAATATTTATGAAATCATCTCATATAGCAGTGCAGTACTCCCTATATTTGGCGACAGACCACCTGTATCTCTTAACTGAAGAACTAAAGTACATCGTTCTCCGAAATGATTTATCATTTACAAAAGCCAGACCTTTGTCATTTATGTTCCTGCTTAATATTCATGAGTCCTGCCGAAAACAAAGCTTATGGTGGCAGTAAAGTTCTGGATGGATTCTTTTTGTTCAGTTGCAGATCCTGGCAGAAAATTATTTAGTATTCTTTTGTTTTTGTTTTGTATGAAGGAATTTCCTATTTTCTTAAGACATTGGTTTTTATATCAGTATAGTTTACTTTTATATAAATATTGTAACACGTAACACTACATCTTGTTATTTTCAGTTTCATGGTTACTCTTTTCTTTTTACATTCCTCTTTAGTTTTCTTGTTTCAAAATATTTACAGTTCAGAGCAGGCCTTATTTTTTTTCAAGAGTCTGAGAAAGGCATGACCATGCTTGGATATACTAACAAGTAAACTGTTGATACTTCAGGTCTACTTAAAGAGGATTTCTACAGTTAATTACGAAGGATGTTTATCTTAAAGTTCGCAGCATTGGCGTATGTTACTGTGAACTGCTGGGCTGAGGTGAAAGGGAAGAATAAGGAGGAAGCAGAGTTTATTAATAGACTCCTGGATGACGAAGGCTTAGCAGTGTGTGCTGGTTGACTTTTGCTGTGGGACTGGTTGTAACAGTTGAAAGAGAATTTGGGATGAAAAACACAGCAAAGAAAGCTGTGCAGGTGCACTACGCATTCTGTTATGCTTTTATGCTTTTGTCTTCTGTCTTAATAAATCACTTAATAAAATTTTGGTGTGTTTTCCTAAAGCAGTTTTACAGAAATATTTAGGCTAAAAGAGATAAAATAGCCTGGTAATCTATATAGTTCTCAGTACTGCTCATTTCCCAAAATAATGTCTTTAAAGAGTTAAATTTTATTCATTCAGGAGCTTTCCTGAACAAAGTTATGGGAAATAAAGACTGAGGTATTGTACTACCAGAGTAGTAGTCTTGACATTTCATAAGTGTTTAATTTCTTTTACTGGGAGATGGGAAATATTGTTGGCTTTACACAAATCAAAAAGTGAGTGTCATTTTGTTTGCAAATCAGCTGGAATTCCATAAAGCTTTTGTGCTTAGCGTACTTAGCAGAACATTGTTCTTTTTTTTTTGTTTGTTTGGTTTGATTTGGTTTGTTGTTTGAGAAAGACACAACTTCTAACTTCAGTTTTTCAGTATCACTTGATCCCAGTTGTAATTTTAAAGCTTTTATTCATCAGTGCTGAGTGGTGTTACACCTTATTGTTGACAAGTATTTAGCCAAGATGTGTTTTCTTCTAATGTGAAAAATCTGTTTTTCGAGTTCATTGTTGCTTTAAAACTTGTAGTGTGCTATGCTAATTTCAAAGGCTGAAGCTTTGAGTTCTGTTATTACATTTCTTCTACTTAAAAAGTTTCACTACTATCCTAAAGTGGAGTACAACTAGCAAACTTAGTGTGTTGCAGATTAAGAAAAATTAGTTTGTCAGAGGAACAAAGCCATTCTAAGTCTAAAAAAAAGTAGTGTTTTTTTTTTTTTTCCCCAGATATTGTTTTAAGATGAGTAGTTGAGGAATTTGTGATTTGAAAAATCACAGCTTATAAAGCGATCTAGAGAATGGAGTAAGAGTTATCTTAATAAAAGTATATGTGGAAAGTATGTGAAATTGGAGATACTGAAAAGAAATGGACATAATTTGTGTAAGATTTAGGACTTGATCACTCTTAGGAAGGTAATCCAAGTGCAAATTGTTAAACAGTGTATTAAAGTTGAAAAATTTTTGCAGGTGATAAGAATTAATAGCCATTTAATGGCAGCATGACTTAAACAACAGCAATCCAAAGAGCTCTGGCCTGTCAATTTTCTGAAATGGAACAAGGAGTGCACAATGATCTGGAACATCCTGCTGAAAAAATCAGTATTTGTATTCTTTTAAATCATGGGACAAGTCCAGGATGCTTCCAAAAGGTTATAATTGCTAATAAAATGGACAGCACTGAGCATGGAGAATGTTTTATTCTAAACAGCTAGTAAGTACTGCATTCTATGAACAGTAGCTTGGATCAGCCAAGCACACCATCATGTTGGTTATGTGATATGTTCTTTTCAACTTGCAGGAGAAATGAAAGCAAGCTGTGTATCTGTCAACAAAAATGTTTTGCAAAAAGCAATCAAAAGTTTAAAGGTAGGGGTGAAGGGGGAGGAGAGGGTTTCTAAGCTAAAATGTGCTTGCTACCGAAGAAGTACCATACTTCCCCATGACAACATTTGGCACGCCATCAGTATGGCTCAGTTCTGGCTACCTTTCCTACCTGCATCTCAGGTAGACCATGTCAGGTGAGAAAGATATAGAAATGATTCCATGCTGAGTGCAGAAGACCAAAGAAGCTTCCTAAGTCTCTTGAAATCACAGAAGTCTTTGAGCTGGGAACAGAATTTGATTTGGATTTGTATTTCTGCGTGAAAGAGGAAAGCAGCAGAGCACATAGATACAAAATATACTATGCATTGTAGGCCAGTTGGCTGCTTATTCTTTGTAATCCAAGAAGAGAACTGTTATAGTAAGGCAGTAGGCTGACAGTGATTCAGAACATAAGCTGATTGTAAAATGGCTTTAGTACAACAAAGCAGGTTGTGCTCACATTTGGAAATGGAGTGTCTTTCGGATACATGCTTTATCTGACATACTTTAGACTGTTTTGCAGAGTTAAAATTCTATTTCATGACTGAATTATGTTCTCCTGAAGGACCTTGATAAACTCTAAAGGTGGGTCCATATGAACCTAATGAAGTTTAACAAAGCCAAGTGCAAAATTTTTCACTTGGGTTGAGGTAATCCCAGATATGTATAGAGTCTGGGAGAAGAACTCCTTGAGAGTAGCTCTGCTGAGAAGGACTTAGAGGTTCTGGTAGATTAGAAAACTTAACATGAGCCAGCAGTGTCTGCTTGCAGCCTGCAGGACCAGCGGTATCCTGGGTTCCATTAGAAGAGGAGGGAGGCCAGCAGGGAAGGAGAGCGGATTGTACCCCTCTATTCTGCATTCATGAGGACCCATCTGGAGTACTGCGTCCAAGTCCAGGGATCCCAACTCAGGAAAGATTTGGAGCTTTTGGAGAGGACCCAGAGGAGAGCTATGAAGATGATCTAAGGGCTGGAGCACTTCTCCTATGAAGGAACTGGGCTTGTTCAGCCTAGAGAAGAGAAGGCTGTGGAGAGAGCTCATTGTGGCCTTCCAGTATTTAAAGGGAGTTTTTAAACATTGGGGAAATCAACTTTTACACGGGTAGAAAGTGATAGGACAAGGGGAAATGGTTTAAAACTAAAGGAAGGGAGATTTAGATTAGATGTCAGGAGGAAGGCTTTTTTTTACTAAGAGAGTAGTAAGGTGCTGGAACAGACTGCCCAGAGAGGCTGTGGATGCCCCATCCCTGGAGGTGTTTAAGGCCAGGTTGGATGGAGCCCTGGGCAATCTGATCTAGGACTTGATCTAGCAGTTGGCAGACCTGTCTATGGCAGGGGGATTGGAACTTGATATTCCTTGAGCTTCCTTCCAACTCAAGCCATTCTGTGATTGTATATATATATATATAGACAAATACACACATATCTGAAAGTGTATTAGCCCATTATAAATTTAAATACTTACTTGTTAACTGTAATATGAAAATCGCTTTCCAAAGTCAATTTTAACTTCAATGGGCATGATATTTAAGCAAGAAAGTGTTCCTCTAACTGTTCCATCATAGCTTTTTCAGAACTACTGTTACATGAGAGTTTTCTTTTGGCATACCAACTTTTCAGGAAATTATGTGCTGCTTAAGGAAAAAAAAAAAGAAAGGAAAGGGTTTATTTCAGTCCCAGAATAGCTACCCAAGTTTCCTTTTATATTAACAGGTGTGTTTTGCTTTGATAATGCTTCTAACAATTCGTCTGATACATTTTATAGATGTAAAAAGCATCAAAATATCATTTCAAAAGTTGTATTCAGATAAATGAATTGTGGATGAAAGTCAAGCATGCTTGATTATTAAAGTTACCATTTGGAACATCTTGTTCACTTCTGAAGCAGATGTTGTTCTCTGTTTAGTCAGCCTTTTATTTGAAAAGTTATTCCTAAAGACTGCTGTAATGGCTAAATTTACCAAATTATTTGAAGAAAAAGTTATCAAATTACAAGTGGGGGAGAAGCTTTGTAATAGGTCTTTAAGGCTTCAGTGCAATAAAAATAATAACAATTGAATTTGTTGATGCAATTGGTCCCAGATTTCAACCATAATTTTCTCATTAGGTTTGGATTACATCTGTATTAAACCTTCATCTCTTTAGAGACTTCAATTTATTTACTGCTGTTTCTTTTGCAGATCATTTCCCTCAGTAAGTGACGATAAGAATGAATGGCCATATATCAAATACCCCTCCTGGTGGCTATGGAAGTTATTCTCCTCAAATCAAGTAAGTTTATGCCTTTGATTTTCCTTCTGTGGACAGAAAAATATTTTGTATTTTTTCCTTATGCTTTCATTTTGAGTAGAGCTATGATTATTAGAGCTCAATAGAATAACACAAATGCGGTTTCTCTAAAAGAGCATGCAGCTTCCAAATTAATAAATAATATCTGACTGATTTTTGTATTAGTGGAAGAGTAAAGCTATATTACTGGGTGATGTCATCTGGCACAGAAAAATAAATTGCTGTAGACACAATACAATTATGACATGACACAGAGATGTCTTCATGTGACTGAGATGTTTAAGAGTAGCTGTGAGTGAAAATATTCTTGTGCCTCGAGGATGAGGCTGCCCTTTCCATCTGTGAGGAAATATAATTTCCCAGAAACAGAACTGAGCAACCATTGCTTTCCTTGGAAGTGTTGCCTTTTTTGAGATAGGAAGATGTTGCCTGTGTCAGAAGTGTGGCACTAGGCTCATTCACACTGTTAATGAGAATTGGCCTAATCTAATGCAAAAGTTTTTACGTGACTCATTATTGTTGTTATGCTAGAAGAAAGTTGGATCGTCTTTCCATTTGTTGTAGGCAATGATATTCCTTTTACTTCTTTTATGAAAAGCACTTGAAACTGTTAAAAACACCACTTGTGTACATAAGCAGGAGGCAAAATGCTACCAAGTCTTTGGCATTATTGTTACTTGATAGTAATCAGTGTTACTTACATTATGGGAGTATTTATATGTATGTCACAGCCCCCACTGTGTGTGATGTTGTTAACAAGAAATAGCACAGGAGGGCTTCTAACCCAAGTGAAGGATGCTTCATTATATTCATGATGTAGAACCAGTATCCAGTAGCATCTCCTTTGTTGCAAACACTGTAGGTATGTGTAGCCCTATGGAAGGGGAAAGTTTTATTCTGTGTCCATGTTTTTGTAGAAATTACATTCATACAGAAGTTAACCTGAAATTTTTCCTCCCAGTGGCTATGGCTCACCAACATTTGCTCAGGCAGAGAGGGAGCAGAATTCCAGAACAAGTGCAAAGGCTCTTTATGGTAAGGTGGCAGAAAGTTTCTGAATTTCTATGTTAGAATTGTTATTTAAATGTTGATTGTGATGTCTTTGTATATATTTTATTTAGATATTTTATATATGTATGTATAAAAAACTGAAATTGGGTATGTAAATGTTTATAGATAAGTACATTGTTATATATCTATTAATTTCTATTAACAAAAATGAAATTACTAGAGGATTTTATTGTTATTGAAACTAATGTGGCTGGTTATGAAATATTTTTGCCTCTTTCTTAGCAGAAAACTCCCACCTGCTAACTTTTAAGGCAGCAACATTTAAGGCATTTGTCAGAAAACTAAGAGTGATAAGGAAAAGGCACTCAAGGATCTAGCTGTGCTATACGTTTGATCCATGCTTTGTGTCTCCCTCTCCTTGCCCAACTTTATGCTCAGTTAGGAGAAAGGGAATTTACAATAGTATTACTATTATTTGACACAAGGATTTCGAGGAGCTTATATTTGGTGTAACAGATATGAAGTCCTACTTGGCCTGCTATTTTTGACAGGTTTTGTAACTGTCAAATGTGCTGTTATTTAGAAATGCCTGAAGTCTGTACTTACCAACTGGGGATGCTAGTATTTTTCTGAGAATGGAAAAATAAAGTTTGTAGTGAAAATGAAGTCCTGTATTGGACCCCTCACACCTCAGACAGCTTTTAGGGAAAAAAAATTCACTCAGAGGATGGTGAGGCACTGGCACAGGCTGCCCAGAGAGGTTGTGGATGCCCATCCCTGGAGGCATTCAAGGTCAGGCTGGATGGGGCCTTGGGCAGCCTGAGCTATTGGGTGGGAACTCTGCCTTCAACATGAGAGGTTGGAACTGGATGATTTTTAAGATCCCTTCCAACCCAAACCATTCCATGATTTCCCTTGTTGAATTTAACACCCCTTCCCCAGGGTAAGAAACCAGAAAGCTGCATCTAGTAATTGCAACATCCCTATTGGTAATTAGTCTTGCCTCCCTCCTGTTTTGAGTTGAGTAATGGCCAGGAGGGACCTCATGAGGGCAGGGGAGTGATGGCCGGTTGCTTTGTGGTTTTAGAGCATTACATTTCCCCTTGGAAGGACCCCCTTACGAGCATTCTGTCAGGCTGTGTTGGCTATTCACCTGTGAACACATAAGAACTTAATTGTATTGGTTGCACTGTTGACTTTTAAACTGCTCTGAAATTCTTGTGGCTAAAACTTAAGGAGATTGGAAGTCTCTTGATTTGTATCCCCTGAGAAGAGAGGTGAGAAAATACTGATGTGGTTTGGAGGCAGAAAGCACTGTGCTAGAGTATATGAAAGTCCACTTCCAGAAAAATCAGCAGACAGAAGAAGAAACTGTTTGAAATGTTTGCCATTTAAGAATGATGTTGCATATGAATAGTTCTCAGTTTAGACTTTTTTTTTTTTTCAGTGATATGTTACAGAAATCATTCACTTACATAGTATTAAAGGCAGGAACTGCAAGAGAGCAAAATCCTTCAGTAAGAGGAGTTTTCAACAGTGGTGTTTCTGCATCCTGTGTAGATTCACACGGCAAACTGATTGCATGTGTTGACAGAAATAGTGGGTGGTAACAGAAACCAGCAAGGGACATGTCTAAAAGCTCTTAGGGGATTATTTATTAGAGGCACTTTTCACTTTTCTCATTCCTGTTATGTCATCCAAATAATTTTTCAAAAGTATATGTTTTGAATGGACATGCTTAAGACACATTTAATCTTTAATCTTTGTGGGTCTTTATAGTGATACCTCTCTGAGCTTTTTCATGTCAAACATCATGGGATATTCATATGTAAGTAGAGGACAGGGACATGTGAGTAAATTTGAAATATATAATGGGAAACAGCCTATTACTTCTAAAATGTTTTATTGAATTTGTGTATTAATTGAAAATATTACCATGTAACTACAGTGTGGTGGCTCCTGTAAGATGAATTGTTGATCCTGGTTCACTTCCACTGCTAGCAGAGAGATCACACAATTGTGGTTTCAATTGCCAGGAATGAAGCAGAAGAATCAATTATTCTGAGTCTAAAGTAAAGATACATTGGCACAGCCTGTAGAGAGAGGTTCACACATTTTACTGCTTTATCTCTGTTTCGCATGCATAAAGAACAAGTCTGTCAGTATCACTAACTGTATGAGGGGGAGAAAACAGAAAAAACACCTAAAACTTTTCTCAAATTCAAGGCAGTTAGTTATATTTAGCAATCATGTTACATTTCTCCTGTGTTCCACATGCCTTCAGGGTTTCTTCCCATGCCACACTGAGGAATTTTTGTGCATGCTGTCCCAATGAGGTAGGAGGCAGCTAAGTGAAATGAGAATTGTTAATAACAGTTTAAAATGTACATTAGAAAATATTAATAATTAGTGCACAATTAATAGTTAATGCATGGATATTTTTTTTTTAATCCATGAGATTGAATGCCTGTGAATCAGATTGGAGGTCTCCTAGCTTTGTTTTTATTTTTTGCATGATGTATATCTTATATACAAATGACACTTAAGTAAATACTTCAAGTGTATCTATTTAGTAGATTCACTTATATATATATATAATTTTTTTTATGCACACTGATATATACATATAGATAGATAGATACATACATACATGCATATATATATATAAATAATTTTGGCATAGGAGTAATGTGGACTGTGCTTTTTGTTTTGATAAAATGTGACTTCGTAATATTAGGAGCTAAATTTGTCCATAACCAAGTTTCTTTTCTGGAAGACTTCTGAACATCATTTGTACTAGAGCACCTATCCATGGTTCCTGGGTTCCTAAGTCAGTACTTGATCTTGAATACAATTTCTTCTAGTCACAGTGAAGATCTTAAAACATCTCCCAGTCTGACTCTATATGTAGATATATGTATACAACACGAAGTTTAAATGTTGAGTGCCAGTGCTTGTTTTAGTAAGGTCATTCACAATTGTTCAGTCCTTTGGTCTTCAGACAGAAGGCTGACCACGCTGCTGGTGGGAAAGGTGGCTGGAATTTTATTTGTATTACAGGCAGTTCAGCTAAAAACTGGAGTCTTTGCTATCTCTGAAGTGGTTATCTGATAGCAAAAACTTGATTCCAATTGCCTTTTCTTGTGTCAAATAATTTCTTTCATCTATTTCCTGCCTGAAATGAAATGTTTTTGTAGTTGCATGACAAATGTTCCCCAGAATTTGGAGCAAAGATGCCCTTTACACATTCTTATAATTTTATTTCATTATTTAACTCCTCATCTCTCCATCTGAAATGAATTTTGGCTCTTACTCTCATCTGTTTTTCTAGCATTAGCTTCTCCATCTGTCTTCTGCAGCTCTGCTCGCATGGAGACAGGCAGCATTAGCTGGAGCCAGTAGCCAGAGCTGCACTGGGGATTTGCCAGTGAGTGACAAATGACACATTGCGGAGCAGCTCTGTTCTGCAGCAGTCATAAGATAGTAGTTTTCTCCAAATTGGAAGATGTTACAAAAGCAACCCATCAGGAAGGGCCGGGTGTTTTATATATTGTGTTTCTCATGGCTGTGATTAGGTGCTAGAAGTGAAATTGCATGTCTGTATTTGTACTGCTCAAATACCTCATTCAGAGCAAGAAATGCAGTGTAATAGAGTCTGTTAAAATAAGCTTTTCGTGTAACATTCTTGTGTTGTTTGATGCTCAGTTGAATTAAAATGACAACTGACTTCTAAACACTGCACCTTTTCTGATAGCTATTTCCCTGTAGTCATCAGGGAGAAGACTGACATCAAGAATCTCTGAAAGCAATAGCCTTTAATCCTCTAATAATAACATTTGTACTTAAAAAGTTTTGACCTTTCTCCTTGGATGTGTTAGATCACATCTCCTGTACTTTGCTCTGAGTCTGAAGTTGAGCTTTTCCAGCTGATGTAATTCCTAAAGGGGTATCAGCAATCACTCTAATGAATGGACAGTAGTAAAATAAGCATTGTGTTTTTCTGCTTCTCAATGCATGGTAATAATCTAAACTGTCACTTCAGGATTCATAAGACAGCTCATGAGACACTTAATCCATCTGTATGTAGATTGCAATCTAATTTCAGAGCTTTGTCTCTTTGTATACAGTATAGATATTTTCCAATTTCCTTATGGAAGGGGAAGATGGGATCAGCCATTATTCTTCTTTGCAGTATCATAGCTGGAGCACTGATAACATTTATTACATCTGGCCTATGAAATTATTTGTAAGATACCAGTGGAGGTCTAGGCACTGGAATTCTTCCTTTTAATTTTAGCCTCCGGGAACTGAAAATTTGTTTGTATCTAAATGTAGCATAGCCCTAGCTAGTGCCAGCTGTGCTTCGGGTCATCCGTGAAGACTCAGCCTCAGACCTTTTATATTTGGTAAGGTTTTTCCTTATTTAGATAAGGAATTAGATTCATCTTAGAATCACTGAATATCTTAAGTTGAAAGGGACCCACAAGGGGCCAACTCCTGGCTCTGCACAGCACCATCCAAAATTCAGACCTTATGTCTGTGAATGTTATCCAAATGCTCTTTGAACTCTGGCAGCTTGGGCCCATGCCCACTGCCCTGAGGATCCTGTTCCATGCTCACCATCCTCTCAGGGAAGAACCTTTTTCTAACATCTTGCTGTAATTCATTTATCTATGTGGTCTGGGCAGTGGAACAGAGTCAGAATCAGTACAGTTTATTAGACAACTTCCTAATTTTTCATTTAAATGCATCCTCTTCCAATGGGAAAATAGGTAAGAAAGGACTCAGCTATGTCAGGTTGTGTTAATAGCTCTGCCGCACATGACTTTGAGCAGTGTGGTGTTTTTGTCTGAAACTATGGAACAGTTACTTTTCCAAACAGTGTAGTGTTCTCTCACAGAAGTAATTGGGGAAAGCCCAGAGTTTTTAGTGTAGTGAGGGCAGTGAACAGTCCTGTTTGTCTGTGTACTTTACTGTTTAGTGTGTTTTTGGCTTGGCTAAAAGCCTTTGGTTGAGAGTTTGAGGTGGTTTTTTTCTATCATTTTCTGGTGTTTCTGTGTCTGCTTCCAAGTTTAATATAAAGTCAGCATCTTTTCACATCTTTTTAAAACCAGATATGTTATCCATTCCTGATGAGTGAATTCAATAAGTTCACAAAGGCATGAAGAGCAGTAGCATTGCTCCACATCAGAAAGAAGCAAAAATATTTTCTGTGGATCAGTGTATGCCTTCCTTTGAAAAGTTTGATAGCTAGTAGATCTTAAGGTCAGAGTCATGAGTGAATAGCTGTTCTGCTTTTAAGTTTATTGCACTTGCTTTGAGAGAAATTTTATTTTGCCCAAATTTCTCTGGGTTGCATTTATGGTAGATTGTGATTAAGAATTTAACTTTGGTGACTTCTGCTGTGATTTTCTTTTTATATTTACTTCTATATTTTCCTTTATCAGAGGGAAAGTATATTAGATAAATTGTGTGTAGCACACCAGCTGGATTTGAATTAACTGGTATTAAGGCTGCACTGCATTTTATGTATTGGATGTAAGATCTGTAATAAAGAGAATAAACAGAAAAAGAAGATAGCTGTGATTGCTTTATTCATCACATCTTGAAGCCTCTGTTGTAGAATCTCACTTCTTGTTCAATAACTCTTTTCATGGGTGAAAAGACTTCTGAGAGGCTGAAATTGATCTGGAGGATTAGGAGATTGAAGCAGAACACAGAAAACAATTTTTTCCAATGTAAGGGCTTGACCCTGGCCAGCAACTGAGGGCCTTCCCTGAGTGAGTTGCTTGGCTGCTACCCCTCCCTCCCCTGCAGCCTATTAGGGTAGAGAATAGAAAGAGCAACAGCAAAAAAAAAAAAAAAAAAAAAACAACTCCTGGATTGAAATAAAGCCAGTTTAATAAGTGAAGGAAAGAGAGGGAGGGAAAAGCACTAGAAAGAAATAAATGAAAAAAAAACAAAACAAAACAAATAATGCAGGCATTTTGCTTTGCTCACCACCTCCCAACCTCCTGCAAGCAGATCAGTGCTCCGGGCATCAGTTACTTTGGAAATACCACCACTCAGTTGTATTGCTGAGCATGGCTTTATTGTTCTATATGCAGTGGAACTCTGGTTAGTTTGGGCCAGCTGGCCTTACCATGTACCTTTGCTAACTCTTGGGTACCTCCCAGCAACTTACTTGGGGGACAGACGGAGAAACAGTAATGGTCTCTATGCTGTGCAAATGCTGCTCAGCAATAGCTTAAACATTACCAGTGCTGCTATAGTCACAAATCCCAAACACAGCCCCATGCAAACTGCTGTGAAAATAATTCTGTCCTATTCAGACATGATGCATTCAGTAAGTCAGCAAATTATGTTGCTCATTTTCAGTAACAGAGTATGAATTATTAGTATTTGAATATCATATAATAAGTCAAGGGAAGTTTTCAGGTATTCTGTAAAAGTGGTCAGAATAATAACAGTGATGTTTTTTGCTGGAAATCCAACGCGATGGCACATCAGCAGAAGGGGTACAGCAGGGTTTATGCATCCTCCTCTCTGAGTGCAAGGTCAGAGTTTGCAGAGGATTGCAGTTTGTCTGTTTGGTTTTTACTTTTTTCATTGTGTTGTGCTTATATTATCATGTGGAGACTTCATTCATTCATTCACATCCTTTATGACACTTTCTGCAGCACAACTTATGCCAGGCAGCCAGGAAAATTTGCTCTCTGGGAGTTTGGGCTATTAGCAGCTGGGCTGACTCTGTAAGGAAAGGAGATCCACTTTCTAAATATTAGGTTGAAAAACAAAGGTTGAGGAAAAACACTTCCAGAAACAACTGAAGAATTTTGCCTGATACTGAGGTACTTATTAGAAAGATAGAAGGGCCTGTAGGATAACAAAGGATAAGTTAGATCTCTAATGGGTTCTAATAAACATTCTGCCAGCATAAACATGTTTATAAAATAAATAAGTGAACTGGAATTACTGCTGAACGCAATATGGACTGTCAGTTTTTGTGGTTACCGTAATTTTATTTATTATCACAGACACTGGCTTTTGCTAATTGAAAATTCTGTTGAAGTTCTTGTTGCTGACCTGTTGTAATTAAAAATGAAGAACTTGAGGGGTTCTCTTTCGCTCTCAAATGTAGGCAACCACAGCTTTTATTATCACTCAGAAAGCTCTTTCTTACATAAACACTATTGTTCTCACTGTGACATGGTGTGCTGAAAAACTTACCATCTTATCTAGTGTGAGTGCTGTGCTGCTCTGTGGAAGAGGATGTGCTTGTCAGTGCTGCAAGTGCTTCTGGATATCCTAAAGCAGGACAAAAATTCTGGAAAACGGGGCATGAACTTTCAAAAGTTGCTCTCTGCTTTTTCATTCCTTTGGAGTCTCCCCTTATGGAAGACTTTCCATGCTTAAAGCCACTCTGACTGTTATTGCTTGCAGGATTCATAAGCTTTGCAGTGGATGTAAGATTCCTTATCTTGGTTTCATTTGTTGTCATTAAAAATAATTCTCTTTTTCACCTCAAAAAGATACTAATCAGAGTTGAACGTTGGATGTATTGTTAATTGAAACATGGCACTTTTTAATTATTATTTTCTAGGCCTATTTTCTTTCCTACTGGACAGCATTTTATAGTCTGTAATGAAGGATTGTTAACTAATCCCCTTGGAGATGCAAATAATTGTAATGAGTTAAACCAGATACTGTTTTTTAATTCCCTTATTTTGTTAGGTACAGATGGACTTTACTTCTTCAGATCATCATCCAAACAAAAAAAGAAAGGTAGCAAGTCAGACAGTACTGCTGTTTTGCTGGGGTGTGCATGTGTGTGTGCCTATTGTCCTTAGAAGAATAAGAATCAAACAGAATACCTAAATAACATGCTGCAAAAGCAGGAATATTAATCACAGTTGGAATCAGTCCTGTCCTGGGATTTTGAGGTAACAGGTGATGAAGTTGAAGTATCTGTTTTAAACTGTTCACATACCTAGTTAAAAAAAATCTGATAATCCATGGCATTCTTCAATTCGATGATTGCAGTGCAGATTTCTTGTGCTAAACCGAGCAAGCTGAGTAGCTGTTGTAGGGTAGCAGGATGGCTCTGATGCATGAGCTGTGTCTGCCTTTAAGAAGGGGACTCTGAGCCAAGGAGGGGTTTTAAAAATTGGGAATTGGATTGTCTTTCATGAGGCTCACTGAGAATTGAAGAGATAAGGGATGTGATGATAAAGGGTAACAAAATACCCTTTTAAGTAAGTGAGGGCATTCCTTTCCTTGTCAGTACCCAAGATTCCTGTGTGAAGAAACCCTGGTCACAGGAGAGCTTTTTAAAGTATTTCATGCATTGTGTCCTCCCTGCAGATCTCTCTACATTGCAGATCATGTGGTCATTAGTAGTAGTTTTAATTTTGCAAAAAGTAACTAATATCTCCTGTCAACAGAAGCATGCACTTTCATTTTGCCCCTACATACTCCAATTGGATATGATGAAATGAACGAAACATCAGTTGCACACATTTCCTTCCAAACACAATCAAACTGCCTATTCTATTTGAAGATCAGAAGTCAAGGTATTCAGTGAACCATAGAGGAAAAAAATTAGGAAATGCTTAGTTTCCTTGAGTTTCTCTCAGTGACTTTATTGCTTAGTCAGTACTCTGATGTTTCAAATTGGACTATTTCATTGGTTATCAGGGGAAAAAAAGAGGAAAGCTCCCTGTGCATTGTATTGAAAATTCAAAATAAAATTGAAAAGTGAAGTGTGTGAGGTTTTGTTTTTGTTTTGTTTTGTTTGGTTTGGTTTGGTTTGGTTTTTTTGGAAGTATTCAACTACATTCATTAGTTTTTAGTGTGGGTGTGTGTTGTGTCCTCATCTTGTATATGTCCTTCCCTCCTCTCCAGGTTTGATGTTAATCAATTGTGGGGAGTAAAAGGCAAACTGTTTCTGATTTTGCAGCATTGTGTTTTGTTCAGCTGAAAAAGATTTCTGTTCTATTTAATGTTTATGTTGATACAGCTTTTGGCTTCTTTTTTCCTTCTTTCTTTCTATGAATATTTCTACATTACTGACTCAACAAACAGAATATACTAGGGAGAAATAAATGTTGACACAGATTGGGTCTGCCAGTGGCTTTGTTTTTTGTGAGAGTTGTATATGTCTGAAAACTCTTTTACATTCTTGCAAAGGCAACACTGCAAGTTACCATGTTGCTACCAAGTGGAAAGCCAGTGATTTTTAAGTCAGGCTTCCCAATGAAGCATTTCCAGCCAGAACACTGCTTCCATCTGGTGCCACCAAGACAAGATAGCTGGCTTTTAACATCAGCATAAGTATGGTTCTTGATGGAGTGTGTGAGCATGTAGCTTTTTTTTTTTCTTTTTTTTCTGAATACAAAAATAACCACAGCTCACCTTCTGCTTTCATATCTACAGCTCGTTTTAAGCATCTCTGAGAAGTATCCAGAACACAGTATGGTAAGAAGGCAAATGAATAATTCTTTTCTTTTCTCTCAATCTTTAGAACAAAGAAAGAACTATGCACGGGACAGTGCCAGCAGCATATCGGAAACTTCCCAGTATCACGTAGAGGTGAGATGAGGATGTATGACAAAGCCATCTACCCATTACAGCTTTTGGTTATACTGTGATTTTTGCTTACACGAAATTTGAGGATAATGTGCTTGAAGACATATGAATCTTCCAAAATATCCTGCCAGCCCGAGGTCACTTCAGAACAGATTACACTGAAACGTATCACATTCTCTAGCTTTGCCATAAAGAGCTGGAATTTTGATGTAGAAAAATGTAAACAAAGTCGTGTGTAGTTTGGCAAATGGAGAGGGCTTCTCAATGGGACGGCAGCTCAGTGTGCTATGTTGCCCTGTTTCTGAACCTATTATATTGCAGGGATAAGGCAGGCCATTAGCAAGGAAGGCTGACTCATAATTAATATAAATACCTTGATTATTTATAAACAACAGAGGTGTCATAATAGTTAGAAAAAGCTGGGTACTAAGCCCTAAAAGCCTTAGTGAATCTACTGTTAGTGGTGATATTCTGCCTGCACAGACTCTTCCCCAGTGAGAAATGCAAAATACTTTCCTTCCTATCTTAAGCTGCTTTGCAGAAATACTCTGTGCTGCTGTCATATTCTGTCCAGAAGTAGACAAGTATTAAATATTCAACAAAGTAAGCCTGGGTGCTTATATGTAGTCTGTAGGCACTTCTGGGTGCTATTCCTCATTATGCAGTCTTTCTTTTGAGAAACCTTTTTCCTTTACCATCAGAACATTGTCATGGGTTTAACTGAATTTTGAAAAAAAAAGTAGATTCCCAGGTTCTTTTAGCTGGGTTTTAAATTTAGCTGTAAATTGTGAGATTGTATGCAGAAGAGTCTTCATTCCAAGTACTTCTATCCTTGATCAGCTCGCAAAGGAACGTTTATGTTGCTTTTAATTATCTGTCTGTATTTAGCTTCTGTGTAACCATTTTGGTACTCCGCTGGCATAAAAATTAGTACTTGTATTTGAAGTTTAAGTATTCCTGTGTGAGCAGTCAGCAGGGTTTGTCTCACTTTTTAAAATACTTTGATTATATGCAGCTTGTATCTAGTCTCTTGTCTGTCATTAACATGTGCTGTTATCCTGTAATAGAAGAAAGCTCACTTAATTCTTTTAAGCTATTTATAAGATAGGTGCACAGGCATACATTAAAATCGGTTCAGCTTGAGTGACTGTATTCAGGTCTTAAAGAAGAATGTGAAGCTGGAGTTGTGCCTGGATAAAATTAAATAACTTTATAGGTTGTGTTACATGGCTTATATGTTTAAGGAGAAATTGTCAAAACTTTAAAGAGAGGGAAACTAGTTGAGGCGATGCCTGTGAGTAGTGTTTCATTACTAGATCATTAATGAAAATTGGAGAATATTCCAAGTTGACAGTGAGCAAACATAATTTATATACTACACTTCTATTGTGCTCTGCATAAAAGAAGCAACTACCCTGTCTGTAAGGTATTCCAGTCAGATGCAAGCCCATGATGTTTGCCATCAATGTGTTAGCTGGCGGCTCTGGGAGAGATAGGGATGCTCCAGGCCAGGGTGGTGGTGGATATGTGCTGGCAGTGTGTTTCTGCGAGGCTTCTACTGGTGCTTTTTGGATTCAGCTTGCCAATAGAGACAGGTGTTCACTTCTCAAGAAAGCTAACTAAATACTCAGGATTTAATTCTCACTGTGATACCTGAAAGATGTCATAATATGCCTTCCAGTGTAACCATATTCTGCAGTGAGGAAATGACAGAGGATGGCAAGCAGCAAGTTTAAAATGACATTATGGACTAAACAACCTTCCCTATGGCATATTGGTTGATTCTGTCATAAAAGGCACTTTCATTCATGAATTATTTGTATTGCTCTGTCATGGCAATTTGAATACTGACATTGCCTAGTGATAATGAAGATTACAATTCTGTTATTATTTTAATGTGTGTGTCATTCACCAGCATTTGACCACCTTTGTTCTGGACCGAAAAGAAGCAATGATTACAGTAGATGATGGAATAAGGAAGCTGAAATTATTGGATGCTAAAGGCAAAGTGTGGACTCAAGATATGATTCTTCAAGTGGATGACAAAGCTGTCAGTTTGGTGGACTTGGAATCAAAGGTACGATCTGTGAGTGGCAGTCTCATTTTCAGAGAGAGAAAGAAAGGGAAGGGACAGAAAAAATGATGTGTGTGAGATTTGGTATTTTAATTAGCTTATTATCACTTTCTCTTTTTAACTCATGCAGCTTTTTTTGAGATCAGGACACTGAATATTAAGACTCTTTTTTTCTCCTTTTTTTTTTCTTGGTTTTTGTTTCCCTTCTGGCAGAATGAACTGGAGAATTTTCCTTTAAGCACAATTCAGCATTGCCAAGCTGTGATGAATGCATGCAATTACAATTCAATTCTTGCATTAGTATGTAAAGAACCAACTCAGAACAAGCCAGATTTGCATCTTTTCCAATGTGATGAGATTAAGGTAAGGTGGTAATGGAGATCTTCTATGACTTATTTCAGCTGGGGAAATCTTATGAATTGGCAAGTACAATGGGTAAAATAAAATAAACTGATTCATAGGAAATTATTATGTTCTTTTATTCTTATAAGTGTAGTTCAAGCTTCATGCATTTATGATATCTACATGAGTTGCAGTATGCTAATATAAGCAGCATAGTATATCTTGTAAGAAAAGATGTATGTAAGCTGAATCTTTAGTGCATGTGCAAATATGTTATTATTGTAAATATTGATTCTTGGGCTCTGTAGTTGTTCATTTGTGTTTGTAAAGGACCAAAGCTCTGGAATATGCATATCATTTGCATTCACACTTCTAAGAGGTGTAAAATAGTTTGAGTTATCTCAGATTTATTTTATAATCTGGAAAGAACTCATCCAAGTCCTGAGTCTTTCCTACTCCTTCCCTTTTTCTACTCTTTTTGCCAATGAACAGATAAGCCTCCCCAACATTTCTGCCTCTGCATTTCTGTCCTGCAGGAGAGATTGTAAAATGGTAAATATTGCTTGCAAGAGGGACAAAAGAAGGAAAGAGATTGTTTATCTCTGATTAAAATATTCCCTTCAAGCTTCCAGAGTAAATATTTTTAATGCATTCAATGCAATGCTTCTTCATTTCCAGGATTATAAATGTTAATGTGTTATTTACTCCACATAATTGGTATTTCTTTCAGTTTCGCTCAATCATTTTATGGTTTGTTTGGTTTTTTTCTCCAGTCACATCTTAGGAGTTTATATCGTTGTCTTAAAACATCACATTGCTAATTGTATTGTGCAAACATCTTGAAATTGGTTCATTGCAAGTGGTGTGAAGATTGCTGATTGTGTGACCTGTTGCACAAAATTTGTTGTTTCAATGAAAACTGGGATCCTGTGAGTTCAGTTTGCACTATGCTAAATAATGCAGCAGTCCCCTTTTAAGATCTGGTTGGACACAGCCTCCAAAGGTGTATAGTGGTCTCTTCAGACTTCTATCTTTTGAAGTTCTTCCAGTGTGTGCAAATAAAATTGCAGAATGCATAAGCATGACTTGAAGTCTGGGATCCCTTTTTCCTTCTGAGATATCATTTGAGTCTGTGACCTTATCCTAGGTTCTGTTCCTTTTCCGTAAGCCTTGGCTCTTCTTGAGATGTTAGATCTTATTCATTGCCTTCTTAATGCTTTCGATCAGAACACATAACAAACTTCAGGAGCCTCTGCAATAGCAGTTTATTCAAAATTAATTGCATTTCAGTCAGTCAACATTTTCTAAAGAAACACAATTGTTAAATAATAAATATAAATAGTGTAATTAATGATATACTTTTGTTCCTCAAATCCTGTCAAGTTGTTCAACTAATTCTTTAACCTTCTTCTATCTCATTATGTTCTGAAAAGTCCGTTAATCTCTCAATTCAGTGAAGATTTCTAGTCCCAGTAGTTACATATTCCTCCTAAGAAGTTACATGTTTTTTTTTCCAAGAGGTAGAACTTGTAAAATGAGCTAGACATGGACAGATCTGGGCCTTGACAAGTTGTATAGGAAATTAATTTGTCAGCTCAAGATATGTAACAGAGCATCCTGAATACTATGAGAAGCTGTGACCTATTTAATGCAAGATCTATTAAAATAATGCCCTAGACATGTATCAGAATTTCACTTATAGGCCACTGGTGAGGTCAGATTGCAGTAATGGAGAGACAGGAACCTAAAGACCAGGAAATGTACTGAAAAATTCATCTTTTGCTAAGCCAAAGAGAAAATGGAGGCTACCTTCTTACAGGAGACTGTATTACTACCAGTTATTTTCCTAATCCTTATGCTACTACTATTTATAGTAGTTTTACTTTACGTCTTCCACAAACATTCTTGAAAGAAAAGAAAAAAAAAAACAACACCATGTAGGGGGGAAAATATCTCATGCAGTAATTGTTAACTTTGGATAATTACAACTGCTCAGACAAACTCAGCATCTAGATAACACATCCATCTGATGATAATGTTTGAGATTGGAGCAGTGACAAAAAAGCTCCCAGAGAATGGTGCCATGTTTTCTTTGTTCTGTTCCCATACAAATCCCAGCTTTTTTTTTTTTTTTTTTTTTTTTAATGGAATATGGTAAGAGGTTCTGTAATCAAAAGACAACTTCAAAAAGTACATGATGAGATCATTAGTACATATATCTGGTTAGTCTAGATGAGAACTGATGGACTCTGCTTCTGTCTCTTCAGGCTAGCTTTATTCATGAAGATATAGAAAGTGCAATCAGTGACAGCAAGAGTGGAAAACAAAAGAAGAGACTTGAAACACTGAGGTAAAAACCTAGTTTCTTGGCAATATATGGAGTCATGAGACACTCCCCAAGTCTGTCTGCTGTTTCTTTTTCTTTTTTTTTTGGCTAGTTGATAATATACTTCAAAAAGCACATGTAGAGAACTTGACTTACTAATTATCTCAAGCTCTCTCTAGTTATAGTGTCACTCTTAACTTTCCCTATTCTGCTTTAGTAACTGGAACAGCTGACATAAGTGCAGGTTGCTAGAGAATAGCATTATGTATCTGAGTTTTGTATTTGGATAAAATAGTTCAAAATTTGAAATAAAAATATGAATCTTCCTGAATTCCAAGGAAGTGAGGTTTGGGGATCTAAAGATGTTAAATAGAACAGCAGCTGAGGACAAAAAAAATTCCTGCCTATTTAATGACTTGAAAAACTCCTTGTTTCCCTGGTAGGGAAGACTTCTCTCCCAGCAGGAAAAAGTGGAGTAAGAGTCTATTGGTTTCAGACCATAGAAATGAACAATAGCTGGTGCAGGTATGGAAACAAGGGCACAAATATGTTAAGTACTGAATAGGATGGTGGTGGTCTGTATGCTGAATCCTGATGACGTCGCTCAATAATAGTTCTGTGGTCCATTGAGAGAATTCTCTGCTGTACAAAAATCTTTAAGTAAAAATGTCACTATTATATGAATAAGTTTATTGCTGCCTTAGTTGCCTGTTAAATTCTGGTGTGCAACTTGTGAAGTTTTGCTAGAATAATGGCCACTTATGTTGAAAAAAATTAAGAAGGCAGAAGTGCATCAGATTTTACATTTGGGTTTAAAATTAAGCAAGTACACTTTACTGTTTGAGGTACAATAACAGATAAGTGTAAGTACAAAGATGTGTACCACCAGGACTCAAACACTTTGGGGAAAGCTGATGAGATTTAATTGGGAAATGAATGTAGGTCAGTACATCCACAGGGAAAAGTAATCTGACATATCAGCCTCTAAAAGCTTTGAGGCCTAAAGGTCATTAATGCATGACAATTCAGCACTGGATACTTGCTGTCATGTCATGTATGTGTTAGCATTGGGCCACAGGAAGAAAGCCTTCTCTAGATGGGTCCTGTTTGACTAGTCTGGAGATCTTGTAGTAAGTCTCACACTGCACCATCAAATTGCTGCAAGGTTATTTACAAGTAAAAAATGTAGGAGATGCAAAAAAAGAATGCTTAGGAGCCTATAGGAGACTAAAGGAAGGAACGGTGAAGAAAACATCATTTTTTGATAAATGACCAAATTGTATTTTGTGCTGTTGTTGAATGCCATGAAAGAGATGGGATTATAAAGAGAAGAATGAAGAAGATGAAAATCCTTCTTTTAAATAGGGATGGGATGTGAGTTTCAAAGGATTTGTTGGGATTTTTTGTCTTTTGATACTGAGTTACAGAATGACTTCAAAGACCTCCTTCCTTATGGTATTTAAAGATACATTAAGAACTGGAGAAGTGGGAAAATGATTTTGAACTGAGATAGGGTTAGATATTAGGAGAAAGTTTTTCACTCAGAGGGTGGTGATGCACTGGAACAGGTTTCCCAAGGAGGTTGTGGATGCCCCATCCCTGGAAGCATTCAAGGCCAGGCTGGATGTGGCTCTGGGCAGCCTGGTCTGGTGGTTGGTGACCCTGCACATAGCAGGGGGGTTGAAACTAGATGATCATTGTGATCCTTTTCAACCCAGGCATTCTATGATTCTATGATTCTATGAAAATTGAAAATGGGAATAGTCATACATTTGCATCAATATGGGATGAACAGGTTGATCTGAAAAGGAAAATCAGCCTGTGAATCTAATTGTTTTTGTTGGTAGGGTTTTAAGAAGCTGTTGGTTGACAACCCATCAAACACAGGAAACAGGTACACAACTGGTGATGGCTGAAAGATGACTCTGAATGATTTAGTACAATATTGAAGTACAGCCATTAAACTGCAAATAAGATGCACAAAATTTACCCATAAAAGCAATCAGATCTCTAGATAGCATGTTCTCTGGCAGTGCTTTGGAATTTATCATAGGATCATTAAGGTTGGAAAAGACCACTAGATCATCAAGTCCAACCATCAACCCATCACCACTGTGCCCACTAAACCATGTCCCATGTGTCCACGTGAAAGAGGATTTGGTTTATTGATGCATATTTTGCTAAACTCATCATAGAGTGGGTTTCCTGTTATGTTTAATCTATTTGCATACCCTGACCTTTGGTACTCGTGACTTGGCAAGTCCATAGCGTGTTTGACAGTAGAAGGGTCCTGGTAAACCCTGTTGTCTTCTCTGATTACGCATTGTGTTAACTTCACTGGTGGGCCCCCTTCTCTTCCTGCAGGATGATCTCCAGTGCTGATGGTGCTATCCCTCCCCCACCACGGGCTCCTGCCCCTGTTCCCCCAGGGACTGTCACCCAGGTGGATGTGAGAAGCCGTGTGGCAGCGTGGTCCGCGTGGGCTGCGGAGCAAGGGGACTGTGAGTTGTGCTGCACTGCGCAGTGATAACCAGTTCTTCTGGGCAGTGGGGTTTTATGATCCTCAGTAATAACAAAAAATAATTCACAGGCTTCCATGAAGACGGCAGTAATTGAATGCAGATAGAGGAATTGCTGTACTAGGTCACCCCTCTGCCATAGCTTGGAGCGGGCAGAATTGTTCTCCCAGTCAGTTCAAAATGCCCTAAGCCACCATTGCCTGATCTGTGGAATAAGACCTGGCTGTCATAATCTGACTTGTCATTTACTTAACATTTTTCTGAATTTATGTTCAGAGCTCTGTTTACTTGTGTTTAGTTGGATGGGTCAGTGGGCTGTGGATTTTAACTCGGGCTTTTATGTGAACGTAATAACAGGCACAGTAATCTGTATTGTCATAACTCTAGTAATTTAATGATGCCCTATTTAGTAGTAGGAAGTATGTTGGCCAGATATTTCAGACAATTAAAAAATACAATCACTTGGATTAAAAGCTGACTAGAGATGAACATTATGTATTTATTTATTCATCTGGGTATGGCTAACCTAGTTTGTATTTTTAAAGCCTTACCCAAGGAAAGCTGCAGTATTTCTGAATAATATTATTTTATAATCTCTAGTGGAAACATTCTATTTTAATCAGATTCCATTAAAAAAAGAATTAGAAACAATAAAGCTCTGTAAAACGGACCGTAATAATGAAGTAATCATGGTTAAGGTGAGAGGTTTCTTTAAAAATGAATAGTAAAATTTTAGAATTACAATCATTACCCAAGACATATGCATTACTTTTGTTAAGCTATATCACTCAATTAAATCAATAAATCAATTATGCAGGGAGAACAAACATTGTCAGAGAAATAAGAAACATTAAGAACGTTATCACCTACTAATCTGCACCTCTGCACCTACCTTGAGTAACAAACAGCAAGTTCGTTCTATTGTTTGACTTCTCTCTTTCTCTCAGGAAAAAAAAAAAAAAAAAAGTAAAAAAGTTTCATTAATTTATTGAGTGGTCCATCATGGTCTGAGTTCCTACAGTTCCTTTTGTTCCATTCATGTGGATCTTTCCTAAAATGTATTTACTAAGATCCCACCTATTAACAAAAGCCGTACAGAGTGTAGTGTGATTTAGAAATGCTAAACTTACTATTTCTCAAAGTGCTTTCCCTTATTGTTTTCAAGCATAAGTCACTGATTCTGTCCATTGTTATTTGGAAATGCATATTTTATCACATTGATATCTTCCATTTTTCTCTTGCCAGACTTGGTCATTCTGCCCAAATTTCCTATATCCCTTTTGCTTGTTATCTTTTACATCAAAATTGTCTTCAAATTTAGGGCTACACTGTTACTTCTTGTCTACTTCTACTGGGGTACCTCTCCGCATATTTTGCAAAATAGGACAATTTCTCCTTGCATTTTATTTATAATCTGCCATTTTCATGTATAGATATATATATATATTAAGACCCTAGTACCATACTTCTGTAGTGTGGTTGATTTATACAGCTAAGCTGGCTTAAATCATACACCCAAGCTCTTTTGTAAGACTTGAAAGGATCAGGCATTAGGGTGCAAGTTCTTCAGTCCTTGCAAATTGAATGGTAAAAACAATTTTGTCGTTCATTTTCTTGCAGTAGAGGGGTTTCAAGCATAAGCTCTATAGGAGGTGTTGGTTTTTTTATTCTGCATAAATACTCATCTCATTCTCCTTTTCCCTTTTCTACAGATGAAAAACAAAGACAATACCCTGACCATGAGGAAACGGCAGAAATGATAGCAGCCAGGATTGACAGAGATGTTGTAAGTGAGAAACAACAAACAATATTGCTTAATTTCTGAGAAATTGTGTGGCTCTACTACTTGGGAAGTCTTTTTCCACTTGGAAATTCAGTTCTGGAGGAAAGCATGCTGGGTATTCACATTTGTGTGGTAGACCTCTAAATGAACATAAAGTAGTTAATTGTTATTACTACTTCTTCCCTGAAGGAAAAAGAAAAAAAATGGATGTTAAATTTTTTGCTGTGAAGAGACAGAAACATAAACATTAGTTTTGTGAAGACTAAATTTCAAAGAATACATAACAGTAAACTTAATTTTCTTCAATTTAGTGAGATGTAAATTTGTGCAATTTCCAGAACTAAGCATATGGTCATTTCTAAAAGCAGATGTACTATGCACTTGCGTAAGCTAACAATTTCTAGCCAAATCTAGGGCAGGTCCTATGGTGTATGCAGCATCAAATATTTCTTTGTTTGCTAGTTGTAACTTTCTACTTTACAGCATCAGGGGGCCTTGAGGGAAGCATGTTGGGGCCTGCTGAATTTGCTGTGTATGTGCTTCCCCAGGGGCTCCTTCTTTTTTCTGCATTTGCTCTTTGAAAATAATTCTTCAAAGAGCACTTCTCTGAAATAACATTCTGACATTCAACAAATAGCTTAATACTTTGTGCTAAAGGAGATTATGAAGTTATACGGGTTAGAAAAATGCTGTCCTACACAAATAATTAGAATTTTTTTCATGTGCTGTGAGAGAAAATTTAGTGTGTGAATGAACTGTGTAATTGAACTTAATAATCTTGATGCTTACATTTTAAAAACCTCTACTTGCCCAGAGTTTTGAGAATAGTCTAAGCTCCACAATACTTGACAGTTATGTAAAGGATAAAATGAATCTAAATACATTGTGTTCTAGCGTGAACTTTGTACAGATGAAGCTTTTGGTGTCTGAGAGAGTAGTCCCTTTAACTTCTTGAGTATGTCAGTACAGTTTCAGTACTGAAACTGTTATTCTTCTTTTCTCCCATAGCAAATTCTGAACCATATTTTGGATGACATTGAATATTTTGTTACCAAACTTCAAAAAGCTGCTGAAGCATTTGCTGAGCTTTCAAAGAGGAAGAAAACTAAGAAAAGTAAAAAGAAAGGACCTGGAGGTAGGAATTCTTACAGTACAGAATTCTGTTTCTCTAAAGATCATTGAAATAGCTATCACATGTAGGTTTTTGTGTTGCTTTTTTTTCATAAATGTAGTAATGGTTTTTCACTTTAAGCACAAAAGGAGATAATCCACACAGTATATTCTTAGAAATTAATTAAAAACTTTTGTTTGAAATCAGTGGCGAGTGACTGATTAGAGATGTGACTACAGAATATGTTCCCTGTAGTTGTTTTATATTTACAGCATTAAGTAAATTTATTAAGTATGTTTTATATGTTTATTATATCCATAATATTTTTAGAAATGATGTAAAATATGAATGGATGTAAAAAAAAAAAATGTCAATTTATTTATCAGAGGGAGTTCTTACTCTCCGTTCAAAACCACCACCTCCAGATGAGTTTGTTGACTGCTTCCAAAAGTTCAAGCATGGCTTCAATCTTCTGGTAAGTAACTGCAGGTAGATATGGTGTTTTAGCTAATGTTACATAGAACATGCTATTTGTTTTCCCTGTTGCTGTAAATTCATTTGAGCACTGCAGTGGTTTTCCTAGGGTCGTATTCCAGTAGTAGAAAGTGAAGAACTAAAATTCTGGTGAAAGTTGAAGAGAAGGAAGAATAACTACCACAGTAGATTTCTTTTTAGTTATTTTTAAGTTGGGTTTTCTTGGAGATTTTCGGCAGTTCAAGACAGTGTGGCTGCTTTATTGTTGACTCCTTACGGGAACTGCAAAGGCTATCTCTTTTTTGGAAAAGCAGTAGTTAAGTGTTCTGTCTTCTCTCTAACTTTCCTAGTGCCTTGTCTGTGTAGAGAAACCTAGCAGACTTTAAATCCCTGCAGCTGTAAACCATGCAGAGATGATCAGATCATATGGGGAACTCTGAGCCTGAGTTGCGGCCTCCACTGCTCTTTAAAAAGGAACAGACCTAGAAATGTAATCCGGTTTGGTTTTTCCATTCTTACTTCATACTGCATTCTGCATTTAAATGATTTCTTTATCTAGCAACACTTGTATATAAAAATCTTTGTCTTCTGTGCGGGAGTAGAAGTAGTTCTTGTTTCAGTGCTGAGAAAGATCTGGGGTCTATTTTCTAACGCTGTTCATAATGCCATACCAATGCATTGCTTCAGTGTCATTGAAGAAGCCACAGAAGTTCGAAATTTCACTTCCTAGGGCTTTATGTCAGATATGGAGAGCTGTATAAAGAAGAAGAATCTAGTTTAGAAATAAAAGGAATAGCTCGAAGAATAAAATCTTTGCCAGTAGAATGGAAACTATTTTAAAACACTATGCTGGAAGCTCCTAGAAAATCACTACCATCTGCCAAAAAGAAAACTATAGAAAGACCAAAAGAAGGTTGTTATGTGTGAAGAACAATGTGTATAAAGTTATTAGCAGTACAAATACATCCTCTTTTTGTCTATATTTGGAGGCACCTCTGGAAGGATAAATGTAAAACTGGAATGAGGCTAGCTAAAAGGAGGTTGAGGAATAGACAGCAAGATGCAATAAAAGCTAATATAACTTTTTAAAATACTTTCTGGAATGCTTCTTACTTCCAGAGCCTATGATCACTAAATAAAAGAATCCTCCAAGAAGCCGTAGCAGAGAAAATATGCTTCTTTTCTTTTCTTTTCTTTTCTTTTCTTTTCTTTTCTTTTCTTTTCTTTTCTTTTCTTTTCTTTTCTTTTCTTTTCTTTTCTTTTCTTTTCTTTTCTTTTCTTTTCTTTTCTTTTCTTTTCTTTTCTTTTCTTTTTTCTTTTTTTTAATGTGTATTTTACTTGGAAAAGCTTGATGGTGGACAGTGCGTTCATGAAAATCATTTTTTATGGCTCCAGACTGCCTCCAGACTTAACCTCTTTAATGATCTCCTGTGCACTGATGAGCACCACATCCAGGAATGCTTCATCTTATGTTGGCTTGTCTAATACTTGGACCACGAAGTTATCCTCATTGGACTCCTTCAGGAGTCTCCTGAATTGCTTGCAGTCTGCCTTGTTGCTTTCCCAGCAGACATCCAGGTGATTGGAGTCTCCCATCAGGATGAGAGCTTGCAAGCGTGATGCTTCTTGCAGCTGAAGCAAGGAGGCCTTGTCAGTAGGCTCCCCTTGATCAGGCTGCCTGTAGTAGATCCCAGCCACCAGATGTCCTTTATTGGTCTATTTTTAACCCAAGCTCTCAAACTTATAATGGCTGTTTTCTGGAGACGGCTCTGTAATCTGTGCTCCTCTTAGCATAGAGAGCAACTCTCCCATCCCTCCTATCCTGCCTATCTTATCTGAAAAGGGAATGTTAAGAGCCATTGAGAAGAAAAGACCAAAAAATAAGAACAAATAAGGAGCATCAATATACCATTAGGTTCACTGACTTTATCTTGTTCCCTGTATAGTGAAATTGAAGAAGGTGGAAGAAGAACAAGAGTGCTCTAAGAAATTATTATAGACTTTTCTTCAGTTTGGAGAAAGATGAAAAAGAGGGAGAACGTAATAAATCTGTGAATGGTTATGAGAATCACTGGAAAAAGTGAGGAAAGAATGATTGCTCAATTTTCTTTTGGAAAAGAACTGCAGGGTATTAATGAAACCAAGAGGTGGTATATTTCCAAATAAGATGCTTCTTGACAAAACATACAATTGAATTGTACTTCTTATTTGCACAATATATGCTAACACTTACATGGATTCAAAAGCAATTGTATAAATTTACTGAAGAGAAGAATCCATCAGTGATTTTTAACACAAAACAATAGTATTTTGTACTTTTAGTTGAAGAAGTCCCTGAGAAAATTGCTGGGGAATTTATAAGAATTTTTCACAGAGATTTTATGTTTGCCTTGTTCCTTCTTATACTTCCCTTAACACTTTCTCTTAGCTGATGTTGGAAACAAAGCATACAACTTAGATGGACCTGTGCTCTCACTTGGGACAGTCATTTTTACCTGAAGTATTTATTGTCATAAAAGTTAACTGTATCTTAAAATTTGTCATTTTTCCTTTACCTTAGGCCAAATTAAAGTTCCATATCCAGAATCCTAGTGCAGCTGAACTGGTTCATTTTCTCTTTACCCCACTACATATGGTAAGCTTTTGTAATTTTTTAGGTATTTTCCTTCAGAATTCTTATACTTGTATGATCTAAAATCTTTCCAAGAATGATGAGATTTAAAATTGTCCCTGGAGAGCTACTGTGGCAAAATGTGTATCCAAGGATGAAGATTTCTTTGGAAAACAAGTTTTATCCTCTTTTGCATGTTAACATCTGTCATATGTGTATATATATATGTTTAAAATATCTTTAACTTTCTTTGTATTGCAGTTAGCCATTATAATTTTAATAAACAAACCAAATAAAGAAATAATTTACATCATGTACGAGGAGAGTTGGAAGCATAACCGTGTGCCAATTCAATTAAAATATGTGTCATTTCAATTAGTAGATTAAAATAACATTGACAGAAGTGGGTCTCAGTATAGAGGTGACCAGAACAGCAGTTCTGCAATAAATGGTTTTACTTCATCCATCCACAGGACTTAAGAACAAGTTAGCTTCTCAGAATTTGTTTACTTGTTGAGTAGTAAATGTTTTATACCATTAATGTAGGTAACATATTCGTTGTAACTTCCTTTTTATTATATGTGTATTCTTTGTATTATTTTAATATTTTGATTTAGGTGGTGCAGACAACAGGAGGTCCAGAGCTTGCCAGTACAGTACTAAGTCCCCTCCTAACAAAAGATACCATAGACTTCCTACAGTATACCATCACCAGCGAGGAAGGGCAGTTATGGATGTCATTGGGTGACACATGGACCAAAGCCAGGTGAGAAGAAGTTCATGGTTATTGACACAGTCTTAACTAGATGATCTTCACAACCATTCTTTAAATTCTTTGGAAAGGAGCCCTTTAGCCTCACTGGGATTTGGAAATGGCTAGGTTTTAGGCATGGAGGGAGCAAATACAGACAGAATTTTTTTTTTCCTTCGTAGAATAAGGACTAGAGACTAAATTTTGTAAACTTATACCATCTTTTTTTTCTGTTTCATGCTTCCAGTTGCTTTCCACCCTTATTTTCACAAACCAATCAGTCTGAAATTGGTTAAAAAATCAGTTGGAAGAAGTTGCAATAAAGAATGAAAAAAATATGTAAAAGAGGCTGCAGATTTCTATTTTCAATTTCAATGCTTCTTTAAAATTATCATAATGCCATAAGGAAAGTGCTTAAACTTTTAAAGAATGTTTATGGGCTGATTTGCGTTACATCTGCATACCCATAAAAGTTCCATTGAATTGATTTGCTATTGCAGTTAGATTTCACTGCAATTTACTTTGTTTATGTATTTGTTATTTTGAGGTGTGTATACGGTTTGAAATTACCTAGCTAAGTAAAAAATGCAAAATATGATTAATAAAAGGTGTTTTAACTCTAGTATATAGTAGATGAGAACACGTGACAATGACTAAGCATGCAAGCATTCGGACTGGAAAAGTGCCAAGTATTTAGAGTTTACTCATCTTTCTCTTGGAATCCAAATTCGGGAATAAATATCTACTATGTGGCTTTCTTACTTTTTCAATTAATTAACCAATTAAAATATTTGTTTGTTTGTTTGTTTGTTTTTAAGTGATCATGAAGTAATAACAATAAATTGAATGTTAGGAATCTACATGGAAAGCTGTAGAACGCAAACTGACAAGCATCCTCAGAGCAGGAAGTGTGATGTACATGTGTTTGCCTTTCTTGATCTCGTTCTGCTGCTGGACCAGGACATTCAAATTCATCCTTTGGGCCTGCTGTTCAGCCTGCTATTACAAAATGGGCTAGGAACATCAATTATAGATCCTTGTGATTGCCAGAGTTTTAATCTCAGCAAAGCTTACCTACTCAGAGCTTGCTGGCTTCACAGCAGCTTGGGATGGGCTCATTGTGGAAATCTGCATAGCACTGGAGCCTATTGCAAGGAAAATGGATTATTGTGTAAAATATTGGGCTTCTCATCTTAGGAAATACCTTAATAATTCATTTATTCCATCCTGAAAAAGTGTAATTGAAAGAGAAGTAGCTCATGCTGCACAGAGAATGCAGCACTTAGAATACGACTACTTGACCTATGAAGATTAGAAATTATAGTCTGTCTGATCTCAATATGCAGAGGTACATTATGGAGCAGTTTAATAAGATGTATGATTGTTGAAACACGAGGGTTACTGACCTAGTTCAAGCCTGCCAATGGGCTAATAATTGCTGACTGGTCCTGCAAGTTGTGTGACTGGCAGCATGTGCCCCCTAATTTTGAACAGTGTCAACAGTGAGACTAAGACAATGTAATGTATGTTCCCATTTCTTGTTCCACTGTGAAGATACAGTAATTTATTTTGCAGGAGGGTATGTCATGCATGGTGCAAAGGCATGAAAGCATTAATTTAGGTACTGTGTATTACATTAAAAAATGGGAATTAAGTGCTAAAAAATAATAGGCTATTCTAAGATTAACTATTAAACAGTAAATGCGAAGATAATTCTTGTGCCCTGAAGAATGCAGAGATGTTTGTATTACACTATAAGCTATCTATTGCCTAACTCCTTCCTGAAGGTGTAGCTCAGCCCCCTGAACTTCTTTGCTTCATGCAAAGGCAGCTCCGAAAGTAATGCCTCCTATTTTATTATATTGGTGGTGTGACAGTAGAGGTTGAACCTTCCCACCAATATTCAGTTACATTTTGTTGCTGCGTGACAGATGGCAGCAGAGGGGCAGTCTGACAAAATGGCATTTGACATGGAAGTGCGTATGAAGCAAATGTGTCACTGAATTCCTCCACGTGGAAAAGAGAAGGATCTGGGGGTCTTGATAGATGAAAAACTTAACATGAGCCAGCAGTGCGCCCTTGCGGCTTGGAAGGCAAATGGTATCCTGGGCTCCATCAAAAGAGGGGTGGCCAGCAGGAACAGGGAGGTGATTGTTCCCCTCTACTCTTCTCTTGTGAGGCCCTATCTGGAGTACTGCGTCCAGGTCCGGAGCCCCCAGTACAAGAAAGACAGGGAGCTGTTGGTGAGGGTCCAGAGGAGGGCCACAAAGATGATCAGAGGGCTGGAGCACCTCCCCTATGAAGACAGGCTGAGGGAGCTGGGCTTGTTCAGCCTGGGGAAAAGAAGGCTGCGGGGTGACCTCATTGCAGCCTTTCAGTACCTAAAGGGAGCCTACAAAGAGGAGGGGAATCAACTCTTTGAAAGGGTGAGTGACAGCAGGACAAGGGGAAATGGTTTTAAGCTGATGGAAGGGAGATTTAGGTTGGACGTCAGGGGGAAATTCTTTACGGAGAGAGTGGTGAGGTACTGGAACAGGCTGCCCAGAGAGGTTGTGGATGCCCCATCCCTGGAGGTGTTCAAGGCCAGATTGGATGGGGCCTTGGGCAGCCTGGTCTAGCATTAGGTGGAATGGTTGGTGGCCCTGCGTGTGGCAGGGGGGTTGGAGATTCATGATCCTTGAGGTCCCTTCCAACCCTGGCAGTTCTGTGATTCTGTGATTCTGTGAAGATGGCACCCATAGGAATTCAGTGACATTACTTACTGAACATTTCTGAAGACCAAACAGTGAATGTGAGCAGTGATGTGGTGAGTGGTGCATTTCAGCAGTGGTGACAGCGAGCATGAGTCATCTCCACTGGTGCAGATTTTTTTGAGCATAGCATGCAGGCTGTTCATCGCTGGTGAAAATGCATAGCTAATGGTTGTGACTATGTTGAAAAAATGGTATTTTTGTAGCTGAGAATTTGCACTATCAATCAGTTTTATTGTGTTCTTTGTATCTTCTATAGTTTCCATGGGAATAAATAGGAGGTGTTACTTTCGGAATGACCTACATATGTACTTTCAGTCTTTCATATAAAGTAGGCAGTTTCTTTGAAGTCTTTTGTTTGGTTCTTTAATACAAACAAAACATTGCACAGCAATTCTTTCCTATCTAACAGTTATAACAAATCTCAGATGTGCTTGTGATTGATTCTTCTATTACTCATCCTTTGCTGCGAGCCAGAAATTTGTTGTTTTAGCACAGACAAGTCATTATGGCAGGAACAGTTTGCTCCTCGCTGTGCCTTGCAGAAAAGTAGTTATGGACAATAAATATTTTTTGTAAATTTTCTGTGGTCTAACACAATCATGTCTGTACAGTAATCCCAACCACTGTTCTTTACTATGATATTAAAACGTATTTCATTTTTTAGGAAGTCTATGAAAAGTGTTTTTATGACCCTTGATAAAGATCTCTAATTTACTTTTCATGCAGAGCGGACTGGCCCAAAGACCAGTTCATTCCACCTTATGTTCCTCGTTTCCGAAATGGTTGGGAACCTCCTTTGCTGAACTTCATGGGAGCTCCAAATGAGCAAGAACTCAATAATTTGGCTGAGTCTGTGGCAAACTTTGCAGAGCAACAGCGGAAGCAAGAAATAAAAAGATTATCAACTGAGGTAGGTTAACTGAGAGTGTATTGTAAGTTGCTGAAAAGCAGAATCAACTACTTTTTCATAGAAAAAAATCTTCTGGGATGCTGTCAGAGTGTCTCTCTGCTACATCAGTGCAGGCTCAATGTACTCACAGAAAAGCTATATGAAACCAAATATCTGTTCAGCCACCAAAATGTGAATAGGAAAAATAGAAGGATTTTGCCTACTGCCCTGTAAAGTTGAGTTCATCATGTACTGTTTATCAGATTTTGGGGGATGGCTTTCTCTTGCAGCGCAACTCTTGTAAGTCTTCTTGGAGACCAAAAAGCTTCCCTAGCAAAAGTATAGCAAAACTACCTGTGAAAAAGCTGTAACAAACTTTATTTTGATGAAAATTTCCACTTAAAAGCATACAGTACATAAAAATTTAGCCAAGCAAAGGAGGCTAGTGTGATTCATGTTTGATTACTAAAAGCACTGCTTGTCCTTCTACCTAAAAGGATTCACAAGAATAAATACACCCTAATTTTTCTCTCTCTATATATATATTTTTTTTTAATTGAAAAAAGCATTTACAGGGTTAATGGCCATAATAACATGAAACGTACCTGTCACCCTCATCCAATTCCATACTCATCTCCCAAAAAAGCCTCATCAAACATTGTTTCACAGCTGCTTCTACATTGCCATGTGTTTTTTTTTTAAGTTGTGCTCCCTGTAAATTAAAAACAGCAACAACAACAACAAAACCCACAAACCAAAACAACAAACAAAAATCACAGTCCTTTCTCCACTTTAATCATGTGAAATGTGCAAAATAATATTGAAAAATAGGGGCAGTTTTTCAATGGTTTGATTATTAATGAAGATGAATACTACATATATTGAATTAGCGTATAAGTTGAAATAATTATTTTGAGGGGGCAGATAAACTGAGGTGTTTTGGTTGGATTGGTAGGTGTGCTGACTCTGCCTTTTAGCCTTCAAAAGTTTAAATAATAAGAGTAATAATAATAATATTAATAATAAAAATAATGATAATCATCATAATAGTCATAATTCATTGAAGGCATCTGTGTGACTGGCACCTGTGATGCCAAACCTTGGTTTCATGATTCCATTCACGATGAGCAGGTCATTTAACCTTGGTACTCTGACTTCTCGTGCCAGTGCCTCCTTAGCACATCCCTTAGTGGAGAAGTGCTGAGCTGCTCCATGGCTGTGAATTGTGTTAGGTGCTCAGCTGGAAAAGCTGCGCCAGTGCAAAGTGTCTGCAGCAAAAGGAGCTCTGTGGATTGGGTGATGCCAGGAGAATTATTCTTCTATAAGTCTGTCGCAAAAGCTTATTTAACAAAACAGTGCTGGAAAAATGAGAGCGAACTGCTTTTTCCTGAGCAGCATTAACAGAGGGATGGTAAGCAGGGAGTGGGAAGTAATTCCCCACCTTCAGTACTGCATCCAGGCCTGGGTCCTCCTGCACTAGAAGGATACGGACCTGCTCCAACATGGAGCTGTTGGAGCAGGTCCAGAGGAGGCCATGAAGATGATCAAAGGGCTGGAGAGCCTCTCCTGCGAAGTTAGGTTGAGGTAACTTGTTCAGCCTGAAGAAGAGGAGGCTCCAAGGAGACCTCATTGTGGCCTTCTAGTTCTTAAAGGGAGCTTATAAACAGGAGTGAGATCAACTTTTTACGCGATCTAATACTGATAAGACAAGGGGGGATGGCTTTAAACTAAAAGAGGGGAGATTTAGGTTAGATGTTAGGAAAAAAATTGTTACTCATAGGGTGGTGAGGCCCTGGCACGAGCTGCCAAGAGAAGCGGTGGGTGCCTCATCCCTGGAGGCACTCAGGCCAGGTTGGATGGGAGACCTGGGCAGCCTGAGCTGCTGGGTGGCAACCCTGCCCACGGCAGGAGGTTGGAACTGGGTGGGCTTTGAGGTCCCTTCAATTCAGCCATGTCAGGGAGCTGACAAGGAGCTGGAGAAGAGAGTTCAGCGAGTCTGAGGCAATGCAAGTAATTTCTGTGTAAAGTAAAAACAAGTTCCTGCTTTCTGCAGGTCTTCTGATCTGAGATATAAAGTCAGTGACACTTGAGGGATTTTTTTCTAAGAGGTTTTAATAATGTTGCTTTTAAGAATAGTCTGTCCGTAGATTTTGTTTGTTTGTTTGTTGTTATTCCCGTGTGGTTTTTTTTTTTACTGTTTTCAATTTCACAAACACTGAGTCCCATTGGCGAGAGTCTCTGGGTGCCAGGTCAGTACTCAGAAGTGCTTTTTTGTAGCCACATAGCAAGAAAAAAAGCCAAGCTTTAGGGATCTGGTGATTTGTGATGGCTGTCAGCTGTTCTATCTCATTGTGCAACTGAATGGTGTCATAAGATAAAGATCTAAAATGGACATCATCAATTTCATAATCTCTGTAAATGAGCCACTTATTTTATCTTTAGGGAAATGGACATTAAAATAATTCTTAGTAGAAGCAAAGTATCATTGCTGGGTTTAGAGCTGAATTTTTTTTGAAGGACTGCTGCTCAAAAGGAATTTTCTAAGGGTTTGAATATTCTTATATGTATGCTTGTAATAAATTGTGATTGTTTTCTTTCATTAAAATCCTTAATTACAGAGTATTACCTTTTTTTTTGCATTTCTTCTTTGACTTCAACCATGTTTAGTAAGAGGATAACTAACATAAATGAGCCAATTGATATTATGATCCTGCAATGGGATGATAATTTTACTTGGAAGCTTTTATTTCTTATATAGATGTACGTTTAGCTAGCTGAAGTTTTCTGGCTTAGTGGCCATTAGAACAGGAGCTCAGAGCAGCTTCTTAGTGCAGTTTATTTTAAAGCCACTCAGGCATTCCTTATGACCTGTGTTGCTGTAGCAATATGTAAGAGAGGACATGGACCTTGCCCCGGAGAACTGCTTTTTCTAAAGAATATCCACTGCAATATTAATGCAGGGGATGGCAGGGGATGACTTAGGGTAGAAATTCTTTTATTCTTATCCTTTTGATCTCTCTGTGTACGTATTTGAAATGCAGAATCTATTAACTTTTCATAGCAGAACTGTGAGCCTCTGAGAGCAAGGCCATGTGAGTGCTGGCAAGGGTGCGCGGTGCTATGGGTCAGGGGAAGCAGCACGATGCAGTGCACGACACTAATCCCCTTCCTGGCTTTGTCTTTGTTTTGTCTTGCAGCCTCCCAGTGTTCCCGACTACCCTCCGGCCGATGGGTACGCATTCAGTAACACAGTGTACAAAAGAGGGCCTCTGCTGGACCAAGGGGCAGCTGTTGCTGCCTTTAAGCAAACTGTTAGCCGCCATGTAGATAGGTAACACTGAATCAACGGCGTACGTGGTGCTGTGGATAACTGTCCCGACTTACTGACTTGTGGCTTTTGGGGTTGGTGGTGTCTCTGTTGGCCTCAGGTTGTGCCGGGAGCAGACCCATATTTCTGTAAGGCAGCTGCTCTGACTGCAGCAGGTGTCTGCCTGTGCTTCTCCAAGGCACATCCATATGGCTCTTTCAGTATCATTTCTATGAATCTACTGTGTTCGTGTATGCTGTGAAATTCATGCTCTTGTCAAAAATGATATGGTGGAATTCTAACTTGATTAAGGACACAAAAATCTCCCGTTGGAGGATGTAAATTTTATTTCTGCTTTTGTTTCACTTTTTTAAAACTGTTCCTTGCTTTTTTTTTTTTTTTTTTTTTTTTTTTTTAGCTGCAAATAATGACAAGTCCACTCTGAGATTTATCTGTTTGTGTTCTGAATGATTTTTGATTTGTTGAGCTGCTCACTTGCTGCCCGCTTAGCATCCTGCTTCGGGTATTCTGGGCCAGTGCATAACTGCCCATGTCTACTGACTAATTTTTTCTTTCATTCTTGCTATGATCAAAGCTCTGAAATGTTTGCATAGCAACCAGGATCTTTCTGCACACACGCTTTCATCCTCTTCATTTTAGCCTAAGTCTGATTACCTTAATGGTGAAACTCACTGATCCTTGGAGTCTCAGCCCTGTCTGCGTGGAAAATTTCTGCCAGTGAAATTACTGTGAAAGTAAAGTGGTGATGGGATTGATCCCCCATGCCAAACTATGTTTGTTATACATCCTTACATGAGCAGTAGTTTAACTGATTTCCCATGGAAGGTGCTTAAGCTATGTTTTGGGTGTCATATTGCTAGTAAAAACAGCATTGATGTGATTCTGTTGACACAAACCTTTGCATAACCTCTAATTCTGAGCTGTTTGCTAGAAGATCCTGTTGTTAATCTGCATGCAAACAAATGGTGTGCAGGGTGAAGACTCCATTGTTTTCCTGAACATTGTTTTCCTGAACATCCTGAACTCTTTATTACAACAACAGCCATAGTAATAATCTCTAATCATTTTCTCAATCTTGGTTACTTCCGGAGTTCTTGTCTGAGGACCACTCAGCTTGAAATCTAAATGATCTGCACTCAAAATTCCTTTCTTTTTTATCTGTAATGTGATAAGACCTGTTTTGTGCTTTCAGAGTAAGACTTTTCTTTGCAAAGGCTGCTACCTCTTTTTCAAGTTTAGAGAATGGGACTATTGCATTGCCCTACTGATGGTATCAGTGTAACTGGCCACAGATGAATGAGTCATCCAAGCTTCCTTAGTAGCAAGTAAAGAGAAAAGAGCATTTCGTGTCGGGTGAAGCAGTTCACGTCAGGTGAAGTCAATCTTTTGAAAGATGTGAAATGAGACATGCTGTGGAGGTACCTGCTTCTCACCACTGACAGTAGGAGGGAGTCTAGATGGCTAGTACTGATGCAGACGTGTACAGTGAGCCACTATGCCCCTGTCCAGCCCAACGTGAACTTCCTTTTATTAATTGGCTCTTGAGACACATAACATGTGCCCAGTAGGAGTTGGTTACTGAATGAAAGCTATTCATATGCATTACCCTAAGTAAATTCCATTTGAAGATAAATTTTAAAGCACCTATGAATAAGCAAGTGCAGAAGTGGGTTTGGGGGAAGGAGTGAGAAATAGAAGCTGAATATTTCAGCCATCATTTTCTGGTGCTTATTGAAAGATGGCTTTCCTTATGAGCAGTCTGAAGACAGTGACTGAGCCACCCTGTGTCTGCAGAGGGACAGGTAGGTTATGCATTGTGCAAGGAACTTGTAACCACAGGAACCTTCATTGAGTTTTATTCCAATGTGCCAGGACCTCCAGTAAGGCATGCTTTCTTTGGATGACTTAGACTAAGTGTCAGGATCTTAAACTTCAAGCATGTTACAAGCTGTACCAGGGGCTCTCTTTGATGCTGAAAGAGTACTGAACTGTTTTTTCAGCAAGTTATATCATGTTTCAAATTCATATGCCATGTAGTTTGTTTTTGTGCTGTTTGGGGAATAACACCTTGGGACCCCATGCAATCCATCAGCCTCTCGTGCAGCCTTGAGGGGGATATCTGTGCCCCAAGTAAACTGCTTGGCTCATTAAGTTAGGTTTGAAAAGTTGTGGTCTCTTCATAAGTGTAGAACCACTGTCCAGCTGATGTGCTGGGGATGCAGCTTTTGATTTTTTTATTTTTAATTCTTCCTGAGTTATGTTGTATGGAGGGATCAGGTTAGATAGCTGTGGACAAGTTAGGAAGACAGAGTTAGTAAACTGAATTTGGAAAGGCGGTGTAAAAGTAAAACTACTCTCAGAGGTGTGTTAGTCACAGCACTTCAAAATTGTATAAATTTTGAGTGGGTGGCTGAAAAAATTGGGATTACTCACACATCTCTAAACCTCGTAACAGGTATTCTGCAGACTGTGGTTCATCCCATGTTTTCCATTCTCTTCTTTAAGTGCTCAAAGTCTTTAAGTGTTTTATCTTTCTTTCCAAATAATACATTTTCAATCTAAATATGACTGTTCCTTTGTTCTGTTCTTCAAGTCAAGTGAGACAGTTCTCCACAGCCATGCAATAGCTAGGTAACTACTGGATTGCTGACACACCTGGGATCCGTGGTTACACAGCACAAACATCAGCAACCATCAGCATTTGCATCCCTATGCTGTGATGTTGTATGGCAAGCCCTTGTTTGTGCAACGTTTTAACTGTTGTGTTGTTGTTTTTTAAATTTTATTTTTATTGATTTAACTTTACTGCTTGATGTAGATTTGGGTTGTTGGGTGTCATTTGCAGGTGAATAATGTTACTTTTTCTTTTGGATGTGTTTTGAGGGGCTTGGGGGATTTCTCAATTTGAAGAGGTTGCACATTAAAGAAACTAGTAACTTGTTCCTCAAAGGCTACCTGAACAGACCTTTCCTCAAAGAAAAGAGAGATGCTGAAGTATACTGTGGTATGCTTAATTCTTCAATGAACTCTGTTATTAACTGCCCAGAAGTGATTCTACATTTATAATTGATGCAATAATTTGAGGTTCTTAGAGGTAATGCTGTCTAATGGACAATTAAGAGAAATGGCCAACAGAGGAAAGCGTTTTTAAAATAGGATTTAGTTCCATTGATATCAGTGTCCATTGTGACTTGAAGCTTTATTTGTAATAAATACTAGCAATACAATTTTGTGCAAAGCAAGAGATATCAAGTATATCTATTCATTAGTATGGCAAATGATCATTTAATCTTCTGTTCTTCTGTATAGGAAAACAGACTAAATGTAGAGTGCATATTTATCTTAACACAATGTCAATTGCAAATCTGATATCTGATTTGGTATCATACATATTGCAAGAAGTGGGCCAAAAAAGTTATTGATTTTAGAGGTTCATGCAACTCAAACACTTTTTTTTTCTTTTATTTTTTTGTTGTATGAATATTTAGTCAATATCATTTGAAGAGAGAATTCTGTAACAGCTATAAGCTATTTCCTTTTCTTTGTTTAAATGTTTTGCAGCTGGTTGTCTGTGGTTTTACTTGCTTGAACTGAATGTCTGATCTTTGCATTGCAGAAACTATGAAGCACACAATAAAACACAGTCCAAGAAATATGCCAAATGCAAGTATGAATTTATGGCAAGAAACAACAGTGAGCTTTCTGTCCTGAAAGAAGAGATTGTAGAGGTAACATTTTTGCAAAAAGAAAACATGAATTTATGATAGTTATGACTCATTTCTCTAGAGACCAGTGCTGTAAATATAATTGTGCATTTCTTCTGTCTTCTCTAGTATAGCTTTTGAAGCATCATTCAGTAGTATATACATAATTGGCTCTGGCAAACACTACACGCCTATGCATGGGGCAGAGTGAAAGACCATCCTGGAAAGCATTGGTACCCTGAGAGGCAGATAAATGTAGAAAGGAAGAAGAAACAGAAAAAAGTGTTTAGTGAGACTACACTCAAGTAGCCAGAACCCAGATTTCTGCTATCTGTCCTGCCCTAGTTTTTTCCTAAATCAGAAGTGCACTCTCTTCATATTTGTATCATCTTTTTGTTGGTCTTTTAGTAGTTTCTCCTTTAGTCAGCAGCATGTGGGCTATAGAGATACAAGCCTCTCTGTACAAATACTTGATTTTAATTCTGTTGTGTTGTCCTGCATGTGTCTGAGTTTACACAGGTTTATTTTACTTCCATATCCTTTCTACCGTGTAGCATTAGTTACAATGATAATCAAGGAGGCCTATAGCAGTTTCCTGGTGACATCAGCACAAGGTCTGTTGGCAGTCACAGAACCTGGCTATGATTTTGTTTGGAAATGATGCACAGTGTAAGTGCCATCAGAAAATATATGTAATTATTTTAACAAATTATTTCAGATTCTGGATGATAGAAAGCAGTGGTGGAAGGTCCGGAATAAAAGCGGCAACACAGGCTTTGTGCCAAACAACATTCTGGACCCTCTGAGGAATTATGAAGGTGGTCTGGGATTGCCAGAACCTGTGTACACCCGCACCATCCAGGTATGGTCTGCTTGGTAGAAGAGAAGCTTTTTATTGAAGTACGTAAAGAGAAGGAGATTCACAGCAAAGCTAAAATGTCTGCACAGGCTACCAATAAGTCAAAAGGTTTACATTTCTTTTACAGGCTCAAGTTCATTTCTTTATTGCATACAGTATAACAAGAAAATAAAGATAGAGAAATAAAGTGAAATAGAAAAGTGGCAAAATAGAAATATAGCAAAGTAGAGATATAGAAAAATCTTTTCCTGTAAGTTTTTTCCTTGCCTATTTACTAAGAGGTAGTAATTTCCATCCTAATGGATGCTTATGCATTTATTTTAATTGCAAATATCCTTTGTGCATTGATAGCTGTTGATGCCAAAGAAGGAGTTTGAATTATTTAAGGTAGGGTCATCTTTGTGCCTTCTAAGAGAGTGAACAGTGGCTTTTCTTTTTTATTTTCTCTCTTTGCATGTGTTTCTATCTTTGTCCTAAATGTATTTAATTGCTGCGATTTCAGAATTATAAAAAGCAGATGTTTTTACTTTCGAATTCACAATGCAGGTATTTTCAATTATTATCCCTGCGCATCATCAGCACTTTAGTCTTCTGACCTAATTTTGATTTTCTTTCTTTCATGTTATGGTATGGAATTAACATTGTTGTTTTTGTTTCATATATGTGCTGAAAATAATTAGAGGATAAAATATTCAAAAACTAAAGCAAAGCAAAGAAACAACACTCACCTTGCCTACACCTCCACCCTCCAAATGGTCTTACATCAGTGCAATTGTCCACCATTTTCAAATGATTTTAAAAACTGTGCAAATACATCAGGATTAAGCAGAAATTCCAGACTTGACTCTCAATGAGACTTTCAGACCAAGCAGATGCCAAACTTCTGTTAAAACTTGAATTAAATTTTATTTCATGAAATATTCATTTCTTCTGTCTACAAACACCAGCTGATGATTGAAAAACAAGAAATGCTGTGCAGCAGCCTGTATTGCGTACTCATCTAAAAGCTCCAGCTGAAGGTGCCACTGTGCCAGATGATGTGTGCAGAGCTATGTTGAAAGCTGCAACTTTTACAGTGTTTCCAGTCTTTCCACAGATATGGAAAGTCGCTTGAGAAATGGGTCTTATGTTATTTCTGGCACAGTCATGGCTGACATATCTTGAGATTGGTGGGCTTTAGTCAGATCACTTCTGAGTTTTTCCTGTCCTTAACAGTTTGCCAGTGATGTGTGAGCTCTTTCAAAACTGATTTGTCTTTTTAGCTCTGTGTGAAGTGAAGCATGTATCTGGAGTGCTTTTCAAATCCCAATTTAAGGGGCTGACTTATTTTCTTTAAGTGCATGTTAATTCTGTGTGTTTGGAAATTGCCAGGAAATATTCAGCAGACTGAATGAGTACAGAACTGAGTAGAGCTTCTCATACTGTATTTTTGTTGAAATGCTCTTCAGATTTTGAAGCTTTCTGTTTAAAATAATTGCATGACATGGGAAATAGTAAAATAATCACTTTCACCAAGCATTCTCCATGAAACTATGAAAATTAGGGACGGAGAACAACACTGAAGATAATTTTGGCTCTTCCCCTCTGGCAGGATGTTCCCTATAGTCTGTTGTTTATTTTGGTTATAGCTTTAGCATATTCAAATGTGAGCTTGAAGTGCTGTGAAACTATTTAAGAATATAATGCATTACACAGGATAAAGGAGTTTTTACCAAGCGTGTCAGTAATGTTGTTATCAACTTTGCTGTGATTATGATACACTTTTCAGAGTACTGCGTGTGCTCATTCATCTTGTTCTCTGTGATAGATACACGGTTCATTTGGGATCTCTTTGCATAACCCTATTTGTTTTCATAACAGTACTATGAGACATCGCTGCTATTTCAGAGAGAAATGAGGCACTGAAGGGATTAGTGCCTGGCCCAAGGTCAAACAGGAGAGCTTGCGGGCAGAGCAGTGAGCAGAAGCTCTTGCTGTCATTGCCTTCTCAAGACCCTGGACATGAGAAGGCTCTTAGTGCCAGGCTGTGTGCCTTCAGTTTTCAGAAAGCTCCTTTCCAAGTGGTGTGTCAGCTGTGGTGAGCAGCCTGCTCCACTCTGCGGTGGATGAATGACATGTACAAGGGACACGGCCTTCAATCCATTGCTGGCCAGAACAGATTTCCATATTATTATGAAGGATTAAGGATTCAATTGCAAGAGAACACCTTTTCTTTCTGTTATTCTCCATACTGATACCTTTTCTCTGAGAGCTGGATGCCTGATTATCATGACTATTCTTAGAGCTGCAAAGTTTGTTTTACTCTCACTCTGTTCCCTTGGCTAGGAACTCATGAGTCCTTGTGGCAGATTAGATTCTAATTTTTCTCTCGATCCCTTTCAGGATCTAGATCCCAGATAGGATCAGTTCAGTGCTTTCACGAAAGTACAGGCGACACCTGCAAGAACTTTGCAAGCAATATCTCAGTATTTTCATCATCTTTGTGAGGCTGTATTAATACATTGTCTTTCTTCTGATTAGAAAAATATACATATATATGTATATTTATCTGGCATTTTATCTCTAGTAAAACTGTCTCATTCAGTATTTCTGTACATTTAGTAGATCATTTTGATGTGTTTTTTTTTTAATCTTCCACTACTGTTAATTATATGCTCTCAGTTTCCTTTGTTGTTGGTCATTTAGCCTGCCTCTTTATTTTAAAGCAGCATAGTTTACCAGCCTCTACAGATGAGCATCAAGTTTTCAAAGTACTCAAACTTCTCCTTATGTACCAGTTTTTCTGGTGAACTTAATAATTAATAATAATATTTCATATTTGCTGTGCTTTTTATTTATTTTCAATGCTTTTTAGAAATATGAGAAACATAATTATGATAGAGATGTGTATCTTGCTGAGTGTGATAATTAATCTCATGATACCCTTTGTGAGGTGAGGCAGCTATTTTCTCAGTGACATACATAGAATCCTGAGGCACAGAGAGTAAATGTTAAGCCAAATGCAGTCCTATAGTCTTATTTTAATAAATCTTGTACTGTCACAGTTCTGTGGATAGTTATCCAGGAGCCCTGATTCTTGTATGTAAACAGCAAACGTCTCTACCTCATTTGGGACAAATGACCTCCGTGTTTGTTGGCAATCTTCCCTCAAGTCTCTTTTGAGTCTCTTTGTTTAGCAGTTCACTGAAAATATCTCTCTGTGGGAATTTGTTTTCTCTCAATCACAGTATTTGTGCTCCAAGTTAGTGTCATAGAGTCATACTCATCTTTTGCCAACTGGTATCTTTCCTGCTGATCATATTTGATAATGAAAAGATGCAGTTGCCAGGTGTTCATTTTGTCGTGGCCAAAGAGATGTCCTAATTTTTGATCATGGGCCAGTATCTTTTTTACTTTGTTCATATGGAATGCTCTTTAAAGTTGCCATCAGATCAAGTCCTTCTGATGGCTTTTAAAGGAAGGCAGTTCTCTGTCCAATTTGACATTGATCCAATCCCAGATTATGAGCTGACACTTATTACACAGAAATGTACTTGAATAATTGTAAAAAGTACATGATCCATGGTGAGAATTGAAAATCCACAGTGTGCCTCCCTATCATATATATTTTTGTAAGAAATGGAGGCTAAGCATGGCTAATACTAATCTGATTAAGTAAATTCTGTTCAAATTTCTCCTTTTTGCCTTCTAATACACATTTTGGCAGAGAAACATAAATTTCTCATAATGGGATTTCAATAGGCAGATGGTTGACTCTGCTTAATAGCTGAGTCCTCCAAAGGAAACTCAAGACTTCACTTGAAATTTGCTCTCCTAGTCCTAGATACTTCATTATCCCTTTTGGGTCCAGGCAGTTACTTCTTTTTTGTCTCTTAAAATACATCCAAAGGAAAGAAGGCACATGCCCCAGAATGAGAGGTCTACAGTGTGAGTATCAAGAAAACATCCAAACTACTGCGCTGTTGGCTAATCTGAAGCTGAGCACTCTGTACCACTCCTGGTGTCCCTGCCAACAGCAGTGTGACACTGAAATGTTCATAAAGAGACTAAATAGAAAGTGCTGTGTTAACTTAATGGGAGCACTTCCCAACACTAACACTGCTTATGGTTGTATCCAGTGATTCTTTAATGTTAAGTATTTGCAATAGCTTGAACACACATTTCCTGTTTTTTATATCAAAATGTGTTTGGAAACATGTTGCTCCCTGTTGTTCTATTTTGTTTCGTTGTTTGTTTGTTTGTCTTTTTAACAGTGTTTGAAAACTAGGGCTGATGCTGGTACATAAAAAAATTACATTAAAAAACTAGATCAAATCATATTGAATCTTGATTTTTTTTTTTACAAGATCCACTAGCATGTTGAAAAAGAGCTTTGGAACCTCTGTTTTTTTGTCCCATTAAATAAAAACACTTTCTGTCTAATAATAATAATAATAATCATCATCATCATCTAGTTCCAGCAAGCTTCTCTGATATATCCAGATTATTAATAAGTATTCAAAATAATATAATGGATTTGTTCCAATTGACATGAACTAAATGTATTCCTAAAAGAAAAACAAAATGCAAGGAAGGAAGAAAAAAACACAGGATTTTTTGATGGCATTAGTGAATTAGTGGGTACATGTGTGTCAGCAGCAATCTTTAACTTGTTTTATAAACTAGTAAATATTTTTAAGCTCAAATATGTAAGCATTTGTTACCATATCCACTCTGATTTAACTCTTAATATTCTGCAGTTACGTGTTCTGTGCATTCCTCTTTTTTGTTGTTTGTGTTGTTTTTTCAAACATCTATTTCTAATTTTCTGTCTCTTTGGATAAGTGCTTTGAAAAGAGCTCATTGCTTACATAGTGTCACATACATGTATTGAGGTAACCACTACTCCATTTGTTGTCCAAAAAAACCCAACTCGTTATATGAGTTGTTTAGTGAGTAAGAAGAGCTGATTATTAGCACTGATGTTCTTTTGCTTTTGAATTGCTAATATATATGAAATTTCAGGAGAGATGTGTGAGACAGTTACTGTTTACCTTACTGACAATACTCTTTGATATGATTTATTCCATTTTCCTCGCAGCAATTGCTGGGAGAGCTTTCAGAGGTAATGGAATTACTGTTCTGATATTGAACCTCAAAAATTATTCTTTTGGAGTGTGTAGCTACCAAATTCTGTAGAGCATGCTTGTTTAGTTAGTAGCAGTGAATAGAAATGATGGGGTGCATGTGTGGATGTTCTCAGAATATCCAGAATTAAAGAAAGGAGTTTTTAAAAAATGAAAAAAATAACAATGTTAAATTGATTAAAGTGTATAATTATTGTGCAATGTTCAAGAAAATTTGAAGTGTATTTCCCTGTAGTTTCGTCTTTAAATATAGAATTTGAGTGATGCTTCCAGTTTGGTTTCTATTTTCACTCCAGCATGTAGTAAGTCATTTTGATGAGACTTGTGATTGCAATACAGTGTTTCAGAAGCCACATTAATAGCATCTGCTGAGAGCTATGTGTAATGTTTTGCTATCGCTTCTTCTGGATTGAGATTTCAGTGACACGCAGCTGATGCCTTGGTTTGTAATGAATCCTCTCTACCATGAAAAGAGCGATGCTTTTTCTTTGCATGTTGTTTAGGAAGGTCAAGGACACACGTGATGGTACACTGTGGGGATAACACTCTAGGCATCTGAATTTGTGAACAAACCACAAACTTTTCTATATATTGTATTAAAATATTTTAATATCAGTGAAATTCTTAAATTCATTAAGATAATTTTGGATATGTTGTAGTACATCTATGTCTAATAAATTATGGAATGCTTACTAAATACCTACTAAAGCACTGCTTCCACCAAAAGACAGTATTATTAAGTACACATGATACTGCTTGTTCTATTTTATATTTCACATTTCACTTTTTTGGCATTTGACATTTTAGAAAATGTTTTGTGTCTTTACATCAAAGTACTGGAGTACAGAAAAGTCAGTCATGATTCTTATTTTTATATTAATTTCTCCACAGTGTACTGCAAATGAATACAAAATGATCCATATTAATTCATTTAAATCACTTAAATGCTAAAAACTGAAACAAGAAAGGTTTAATGACAAATGTGTTTTAGGACAATATGTTTGCTTCAGTTGCTGACTGCTGCAATTTAAGTGAAAAAATGATTTAGAGAAGGCAAAATACATTTTTTTCCCCTAGGCTTAAGGGAGCCTGATTGGATAAATTTTGGGCTGGTGTAACTCTGCATTGCTTAGCTATAACATGTTCATGTTCACTACAAATTGCCACTCCCATAGGTTAGATGTGTACCATGCTGGGGATTCCAGTATGAGGGCAGTGGTTGACATTTAATGAAGTTCTGCTTGTTTTCAGGGCAGTGATGTGCTGTTCAGTTTCTACCATATGGCTTCTACAAATATTTCCCTACTTGATCTACCATAAACCCTCTGCCTCCAAGGAATTAGTGAATGGCATTACAGGAAGGAGCAATGAGCCTGGGGAATGTACTCCTCTATTTTCATACCAGAGAAAGCAGACTTCTCATAACTTAAAAATGAAGCATCAGTGCTGAGCAAACAAACTTTAATATCAAAACTTCAAGCTTTATCAGTCCAAAACCATAGAGAGGGATCAGAGTTAAAACAGTGAGATGTAGAATTTGAACTGTTGGAAAGAAAAGGCTAACATAGGTTGTTTATGACCTCCTGGGCTTGTCTGTCACTGGGGTTGCTTTGGGAAAATGCACGCCTTTTCCTGCAACTGGCACCATTTTAAAGGCAAAGAAAGAGGAATTATTCCACAGAATTAATTTTGAGGCACCTGCCAGCTAGCTATTAACAACAAGATAATTTGCATGCTGTTGGAACACTTCATAAAGAAGGAAAAAAAAAAAAGCCAGCAGCCTTATTCAAAGAACTGTGGTGTTTGTGTTTAATCACATTGTTGTGCATAGTTCTCATACAGATAGTTGAAATGGCACAACTCAATTTTCGGAGGAGGAGCAGGAATCTCTTAAGCAGTGTCTGAAGTTCAGGAAACAATGTGCTACCTCAAATTCAGTGATGTTCCTAAGTTAAACCATTAGTCAGGCTTAGGAGTGACTGGATGTATTCATTTTTCACTCTTGTAACAGAACATTTCTAAAACATATGTTTTTATACTGATAAACTCCAGCAATTCAAAAATTTTGGAAGCTGTTCAAAAGTGCCAGATAGTAAAGTTCAGAATTTTAAAACAATTTTATGTATAGAAATCATCTGCTTGGAAGAAAGAAGCGCACTTGAGATGATGTGATTGTTCTGAATTTTATGTCTGAAAGAGAAGTAAAACCATACCAGATCAAATTTTGGCAAATTTTATAACTGTATCTAGCAGGGATGACTTTTTGAGCAATAAATGAAATCAGATGGTACAGAGCACCCCAATATTTTCTCCAGAAGCTTTGTCTAAGTTCTTGTCCAAGCTCTGTTGTCAAACTGAGTCTCACTGCATCTTTTCAGAAACAAAGGACAGACTATGTTGCTAAACAACCTGATCCGGTTCCTGTTACTCCTTCACCGCCTCCGATGCCTGCTCCGGTTCCTGCAGCTGTCCCCCTCCCTCCGAGCACCCCAGCACCCATCCCAGTTCCTGTGCCCAAGGCGCCAGCAACTGTCAGCCGCCAAAGCAGCACCTCTAGCGACAGCGGTGGTAGCGTTGCACGAGACAGCCAGAAGCACAAACAAGTTCCTGTGGACCGTAAGTTTGTCTAAGAAGAAAAAGAATGTTTCTCTCCCATCTTTGTATGTATGTTTTGCTTAATCTTCAAATTCGTTAAAGCCTTCTGTTTCAGATAAATGTTTAAGAAATACTTAGATTTAAACCCATATTTAAAAGACACATGTTCTATGCGTAGACAGTTCTCTGTACAATCGTGAAAGTAAGTAGGAGCAAAAACAGCCTTGCATCTGTGCCAGTCCTGTAATAGTGTATTCTCACATTCTCTTCTGTTATGACTATCTAGGATCTTTACTCGGTTTTCAACACTGCAAATGCTCATGCTGTTATTCTGGGTAATGTACTCCGCCTGCCTGAGTTCACTACCGCTTTCTAATCAAATCAATTTGAAATCAGTTGGGCTCTTTTTACACTTCTCTCCACGATCGTCCATACATCTAGGGCATTTACACCTTTCTGAAATACAAATCTAAGGCTTCCAAGGAGGCTTACAGTGGCTGATGCATAGAAAACAAATTTTAGTGGTAGTGTAGGAAACTTGTCATTAGAGCCAGAACCCTTGGTCAAAGCAAGAGCAGTTGGCAGGCCACTAAGCAAATTTATGTGTCCTTGTTTTAGGAGAATTAAAAGACATAATCCGTAGCTCTATTGATGGAAAAACATGATAATCTGCAGCAAGCAGTGTGTGGCAGTCATGAAATGTTCTGCTTAAAGTTTCCTTGTAATTATAAACCACAGTTGCTGCTGAGGATCCCACAGTGTACCAACTGAAAAGTGGTTAGGTTAACAGAATTTCCCTAATCAATAATTTCTGTCCTAAATATACTTGAAGTGATGAAATCACCTAGCTCAAAAATAGCAGAAACTTGTTGGCAAGCACTTGCTACAGCTTCTAAACCAGTAGTTCTTAAAATAATGAGGTTTTTGCTTTTCAGGAGTTGACAGCTTTTCCAATCCCCTTCCTTATCAGAAGATCTGATTTCCACCTGAGATGAAAACTGAAACCAAGAGTAGCCCTTTCTGCAGAGGGCCCCTTTCCCTGCGCTCCCAGCAGATGGGAAGCATCCCCACTTGCATACATTCAGCCTGCTGTGGCATTGCCTGGTGGTAGACCAGCTCTCTCTCAGACTCTGAACTCAGGAAGACTCTGAGACTCTTCAGCTTTCTTATACAACAGTCTAGCTGGTAATTAGAACAGCCTCTTGGGAGGAACACATCTCCCTGCTGCTTCCCAGACAAACTAGGACCAGCCTCTGCCTTTGGTTTGCCTCTTAAATGAAAACACAAACTTGAGGAGTTTTTTACAAAAGATGTGGAGGTTGACAGTGAACTTCCCCCCAAATAATTGATCTTGTTAGCTCCATGAGATGCTCTTCACATGCTGCAGCAGATGTGCATTTCTTTGAATCCATGATGGCTCTGTCTGTCTGCTATAGATGATAAATTTGAAGACCACTCTGGCTTTAGGCATGGGCTGTGAAGGGTTGGTTGCTGTAGACCAAGTGGTTGCAAGCCGTCATCTGCCGCCCCTTAGGTTGCACTCAAGCCAAGGCCTTGCTTGATGTCTGTAACCTCACCAGGGGTTTAAACTCAAGCTCACTGAGCTTCAGGTGCCAAGATCCCCAGAAAAATCCTGCCCCTACAACAGTCGTGGACAGCCCTTCCCAATCAGTAGCAGGGAATGTGCAGCCACCGCTACTGAGTGCATTTTGTTTGTTTGTGATAATGCATTTAACAATAGTAAGAATTTGTTATCTAACAGCTAAATATTTGTCTTTTGATTTGTCCTGGTCTAGATAAAATCTATATCTTCCAAAATCCGTGTAAATAGAGACACAATAGCAATTTTCTTGCGCTCTTCCTGTCTGGGAGAGTAACTGGTGCATACTACAATAACATTGTCCAAAGTCTTTATTTGTATATCACTGAGCATGTCATTTTGTCTTCCAAATCATACTTTGGAAAAAAAAAAAAATACAGATAGGGTCTGCATGCTTCAGATATTTTGCTGGAGATACTTTGTCCACTTTCAGCTTGGGGCCTGGGGCTATTTTATAAAAGGAAGAAGAAAATGGTTAAAACAGGGATTTTTCTTTTGTAATCTAAATTGTGATTAGAAAAAAACCCTAAACCATGTTGGTTTTATTCACATGACTGGCAAGAGGGATGAGTCCTTGGAGGATTCTTGTGAGAATATAAAATGAAATGAGAGATTGAAACATTTTTATAGTCTTATTGTTTTTCCATGTAGTGCCGTATCATTTTCCCCTGTTGCCATCAAGAGTAACAGGAAGAAAGGAAAACTTTGCCATCTGAATGCATCAGAAAAGTTAATGTAGTTACTCTTTGTGCAGCAAATTGAGAATGTGGAATAGTGACAACTGCAAATATCTTGTTAAGGAAATGGAGATTTTTCTAGAACATTTAGAAGTTGCACGTCAAGTATTTCTGCAGTAATACCAGTTAATGCATGATGAGTTTGTGTTAAATCAGCACGTTCTCTGTCTCTGAAGATGAAGACACTATTTCAGATTCTACCTATTTTTGTGAAAATTTCCACAGATCATTTTTTATGCATTTGAAAATTTATTTGGCATTCCCATTTACTGTATGCTAGTGACCAACAATGGAACTGAATGCTTCAGATAAAAGAGTTCTGTGTAAAGTTACACAGTTTGATTTCGAAGAAAAGAAATAGTCTTACCCCAGTTCCAGTATCTCTGGTGTAATAAACTAATTTATTATTATCATTATTATTTGTTTATTATTTTTAAAGCAAAGAGTGGCATTGTTTCAGTCAACTAGCACTACATTACTGAGGCTCGGAGTGAATTCAAATCATTTATTGTGATCTTTTCTTAAAATCCTTTAAAAATTTGATCACTATAGTAAAATATTAGGCTTAAGGCAGTATGTCTCAGCAATGGTAAATTTGTTTTTGTCTTACCTTGATTTGCACTAAGAAGTTTCCCAAATGGAAACAATCTTTTATTTTCTTTCTCGTGTTTTTTTTTTCACTTTTAAAACATTAAGTTTATGTTGGAAGAAATTCAAACTATGGCAGTTGAACAATCCAGTCCTCTTTGCCCATTTTCTATCTTGAGTGCTAGATTGCTCTATCTACTTCTGCAACACCAAGTTTCTCTCTTCTTTCTGGGGTCTCAGTTGAATGTATATATTTAGTTTGCTTTGGTTGGTAAAGGCAGGTGTGGGAATACAGGAGTCATCCCTGGGGAATAAGGTGGATAATAACTCAGAGCTAATGAATAGATCTTTAAAGAAAAAAAAAAAGGGGGGGGAAAAAAGTATAAGATTTAAATTAGAGCTTAAGAAATGACCTTGCCTTTATAAAGCATTCTTGAGAGTAACTCCTGTGGGGCACCTCTCTCTCCAGGCAGGAAATCTCAGATGGAAGAGGTGCAGGATGAACTCGTTCACCGGCTCACCATTGGCCGCAGCAATGCCCAGAGGAAGTTCCACGTGCCACGGCCAAACATTCCGGTAGTGAACATCACGTACGACTCCTCGCCTGAGGATGTGAAAGCATGGCTGCAGTCCAAAGGATTCAACCCTGTGTAAGTTTGAGGACAAATCTGAGAAAGTTATTAGAAGTATTCTCCTTATAGTTAGTTGGGCATGGTCTGACTGCTTTTTAAAATCAAGAAGCTTTCAGAAAAGCAAGATACTCTTGGAAAAAAAAAAAAAAAGTTTTAGAAAATATGTCTATTTCTACCTCATGGTTATTTATAGAGAGATATCTTTCTGAAAAAAATGTGTGCACATTAGCCTCCACCAAAAGGTACTGGTATGACACGTATGAATCAATTTCCGTTTTCCTGTTGCTTGCAGTTTTATCTTGATTTGGTAGCTCTACCTGAGGTGATGATTGATGAAGACAGCTTCTTCCTCTTTGGCCAGCACGTTCTTATTTATTTCTTGCTTGTTCCTTGTGACCCTAGGACTGTGAACAGCCTTGGTGTGCTGACCGGTGCTCAGCTTTTCTCCCTCAATAAAGAGGAACTGAGGACTGTTTGCCCAGAAGGGTCTAGAGTCTACAGCCAAATTACGGTACAGAAGTCTGCTTTGGAGGTATGTATAACCCTTCTTACTACTCTAATGCTGGCTCGCTGATATCTAGGATATATGATTCAAGTCATCATTTTTGAATGTATGGAAGTAAATAGCTCTTTCTGCAAGATACATATTTTTTTCCTCAGTTCTCATCATGTTGATATGCATCATTTGTACCTGGATTATTTGGTATTAGTGCATTGAGCAGCATTCCTCAAAACATTGGGTGGGATGTCTCCACACTTCCAAAGGGGTCCACAAAGCATCAGAAAAAGTACACGGTGGTACTTAAGCTTAAGTACATCTTCTTTGGTGGATCCTAAGTGTAACAAAACATGTTCAACTGAGTGTTAGCAGAATTACCAAGCCTTGGCAATGTGTATAGTACTTCTATGCTCATTGCTCATAACAGTGGTATTGTTCCTGAAAAAATTAAAAGCTGGGATTAAGAGTTGCCCTAGGAAGATTGCTTACCAATTTAAAACCATGAAACAGCTACATTTTTTTTTTCTTTTTAGCTTAATGCAGGAAGTAGAGAAATAGACTAGATAATGTCTAGGGGTGACACTAGTCCACAGAGGAGCTTCAGTCTTCAAATTCTGTTTAAAGGAAACTTAATAAATATATATATTTATTTCTCTCATCAGAAACCTGGAACTACCTTCCTTAAAGAATTTGAACTTTAACTGCCAGATCTGTTTTAAAAGAGAAGTTTAAGATGATGCATATTTTACAATTTACCTGATCAGCATGGACCAGAGAGAATTGCTATTAACACTATCAAACTTGCTTCAAGTCTTAATTTCCTGTTAGGAATATGTTGCTAAGTCCAATGCAATCCATTATTTCCTAGTGAGTATGTTTGTATATACTTCAGCTTCTACGGAATGTCTACAGTCTTAAGTTTCATGAAGAAAGTCCCCATGTATGGAGCAAAAAAAAAGAAAAAGACTATTAAAATAGTCTAAAACCAAATTTACTTCCATATCATTATTAATAAAATATGCTTCAGAATGTGACCAGAAGAGCAGTGTAAACTATATATCTCAGAGATGTAGGCTTGATGGAGGAAATCCAGGAAGTGAGAGTTTGACAACTGCACCTGGAAGAACATTTCTTGTGAAGAGCTGTCTGTCCTACCAAAGGACTTGGTGGCCTTCCCACAGAGAGGGAAAGGTCAAACCTTTCCCTCTCTGTGATGTTTTTCTGCTTACCTCAGTTAGGCTTTACTCTGCAGGAAACTACTGAGCAGTAAAAACTTGCCCAGTGTTAATAAGTGGGTCCTGGGAGTTTAGCAAGGTTGTTGGATTTTGTTAGTGAAAAGGTAATGCAAATATTTATTTCTACTTTAATTATTTGAGGTTTAACTGATGATTTTCAGAACTGAAGAAATTTTTGATTACTTTAGCCTGTTTGCTTTGTTGTCTGGAATACAAAGGCACATCTTCCTTTCTGTCCGTATTTTGTATTTCATGTATCATATCATTTGTAATATCTGAATTTCATATTGCAAGTCTTAGAAAAGCTGTCCATCTCTGTTTAAGATAATCTATAGGAATGTGCATGATGAATAAGTCCCAGAAAGTCTACCAGTGACTCAGGAAACATGGGCTCATGTCTTCCAAGCAAGGTTATGTTTTATTGCTCAAACTAGAAGCATTTCCAATTACAGAAGCATTTAAGTACACATGTACTTGTTGTACCAGTGTCAGACTTGTTACACAGCGAAGCAAAACAGAATGCTTTTTATAAGTATGGTTATGGCCTTGACCACAGTAATTGTCCTACACAATTAATCAGTGACAACTTCTCATGAAGTTCTGTAGCTCTGGCATTCTTTCCATAGTACTTTGGTATCATATTTCTGTAAATGTCCTGTGTGCTATGCATAAATAACAGTAATGGCCAAGAGAAAACAAACCCATATGCTGTCTACCATTACAGAGCTCCCTGCCTCATCTATGTTTGTTATTTGTAGCCAGGAACTTCCATGAGTGTTTCTTGATTCATACAGTTTCTGCAGGTCAATGAAAGCCCTGTCTCTCAAATTGGGGCCTGCATTCCCTGTTACTGAAAAACAGATCCTCACCTGTATGCAGCTGCATTCTTATTTTTTTGGTTTTTTTTATGTTCTTCAGCCTTAGGCAAAGGAATTAAGTATTCTGAAATTGGAGTTCCAATTCCAATTGTTATTGGAATTTAGTCATGTTATCTTTATGAGAACTCCATTTAACCCTGATTCCAAACCACTTTAAAACATCAAAGACAGCACTCAGAGTTTTGTGGCCCCAGTACAAACATGACAAAGGAGCAGACCATGAATGTAGTGGAGATGTTTGGGGTTTGGCAGCTTTCTAAGTCTGGCCAAACAAAACCAGAAAGAAAACTCTGCATGAGATCAGTGTGTCAGAGGGCAAAACAGCTGGACATAGCCAGGGCCAAACACTGTTTCTGTCCAAGAAGATGGTGGTTGCAAGCAGCAGCATGTCAGGAGAAGGCAGACTGAGATGCCCCATACATCTTCTACTGATTGGGATTGCCTTCTGGGAAGCTTTTGTTCAGGATTGCTCCATAATGTTGAAGTATGCAAACTATAGAGCATTTTACCCAATTGGCCAGTCAGCTGTATGAATTTACTTTTTCACTGCAAATTGAAAATGTTAATAGTTGCAGTGATCATTAGATGCTGTGTGTGCATTTCTTCAAATTTTGTGGAGCTCTGGGCATGAAGAACATTAGTCAGAAGATAAGCATAGAGATAAAATATCCTGAACATTGCCTTTGTCATCTCTGCGATGATCTCATCTCTGTGGACTTAAATTCTGCATTCCTGTTGTCTTCCTACTCCATCTATGGAAAGCATGGGAACACATGAAAATAGTTTTTATCTAGTCCATGCATCAAATTGCTTGTTCTCTAGAGCACCTGGTTGTAAGGAACAATACAGACATAGAAACGTGATGGACCAATGGGGCTTTTCACTGAGAGAGTGGTAAAGTGCTGGAGCAGGCTGCCCAGAGAAGCTGTGGATGCCCCCTCCGTGGAGGTGTTCAAGGCCAGGTTGGATGGGGCCCTGGGCAATCTGATCTAGTGCCTGATTTAGTGGTTGGCCACTGTGCCCATGGCAGGGGGTGACATGATCTTTGAGATACCTTCCAACTCAAGCCATTTCATGATTTTATCATTGCATTTGTTGATTCTGATTTCAGCATGCTGAGTCTAAAGCATGTAAAGTTTACTGGCTTACTGATACCTCATGATTTGGTTAGAGACTAAGCAGAGCTGAGGTCTAACAGTCTGTTCAAAGGATTGTGTTCCCCAAAACAGCCCTGGGCTGCTGAGCTATGCTGTTCACTGTTTCAGCAGGATGTGTCTGTTGTGCTGGGACATGTGTTGTATTGCAGTTTCTTTTCAAGCCCATCAGTCAGGTTTTTACTGATGTTATCAGGAAGATAAACTGTTGCAGCCATGGCAGCTCAGTTCTTTGCAGAAAAAAAAAAATTTGATGTGACCTCTGATAAAGCAAGCTGTCAGGTATTTGCTAATATTTTTTATGCATTACTTCAGTAAAGTGCAGATTCTGTGCTTGTTCTGTATCTGGAACCAAGTGGGCAAGGACAAGATGAATGAAGACAAATCCAGGTGGTCTGTCACTTTCAGGGAGTTAGTTATGTGCCCCCTGCTCTCTGCTCTCACTCAGGGAGCAGGAGAGAGAGCAATGGTACTTTAGCTAGGATAAGTCCATCTCTTTCTTTAGATGCCCACCTGTCTGCCAGGACATGGCATCAGATAACGCATTGTAATAAACCTAATGGGATAAATCTAAATTAAATTTTGTGTCATGAGATAAATTCTAAGAGTTGAAGGATTTTGAGAAAGTTGAAGAATCAGTTGAAGGATGTTTTTCCTATAACAGTCGAGAAATTTATTTCACAATTTTCAAAAACAGTTTCTGCTTTCTTAGTGAGGGGATATTTGGGAAGCTAGCGTTTAAGCTTGGAAGGTCATGCCACAGGCAAGTAACACAGCAGTGATATAGATCTTGTTTCATACTCTCCTAGCCTTATTCAAAGTCATGTGTGCTTTGTAAAGTTATGCTCTACTGCATGTACATCCTGGCCTTGTTAATAACTTCATTTATGTTTTCAAAGAAATCTATTTGCCCTAGCTCTTGAGAACTGTTCTTTCACCCTAAATGTGAAATTAAGCCTTTTCCTCAGAATGCTGTTCTCGGGCAACATTGATACATTAATAGGATTCAATTCTTATTACTGTGCTCTGGGTTTTAGTACTGAATTTTTGATCAGCAACTGCTTGATGTCACACAGTACGATGTAGAATACTAAGATTAGTAATCCAAATCCTTACTGAGGCCTTGGCTGTGCAAATCCACGGGCATGCATGAATTTAGTGGTGACATAGATCTAAAAGCCCAAGGATTTTTGTGCTTTAATTTCTAAATATGATTGCCATGATTTTTAAGTACTCGAGTGAAATCCTAGCAAATTTGGTGGACTTTAACTCTGTATTTAGGCCGTATTTCGATCTATGAGTATCCAATGCTAATGGAGTCTTGCATGAGAGGTAACAGTACCCAGCAGTGTTAAAAATCAAGCTGGTTAACAGTTTATAAGCTCTTTTCTGATCTACATTTAGGAATAGCGTAAATGCTTCTGTTTTCCAAATGTCACATAACCAGATTCTTAGTGCATTTTAGTGGTGGAGCTGCAAGTTATGTTTAACTTGCTCAAACATCTATCTTAAATGAAATGCTGTCAGTAGAACTTCATCCTTTGTCAAAATCACAGATTAAAAGCTCTTCTTTTTTCTTTCTTTGTAGGCTAACAGTGGCAGTTCAGAACTGCAAGAAATTATGAGAAGACGACAAGAAAAAATCAGTGCAGCTGCATCAGATTCAGGTGTGGAGTCTTTTGATGAAGGAAGCAGCCACTAAAAGTCTTTCCTCTATTCTTTAGTTCCACTGACCATAGCATTATACAGTCCAGCTTTGCTTTAGTGAAGGGGAATGTCTTATTACTCTGTAAAAATACATAACTAGCCATCATAAAGAAAACTTACAGTAGTATCTGCAGAAGTACTTGCTGCTGGCTTCTCACCATTAAAAATGAAAATGAGAAATCCAATGTAAGTTCCTGACAGGTGAAACTATTGGCACTAGAGTCACTTATACCCAAAGACATGCCTTGGCTTTATGGAATTAACATTTCAGTGACAGGTAAACTGGAATGTATTTTTATTTTTGATCCATCCTAGGAGAGTTGAGCCAGCAATAAAAAGCATTTGAACTCTTTAGTAATAATATAGTTCTGAATTCCATCGCCAGCTGTAGTATGCAACTATGTCTTTCTTACAGTGCATTCAGCTGCAGGATGTTTAGTTGATGCCAGCAATCAAAGAGGTAACGTTTAGGGTATGAACAGCAGCCCAGCATAGACTGAATCTTTCTTGCATTGCTCCCAAGGTATTTTATTACTAATGACGCTGTTTATACCAAAATAATACTCTGTACTTTGATTTTATCAGTACTTCTCTCGTGATGAACAATAATATTACACAAGGAATTAATAGAAAACAGTAACACAACTCAGCTGAAAGAGGGGATCAGATCTGCTGTAGGTAGTCATGAAACAATTCTCATTATTTTTTTTTAATACACTTGCCTTTTTTGTTTGTAACTTAACCTGTTGGAGGAACAGTGTATAATCTAGACTTTGCGTGTTGATCCCAGACGTCAGTTTTTCCATATGTAAAAAGCTGTTGTTCCTTTATGAATGTAATCTTTTGGAAAATTGGATTCCTGAAGGCAAAAGGGAGAGAAAAGGAAGCGACCCTTCCAGCAAATATTATTTTTGAAGATGCGATGATTTTTGTCACAAAAATGTTCTGTTACTTCAGATGGTGTTGTGATTTTATATATAATATATGTATTATATATAATATATAATATCACTTAATTTAGACAAATTTAATCATCTAGTTTGATTAAGTTTCATAGTGCCTTTTCCACATGAATCAGCTTAAAGTCTGCAATAAACAGTATTTCTTGTCTGTTAAATAGTTGTATCTTTCTGGCTACAAAGATGGTATTGAAATAAGAAAGTGTTCTTGATTTTTGCCATTAGTTTGCTTTTCCTCTGTGTACAAGGAAAAAAAAAAAAAAAGAATCCTATTCATTTTTTTCATAAAAGAAATTAAAATCTTAATAAAGGTGTTTAGTGCCATTTATTGTAAATGTCCTTACAAATACTATTTCTGTGTGTTGGTTATGTGTCAATGTATATATTTACTCTGGTTAAAAGCACATATGACACCTGTTATTTAAATGTGGTCTTACTCAGAAATGGTTCTGAAAGTGAAGGGTCCCAAACTTAAGGCTCCAAGTGCCACAGCAATTCCAAGACGAGGATTTCTGTCTTACCCCTGAAAGAAATGATGATTCCCCTATCACATGCTCCCTACTGGAGACATTTGAACCAGAACACATTCATGATGACTGCATCCATTCAACCTATACACACAACTTTATGGGAGAAAGTTGACTATCTCACTGCCCAGCTTGTTATTAAAAGTCAAGTCTGGTCCTCCCAAGATTTGAACTCTCTAAGCCATGTTTTAAATTTTCTTTCCTGCACCCTCACTTGTATGTATGCATACCTACCCAGTCTGATGTGTTTGCTGTACAGCAGTCTCCTTCACTGCGTGATGAATGACTAAGAACATAAAGGAAAGTCTCAGGCTGTTCTTACATAGATACTGCTTGTAAGTACAGAAATAAAAAACTTAAAAAGATCTTTGAAACCTGGACATAAAAATTAAAGTCACTTTTTTTCACATGGAAAGTACATCTGATATCATAAAAGCTATATTGATGGCTTCGTGCACCTCCCTTTTCCTGTTAGGTATCAAAATACAAAGCCAGTTCTCATACTCACTGCAACTTTGTTCTTGGATTGAACATACAGCTTTGCTTTTGCTCAAAAGAAGCCACCACCTTAGACTTTATGTAGTTTGGTACACAGAGGTGTTAGAAGAAACCCCATATATCTTCTCTGAAAGAAAAGAGGTGGCTTCTCAGCGGGTTTTGTAGTTGGTAGTTATTTTTAATCTGAATGTGGTCAGTGTTCTCAGAGATCTTTGGAGACACCTGGGAGGAAAACAGGAAAATCCTTCCGTGTAAGCAGAATAATCTGTATGTTTTGTTTCCCTTGATTTTGTTTTCTTTTCTGCATTTTTAAAAAGTATTATTTTTTAAATTAACTGCTAATGATTAACCAAGCCAGTAAAGCTTGAAGCTGAATTTTACACTTCAACATTGCTGAATTAGACTGTACGACTTCTATGTAACAATCTGGAATTTTAAGTGATGTTAAAGCAGATATTACCCATTTTCCTGGAATTTTCTTGATGGTTTAAGGCACTCCAGAGAGCTTCATACTTCCACTGTGCAGTTTTTGAGTTTATAGCCTGGTGGCAGTTATGAGAAAGTAAAAGGAGGTTTGATTTAGGGTTAAGAAAATGAAAATAAATAATTTTCTGCAAAATTCTCCATGTCTTAGAGGAAAATGAAATTTCCAAATGCAACATTTCATTCCAAATGTCTTCTCGAGGCTTTGAGCAGTGTGTTGTGATTTTTGTTTTTAACAGTAATATTTTAGAGAGATACACTGTGTATAATGGTGTGGAGGAGCTTTGGCATCCCATGCTTACTCAGCAGTTTTATGCTTTCTTTGCACACACGGTGTAACAGCAGTCACTTCTGCCCACTTTTCTTTAGTTAGCTTGCTTCCATGACAAGGTAAAGCTGGCTGTAGAGAATGTTGATTCATGCCAAAAGCTCTATATGCTTCTTTTGAGCCACACAGTCTCTCAAGCACTCCTATTGCTCTAGAGGTGCTGTTGAAGAAGGCCAGGAGAGGTGGTACTTCCATCCCACACAGGCAGGTTTGCACAATATATGAGTTAGGAAAAGATATTTTGTCTAAAGAAAGGGGTTTTTGTTTGTTTGATCTTAATAGCAATTGACTTTGTGAAGTAGCAACCTGTAACAATCAGAAAGATCAGTGTGGTGGAATGGTGATGTAAGAGGTGTAATGGCAAGTGGATCAGCGCAATAGGAAGATGTTACAAAGGAAAAGTGTTCATGCCACAAGGGAGAGATCTCCAACCAGAGATCTTTCCACAGTGGCAGTCAGCCCTTAAATGAGGTCTAAGAGAGGTGCAGCCAGGCTCCATCCCTTCTGGTCACACAGCTGAATTGCCTTCACCTTCCCAGGGCTGACTGGGTCTTTTACCCAGGTGCTCAATCAGAGGTTCAGGCCACAACTCCCATACACACCCAAAGGAAAAATATATACCTGCTAACATGTATTCAAAATAACAAGCATTCAAAATTCAGGCTACTCAGGCAGTATAGTTAGCAACGGTGTGATGTTGGCAAGCTATCTTGTACTTTGTTATGGTCTGCCAAGAGTCAGTTACAGCCAGCTCAAACTGTAATGGTTTGTGTGCATATCAGTGTTTTAAAAGTAACCTGGATACTCTGGGCTATGATACAGAATAAACGTAGAATCAGTGGGCAAGGCACAGAGGGCAGTAGATGAGAAGGCAAGAACATTTGTACCTTTGTGGGTTTGTTGGTTTTTATACCTGCTAGAAGTTCTCTAGAGGGGTGTGAACATGTTTTCTAAGTAAGCATGTGGTGACACTGTGAAATATAAACCAACAGAAAGGCAAGGTCTGGACTGTCAAGTGCTCTTTTATCATTCTAACTTCTGTTCAAATTAGACCAGCAAATCATGGCCATTCCCAGTTATATGGCAGGCCCTCCAGCTGAAATGCACTTGTGAAGGAACAGAAACAACGGTATTATTGAAGCTTTCTTGTTAGCAGCCTACCCCCTAAAGATGGCTCCCTGCCCATTTGCGTACATTTGCAGGCTTCCAATTTAAAACCATGGCAGCCCTGCTTTAGGAGTGGACCTAGTGGAAACTTCAAATGTGAAGTGTGCACTTCACCTCACATTTAATAATCAGAGGTAGAGTCTTGTTTCTTTCAATACTCTTCAAAAGGACCTGGTTTATTTAAGGGTTGTGTTATCTATGCAGTTTTGTGTTGCACATGTGGGAGAGTTTGAAGGAAGTTTTCCATTATAACTATTACTGAGATGGAATAGATATTAAAGGAATATGCACCTATTTATCAGTTGAAGGAATAGCACTTCAAAAAATAAATAAACCCATTGTCATCTAAAGGAGGATATCAGGCTCCTGAAAGTGGCTGAGCTACCACCTCTGGTACGCTGGCTGTGCAGTGAATACAAAGTATGTGTGAGTGCACTTGCTGTTTTGCTGACAGTGACTTCTTCACAGGTAAGCAATCCAGTGTGTTTACTTTCAGTTCAAGTTTGTTTTGTTTACATTGAGTTACCATTGCTGCTAACTTCCAATGAGGTGACAAAAAGCAACAGGCTACAAAATGCCATCAAACATCCATTCTGACAGCATCCATGTCACAATACACAATGATGTACTGGAATTATACAAAGACAAAAAAATATATATAGCTAATTATTCTGACTAGAACTGAAACTGACAGCAAAAAGGAAAAGAGCCCATCGCCTTGACCCGACGTCCCTGCAGGAATCTGTCCCGATGCTTTGGCAGCCTCGTAGCAATAAAGCAATAACCATATCCCTTCACATGCCAAAAAAAAAAAAAACATTTTTGTAACACCGTGAATTCCTGGCTCGGAAAAATAGTTACATCCATTAAAGCACATTTTTTTTTTTTTAACCCAACCTGAATCAGCTTCACATTTTTACACAGGTTTAATACTTATTAAAAATAATAAACAAATGAGGGGTATAGGCACCGTAGATTGCTCAGACAGTTAGATGCTATAGAAATGGAATTGAAGCTACCTCAGCTGCACTTGGATTAGATTGATCTAAAAAAAATAACCTTCTCAGTGGCGTTACTGAAAAGGTTGGAGAAAAGAGCAATATCTCTGCTTTATTCCTAGCAGCACTGTCACAAACCACAATGACCCCGTTCCTCAGCTGCCTGCTTCAGCTTCAGGCTCCATGGTCTGCATTTCCGAAGGTCAGTCCGTTCCTTGGGTCTTGCATTTCCCCAGGCCCCAAGCAGAGAATGTCAGGGCTGCAAGAAACAGTTCAATTCAGGTACCCAGCACCCCTGCCCCCCTCTTTCACAATCTCCATATTTCTTCATGTATGTTCATGCCTTGCTATTCACTAATGAGGTATTATTAGATACTAACAATGCCTGCTCTCCTATGGACGTTAGCACAGACCAGTGACACATGAAGAAAGGTCTTCATTCAACCCTTAAAAAAATATTGCACTTACTTACTTACTTTAACCTTAAGCCCAACCTGCACAGAAACAAATAAAATAACTGAAAGTACCAAACAAGAAAACCCAATGCTCTGGAGCACTCTATTTTATGCACATCTTGTAGTGTCTTTTCCTTCATGTTGTTCAGTTGAATTTGGTCCAGTATTTAAAAAAATGTCCAGAAATTAAAACAGTTCAAAAGACACCGCAGGCTTGTTAAGGCTTTTTCTCCCCAGTGCTTCTGAAAGTTAAAGTTTCTGTTTCTCACTGTCCGCGTACCGCAAGGCAGCGGTCTCTCATGGTGGTTCAAGCCACCAAAAGAAAAAAAATTGGAAGCAAGGGAAGATGGGTGTGCTTCATGGTCTCACCTGGAACAATAAAACAGGGAGAGAACGTGTTAGAACTAGGTAAGAAACAGAGATCTTGGCATATAGTTCTACTAGACATCCATACAGAGGCCTAACTATAATGAGGCTCTGACACCCTTTTTAGATGGTGAATTCCCTACAAGTGGGCAGATGAGGCCTGTGCAAAGTCATGGGTGTGTTTCATGAGCAGGGGAATGACACACACAGATGCTGTTACAGGTGCCTGTGCCACATCACAGAATGCCAGTGCAGATGGCTAGTGCCTGTCATGACTCTCCATGAGGTAGCTGAGAATCCACTTTGTGTCAGCAGCGTGCAGCTTCCTCCTTCAGCCAAAAGCAAATGTTAAGGTTATGGATGGCTTATTACTGCCACCTAATGAACTAAAGCTCACTAGCTGAGGCAGGGCCATGTGTCCTCACAGTGAGCCCAAAGCGAAAGGCAATGTTCTTGCTTCATCAACAGAAAACCCCAGAGCACTGCTTGGTGTGCTGCTGGGAGCCAGGACATGCTGTTGCCTGCATTGAGGCAGTCCCTGGGGCCTGGTGGAAAAGCACAGTGGTAGCCCCTGCTCATAGCAGTGCCTGGCCGAGAGTCCTCCTGTTCCCTGGCTCCCAGCGTTCCCTGCTGGAGCTCCTGAGTTCCTTCACTCCTTAGGAAGCCCTGCTGGCATGCCACCAGTGTTGGCGGCCCAACCCAAACCCTCAGATGGCCCTGGTAACCTGCAGATGGGAGTGATGTCAGGACAGAATAATTCTCCCTCTGCCTGAACCCTTCACTCATTGCAGGATGTAGGAGGACAACTGGAGTGACAGCTTCAGTTAAATCCTTGGAATTTCAGGATTCTCTAATTCTTTGAACATGTGAACCAACAAACCCTTACACTGCCAAGAGAAGTACGGTGAGTTATTTAATGCAAGAGTCTGAGGGGATTTTGCTTGCACTCTCCATTGAAAATCCCCTCAGAGCAGAGAGAAGCCTAGGAAGAAAGCCCCAAGCAAAGCTTCCTCAGCGTGAGAATCATACAGCCATAATGTGATGCTGGTTGCTACCAAGCAGCGGGGATGTTTAGCTCTGTGCTTCATACAAGGCTTCCTGGACTTACCGCCTGGGACTCCAAACTAGGACTTGCTGACATTCTCGTATATGACGTCGCTTATGCAGAACTGCTGCTTCTTCTTTTGCCACATCAATTGCACACACTGGTGAATAAAAATGTATTGTTCCTGGAAGAAAGAATGAAGGGAATTGGCATTTTTGTAACTCACAAAGTCTGATGAAAACCCAAACAGTGCTTCATAGCAGTCGTCGGCACAGCTTCCCTGTTTTGCACTCCCTATCCCCTCACAACACGCAGTGAGTTCTCTGCTTCCCAAATAATAGCCTCTTACTGTTGCACAGAGCAGCTTCAAAAGCACAAAAACTCACTAAGCTTCCCCCAGCATCATACAGTGAGAGGTGCAGTGAAACAAATTAACACTGTTGTAGTGTCAACTGTGAGGGCAGCCTGACTGGAAGCTGAAGTGATGGGTGATTTGCTAAGAGTTTTACCAATAACTGATTACCTGCTAGTTGTGACGGTAGCAAATTTTAGCTCTGAACAAGGTATATTGTAAGTGAAGTCACAACCATGCTGTGACAGAAGCACTTCAGCCGTATTTATGACATATAGCTTTCTAGAAATCTCATTTACGTAGGTTGTTCCAAAAGTAATGCTTCCTATTTGTTTCCACAGAAACTACAACAGATACAAACAGTACAATAACACTATTTGATAGAGCAAATTCTCAGCTACAAAATACTATTTTTTCAGCATAGTCGCCACCATTAGCTATGCATTTTCAATAGTGATGAACATAAGCCTGCATTCCGCACTCATAAAAACCTGCACCAATGAAGACACACTGTCACTACTGATGAAACGCACCACACACTGCCTCATGATGCTTGCTTCCACTGTTTTGTCTCCATAAATGTTCAGCAACCGTTGATGGATGTCAGTGGATGCCATTTTTTCCACATAGAGGCACTCAGTGACACACTTCTTCTTCATACACATTTCCATGTCAGATGCCATTCTGTCAGACTGCCCCCCCTGCTGCCATCTGTCACATGGCAACAAAATGTAATGGAACACTAGTGGGAAAGTTCAGCTGTACCACCAGCATGTTCCTCTGATAAAGTGGGCTAACATAATAACATAGGAAGCAGCGCTTTCAGAGCTGCAGTTGTAGCTTTAGAAATGATAGTTGCTATCATTCACAATTCCCTTTTTGTCTGGTTGCAGTGCGAATTATCAGATTCCAGGAGGAGGCTGTGCAAGCACATGCCAGCCATATGGCCAGTGACCATGGTGTGTAAGTGATGTGCTGGAGAGGAGCAAGGCTGAGCCCCATGCTTCTCACTGAGCAATGGCACTGCTGTGTGTGCAAGACATCTTTCCCATTCCAATCTGAAATGAAGCCCCATGCTGTCATGGTCTCTGAAACACACCTAATGGTGGCAGTTTTGCAGAATTAGGAATGCCAGTTTTGTGGTGCTGGCCAGTCAGAGAGGGGCAACCAACTGCAGGAACCTGTGGAGTGCAGCAATCCAATGAATCACAGAATCGTGGGGGCTGGGAGGGATCTCTAGAGATCACCAAATCCAACTCTCCTGCAAAGCAGGTCCCTTACAGCAGACTACATAGGTAGGCATCCAGGCAGCCCTTGATTATCTCCAGAGAAGGAGAATCCTCCCTGAACAGCCTGTTCCAGTGCTCTGTCACTCTTACTGTGAAGAAGTTCCTTTGCATATTGGTGCAGAACTTCCTATGTTCAATTTTATGGCTGTTTCCCCACAGAACGCTGAAAAGAAGTTGGCCATGTGTCTTTGACTCCCATACTTAAGATATTTATAAATAAAAGATCCCCTCTTTTATCCAGTTTTTAGTACTACAGGTGTAGTACTATCTGCTCTCATACTATCTGCTCTCATGTCTTCAGCCTGAAGGTTCTACATGGCCTTCTGGAAGTCCATCCACCTCACACTGCCTGAAAATAAATTAATTCACAGAAAAGTACCCAAATGCACTTAAGTGCAACAAATTGCATTCATGCCACACATGCATGAAACTGAAAAGTTTTGATAAGCTTTGTGTTCCCTAATGCTCGACTTCTTTACCAGTATGAGGCTGAAACCTAGGTTTGCTCACAGAGCAGTTAATTATTTGGGGATTTATCACCCCATGTGTACACTACATTGAAAGCAAATCATCATACAGAGAAACACTGTATTTCAGTTTGAAATATAGAAGTCATCACTTGAGTTTATTCCTAGCAGAGAGAAGGCAAACCCCAACAAATCCTCCAGTAATCCTTATGCGTACAAGACATGGGGAACAAGTGGCTCTTGAGCAAAAATGACTCTCCAAAGACAGAGGCAATTTAAAGCTTGAAAATCTGAGTGTGAATCTCAGTCTGTGCCCACAGTGGTCTGATGATCCCAGCAGGTATCAGAGCTTGAAGTATGTTTCAGGCCACATAAAAGTCAGGATTTCTTCACTCCCTTTGGTTTGAAGTGACTAGTTTTAATTCAGAGTGTTCTCCATTCTAACCTCTTTTTCAGGCTTGTGCTATTTTTTTTTAACTGCTCCATGAGACAGAGCCAACGTTCCAGCATGTGAGGAAATGTGAGCTCAGGTCAGCCCAGGTGTGCGGTTTCAGGTTTTCTAAAGGGAGCAATTCCATTGGCCCTGTACCTGAGTGCCAGTGCCACCTGCTGACATCTGCATAAGGCTCAGCAGGACTGGGCATCAGCCCCAAACAGGCAGTGACTTTATATGTTAGAAAAAACAATAACCACGTCACTTCAGGAGTGTTAATGCAGCTGCAGCTGAAATAAAGTACCACGATTTGTTTTCTGGTGTTTATACAAGTCCTTTTAAAGAATTGTGTTGAAAAGTGGTGGTTTATGGGAATGATCTGAGACTGATTTTTAAAATTCCTAGACAGTAGCAGGCATTTCTGTCGCTTTTTCTTCTCCTCCCTCCCCCCTGCTAAGTCTTTTCTGCTTTGCTCTGGGATAAGGAATCCTTGGCAACAGATTATCTGCCAGAGCCAGGCTGCTAACAGTGATGTGGTCCTTCCAGCTATATGATGGTTGCCAGCTTGTTCTGCATCTAACCAGTGGAGTAAAACAAGCAGGAAATCTTTCCATCATTAGTAGGAGAACTGGGAAGATTCCAGATACATAAAACCATCTGTTTTGGAATAAGAGTTTGGGCATATTTTTCCATACAGATATTTTGATGTGACTATTATGAAATGTCTCCCTCCAACATAAAAAGAGGTACCTAGTAGGTATACATACAGAGTGTGGGACTGGGTGGTCTCTGGCAAATTTCTCATGGTTCTTATGTCCTTTTTGCTTTGGGAATTTGTATTGCCATCATGTAATTTAGTTCATATGCTTGACCAGATTATACGCTCCTGAAAACCTGTGAGTGGCCATCCAATACTGATACCACTTCATGAGTCATTAATTCCTTCAGCAAGTCCAATTCTTTTCAAAATGGTTTGAAATTTTTAAATGGTAATCTCTTCTAATACATTTTTGCACATTGATTTTTTCAGAAAGTGAGAATAGCTCATCACCTTTGGAAGACATCAGTGAGATTGAAGACATTTTATCAGACTCTCAGCTATGCAGCAGATTAACAATATGACAATATTTCAATAAAGATGACAACTTAGTTTTCTCAATTCATAGCTACTTTGACAGGTGTTCAAAGGGGACAACAATCATTGGACGTGAGCAAGCTACAGAGGAGCATGAGAGAGATCCCATGATATATTCACACCAAAGTGTATTGACACAGCTTCCTACCTCTGTCTGCACCATGGACATTCTGTAGGACCTCATGTCAGATACCAGGCCCAATATATCTACGAACTCATGGTCACGGATGTGCTGTAAGAGCCGGTCCAGGGCTATGAATGTTCCTGTTCGTCCCACTCCAGCACTGCAACAAATACAGACGTATATCTTGTTTAGACTTTCCAGGCATGGGCATAGATGAAAATCAGAGGCACTGCAAAAAGTAGATGTCCTGCAGCTTAGATAATTTACTAGGGCAGGTCACCTAGTCATAGAAGAAAACTAGGCTGGTCAAGCAGGACCTGCCTTTCACAAACCCATGCTGGCTAGGCCTGATTCTCTGGTTGTCGCACACATGCTGTGTGAATGCACTCAAGATGATTTGCTCCATAACCTTCCCTAACCCTGTGGTCAGGATGACAGACCTATAGTTTCCTAGATCTTCCTTCCAACCCTTCTTGTACATGGGCATCACATTAGCAAGTCTTCAGTCATCTGGTACCTCCCTAGTTGAACAGAACTGCTGATAAATGGAGGAACATGGCTTGGCAAGCACTTCTGCCAGCTCCCTCTGTACCCACCGGTGGATCCCACCATCCCACCTAGCCCCATGGAATTGTGACAGTCCAAGTTGAGCAGCAGGTCACTAACTGTTTTCTCCAGAATTAGGGGGTTTTATTCTGCTCCCCACCCATCTTCCAGCTTGAGGGCTGAGTTCCCTGAAGATAACTGTATTTCAGTTATATATTTCAGTGATGATGACTATGTCAGCTGCACAGGGGCTTCTAACTCCTCCTGTTTATTGGCTGTGTTGTGTGCATTGTTGTAGACGCTCTTCAGCTTTGCTATTGATCACATCCCCAACACTAGCATGCTGTCCCTAAGCTCATCTAGTAGTAAGCCTGGTTTTATCCCTTTCCCCCTTAAAACCTAGTTTAAAGCTTTCTCAGTGAACTCCGTCAACTCCTGGACTAGAATACTTTTCCCCCATGAGACAGGTGATCTCCATCTGTTGCCAGGAGACCTAGTGCTGTACAAACCACTCCATAATTGAAAAAACAAAATTCCACCGAGAGCACCAGCCTCTTAGCTGTGTGTTCATTTGGTGGGTTTTCCTGTATTTTGCAATATTTTTCCCTGCTACTGAAGGAACTGAGGAAAACACTATTTGAGCTGCCAGTCCTTCAACTATTTGCCTCAGTGACCTAAAGAGAGCCAACACAGTAACTACTACCAAGGCTAGAAGTGTCTTAACAGATGTTCCTTATTCTGTCTTGTGGTACTTTCAGAAAAGTATGTGAGATTAAGTTTCAGTATTTCGTCTCAACACAGCTTTCACAAAACAATTTTTCACTTGTATTTCTTTAGCAAAAATGTTAATACATGAAAAGAGATGAAACGGAACTTTAGATCTGCTTATTTGAAAGATTCATTAATTGATATGTTCATAATATTCATAGATTCATTAATTGATATATACATAAACAGCAAGTGGAAAAGTTGTAATTATGTCAGTTCCTCCCATTCTTTAAAGTGTGAGAGCAACCACTGTTGTTTATCAATACATTTCTTCTCCCCCCACTTCCACTCATACCAGAACATTGTTATTTATAATGTATGTGGTCTAATATGTACAGTGTTGTGTAAAATATTATCTGAAAAGCTCTTTCTCTTCTGGTAGAAGCATCCTAATTAAAAAGAAGATGCTACAGAAAATGCTTTCTCCTATACCTTCCCAGAACAATTAAGTAATATAAAAAGTGCCATTTCACAGCCCTAATTTTAGTTCCTTCCCTGGCTTACTGGCATCTTTCTTGATAGTAGGACTCCAAAACAATATCCCCTATGTATTTTTCCATTAAGAGGTAGGGGAAGGCTGCATGCTTTGCTGCTTTTACAGATACTCTTGTTTTGCATCCATCAGAACACTAGCTGTCATTCCTGGAAACTTGAAAAGATATTACTCTATAACACTGTTTTCTGGAAAGTAGTACTCAAAAGAGTGCTGTGAGAGACACAGTGCTGACTAACATATCAGCAACAGACTGGACCAGGCTGGAGGGTGCTGACACAATGCTCAGCAACATAGCTGCTGTCTGAGGTGGGTGATGCAGGGCTGGCAGGTACAGAGCTTGTCCAGCCTCAACATTCTTTTGGACCATGTCACTAGGGAGTACACACACTCATCCACTGCAACCTGGCAATTTCTGTCCCTCTGAAGACCTACCGAGAGCAGCTCTCACAGCAGAAGCTACAAAGGGGTCTCAAGTCAGTGCGTAGCATTGCGTCAGGAAGCAATGTGGTATGATGTCACTTCTAGCATGACAACTGCTCCCAGTAAGACAAGGGGAGTGAGCATGTTCATCAAAGTTCAGATGACACACAAGGGATAAATGCGTCAGTGTATTAGCAAGCTTCCTCCCCAAAATTACCCTTCCAACCTATCTCACCGGGTCTTTCCTTCAACTCCCCACTGCCTTGGCTGTGAAATGTTTACCTGCAGTGTATGATCATGGGGCCTTTGCTCTTTATTGACTTCTGCCTGACCATCTGCACGAACTGCAGGATGCTTTCGGCGGCGTTGGCTGTGGGGACACCATGGTCTGGCCAGGCAGTGTAGTTAAAATGCATCACGTCTTGCACCTCATCAGCCTAGTGGGAAAAGCAGAACAGCAGTGTGTTCACAGAGGTTTTAGCAGTGCAGTCACGTTCAGTCAGACTGAGGTTTTGTTGTTACTTTTTTTTTCTCGATCCACATACTACCAAAGATAGTAAAATCATAAAGTCGGACAAAAGGGGAAAAAATCCTGTTGCTGGGTTTGGGATATGGTTTTGATGTTTGTTTGATTGTTTGTTGTTACACGGCAGTTAATTTTTTTTATTTTTTATTTTTTTCTTATAAATCAAGAACTGTTGCGCTTTTCAAGCTTAGGCTTTGTTCCTCTTTGTATTCCATTTCCTCTTCTTTTCTCCTTTTGCCATGGATAAAGAGCAACATTGCTGGCAAACAATTAATACTGGATTCATGAGAATTTTTCTTCTGAAGTTTAAAGAAAAAACAGAAGAAAAAACATCACCTCCTAACATTGTCATTGCCAGGCAACAAAGAAAAAATCTTAGAAAAATACCCATTATTTTCAAAAAGCATTTCTAAAACCTTCAGTAGCATTAGGTGAAATAAAATCCTCAGTACAGCTGATGTCTTCTTTCAGACATAAAGAGACTCAAAACGTGGGAAGAGCTATCTATGTGTTTGAGAGGACCTTATCACAAAAAATAACATGGCAATCAAGGCCTTTAGTTTTGCCATTCTAAATCAGGCTAAAGATCTTTATTCCAGAAACTCTTCTCTAGTCACAGACATCAGCAGGTCTTAGGGAAAGAATATTTAAAAGGAGACCAGTCCAAAAGCCTCTTAAATAGCTGTCAGTTTTCGTAGAGGGCAGTGCCTAAACAGCAAACTGAATTCTGTTATTTTCAGTAGATACCAATACAGCCCAACCTCTGACTTGATCCCATCATGTCTTATGCCAGTTCTTTGCTGTATTCTCACATGCTTTATTGAAGCAGCTGCAAAAGAAACTTGGCTGTTTCTAATGAGCTGCAAGTCTCTTCCATTTCCTCTACTTCAATAAATGAAAGCAGAGAAATGCTCTATTTCAGCAGCAGTAGGGAGTGGAGAACCAGTGGACACACTTTACACAAGATCCAGTCTAAGCCATTCCCTAAACTTATGCTACAAATATTGCACAATTGCCCTTTCGAAAAGATATTTTCAATTTCTACATATGTATTTTTAAGTTTTGAATGGCTTATAGCAATAAGATTACGCCTGACAGTAAAAAGGAAGCAAGCATATTTGTCAGTTTTCAGTAATTATCTGCGCCACAGGAATGTCTATAATCTGATGAACAACAGTTGCTTCAGTCTTACGTGCTGCTGGCAAGTTCACAGAGATGGCAACCCTAGGTGAAAGTCATGTGATTTAGACATTCACTTGTGTGGAGTGAGAGCAAGGCCATAACCAATTTTCTTAGGTGCCTTCCAGTGCATGCCAGAAATTGACAGATTTTAACAAAAAGCCTGGACAATAATTGCTCCCACTCTGCTAGTAGAGCAATGAAACATGATACACTTACATAACTAATTCGGAAATTCCTATAAACCCAGTCTGTGTGTTCTTCCTCAGACAGCATCTCAACAGTAATGTCCCCATATGCAATAGGATCTTCTGTAAAAGGCCAGTAATGATCACATTTCACCTAAGAGAGAAACATATAAATATATCTATATGCACACTTTAAAAAAAGCACAATCAAAAACATACTGAACTGCAGTTTTAGAAATGCCTACAGCACTGCTTGCTTCTTTCAATAAAAGGTAATATACCCTGTAATTACTTTCAGCTTCATTATTCTTGTTTGTATATAACTATAGGCATCGTTATGCATTAGTTCTCTGAAGGGGAGCATTAGCATAGCAAAGCATGAAAATACACATCTTTTTTGTAGATTGTTACATTTCCTCATGGAAGAGTTCTATGAGGAAAAAAATAGGGGAAAAGGAACGTATTAAAAACATGTATCTTTCACATTATTATATTATAATGGTAAGGGAAACATAAAGCCTAATACATGTGTTTTATTTTTACGTAAACTTAAAAGCACAGAATCACAGATAAGTTGAGGTGGGCAAGAACCTCTAGGTCCATCTGGTCCAACCCCTGCTGAAATAGGAACACCTGGAGCAGGGTGCCCAGGTCCATGTCCAGTGGCTTTTGAAGATCTTCAAAGCCCTAGACTCCATATCTCTGGACAATCTATGCTAGTGTTTGACCCCATCTCTCACAACAAAAAGCATTTGCTTGCGTTTAGACTGAATTCTATTTCCTTTTGTTCGTGCTTATTGCCTCTTGTCCTGTCAAAAGGCACCTCTAAGAAGAGTCTGGAGCCCTCATCTCCATTCTTTCCCATCAAGCGTTTACCCTTTTTCAAGCCAAAGAGTCCTACATTCTTCAGCCTCTTCATTTGAAAGATGCTCCAGACTGTCATTCATCCTGAAATGTTTACTGTAACTTAATGAAGTGAAATTCCAGGTCTAATGACACTGCCTCATGAAAAATAATGCAAATGAATCCACCCACCAATTAATAAATATGGTTTCAGAGTAGATCATTTAAAAAAATAAAGAAAGAAAGAAAAATGCATAAAACTGTTTTAGTTTCAGCTGGGACGGGATTGTTTTCTTTACAGTGTCTGATATGATGCTATGTTCTGATTCTAGGAGAAAAACTATGTTGATAAGACACCAGTGTTTACAGTTGCTAAGCAGTGCTGTAGAGAGCCAAGGCCTTTCTCAGTAAAGGGCCCACAGAGCTGAGAGGGAACAGAATTAGGACAGCAGAGGAAACTGGCCAAAGGGATATTCCAGACCATATAACATCATGCAGAAAAAGTTAAAAGGGGGTGGGAGTTCATGTCTTTCTCTTGCACTGCTCTGGGGACACTGGCATTAGTTGGATGGGGGTGGGGGGAGGGAGAAAGCAATTGCTTGTGCTTAAACCACACCAAAGATTTTGCTACATACCCGTCTTTTCTCATTGCACTGAGTGAGCATAACAATAATTTGAGATTTTTGCTGTAGAACCATCTTCCAAAAATCATTCCTTGTTTCTGGCAGCGGTCCTTGGGTTGCAATGTATTCCTGGGGGGAATTGTAACCCTAAAAAACAAAGAGATAAGTGTTTTTCACTAACATGTTTAATGTTTCAAAACACCTGTTTTGCGCTGGCATCTGTACTTTTTGGCATGTTTAATTTGTATTTTTAAAAGTGATCTCCAACATAAACCACTTCATGATTTTTACTTAATGATTACTTCACAACTTTTGCCAGTTTTTGGTGCTTCCAAGCATAAGCAATCTAGAATGGAAGACAGAAGGGGAAGCTGTGACTTCATAAATCTTGTGCCCTCAGAACTGGGAAGGCAACATTAAAAAAAATTAAGTACTGAGGATCCTAAATCAAAATTCCAGCTTCCAACATTTACGAGTTTGTTAAGTTATAGACATAAAAATTATTATATATGTAGTGCATGTGGTGATTTTCAAGAACTGATGTAAGTGGAAGTTAGCAATAAACAGGAATACATGCATATGTTTATATCATAAGGACCTAAATTAGTGAAATATTCATTTGAATGCTTTTGGAATTCAGGTGCTATATATTTTGTATTTCTTCTCCTATCACTATCAACTAGCTGTAAAAATCTCCTTATATTCAAAAAGACTGTCTTAAAGATCATAATAAAAGACCCAAAGAAAGGCTGTTTTAGCATCTGCTATAATCGTATTTGCAGAGATTGGAAAGCTATTCAGTATTCCTGATAAGAGCAAAAGAGAAATTCAGCATACAACATGATCCCATGCAAACTGGTCAGTTTTTGTGCCACCCCTGTACGTTTCCTGTGGATTGTAAAAATACCGACAATTTGGGAGCAATTCCCATAAATGTTTTCCTCTAGACATCTCTAAAGGTCAGTGCAGTCTAAGTTTTCCTGTTACACAGAATGCTGGTTGCTTGTATATCCCAAATGTCAAATCATTACTATCACAGAGACACAGATGACCACTAGTATCCGTGTTTGGAGGAGGTACTCAGTAAAGAAGCCATCTTCAAGGAAAAAAAAAACAAGCATTAAGATGATGCACCTACCTCTGTTAGGAAGACAAATTCAACGCTATGCTGTAAGTAAAATCAAGTAGATGTAAACTATAAAAAAATAATAAAATAGAACTCAGCAATCCAAAAAGAGTTGCTGCATTCAATCCAATTATCCATAACCCTATATCTTAGAATCTTAACTGATCTGTCAATGATGTTTTGAAGACTGGGACATTTTTCTTGATTCACTACCAGCTTGGACACATGCAGCAGTAGTGTTTAGGTTCATGTTCCTGTTGAGCAGAAACTAAGCACAAACAACATATTCAGCAGTACATGTGTGGATGATGGCTCAATGACAGAGAAGTGGTTTCACTGACTCACTTGAGAGCCCCTCCCTTTTCTGTAATCCTGACTCAGCTCTCCCCAGCACAGCCAGGACCAGCTCTGTCCTCTCTGCTCATGGCACACATGCAGAAATGCTCATCACTAAGTCAAAGGTCTTTTTCTAAACAGATCACAGAATCGCAGAATCACAAGACCTTCAAGATCATCCAGTCCAATCATCCACCTATCACCAACAGTACTCACTAAACCATGTCCCTCAACACAACATCCAAACCTCCAGGGTCGGTGACTCCACCAGCTCCCTGAGCAGCCCATTCCAGTGCTTGACCACTCTTTCAGAAAAGTAGTCTTTCCTAACGTCCAGCCTAAATCTACACTGGCGCAGCTTGAAGCCATTCTCTTTAGTTCTATCACTAATTACACAACAGAAGAGGCCGACACCCAGCTCACTACAGCCTCCCTTCAGGTAGTTATAGAGAGCAATAAGGTCTGCCCTGAGCCTCCTCTTCTCCAGACTGAACAATCCCAGCTCCCTCAGCCGCTCCTCATAAGGCCTGTGCTCCAGACCCCTCACCAGCTTTGTTGCCCTTCTTTGAACACGCTCCAGGGCCTCAATGTCTTTCTCACAGCGAGGGGCCCAAAACTGGACACAGTACTCAAGATGCTGTAGTGCACTCAACATAGCACACACTGAGCCCCAATGAAGGGGAAGTGGAGAACATGGAAATAAAACGTAGGCAAACCTTCAGGAAGCAACAAAGGAAACAAGTGGAAAGAGATGAAGAAGGTTTCCCTAGTGTTCAAATATTTGGCTACATGACTACAGCTCTGCTTAAACTTCAGTTATTTTAGAATTCTGGGTGCTCTTTCCTGGTAAACAGCTGCTTACCAACACAAAGAGGAAACTAGACTGGGTGCATTAGAAACCTACAAATGTTTCCAGTTTAAAAGTTTCTATTGTTCTTCCTATCTGTCTTAAGAAGCACTGCACCACTTCTTCATTCCTCCTCATTCCCCTACTTGTTATATGTTATTTCCACAAAGATTCGCTCAGTGTTAGTATGGGAAAAAAAATAGTGAAAAGTCTAATGTCTCCCTCCACCTTTTTTTAATTTAGTTTTTATTTTTTTGGTGGCTGGTGGAAAGAACAGCTCCCTTGCAGTAAAATACTGGTAGCTAAAGAAGATGCTGAGAATGTGACTGAGCCACCGGCAGCTATTGTGTTTTTTGCAGCAGACGTGTTCTAAGTGCTGTTCAGGACACTGTTCTTACTCACAGGAATATAGTTGGCATTAATGTAGTCAGATCCCTCTTCTTCATTCATTGAAACTAACCGGACACGACTAAAGTCATCTGTAAAAGAAAATGAAAAAATCATTGGCTATCAAGCATGGTGCTCAAAATTAAACCTATGCAGTCTGGAAAAAAAAAAAAAAATCTATTAAAAAAAAAAAAAAAAAAAAAGAATGCTCGTAAGAGGAAATGGCTTGAAGCTTAAAGGGGGTAGATTTATGTTGGATATAAGGAAAAAGTCTTTTACAGTGAGGGTGGTGAGGCACTGGAACAGGTTGCCCAGAGGGGTGGTAGATATCCCATCCCTAGAGACATTCAAGGTCAGGCTGGATCAGGCCCTGGGCAACCTGATCTAGCTGTACATGTCCCTATTCATTGCAGGGGAGTTGGACTAGAAGGGTCTTTAAAGGTCCCTTCCAACTCTAAGGATTCTATGATTCTATATCCACCAACAGAGAGCAACAGTTGCTTCAGTAAATACTACATGGATGTACCATCACTACTATTCAGCAAAATACATCTTTCGACTGCCAGTCTTTTGGGCTCCCTTAGGTTTCATTAAAACCATAAGAAAAATATAGTAGAAACAACACTGTATTTCTCACTTCCTAACTCCAGTCTTGATAAACATCCCTCCAAAAACATCCCTTCATATCTAAAAGAAAAAAATATATCACCAGCTTCCCTCTACAGGCAGGTTTTAGAAAAGGCTTTTATCAGTCAGAAAATCTGTCATGATTCCCCTATTACTAAAATCTTCTTTCCCTCTCAAGGGACTTTATCAGTGCACGTACTTACATGGCAGGATATTTGTGTAGCGATTTTTGCAGCGATTCATGGGAAGATCAGCAGCAAAGTGAGGTATGTCAAGCCCAATCAGTTTTAGCTCCTGAGTTAAGAGAGATAAAAATGCCAAGGTCAAACTCACCAAGACTCTGAAAATGAATCTTTGTGAAGTGAATGCTTGCTTCACTTCAGTACAAGACTGAAAATGTTCATAAAACACTTTATATACTGATGTTGCCAATGCACTGCTGCTATTGGAGGTTGTGGCTGCAGCCTGCTCTTCTCCACCTACATGTAGTTAACCAAAATAGTGTCAAATCAATAGAGTTGATAAATTCTTTCTGTGGCAGCCATTCACATCACTTTAAGGGCTTTCTCCTTAAGTGGCTTTTGGTCTTTTTTCAGGGGAACATTTGAAATTTTTTTCCAGACGTTACATTCAGTACTTATACCAAACTCTTCTCATCAAGACCAAAAGTCTTCTCATCAAAAGACTTTTAACTGGCACAAGGGTATATCAGCCACCCAGAACAGTGGAAAAACCTGAAAGTCTCCTTCTTTCCCTTTTAAGCCTTTGGAAGTTATTTCAAAGAGTAGAGCTTTTTAATTTAGCATTTGTAAGCTGACTTAAATGCAGGTGAATTAAGATAGTGTACTTCAATTACTGTTAAAGGTTGCTCTTGAAGATATTTTTGATGTTTGTTACTTTCTCATTTCAATGCTGCTCCTTGAATTAAAGGAGTTGTAAAAGTACTGAATGTAATTTGGGCCGCCAGCATGTCCTATATTTAAAGGAAGTGTATTGATCTGACAGTTATCTGGAATTGTACAGGATGAGAGAGTGAGATAAGCTTACTAAATATACTCCTCAATGGTACCAAGTCCTGCCTTGAAATTCTGCAGAATGTGATGTGAAGCTGACCCACCTAACAACAGCACACATTGCAGAGCACAGGAACACACTGCACAAACCTAACATCTGGAAAAATGCTGGCTGAAGTATGGTAGCTAGGAGAGGACAGTCCTTATAGGTTTACCTCAAACTGCAGAGAAAATTTATAATCAGAATCTTTCGCCATATCCTTGATGTAGCCATCAAAATCATCCAACTGGACAGGGCTTTAAAAAGAAAAACACACAGAATTAAGAAAAAAAATGCATTAGGTTTCATTTCTAAATCCCCCTAGAACACTATATATAAGTGCTGCTAGTGCTGATGGGTTTGATGTGGGTTGGAAAGTTCAACTTTGTATTGTCTCACTGTGTTTCTGGCACCAGGGTGGCCACCAATTAATTTAAGTTCCTTGTGTGCCATGCAAAATGTTGTTTTCACAGGAGCAAAATATCTGGCAAAGTGACAATTTTACAACTCATCTGAGCTTTCTTCACAGAAGAACAGATTTCATATATAGGCTTTGTCCAGGAAAAAAAATGTCAGAACAGTATTTTGGATGCCACTATTTTCTCTGCTGGCTTTGAGAGCTATACATATTTGTTACAGTGACTGAATTCCCCTCCTGGAGAGATACTGACTGAAAAAAGTGGCATATACCTATATAAAAGCATGCAGAGCTTCATCAGGTATAAATTAGCTTTGATTTAGTGATGCTCATCATTTTACACGCTTTTCCATTAGGTGAGGGTTTATCTTCAGTACAGGCACAACCTCTAAACACAGAGAAATAATTAGGCTAACACTCTGAATAACTGAACGCAGGTAAACAGCTTCCCTCACCTAATTATCATGCTCTAATTTACAAGCTACTGAGGCATGTACACAGTAATCTTTTCATTTACTTTGAGGCAATATGCCCAGAGGAACCTGTCTCATCACCACTTAATTACTCCTGTTTACCCGTTAACATTAATGATCTCCATGTTCTAACTACAACTGTAATGAGAACCTTATGTCAAGAGGGAAATAATACCAGGAACAAATGTATTCCAGTTTTTCATCATTTGCCATTTTTAAATAAGGATAAGCTCCATTGGAATAACTAAGTTGGATAATTGATCATTTCCCCAGTGACTAATTTTCTATCAGTGAGGAGCTGTTTTACAATTTATCTTTTGAGAAGAATTACTTTTGTCCAATTACTGTTTGCTTTCTGCTTTCAGACATCTATCTTAGGGTGTTTTTCAAGAAGTTTTGTACATCTGTAATTGCAATACCATTATACCATGTACTCCAATAATGGATGTTCAGTTTAAGGAGATTTTTTTTACTATGTAATTATTTAAATATCAAAGAAGTTACATACTTGGTCAGTTTTCTCTTCTTTAGTCCATTTTTACTCCTGAAAAAAAAAAAAGAAAGTAGTGCTTTTTCATCTGTTAAACTACCATGTATTCTTTATTCAAGTTTACTACTGGTTTGAGAATATATGCTTTCTGGTCAACGTGATAGTCAGGATAATGTTGGCAATAATATCTTGGGCATTTTTAAGTTAGTTGCAAAATTTCCATTGACGCTAGTGGGATGTATTTTCCATTCTGTGGTTCTGAAAAATACCACCTTATTCTCAGAATAAGCAGGTTCTCTGCAAATACTGACCCAACAGTATTAATGACTTAATGTGCTGGGGCTGAGTCATGAGCCTGCCTGAATTCCTGTCAGTGTTACGGCAGGAGTGGTAGCACCAAGGTGTCCCCAGGCTGCTCTATTCTGGTTCTACTGAGCTTGGAAATGATGCCAACAGGAGAGAGAAACTGCTAATGAGAAGAGCCTGTTGGGCAAAGAGAGAACACTTGCAAATTTGAGTAAGAGTGAAGGAGAAAGGAAAGGACCTCGATGCCATTTCTCACCCATCTCATAACGTGCTTATGATGATCAATGAAGACAATGACAAATATCATACTGACTTAGCTGGACTAAAGCTTAAACCTTAGATAATTTTAATTGATTTTTAACAGCTAGAGATAATTATTCCAGTCATGTCTTCTCAGGATTTATAAGGGATATAATTCACTAGTGGAAGTTGTGAGTGAGCTAGAGTTAAATGGTATAACCCATAACAAATGGACTTGGGATAAACAATAAACTATACAATAAACTAACCATCACCATGTGGATTTTTGGAGGATGTGCATATGTGTGCTCATGTTGTAGTTGCCACAATTAATTAACCAACAAGATTAAACACACCAAGTCAGCAACCTAAAATAGCTTTGATAGAGGTTTGAAAACAATGATTAATCCTGCTACACCAAGCACAGAGCACAAGTAGATTCTCACTTACTCAGAAGGAATTTTAGTGGAGTTATTTTTTTTTATTCTTGGGCATCAAATATCTATTTACTAATCGTATTATAATGATATATTTTAAATTTAATTCTAATAATAAAATGATTTCTAGATACCATGCACCACAGCTTCAATTGGTAAATTAAAGGTGAAGACTTTTAATTTCAAAACAATAAATAAAAAATACAAAAGGAAATTATTAAAAGTGGAGTATTTGTACTTTTCTATCCCTTCAAGATTAGAAGTGAAATAGTAATTAAAAAAAAAAAAAATCTAATGTCCAAAATTAAATTCTACAAAATGTTTAGTTTTCAGAGGAGCCATCAGCTTCAGCAATTTTGTTAACTTGTCAAGGTACATTTCCATTTAGATGTGAAGCTTTGCTGACAGAGTTAAAAAGAGCTGTGACAACACAAACTTCACACTAACAGGGTAGTTTACTTTGCAAAGCACCATTATATACCTCTTCAATCTACAATGCTGTCTATACAGATACTGTTACCCATTTGTACTCATTCATGTGTACTACATCTGTATATAAACAAGTAGCATTTACACTACATCTTCAAACATCTCTTTTTTTCAAAGAAGTTCTAACATTAATTTATCTAGACTACTTAATGCATTTCTTTCCTGTTCACTGTAACTATGGTACATCTTTTTTTTTAAGGTTGGGCAGAGTGCAGCTCATTTCAAAAGAAAAAAAGAATATCAAAGTGCTATTAATGATGGGACTTCCTAAGAACTCTTCTCTAAGGAACACTTCAAGAGGCAACAAAACAAATGATTGACATCCATTTCTCAGCAACAATTTCTTCTGCTTTGATTCTCTCAAGAGGCCTTTGTTTCTTAGCACTGCATTTGTTCCCTGAATGTTCACGAATGTTTTAAACCAAAGTAAGTACAAAATAAATTCATTTGAAACATCATCTGGCGTTTCATCTTTTCTTCCATTTACCCTACAGATTAAAATACAAAGACAGCAATTCATCTTATCTCATTCAACTTCAGCTTCTTGAAAGGCAGTAAAGTAGACCAAACTGGGAAGTTTGATTGTAGGGGAAATTTCTGAAGAAAGACACATATCTAGGGAAGTGAGGTAATAGTAATGTATATTAAACAAGAACAGGTAAAGAGGGAGATGACTCTTTTTGTGTCTTCAATAGAGCAAAGAAAACTGTTCTCAGAAATCCCTATGCTAGAGATTTCTATGACTGCCTACCAGGGGATTGGTGCTGTATGGTAACATGATGAGAAAATGTTTGGTCAAAAGCAAATCTTAATTTTTGTACACCGCTATCCCTTGGACTCCAGACCATCAGGAACATACATTTATTTTATATAAATGAAGCATTTTTGGATCATCGCCAATCTCTCTACGTATTTTGTAAATGGTTCATAAAACACTTCTGGTTCTAAATAGACCCTGAGACTTTCCTGGTTAACTATAACTATATATATATATATTTACAAAGCAATTTACAAAGCCTTTATAAACTATGTATGGACAAAAGTGCTGAATACAGACACACACACACAGAGACACACACAGTGACCCAATTTTTACACCTGGGGAATGCTAGTTGGCATAGATTTTCAGTGAATTGTTGTTTCCAAAAGCAAAACTGCACTTTAAAAGCAAGTCATTTGACATCATACAGCAGAGGTGGGCCATTATGAAGCAATTTTAGTAAAAGAAAAGCAGCAGAAGGCAATGAGCAGATGAATAACTGGGACAGAAGAAGCCAGGATTTATAATGAAATGGCAAAAACTGCAAAGAGACATCAATGAAATGAATATGATTATCACCATATAATTAGCTTTTTAATAGCAAAAATGGGTTGGAGCATAAACAGACATAAAATAGATGAAGCAGGGTAGCAAATACTTTGATACCCACATCCTCTCCAATCCATGTTCTATTACAAGAAAATTATAACTTCAAGAGCTTTGCCCCATTTGAAAGCAAAAGTATCACACCTTTTTCATATAACAGAAATTAACATTGTTTACACATTGCATATGAAAAAACAAGTAAATCACTTACCAAGGATTAATATAAAATGCCAAAAGATAATCAGTCCAAAGGCATGAGGGTAGCAGAGTTAGGAAAGCAAATACACTTCTACGCCTGTGAGCATTAATAAATAACATACATAAAGATGAAAAAGTGAGGAGAGTTAGTAAGACAAACAAAAGTCAGGCGATCAGCAAATGCTATTCTAAAATTCAGCTAAATCCACAAAGGCTCTTCTTACTTACTTCATAAGAATATTATTAGCATCCACAGAATTTTTTCTCCTCAACCTTATGCCCTATATATGATTTTCAGCCATCCAATATGAAATTCTATTTGATCAGAATAAATGTGTTTTTTGGTATTGATTGAGGCCTGTGATTCTAAATCAATATTAATTGATAAATTGGAAGCTTTTCAGAGTAAAGGGTTTGAGAGTTTCATCCACAGTTTTCACCCATTACTTAAGTGGTGCTAAATCTGTTTCCTGATGTTTGGAGCTATTTCAGAACAGACATTGTTTGCTTTAACCACATATGACTATGCAAGTGATCCTATGGGTATCAGTAGGAACATCTGTATCAGAGTTAAATTCAGATCATTCCAGTATCTCTTAATATCCTCAACTGAGTCAGATTTCTGAAAGCATTCACATAACATTTTGCATTGTCCTATCTTCAAGTACTTTCAACTCTCCTAGGTTTTTATGAAAATATCATTTCTGCTTCTCCTAGTCATGGTTTCCTTGCAGCTAATGGAAACTTGAGTACAAAATAGTACTAAATTTCTGCATTTCTAATTTATTTGCCAGATTAATCCAAGAACACAATCAGGCCAGTTCTTCCTTCTGGTTGAGTGGAATATAAATACTTTGCAACTGTGGAAAGCTCAAATTTCAACAAGAAATTGCCCCAGTAGTAGGGCTTCAGGCCAAATATACCCTCCTTTTTTTTTTTTTTTTTTTTTTTTTTTTAATTTGTTTTGTTTTGTTGCATTGCTTTTTTTTCCATCAGAAAATTCAGTGTCCTAAAGGTAATATCATGCTTCCACAGCTGTTCTGAAGAGGAACCACAAAGTGGAGTTTCTTTTTTCAGTACTCCTGGCTATGATGAGATAGGTAGATACTGTACTTTCCCCAGAAAGCAAATCAACTACAATAATCTTCCAGCCCAGAATGGAAGACTACCCTCACACTGATAACTCTAAGTTACATTTCAAGAAGTTTTACTGCTGAGTAGAATGGGCAGTGCAATTTATGCTGGGCACCTTCCCCAGATGTTGGTAGGGATTGCATGGGCCAACCAGAAGCGCAAGCTCTGCATGGAGCTTGGAGAAGCTGCTCCTTCTCTGCCACTTCCTCTGCTGAACAGCCAGCCAGCATTTCCTCCTGAAAATGGCTAACAAAACCAGTGACAGTGCGTTATTCCTCTTTTGTGCTTTGGAGACAGCAACAGCAAAGCAAAGCCAGCGTAGCACTTCAGCTTTCTGGTTAATCACATACTATAGTAGTTGTAGGATCAGCTTTTTACTGCCTGTCTGCTGTTTCTATGGAAATGGACTGAGGATTAAATAGTGCCTTCCATAAGCATAGTGTTGGTGTGACAGAGAGCTTTTCATTAGGCTAAGGAAAAAGACATGATGTTGCTAAAATATTCTTCTTTCCTTTGGGATATCCCACAGAGGTTTTCTAGAGCTTTTACTTTCTCTTGTTTACTGATGCAGAACGAATTATTTAAGCTTGTGTCTTGTTCCATTGCCAAATCATCATGAGCAGTTTCTACCCTTGATCATATCACAGATCAGTATGCTTGCCCACCTTCTTGTGCTGTTTACAGTACAGATTTAGGAACTTCCAACTTTAAAACAACCGATTTTCTTCAATGTATGAAAATTACATAATTGTCCAATAAATAAAATATTGTTTTCCTGGAATTACATAGTTTTTCACCTACTACTGAGATGTACTGAATTTTGAATTTTATTTAATAGGGGGGAGAGATGCAGAGATTGATCAAATCCTGAAAACTGCTGAGCTGCATTTTTCTTAGGATTCAGTGGATATGCCCATAGCACTCTTACTAAGTCCTTGGAACAACAGCTAGCAAAGTTAGTTTCTTAATCATCTGTACCAGTCTGTGGGATCATAGTTCCCATTTGGCTGCCTGGATGGACAGTGAATCTGTAGCTGAGTAGACAACAGAGGCACACAGAACAAGAAGTCTTCACTTATCCTCAGAGAAGTTAAGACTGTATGATTAGGGCACGTTGACTTCAAATACTAAACATTTGTAAAGGTTTTAAGCAGGAATGCTTTCTAAAATTTATTTTTTCATAACAAAATTTATGTTTATATAAATAAATATCTATACACATAAATACACATCAACAAAATCAAGCAACAAGATCCTTCACTTACACGCCCAAACCTATTAATTAATTTCCTTTCCCACAAAAAAAGCCTTTTATGGTTTTAATAACATCCGTTTCTAGTTTAATCATTTGATTCAAGCTTGGATATTTAATTAACATGAGTGTTTGATCTTCTGCCTTCATCGCCATTAATACAGCCCAAGAAAGAGAAGCTGAAAGAGAGATTAGTTTCTACTGCTACAGCTGGCTGCTATTAAAGCTAAACCAAGCAAGTGAAGCTTGTTTAATATCCAGTTAATTAGCAGCACAGTAAGATATTGACAGGATTTGCTGGGCTTGTTAGTTCAGTTTGCACGCTTATTAGCAAAAGGCTTGTTGTGGTGCAGTGTCAACTCATTTAATTCTGTCCTTGCTGGGCAGGCTGGGTCCCATGAGATCATGGAAGTAGTTCCCAGTGCATCGCTTTCCAGATTCTTAGCTGTCAACAAAGCTGACCAGAAGCATTAAAGCAAGGCTCCTCCTATGTACTGGAATGGGGCAGTAGGGGGCTAATACTGTGTTTCTAGATATCTGTTTGGACTTGCCTTGAAAAACATGGGTTTTTTAATGGAGATTGATAATAAGACCGTAAACCCTAGATCAGTCATTAACACCCATATGATAATCAAATTAGGAATGAGAATGGCCATACTGGTACCAGTGAGGTAGGCCTTAGAGCCCTTTTGCTTCTGTAAAAGCTAATCCAACTAACTATCTTTGTACAAATACTTCTCCTCAGCTGATAGTGTCAGTGATGGTTTGGAGTCCATAGTCAGTGCCTATAATCCTTGTAGGTGATTTTCTAGACTAGAAAAAATAAGTTTTTCTTCCAGTCATTTCAACAGCACTGAACACAAATTTGCAGTCAGTATTGAGTTGGTTTACACTTGTCATTACATCCTTTCATTGCAAGGAAAAATAACTAACAGCAATTTGTGAAGATGGTTGTTGATTAATCATCTACAGACAAGCTTAATCCTGAAGAATGGAAGTGCTGATGGACTTATAGATCAAGTTTCTACACTCGTGTTACTTTAGGAAATAAGTCTTCAAGAAAAAAAAAATAAATAAATAAAAATCTGTGCAATAAAACTTCAACATCTATGCAACTTTGTTGACATGTTATACATCATACCCTACTAAAAATACCAGCTGACAGTACACACAGTCTTGAGTCATCGTTCAAGAAATAAAATCCTGAAGTAACAGGAATAGTAATTTTATCATAAATAGGGACAGTGATCGCATTTAAAAAAAAACAAAAACAAAAACACACATTTAAAATTTAAAAGTCATATTTGCCAATAAAGCAGAGATGGGGAAAAACATAAATAAAAGCTTTCTTTTTAAACACTCACCAGTTATATGGTAGCTTTCCATCTCTCTCTAATGATGCAAAATTGACAAAGGTTCCAGCCCCGCACTCCCTGTTTCAGGAAGACCATTGAGTACAAAGTTACCATCTTAGGATTCACAATGCTTGCAATGATGCTGATTCAAGAGAGTACACCAGAAGTTTCTGAGATGTGCTGAGAGCTCAGATTTGTTATCAGGTCTGAGATAATGTGTGATAAACAAAACTGAAATCCCTTAATATAGTCCTCCAAAACCATTAACCTGAGATTAGGCTTTCTAATAATCTTTAGAAAACCTAAAAAAAAAAAAAAAAGAAAAGGCTGCTAATAAAAAACCCAAATAAGCCTCATCTTCTATTCAGAGTTGGGATTTCTATGGTATGGCACTGAAACCCCTGGTGGCCTCAGTAAACACACGAAAGATTTACCTTTCTATACTAAATATTCCCAGTCCAACTCCTTTAAGGAAAAGATGTATATTTGTCTCCATTTGACAAACGCGTGGTAATTTTGAGTTCAGAAAACAAATGCAAAAAAGACTGAATTTCCTGAGGAACATCTCAGTGAATTTATCACAAGTTCATTATTTTCTGCTGCAAATAATAAACTGACTTGACTATTTTTCCTTCCTTGATTTAAACAAACAAGTGCTTGCAGCTTCACTGGATTTACTTTTTAATTTCCTCTTGGGTTTTTTATCTTCTATGGCTAGAAGCAGTGTTGAAGAGAACAAGAAACAGCTTTAGGCTGCCTGCATAGTAATTCAATAGAAAAGAAAATTAATTTAGATGGTATTTTCCCAGAGCAAGTCACATATAAAAGGAACCAACCACATAATATTCCCTGAAAGAAACGGCCTGAAAAATCTATGTGATGTGGTCGTCTGTTGCATGGAATATGTAGCCAAGACAAGATACATAAAATGTAGATTTTGCTAGGTAATCAAATACAAGATTTTATACACAAGGCTTTTATATGAAACAATTACAATTTGCTAGGAGAGTAAATGAATATAAGGTATACAGCATAGATTATAAAAGGATGAAGACTCCAGGAACCTTCCAGACCCAGCAGATAAGCCCCATACAGGGTGTTTGGAGTATTCTCCACTGTTTTCTTACTCCATAATGTAACTTACACAAAACTGAACTCTTACAGGTGAGATATCCAAGGAGAAATTGAATGTCTGTGTTCAGGTATAAATGATTGGTGCAGACATCTGAAGGAAAAGGTTCTGTAAAAAAGTTTTTCTTGTACAAGATAATTTTTTCCTTCATCTGTACAATAGAACAAATGGGAATAGTTAATGCTATAGGTGAACAGAAGGACTTGAGATCTTTCCTGGGTTTGTAGGTCTAGGTTTATGCATTCTGACTGCATGAAAAGGGCAGATCTAGGTAAGAAAATCTTCTTTGTCCCATGCTGCTGTTCCCATACGATGGAATCCCATATGAATGGAGAATCTGGACAGACAAAGACCAGGAGTTGGATGTAGGCTGTCAAATGTTCTAGGGACAGACTGTCAAAGCCCTGAGTGCACCCTTCCTCATCCTGCTGGTTTGGCTGACAGGGTTGAGGGCTTGCATGGCCCCTGAAATGGAGAATCATGGACCTGATGAACTAACCATGGAATAACCATCTTATCTGTTGATACAGAAAACCCCTGTTCAAAACCGAATGAAAGATATGCAAATCATTTTGATGTCATGATCATGCCAAGGTGCCTCAAACCTTAATTATCCTTTAAGTTCCTGACACAACCCTTCTGTATTAAGTGACCGCCCTTCTTATTTACCCAATTCAGCAAAGTTAAAATGAGACAAATGTTCAGGCTGATAGCTCAGGTCCAGAATGAAGGTAAATAGAATATATGATATTTCTAAACTTCAGCAAGGCCAATTTTGTGAAGGAATCACAAGCTTCTCAAGTATTACCCAAGTATAAAAACATCCCAAGTTAATAACTACTGACATAATGTGTTGTTGCATTCTGATAATTGTGACATTAAATTAAATTTGGACTCACCTGGCCATTTGCAGATGTTTCCTCCTAAGCACAACAAGGGTCACCAGCAGCAGTCCAATGAGAAGGACACTTAGAATGGCTAACACAGAGATTACCACTATGTTGGGATTCATCTCAGTGACTGTATATACAAACAACGGGATCTTGGTTATTTGATTGAGAAGAACTAATTTCCCTTAGCCCCACCCACTGTGTTATATTTATGAACTGTTCAGCCTAGAGTTTTACAGAGAGGAAAATATACTACCAGACATAAAAGGACGTTTTGACTAGTTATTGCTCTTACAACATTTCCACAGGGAAATGACTTCACTGTGGCATTTTGTGTCCTGATATTTTTATTTCTTTTTCCTTAACTGTCATACTTAATACAAGAGAAAAATGGACAAGGAAATACAAAATACAGATATTCTTCATTGTCTATGTCTCCAAAGCACAGTTCCAACTCTGAAGGTGTTCTTCAGCAATAGTCAATACCTTCTCTGATCCAATAGCAAAATAACAGGCAGAGGCTCTGTTAACATACTGGGTTGAAGTAGATTGAATGACATCGGCAAATAAATTGCAACAGTATATTCTGTTTTAACTAAGAGGTCAAAACAACTCTCATTAACAAAATTTTGATTTATTTTTGTTCCATATTACATTTATCAGTTTTACTAGCATAAGAACAGATAACCTATTCCTCTCATTCCATAAGAAAACCTGTCTGCTCTACTTGCTCAAAATAACTTTACATCTAGAGAAGCATTTTTAGAATAGAAATCACAGAGCTTAAAGTCATTGAGCTAAATTTCAGGCATTGAATTCCATTATGGAGTAGTGTATGAAGTATAGGACACGTGACTAAAGCTATGACTTATGCTATCATTATGAATGGCAGACTTTAAATAAAAGTCCATTGTTCTGGACAATCCAACACTGATTTTCTTTCTTCAGAGTCAGTACAATGATAGACTTGATGGCAAGCCCAGATAGCCTCCAGTGGGAGTTATCACTCTGGCATGTGATGGCTCAGGATATCCCATTCTCTCTTTTCCTTTGCTCTCACTCTGTCTTCACTTCCTCATTGAAAATTGAAAAAATTTTTCTCCTTAGGAGCTCATCAGTGTGATTTTCCTCGTTTCACTTGGGATTGGCTAGGAGATGTTTTTTTTTTCCATAAATGCCATCAGGCAATGCACTGATGTTCAGCCTTGAAACTACAAACCAGGTCTCCACCTTCTAAAAGCCAGTAGAGAACTGAGCCACTCGTTTGCATCTTACCATCAAGGTTTTAATAAAAACTTTTGAAAGCTACTTCCCCACCCCTACTACATCTGTCATTTCTTCCATGACATAAAAAATGTTTGGTTGCCAACATTGCTGAGACCAGCTTTAGAAAGCAAGAAGAAATTGTTGCTGCAGCTGAAGGACAAAGTAGAAAGGGAAGTGTTGCTTACCCATGGTGGAAACCGCAATGAAAGTGGGAACACTGGGGCTATTGTGGCTGAAGGTGGTCACGCTGCAGTTGTAGGAAGTGGCAGGAGTTAGGCTGGAAATAGTCACTACGTGTGAAGAGACAGTGACAGGTTCCTATAGACACGGAGAAAAGCACACAGTAGTTTGTGTCTACCATAAATGCAAGTACACAAATCACTGTTCTGCTCTCCTCCCACTTATTTGAAATGATAAAGTTCGATTTGGTGATAAAAGCAGTGCTTTGAAACCTAGGGACAGTAACCATGGCCTGCCCTCAAACATAGGCGCCTAGTCTGGCAGAAGAGGGGGGAGCAATAGGGGTGAAAGCAGCAGTGGGAACGGCATAGAGCATCTCAGGGAGCCCAGAACCCCTTGGGGTGGGCAGGAGAGTGCTTTGCAGTGGTTTGGCCAGGCACACTCGCAGTGGAGAAAGTGCTTCATCCCCTGGAACATTCCCAGAGGTAGACAGAAGCTCTCAAGCTCTGGTTACTAAGCCACACAAGTATGAGGAAAACAGTTATTTTTTATATAATAACTTTATGCAGTGTTTTAATTTCTACGTCCCTGGTTTTATAAATGCTGGACTGGAAAAACAAAACAAATACCATGTACGGATTGATTTAAAGATAGAGGTCTTTATGGTTCTGAAAACTATACTTACTGAGAGTAAGTACTTTTCTGTACTCCAGCAGACCAAAGGGTGGGTTGCAGATGCAATAACAGGAAACAGAGTGTTTAATGAAGTTTAATGAATAAACTAATTCCAGACACAGAGTGCAATGCAGCAAGCCCTGAGCACTGGATATTTTCAGTGGCCCGTTATCAGCCAGGGATTCCTTCTATATGATATAGGGTTTTTCTTGTAATGCAATTCTGATTTACGTTATGCAGATGAAATCACATGTGCATGAATGTAAGGGAAGAGAGTTGTATTCCCTCAGCTGAAAGGAGGGGCCATGATTTGGACTTGGTATGATGGTTTTTTCCATTTTCCCCTCTGGAAAGAATTAAATAAGTCAAACAAGAACCCAAGATGTTCAAACATGGAAATCTGTTGCTAGTTTAAAAATGGAGGAAAGTGACAAAAGTATTCATGTAATTAGCATGGAAAATCACAAATAAAGGATTTTCACTGGTCTAATGAGAACACATCCATTTTTAAGGTTTAAAAAGGAGTCCTTCCCCTTTTGTCACAGAGACAGAAAAGACAGTGATGAATCTAATGAGAAGTGAACTGCTAATCTCTGTGCATTTCCCACTGCCAGATGTTCGTGTCAACAAATGGGAAACCACTGAAGTTCCTGCCAAACAGAACAGTCTTTTCCTGATGTTCTTAAAACATAATTGCTCAGCACTGAAGCCGCAAATCCTGTGGTACCTTTCTTGTCTAATCACATCATTATTTTGAATCTCTGCTAAGTAGATAATGACTTCATGATCTCTGTCTATTCACTGTGAAAAGAACAGGAATCTAAAATTGGAATCCAAACTATCCAAAAGATTCAAGTGCATCTGAAGATTTTCTCCTTTAGTCAGCGCCTTTCTTAACTTAAAATATTAAATATTTCACAGACTGAGTTAAAGAAGGTGTATATCTTTTTCGAGATAATCATTGGTCTGTGTGGGTTACTTTTTTATTTTTTCCTGAGTAATTTCCCATTCTGGGAAAGTCCAGATGACAGAATTTCACAGCACGCAATCACAGTGATTCACTAAGCTGTCAGCTAAACCACAAAGTAATCCTCATACACAATGCTGAATAGCAAGAAATCAAAACTAATACTGCTCCTTTTCACAGAACAGCTTTACTAATCTAAACACTCAGGTGTTCATGTGTCCACAGAGCACACTTGTTAACATGGACAGAAGGAAAAAAGGATTATTTTGAGAAGTTGAATCTGGAAGAAAATGCCTCAAGAAAAAAATGCTTAAGTAGCAGCAACATTTGCCCATAAAGGAAATTTGAATAGCACTTAAGGTCCTATTTAATTTCACTTAACAGTCCTCAAAACCAGGAGAAAAGTAAGCCAGTAGTAATTAGATGCTGTATAAAAGAGCTCAGCCCTGTAGCATCTAAATATGTCTATTTTTCCCATTTCTAATCAAGCTACCTGAATTTTTTCCCATTTCTACCCACTGACATTCCCTTAGTTTTGTGGCTCTTCATGTTTTGCAGATTATAATAGAGTCCATTTCATGACTAGCCAAGGGTTGATACTGCTGCTGTCATGGATGAACATATCTTCTGTTCAATCTCATGAGCAAAATAGAAGCCAGCCTTAACACTGCAAAATAACAAAATATTTTAGCATTTCAAATGCTTTAGCAGCTCAGTTCTAAAGGCTCTAATTCTGAACCACCTTATCACATTTGGTTGAAAACCAAAACCCTGGGCTTTACAGACAAATGCTAAGCAGCAGACAGAAAATCTGAAAGATGCCAGGCCTAGTCACAGTTTTAGAAATGAAAAGTAGAAAACAAAGAGGACCTCACATACCTGGACCTTAATTTCTTGATTGGATCCAGCTTGCTGGCAGTAGACTTCAAAGAAATCAGCCACTCCTTCTTCTACCCACAGCAGAGTGACAGATGTCTGAGTCTTGTTGACAGCAAACAGTGACTTTGGAGGTGCTGGTTCTAGTTAAGAGAAAATCTCCTTTTATTAAGCTTATCTTGAAGTCTTTGTATAAACAAGAGAAAGCATCACATAAAAAGAAATGCAATGCCCGATGCCTTTCTATCATTCATTTCCTTCAGATATTTCCTGCCAGCAAAAAAGCACCGTTCCTCATGATGATAAGCAACCAATGCAAAATGGGAAGGCGATGTGTCTTAGTTTGTTTTTTTTTTTTTAATTTAAAATGTTCTCTATTTGGGCAGTTGGATAGTCACTTCCTTTTTCACAGGCTCTTTAAGGGCAATCAGCATACTGTATTAATAGTAAAATGCTAACAGAATCTCTTTCAGGAGAAGATGTCTGCCCACCTATTAGCAAAACATTTGCACTGATAAGTACTTGCTTTGCAAGGCCTGACCCAGGAGATAATAATGAAGCAGCTCCCCCAAAGTGAGCTCTGTCTAGGTCCACTTAATTGCACCAGAGGAAATATTTAATCATTTGGCAGTTCAAATAAATCTTCTGGTCAGTGTTTTTTGTTCCAGGTTAATATTTAAGGGCAATTGGATCTTCACTCATTTCAGTTAGTTCCAGGAGTTTTCTCTCCTCACTGAATGTCCAGATCTCAGAGCTTTTTAATTTATTGTTTTTGTACTTGTTGCTGTTGTTCTGTAACAGACTAACATAGACAAGGCATTGAGCTTCTCACATGACAAGGAGAAGATGAACCCTGCAATAAGAGGACTGTTGCCATCCTGAGGGCAGCAGGCTAGTGATGGCAGACTGTTGGGTGACATGGGAATCACAGAATCACAGAACAGCTTGGGTTGGAATGGACCTCAAGGCTCAGCCATTCCAACCCCCTGCCACGGACAGGGCTGGCCCCACCAGCTCAGGCTGCCCAGGGCCCCATCCAACTTGGCCTTCAGTCCCTCCAGGGATGGGGCATCCACAGCTTCTCTGGGCAGCCTGTGCCAGGGCCTCACTGCCTTCTGAGTAAAGAACTTCTTCCTTGTATGTAATCTAAACCTACCCTCTTGTAATTTAAAACTCTAACCCCTGTCCTACCACTACATTCCCAAAGTGTACTGGAGTGTGGGAGCAAGGTATGAACACTGCCCCTGAAGTAACTATTTCCCTCAGCTACCCACTGAGTCTCCAAGGTCACATTTCATCATTCTTGAAACTTTACTATGTATATCCTGCAGTGTAGGTAGAAAGGAGGAATAGAATGATTTAAAAATTAAGGTTACTTTAGAAATGAGTGGAGACAGATCAAAGTACGAGGAGGAAGAAGATCAAATGTCAAAAGGGATAAGTTCTGCTGGAGACATAAAGAAACCCACTGGGGACAGAAACATGGTGATTGATTAACACGGACTTTCAAATGATTAAAAATGCCATGCCTCCCGTGGAGGTCAACACTCAGTGCAAGGCCTGCCTGAGACTCCAGGAGCATTGGGAGCATGGGAAGGATATCTTGAAGGGCAGAGAAAAGCAATCCTGACTAACCAGGTACAACAACAATTTGTTCTGTTCTTTTACTTTTACAAATAATTCGTTACTCTCACTGCTGTCACAGAAGCCTGGATGTGATGTGTAAGATTCATCACAAAAAATCCAGCTCAAAGGACTTGCTCAAGTGATTATAGGTTTGGAAGAAGTATCTGTTCCCCAGACAATCAGATCAGCATTCTAGGGTTTGAGGCTATGAAGATTACATTGGCAATGGGGAAAGAGTTGTAGAGAGCAGGGCAAGGACTGAGGCACTTCCACGTGGCTGCTTCTGTGTCATGGGGTCTGCAGCATAAACACTGTCCCAGAAAGACATCAGAAAGCATCTCTCTCTTAGTTACACCCATGTATCTGCTCCTGGATTAAGAAATACATTCCATCCCTCACTCCAGGTAAAAAATGGTCTCAGTGAAAATATGAGTTTAACATTTTGGCATCATCCCAAGCAAATCTTCCTTTTTGCCTCCAGCAAATGGCTTGCTTTTTCTACAAGTGGAAAGTTGCCAGAATGAAGCAAACATTATGGAGGGAAGAACATTTGGCAGGAGTGCTTAAGTGACTGCCAAGTGCTGAGTTGTCTATCACTTAGAATCAGTTCCCACTACTGCTAATTACAACTCCCAGTGCTCCCTCAGAAAAAGAGAGAAGGAGAACCTCTCGTAAAATACCCTTACAATTGCCCACTCAAAGTGCAAACAGGATAGAGGAAAGCAAACAACCCACAGAACTCTAGAGGCAATTTATCAAAATTGAATTGTTTCCGCTTTCTTTTTGTTGACAGTGAAAGAGCAAGAACAAAATAACCAGGAGAGTTCAACAAGAGTCTGCCTGCCCTTGCCAATTGCTGTTTTCCCTGTCCATAAGGAAAAACAAGAAGACACAGTTAGGATGCAGGGGGTGTAACATTAATAACACATGGCATTTATAGACCATGGAAGATAAAGCTAGGTGATATTTTGAAATATTCCTAAAATATTTGGGTAGTAGTAGCAGGGGCATATACTTATCCTCTGCAGGGAATGTACACACTTAACTGTGTGCACAGATACACGGTCTTGGGCAGAACGGACGACGAGACTTGCATAAAGAAGGGAAAATCCATGGAATTTGTTTCCAGTATTTCCTTTGATGAAAAGACCTGGAAGTACTTAGATTCTTGTGGCTGTACTGCTTGCCCCAGCACTGTTTTAGGGATTTGGGTAAAAGAGAGCTATAGAAAAGGACAAGTAGATAATGACTGCTGAAAGTCCTCCAATTCATTATAAATTATGAAAATCTTTAATATCACTCCTTCCACTGTCACTCAGAAAAGATATATTATGTGTACAGAGAAGATAATCCAGTTTGAAATTACCAGCTCTCCTTTACCCACCTTCACAGTGGAGTTAATGCCCATAAAAGCAGTTAGGCATGCTTCAACATTTCACAGCTTTAGGCACTAAAGGCTCAACAATTCCACGTGCATGCAAAAGTGAAGTGAAACCTCTTGAGGCACAGCAATGTACTGTTCAGTTTTCTTCAGAGTTAAACGAAGACATCTTTTTTTTTGTTGTTTTGTTTCTTTGTGTAAGTTACATGAATTTCTTTTAGAATGATGCAGCGCTCCTCAGCCATGAATTTGATTTGATTTTTTGTGTGTGTGTAAAGAATACTCTCACTGATCTGTATTTAAAGACGGATGTTGGTGTTGGAGAAGTTGAGGGAGGGAGGAAATGTGAAGGGACGCCCCATCCCTGGAGGTGTTCAAGGCCAGGTTGGATGGGGCCCTGGACAGCCTGATCTAGTATTAGATATGGAGGTTGGTGCCCTGCTTGCAGCAGGGGGGTTGGAGCTTGATGATCCCTGAGGTCCCTTCCAACCAAGGCCACTCTATAATTCTACAAAGTCATACCAGGTGGCAGAATGCAGACTGAGAAACAGGCAAAACCAAGATTTGCTCTGTACTGAAAATTTCAGATGGGAAGTTTGATTCTCTGTTCCCAAAACCTGTGTGTGGTCAAGAATTTAGTAAAATAAATACAGAGAAGAGTTGTACTCCCCAAAAGACAGTGAGCAGTTTACACTCTTCTACTTCCATTTACAGTCAGATTCTTCTACTCTTGCTCTTCTTGAGTAATGCTATTTAGGGAATAGTGTCACATATGTGAATGGGACAATCTTCACAGCAAGGAGAAAAAAAATTACAGCTTTCCAAGAGAAATGTGATCACAGGTACACGACTCTAAAATGAGGAAGAAGATGAATTTGCTGACAGAGCAACTTCTGCATTTTAATGAGTGAAGGAGTGGGTTCACAACTTGCAAAGAAGCACACATTTCTTACCCAATTTCACAAGCTGGAGCAGGGAAGTATTGCTGCCTCTTTCAGTACAAGCAGTTACTGAAAGGTTGTAAATGTCCCCCGGAGGCAAGCTCAACACTGCAGTCATCACATTGCGTGTTACCTACAATAATTAAAGGCAACAATTCTTAATTACAACCCAAAGAAGATATTCGTCTTCTAAAATTAATCTGGTTGCTTAATGTACTACAAAGAAAGCTCTGCACATCACAGCAAATTTGTTCTGCACACTCTAAACTTGTTACATGACCCAGCACTGAGTGGAGTCACGTGATTTGAAACGAGATATGATCCAAATCCAAGCTAGGGTTTAACAGACTGTGAATAACTTCTTCCTACTATTATGGGAGCGAGTAAATTCCTCATTTCTCCATGGCCACAGAGAAGGACACAGGACTCAGACACTGCAACACGCTGTTTTCAGAGGATTTGTAGGCTTACTAGTAATGGTGCATTCAGAATCTCATGCTGCTTTCCATGGACACTTCATTTTCAGCTGAAATTTTCAGATCCAAAAGAGATGAACAGTTCTGAATGCAGACTGACAGTGACTAACATTAGTTTATCCACTTATCTAAAAACTGACCAACTTCTCCAGAGTCCTCAGAAATATAAAAAGAGCAGGAAGAAGTCATCATTACCTGATTATCTGTTAATTTTAATAATCTCAAAAGAAAAGCATTCACATTAACAATCTTTACCACAACAAATCATATAAAGAGAGAATCATATAGTATCATTTTCAAAGGAAACTATTTCTGAAAGAGACTAACACAGCTTAGCAGAAAAAATACACCCTTAAGCCTGAAAGCATGATGCATCCATATTTACAAATACAAGCAGTACCATAAAATTCAGTCATAAATATCTTATTCAAGGTATTCCTGTAAGAGTATTTGCTGTGTACTCTTGTTCTGAAAATAATATAAAGAAAAATATCCCTTAAGATGGCTTTGAAGTTACATTTGCTTGTACTCTGTGCTGCAAATACTCTCTATTTTTAATCCTCTGTTTAATGGAAAAATTACATATTCCATGTTCATTTCCATTTAATTTTGTATTCAGTGCTTATTTTATATTTATTAAATATTTGTATTCAAATGTTTTATCTGAAATTGTTGCATAGAAGTCAGAATTTTTCCTGAAAGAATAATTGTATTATGAGAACACGACTATTGGAAGGAAAGGAAGGGAGGGAAATTTCAGCCACAGTTTTTTCAAATTCAATGGTTAGAATACTTTATCTGTTGGAAAAAAAATAAAATGTGGGGTTTTCTTTTTTTGTTTGAAACAAAGATCCAAATATTGGAAGTTCCTACTGCTTATAAATGTCATGTTTTTGAATAGTTCCACTAATCATGTAATTAGATTCATGGTGCAACAAGCTCCAGATGGGTTCACTCTTGCAGCCACTAGGAAACCAATGAATTCTATAATGCTCCGTATAAATTAAAATAAAAAGGTGCTTATGAATTTGCACTTATCCTGAAAATCCACTTCCAATTCAGCATCTGGTGAATCTTCAGCTGGAGAAAAACTTTCATTTGAAAAAGAGCAGCCACTTTCTACCTGTAAATGATCAAAACATCAGTAGCGGTGCTGAAGGTCACGGGCTACAAGGAGCTACAAAACTGGCAGTATGTGCTCCTGTGCAGCAATGCTAGCAATGCTTTATGCCCAGGGGCTGCTCTTGTGGTTCAGGTTAAACATGCATCTTGATACCCTGCTGAAGTGTGGCTTTATTCCATAACTGGAAAACTCAGATTTCTTTTTCTAACTAATTTTTATATTAGCTCAAATAGTTGAGGAGAATGTGCCAAGGATCCATTGTAACATCTGGCAAGTTTTCCAACATTTCTGGGTGAAATCCTCTTCTGATCAGTTTGTGTCCAAATAGAAAATGGGAAGTGATAGCACCTGGTTTGAATGATTAAAAAAAAAAAAATCATACAGTAGTGTCATGTAGCTTATAATTTAGCAGAAATTGAAATCAATATTTCTGTTAACTAAAAAATACTCTTCAATTTCTACTAGCTGCAGTTCAGAAGTTCAATAAGCTGTTCCTAAATTCTCACCTAAATTAGCAACATTTTTTGTTGGATTGCAATGGAAGCATTCCACTCACTGTCTGTTTTGACAGCCTCAGTGTTCAGAAGTGTCACGCACAGAAACAACTTTAACTGATTAACCAACGTGCTCAAACATTGCAATACAAAAGCATCAGCTGAGCAAAAGAATACAAAGAGAACGACACCTTCCCTGGTCATACTTACACTCTTTTTGATTTTTTTCTTTCCTTCTGCGATGACCATCCAATGCAGCATCCTGGAATGAGAGAGGTCAGTACCATCTCCTCCATAGGTCCAGGTGACATACAAAAGGTGATTGTAATATTCTATGGAGGTAATCTCTGGTGCCACTGGTGCTGAAGAAATAGGACAAACATATTACAGATGTGGTCTAACACAACTAATTACCAAGTCCAATAATAAACTTCTGCCAAGGGATACTATTGGGAAAAGAGTATCACGACCACAGCAGAAATGTATCAGTAAAATCATCTGCACTTTATACTGGTAACTGAGTACTAACTGAAAGAAATGAAAAACAGCTTTTCCCTGAGGAACATTTGGAACAGAAATTTATTTTTGTTCGCAGCCTTACAGTTTAAAAAAAAAAAGAAGAAGAAGAAGCATGAAGCTCCTGGCTGATAGAAACCATTTTCCGAATCAACATTTATAAATGAAATTTAAAGCCAAGCTAAAAGCCTTGGATATTGCCTCACTGTGTTATAGCACTGAAAAGCAATGACGTTCACTGACTAATAAATAAGAATTGTCACACTGAATAACTTGGATAGCTTTTCCATAGGAAAAAATGAATAAACAACAACAACAAACTCTGTACGTGAACAAAAGAACATCTCTTTGCATGACAAGCTTCAGCCCTCTTTGCTCCCAGCGTGCATGTCCCATCATCAGAGAATCACAGAATGTCAGGGATTGGAAGGGACCTCAGAAGATCATTGAGTCCAATCCCCCTGCTAGAGGATTAAGTCTCAAATCTACACACACGTGGCAACTTGTGGACTATGTCATTAGGTATTAGGCAAAGCAGCTGTTGTCCCTCCTCTTCCTCTGTATGCTGCTCCATAGCCCTGTGAGCCTGTTCAATGGCTAGCTGTATGGTGGATTGTTCTCTGTGGTCAGGCTGGTAAAACCTGTGACATCAAGGGAGCAAGACAACCATCTATAAAGCTTTTTTCCTACAACAGGTGTTTAGAATGAGTAAGAGACGTGCCTCTCTCCCTATTACCTGAAGAGGGAGCATAGCTGACTGGCTCACCTTAATCACCTACCTAACTGAGAGCTGCACGTATCCTAACTGGGATTTGAGTTGAGTGGAGCACCCAAAGAGGAAGTCAGCAGTTGGTAAGGCCTGCCCCTCAAGGTGTTATCAGTGGGATAATCTGGAAAAAATGGGAAGTGATTCCGTGTGCTTGGCAGATTCTGCCCTATACTGAAAAGGACATGGATAGATCCTTCATAGACCACAACGAATTTGTTTGTGCCTTTGCAGAGCCGCTGCCCTGCTTCCTGGCAGAGCCCTGGGTGCCAGCAGCCACACAAAGGCAGGATGCACTGGCAGCACGGAACTGCTTGAAAGGAGCCACACGGTGTCACTGCTGCTTTCACGAAGGCTTCTATGACTTTATGCTGAGATCTGTTAGGAGCACAGATTTACTGAAGAAAGGAAGCAAATACAACGACGGGCAATTTAGAGCCATTTAGAAGCGCTTAGTAAGACTCTTCTCTCAAATTCATTTTGAGATCACCCTTTTATGCTGTTGAGAGAAAGCAGCATTATTTAGTATAAAATCTTTAAAGTAATACTTCTTTAATTTATAGAGTTCCCAGTTCATCCTTATGCATTCTTTACAACCTAAGGCCACTACTAGAATGAATCTTATGTGCTATGAATAATTTCCTCTTAAACTTTGATACTGATGACGCATTTGCCCTCCTAACACTCACATAGCTTTAAGTTTAGATATGTGGCAAAGGTACCTGCAGGATATGTGAAATACGACCACAGGTCAGGACTGGTGTGCCCCTTAGCACCATTTTTCACTGAGTTGCATGGAAAGTCTGTAGGAAACGGTATGGCCAACCTGGCTAAAGTGACAGCTGAAAGCATCCACTGGACCAACAGAGAGCAGCCTTGCAGGAAGGACAGAGGCACTCACCAGCAATGATGGTCTGCCTCTCTATACTTATTTATTTATTTACTTATTTACTTACTTACTTACTTATTTACAAAGCTAAAGGCATCCTTGCCACAAAAGAAAATGTTGGTGGTCTGAAGTACCTTTGCTTACAATTGCTTTAAGATCCAGCTGCTTACAGCAGGTGGCATTAAAAACTCATTAGTCACCACAGCAACACCGGCAGTGCCATGATCTCTCCCTGTGTTATTACAACAGCATGCAGCTGTTCCTGAAGGAGCCTGAGAGCAAACGCTGCTTCTGGCAAGCATTTACGTAAGGGCAGTCTGGGCCCCTGATCTCCCTGCTCTCCTGGAAACATCTGACCAGCTGTCGTGCAAGAGAACTGTGCATCAACCAGTCTCTTCTAACACTGTTTTCATTTCAGGTACTATGGTCCAGTGAGCTCCACGTGGGATTCTGCTCTAGGGAAATGATCTGACAGATGGCGTACGGTCAAGAAGCCCACAAAACCTGGTATTTAATATTTTCAAGTTTAGTTTTGATGGGTTTTATTTTTTATTTTTGTTTTTTTCTAATTCTTGGCAACCTTCTCAGGCTATGCGAAGAAGGTGGAGTTGTTCAGAATGACTCAGAAAGGGACCAAAAGCTCTTTTTAAACATCTGCTCACTCTCTGGAAGGAAACAAGCTGAGGGTGATAAAGAACCTTGCAGTCCCCTGACAGCTTGAGATAGCGCAAAGCAGCACCTGTTGGGGACAAACATTTCCAACCTGCAGACATGAAAAATTGGCATACCTCTTCCTGGTGAGTTAGTCTGACAGCACTCCCAGGACAAAAGTGAAGAGGATTCAACTAATAATGCAATCAGAGAACAGGAAGGTATTTAATGCTCAAATTTGGTTGTGACTGTCTATTGATAAGCACTTGTAATTTGGTCAAATCTGATTTATTTTTATTTTTTAAATCAGGATTCTTCCCTTACAGTGCTTAAGATCTGGCTCATTGGTATTCAATGTTTTCATCAATACCCTGAAAATAAAAGCACAGCTGATGAGCCATGCAACTGGCACAATGACTGGTAAAGAAGGAAATGCTCAAGATAGGGCTGTGATGTAAATTATTGGCCCCTGTGCTGGGCCCATTCAAACAAAACTTATTTTGGACAACCAGGTGCAATAATCTTTAGGAAAAAGGAAAAATAGCTACCCTAGGAGGAGTTTAGAAGGCACAGAATAGAAGCAAATCAACACAGACCTCCAGCGCGATGCTATAGCAAATGCAATCATTGAGATGCACAAACAGAAGAGCATTGAATAGGGAGCTGATTTTGCCTCTGCAGGAGTATTCAGCAGCTGGTACTGCAATTTTAGGCACGGGTTTTTATTGGTAAAGACAGTAAAAATTAGAGAGGCAGAGTTGGGAAAAGAAGTTGCACGAGAAAATACCTTACTGAGAGCACCTGAAGAGTTCAGCAAACAGAATTTCACAAGAGAGAAATGTGAAGGTAAATTCTTTGCAAAGGTTTAAAAAAAAAAAAAAGGAGAGGAGAAAAAATAAAAAGCTCTGAGGCTCTTCAATCAATAAGTGAAAAAAAAAAGTCCAGTTTATGATTCTTGTTACATTAAAACTAGATGCAAAGGATAAACTTTTGATAATAAAAAGAATTAACCACCAGTACAACTTTCCAGGGGGAGTAGTGGCCTGCTCCCTCTCTGAATATGAGTTGGTTTTTCTGCAAAGGGGTTTTGCCAGTCGCAAATGGATAACATTACCTGAGGTCTTTATTCTTTTCTGATTTGTGTATGTCTGCTAGGTAAGGAGTTGATCCATTTTTTTTTTTTTCCATGTCGTGGCAGTAAAAGTCATTACTTGCCTCTACAGAAATCCAAAATGATCCTGATGGAGGCTTATATTTTAGAATAGCTTCATCTTTCTATGTTCTGCTGCATGTTTTGGGAAACAACACAAAGTATGTGGGCCCTACTGGAGTATTTCCACTCAAAAATGCTGAATCTGGTACCCAAATCAGTTGGAAGAGACATTTATTTCCTCACACAGCAACCAATCAGCTGGAAAATTTCTTCCTTACAGTGAAAAGGACAAGATGACTGATGCCAAAGGGCAATGAGTGTCTTGAAGATTTGTCTTGAGGCTCTGCTGGATGCTCTGAGTTTGTGGTGCTCCAGAAAAGTGACAGGATTTGTCCTAGCATACGTTGGGATCAAACATCTGAGGATGACAGGCTCCATCTGGCTTCAGTGGAGCTAAGACTCAATGCAGTGATAATTTTGCTCACGTGGTTCTGTCGGGCATTTTTAACATCACAAATAGGCCTTATTCACTTCCCTTTCTCAGTTGCATCCTGTTAAGGCTTTCACGAACCAGAAAACCTTGTTCTAGGTTACTATCTGTTTTGGAGGGAATAACCATAGCATGATTTCCCTCATAATGTGGTTTCTACAGCTGGGAAAGAAAAGTGAGATAAATTTATTTCCTCTCGTGGTGTGCCTGAGTTATTTACTGCTTTCAATCAGCAGTATTTCTGCAAGGTGAGCTAAATGGTGATGAATAAAAGCAAAATGATTCAATAGGGGACCTTGACTCAAGCAGTCTGGGTGCTGGAAGCACGTGTCAGGGAGCTCACAGGAGGTCTCAAATGCTGTTCCCTTTCTGGCTAATCCATTTTATATGTTGAAGACTCCAATTCAAGAGACAAGAAAGTGTGCTAGATACAAAGCTGGTTCCAGATGGAGGAAGGAAAGCAATGGGTTGTAGCAAGTTCCTGCAGCTGAGAACCTTGACTGGGAGGGACTGGCTAAGGCACAGCTGCCCAGTGAAAATGCATCCAGCAGCACCTTTATCTCAGCAGCACTCTTCTCATTGCACACACTCAAAATACACTCAGCAGAGAAGGCAGAGCTGGAGCACAAGAAAAGTGTGCTGCAAGACATAGTCCTTGCCTAGATCTGCATGATGCGTGCAGAACTCTACTCCATGTTAGCTAAGGTGTAAGAGTCACAGACTAATCTGTGGATAACTGAGAGGGAAAGGAAGGAATTCTACAAGTCTCACTACAGTTCTCTGAAAGAAGATTGTAGTGAGGTGGGGGCTGGTCTCTTCTAATGGGTAGCAGTGATAGAATGAGAGTGAATGGCCTCAAGTTGCACCAGGGGAAGTTCAGATTGAATATTAAGAAAAATTTCTTCTCAGAAAGAGTGGTGATACATTGGAATAGGCTGCCCAGGGAGGTGATGGAGTCACTGTCCTTGGAGGTGCTCAAAAACAGTGTGGATGTGGTACGTGGTTAGTGGGCATGGTGGGGATGAGTTGGCAGTTGAACTAGATGATCTTAGAGGTCTTTTCCAACCTTAATGATTCTGTGATTCTCTGATATGGGGACGGTGCAAATACATGGAAAAATATTTCACAATATCAGAATTCACACTATCTATTTATCCATTAACCTTTCAAAGTGCAAAACACTCAGTGTCATAAAAGACAAGCACAGTCACTGGCCTCACTGGAGCCATGCCTTCAGCTGATGGAAGGTGGGACAGAGTAACTTGTGCTTTGCACGGGAAAATTATACTTCCTAAAGCAAGACTAAGAGCTTTCTTTGAGAAAGCAAAAACAAAACCAAGGACAACCACCCACTCTTAGCTATTAAATACTCTGATTTTCAAGTATGTGCAGGTGAAACACAGCATTTTTTTCCCATCCTCCTGCTTCTGGCATCATTTCCATGGTCTCTTCAGAGTGCTGCTTACCTGTTATGAAGCTGATGGTGGAGCTGTCACAGCAGCTCAGCTCTGGGTCTCCCCAGGTCACCATGGTGACCCGGAAATTGTAGTACCATGCAGGCAGCAGGTTAGCTATCCTCTGCAGGGAGACAAAAGACAAACAGCAGCTCAGCAGAAAATTTACCAGAATGTGGTGTGACTTAAAAAAAAAAAAGAAAAGAAAAAAGCAGCCATATTTGTAAATCCAGTGCCCAGACGTGGGACTGTTTGACTGATCTCTCACTTCTTACTCCAGTGGTAAATTCTGTTATTTGGCATTTGAATTCATTCAAAAATGTGTGCGGGAAGACCAAAGCTCATTGTGGCAGCTCTACTGCTTAAGCCAGGGCACATGGTCCCATGTCCACCCACCATGGGGACCTCTCATTCGCCCTCTCAATGTGGGGTCTTCTTTCTTGATTAATTGGGTTTTTAAAGATGTATTAGAAACAGTGGTTTTGACTCAGGTACTGTCACTTCAAAGGACTCATTTTTTTCCCCCAATTTTTGAAGTGTGTTTCATATTGTATTATCATTTATTATAGATGAAATATAAATGAAATATAAATGAGCTATAAATGAGAAATAAATTATAGATATAAATACAAATGAGATATACATGAAATATAAAGTACAATATATTTTATATTGCAATATCGTTTGCCATATTTAAGTTAAAATGTTTCCAATGCCAAAAAAAAAACAAACATATTTTAATCTTTATGTTTAAATTTATACTTAAATGAAAATTCTAATGATATTTTGTAATTCAAAATAAAAGTGTATTGATAATAATGAAAAATTTCAACAACTTTGAAATTGCTTATTTCACAGATCTCTGATGTTTTCAGTGGCCTTTTTTTTTTCTTTTTCAGACAACAGAAGGCAATCCAAATACAGCATTTTGGGCCTATTCTCTTTATGGTTTTAGAAATGGTATTTTCCATTTGACATCAAAACTTTGAAGCTGCTTGGACTTCTTACAAACTTCTGTTGCAATACTGGGAAGAGTTACACTGACTTTAAAACAAACTCCAGAGCATAAGCATTTAGATGTTGTACTAAGGGACGTGGTTTAATGGGTTCTGTCAGGAATTTATTAACCACCATCTCAAATGGGCCTTATTCACTTCCCTTCTGCAGTTACGTCCTATTAAGACTTTCACCAGCCAGAAAATCTTGTTCTAAGTTACTGTCTGTTTTGGAGGAGGTAACTATGGCCTGATTTCCCTCATAATGAGGTTTTTACAGCTGGGGATGAAAAGTGAGACGTTTATTTCCTCTGATGGTGCCTCCTGATTTGTTTACTGCTTTCAATCAGCAGTATTTCTGCAAGATGAGCTAAATGGTGATGTATAAAAGCAAAATAAAGTATTGGTGAGAGGTATGGTTGGACTGGATGATCTTGGAGGTCTTTTCCAGCCTTGGTGATTCTATGATTCCAAAATGAAGGATGCAATTAAATAGAGTGAAAGGGCTGTTCAGTTCCAAAAGTTCTGACTACTGAGATGTGCTTCAGGAAACAATTTTTTATCTCACTGTCAGATGGCAGATTTTTTACTCCCCTGCTTCCTCAATGGGCTTAACACTTCTTTCAGAGACCACCAGAGATGGCAGATAATTTACTGACCATAGAGAAATTTGCAGGACACAGTGGGATTCTTGAATATGGCTAGTGAACCCAACTAAAAGTTCATCAATACACACTTGTATGCTAAATGTCATAACAGAGCAAAAAGACATTATTTCTCAAATTTACATTAACTCTTTAAAAATTATTCTTTAAGAAACATTCACTTTGGGAGCTGTATGGCACTGTTGCATTTCCAACTGAAATTCAGACAAAGAAGTTGGAAAGGAAGCCAACTTCCTTTAGCTTTCATGAACAGAATTTGTAACAGCAGTGGATAATATCATCTCATTTTCTAACAAACCACACAAACTCTGAAAGACACTATTATTTCTAAGATAACTTGGATCACTCAGATATGAATCTAATTGTGCTGAGTCATGACTACAAGGTATTAATTACTTCTTTGGTAAGTTATTTTTGGTTTTAATTTCCTTGGAGATTTATGTGCTAGATTTACTGTCACATACCCAATTACTGTTCAGCCGCTGTAGCTGAAACGACTACACAAATAGTATTATGCAAATGAATTACAGTAAATCACTGCAGCTCTCATAAGCAGCGAAAGTTGTTGCTGTCATTTTTGCATACTCATAACTTTCTGAGCAACTAATTTCAGCTAAAACTGCTCACTGTCTTGTGCAATGGCAAAGTCTGAATATAACCTGTACAGCTTCTCTAGGAAGATGTGGAAAGCAAGAGGAAAATTTCATGGGATTTCTGTTAAATATTCAATCTTGCAAAGCTTTGTGAGCATGTTCTTCTAGAAAATAATTTTTGCCTAGGTGAAACCCTGCTGTACGTCTTTGTAGCTTCAGAAATATGAAAGCTATTTTCACAAGAGCATCTCTGCAGCTAAGTGCTCCAGATGGCTCAATGCAAGACTAGCCTGCAAGCCCCAAATCCCTATTATCAATATTAATTATGCAGATAAGGCTTTGGACTACTCCCCCTGAGGATACACCGGAATTGGTTAAAGCCTTGACTGACACACAAACTGAAGCTGCCTCTGGACTTGCTGAATATGCCCATTTGTCAACAAATAGAGGCTCATCTCCTGTCTTGTCATTCTACTCAAATTTTAGCTGTATTTCCCTACTTCGGGAAAGAGGTGTTGCCAGCATCCTGGATATTTCTCTACTTGTCCTGGAAAAATGTTCCAGGTTTAAAGCCATATATACATATTCATAGGGGAGAAGCTGAACAAGGAAATGCCCCAAGGTGCCAGGGCCACACGTGCATGAGAAAGCAATACTCAGTAACAGCCACTTTACCACAGAGGCAGTTAGGGAGATGGTTGCTGCTATTTCATAGTAGGTTGTCCACTCAGATGTCATTGTTGATGGATTGAAGTAAAACATTTCTACAACATATTTCCTGAACACCCCAAGGAAAGGTCTGTTCCAGCTCAAAACCACAGCAGAAGGTCCCAAAGGGTACAGTGTCAGATCTTTTATTCCAGTGGGCACTATAAAGTAGAAATTGTTATTAGTAGGTTGTTGGGTTTTTTTTAATTAATTACATTAAATAGATAAATTAACAAATAAAATCGAGAACAATACTTTCCATTAAACAAGTTCTATCTGTTTCTGATTTGTTCCTGATTTTAATTCCTAATAGCTTCCTTGGCACAAGCAGTGGAATACCATTCTTTTCAGCATTTGTTCTTATCTCTTCCTTGTCAGAAATGACTGAAGGCTTCCATTTACTTTGAAAATCAGGCTGTTTAGGAGATGTTTCAAGTCGTAAGCTCAAAAACAAAGCATCAAAAGCCATAACACTTTGGAAGATAAAGGCCACCAGAAAGAACAGTTTTTTATGCCTTTCCTTCCTTCCCTGGGGAACCTAAAGGTGCTGCCATGAATTGCTATTCTTGCCTCACAGATGATGAAAACAGGAAAGAGAAGTAGAGTGATTTGAAAAATGTCACATCAGGGTCAAGTTCAGCAACCTTTTCTTTCTGGAAAGAAATCACTCTTCATGACTTCAGTGAGGTTACTTAAATAAGTACTTTGCTAACATTTTCAAGGATTGCAGAGCCCCAGCTCTTGCAGAATAAAGAACACTCAGATTACTTCAGCCCATATTTGCACCTGACTGCATTTCTTTCATAAGTCAGTCTCCATTTCCTTCATCTCTTCTATCCATCTAGAATGAAAAAATGTTCACCTTTTTTACTACTGCACATATCTGCTTTCATCTACCGAATTCACTTCTTAACAGGATAACTTTGGTCTGCTTACTTGGTTTTTGTTTGTTTTGCTTTCTTCGCTATATCACAGAGAGGATGTAGAGTGACAAATACTGAAGATCTCTAAATTTCAGCCACCTGCTCACCCACAAGGCAGACTATTAGTCAAAAGGAAAAGGCTGGGTGACTCAGGTTAAATATTCCTCTGCAAATGTAATTCTATAGATTGAATATCTTTCTCTTTGCCCTTTTTTCATTATATTTTGTTACAGTAGTAACCTTAACAAAATAAATGACATGGAAACTGAAAGATATTAAATCCTAAGTCGCTCTTTAGTTAGGAGCTTGATGGAACCTTGAATTATGGGCATGGGGGGAAAAGCTCTGCGGGTAGGTTGTGAAACCACATTCTTGAAAATGTCAATCTCATTCTTAAAGAGCCTTTTTTATCTTCAGATTTCAAAGCAGAGAATATCAAGATTCATGGTTTAACTCAAGAAAATCAAGGTTGGCATCAACCTTAGTACAAGAGGAGATAATCCAGCTCCTGACTTAGTGCCATGGCGTTCAGACTGGAACACACTGCGTAATTCACAAGGCAGATTTGCTACAAATGCCTTAACAGCAGTCCCATACCTTTCATGAGACAGTAAGAATGATTCACCTCTAGGAGATGCCCACATCTCTCCATTAATCGCAGACTACCTGCAGCTCAGACTGGCCACACCTAAGTGAAGTGATTCCCTCCCAAAAGGATATAGACCAGGAATGCTGTTAGAGACGAACATACATGTGGCCAAAGGTGAAGACGGTTCATTACAAAAGGCTCCATGTTCCACAATTGTTTTCTAGTTGAATTTTGTAATAATCCAGTATTTAAATATGAAATATCCATCACCCACTGATGGAGCATTCATGCTTTTCCCTTATTAATGGGCTACGCAACATAAGGAAAACAAATACTCTCATTATGTGTTCATTACATTTGAAACAACCAACACGACGATTTTGCCTGTATTTCTTTGTGAGCTCTAGAGTTTAATGAATATACTATTCAGATTCATGAAAAAGAAAAGAAGAAGCATTTCAAACAGTAGCTGCAGGACTTACCAATGGAAAATGTAACAGGATCAGAGGGCGGTCCAACCAACGGTCCTTTCCGTAAGTAAACCACAACCTGGTACTGGGCACCAGGAACAAGATTTTCAATGAGGCTGCTGCTTGAATTTACCTAATGAAAGAGTGCACATCAGATGTGAAGTATTTACTTGGTCGGTTAAAAGAATATTGAGACTACTTGAACTGCTTCAGTTAACAGAATACATGCTTCTGAACCAGCATCAGCAGCTAAATTCTCATTCAATTATGCCCCAAATGGCAAAACTCTGAAAGCATTCAGGCTTGGATTCACAAATGATCTGACCCAAAGAATCGCACTTACCTTGCCACATAAGGTCAGGCACAGACCTACGTGAGCCGCTCTCTCCTCACACCAAAGCTTAGTGAAGTATTCATACTCAGGTGATATTATCGAGACTAGAGTATTTAGGCAGTATGTTTTCAATGAAAGCCTCAGGCTTTTCATCGGCCATCCGATTCAACTGCAGCTTCATGACCTGAAAGCAGCCTTATGGGAAATCTATCTTCTGAGTGCAAGTGTTAAATGTCTGAATGATAAAATCAGAGAGGAACTGCTCTTTCACCTGTCTTGCACAGCACTACAAAATTTGATGAAGAGATCTTGTGACTTTTCTGTTTGAGATACCAAAATTAAATAGTCTGCTGTGGCACACCAAGAATTGGTCAAAGCTGGAGGCATAATGCCTGACCAGGTGATTCCTGATCTGGTACAATATGTGAAAAGCCTCATATTCTGAGCTATCAGGAAAGATATGGAGCAGCTTTGAGGAAAGAACTGTAGGCCCCCCTTCTACAATATTTTCTCTGCAACCTTTCCAGAATCTCATCATGACCTCCTTTCGTTTATTGTGATGCACATAAATACATCAGTTGTAAGCACAGATTTAGTGAGGAATGAAATTTGTCTTTAACAGCTGCTTTTGAGAACTAATCAATTCATGCATAATGGTAGAAATGAATAAAACTCTGCAATGAATTTTGCCCTTTTCAGCTTGTCAAGGAGAATTCAAACGAACAGCCATTAATAATTCCATGTATAATAATCTGATAAAATTTGATTAGAGGCAGTGTGAAACTCTATAGGGACAAAAATAAACAACTGTATTTAGACACTTTGCCTACTTGTAGCAAATACATTTACTTTTACAAATGTCTTGTTTATTCACAGATTAGTTTTAGGTATTTCTATTTGAGTTTGTAGATTAATCCCTGAGTATTTACTTTAATCCTATATGTATATACTTGCTCTCTAATGTTTATTATCACCTACCATTTTGTTTTGCTTCCTGATTAGATGAATGCATTTTTAATAAATGGAAGAAATGTAACTCAAGGAGATTACAGACTGGTTCTGAGAAACAATTCTCAAATTGTCTTTAAAGGACAATTCCCAGTGTGGAAGCACATGGCCATTCTTGGAATAAAACCCAAAACATTTTGACAAAGACCTATTTAAAAGGACACTTTTAAATGATGTAGAACTCCTTGTGTTAACTAACTTGCCAGGCTAATCACAATGTTGAAGGAGGTGAAGATTTACTGAGTTATGGCTCTGTTCTTCCATTCTCACGGGTGTGCTGAGGGTGCAGCACACGGGAGCACTGCAGCCTTTTTCAGACTCCTCAATCACACAAATTTAGGAAGCCAGGGAGAAACTGTGGCGCTGCTTAGAAAAGAGATTTGTCAGCATTGTGGCAAGGAAACAGAAGTGTGGACTAAACCCTCTTTCTAACCAAAACCACATTTCACTCATCCAACGAGCCATAGGATCTGACATGGAGATAAATTCACCATGGGTTTCAGGTATAGTAAATAATTGCCTTATCTGGGGGTTCAGGAAGCTTGATCAAAATAAACATGTCCCATATGACAGCCCTAAAGAAGTGCTGTCCATCCAAATCACAGGTGGTGGTAATGATTACTTACTTCCCACCTTTGAAATATCTTTTGTGGATGAAAAGAAAAGCTGAATTCAGATGACTTCCAGAAAATGTAGGGTCAAGTTCTGTACTCATATGGAGGAAATTTAAGAATCAATTAATTAATCTAAGAGTCAATTAATTAATACATGCAAGTTGAATGATCATCATCCATGTGAGCACTTTTCTTAATAAAAATGTATTGCAGCATATGCCTAAGTGTTAATATGATGTGATAGCATTTTGCTCACTACTGCAAACATTTCTCACTCAAAAGTTTGAACAGAGAATTGGCCACAGCCACTGCAGTGAAAATACAGTTTTAATGCTGATAGAATTTAATGCTGTCATTTCTGTATGATTTTCTCTCCTCTCCACTCTGCAGAATGGAGCACTGTGCTTTGCTGGATGGGGCCCTTGGTATTGTGATAACAAACAGTGGGATGACTAGGAATTTTTTTTTTTCAGGTCGTGAGGAGGACCCTTACCTCTGTGCAGTAATGTTTTTCAAGCCTTTGACTTTCCTTTTGCTTCTGACAAGTCAGGGAGACCACAGACACGATTGTGCCATTGCTACCGCTCTCATGTGAGGCTGTCCAGGATGTCAGGGCAGTAGTGGAGCTGAGCACTGTCACCGTCACATGCTGGGGCTTTTCTGTGAGCTCTTCTATCCATTCACCTGTGGGGCCTGGAACATACCAAGAAAGCATGTGTGAGCAAGGCACTCTGCACGTTTAAGGTACTCATGTTAAAACATCCTTCTTCACAATATTGCTTTCTACTAGGGAAAGAGGCTGAACTGGCCATCTCCATTTCCACAAAGCACAGATGGGAAACAGCCTGCAGGCAACACTATTTTCACCAATAGCAGAGCAGGAGTTGAAAAGAGAAATATTTCTGTTTTGAAAATTTGGATTGAATGCATTTTCTGTTACTTATCAGAAACCATCCAGCAGTATCCAGTAAGCTCCACAAGGGTATTTTAGGAGTAGTGATATCCAAAAATGTACAGGTCCATGATAAATATTTGGTAATATTTAAAAATTAGTGATGTGCAGTAATGTACAAATCCATTATAAATATTGCACGCAATTTTTCCTTTCACTATACACCAAATTACTCAAGTGTACTATGTACCTGAGGTCTTATTGAGTTCACAGAGTCTACCATAGTGAAGAATTCTCCATCAGACTTTTTGAAGCACTTCTTTAAATAATATATGCTTTTAAATTTGGAAAGTAAGTTTAGCTAGACTTGGTCAAAATTTCAGATTTTCAGCAAACAAATCCAGAGCAAAGATTTTGTTTAAGATCAGCCTATAGGATTTGACAATTATGACTGCCATTTGAGTACAACAAAAATGTTGGGTAATATAAACCAATAATTCAACAGATGAGTCACCAACCAAAAGGTTACATATAAGATAAGCGTGAAGCTGTGAGAAAAATTTATTCGCGAAAGTCAACTCACTCTAGAAAAAAGAGAAATCTGAGCATTATGTTAATCTCTGTATTCAGTGGATATATGTGTAGCTATTTCTACTCAGAAATTGTTTCAACATCAGCGCTAAAGAAATTGAGCTACCTCAACCTTGTGTCCAAAGCTGCAGCCTCCACACAAGACTTGTAAAGAGGAATGGAAAACGAATTTTGCCTTAATAGTACTCACATGCATCTCGGATTTGGCATACAGCCAGAAATGCACATGAAATCTATCTAAGATACTAAGGTTCTCAAGTTAGAATAATTAGGTCAATTGCCAATAATCTTCATATCTATAAGCCAACAAATCAAACAGAAATACTTAATTAAAATAGCAATAAAAACACCTATGCGCCCTCATTTATTACATGTAACACAAATATAGTTATTACATTCTTATTACAGCTTTATGCCTAATGATATTCAAGTCCATTCTTCCTTAATCTAGCAGCCTATCCAAATATACATTTTGATTAACACTTTCTCATTTTCTGAGAGGTCTCTGTCCTCAGTTAGTAGACTGTATGTAGGACACAGTACTGTGTATTTCTGTACATAAATCAGTCACTTTTTAAGATGGAATAATATTTGGTGCTGATAGCAGTACTACATAATTTGTATATACTTTGATCTATTTGTATAGTTTCATATACTTTGATGTTTTCACATAATGAAGATGCCTATGAACTATTCCTAATGGAAATCAGAACACAGTTAAATGAAAACAACAGAGACCCTTTCTCTCAAGACCTGTTTCATCTCTTTGTTTTCCAAGTACTTTTTCTTTCACCTATTAAGCTGTTAAAAATATTGCAGCAATACAGGAATTCAGTTACATGCTGTTAACCATTATGATTAATTCAAGCTTAAATAGTATTTGTAAATGTCATGACCTACCAAACATTTATTAGTAATGTACCACTACGTTTCCTTTTAATATGAATATTTCTGCCAGCCTAGCCACCATGCTCTGTTGCAGAATTTGATATGTGGGGGAGGCACTAATCTCTCACAAGTAAAACTGTGTAGTGCTGCAAGTGTTCCCCTATTCTCAGTGTTTGAGCATTCCATAGGCCATAATTCCTCTTGTACAAAAAGATAACGTGTGTGGACTGGTATACTTATTCAGACATCTCATTCCCTTGTTGCTGTACAGATCATCAAGAATGACCGTTGTCTGAATTTACCTACACCTGCCTCACTTGCCAATCTAATTCTCAATATCAATCTTGGATTACTAAGTATTGTATTATTATTCTGATTTTTACTGAATCTGTATTTAGGAAACCCTGAGATTCTACAGGGAAATAATAAATTACTTTTTCCTCCTCTGAATTAGCAGTCTGAACTATTGCATTTACCTTTACTTGCCCTGTGTGCTCTTAGAGACCATCTAATTTCAGAGCTAAGTGTTTAATTGTGCAAATCCCACAGTCTCAGTCTGAGATGCCCTTTGTCCCTAACACTATGCATACAGCCTCCAGGAGAAAGGAAGTTAAATATTTTCAAGATTCTTCATAACCACTGATCTAATTCTCTGAACCGAATCCTCTCTTTGGAAGATGCAAAAGGAGAACCTGTTTTGTAAGAGATGGACTTCTCTGATCCAGCAGCAGATAACACAGCTGCCACAGTGTGTTACTGGTCAAACTCACTGTATGTTAAAGTTATACTGGTCTGGGAGAAAAAGATTTACTGAGGTACTTACTGATGTAAAAGCTGAGTGTTTTTGCTGATTGACTTCCCCGAACTTCACAAGAGCCAGAAGAGCTAAATGTTGTTACAGACAACTTATATTTTCCTGGTTCTTTCAGTTCAGCAACAAATTTGTGAGTGTCCTCACTGACTGTCAGAAGTTCTGTGGAGTTCTCTAAATCAGGGGGGAAAGATATTGTGGATTAATTGAAATTTGAAAGGCTCCAGCTACTGAGAAAATGATTTATATCAGAAATGCTAATACAGTTTCTGCTGTGGGATTTAAAGGTATCCAAAAGAACTGGATTTATGTGAGTAGTTTTATTTCTTGCCATCAGAACAAGAGTAATTAATGACCAAGGTTGCAGTATAGGTGTACAGGAACAATAAACCCAGGACAAAATTTCATTCAGTAGTGGGAATGATAAAACAGGGTTGTCATGACCGCACAAGTGAAAAAGAGGACAGCATAGAGGAAAAGGAGCTTCCAGTTCTATTGCCTTCTTATTCTGCAAAATAAATAAATAAATAGAGAAACATTATTTATCTTAAATGGGGGAATAATTATGAAAACTGTTTATCAGGAAGTCAGATTCATTTTGAGAAAAAGGATTTTAAAATAGGATACCTCTAAATGATATGGCTATTCTATTGTAGTTCCACTACTTAAAAGTTTTCTCCATTTTCCACCACAGCCTCTTTTTGGCCTAAGGAATGTGGTCCATTGCTCTCCTGAGACAACTGTTAACCTGAATGCAGAATGAGTTTTCTGTGCCCCCTTTCAGTTGTGGTCCCCTTGAGAATCTTTGTCAAGGGGCTGACAAATCTACATGAAATAATGTACCTTCTTCATCTTCAATTTCCATCAGCTTGTTTCTCCTTTCTCTGATACCAGAGTGGATTTACAGTAACTGTGGTGTAAACAGTGCAGCAGTATGCACAGCAGTATAAATCTTATTTAACAAAAGAAATTGCAAACTGTGATTTATCACACCTCCCTTATTTTAGTTTGAAACCCAGCCAGAAATGCATGCTATTCAATGCAAGAACCTTATCAAGATACACAAGAGATCTAATAAAGTCCTGTGAGGCACCATTCTAGGTAATGAATAATTTGTGAAGGAGACAAACCCACCAACAGAATTACAGAAACAGAGTATGACAAGTGTATAAGGCTCGGTTTTACCTTCCCTTTCAATATTGATATGGAAACCATCAAAGGCGGTCGGTGGCTTTGGAGGTAACCAAGTCAGCACCATTTGTACAGGAAGGAAAGGAGCGGGCTCTGCTGTGAGTTTTCCAGATGTGTTTACTTCACTGGCCCCATAATCCCTGGGAATTGCATTGACAAACTCCTCTTCACCCTCCGATGATTCAGCTTCATTAGACCACCAATATGGCTGCGATGTGGTTTCGTACTCAGTACTGTTAGAGCGGTAATCAGGCCAGGCTGCAGTTGAGTTCACTGCTGGAATTTCAGGTGGGGCACCAGAAAAACGGCTCAGTTTCTCTTTGCCTATGATTTCTTGTTGTCCCATGAACGATTCTTCTGCAAAATTCCCGCTGTGCTCTTCCCAATTGTTTCTGTTGATTGGCACAATCTGAACAGAAATGTTTCGAGGTGGGTAAGGAACTAAAAGAGAAGCAAAGGTTAATCTTTTAATAGGTGTGTTCTGTGTACCTCTGCCAGGTGTTTATTCCCTAGGGAAATATTTTTGCAGAAAAATGATATATTAGGGATATTTTGAAATAACCTTTCCTTCCTAAGATCCTCCTTTCTATTACAAAATTACAATGCAGAAGTGATTCTAGTAGGATCAAGTTTACTGAAAATTCATAGAAAAATCAGGACTCAAGAATACCATGATGCAGAGTACACATGCAGTTGACATAAATCAGACTTCAGTGCTAATACAGCAGCAAGCTACTTAACTGTGTATTTGAAAAGGTGGGTCTCGGTTTACTGTATTTTCCACAACTGCATGATAACAGAAAAAATAGCTCTGTAGGAATGAACTCAAAAACATGTACAAAACTGATGCATGACATGGTTTATACTTGAAAAGCATAACCTTCTTGCTGCCACAGGGCTTTTCATATGCTCTTAGTAGACACCTTTTCATAAGCACTAAAGATCAGTTTAAACTTTAATAGTTGTGAAAGCTTGATCTCTAGATCTGTATTTCCAGAAGGCAAATGGCATTCAAATAAGTTATTTCTGCTTATGCCAGCAGGTGAACAAAAGGTGCCATAATTGCTTGCCTGTATGCCTTTACCTGCAGATAGCCTCTGCAAAAATTGTCTGACATATTTTAAGCTGGCCCCTTATGACTTACTGATTTGTTCACTCCCCCTGTCCCACTCACAGCCACTAATAAAAAATCAGACACTACAACCTCATACATTTCACGTCCAGAATGAGGGATGGGAAGGCAGTGGGAAAGAAAAATATAATTCTATTGGTTGCCTTCTGATTTTGCCACTGGTTTGTTTCATTTTGGACCCTGCAAAATGTCTGTGGTACACAGATTAACAGGAAAGTTTTGGGCATCATCCCAGGACCAAATTAAATTAGTTCTGGACCCTGAACAAATGCAATTTTCAGCTTTTGCAACATTGCTGTCTTGGAAATTAAAAGTTCATGCTTTAGGGCACAATCTGGCCACCAAGTGGGGACACTGAGTCACTGTTCTTCTCTATGAGAGAAGACTGAACAATGAGGAAGGCCTTCTCCAACTGTTTAGCTGTGATTCACTGTGAGAGGAGACAGACCAAAACAGATAGATCAATATCATATCACAGTGTGGCATTCCTGTGGTTTAAAAATTAATTCCTAACATAAGGCCAAGGATGTCTCATGTGAAGTGAAATTTATGTTCTAATAAACCAACTTTGTAATAGAAACCTCATACTATATTGCACATAATTTCACTCCCTGCCTGCACAGTACCAGCTGCAGCATCCTCCTCCCATGTTCCTGGCCAGGAGCAGATCCCATAACTGTTTCCACACAGCCCCTCCTCCACGTGCATTCAATCTCCTCCCATGACAGAAAGGAAAACAAACATACAGACATGGAACAAATGGTACACAATCATTTTCTTTACCTGTCCTGTGTTGCTTGGGCTCATGCCTAACCCCGCTATATTCCACTAGCGTGCTTTTGTTGAAGGTTGCTTCTGATACCAATTGAAATGTGATGTTACTGTAGCATATACCTGGCAGCCAGTGATTGAAAACGGTTTTACCTTTAAAGAAATCTGCAGAAGGTTTAAAAAGAAAAGATTTTTTTATTATTAAAAAAAAAAAAGGAAAAAACATATCAAATATTCGCTTTCTGATAATGCAGCTACACATGTTTCAGATGTTTAAACATTGCTCAGCCTGATCTAAGACATGAAATTCTAATAGTTCAGTTTGCCAATATTTTCCCTGGCTGTCAAACCTGGCAACCTGCTCCACGTGACACTGAGCATCTGAAAGAGCACCTGACAATTCCTGCGGACCTTTAACAGTTGCACGCAAAAACCCCTTTGGTCTGATGCTGACTGAGGCACAGCATTCAGAGGAGATGCTCAAAGGGCCATCCACAGTGCAGCTGTGCACCAGCCACAGTCTGAGAATGGAGCTCATATCCAACATCAGTACGTGTGTGGGCTGAAGAGATGTTGCTTAGGGCAATTTAGCTGTGGGAAAGACTATGCTTGCTCATTAGGGAATCTCTTAATTCAAAGTGACTTTTTTATTTATCAGCAGCTGCAGCAGTAGTATTACAGCCTCTGCATATGAGCTGTGAAAGAGAAAAATTGTTGCTAGTATCATCTTTGTTCGTTAGAAAGGGGTCACTTGTATTTAGGACTGTGATCCCAGAATCACCATTCCCAATATCTGGCATTTAAGAGTCTTGCAGATGTTAACCTAATCCTTCTATGCACTGAAACAATGACACCAAAATTTTCCAGGGTCCTTCTGGAGGTGGGCATCTCCCTCTGCTGACTCCAGGGAGAGCTTACAGTGACCAGGCTGATACACTGGAAGCCTTCCTTCCATCACTAAAATTCAATCCATCACTTACTGGATTGCTCAGAGGCAATATTGCCGCCATGCTGTATTAAACCAGCTGGGGTTTGGGACCTGAAGAGTGTGCAGTGCCTTTTTCACCTCTTAGGTGCTTTCCATAGGACAGTCCTTTACATCTTTCATATAAATGTTGTGCTTATGCTTACTGCATGGCAAAAGAGCAAAGGAGAGCTAAGCAGATCTAAACAAAAATAAAACATCAAAAAAAGAAAGCAGAATTTGCCCTTGTTAGTCTGTTTAGATGGCTAGACTGATTGCTGAATCTCTTTAGATTGACTACCTAGGTTGCTAGATTTCTTGTCCTTGGTTTAACTGTTCTAAGAAAGATGAAATTGATAAAATGCAACAGGTTTATTAGCTCAGGGACAACAAAGAATGATAGAGTAATACACAGAACTACGCAGCACAGAGTGTCGCTCAGTGCTACTAGCTCTATGTGACTTCACAGTGATACAGAGGTATCAGCTTCAAAGTCTTTCCCAAGAATCAGCTATACCTGATTCTTGGGAAAGCATTTCCCAGATACAGGGCATCCCTAAGCTCCCCCATTAGCTATTCACAAAGAGAAATCATGACTGGAAAGAAGGAACTGGGAATTGTACTGATGTTTTCAACTGCGACTGAGACAGAATTTTACCTACTGATTTCAGCAAGTATAACTAAAAAGCTAAAATGTATTTTTGTTAGCAGGAATAGTTAGTGGAATAGTTTCTTCCTACCTTTGTACAGCATTGTTCTGTAGTCTTTTCCTTCCCAATAGCTTATATTTACCCGGGTAAAAACATTGTACTTCTCTGGGTATTGAATTTCAAACAGCACTCCTGTTTCTGGAGATGGTTTGTAATCATAGATAGAAACACTGCTCACAGGAAGGGGTTCTAAAGGATATACAAACAAAGGAAAAAAGGCAGAAAGAATCAGATTAACAGGCACACCTATAAAAACAACATCAAAGAAAAAAATGGTTTTGTGTGGAATGACACAGGAACTCTCAAATTTCCCAGCTGATATCCAGGCTTCACAGAGGTCTGGGGCAAAGCTACACACGACTATGTCAAAGCCAAGGTTATGTTCCCCCACACACAACATGTCAGTGCAAAAACACAACATTTTAACAGAAAGTTGCCCTTATTTGCAGAGGATCAGGCATAAAAATCATGGTTGAAATCACAGTTATTACTTAAGAACTCTCAGTCATCACCCCATTAAGATTTTCTTCTTCAGCACTTGCTGATCAAGTAAAAGTGCCCAGACAAAAGCAACAAACACTTGAAATTAATCATAATTTTGACACTAATCTGAACTTCTAAGATTAGCTAAGAAGTGTATCAGTGTGACAACCAGAGGAAACTGAATGATGATTTTCTGTTCTGGTAAATATTCATTTATATATTTCACGAGTAATTATACTTTGTCAGCCCCGACTCCTACGATACCTGAGAGGGCCAACATCTTCAAAGTACTCATCCACACCACACTTCTAAAGAATACAGAAGCACCATTGCTGTTATGTTACAGATGAAAAGCTGAGGTACAGAGTACGGTGGTTTACCCAAGGGCATGGGGGTAGTCTGCACACAGAAGGCAGGTAAGTACAGAGCTGCCAATCTACTGCTTTCAGCTCCGACCATGGTGGCTATAGAAAGTAAGAACTATGTACTTACACATGCTGTCTAGAAGAAATGATAGCAACTATGCATTGGTTAAGAGGGCCAAGCAGCTATTCAGAACAGGTTTCTAGTTTTACTCAGATTTAGTCATATTGACATATTTTAATAGAAGTAGTAAATAGACAACGATCAGTAGTTATGCCCACATCCTTTTAGGTATTATCATGTTAAGTTCCTGTGCACAGTAGGGAACAGATTGAAAAATTCAGACTGTTCATTAGCACGATCTCACTACACACTTGCAGGACACATTTCAGTACAAAGTTCTGTTGAAGCAGGCCCTGGAGAAAAACTCATAATATAATTTTCTCCAAAGAGCACACAGTCATGACAGGCAGGAGAGAAGGCAGATGAAAAGGACAGCAGCACCAGCTTCAAAAGGGGAATTGTCTCATGGTAGGCGGATGGAACAGGGTAATCAAAGATGGAAAAGCAAGCCTATAGCAGAAATAAAAATTAAATCCCATTTGCTAGCACAGTATTTTCACTATTGTACTAAGCTTCCACTTGCAATGAGAAGTGAAGAAGAAAAACAACAAAGAAATAAAAAACATAAATCTCAGCATAGGTCTTAGGAAGGACTTTTGTTGCCATTTTTAATTTTGTCAGAGCACCAGAATACAACACTGTGGAACTTCTAATTTATTTCTCATGGCAAATATGTTGTGTTATCTCCAGGTAACTATCAGTATATTTGTATGTTAGACATAGAGAAATAGAAATGTCAAAGCTAACGGATACCAAGAGGCACTGCAATGACAGAATTTGTGAAAATCTTGCTGACAATTTGCGATAGCCTAGAAATAAATGGGAGCAAAGCAGGTCATGGGAAACAAAGCCAACCCTCTTCTTTCTGCTGAATCTCTTCCCATCACTTATTCTGAAATAAACAGTTGAGCTGGCAATCCCCATGACCCCACACTTCGTATCACATCTCACACAGCACATGATAGTAGTTCAAATGTCAACAGCAATCTCTAAACAGCACAGCCCTTACATGCAGCCATCTTTCATGTTAGCAGGCACGTCCTGGGCTTCTGCTATCTCATTCAGATCTGGGTCTCCTTATCCCTGAAAGAATTACTGAAACTTCCCTGAGTCAGTGATTGAATTACCCCATTTATTCCTTCCTACAACAAATCAAATAAAAGATGGAAGTTATATTTATTTTTAATCCGAATGATTTTTCCTCCTGATGTCTTGATTTAATTAACCAATAATTGAATTAAGCAGTAATCACCGCAGACTGTCTTTCTTGTTATCTTCCGCTTACTGACTTCTCCTTGCTCATGGCTGATGTTAGCAGAGTAGTTTGAGTGATATAATGCAATTTAAAGAGTCTTCCATTATCTTCCTTCCTTCAGCACCAAATATTCACATCAAAAGATATTTGCACACTGTGAAATTAAAAGGACACTCAACAGATAAAAATCATGTTCAAGTTTTTCACTAACCAACTGTTCCTGGGGTTATTAAAGCTCAAAGAATATGTAAGATGCCACTCTTCACCATTTATATTTATAATTCAGAGCATAAACAGTTTGGTCTTTTTCATTGTTCCAGATACAGCATTCAGGATCCAGTTTTTCATAGGTTTTAGTAATTCTCAAGAAATAGCTTAAATAATGTATTATCAAATACGTAGAAGCATCAATAATATTGATGTTGTAAGACATGTTAAGGAAGGAAATTAGAGGATTTTAGTTTCCCCTTAATAGCATGTTTAAGGCTCTTTTTTGTGCTCAATGTCTCTTTTGGACATCTAGTCATCTATATTAAACTCATATAGAAAAGCTTGCAGGATCAAGACTGAAGTTCCTTTATTCTTAGTATCTCACATTCTGCTGCTTCTGTAGCAATTGCTTTCCAATTATATCTGTTTATGGGAAATTTAACTTCTGCATTTCTCCTGAATATTACCACATTTTGCATTTAGCATATACCTTGCATTATAAAAACAGATAGCATAATAAATGCTGCTAGCCTCTTCCTCAAATGCCCTGGCAAATTCTGGAGGCTAAATCCTCCATAAATGCATTTGATCTGTGCCAGATACATTAGTGTTTTAGGTGGTTTTTGCAATTCAGGGGAGAAAAAAAAGGACATTGAAAATAAGTATACCATAGTCCAGGCCAAATAAATTTGTTTTTAATATTCATAGACCTGGCCCCTCTACAGATGGAATTGATGATTGGTTAATGTAGCAGAATAGATATAGTATTACATGTGGCTAGATGAGATGGGACTTAGATCAACAGTCTTGCTTCTCATACTCAAACTTAGATTAATCATGGCTAGTATTCATAATGCAACTATACTAGGAAATAGTGGAGTGATGTAAATCTCACAAGTAGTCACCTTTATTCACATGAAGAAGCTGTGAAATAGGTAATATCGTCACCAGGATGACACTGTTTACCTATTTGCATTGCTAATGGGAGTAAGTCATAGTCAGGAGAAGTTTTCATTATGCAGTAAACTTTAGGGACTGTTTTATGTCTTGTTAAAAAGCAACTAGTTTTGAAATTTAATAGCTGGTTTTTAATACTTCAGGAACATGATGTTCACGTTTATGATATGTAATAGAGGATATCGTGTGTAACTGCTTCCAAAAGGGGAATGTAAGTGCAAGTGGTTTCTGAGCAATGATGCAATCTGTGTACTGCTGTTTCTAGATGCCCACATAAGATGACAAATATGAAAGCCACACAAACCAGAAAACAACACTGGCACAACAAAACAGGGTGTGTCTTAGTACTGCACAGATTTGGGCCATACTTTAAATCAGGATTCCAATGGAAATTATGGCAGAAAAAAAATATTCATCTTGTTACAGTTCTTTTGTTTCTTAATTCTGATTTTCCCTTAAAAGTGAATAACATGATCTGTTTGCTGGGGAGATCAGTGTGGTAAGGGATCTAAAAGTTCTTCTGAGTTATGTTTCATATTAAGGCTCCCACGAATAACTAGCCTTTTTAAAGATGTGCCACATCATCCTTTAAGATAGATATACACAAAGGGCATCAGTTCTGTATCTCATTGGGGGGAAAAAAAAAAAAACAACTCTGAATCTCCTACTTCAGCAGCTCTGATCCATCAACAAGCTGAAGGTATGGATTCGACCTGCTGAACTGCTTCCTGCAGCATCTGGCACAGTGACAGATGAGCATTAACAAGGGCTAATGCCAATTACTTTCTAGAAGCGGAAGAGATCACAGTCCCAGGCAGCAGGCCTTGTTGGTCTCCTGAGGAGAATAATTTTTGGTAGGAGACAAAGAGGCAGAATTCACCCTAAAGGGAATATATTTTACTGTGATTTATGTAAGGAATCATTGGCTTTTGAAACAATGAGATATTCACCAATGAAAACTCCTAATCACAAGCTAAAATAAAAGTCAGGCAGAGCTCTTCTTAATTACCCTCACACATCCTGACTTCTCCAAATCCTGCAAGAAATTTCTTTTCCTACAGCACAGAACAGCCTTGCAGTGTACTGTTTTCCCCCTTTCTATACAAGTATTTTTTTATCCCAACAGCAATAAAATTTCAGTGAAAAACAATAACAACAACAAAAAACCAACAACAATATGATTCTGAGTCACCTCAGAAAGAAAATGCAGGATGACTGAGAATTTTAAGCACTGTTTTTTGGATATGAATCCATACTCCTTACTGGCAACATGCTTATCATTAACAGTAAGTGCTGAAGGTGTCACTTCACCATTTTCTCCCTCAAGTGCAGTACTGAGCCCAGTGTACAGAACACAGCTTTGCTATAGAATCACCAGAACAAGTGCTCTTCTGTGCTTAGACTTTATTTTACAAGTTTCCTGACTAAGACTTAAATGTGCCTTAGTCATCTTATGTTTCTAAAAGTCCCAGCTCAGGAAGAAACCTGAGGATGTGGCTGTGCTCAAGCTGACAATATTCTGAGAAGAAATAACCAAGCAAATAGGTCACATCTGCATTACAACAATCTGGCATACAGAATCTAAACAAATACATTGCACAGTTTGTGGTGCTTTGATTAGCCTGAGAAACCTCTGAAATTATTTCTGTCAAAGACAAGAAGCAAATGAACTCTTCTGTTTAGTATCGAAGGCTTAAGTTCACAACAGAACCTTCAAATGATAGCATTTATACGTGCATATATATATATACTTACATAATTTTATACATTTGCATTTTATATATAAATGTAAATATATGTGCAAAATATTAGCAAATTTACAAATATAATTATAAATACATACATATGTAAACTGTGCATTCTGTTAGCTTTGACATCATCTTTCTCCTGGCAAATCACTTCTTTCCCATACAGAGACCTTTGAGGGATAAAACAAAAAATCTCCCCCGACTCAAGTGGGATGAAGTTTCAATTTGCAAAGAGATAAATCTTTTTTCTCTTGCCAATAAGCTGAGAAGAAGCACATCACTGAGGGATGTGAACAGGAAAAAGTAAAGGTCATCAAGAAAGACCACCAGAAAGCAAAGTTCTTTTGCGACTCTTACTGAATGTATAAGTAAGTAATCTCTTTGAAGGACTTTGTTATCAATTTGAGATGCACAATTTGACTATACACTGCTGCGTATGATGTTCAGGTCTCCAGCACGTGGCCAAGCTGAAAGACATCATCTCCCTGCACTGAACCCTCCGCAGATGTCTGGAGAGCCCAGAAAATTATTTTGACATATTGAAGTATATCTTTGGGAATTACCACACTGGCATCACTGAGTATCCTACTTGATTTATCTTGTGACATACTAATGAATAGGGCCAATCTACACTGGCAAAGCTCTCTTGACACTGATGAAATTAGAACAGGAATTAATTTTGTCCTGGATGCTATTCACAGTGTACCATTTAGTCAGGTGTAAGATATTGATAAAATAAATTAGATAGTTACATCTCTTTACACAGTTAAAAAACTAAGGAAGTTAAAGAAGTAGAAAGAGTATACAGCATGAAGAAAAATACAAATATATCATCGTTATTATCTGCCAAAAATTCAAATTAATTGAAAAAATAATGTAAAATGGGCAGTTGGGCAATGCTTTTTTTTTAAAAAAAAAAGTTTTAAAAAAGAAAAAACAATTATTTCCTAGTGAAGTTTTTAGAAGTCAGTAGTTATTACTAGAGTTTGAAGAAATCTTGTCAAAAGAACTGCATAGAAAAGATGAGCTAAGCATTAACCTGCCTAATAGAAAATATTGGGAAGAATGTTGGGTCTTTTGCACTGTGAAGGAGATCTATGCCATCCTATAGCACTTAGTATAGCACCCTTCAATGCATACAATGCTGCCCTTTCTTTTCAGAAACATGGTTGTCTTTTTTTGAGACAAACAAAAAGCTTAAGAAATGTGACAGAAAGGGAACAGTATATCAGCACCTCAAGCAGCAGTGGCCCACTGCCAAAATCACTGGTCCTTCCAAGGTCTGGGTGAGCAGCAGAGGCCGCAGCAGGAAACCCTGGGAAGCTGCCAGAGCATCCACATAAGACAGGTGGTGAAAAGGGACGGGAGGGCTCCTTTCCATTGGGAAGGGCACCACTGAGCCTTGGAGGAGTGAGAGTGACGTGGGCTAAGCTCGTCAGAGTTGGCAGATTCATGCTTGTTCAAGAATGACTCCTAGAAATCCTGTGAGCCAGAGTCTGATTCTGGGATGGGCTGCGATAGGCTGAAAGATACTAATTCTCTTCTTCCTTCAGAGATTCCCTGCACAGGAGTGCCATTCTCCATCTGCCATTCTGACTCACACCTGACCTTGTGGGTTCTGGAAATCAAGCAGCAATTAGCCTTGCTGCATGACTGCAAGAGCGGTGTTTTAAAACCACTGAAATACTTGGTGAGGAATCTGTTCAGTTGTGTTTGTCAGATAATATTTACAACAAATAAATAAAAATAAAATAGGAAATTGGGTTAGAATTATTATTTCGGCTGTAAAGCTATAACAGATTAAATAAATAAATAAGTAAATAAATAAAGGAAATCCAGATGGCCTATGAAGCCTTGAATATTCCACTACATGTAAACATGCCTAATGAAAGGCTTGCTCTACCACATTATATTTTTCCTGCGTGAATCTTCATGGTTGTTCTCATTAGTGCACAACTTGAGCACAGAAGGGAGGATGAAGACTATGGATGGTACAAATTCTAGAAATATGGCCAGAATTGCACTGGTGCTTTGCATGGTTACAGAGAAAATCAAATCATGCCTCTCCCCAAGAACACCTAGTGGTAGTAAGAAGCAGATGATGGTGAATATGGACGCCAGCATATGGAAATCTTCAGCTGTAGTGGCAGAAACGTATGCTCTTGGTGACTAGTGTATGCTCTACAGATTTAGTACTGCTTCAATACATCAGCAACCCAAGAACACTGTCATGGCACCTGAAGCAAGATATACCTCACCACACAACAAGAATATTTACACTGAAACATGAGTCAACACTTTTTGTGCTTTCCATTAGATTTTCAGAATTCCTTTTTCACAGGCTAGTATGACCAGCTTGGGAAGAGCTTCATACATTCCTCTTACTCCAGTATTTTAAACCTCTCCATTTAATGTTTAGGGAAGGTCACCTGGGGAAACCCCACAGATGTCCCCTTCTTCCTCCCCAGACCTTGTGAATTTTCTTTCCAGCCTTCTCAACATATTTTCTTTATTGTTCTCACAAAGGGATTCATCCTACACATAAGGACTTAATAAAAATAAAAAATAATTATAATTAAAAAAGCAAACTTCTGAAGGAAAAAACGCTACAAATACACACAAAGAAAAGAAACAAAAGAACAAAGAATAAGATGTTACTTACTGGTTAACACAGTGATTGATCTTGCTGACTTGGAAACCACATTTGAGTTCACTACCAACAGAGTTACTATGTAATACAGGCCATGGTATTTGGCATTAAAAATCACAGGGGCAGGTAAAGTGCTATTGAATTCTTCAAACTGGAAAAAGTAGTTCTTGGATTCTCCAGCTATCTTCACAACATATACAGAGGATGAGCTCACCACATCAGATGCTTCCAGGGAGACAATGATACAATTGTCTTCTCGGACAGTAACTTGGAAAGGTTCTGCATTCTAGAAGAAAAAAAAAAAAAAAAAAAAATTTGTTGAAGTAAAACTTATTATTTAGTAAACCTGAAAGCCACTTGTACCCATTTCCTTTGGTATTCATAAGATGTTTGTTTGTGCTATCTTTGTGATAAGTAACATTTCCTATTCTACAAGACAGTTAACAACAAATTCTAGTGTTGGTTTTTTTTTCCATAATACATTTTTAAAAGCCCAAAACTAAAGAATCATTTTTAGCACTGACTATGCATTTCCAAATATGCCCTTTCCAGCAAGTACCACATAATGTGCAGCTCTCAGCTCTATGTCCATGGCTTTGGTTGGTACTTTTCATTTCTTCATTTTCACTATTTCTTTTATTAGTAGTAGTGAAAAAGGAAGAGTTTAACTTTTTCATACATCATGAGCATATTAAACCATAGCCAGCTGAAAACACTTTCCTTTCGGTTAATTTTAACCCAGCTGTCAGCAAGAAGCACTTGATCTCTACAGGAATTTCAAAAGAGATTCACAGCAATTAAGAAGAAACAGTTCAAGCTCATATCAGAGTTGTCTTTTTTTGGGTTTTTTTAGGACACACTGGTGTTTAGAATCTTTTTTCTTTTTAACCTCCAATAAAAACTGTAATATATTCTCAATTCTCAGCTCCACAGTGTCTTTTCCTCCTACAGTCCAAGAGATCTCTTTGGAGGGCAGGATGGGCCTGTGACTAGTTTGCAGCTTATTCAACCAGTCAAATTGTTCTTGTACCAGAGACAGACACCTCATTCAGAAGGTAGCACCTTGTCTCCCTCAAATTTTGCATAGTGAAGATTTTTCCATAAGAATAATTTTTTTAAAAATTTATGTTGTGGCAAACAAACTCCCTATCTGGAATTCACACATACAATATTGCCAGCTCCTGGCATTTATTTAAAAAAATAAATACATAAATTCTGTTCTAGGATTATAGGTTGAGAAGAAAGGACCTAAGCAAATCCATTCACCTGGCCCAACATGAGAACAAAGTAATAAGCAGAGTAAATTCAGCCCAAATAGAGAAAACCAGACTAATAGATTCAAGACTGAGAACTGGGGTAAGCCCAGGTATGCATACAGACTGGGAGAACTTATTGAGAGTAGCCCTGTGGAGAAGGAACTGGGGGTTCTGGCAGATGGGAAGCTTGAAACAAGCCAGCAGTTTGCAGCCCAGGTCAGCAGTATCCTGAGCTGCATCAAAAGAGGAGTGGCCAGCAGGGAGAGGAAAGTAATTGTTCCCCTCTACTCTGCCCTCATGAGATCCCCCCCTGTAGTACTGCATCCAGGCCTGCCATCTTTCACAGATGGCAAAGCAATTGCTCTAAAGGGCTTACAAAATAGGACCAAAATTATGCAAAAGCTTACATGTGCTTTCCTTAACAGTGGCTGAATTCAGTAGGCTTACCCTTGAAAAGCTAAAAATACCACATTTCAAGTGTTTGTATTTGCCTAAATCCTGATTCAGCACTTGGATCTGTAAGTCCTAAATCTTTAACTGAGGATTATATTTAGAATAAAGAAAAGCAAATAAACAGGTAGTCTTCTTATCCTACTTCCTCCCCATTCTCTACTCAATAAGAGAATGTCAAAGGATACCTACTTCAATTTTTTTTTAAATGGGGAGACAGAAGGACTGATAGTAAATGGAGTTAAATTCGGATGATGACCAGTCATGAATGGTGTTCCCTAGGGTCTGGTATTGAAGCCCATTGTGTTTAATACCATTATTGGTATGATGTGGATGAAGGGATTGACTGCACCCTCAGTAAGTTTGCAGATGACGCTGTGCTGGGAGGAAATGTCTATCTGTCAGAGGCAGGAAGGCATTCTAGAGAGATCTGGACAGGCTGGATTGATGGGCTGAAGCCAACTGTATGAGCTTTAACAAGATGAAGTGCCAGGTCCTGCACTTTGGTCACAACAATCCTATGTATTCCTAAAGTCTTGGGGCAGAGTGGCTGGAAAGCTACACAGAGGAGAAGGATCTGAGGGTGTTAGTTAGCTCTTGGCTGAACATGACCCAACAGTGTGCCCAGGTGGCCAAGAAGACCAATGGCATCCTGTCTCATATCAGAAATAATGTTACCAGCAGAAGCAGGGAGGTGAGGCCACACCTTGAATACTGTGTTCAGTTTTGAGCCCCTCACTACAAGAAAGACATGGAGCGTGTCTACTGAAGGGCAGTGAAGTTGATGGAGGATTTGGAGCACAAGTCTTATGGGGAGCAGCTAAGGGAGCTGGAGTTTTTCGGTTTGGAGAGGAGTTGCTCAGTGGAGATCTTATCACTCTCTACAACTCCCTGAAAGGAGATTGTGGTGAGGTGGGGGTTGGCTCTTTTCCCAGGTAACAGAGAGAGGATGAGAGAGTAGGCTGAAGTTGTGCCAGGGGAGGTTCAGGCTGGGTATTAGGAAAAATTTCTCCAAAAGAGTGGTGAGGTACTGAAACAGGTTGTCCAGGGAGACGGTGAAGTCACCATCCCTGGAGGGTGCTCAAGAAACGTGTGGATGTGACGTTGAGGGATGTGGTTTTTGAGCACAGTGGTGATGGGTTGACAATTAAACTAGAGGAACTTACTGATCTTTTCCAACCTTACTGATTCTGTGATGCACACACAGCTTTCAGAGACGTGTGTTGCCACAGCACAGAAAGCATGGTTTTCTTCCAAGATCAATCAAGGAAAGACAGACCAAATTCAGATGTGATTACTATGTATTTAGGTTGAAGTACACTTGCAGTACTATAGAACCATGGAATGGTTTGGCTTGGAAGAGACTTTAAAGATCACCTAGCTCTTAACCTCCTGCCATGGGTAGGGACACCTTGCACCAGCTAAGGCTGCTCAGGGCTCCATCCAAGATGGCCTTGAACACCTCCAGGGATGGGGCATCCACAGCTTCTCTGAGCAGGCTGTGCCAGTGCCTCACCACCCTCTGAGTAACCTCCAACAACTCCATATCTTTCTGGTGCTGGGGTCCCAGGCCTGCCCCTGGACACAGTACTGCAGATGTGGTCTCACAAGGGCAGAACACAGGGGCAATCACCTCCTTCGCCCTGCTAGCCATCCATCTTTTTATGCATCTCAGGATACAGTTGAATTCTAAGAGTGTGAGTGCACATTGCTGGCTTATATTCACTTTTCCATCCACCAATACTCTGAAGTCATTCTCTGTAGGACTGCACTCATCCACTTATCCTGTTATAATCTCACAGAAGTCAGTGGGTTTTGAACTTCCATAGACTTGCACTTCAATGCTTCACTAGAGGAAAGAGAAGAGTTTAATCTATAAAGAGTCTAGTCTTCCCTTGGCTTTGCTGATGAATTGCATGACACTAACTCAGTTTGCCTAACTTGCCATGCAGAAACACACAAAAGAAACCCAAAATTTTATACATTCCAAAAACAGTTCTATGCAAGCTCCTTGTACTTGGTAGTATTATAAATCATTTGTGATGTTAATCAAGTATAGCTGGAAATTAAGCACATAATTGCAGAGTTATAGACATTCCTAGGACATAATTAGATGCTTTCAGGCTGCTTATATGGATTGTGATTTTATACGTTGGTTCTTCCATGGGTGTTATTTTAACCACACTGCAGACTGCACACTTATTTTCCTGCTCACAATGTTTTTTTGAATTCACAGTGAGTTCCACTCAGCAGACGATCTGCTAACTCGCTTAAATAGCTCATGTGCAATTAGCATTACATGCCTGTGCTAGCAAAACACATAAAAACCTCACAGATATATTCTATTACTAGCTATGACAATACATGTCTGGGGAAAATAACTTTTTTTTGAGTCCTTTACCGCCTAGGTATGTTGGGACAAGAAAATGATAGTCTCTCTCCTTTGTGTACCTGTCTCTACCTGCATAACTCATACCTCCCTCAAGTGGTACTCATTCTGTTCAGTGGTTACACGGCCCTCTTCCACACACCTGTGTGTGCCCAGGATCTTAATTTGCTGCATGCATGGGACATATGGTAACTAGGAGACCCCTGTTGTAAATTATCCATTGGCTCATACAGTAATTTTCATCCTTTTATTCCAGCTATGATTTTATAGAAGCAAACAGCAGATAAGGGTTGAATACAAAGATACAGTAATTAACATGTCATAAGAGTAGATCACTTATCTCCTTTGGGATATGGATTTCACTTAGGCAGCATTTTTAAAATAACAAATCATTACAGGAATCTTTTTATTCCTGTTGTACAAGTGAGGGTTACCAGGCAGCACTGTGGTTGTGATCTTGGGAAGAAGGCTAGGAACAAACCTGAGTATTTTTTGTAAGCAGCACTGGAAGTGACAAACATGCCCCACTTAACTAGAATGTAAAGTCAGTGTGTCTTAGGACTGACAGCATCAGTATGGTAAGTACACATTTCATTACTTCTGGTCAGCTACCTCCAGGATTTAATTTGCTGGTGTCACAGCTTGAGCGGCTGCTTCATGCCTGTGGGGAAATTTGGCAGGGCTTGTGCATTCAGAACCAAATGATTAGCTCCAACTTCCTTCCTAGTTTATTATTACAAGCTTGTGCCACGTTAAAGCACTTAGGAAAAAAAGGGGGGGAGGTAAATCCCACAATGCGATGCCTGTTCACAGTCATTTTCAGTGCAGGGATGAGTCATGCTAGTGGAATTTCTAGCCAATAACCAGGTCCCAATTAAAATGAAAAGGAAGGGAGGCAAGAAGACATACGACATGTCAAATAAACAATTTTCAAAGAGTAATAGGAAAATAAATGGTGTGCAGCAGAGCTCAGAGTCCTCTTTCTAGAAGTACTTATCCTCAGTTTATTCCCCCATAACAGTCTAAGCTTTTCATGAGGAAGAGATAAAAGTTGCAAAACAGCTATTATTTTTATGTACTCTAGCTTTTGAATGTCTCTCTGAAACACATCAGGACTTGATGAGGGGCCAAGTCTTGATTATCAAAAGTGCAAGTAGTTAAATGTCCTGCTGACTTCAGGAGAAGCCGTGGGTGCTCATCAACTCCAGAAAATTAAGCTTAAAGTACTGGCAAATCCATCATGTTGTCGAACACTAGGCAAGTAAAACTAAGGCCCCAAACAAATCTGTTTTCTGACAAATGACAGAGTCATTTGTGAATATCACGCATTTTTCAAAGTATCTGAAATCCCAAAGCAGGAGTATGTTTTGAATCTATGAGGATATTTCTATGGCCAAAAGTACAGTTACGCTTATCTACCATATAACACTGGTCAAAATTGACATAATTGCAAGTGTTAGAAGGTAGCATTTGCACTATATCCATATCTCCTGGATAAAATACTGGCTAATTTTTTTGAGTGATTCTTCTGCACTCAGATATTTATTTTTTTTTTCCACAGCCAACATTGCTAATTTTATTTTAGGTCATGTTATGATTCATTGTAGCCAAGATTTCTTTTATTTAATTGTATGCTCATAAGTGAAATGACTGAGAACCAAGATGACCTTTCCAGACAGACTACTCGTGGATTCGTATAAGATCTGAATTACTTTGGAATGTGCACTGACCAGCAAAGGAGTCTGTGCTCCTAATCCAGCACAATTCCTATGTCCTCTCTCACTGGGCATGGTCAGTCCAAGCCTTGATGCAAGAAGAGAGCTGAAATACAGACTTCAGGATCCTTGCCCACATTATGCCCTTGCAGTGCTACCTCCATAGAAGGCACATAAGATATTCCATAAAATAAATAGTATTGAAAATCACACATAAAAGTCACGTCATTGTATTTCTGCACCAACCTCCTAAGTGTATGCTGCATTAATGTCGTTATCCTCTGATGGTGACAAATGATACTGAAAAGCAATTGCAATAAAAATGGTAAACTTTCATTTTATTCAGAAACTGTAATCTTATATCCAATAAATCTGCAATGCACTTGTAGGAAATATATTGTTTCATTTGAGTTACTGTACAGGGAACAGAGTTAAAATTTGGATATTTAAACTATTTCAGTCATTTGTTCTATTCTGTAAAATAAAACTCACTCTGTATCTGCAGACTGTAGATGCCACAGACTTGGGAGGCTCCCAGCCACCATCTGGCCTTTTGTAACTATGAAAAACAAGGGTTCCTGAAACTCATTGCTGTTGCAATGATAGACTCTATTTTCAATCAGTTTAGTTACATTTTGAAGTATGAGCTGAGCTTTCAGGTTCCCACTTTGCTTCTGTTAGTACTGCATCATCTACCTGGCTCATCCCAAAAACACACCTTTCTCAGTTTCGCATCTCCCCGCCCACATGTTTCATGGCATAAATATTTGTATTTTCTGCTAAATATTGCAACATCAAACCTTAGATTGTTCATGTTCAACAAACAATCTCTTTATTCCTGCCTCAAAGGTACTCAATAAAATGTTTAATGTGACTGAAACTGATAGAGTTTCACAAAAAGATGCAAGCAGTTCCCATAGCTATTATCTGAGAAAGATGCTCTCTGAGCATACATAAGGATTGAGTGGAAATTGCCCCACAGTTAAACTTCTTTGGAGCCATTATCTATCATAATTAGGTCCTGTTGTTTTAATAAAAAAGGAAATGTCATTCTTAAAGCATCTGGGGAAGGAAGTAGGTTCTAAGGTTTTCTCCTAACACAGCGAATCCCAGAGCAAGCACAGATTTCACAACTATTAACTGCAAGAGGAAATGATTTTTTGAAATGGACTTCCCACCAGTGTATTTCAAGAGTATGAAAAAAAAAAATATTGGATAAGACTTGATAAAAATAAGGATATTTATTCCTCGGACTTTTCCACATGTTCTGCAGAGAAGTTTCCTTAGCATACTTTAGAATAAATAGTGCATGGAAGAAATGGAAAACCATAACTTCAAGATTCTTCATGCAAAAGAGAAGTATTTTAAGAAGAGAAAAAGAGCAGTTCTCAATAATTTATAATGTTTGATTTAGGTTAACACAATTTTTGGCATTCTGCTCTATGAATAGTGTCCTCAGCACTGTTGCTATTCTCAGTCTTAAAAAGCCAGCAGTAACACTCTGCTATTCATATTTTATAAATGAGCTTTAACATTTCTTTGTTCAGAGAGAGAGTTTTAAAGGAATCATTAATTTTTCCTGCCTCTGAGCACCAATGAAGAATAAGAGGGCCTTTTTTTTTCAGCTAGAATCAATATAGTACATACAGACTACCATGTTTTGTTACCATTTTAAAGTTAGCAATAAACTTTAGAGCCACCAAGAGGAAATGTTTCTTGACACTATCAACTACAATAGCATAAAATAAATGTTAGAATACTAAATATGTGAAAAAAAAATTTTTACATTCAGTAATGATAATACTTTTTATGTATCACCTTCTTAGTGCATCAGATATTCAATAAATTATTTCTAAATATATGCTTCTATCCCATCTTTCCAGCACATGCTAGAGAACGCAAAACTCAGACACGGTGATCTGGAGGCTCTGATGTTGACCAAGTTCAAAACCAGGTTAGGATTTCATGGATAGAATTTATCTTTATTCTACATCTTGACTGCCTGTATACACCTCAAATATGATCGGAAACCACACTGCGGCAGTTACCATAGTTTGATTTGTCTCCATTAGTAGTTTCTCTATAGTACTGAATTTATGTATAAAGAGGACAATTGTCCTGAAGGAAAATGTGAATGTCCTCATCATCTATCCACTCAGACCTTCATGGAACCTCTGCAATTAAATTTTAGCCATTCCTTGCGGATGTATCCAAACACATATAGATGCCAGATTAACCATATGCTTTAGCTAAAATGCATCTTCTCTTCTGAGCCTCTTTGTAGATAATTGAAAAAAAAAATGGGCACGGGAAATATATTAGGATGCCTCAGTAATTCCCTTGGCTCTGCCACTCTGGTCTTTGTAATGACCATCTTCAGTCAACATTTATTTTCTGTCTCTGGGTGAAAAGTTAAAGCAAATCTGCACATTCAAAAGCATGAAATGATCAGAATTGTATTTAATCCAGATAGAAGGACAATGTCATGTTAGGTAGCTATTTTGTTAAGTTCTGAAATGGAGAAGTTAGAGAGAAAGGAAAAGGAAATACTACCTTTGGGAGTTCACTGAGAAACATGCTCCATATATATAACATCCCAAGAAAGTACATACATCAGTAGTGTTTGTGACTTCACAGCAAAGTGTCTACAAGTGAAAACATAACCAAGTATAGTTCAGTTTCCTCTCCAACTGAGAGAAAAGAAGATGGAATATGCCGCTTCAGGAAAATGATAAATGATTAAGAAATTGATCTACAAAGATTGCTCTGAAAGTAAAGCCTGCTATTTATTTCCATGGAAAATACAACAGATACAAAGAGCACAATAACACTATTTGATTGAGCAAATTCTCAACTACAAAACCTTCTTTTTCAGCATAGTCATCACCATTAGCTAAGCATTATCAATAGCAGAGAACAGAAGTCTGCATGCAACACATAAAAATCAGCACTAGTGGAGATGACCCACTACCACTGTCACCACTGCTGAAACACACTACACACCACCCCGCTGTGCTTACATTCACTGTTAGGTCTCCATAAAAATACAGCATGTATCAATGAATGTCAATGAGTGCAATTTTTTCCATATGGCGGAATTTCGTGGCACGCCTTTGCTTCATATGCACTATCATGTCAGATGCCATTCTGTCAGACTGCCCCTCTGCTGCCATCTGTCACACAGCAACAAGATGTAATGGTACACTGGTGGGAAGGTTCAGCCTTTATGACATGCCACCAACATCCACCTCAGACATGGTGGGCCAATATAGTGAAATAAGAGGCATTACTTTTGGAGCAGCCCTCATATGTCAGATTTTGAAAAGCTGAGATGACAAGAGAGTAACGTCTCTACCCATGGAATAAAATGAATTTTGAGGTGTTTTGCATTTCCAAGTGCCCAGTGGGAGATAAGAGACACTTTCTTATCAGTTTCTAATTTCAGATCCTAAAATGGTGGTGGATTCACCAGTTCACATAACTGAAGTCTGTAATATAAGCTTCAGAATAACTACTGATGCTTAACTATGAAATTAGGAAGGCACACAGAAAATACTTGATGTTCAAGAGAACACGGATTTATGTTGGAACATAAGAAAGCCGTGAACATTATGTGCTCCATCACTTCTGTGCAGCTAAGACAAACAGGACTGGCGTCAGTTGAACTTTGTCATACATGCTCTGGCAGAGTGTATGACAAAGGAGTAAAAACTGAGTCTTATGGGTACTATAAAAGTGAAAATACCTTCATTTAAAATTGATAGGGTGTATGTATGCCCTCTATATACACAAGCAAACCAGTTATTAAGATAGCATGAAATGCTTTGCTGTTTTCAGTAACTACAAAGAGCACAGCTGGAAGAACATTATAGTGTACTTTTATCTGAGAAACTGGAAACCAAAGGGGCTTTTCTATTAATTTGAAATCAAAAAGCAAACTAGCTGGAAAGAGTGGAAGAGAGGAAGACTTCTTGTTCCCCACAGTGCAAGTCTCTAATAAGATAACAGGCTAGACTTTGATGAATACACTGGTAGATAGGAGAATAGCACCTTGTTCCTTAACTCCAAGTGATTTTAATGGTAATTTGACACCAAGGTACTCTTCAATATTTTGAAACACTTGTTTTTTTCAAGAACATTCTGAGACTACTAGAAAGGTTTGGAGATTTGAAAGGTAGTCATAGAAAAAAAATTACCATTTTCTGTTTTAAGTTGGTGTTTCTGGCACTACAATTTATTAAAACATATCAGAGCCAACTTTACTGACACTCTAGGTTCTTAGTAACCTTGAATAACCTTGAATCATAGAATCATAATTCTGACTACATAGGAAAAGACCTTCAAGATCAGTAAGCTCAACCATCCATATGACCTACCAAGTCCCATCACTAAACAATGTCCCTCACTCTCTTAAATACCCCCAGGGATGGGACAACACTGCAGTACAGGTTGTGAGAAACTGCTTCAAATTTCAGTTAAATGTAATAAGCAAAGTCAATTATGTAGCTGCAGTTGTGCATCTGAACTCTCCTCTTCCTCACTGAAACTGGAGAGCACTCACTCAGCCTCCTCCTAAATTATCAAAAGAACATGAGAAATTCAGAAGCAGATGTGGAGTACGTTTTGTTTCCATCCAAGCCTGTGACTTCAGTGTGGTCTGGAGTTCATTTCAAACAAGCCATGGGCCTACTGATGCTCATTTTTCTCTTATTTTCTGTCTCCACACCTCCCCAGGAAAACTGCCCAAACAGCCACCACCCTTTCCTTAAAAGTCACAGGAACTATCGCATAGTAAGAAAAAAAAGAAAGAAAAAAAAAAAAAAAAGAAAGAAAATCTAAATGCAGATCAGTAGTCTTCCTATATTGTGTTCTAAAATACTCACTACCTTTTTGCCCACAGCTATAACCATGGTGTGAGCTCCCTCCCTCGAAAGACTGCTTATTTTGTTTCCAGATCCAAATGGAACTTTATATTCTGCACTCTGATTACCCTGTAGTGCTCATGTATTCTCTAAATTGGAAGGGCTGATTTGAGATCACCTGCTGAGACTTTTCATGTTATTTATACATAGTTTCTGCAGCTGAATATTTTCTTTCTTGCTAAAGTATTTGCTTTGCAGTTTTATTTTGCTTTTCTCCAAACTACATTCAGAGACAAGCATCCAGTGCCATTTCCTTGATTACTAGCAGGAGATGAGCTTTGTAATTCTCCATACAGCACAGGGTCAAACCCACACAGAACATTTCAGTTGTTGATACCACCTGATCTAGAATTCATTTCTCATGTGGGTTTAGGCTCAGATCAGCCATTTGTACTCATCTGATGAATTCCTGTCCATAGAAGAGTTCTCCATCACACTATTGATAATGACATGCTACTTGGTAGTGATGAATGCTACCAAATCCTCTGAGGCTGCAAAATCTCAGAGCTTGTCTCTTCCACTTTCCCTTGTAGGGATAACTCCAGCAGGATTTGTTTGGCTGTAGTGCATCAAGTGCTTAGTATTTGGTACAGTAGCCAAGTGTTGACTAAAAGAAAGTGAATGAGGACCTAATATAAAGAGAAAATGGGGTCAGCATTCTCAGATGTGGGGTAATGTCCTTCCAGCTGTTACATGTGCTGATCCACCTGCTCAGAGAAAAAGAACGACTGATGTTACATCTCAGAGAGATGACAGTCCAGGTTACTGAGTTACACATAGCTTTCACAACAGATATAGACCTGCTATACAGTGCTCCCTCCTATTGGGTTAATTGCAAATCCATTTGTGGTAAACATATTCAACATCCAAAGCAGAATTGTCTGCAACTGTGCCTACCAGAGCAGGAAAACAATAATTCCTTCTACTTCTACTCTAATAACAGCCACCATACTTATCCTTCAGCGGGATCTACTTATATCCTGTCACAAGAACTGGCTTAAATATTCCACACACCTCTGTGTCTATAACTAAAATAGTGAGCTTCCTGTTAACTTGATGGTGAGAAGAAATTTTATGCTGAGACTTCTATACTTGGTGTGGGATTCTTCTGGCTTACTCTCAACCTAAAAAAATGGGCACCCAATTTAGTCCCATCACATAGGCTCCCTCTGTACCCTTTAGGGAGGGATAGATCAGAGTAGTTTATCTACTAAAGATTAAACTAACTGCCTTCTGCAGATGTTTTTTGCTCTCTGTACCTTTCTTTTAAATGTCAAGAGTCAGATAAGACCAGAAACACCAGAGCTGCAACATATTTGTATTGCCATTGTTGTATATTATCTGCTAATCTTTTTTATTATTATTTTTGTCTAAGTTGATTCTGTAAGGTTTTAATTTTGTTTGTCTTCTCTTTTCCAGCAGTATAAAAATACATGATAGCCACAACTGAGGGAGGTATATAACTTTAAGAACACAAAAGGTCCTACTCAGCAAAAGACGTAAGCATGATTATAAATCCTTTACTTGGGTGACAGAGGCTGGGTCTGTGAGCAGGAATCAATCAGGAGATCAAGGTCCCTCTTCCTGAGCTGTCAAAGAGCAATGAACCCCTGCAACTTCCTTCTGATTTGTTTTGTGTTTTCTATGAAGTGAAGCTGCTAAAAAGTCATTCAAATGATAATGAAAATATTGACTCATTCTGTGATGCTGAGATCTCTGGTTGTGCCAGTTTGGTATTCTCTTCATATAAATGATTATTCTTTGCTGTTGTTGGGTCATTTTTACTCTTGGCAGTCATTCAGTGATCAGGGATATAGGCAAACCCTTATTTTACATGCATCAGCCTGGTATCTTAGGCTGAGGTAGCTCAGCAGCAATAGTATGGAAAGCATAAAGATTAAATGTCTAGCTGGTTTGGCAGATAAAAGCCCTTTGAATGCAGAATTTAGAAAATTAAACTTTGGTCATTACCTTTCTTTTATATATTTCTCTTTTAATACCTGACAGAAATTTGTTCCATGCATGACAATGGAAGCCAGGCAAGATAAGGCTTAATACATTAGAGATGAAAGACAGCTGAGAAAAGTGTGCATGGCAGTCTTCAATGGGAAGTCTGTTCCCTAAAGTAGAATGGATTGTAAAATGAAAATATGTAATTTTAGGATGTTATTGCTTCATTTTAACTCATGATGTTAAAGCTTTATTGTCTCTTCTCAAAAGGATGATTTTATAACAACCATGACCTTAAATGAGTCACATGACCTTTCCTAGACATACACAACAGTAAATATTTACTGAGCTTTATTTCATAGGCATTAACTCAGTGGTAAAAAGCTTTCAGTTCACTAGACAATGCAACATAAAATACCACTGTGACATATAAAAATATGAACAGTGTAAAAGTGATAATTATTTTCTTTCATGGTTAACTTCTAGCTATGAGTTCAACAGGTATTCTTTTAGGTTAATGTTTGCTTCTTACATTTTATGAATTATCTTTGTCATCGCTGACAGAGAAGGATGAAGATGATATGGAGTTTATTGATGTTTCTGTAATTCACAGCAAGTAGTGCCTTTATGCAGAAGCGCTGGTCAATTTGTATTACACTGATCCAGTCTAGATGGCTGGCAGACATTCTCAGCATGGTCATCTCTCAGTAACAGCAATGAAAATTGTACAAATCTCTCTTACCTCATCAATTCCTGTACTCAAAATAATACATATATTGTTTAGGCTCTCCCCAGCACTTTGATCAACTCAATACATTTTCTCATGATCCTCCCACCGGTACGTCTGCCTGTACTTCAGAGTACCAAAATTCAGATTGTTCTTTCACGTACATGATCATGAAAAGTCACTAAGATCAGTTTTGTAAATGTATTTAGCTGTCCTACAATACCACTAAGTAACCACTAGGTTTTTTAATCTGAGCTGGACAGCAAGATATTCTTTAGAAAAGTCAAGTATGCACCCTTAAATCTCTCAGCTTCCATGCACGGTCCTCTATGAACAGCCTACCCAACAGAAAGATACAAGAATGTGCACACCAGCAACACAGTCCCCATGGCAATGAAAGTTGTTAGGTAACCAAGTCAAATGAGTGGTTTCTATTAGTTACCTATAGCTTTTTAAAAATTTAAATACCTTCTTGACTTACTTACCACCAGGCAAACAGGCTGCCCAGAGAGGTTGTGGATACCCTGTCCCTGGAGGTGTTCAAGGCCAGGTTGAATGGGGCCCTGTGCAGCCTGGTCTAGCATTAAATGTGGAGGTTGGTGGCCCTGCCTGTGGTGGGGAAGGTTGGAGCTTCACAATCCTTGAGGTCCCTTCCAACCCAGGCCATTCTGTGATTCTGTAATTTAGTCCTCTGTGGAATATTTTAGTTTTCTAAAATGCACTGAAATGTACCCATGCAGAAATGGATTCTCTATACTTTCAACATCAGACTATGTTTTTGTTTCTCAGCTTAGGCATATTCCCAGTGCAATTTTAGCCTTCTTACTTGGGTGACAGGAGAGTCAATGAGCAGAAGTTTGCTCCTGCCAAAAGTGTTTCCCGTCATGGATTTAAAGAGCAGAGAACTCAGAAGGTTGAGAGTTTTTTTCATTTGTTGTTCTGCATATGTTTTGTTTGCTTTCTTTCTTTCTTTCTTTCTTTTTTTTTTTTTTGTCATACTGACAATACTTTATATTAAGTGTTGCAACACTTGGTATATTCTTGTGATGATTTCTCAAGTTATACCAAGTGCTGAGAGCACACAGCAGAAAGCTACGGCTCAGTGCTGTCATTGTGACTTCTGTCAAATCTCCAGACTTCAGAAGGGAATCTCATGGCCCTCTGTCACTCTGAACTCCTCGTATCTCCCACCTCTGACAGTCGCTTGCAAGCAACAGCTTTGCCACAGCTTAATGAAACACCACCAGTAACTAGCTGTGTGCATGCTCTGAGTTCACTTCAAGCATCAGGTAAAAATGCTTGGCTTAAATTACCCAAAAGATTTGAACCATACACGTAATTAGTTACCACAGCTCAACTGAAAAGCAGAAATGTATTCATCTGTGGTAACAGAATTGGCTGTGTTCTGCTCATCCCTGCTGTGGCAAATGCATCTCCTAGTATGCATGTGAACGAGTGAACATTCATACTTGCATTAAGTATTTGTACGTCTATGAATAAACTATAAACCATTTGAAAGCATTCTTATTTCTCATTAGCTCTGTAAGGTTTTCATTTAGTTGACACACTTTGCGTGCTGCAAAGACAGCAGGAGGAAAACATCAATTTCCTTAGAAAGGTGCACGCAAATGCAGAATATCTGTATAAAGTAGCAAAGACTAGGCTCAAATCCTACAGACTATGCTCCACAGAGCAGCACTGACTTAGTACTGGCCACAGTGAAAACAGAAGCTGGAAAAATGCTGGATTTTGTTTCCTGTTTGGCTGTACTTGAAAGGGGGGGAAAAGACATGCATGAGTGATGTTAATGGAAGATCTATTTGTGTCCAATTCACTGGAGAAACAGTACAAGGACATATCATCCTTGTGAAATAATTTGCCCCGTATCCCTTCAGCCAGATGAAAGTCCTATTATGTACAAAGTAACACACGCAGAGGAATACAGAATGGAGAGATCTGTTATTATCACAGAATCATAGAACTGCCCAGGTTGGAAGGGACCTCAAGGGTCATGAATCTCCAACCCTCCTGCCACAGGCAATGCCACCAACTTCCATATCAAATACTAGACCAGGCTGCCCAGGGCCCCATCCAACCTGGCCTTGAACACCTCCAGGGACAGGGCATCCACAACCTCTCTGGGCAGCCTATTCCACCACCTTACTACTCTCACAGTAAAGAACTTCCTCCTGACATCCAACCTAAATCTTCTCTCCTTCAACTTAAAACCGTTTCCCCTTGTCCTGCTGTTATCTTTCATTTCAAAGAGTTGACTCCCCTCCCCTCTGTAGGCTCCCTTTAGATACTGAAAGGCTGCAATGAGGTCACCCTACAGCCTTCTTTTCTCCAGGCTGAACAAGCCCAGCTTCCTCAGCCTGTTTTCATAGGAAAGGTGCTCCAGCCCCCTACTCATCTTTGTGGCTCTCCCCTGGGCCCTCTCCAACAGCTCTCTGTCTTTCTTGTACTGGGGGCTCCAGACCTGGACATAGTACTGCAGATGGGGCCTCACGAGGGCAGAGTAGAGAGGGACAATCAAATCCTTGTCCTTGCTGGCCACCCCTCTTCTGATGGAGCCCAGGATACCATTTGCTGCAAAAGCACACTGCTGGCTGATGTTAAGTTTTTGATCCACAAGGACCCCCAGGTCCTTCTCTGCAGGGCTATTCTCAAGGACTGCTCCTTCCAGTCTGTATAGATGCCTGGGATTCCTCCGGCCCAAGTGCAAACCCTTGCACTTGGCTGTGCTGAACCTCATTAGGTTCAGGTGGCCCACCTTTTGAGTCTGTGGAGGTCCCTCTGAATATCATCCCTTCCTTCCATTGCGTCAACCGCACCACTCAGCTTGGTGTCATCAGCAAACTTGCTGAGGATGCACTCAATTCTGTCATCAATGTCACTGATAAAGATGTTAAAGAGCACTGGTTATTCTCTCTATACACCCTGCCTTGGTGTAATTCTTCCTCACCTCTGTCATAAAGACAGATTCTGAGTACTTTATGCTGTCAGAATGGGAGACTTTTTCGAATAAGCTAGAGTCGATTTGAAAGTGCACAGCGGTGACAAAGAGTCATTCACAATTAGGGCTCCTGCTGTGAAACAAAACTGACATGTCCTCCTGAAATGTAGAGTGATTAACAAGAATGAAATTAAAAATCACTCCACAACAGTTGCTATCAAGGAACCCAAAAGCAAAACCAAAATGAATCTACATCTTCATAGTCCTGGATAGCTTTACAATTCAGAATGATCTTTATGAGCAGATAACAATTTCACTCCCTAAGACAAAGTTTCTCTCATACTAACATGCTCCTCCAAATCTTCCTCTTCACACCACACCAAGAAGCTGTTAGCTCCAAACCTCTCCCATTGCCAACATGACAAGAAGTCTATGAAGAAGCAGAGATTTTGAGATCTAAAATAATATTCAAGGTTTGCTTTTTTCACACAGTAACCAAAATTTTTCAATTCTGAGAAATGAAATCAGGTCCAGTGTTGAGCCAAGCTCATTACAGTGCATTGGAGCCTGGTCAGTGCAGAAGTCACTGGTACGGTTTCAGTGCTAACAGAGCAATATTTTCTTTCATATAAAGTCAAAATAATGACAAAATTAAAAATAATTGTACTTGCTACAGCAATGAAGCCATGTCTTGGTGTGAAATCTCATACTACAGCCACATTATAAATAATTCCAAATAACACAAAAACATGTCTGTGAAGGCAAAAAGCAGTCTGCTTCTACACATGGTAGGACACAAGCTGGAGATAAAGGACTGTGCTGTTTCTAAAAGCTGTCCTAGAAAAGCCAGTAGCTATCATTCAGCTGCAGGTCAAAAAAGCAATCATCAAATCTGGCATGACTGTAGCTTGAAATTATTTGATGGATGCATTTCTCATCCTCACCTGCTAGTGCACAGTTTGCTGTGAGGATGAAAACAAAACCACTTTTCAATTCAAATGTGAATCCAAGCCATTCTTCCTGGCTCTCAGCCTGCTGTGTTAATGGCAAAATCATCTCTCCTTATTTTACCCCCCAGGAAGATGTAATATCGACACACAGTCCTGAAGATGTGCCATTCCTTGCTATGGCTAAACCAATATTGCTCTGATTTGGCCTCATGCCTTGGAAAAGTTCTGGCAGAGTTTTTTTTGCACCAGACAGATAACTCTCTTTGATATTTTTAAAAATCCAGAACATTATGTTTTGCTTTTTAGAATCCAATTGGCACCAATCTGTACCACAACAGACCTTAAAATCTGGCTGATACGACTTCAGCACTATGGGCTTTGTTATGCTTCCTGCAGAACTAGGCTAGCTCAATGATGAGAGCAGTTCACTTATGTCTACTATAATAACTCAAATATTTTATTTAAAGCTGGAAAACTTGCACATTATTTTATTGAAACTGATGTTTTAGAAGGTCATATAAAGCACTGGGTATCCATATCCTTGTAGTGGCCATGGTGGTGATGAAATGATGGTTGGACTAGATAATCCTAGAGGCCTTTTCCAACGTTAATGATTCTATGATTCTATCTTAAGAGGTGGGTTTTGTTTCATTGTAAGGCTTATCATATTGGCTATAGATACTTCTGCGAAAGCAACTCTAATTGAGAAACAGGGGATAAGTTACGACTGTGATAACTAATTGATTCTGCATACACAAAGAAAGATAAGAAGGCTTTTGCCCTGCTAAGACAGAATTTTTCTAAAGAGAGATTTAATTAAATACCTCTCATCATTTTTTTTTTTTTTTTTTTTTTTTAAGATTTTAACTGTCAGGCAGCGTATCCAAAAGAAAAATGATACCATCCAGGAAGTAATTATCTGCAGTAAGTGTGGTGTTTGACTTCTTTCCTGCTACAGTGATCTCCAGCAGAAGGAGGAAGCAAGGAAGCTGGGAGGGAGGAGGAAAAAAGTGATTGAGTAATTCAATGAGTTACAGACATTTCTCTCTCTGTGTCTCAATTAACAGAACGAAGGGCTGTTCCACTGTAGGAACAAGGAATATTTTAATGACTGCATGTCATGTTAGAAATTGGAGAAACATAAGGGGCTTGACACAGCATTATTTGCTCTGAATAATAAAGCCATAGAGCTGAGATTAGTCAGAATTTTTATTAGACATTGGGTGATCAAATTCAGGGGCTCCATCCACACAACTCTGGGTATGGGCAGATGTCAAAGCTCTCATTATCTCAACTGTGCTTCTTCCCAGCCTGGCTGGCTGCCACAGGAGATACACAGCACAACTCATTAACGCTGTTCCCCACACTTCTGGCTTCAGTTCAAGACTGTACTTATTCAATAGAATTTCACAGAAAATTGTTTGAAAGTTTTCAAGGTGAATGTGTTGCACATATTCTTACAGCCTCATTCATAAATGTTTTATTAACACTGACTGGCTTAGCCCATCTCCCGTTAGCCTTGATAATTGAGAGATGAATTGAACACTTAATATTTAAAATATTTCACTTGTGTGTTTTGATGACTTATTGAGTCCTTTTGCTGGTACTTCCACACAGAATAATCTTTTGTCCTTTCCCCACAAAGATTTCTACACATGTTATTTGATTCATGTTTTCATATATCTGTTGTTCCGCCACTAACAAGAGACATTAAGTAACCATTTCTGTTTCCTTTGTTATTGATGTGACATTTTACATGACATTGTAAAAGGTAAAATACACCAGAACATTTCATTTATATAGAGGTTTGTAAGATATTTCAACAGTTTCTGTCAATTTGCTTTACGTATATTTTTAGACATTATATACCCAAGCAACACATTTCATATAAAACTTGCATGTGGTTTGCTCCTACATTCCGCATCTTTAAAATATTAAAATAAAATAAAATAAAATAAAGGAAAAATAAACCCACAACAAAACAGCAGATGAGAAATAGAAGCATTTGGTATTGATGATTAATTTGTCTCTGTGTTGCTCTGTGTTCCATGCTGCAATCTCTCTCTGCTGAATCTTTTTTTTTTTTTCTTGCTCCTCATTGTTGTGGATTGATGTTGCTCCTTCAGATGCCAAGTTGGTAATGTTATCCAGTGGTGACAGCATCCAGCACAAAGGGTTGCCAGCCCTACCTGGAGCCCTCCCTGCCCTTTCATTTTGCATGGCAGGCATCCAGAGGCTCTGCACTGAGGAAACCCCACAGCAGAGATTCCCAAGGAATCCAACCCCTTCAGTTCAGGGCAATACTATACACAGTCACCTCAGGCTAGGACCTGCATCTACAAATGAAGAAATAGAACTGTGAAAACATAGTGTCATTGCTTCCCAACACCTGTTTTCATGTCTCTGCTCTTGCAGAGTAAACCAGACAAAATGCTGGTGCAGGTCCAGAGCAAGAGAAGCCTCACAGAGATGTGAAATCCTCATTAGGCATGTGCATTACATACATGGGACCTTCTCAGCAGTGTCTGTCTCCTCCTCAAGTCTGGTAGCAGCAAGCTGAACTCAAATAGACTTTTGAAATAATGAATCTATGTTCATTTTTATTGCTTTGCTCTCCAAGAGAACAATGGTTCTGCATCTCTGTGCAGAAGGACATCACTTTCAAAATACAAGACTCTTCCCTGAAGTAACATGACAGCCCTGCAAATAACGTTGTTTGACAAGCTTTCAGTTGTACAACTGTTTTATCATGTCAGTAATGGCAGCACAGAAAATCCTTCTGCTCAGGTTTCGCTCCCTTTGAGCACAGAAACTGTGCTTGTTGACAAGAGAGCAAGAAAAGTCAGCTCAAAATAATCCTATATTATTCTGTGCATGATCACTGCAGTGACTAATCCCAATTTGTTGTCTTCACTACTTGCTTCTGCCTCCCTCCCCTTCAGAAGGCAGCAAACCCACCCTGTGCTGAGAACAAGTGAACATGGAAGAGAAAAGGCAATTTGCACTCATGTCCTCTCCCCCACTTCACTTCCTCCCACTCAGGATTCAGCAGCAAAAGAGTATGTTTTGGTTGTCTATCTGAGCCTAAATTCTCAGCTATTATGTTAACAAGTAGTGATGAAAGAATATTTCTTGGTTAATTATGTGATTCTGCTGTTGATAGCACAGCTCAATGGAGAAGACTAGGGAAAATCTGCATGACTTATGGTACAAACATAATGTGGGAGGAGCCCATGCTACAGACTTCTCAGGTCTTCAGTCAGCTCTTCCAGAAATCTGGGAGCATTTCAGTCTTTTAAACTTGCCACCCTGAGGGAGAGGATCCCAAAAAGAAGTTCAGATCCAGACAACTTAAACTGAAGAACAGATTAAAGCATACACCTAGATTGAAGAATGCTGTGTATTTCTGTGATATTATACCTTTCACTGGAGAATTTCAAAGCATTTTTCCTATACAAGTTAATGAGACCTCTACAAGAATGCTATAAATAAAATATCATGTGTGCATGACTCATGCAGCTTATTAATTTTACATCACCTACATCGTAGTTTGAGCAAGAGTGGCAGGGCAGCTTTCAAACAAATTCTACTTTGGAGAACTTCGACAAAAATAGTAATATCTATGTGTTTAGGAGTCAATTCTTCTGAAAGCTGACCCTGGTGAGAGAGATTTAGGCAGAAAGAGAAATTCCCTGCTTACCAGAAGCCTCCTATGGCATGGTTGTCTTGCAAAGCAGCAACACAGTTCTTGCCAAAAACACAGCGATCACCTAATACAACAACAAACTCTGAAACAATGTATAAGCACTTTATATGCTAAACCTTCTATACCAGGCCTGCAGTCAATAGCAGGTGCAAGCAAGAGAAGTAACTTTGCATCCACATCCACCCCCAGAAATAGGTTAGAATCCTCTGTGGGACTAGATCTTAATTATGAAGGAGAAAAAGCAATATAAAATCTCTTCCATTTACCCATGCCCTTAACCAGAAGACATTTTACTTAGCTTAATTAACTATTAATACTGAGTTCCTGAAAATCCCTCAGTTATTTCAAAGTGTTCACTCTATTCTTGCAGCAATTACCCATTTGAGAGGTTGTGCAGACAGGGTAACAACCAAGACATATGAAGAATCTGTGTACAGGTACTTGACAGGAATGATGAGTCAGATAGACACTGTGTAATTGAAATAAATAAGATGCTTTGGACATACACACTGATCAGAGGTCAGGTACATTAGCACAGGGTCAGCCCTAGCTAGTCTGGCTTTCTGCTGGCTTAGAGGACAGGCAGATGAACCAAGGCCAGTTTGTAAGCTGCCATAACAAAAAGTGCCAACAGAGGGTAAATAATAAGGCTGGAACCAAGTAAGGAGATTTCTTTGGCCTAGTGTCAGTGGAATCAAAAAGTTGTGTCAAGCAACAAATCAAGCATATATCAAGCATTTTATCTCTATCCTGCATAAAGCACTAATGTTGTGGTGGAACTCAGCAAAAACAGGAAAGGCAGATTTTTTTTTGCACCATTCAGAGGTGAGAGCACTGACACACAGTGCAAGGGAATAAGAGATCCCCAATAACCGCGTTGCTCTCCCAAAGCAAAGAAAGGAGTAGGAGGGAGGCAGCAGCATCCTAGGCTTCAGCTGATCTGCAGAAGTCTCATCTCTGAAATACTTATCAGTAACAAAATAATCTACCTCTGAACTTTAAGCCATCCTTAATCACTCTAAGTTTCTGCTAGTATTACTGTGAATCCAAATCTGCAAATGTTGATTTAAATGGAAAAATATCTATTCTTTGCTGCTGACAAATCAAAAAGTATACTGTAGCTTCAACCAAGCTGAGAAATGCATTTAACCTTCTTCTGTAGTAATTTAAAGATTGAATTTAAAACTTTACCATTTAAAGTATTTCTGTCTTAGTCTGATCTGCTGTGCTCTGCATGGATGCATTCTATTTCTTTTGCAGTACAAAAAAGTTCTGCCACCTCCAGAAATTACAGCTGAAATGGTGGGGAAAACATCAGAAAATGAAGGTGCTTTTTGCTTGCATGTTGCAGCAAAACAGCACTGCCCTCACCCTTAGCCATTCACTTCCTAAAGATAGTTAATCAATGACCAGCTAAGAAAAAAAATGATGGCAAAATACACACAATCAGTGAGAGTCACCCTGAGACTAACTGCTGTGCACTGCAATCCATCAATCATGGACCATCTGGGAGACGACCACTGTTGCAGTCTGAAAGGGCTCCTGAAAGGATTTATCTCCATTTGTAGCAGGGTACAATTTGGCAAATGCACTGTTCTCATGAAACACTTGATGGAGTTAAAATTGGAATGGCCCCATTCTCAAGAATTAATAACTTTCTGTGGGGAAGAAATTACCTTAGAACCCTAAGATATTTCAAAGGAGGAAAGAGACAGTTCTAGGTTAAGAAGATTTGGAAAGGGGGTGGAGAAGTCTTATGCAGTACAACAATAACCTGCAGAAAGTGGGGTGAAGCTGGGCAGTGGTTTCCCAGAGGAGTCTACCAAGTGTTTCTGAAATTAAGGTTCCCACTTCCAAGACCAGAGGCTCCAAATTTGGTCTGTTACACTAATAACATGTAATTTGTGCTATGTATATGTATTTTAAATTAACTGGGACCTGAAGTATATCTATTATAGTCCAAATGTGGTTTGAATATCATCCATTATACAAATGAGGTTTGAACTGAACTGTTTACCTAGAAAGCATCCATTTAGTGAGTTGACATTTCTTCATTACCCAAAATATATGATAATTGTCCACATAATTCCTTCACCAAGTTAATTGCACACAGTCTTGCTCCTCGATGGAAATTATCTGTCAACCTCACATAATTATTATGCATCAGTCCCAGTTAATATTTATTCATTCATGCTACTACATACAAAGAACAGTATTGATATGGCTCAATTCACAGTAAGGTCAGTACCTTTATAGGTATAATTTTACATATATACATATATATATATATAAAATTATAGGTATATATTATATAGGTATTATATTGAAAGCTAACACAGTGAGATTTTTAACAGAACTGAAAATGTGACTCCTGACCCAGTGAATGAAGTACCAGCACAGCATGTGATGCAGCACTCAGTGCACACATGGAGGAAACTCATGAGCAATAAGTCCCAAAGTTCCAGGTCCCTACAAAGTGACACTTCTCCACGTGCTGAGCAGCACCAGGTCTTGTCTCCAACTTCTGAAGACTTCACAGCTCATAGCCCCATTCCATTACACAGACGGAAGTGAGGGATGCTGCAGGGCACACACAGTACCAGGCATGGAGAAGCAGGAGTCACTGCTGGGCAATGCTGGCTGCAGTGGTTCCAGCCCTACTCTGTTCCTCTCTTTCTGCATAGGCAAGTTTACTCTAGCAAACTTTCAACAGTGCTCCTAGAGCTCTGCAATTAGTCACAGTCCATCAGTAATTATCACAGAATCATGGAACGGCTTGGGTTACAAGGGGCCATAAAGACCATCTAGCTCCAGTCCCCCTTGTCATGAACAAGGTTGCCACCCACTAACTAGATCAGGCACTAGAACTAATTGAGATCTCATAAGATCATGAAAAGCCTGAATTCTTTGCTGTTCCTTGCATTCAGTTCTTCATTTTCTATCTCATTCAGGCATTTATACCAGACAAAAAGAGCAGGAAGAAGACATACACTGATACATCAGAATGGATACAGCTGTCTCCTTCTTGCACATGCATGATGGTTATCAAGTGAAGGATAATGGTAGTAACATCCATTCCTGCAAGGGGAGATAGCCTTTTCAGGAGGGTTGGGGGGATGCATTTCTCTTACTGAAAGCGTATTTTTCACTTGGCATTAAACTTTCCCTGGGAGCAGATTTTCACTTCTAACAGATTTTGCTATGGATTTTTGTACTGTGAAGTTTTATTGTGCAACGGGATTAAGCTCTGACAGGAAGCAATCCCTGCCCTTGCCACATCAGAGGCAAAGGTACAGATCTTGAGGGAAATCCTTGAAGGGTGAAATAAACATTGCCCTCAGATCATGTACGAGATACTACGTCAAGCACATTGTTTGCTGTCATCTCCAATTTATCCTGTGACACAGTGAAAGACAAGATGTACCACAAAAGAAAAAGGAAAGCATAAAACCAAGTACATGATACAATCTAGCAAATCTATCAAGATCATATTATATATATGTATATGCATGTGTGTGCACATTCTCCCAAAAACACAGCACTGAAATGACCAATTTAAATATATGCAAACCCCCAAAAATCTCACAGGAAAAGGTTTTGCTGACTAAAAACCTAAGTTCTGTGGCTAAAAAGTGTAAGAAGACAATCTAGGTCACTTTTGATACTCACTGATACCTGCACCCAGCCTTCCAAACCTTTGTTTGTCTGATGGTTACACTTCTTCATGCTACAGCTTTAAAAAAAATGCAGTGTGATTCAAAATCCCAAACCTTTTGGATAATAGATTAGTGGCTTTGCCAGCCAAGGCTTCATAACACAATATTTTACTGGATTTTTATAGAGGAGAATAATCTGCAGTGGAAACTACATTCCAAGAATAGACTCACACCAGTTAAGCTCTTCATGACCATGAGGGCATCCATAAAAAACACAGAGTATGGAGTCATTTGGATAAGTATGTGCCATACAGGTTAAAGACACTAACTGTAAAGAACCTGACTGCAGAGCCTACAGCATTTTGCACTGTGTTCAGAGAGCAAATAGGAAGATCTAAACAAAGTGACTGTATGAAGGTTCTCAAAGGACCAAAAGGAGCATTTCACTACAAATTTAACTTCCTCTTGCAAACAACATGTTTCTGTAACTGTGATGGGTGATAGATACCACTAGGTTGCAGTAGATATAGTCCAGTCCTCTCTCTTTTTTTCTCATTTATTTTTTTATGGGTGGAGAGGGATGGAGAGGAAAGAAGACAAACAGCACTGAACTGATTTTGATAGGAAAACTCAAAACTCAGCATCAAAGTGAATTATTTAAAGGTCAGTTGTGCTCCATCTGGTTGGTCAGAGACCAGTTCAACTTTAATTGACACCTCAAAGTCTGTCTCCATCCTTATATGGAGCCCATTAATTACAATAGAAGGTTTCAAAGGTGAATAGTAGAGAAATTATACTTCCAAAACTGGACAATGGACCACTTGTTCCTTTGGTATCTTCCCAGTCCTCCAGCAGGAGGAGAGAGGGATTGCATTTTATATGCTTTGATTTTACATGCTTTACATTTTATCTAAGTGGAGAGCATTTCTCCCAGTTCATTCCACCTCCCTATCAAGATGTGTAGTTCATAGACAGCAAAACATAGCTTACAACAGCAGAGCAGTATTGAAGAGTTTTATTCCCCAAAGGTAGGAAAATTGATCATAAATGATCATAAACCTCTCTATTTATATCTCAGTCCTTGTATCTACAATATACTATGATACTACGATTCTATGATTCTATACAAGGTGCCTCAATAGATTAGGTTTATTTTGGTGGAAATGTCTGACCTTTTATGAAAAGTGGACGAAATTTTCTGTTGAGTTTTTGTACATGTGGTTCCATATGTCTCAGAGAGGACCTCAGTGCACCTAATGTGTTGAGGGTGATATATAAAGTTGTTAGAAACCTGCTAGTGCCTGCTATTTTCCTTTTAGACATACTGAAGGCAGAGCTTTTGTGTTTAAAATGACTTCAGAAAAGCTTATGTTCCTTAGAAACTGCTGAGGGGAAAAAATAGGTGATTCTGTTAACATTTTTAATATCCATAAAAGAGGGCCTTTTTAGATCCATAGCTTAAGATTATTTGAGAATGTAAAATGTAATAGTAAAAAAATCTAATTTTTTATGTCAAGATCAGAAAAAAAAGCCTAGAGCTAATCTCACTCTCAGTTCATGAAAGGAAATTCATGAATCTTATTTAAATGATGTCATATATATGTATGACAATCATTTAAAGATTCTGTCTATTTTAACACATCTGTCTGTCCATTTCTGCACATCTAAGTAGGCTGAACATCAAAATCCAGGTTCAAATTTATGCTATTTTGAACTTACAATGGTGAATCTTCAGCTAGTGTCCTGTATTAGGGATCTTCATTCAAATTTCCTATCATACTTCTAATAATTCCCTTGCTATTCAGAATCAACATTAGGAGTATAAAAGAATGCATCCAAAAAAACCCTCAATGGCCTTAATTTTTCAAGCCACTTAGCTCAGCCCTAGTTAATGACAGAATGGAACTATAATATCAGCTGCCACGTAGCATTAATCCTCTAAAACATTAAAGAAAAACAAGGTATGTTAAAGAGAAACACCTAATGTGTTCTTGGACATTAACTCAACATCCTATTTCATTATGGAACTTCCTCAAAGTGGCCTAATTATCCTTACAGGAAATACATCATTTTCAATTTTATCTTCTTGGCCCAGAAGACACTTCCCTGAAGAGAAGTATCCAAAATCCACAGCTTTTTACATAATCTGTAATTGTATGAAACAGACCTGGTAGCCTAGCAGGAGAGGTCCCAAGTAACAAGCATATGGAAAAAAATTGTGTTATTTTCATAGTCTGAATTAAAAAAAAAAAAAAAAAAAAGATATTTGGAAGGCAATTAGTTGTATGAGGTTTTAGTTTGAGCTCATAACTTGTCTGTTTGAAGTCAGCTGAAAAGGAAGTACCATTTTCTTGTCAGTGGTATCTTACACATTTCACATAGTACAACCAAATAATTTTCATGGGTCACTTGAAAGTAATAAGAAAATAAAGACAGCTTCAGAAGGTAGTATTTTGTCATGCTCTTTTCTTGATGATTATTTCCATTCAACATTTCCTGTCTTTTAGCACAAATGAAAATCAGTTTTTCTCACCTTTGGAGAAAAGTTTGCTTTTAATAAGAAAAAAACCCATATAATTATATGTTGGAAATAAAATATGATGGAATGGCCTCATTTTGCACCAGGGGAAATTCAGGTTGGATATTAGGAAAAATTCTTCTCTGAAAGAGTGGTAAGGCTGCCCTAGGGAGGTGGTGGAGTCACTGTCCCTAGAAGCATTCAAGAAACGTGTAGAAGGGGTACTGAGGAACATGGTTTGTGAGAAATATTGCTGGTAGGTGTACAGTTGGACTAGATGGTCTCAGAAATCTTTTCCAACCTTGATGATTCTATCATTCTACACAGGTATTTTAAATCAAAAACAACTAAAATATAGAAGTTGTAGGTTTTGAAGGATATTCAATTAAAGGCAGTTCAGGAAAAATGAAAAGTTATCAGTCATTAAATTTAGTACTTCATAAAATATTCATAATAAATTTAAAAATAAACACAAGTATATCTTGACAATTCCAGTGAAAACTGGCTAGAATATCTCAGCACCAAGAGACACTGAATGTATAAGAAAAATGACTGTTCAACATTTTCTTTTTGTAACTATTGCATGTTATTCTTTTAAAAAGCTATTGCAAGTATCAAAATGCAGGTTTCAGGCAAAAACTCTATATTGGAATGTATAACAAAGACAGTATGGCCCAAATTATGATGGCTGCTCCAAAAGGAATACCTCCTATTTTGTTATGTTGGCCAACAGTATCACAGGTAAATATTGGTGGTATGGCAGTAGAGGCTGAACTTTCCCACCAATGTTCCATCACGTTTTGTTCCTGTGTGACAGATGGCAGCAGAGGGGCAGTCTGACAGAATGGCGTCTGACACGAAAGTGCATATGAAGCAAAGATGTGTCATTGAATTTCTCCATTCAGAAACAAATTGCATCCATTGAAATTTATCGATTCTTGCTGAACGTTCAGGGACACCAAACAGTGAATGCGAGTGCTGTGAAGCAGCAATTGGTGCATTTCAGCAGTAGTAACAGTGGTATGAAATATAAGCCATGTTCCGGATGGCTGTGCAGATTTCTATGAGCACAGCATTCAAGCTTTTGTTCATCACTGGCAAAAAAGGGATAGCTAATAGTAATGCCCATGTTGAAAAGCAGTGATCTGTAGCTGAGAATTTGCTCTATCAAATTGCATTGTTGTGTGCTTTATATCTGTTGTATCTTTCCATGGAAAGAAACAGAAGGCATTACTTGCAGAGCGATCTTTGTATTTAATGGTATCTGCTCTTTTTGCACCACTCTGGCTGGGTACAGATCAAATGTAGTTGAAAGATTTTCCCATCAAGCCCAGCTGCAATGCAATCAGCTTCCTCTGTATGCTCTTACAGGGCCGTGACAAGGAGTATGGCCAGGCTGCATCCCATGATGGTGGTCTTTGAATGCTATGGGTGAGAAAGGCAGGATTGAGCTATCCTGATTTTGCAGTTAGTGATGGCTGCACTGCAACTACAGCAGACCTGGGGAACACATTCTAGCCCACTTATGACATGGATTCTTCATATTAACTATTATCTAAGATGCTCACTTGCAAACTTGGCCCTTAAGCATTGTCAAACCACGTGTGGATGAAGGTAGATATTGGACAAGGCCTGGAAGAAGTGCACCTTTGAAAACAGAAAGACCAATTCACTCCTTGCATTCCTCACCAACCTCCTTTTTCTGTGTTAGTAGAAAGCAAGCATTTCCATAATTCCTTGTCTTCCCTATTATCTCATCCTGCCGCTGAGTCTACAGTAGAAGGTGACAAATTGCAGAGAAGGCTTTTAGAGATATTATAGATGCTTATCTGCTGTAAATCACAGCTTCAGTACTGCCAGTGGAATATGCTGAATATGTACCAGCCAAGGGTCTGGCTTGGCATGCTGCACTTTAGAGCTGTGATGTTGTCACTGTTTCTTCAGTGAAACTACTGATTTTCCATTTGTAATTTAAATTAAAGAAGAGTGAATGTTACTACTTCTGAAGCAGGAAAGAAGCTTCCCATATAGAAAAAAAAAAAGATACCAAGCTTTCTTTTCAGCTGTAACTCTTCAGTGGTTTTACAAAGGAGGAAAGTAGCATTATCATGTTCCACAAATTAAAGCACAAAAAGGAAAATGTAACCAGCAGAGCGAGCAGCAAATCCAGAGACAGAACTCATATAAAGGGCAAGAAAAAAGATATCCACAAGGGCTTATCACAGATTAGAAACCAACACATGATTCAGAAAGCTCAGAAACTGGAGGTCTTAAAAATAAATGAGCAAATAAAAGCAGAGTGATCTCATGGCAAAAGCAGGGAAGAGTTCACAGATTTCTAAAGATTTACCAGCGGAGCAGAGCTGTCTTTTACCATGAGTGAATCCTTTCCTCTATATGTCAGTCTGGGCTCAGCTGAATTGAAATGGTCTAGCCTTACTTTTTAGCAAGGCAGCCCAGGATAGAAAATATGAAATTAGCTCTATTACACTATTTCAGAAAAGAAGCAAAGTATAGCAGTCAAGAGCCAGCAGCACAGCGCCAGCACTGACATTCATCCCAAGGCCGGGTGGATAAAGATCCATAAAAAGACACTTAGCATAATTGCTGCAAAAATTAACAACAGGTAGGGCCATTTCCAGCTTGGCACAAATACAGCTCTGAACTTGACCCATCATTTCAAATCTGGTGTGCAGAGCAAAACCCTCTACTTTGGTCCATGGGGCAAGATGCTCAACACCAGAGAGGGATGAGAAGGTCCTGAGAGGCTGCAGCTCCCCCTGCTCAGCTCAGAGTCCTTTGCTTTTCTGAAAATCACATACTGAGACAAGTCAAGGCCCATTCACAATTTTGCAACTGGCTCCAAAAAAAAAAAAAAAAAAAGCCCTCAGTAATTATTTAATGGTCACACGAGGTCTCAAAGTACTGTGCATACATAAGAGTCAGGTTTTTAAATTTTACAGCTGTCTATAATTTTTCTAGACTGCAAGGAAGCCATTCGTATTAATATCTTCTGGCTATAGCTGCCTATGAAATGTAATTAGTGTTATTAAAGTGTGACAGGCGGTCCCTTCAGATTTAGTCCTTTGCAGTGATGAATGACAACACATGTATTTATGACCACAAGAGAATTCTGGATAAGACTTCCATCATGACTGTCCAGTTATTAAAACAATCTACCTGACGAAGATGAGGAAGGTTACCTTGCTTTAAAGAAAAGTGGTGGGAAATTATATTTCTGTAATGTTTGAAATGGCAGTATGAGAATCTGTGTTCAGTTTGTCAGTAAAGATATCTGTGACATTGTTCATCAGCTTATCTCATGATCACTAGAGTACAACAGTTTATCAAAACCTTTAAAATAATACTATAATCTTTATTTTGAGGCTACATTATTGCATCAGGTCATACAGTGAGTCCATTTAGAAAGCTCACAGCATTGAGAATAAACCGTAGATTTCCTAATTTCTTACCCTATGCTTTAATTTAGTATTTTGTCTAAAATTTTAGGAACAAATCCCATTGTAGTGAACTCTTCATCTCTATTTTCTAAAGGGCGAAATAGCCTTTCTATTAAATCCATTCAGAAATCAGGTATTTTCAAACAGCTATTCTGGTGTATGTGTGGTAATACCAAAGCACACCAGCTCTCCCTGGTTGGATTACAGCTTTACCATATTGCTCTTGGAAAGTGGCCTTTTGTACTTCACCTGACACAGCATTGAATAAAATCTCATTTTGCTCCTTCTTCTCCATCTCAGTCTATTATTTCTGTTTTAATATTTTCCCAAGTCCCCAGAATGCAGCACTGAAGCCATCCACATCCCTATTATCTGACTAGATGCCCATCACTGCACTTCAGCTTTGGCCCAATAAAACATAGATCTCTCGATGTCTCAGGCAGAAATTGTTTTAAAAAACCCAAGTGCTCCAAATGCCAGAGTATTTATCCATCTCTAATTGTAGCTCCCCCTCCAGCACACAGCACAGAAACAGATTCACTAATTATCTTTCGGAGGTGAGCTTGGCTACTCCAGCTTTGATGTTCTGCTTTGCAATTAAATGTATTCCAGCAGCCACATGGGGGAGAAGGCAAAAATAAAGCTTCCAGTTCTGCAATGACCTACTTACGGCATTAAAGCACTGAGCGGGAGGAGGAGAGCTGGGGGGAAGGAGAGGTCTAGCTACAGCTTAATGCAAGCTGACACTTATCTGTACTTCAGACTACACAGCAATCAATATTAGATATGACTTCATGTCCTACCCAAAATATTGGTAAGACAAGGAAAGTTAATGACAGGAAGAAATTAATACAAGACCCTGGTTTTCAAAATCCTCAGCAGTTTTAATATCCCAACCTTTTTCTTTCTACTTTACCATGCCCCACGCCACAGTGCTCCTAAAGCTTGTGCTGAAAGCACATTGTTATTTAAGCTGCAGGAACTGTTGTACTGACCACTGTGCTGTCACACGTTCTCTGTCCCAGACTGCAGACCATTTAATTAGATGAGTGCAGAAATCCTCATTCCTCCTTCTCAATGAATAAATAAAGGCAAAGGAAGAGAGACTGATTTATTTAGCATCACTAAGCTAAGTCAATGCCTCAGCCACAGACTGATCCCAGAACTTCCAGTCCATCTTTTAAGAACACAAACACTTCTTTTTACTTAAATTCCCTTTAAGCTTTAATACAGTTAACAAGAATCTCTAGAGAAAGCTATTGATCATGTGAACATTTTTTCATTGTCAGGGATCCAAAAGAGACACTGAGCTTTTTAGGCACAGGGTGTAATTTTGGACATAATGTCTATTTTCAGTACTCTTATGGCACAGGCAGTGTAGACCATACACCGACCACAGCCAAATGGAAGGCATGCTTAAGAACGCTATAGCTGGACTCTTCAAAAATGCCATACATTCATGGTGTGTGCAATGCCTGCCATTGAAATATCACAACAAATGATTTGAATGCTTAATTGGAAGAGTTGAGCCAAACCCACCAATAAGCAATTAAAAATCTGTTCATTCGTTTGTAGCTTTTTGTAATAGATACTAAGTAAAGGAATCCCTTTTCTATTTTTCCTGAAATAAATCCAAGAATAACAGTTTGACGGCAATCATCCACAAATTTTTCAGTGGTGGTGTCAGATGAAATGTTTCCTCTCAGTCCCATTTCTGAAACACTAGAAATATATTGAAAATATCACCAAGTATACACATATGACAGCTGCCCTAAAAAAAAGAGCTGGTAGGAATCTGAGCACTTGAAAGACCGGCAAAGAAAGAAATTAAGAAAAGGGAAGAAAATGTGTTTTTTCATCTTTTCAGCCCCCACTCAAATGAACAGCAGCACCCAGCAGCACTGCTCCAGCCAGAATATTCTGAATTGTTGGTTTCCCTCAATACTTGCTAGCTCAATAGCAATAACTGCATCGCTTGAAGGAATCACTCACATCTGTGGAAGTTACTAATCCTCTTCTACAGCCATCACAGAAATTGGCCTGAAATGCTGTTCTCCCTTTCCCCAACTATTTCTGAGTCACACCACCTAAGGCTGTGAGCTTGTCATATCTGATAAGAGAGACAGGGTCAGACATGGGCAGTACTTTAATGAGAGGCAGGCAGAAAGAGGTGAGATGCCATGGAGACGATGCCAGTTAATCAGCGGACAGCAAATTACACTTTGCACAGTTCTGCACAGAGCATTGTTCCTTCAGCATGGTCGGCTGTAATATAATTGCCACAGAGCTGGAAATGAAGAGAAATACCGTTTCTACTTGAAATGACAGCCAGAGTACAATAATTTAATGAGCAGCTCTAAGATAGACAAAAACGCTAGGAACTTCTGCAATAGCTAAATTCCTGAAATAATGTCTTGTCAGAGCAGGCAAAAAAAAAAAATCTCTGTTCAAATCAGCGCTAAAAATCCTGTTGCTCAGTCAGGGGTTTCATTTAGCATCGTGTCTGCACATCACTGCATTGTCATGGAGATGGAGGAGCTCAGATCCTGAATTTACTCAGCCTGCAGCTTGGAAGCAAATAAAGAGCAACTTGTTAGAGGCAGCCAACTGCACCTATTTATTAATCTTCATACAACAAAATCCAGATGTTAAAATGAGTGAGCAATTGAGAACATGGGGCAAGAGGTGGTATATTTGCTAGCGTCTTGAAGTGTGTGTCCCTTCCAGTAGACCTCTGTAAATGATAATATCTCTGCTTCTATACAGATACAGTTTGGGGAGGATGGAGTATGCCCTGCACAGGAGGAACAGAACTTCCTTCTGCACCCAAAATCCTGCAACAGGCTGCCTTACACATCGGTGTCTCAGTTTATCCATCAGTACTGTAAATTATGTACTTTGCCTTGCAGTGACACTAAACCTCAACAGTTGTAAAAACTTTGCAATGCTTGGATGAAAAACATCATCTAAAGCATACTGTATAATTAATGTGACTGCACAGACTTTCCCTTCCTTTCAAGCAGCTTCTTCAAAAGCATTCAGAGCATCTAGATTCTTTTTCCTTTTCACATCAAGATGATTGATTGCATACTTAAAAGTATTAATTGGTTCTACGATAAGGTTTTGTAAAACCTTTAAAGCCTGAAGATATCAGGAAGAAATATCGTAATTGCTCAAATAACTTAAAATACTCATACATTTCCACCGGTCCTTAATACATTCACATAATAAAGAGACCATATTAGGAGACTCACATGGTATTTATTTTGAAAAACTACTTGTAAGTAACGGACTAATAATAAATAACTTGTAGAATGTTGTGCATGAGCTATAGAAGAGCATTCAGAACAACTGATCTCATTCCTTGTTTTAATTATTCAGTTCTTTTTAGGCTTGAGCTACGTGTCTGGTATATTTGCTTCAGATCTCAAGAGGGTATTGACCAGGTTTTCTGAAGTCTTCTGCATTATTTATCTCTTCCTACCATAAGGGGTCTGATAGGCATACTGTTTCAATAATTAAATGTCAACAACTCATGCTGTTGGCCAAAACCCGGAGGACTTTAATAAATAAATAATAACACAGTGCATTTTTATGGCTTCTTTCATTCAAGGGTCTCTAAGTGTTCCGCGAATATTCATTAAGACCCCCAATAGCCTTGTAAGGTAATTCAGCCAGTGCTGAAAGGTCACAGCTCAGGCCGTCGACTGGCGTGGGGAGAGAACCTATGCTGGAAGCCCCTTCTGTCAGCTCCCCTGGCACTCAGAGCTGACGGCAGCAAGAATCAGATGTGACTCCAGGGACTTCACTGAAGTCACAGTCGTGCAAAAGCAATGAAAATGGAAGAGCAAAAAAAATCAGCATCTGCTCTACTCCTGTTTTTTTGCTTTGAAATATGTTTTATTACCACATTGCCAGACAAGATCAGGGATAACAGTACTGCATAGTATGCCCAGCACTGCCATTTTTTCATTTCTAATTATGGTTCTGCTAGCAGAAGTGATTTCAGTCAAAGCAAGAAAATATTTGATATCTTGTTTCTAATCTAATCCATCAAAATCTTCATTAGAAACCATCTATCTACCTATGCTTTATTTGCCTTTCTCCAGTCATTTTCATTAGCATCATTCTCTGTGACCCTTTTTCTACTCTACACTGAGGAAAACAAGAATCATAATAATGATCTTACATTTCTATAGAGGCTTCCATCCCACTGACATGTTGAGAGCAATGATGAGCATAGAAATAATTTTCAGACATCCTTTTCTGGAATTAGAACTGAGTTTCTCAGGAGGACAAGACTGAAAGCTGAGTGCATACCATGTGTTCTGCTTGCTCAGGCAATTCTCAGCTATTAATTCTACCTTCATTCCTCTGCAGAGATGACCCTAACAACGAAAACAAGTCTCCCACTATGATTCTTGCAACCAGTAGAGCATTCAGAAAAGCTCCAATATCTGTTTTATTGCAGCTCACTTCTGTTTTGAATACAATGTCTAAATAAATAAAATGCCAGAAAGAGACATACTTCTAGAGAAATAAAGAGATATTCAAAAGTATTTCCACTTAGAAATAATAAACCCGGGATCTCCAGCTCTCCATTTATTACAGAGAAATGTTTTCCAGTCCTTAACCAACGCAAATGAAAATACTGACATCAAAGCAATGCAGTACCTTAGCAAGGACTCAACTTCACTGTGGTATTTTAACTCTTCCTTCAGACTTTCTACTTATTATCATATGTAGCCTACTTTTTGGTGTGCTCATCTAGGGATGCAGAACAAAAAATCCAGGTTTAGTACCTGTTTCTACTATTTGTTTTGCCACGTTATAATTATAACTGAGGTTCTACTTTGGATAAATTCATAAGGATTTCCATGATGCAGGTATGCAGCTTGATATGCATGATGGATATCATTGAATATATACTTATATATAGAAACATATGCACATGTATATAATATATGCAGATACTATGTGAATGGAGGAATTCAATGACACACATTTGCTTCCTACACACTTCCATGTCAAACGCCATTCTGTCAGACTGCCCCTCTGCTGCCATCTGTCACATGACAACAAAATGGAATGGAATATTGGCAGGAAGGTTTAACTTCTACAGCCCTACTATCAACATTCGCTTCTGACTTCGAGGGCCAACATAAAATTGGAGGCATTACTTTTGGAGCAGCCCTCATATCTTGTTTTAATAATTGTAATAATCACTCATTTTTTCCCCACTTTTTTTTCTCCCTGCCAGTGTTATTCCTCCATTTCTTTCACCAAAATTCATTCCCTTTATCTGATATAAATTGACAGCAATTTGGGAAAAGTGTATGTTCTTTTAAGTACTATATGCAGTAGTATATGTAGTGTAAGTACTATAAGTACCATATTTCTGTGTCCAATACATAGTTTCTAAGGCATCCTCCTCTGCATTTTTCTCATTAAGCCATAAAACCCAGAAATTAATCTTATTAATCTTTAGCTTCTGTCTTCTGAGAAACTGAGGTGCAGAAAAGTAGGGGGGCCATAAGTCACTTGTTTAGCAGCGATGGGAGCAATGTGGTGGGTGTATAAAAACCTCTTGCACTACTCTTGCAACAACTACTTGATGTATAGACTCATTGGACCTAGCTCACCAAGATGCATACATATGATTTACAAGTACCTTCTCTCTGAGTTTAGACACAGCACGTATTATTGTGCCAGAATAATGCCTGTTCTGCTGACCAGTTATGCCTTCTAATTTGAACAAATGGTCTAATCACAGTCCTTAAAACCTAGGTTAAGATTAAATCAAAGTGCAAAATGTCATTGACATGGGTTGAATTGACCCATGAAAACAAGAAGCGACATATTTTGAAAGTCATATCACTATCTGCATTTAGATTTACAAAGGACTTCTGAATTTATTCTTCAGAAGCCTGAGAACATTTTGTCAAGATCCCATGCCCTGTTGTTTGTAATAAATATTACTTCATTCACCATATTCTCCTTAGAAAACTACTCCATGAGATTAAAAATACTGAGTATAACTCATATCCATGGGGATAAGTGCTGATAGCTTTATATGCTTTGTTAGGTGGTTTCTTGAGAAAGTTTCACGTAACTGTATGTCTTCATGGAAACTTGTATGTGTCTGTGTGCACATCCAGGTGCTTGTAGCAGACATATGAATTATTCATTTACTCAGATTTAGGACAGACTCAGAAGATTAGGACATTTTGTTAGGACAACAATCTCTTAAATACTGTATGTTTTAATATTCCTAATGAAACACATTTTGATCGTTTTTTTTTTTTTTTATATTCCTCTGAATACTCTCTCCTCACTTTCCCATCTCCTTAAGATCCAGCAAACAGTACAAGGAAAATATAGTTAATTTTCAAAGCAGACGTTATTGATTCCATGTCACTGCTCTATTAAAGTGACATTTTGCGCTATGCAGAATGACTGATGCAGAAGTTATTTAACCTGATGGATACTACAGCAAGAAAGCAATATTTGCTCAATGCATCATTATTCAGTGGATGACACTGAATAGTTAGCTTTGGAAAGACCACTCTCATATGGTGGGTATTATAAAAACTAGTGCTATTAAAACCACCACTTTATTATGCTTTCAGAATACATAATTTACCTTTAACATTTTTCCCCCATCCCAGTAAAACTATCTCAAATCCAGTCAAAGCAACAGGGATTGAAATGTTTCTGAATTCTGTTATTTGGATCAGATTAAGCTAACCATCTGGTTCTGATAATGTCCATATTCTACAATCAGTTCTCTTTGAAGTTTCTTTCCAATAGATCCTAAAAAACAAATAAACAAACAAAAATACAAAAAACACACTTCATCTTTGACACCAAGATTTTCTCTTTTTTGTGCAAAACCCTGTGTTTCCATAAGCCAAGTGTCCCTGGTTAGAGCCCACAGGTATTGCCTAATCCACTCAGGGAGATACCAGGCAGACTGAGTGTTCAGAAGCAATCAGTCATGAAGCTAAGACTACCCCTCCACCTTTTAGAAAATTCAGACCTCTTTCTGTGGTCCTGTCCATTCCTCCACATGTATAATCTGGAAACTCCTATGGCAGTTAAAAAATAATCTTGAATTAGGAGGAAAGACTGATCAAACAAACTTCTATAGTCTTATACCACGCACATTATTTCAGTGATGTCTGGCATTACTTGCATGTCTGAGGACTACCTTCACTGGGCTCTTCCTTCCAGACCCCTACACAGGCCAGGATGAAACAGGGCCATGCCATGGGTACCTCCATGAGTTCTGACCATTCATACCCAGGGAACAAAGCAGCACAGTCATGTCTGAGCAGTGCTTTGCCAAGCCCCACTAGTGCTGCTGAGGGCAGCTCAGCCCCATTATTGCAGGTATCTCCCAGGGACTGCACATAGACAGACCTTCAACCCCAGCTGAAGCCCATTGGAAATAAAATGCTAATTGCTAAACCCAATAATGTTGTTTTTTTTGAAAGGGTAGGAACTTGAGTCACTCAGTATATCCACAGAGCTTTTTGCAGACAAGGGAAACTGGTTTGCCCTGGTTTTTGGCTGCCTGCATGTAGCCTGGCTTCATCCAAGAGCCGGAGAGCTGTGGTTAACACAACCCTCTGCTAATACAGCTCTGCCAAGAACAATCCTCATGCAATGTGGCACCAGCCTAAATGAAGGATGATGGCTTCACATCTGCTGTTTTCTTCTTTTTTAGAAAGGCTAAAAAATGAACAGAGAAACTGGACTCCAGCAGCACACAAACTTTTCAGCAGTAAAGTTGAGCTTGATCATCCCTTGAAGAAGATCACAGGATATACCAGAAAAGCCAGGCACAGGCTGAGCATGAAGAACAAAGAAAAAGCATGAGTGGGAACATTACTATATGGAATGACAGATCCATATGCAGGTGTATGCAGAAGTAAAAGGACAGGAAGAGGTACATAAGACTTCTTTATTTTTCCCTCTGTCATGCAAAAACAGGCTGAATTTATAAAGAAGACTAAGTCCTGGAAACTTCTTGTCAAAACAAAGAAAACAAGCTATTGCTGACATGGTCATCTCTTTATGCAGCTTGTTTACAGCAGAACTTCTCACTTGCCAACTGGTTCATGAGGATAACCACTATTGCCCTAAATTTGAGGAGATATGATGCATGGGGATTTTTATTTGTACCTGGAAGAAGACAATGAACAACATTAAGTGTAAGAAATACTGGTTTTAAGTCAGATTTGTTGACAGCAAGTCCAACAGAACCAGATGAATCTGCCAAGGGACCTGATCAGTAGCAGCAAAATATTTCTAACACAAACAACTGTGCATTAATAGCCACTCTACAGCGAGGATCTCATGTGATAAATACACCCAAGAGAACCAAAGGCTTGTGCTGGTAATCTTAAAAGTTCCCCGAGGCCTTGTTATTTTGCAGCAACGTTGCAAGACTTGTCAAGACTCATTGCTTAATCAATCTCTGCAGAATCATTGGGCCGACCGGCTGCTCACTGACAGGATATCCACCACCAGCCTGTGAGCCCTACCTCTGCACAACTATCATATGATAACTGAGCCAATAAAGCATTATTGGCCATTATTGGTTCAATACCATCAGTCATGCATATTGACAAGATTTGCTAAAGATGGAAAGTAACGAGATAAACATTTCTCCCAAGGAAAACCTCTGATTTGGTCATTTCTCTTCAACTGTTCATGCTCACCACATATTTCTTTATTTAGTAGCATCCCTGGATTCATAACAGCCTATTTTAAAAGCTGATCATCCCAAGATATTTCTGGTCTCATTCTTGAAAGGCAAGAAGGCATTATTATGGTTATACTAATCTTTCACACAGCCTCAGCCAGAGAACGTCAATAAATTTCTCTTAAGTCAAGTCTAAAACATCTGATTGAGCTATAAAACACTTTTTACATGGATTCCTAGTCTTGGTATCATTTGCACCAACCTGTCTTTCCATTATAGTATAGTAAAGAAAATTTGCATAAAGGAGCTAAGTAAAATTGAAGTAAGGATTTATAAGTGAGGAAGAAGAAATTGCTTCCCTAATTTGCTACAGAGATTAATTACACATAATACAAATTCCTTTTTCATATTAAACTCAGCATCAAATCCTCCGATCTAACAGAATAAAAAATAATATAATAATAATAAAGGAGATCAATGGACCTTATCTACACTGTAATCAAATTGAGTCCTTCCCCTCCCAGGAGTAAACTAACTAGCCTGAGCTTCTTTAATCTCCCATTCTAAAGCATGTTCCCCAAGCCTCACATCATTCTACTTTTTCTCACAACCTTTTCCCAATCTGCGGCAGGCTTTTCAAAGAGATACAAAAAAACACAGCTTGGAAACAGCCTGCAGAGTCATAAGACCAAGCAGTTGGATGTCATTAGAGGATCCAGCAGAAGCTGGGTTTTGTTAGCCCAGAGCCAAAATTATTGGTGAAATGGCATTTATCTGTAGCAGAGGAACCCTATAAACTTTAATGGAGATCTCTAGCAGAAATGAACATAAAATCACTCAGAGACAGCAGAAAGATATAGGAAGAACTAGAGTCACTAAGAAAAGAAAGTTTGTTTTGTCCAATGTTATTATCTTTTCACCACATTTGCTGAAGGATGAAAATTCATCCCTAAAGAAATTCACAATCAGTAAGGATCAGTTTGTTTAAACAACTACCAGCTCTTACTGGGAAGCAGAAGTTGGCTGCTTTCTACACTACCTTTGGTGAAGAATTCTCATTCTCTTGAACAAAAGTTAAACATAAATGTGTTTTACACACAGGAGAGATTCAAGGCTGCTTGGCTGAAAGTATTTATATTATAAGGAACAGGAAAAAACAATTTGATCCCCTTTTGTTCTCTCTTAGTGCTGATGTCCACACTAAACAAGCTTGTAAAAGCTCCTGAAATGGAAAAATCAGCAGCTGCTTAGGGAAAGCGGAAGTTTTGCATTCAGGCATGAGTAGCAGCAGAACAGCACAAAGTGCAGCCAGCATGTGACAGAAGTCCGGTGCAGCCCACATCTCTCAGCACCCTCTCCACCAGGCCCAGGACCACACACAGCTGCATCAGTGGTCTCAGCACAAGGAAGAAATGAGCATGCTGAAACACAAGCCAGCAAGCAGATGTCCCAATTTTAGCATTTCTCCAGGCTCCATGCATTTAACATGATGCCAGTTCCCAGCAAACTCTTCTCATCCTGGGTACAAGGCATCACTAGCACACAGTGCAGCAGCTGCAGCCCCCTGACATCAATGCCACTGCCTTTCTGGTAATGTAGGGGCAATGGTAGGCAGGGGCAATGGCACACAGGAGGATCTGGCCCTTGAGGCTGCTGTAAGGGCAAGCTCTGGGTAGTTCTCTCCAGATCCCAGGATACCACAAAATCAGATATATATTTGCACTGAGATTTCAAGCAAGATTTAAAGCACTGTGGGCTCAGAGGTGTGGTAACACTCTGGTTACACTGTGGTAGCAGCAATAAAGCAAAGGAAGGAACAAGAGGAGCTGGTAACAGTTCATTATGAGTTTGAAATTCTGTGCCTCTTTATCCCATAAATCCTCTGAACTAAATCTGCTGATAGACTATGGCACAGCTCTGGACACATCACAGTGTGAGCTACAGCTATAGACATACATCAAAAGTTAAGCTTTAAGAGAGAGAAAAAAAAAAAAAAAAAAAAGAAGGTTTTTAGAAACTGCCATTATTGGGAAACAATTGAGAATATGACTAGAGAAGAATCAATGCAGTGCCAGCTACCTGGGTCTGCAGAGCCCCTGAAATGACAATACTTATCCCAGGGTCTATTGACCTGAAGGAATTTCATCAGCATCACATTTTTCCCTCCTGTGTAATGACAACAGGACAGCCAAAATGCCATTGTAAGCATTACGTTATCCTGTACTTAAGATTTTGGATAGTTTTCAGATAATTATTCATAGACAGTGTTGCTGTGAACTTGATCACAAGTAATGTAGAGCTGCACCTGTATCAGCAGTGATTCAGTTTTAAGATGTAAAAGCTGCAGTCTTAGTTATTCCACTGCAAGCATTTTGCTTCATTAAGGATCCAATTTCTAGTTATTTTGCTTTTGAATGATGTACCTGAGCACATGCAAATTGGAAATAACATTGGAGACAAGCTGATTAATACACAAAGGACTTCTTACATTAAAAGAGTCATGGAATTACTATGTAACTGCTTTTTAACCAATGAAGTAAAACTCACAATAGCTTAATAGTGACAGTTGCAAAAGTCTTCGGAGTTTCAGGGGTTTTATTAGAGGAATGAAAGGAAAAACAGAAAGAAATGGAGGTTTTCCAAGTGATAGGGCAAACCTACTTTCCCCGAGTCCTCAGAAATAATTTTACAAATCATTTTACCATTGCAAGAGGAGCTACACCATAATACAGGATGTGAAGCATTAACAGACTTCCTTCATATTCTGGTACCACCTTCCAGCTGGCAGGTTGGGGAACCTGGCTCCAGCAGAATGCTCACTACCCCTTCTCTCAGCCGTAACTGCAGCAGCACGCAAACAATTCAGACTTTCCATAAAAAGAGGAGCTCATTTGCATTCACTGTTACTCTCGTTTTGTTAATGACAATGCTGCAGTACTCCATAGATGGAAATTCATGTACGCACAGCAAATTTTCACATTCACATCTCCATGATGTATTTGGCTTAATAAAAAATAATTTTATTTTATGCTTGTATTTATATCACAGAAATTTTTCAGATGTTTTTATGTTGCAGCATGCCACTTGTCATTGATATCTTTGAGTCTATAAAGCATTATTTATTGTTGGCTTTTAGCTTTTGGGGGCAGTTTGATGGGTACTGCCAGGTAAGCATTCTTCTAGGCCTTTACCTTCTGAAGTAAGTGTATGTTGCATTTGGAAAGAAATTCCCTTCCAAGGGATTGTACTGGTATTTGCTTTTCTCTCTGTGTCCATGTGGAAAAAAAAAACTCGTTAGCAGCTTTTCCAGTACAGAAGCAGGATGTTGAGATTTTCATTCTTTGCTCATACTTGAAATGAAAACCTTACCCTAAACACATGCCTGAGAAATATAATTTCTTCCCATTCAGCCAGGCATGGAGTCTTTGAAGTCTAACCGTCTGTTTCACCTTTACACCTAAAAATATGTCTGTATGATTAAAGAGGATGAACAGTATAAACTGTGATCTCCAGGGTCTAATGCCCTCAACTTATCATTATAATCACGTTCCTCTCTATTTTGATGCAGACACTCAGTGATCATCTCTGTATGCACTCAAAGCCTGAGGATACAAAGGGGAAGTTTCTCCATCCTCTGCTTTCAGCTCAGAAATGAAGTATGTGTTCTTTTGGATGAGGAGGCCTTGGTGCCTGATGCCCCGCTGGTGACACTGGAATAACTCCCTGAAGCATCACTTCGCCACCAGCTGGTCTCCTTTAACAGTGTTTAACTTGTTGAACTTACAAATGTATAAATCAAAAACTTCAGGAAGTGGGTTCAGGTCAGTGATCACAGTTGACCACACAGATGGCCTCTCCCTCAGCTGCACCAGAAGCTCCACATGGAAAACAGCACTCCGTGTATAAGTTAGCTCGAGGGTGGAAAGAGGTCCTGTCATGTTCCTAACCCTTTGAGGAAATGAGAAAGGAAAGAAGGACAAGGGAAAAGAGAATCATCCCCCTGGGCAGTGGGAGTAGGGCTGACTGCATGCAGACAGTGAGAAGGGCAGGGGAGGGGGTTGCTATTATGCAGGAACTGGGGATGAGACGAAGAAATTGAACAGCGTATATGAAACGACGACAGAGTGTCAAGTGTAACTTTCAGCTGGAAAAAATGCCAAAACCAAAAAGCCACAAGTGAAACAAGAGAGTTGCTAATAACTTACAGAATATGTCCCTGTAATGCTGCTGGGATGAGGCCGCAGCATGGCATGGAGAGGTGGCACAGCAACCAGGCAAGGAATACCCAGTTTTGCTTCTCAAAGCATCAGCTAATGTCACTCCATCCTGGCTCCACAGATATGGCAGCTGCAGAGCACACAGCCCCACATGCAAATAACTATTAAAAGCTTGATGAGACATCTTCACACACTGCCATTTTGCTGCACTGTAGTAGAACATAACTGAACAGGCACAAGCACACTACAGCAATTCAGCTCTCCATTTCTCTTTGTGTTCCTCACTCCTCTCACTTTCAGGAGTAAATGAGCATTATGTTAAGTTTGGCCCTGAATATAGGAAAACACTGGTTTGTAATAACCTTCCTAATTTGCTTTCCTTGGCAAGAACCGTGCAACAGCAGTCCTTGGTTCTGTTGTTAGGGGCTGATGATAAAGTTAAGAAAACACACACACACATGCACACATGCACACATGCAAAACCTCCAGCAATTATATGCCCAGTACCTGCTTTTTAATGTGCTGCAGTGTAATTACCTTTTTGTCAACTCAACTTCATTCCACATAGAACAGCTGAAATCCCTAATTGCCAAATGCAGCAGCTTAAGTCTCCAATTTGCTTCCCAGAAAGCAGTGTCATTAATCCAACTCATTACGTGCTTCTTGTTGGCTGAGGGCTATGGAAATTCCACTTTCATTCACAAATTTCTTTCTAGGGAAGAGTAAACTCCCCAGACCATGTAAAAAGAACCGGAAGGAACCCTCTTCCCAGGGACAAAACCCAAAAACATGACTGGATGTCCCATCCTTGGAGGTGTTCAAGGCTGAATTGGATGAGGCTCTCGGCCGCCTGATCTAGTGAGTGGCAACCCTGCTCATGGCAGAGGGTTGGAATTGGATGATCTTTAGGGCCGCTTCAAACTCAAACCATTCTATGATTCTATGGCCCTAGGACTTTGGCAACAATCTCAAGAACATAAAGCTGAGAGTGAAAGACATGCCAATAGACAATAGGGCTCAGCCCTAAATAATAAGAACTGTTCTTTCATTCATTAGCAAGCCTCAGAACTTGGAAAACAACACCTTTTAAATGGGGAACCCAAAGGTCTAGTCCCATGTGGGTATAATTTGGACTTGGATACAAATCACAGCACCAGGCTATGCAGTTGAAGAATGGCTCCTTGAGGAGCTGGCATGCCAGAGTACAGGGGTTCCATGGAGCAGCCAGCCTGCTGGTGGCTGGGAAGCTGCAACTCAACAGCCAGCCAGGTGCCTGAAGCTAATCCTAGGCAGACTTTAATGGATGTATTTATATTCTGTCTGGAAAACATCCTCTGCTAGCTGCTGAGAAAAGAAAATACAAGCAATATAAGCTAAGTGCTAAAACAACTCCACTAAAAGCAAAGGTATAAAACTATCTCATTGATATCTGCCAGGAGCTATGCTTCTTTGTGTTCTCTGTGCCTATCTTTTCTATTTACATTCCTGAGAAAAGAATAGTTTTCAGCGTGCATTTCCATGGGGTCCTGAGAGATGGGTACTTCCATAGTATATATAATGTGTCGTTAACAATTGCTCTGCTATAGCTGATGTCAAACTTTTAATAACAAGAAATTGAGCTGCTGTGTAGAGCAACTACGTGAGTGGGAATTCATAACAGGTAAGTAACAGGGCTTCACTGATCATAAATTAGGCACTAAAACAAATGCAAACTAGTAGCATCAACTCTGTGTATATCAACTCAGATATTTTTATTCGGGTATTATCACAATTGGTCTCTAGAAGTCCATGTATATTTTGAAACTGGTGAGTCACAGATCTGTGGATTTCCCCTGGAAGAGTGGGAAATACATCACTAAAATAGCCAGGGATTATGTTCACATTCATCAGTTTTTAGTATTCCTTCATGCTATTAAACAGAAGATGCACTAGGCTTTGGATACAATGTGTGCATATACTGAGTATTTGGAGAAATACTGGATTTACTTTGCAAAAGTTCTCACCAACTTAAAGCCTTCGTGATTCAATCCTTCTTAGCCACAGTTTCTACTATAACATTAGCCTGCTAGGCAAGTACAAATGGAAAAATTAATAAATTATGAATTATTTTTTTATGTGAGCATACATGATTTATTTTCCCTTTCCAGAATCTAAATGGTGAGACGAAGAGAATGACAGAATTTTAGCAACTTCCAAGCAGATTTAATTAAGGAAACTCCATTTTACTACAGACAGACTGTCCTATTTAATCTCCCACTCGTAGTTTTCCTTCTTACTGCATTTTTGCTCAGTTAAAAAAAGACAAACTGGAACTCCAATTAAATGTCTTTGGAAATGGCAGCCACCCCTTCTGACATCTGTTAAAAAATGCATGAACTGACACATCTGCAAACTAATTTCAGAGCTCCTGTAGCAGCCCTGGTCGCTTTCCGTTCTAGGCTGCAGCATTTCATGCCTCAGTAAAGCACAGAACACATCACCCACAGTCACAACCTCTCTGACACAGAGGAGTTTCCAAAAGCATGTGCTGAGACAAGAAACAGCTGTGCACTTTAGGTTTTCAATTGCTGCTTGGAGGGAGTAGGGACGGTCTCTTTCTCTCCTGATCAGGTATCCTATCTGTTATTCGTATGCTTTGACCTACCCCAGGAACCATGAAAGTATGCACCCTTTCTCTACTTTCAGACCCAAAGAAGCCATCTTAATCTAGCTCCCCACAACATGGCACCTCCACCTTACGCAAATGTTTGCTAATGTAATAATTCCCTCTTTCTGCAGTGCTGTTTCCCCCAGCATCTATTTCATACTTTTCACCCATCTCGGTTCATGGAGGCTTTGTGCAGCTGCTTCCACCTGTGCAAAGTGAGTGGGAGCATTAATAAGCCATCAGTAAGTAATCAGACTTGCTACAAAGCTGCTTCTGTTCCACCAGGAGAGGCTAGAGTTGGATATTAGGAACAATTTCCTCTCAGAAGGGGTGATGAGGTATTGGAACAGGCTGTCTAGGGAGGTGCTCAAGAAAATAGTAGATGTGGCACCGAGTGACATGGTCTAGAGCAGTCACAGGCATGGGCTGATGGTTGGACTAGATGATCTTAGTGGTCTTTCCAACCTTAATGAGTCTATGATTCTAAGCCAGGCTCTACACCTGCTTAATTATGCCAGCACTGACTCTGCTAATAGGTATAACTGTATCTTCCTCTATAGCGGGTTATTTTTCTTCTGTGCTATTTTTCTTTCCTTGTGCTCTCTCCATTCTTACTGAACCCTGTGGATATATATTTTCATAAGAATCACACCAAGAATTATTTTATTTATTTCCTTAGATTCTTTTTCATCCGTAAGTGTTAGGAAAGAATTTCTCACCTTTCTTAGCACTACTTGGAAGCATTTAAAGATTACTGCATCCTGTGGATGTACCAATTACAATCTGTTTTGATTTCTAAATATGAAGCCTCTTTATTTTTTGCCAGTCTGACTCAAACATCAATAGAAATGATGGGATATTGGTGGGTTATTTTTTTTTTCATCTTGCAGAAAGCAATTATTTTATTTTTCTCTGTTCTTCTCTGAAACAAATTAGAACTTCCATTGTTTTCCATGGAAGACAAGAAACATGGAATGGGAGCAAGGGGAGAAGAAGGCAGGAAAAGGAGGAAACATCAAATAAAAATAAAAGGAAACAGATAGGGAGGTAAAACATTCCCACCTTACAATTCCCTGTTCTGCCTGTTTGTAGCTCCAGCTGAGCTTGATATTTTGGTGTAAGTTTCATATGTTTCATCTGGTGGAGACATTACTTTCTGCGTACTTTCTGAGTGGTGGCAGATCAGGGTTCAGGTCTCTCTGCTCACAGCATCCCAGGACAATGGTTTAATTCCTAGGCTCCAAAATCAGTCACTCTGACTTTGCAGCAGTGCATATTGCATACACAGATTGTGGCAGCTCCAACCTGAAAGGCTGAGAAAGCCATTCTGAATCAATTATTGAGGGTGTTTTCCTGTAAAGTGGCAGCCTGCTGAAAAAGGTGGAGGATCACACAGTGGAACATCCCTGCTGAATTCTTGCATCCTGAAAATACTCCCCTTCTCCAGAACGAGTCTCACTTTAAAATTAGGGTTTTCATTTGCCATCTCATAATGTTTTCCAGTGAAAGTCTCTTTGAAATTGATATATCTCTATGTAGGGTTCTAACAGAGGAACAAAAAGCTACCTGAATAAACTATTCTTAAAATAAGACTAAATGTGAAGCATATACATACAGCTGCCCGTGTGGGAAATTGAAGGCATTGTGCCAAGTCTTTGAATCTTAAAAAAAAAAAAAAAAAGAAAAAAGAAAAAGAAAAGAGAAAGTAGGAAAAAAAAAAAAAAAAAAAAACCAACCAAAAAACCTAAGGAACCTCAAAACCCAAACTCACATACTGGTTCTCTATATTCCTTGCCTCTGTATTGTTTTTAGCCTGTCTTGCTGCCAGTCAGATATTCTGGTAATAGATGTTCCTGTTGGTGACATACACTGTTCTACTGCATGCAATAGTTAAGCTAACATCCATATCTTCTTAATGCTATCAGCTCGTATCACTGCTTTATTCCATCTTTAGCCACCTGCAGCTGCAATACTGATCAAACAGCCAGGCTTTGTCTTTGTCAAGCACAAGTTTATCTATTCAAGTTCCCCTATTGCACACATGTAAGAACCATCCAAAATCTGAAACAACGGAAGGATTACATACGATTCTTTTTTTCAAGCGGATGCTTAAAACAAATTCTTCCTGCTGTAGGCATAGCCTCAAAATACCTAACTGTTGCTTGTTCTGACTTGTGCTGCACACAAGTCCAAAGCAAAAGTAATGTCAGAGTATAGAAATAAGGCTATATCAAAACAGAAGCTCACATACAACTTTTGACATATTACATTGACAAACCATGCTATGAAAACAACCAAAATAGTTCACAATTCTTGACTGAAAGCCTTCAACTTATGCTGATGGCTAGGGTTGTTTAAAAAGTCATTTTGAAATCCTTTGGCATCGTTGATTTATTCCACAAACCTGCATGTTAATATATAGGAGATATCAACAAAGTAACTAGGCTAGATGAACTTTTGGATGTGAGGGTGATCCCACAGCCCTCTGATGTCTGAATTTCTACCAAGTTTGGACCACACTGGGCCAAGCACAGCATGCATCATCAATGCCATGATTCCTTGTTTGAGCTTAGAGACCTTCGCACGAGACAAGCTTCGAATGAGGTCCACAGAGCAATTCCTAGAGGAGTTTAAATTTGTAGGGAATAGATCTGTTGCCAACAAAAATAAAAAAGCTTTCTTATATAAAAAAGAAAAAAGACTAGTACATTTTTAAAGGGGACTTTGCCTCACCCAAATAAACTGCTTATATAGGTGCCTTGGTGAACATTTTTCATGTAAACATTCAGGATAGGGATCCAATATGTTGTACATGTGGTTTTGTACCTAATATAACCACAACCAAGTAATGGACCACTGATGGGTAGTAAACATCCTAAGAGCAGACTTATTTTGTAGTATTTTGTTAATGAGGCAAATATGACCATTGTCAAAGAAGGCAAAATAACATATGTTTGCTTTCATAAGATGCATCCTGGGATTGTTATTCACTACAGTGATTAACATTCATCTTCTTTCATTTACAAAAGACAGTTTTGACTAACATATTATCTAAGGTTATTGCTTCAAGAAAGAGCATTTTCTGATTAACACTGGACACCCTGTACTACAATCCTGTCACAGAGAATTAGTATTTAGCATCCCGTGAAACACCTCTCTAGGGGCAGTGGTGTCATCCTGTTTGATGATTATTGCTATTATAATACAATCACCACCAGGATTCCAGTACATTCAGTGTTGTGCAAAGTAGTCCTTTCTGTAAAGAAGTTTGATTATTAAAAAGAATAGACAGACAAAGGATGTGAAAAGTGAGAGATAGCTAAGCAAGGTAATAAATAAAACAGGGATTTAGATAATAAAATATCTTCAGGTATTTTACTATAAATAACATGACTGAAATTACTGAACAAAATCAAAGGCAGAGAAGTATAATTAATGCACATCTTCAGAGTCCCATTTCAGTCATTTAACTACACATTCATTATTTCTACAAGAAGTCACTATACACTGCTTTGAGTGGAAGGTTGGGCCCAATAATATCTTGTTTTAGTTATTCTAAGGTGCTATAATTCTGTTGATGACTAATGAGGGACCTCCCCATCCATACAATAATAATAATAACTTCAGAGAGAAAAATTAAAATAAAATAAAATAAAATTATATCACAACATTTCTGGTTACAGGGATTGTTGTAGAATAGTGTGCCTAACTATAATGAAAGGATGTGGACATATGTTTAATGTAGCAACACTAAGCAACACAATTTCCTACTAGCAAGACTAGTGCTGGAGTCCTTCATCACTCCAAAAAAATACAAATAAATACACGACAAAGGGAAGAAAAGCTGTTCTTTACAAATCTCCATCAAAGTCATGCAGGCAGACTGACAACAGAGCTAGAAAAATTAACATAGTCAATAAGGGCCAGCAACTTCACGAATACACAATGCTCTCCACCCTTAAACTGCCATTTTTCAGGAGCAGTATTTGCTGTAGGGAACTCTGATGTCAGTATGGACAATATCAAACATCAGAGGTGCTATGACCTCTTTACCTGGCCTCTTGCCCAGTGCAGGATGTAGGGTTCAAGATTTTTTGGATTTGGCCCAACAACATGCACAACAGCTGAGAGGTATCACCCAGAGCAGCGGCAGCCCTTCTAAGCCAGGAGGGCAGCCTCACTATGCAGGATCAGCCCTTTTGGAAGTGGAAGCCATAAGGCACATTTAATTTCAGCAGAAACAAACACAACACAGCTGCACCATGTAAAATATCAGAATGATTAAACCATGCAGAGGAGAACTAATTACACATCACTGAGGAGGGTGGCCGACATACACGCAAGGAATGCAGGGAGAGAGCATAAGCAGCCTGGCAAAAATGCACTGAAATTTCAGACATAAACCTGGATTTGCAGCTTTTTTCTGTCAACAAACACAATCTAGATGCAGAGGAAATTACTCTCCCTCCAACCTTTGTGGTAGCTTTATTATACCTACACCAGCACTTATCCTACATGTTCAGTCTCATTAGCTTCAGTGGGGCATTTCTTACTGCAAGATCAAAGGAAAATTTTCCTGGAGGGTTTGCACCGTTGATAATTTGGATAGCTGCAGTAAACTTAATCTATTTGTGCTACACCATAGAGATTTGAGACAGGCAAAGATTAAAGTGATTTGCCTAAGACAACAGACACAGTTTGAAGAAATTGAATGCAGGTTTCTACAAAGCCCAGGCTTAAAAAGAAGTCTCTTCACACATTAAAAGCCCCCCAAATACGCATTTTGAGAATTAGGATTGTGCTATCGCTATAGAAGATATCTAAAAGAGGAGGATTTGGAAACAGGCTTATCTTTGTCTTTCTGCCATTTTTTTTTTTACCCTTTTCTTCTCTCCTAGTACATGTCAACTTTGAGTATAAAAGTTCCAATCAAGTAGGTCATGCAAGTCTTTTGCATACACGTCTCATCAGCAGACAATAGCTCTGAGAATGCTTCTCTGACACACTCAGCTCTGCTCAAAGTATTTAATAAACACTTGCTCCTTTTTACAGTTATTTCTACATGTGCTACTCCAAGAACAGGTTCATGTAGCTGTACCCTTCACTGCAGTCCAGTTCTGGCTATGATCAGGGCATATGAGCTCCTTTTCTAAATGTGAGGACTGAGTGAGAGAGCAGAAGGAGTAAAGGGTTTAATCAGGGCAAGCACAAAGCATCGATAACGTTGGTCTTATGGAAAGCACATTCAGTTGTTCAATTTCTTCAAAAGGTTGAAGAAATAGGTATTGGTGTGACAATGAACATCTCTTAGACTTTGATAATGACATTATGCACAGCTAGCCTGTTCTTTGGCTTGTTAAATTCAATGTTTCCTGTGGGTAAGAAATGAACATTATTTTGTCCCTGTTTTCAGGGCTTTCTGCCATGTTAATCTGATTATCTATGACAGTTACTGTCAGTTTGTTAGCAGAGATCCAATTATTCTGCTTGGCTTTTAAGTTCTCACATATTTCTGGCTATGGGCCTGATTCTGAATTCTTCTTTGTCCTCATTTCTTCAGCAAAAATTCTGATGTAAAAAACCATGGGATCAGAACATGAGGTCTTTATACCCAATTCTTAAAAATGGATGCATTCTTCATCTCTTGTGAGTGTCAACAAAAAAAACTGCAAAACTGGCAACTGAAGGAGAAAAATGTACCAACGCTTGAACTGTCTACACTTCTATAATTAGAATTTACATTGTTGGAGAAGTAAGGAGATTTTTCTTTTGCTTTGTTAGTCTCTTGTTTAGACCTTGGCTTCCCTTCTATATAAAAAAAAAAAAAATAGACGTAAAATGCGGTACAGTTCTATAAGTAAATATAACACATCTTTAACATAGAAATAAAAATGGAATCAGATGGATACATTATTCAAAACATTTGACACTGGAGAGACAATATTCATTCTGTCATTTTCCCTCTTACACACAGCTTTTCTCAGGTACAGGCTCGTGTGGGATAGTATAGCTGGAAAGTGACAAGACAATAGTAAGCCACAGAGATGGACAGAGTAATAGATATCCACATCTTTATTATGTGTTCATTATCTAATCCTTTTATGTCACTAGACTAAAATCATCTCTACTTGAGGATGGAAAATTAGGTTGGTTGTCACTTCTTAATGACTTTGTCAATAAAACCAGTAATAAAAACAGCCTTCACAAATTCTTGTTAGCAACATTTCTCATTCTAGTCTGTTCTGAATGTATTTTTTTTCATAATATCTATAAACAGTATCTGTTGCAGTATCTATAAACAGATCTTTTGCTGAAAATGACCGCCCATCATTTCCTGCAATGGTATAGTTCCACTGGCTGTGCTGTCAGCAGGAGCATAGAAGGACAGTCTCCTGTGGGTACTGAATTCAAGCATTTAAAGCTCTACATTGTAACTACAAACAGTATTTGTCAGACTGGATGGCTTCTACATCAACACAAAAGTTAGCAGAAGACGCGATACCCTGGCATCCACAATTTTTGGGGTCAAACTCCTGCTGATGTCTTCTCAGAGACCAACAAAGAGAAGTTGTTATCACTCTGGCAAGTCTCCCCTTCGCTGTAGCTTTTCTCTTTCATTTGCTTTAAGATCCAAGCTTTGAGATATGTCCCAGAGAAGGCATGCTTCCTCATAGAAAGAATTTCTGTCAATGCATAGTTCTGGTTTACAGCAAATGCTTGCAGATAAGGATTTTACAGTCACCATTTGTGCAAGCAGAAGCTTCTCTGTCTTTCTTACTTATTTTTTCTTTTTTGGAAGGTGGTGAGTTAACCACCCTTTGGTGTCATATGTAGCTTCAACTACAAAAAGCATAATACCATTAGCTTTCATTTATGATCCCAGTGTAACTCTGCTTCCCATTAGCATAACTAGGATCTGAAGGCAGCAGACACCACAGTTCATTTGAAAGTACATTTCTTAAACTTTCTAAAGTTGGTGTAAGTTCCCATTATTTCAGATGCACTGTGCGACAAGAACACCAAATACTGAGCCAAAGATTGTTATTAAATATTAGGTGGAATACTACATATCCTCACAGACTCTGACATTTCTTTGCAGAATTCCTTCCAAAATGAACCTGATTATATTGGGCATAACTTGGCAGAGATTCCTCAAAGTCAGCCAAGTACAGTCAGCCACCATCAGGCGAAGATCTCACCAAGAGCTCAATTTCTGCACATCTTAAAAATGATAAATAAAAGAAAATGTAATGAAAATAATAGGAAAAAAAAAAAACAACAACAGCATTTCTTTCTTTTAAGTGCAAACATAAAGTATATGCTTGGATAACAGCAAGATTGGGATTCAGATGTTGAGAAGCAAAGATGTACTGTATTACTGCTTCCCCTTCATCCTGAACACTCCTCTCCTAGCCATTTATGCCTAAGAGAATTGGGTGAAAGCATATATGTGTATATAAAGAGGCAGAAAAAAATGTGAAGTAATCAAATCTCATACCCTCAAAGCGTAAGTCTACCAAAGGATATACAGAGAATTCATATGAACTCTCCCACCTTGTCTTCTGTGGCATCAAACCAATCTGTGCTTTATGGGGTTTTATACCATCTTAGACCACATGGCTGATGCTTGAGCCAACCTGCTGACATAGGTGGACCAGTCTCTTATATGAAGAACCATGCAGGCATGCTAGGAAATAGTTTATCGTACTGATTCAACCTGCTGATCACCGTTACACAGGTCTTATATGACAGCCTTGCAAGGTCTATTGAGCAGCACAGAAAAAATTCATTTCTCTGTTACATCTATCAGAACCCATTGGAAGTAATTACATCTTGAGGAGCAGGTGGAAGAACAATCTGGTCCACGCCCTGAGTATGAGAGACAGGGTTATAAAAACCATTAGCCGGATGCTAGCAGGTCTCTGGAAGGCTGTTCCAACCACAAGTTTGTGAGATCACGGCACTATTAAAGGAGTAGGAAACATGATTGGGACTGGTCTGTCCTATTGTACTGCCTATCCCAAATCAGGAAGATTGAAAACATGCATCTTGCTCATAGCATTGTCTGGGTTTTCAGAAACCCATTCTAGTGAAAAAAATAAAGGCTACAAAATATTAGTGGAAAGAGAAAACCAAAGACTGTACACAGATAATGAACATGTACAACACAACTACAGAGGAAGGGATTCTGCAGGTTTTAACTTCCTTCCCATGGATGAGAGCTGGCTGTTCTCCCCTAGTAACACCAAAAAATGTCACTGCTGATTTAAAGCTTCAAACTGGAAGAATGTGATCTTATAATTAAAACAAGGGGCAGAGGAAAATAAAAAACAACAAAAAAACCCAACTCGTATGTCACCAACCTTGAAGCTTGTGAAAGGAAGGAGTACTTCGGTTTTAAAGAAAATGGAGATTAGCCCTCATAACTGCCTGTAATTAGAATTCTGCTGCAAATGAAACTCCAGGGGAGACTTGGTAGCAGGGATCACCATCCACCATGGCCATAACCTTTCCACTGAAACAAGCACACAGTCAGCTATTCAACATATATAAAATAATCCATTCTGCTTTAAGCCAGGGGTATTTGTCTTAGACCACAGAGTCAGCTGCTACAGCTGGAACAAAGAGAATACGGTGATATTCTTCCATATTCCCTCAGAGAGGCAAGAGAAACTCAATTCAGCCTAAATTTGCATCAAGATCTTGAACAGCCTTAAACTAAAAGTGCAAAACAGTAGGCAAAAATAATCGACTATACTGAAACCATTTGATAATTACATGAAGAGAATAATTCCAAAAAGTAAATTCAGGGAGAACGTGACACTATTTGTAGTGTGATCTATTATTCAGTACAGCAGTATATTTAATGCAGGGCTTGTATAGTTATTGCTGTAAGCAACCCTTAAGTAGGATAGGAACCTGAGAAACATAGAAGGAAATATTTTCCTTCCTTTATACAGTTGATTTTTTCTGTATAGGTCATTCTTTTTCTTCAGAAATCACTTTTGCACCAATGGAAGGAACAAAAATCACCAAGTTAGACAGACATATGTACACATAAAATCCCCACTGAGTATTGGTGGATTTACAGGCAGGTAAAGATTTTGAAATAAATGTAAATATTTAAATCCGTATCAGTATGTTTTAAAATTAAAGTTTGCTCCCTTGTTCACAGCCTTTCTTTCCAAGATGCACGTGTGGTACACAGCCAAGGCTCTGAAGATGCTTGGAGCTATTTCCATAGCAACCGACTGGGTGAGGTAATACACCTGAGATACTAATGACCTCAACATGGAGTCCGGATGCACACAGATAAATTAAATGAGATGGCTGAAGATTTTCATATTTCAGTGAGGTTTTTTGTTGTTGTTGTTTTTTTAATGAGCAAGAGAATGAACCCATAATAATGATTTCCAGATAAAATACTTCTTTTTACCACTCTAAGGGCACATATACTTGCTTAAATAAAAAACAAAACAAAACAAAACAAAAACAAAAAGAGTGACAGGTATCTTCAGTAACAGCAAAGCAGACACAGATTGCTCAACTTCTTTTGTGCTTCTGCATGTACACAAATGCTCTTATGTATCCTGACAGAATACAGTGAAGTCATTTGAGAGCTCACATTTACTTCACTGTGTTTCAAATTAGGACTAGCATGAAGATCTGTTTTCTCTTCTTATCCGCTTTCTTTGAATCCTTTCCCGTTAGAAATTCTCCAGTTAACTTTTGCGAATGTAGAAAAGATCTAAAAGAGTATATGTAAGTTTGTAACACTGATCTTTGAGGACAGGGAGGACAGCAGCTGATATTTAAATTTAATATATTAAAAATCTTGCTACTTGAAATTAGATAATTTTCTGCCAGACAGGGCTGTGGCTTTGGAAACAGTCTTCCTGACCTCACCATATGGTGCAGAAGGATCAAGAACAGCTAAGGGGAAGAAGGGGAGAAGTATGATCTCCTTTCCCATCAACCAGAGAATGCAGTGTTCCAGAAAACACCTTCCTAGTAAAGCAGAGATTGTCCTCGCTTACATCCCTAATTATGGATCCCTTTGCCTGTACCATGTAGGAGGCAGCCATGGCTCAACTCTGGCATGGGATGGCATTGGCTTGCATTGGGTGAGCTCAAGAGGTTAGCCCAAACCCCTCCTGGCCTTATTTGTCTGCACAAGCTAATAAACAGAGTAAACAACAACACTTGGACCTGCACTAGATAAATATAGTTGATACAAATAGTTTTAAGTTGAGGGAGGGAAGATTTAGGTTGGACGTCAGGGGGAAGTTCTTCACAGAGAGAGTGGTGAGGTGCTGGAACAGGCTGCCCAGAGAGGTTGTGGATGCCCCGTCCCTGGAGGTGCTCAAGGCCAGGTTGGATGGGGCCCTGGGCAGCCTGGTCTAGTATTTGATATGGAGGTTGATATGGAGGCCCTGTATGTGGTAGGGGTGTTGGATCTTGATGATCTTCGAGGTCCTTCCCAACCCAAGCCATTCTATGATTCTTTGGTTCTTTGAATCTATGACATGACTAGTCCCATAAAAAGGGAATGAAACCAAAAGACAATGTCAAAGCTGGACTATTTTCCAGAGCATCTAAGACTAGTTTTCTGTCAGTCCTTCTTTCTTTCAAGTCAAGCTACTTGCTAGTCTGCTGATTTCATCAGGGCGAACAAATGCCAATAAATGAAAACTGTTTCTCATGTGCAAATCATCATGTTATGATTCATAGTCAGCTATACCACCAGTTCCAAAAGCTGTCTTTACCTCCAGGGCTCCATACACGTCACTGCTTATAGCCAGGATTGAAGGAAGAACAAGTCATTTTAATGAACCACCCAACCTACACTGAATAAGTGAGTGGGGCTGAGAAGAGCAAAGCAATCAGCAGTCCTTCTTAGCAATTAGTTTTGAGTCTGTTCTCTTAGATTTTTTCACAGGCCAGGGTTGGCATATAGCTGCTAATTTCTAGGTAGCTGCTTTAAGTTCATTCAGAACTCTGCTGAGCTTTATTCTGGTATTGTGCATGAGAAGTCAGTCTGTGAAGAGGCACATTAGCACTGATGAGACTGAGAAATAAGCCTGTCTATGGACAAATAAACATAGCATAGAAGCAGAAAGGAAAATCACATCATAAGTGGCTTAAAAATGAAGGTATGCAAAAAAAAAATACTTCTTCATTCTAATCATGCAAGGAGCTGAGTATGGGCTTGCCCTGCCAGAGGCTCATCGCTCACTCTGCAGGGGAAGATTTCCTGATGGGAGAACTGGGTCACTAGAACAGGAGTCCAGGCTTGTCACTTCAGCAGATTAAACACAAGTCAAGTTAGTGTTTAAACCTCAGGCTCTGACCCAAGGAATATGAGCAGATGCTGTACTGCCTCTGAGACAAATCACCGATAAAAACAGTTTCGCAGTTTTGATCTTGTAGTCTTTACCTGAATTTCCCCTGAGTTTGGTGCAAAAAAAAAAAATTGAACAAAAAACCCCAGATTTTGTATGTGTCACAGAATCTAAACTCTTCTCCATGAATATGTATAAGCTGTAAATTATAGTCATTTGCATTGTTCGCTTCATGCCCAAAAAAGCAAATGTCACATTCCTTTCACTTACTTCACTTGATATTTCTATTGATGTTGATAGGACAACCTGGGTTTGAAAGCAAACAGGATTTGGCTTCAATTGTCATGCGATTTCAGATAAGATCCTATTGATAGTTTTACAGCAGAAAGACTCATGCTCAATATAGAGAAGAATGGCATTTTATAACATGGAATTGCACTTTACTGTAATTAAAGGTGCCCAGTAATATTTATGATCTCTTCCTCCTAGCTGTTGTTCCAAGACTTAATGCTAATAAAGCATATTTTAAAAATTGCTCTATTATTGCAACCCTCTTCTTATTCTTGACCTTCACAAGAAGCTGAAGGTCATTTAGTGGACTGAAATAGGAGAACTGGCTATAATGTCACAGAATACCCAATCACTCTGTGAAGACAGTGGGAGTACTCAGTCCCTGAAGAATGACAATGAAGGTCATAGAGTATTATGAGCTAATACACAGAAAAAAGGCAAGTCAAAGTTTGTTCCCGAATGTCAAATAAATTCTGATCTACATCATAGAACTATGGGTTGGAGAATCCTCACTCACCAGTTTTTGTATTACTTCACAAGTTCATCTGGAGCCATTTTACATCTATGATCTACCAGCTCTCAGGGAAATCAAAGCAGGGTCCCTGGGGACCAGTCTCATCTCCTTGAGAGTTACAATGCTCCGTAGTCACAGCAAAATCAGGAGTATGCTGAAAGTATTTTGTGTCCTAAGGCATTTAGTATTTTCAATTCTAGGATGTGAGATTTATGCTAATTTACATTTAGTAACAGAGAACTTTGATACTTGTAAGATCTCCTTTCACAGCCAAAAGGCTGATGGGAATTTTGCATTTTCATTCAGTGATTCTCCATTTCCTGTGTAAAACATTACTTTCTTTCACAGAAAATTTTGTTTTGTGGCAATTACTATTAAAATGATGGCTTTAAATAATAATACAGCCTGTTGTCATGTCCCTGTTGATACTGTCAGTTTAAGCCACAATTGCTCTTTGGATGAACTTCTGAGCACAGGGCACATCAAGCAGTTCTGTTACCTGAGGGATGATGCATTTGGCCCTTTACAGCAGCATGTTGCACATAAAAGGAGATTTTCAAAAGAGAGGAAATTAGACAGCCAGTTCCAGTTGAATTGCAAGGAGATCTGAGGACCTATTCCCATGAACCTTAAAAGCCATAGTCAGGATCATGCTCTGGCATGCAGATTAATGAGGAATGCTATTCTGGCTTCTTCCTACTATACTACTGTATATGTGGGCTGGTTTGCCGCAGTCTCACAGCTCTTTTTTCACCCTAAGGATAAATTGTTTTAGGCTACTAAAAACAAACAAATAAATAAAATTGTTCTGGGCTGAAATGACAAACCTCTTCACAGTTAAAATTGGTTTGAGGCAATTAGTCACTGAGTTAAGCTACTTTTATTTAGCCTATTTCTATTCTGAAAAGCATTTTTTCTACTTCATCTACCTCTTCCTTTTCAAGCAACATTCAGTTTTGTTTCTTTTTTATTCTTTAAATGTGAAATATTTACAGTAAGAAGGAGATGGAAAATTGGGAAAGATAGAGTGCAGAAGGTGACTTTGCCATACTGTTTGGTCATAAAAGAGCCTTCTCTGAAGAGCCCTACCTGTGCAGTGGAAGATGGATGATCAGGCAGAAAGAGGAAGAAACTACATTGAGGGATCACAATGTCCATCTTTCTTTTGGAGACCATTTCCAAAATTGTGGGTTTAATCCTCCACAGTACAGCTGAAATATCAGGAAAATATTCCATCCAAGCCACCAGGGAAAATGAGAAAGCCGTTACCGAAAACAATATGCAGCAGGCAGTCCCTATTTTGATAGCTTTAGCCTATATATATTATCATTCAAAAATACAGATCAAACTTCTCTCTTCTCCACTCTTCTGCTCTGTGCTACTTTCCAGTCTCTAGTATAGTCATCCTAAGGATTTTTGGCTCCAAATCATTCTTACATTAAATTCAGTAGAGCCCCATTGTCTGATAAGAAGCCACCAGACTGTGCTAAGCTGAACACCAGACCAGAGCTGACTAGCTTCCCTGCAACAGGTTAGTGACCTCCAGAAGTCAACTGGAAGGAAAGAGGAAGGCAAATCCTGTTAAACTGAACTATTCAGATGGATTAAATGCAGAATTTGTACATCCTCTGTAGTGAGGTCATAAGGTGTTGCAAAGCATGAGAAGATGAGAAAAACTAATTCCTTCCTCTGTCCAAAATCTAAAGATAGTTGTTTGGATGGTGAGAAAGTTACATTTGAAATCAGTGGGGTGATTAGTGTGTCTCTTTGTTTAACAAAAGAAAATCAAAATGAGAATTGCAATTAAGAATCAGTCTTACTCCTTACAAGATTCTTTTAGATGAATTCCAACTGTTTGAAGTGGAGGCTGTTTAGATTTAGCTGTGATGTCCACTTCCAAAAAAGAGTACTTTCAGATTACACTCTCCTATTAACATGTTTAGTGTCCTTCTATAGCCTATTAAGAAAAGCCCAAAATCTCCCAGTGTTTATTGGAAGTGTGATCTTGTTTCCAGCACCTGGAGTAATAGTAGGTAATCACAAAACAGAAGAATAGCTGGAGTAAGATAAGAAAAATCATTATGTCACACAAACTTGAATTAGGCTGACTGCATATTAAAAAGCTACAGTGTAAAATCTTACCTCTTGTTAAATCAGTGGTAAAGCTCTCGCCAACTTCACTTGGGAAAAGCTTTATATAAAGTTTTACTTAGCGAACAGTTGGGTCATTCTACAGCATTTATAAAGGTTATAGCAGTTCTTCATGAGAAGTATAATTAAAGTTTCTATGCAATCACATCTAATTTCCTGTGCTACAAGAGAAATGAAGTCAAAGTCCTGATTTCTTTTTTTCAAACAATAGTGCCACTGCAGGAGATGGGGGGTGGGGAGATATTTTTGCATCTACTCATGCTTTGGAAATTTATTTTGATATTTGGAGTATGCATGAAATTTCAAAGCAAAACCGTGAAAAGGACTGATCAAAAGGTTAATTAGTTTCTCCCCTCTTCTTTAGTAAATGTTTTAGTGTATCTCTCACTTTTTGGAAGAAATTTATCATTAGTTACAATTTTGTTACAAATGTTATGTTTGCATTTTATTTATTTATTTATTGGAGTGGGGATTACTTCAGAAAGCAGTGAGGGGCCAAAATCTGAGCACTTATTTCCCAATGAAACAGTGAGAGTAAGCCGAGGATCTTGCCATGGACACAGATTACTTGATTACCCCAAGAAAATGCCCTCCAAGGCAGACTTCCAGAGTTTGGCATTACTTTTAGCAGCATCTTCTGTGTGCACAAGCACAAGGATTTTGTTCCCAGAAGTACGAATTTGACAGCTTTTTTACACAGAAAATTTAGCTAGGAATAAAGTATTTGCCATATGTTGATTTTTCCAGGCAAGGGAAAATGAGCCAGCTATAATTATAAGAGTTGATGTCTCCTAATTCTTCCTTCTTTGCATGAACTCTTTAGCAGAATGTAGTTATTAGGTATGAAATGATGTACAAATTAGTGAATGTAAAACCCATGTTTATTTTCCAGGCATTCTCCAGATAACCCTGGAGTAATTTCCCCAAGCAATCAGGTAAATAACAGATTCTCTGGGGGATGGAACTTATATGCAACTTGTCGTGTAAGTAGAGAACAATTAATTACACTCTTATTTACAGTTTGTCTGATAAGACCATTAAATAGCAAGTAACAAGAATTCCAAGCTGCTGAAATGATTACTCTCACCCCCTCAGTATGTAAACATAAGGGAGATAAAAAGGATTTGGTACTGACTTACAGTGTGGCTCCTCACAGTGATGGGGCTTGGTTTTGGTAAAACCAGAATCACAGATCCTCTGCTCTAAAGCTGAAATCAAATTTTGTTGGTGCACTACTAAGTCACAAAGTGTTCTAAAGTGTCTTAAAAGTCATTAACTGTGATTATTTGCTCTCAAGCCCTATAAGATTGCATACATTACTGAGTTTTTGATCTGAGATACATTCTTCATTCTTGTGAATTTCCTTAAGTCAGCTACTTTGAATGGTCTCTGCCTCTGTTTGTATTTACAAACCTCAGCTTCTTTATTAAATCATGGGAATCAAACACTAACTTGACTCATGAATTACAAACCACTGATTTCTGCAAAGAAAGAAAGGAACTTTATGGGGACCAAAACCAACCAACCACCCAAGGAAAGAAGGAGAAAAAAAAAGAAGACGTTGGAAACAGTTCTAGTATTCATGTCACATTCATCTGTACCCTGATTAAAATTTCATTCTGGTGGAACCAGGGCATTTATCACAGGTCTCTCAATTCTTCTCTGACAAAACATTGATACGGTCACATAAAGGCACTGCACTTGCCAGTGAAATGTGTAAGATGTTCTTACTCTACGTAAAAATGAGGGCCTAAAACTTGAAATTGCAGTTATAAAAATAAAACAAAGGGTAGAAGGGCAGGAAAAAGGAGGAGGAGGCCCCTTTCATTTGAATCACGAATAAGTAATTCCCTGGGATTAGCATACATTATTGTCTTTGCATATTCTTTTCTGAATTAATTTCACTGCATCTGGATAGTGATCTTAGCTTACCAAGAGAAAATTGATGCAAAATATATATATATATATATATATATATATATATATATATATATATATATGCTAATAGAAATAAATGGCTTTAAGAGATGGGAAAGTGGATGTACAGCCTCTTTTGTAGGTCACTACATAATTCAGCTCCAAGGCCACCAGAGAGCAAATGTCTCTGCCTTCAGGTGGCAGCAGATTAGCCTGCCTGGGACCTGCAATTATGAGGTTCATCCCCAAAAAGAGAGGACTGCACTGTGAGTAGCAACTCCTGAGATAGAGATCAGCTTGGCAGAGGACATACTTCACCTGGCCATTCCAGGGATAATGATCGCGGAAGGCAGAAGCTTAAAGGAAACTCAGCCTTCTTCATATAAATGATGCTCTGGCATCAATCACACTGTTCTTAATTTCTGCTGCTAGCAAAGGGAAGAGCAACATAAGTGAGAGCTATTCCCACATGCTAACTTACTATCAAGTTAAATTGAGTGACGGCCCTAGAAATTATAACCATCTGCAAGGTATGTATGCAGTACAGCAAACTCCCTCCTATAAACTCAGTGATAAGTGCTACTTATTCCTTTCTGTAAAGGAGACCAAGATTGGCAGCTAAAATGGGAATATTCACATGGGTATTAACTATTAATCATTTACTACTGCTATTATTCAGTTCTAGAGAGAGAAAAACCTCTCCAAGCTACAGTTTATTCAAAAAATATTTGTTTAAAATCATATTACCATAGAATTCAGGCACTACTTTACACAGTTTCACAGCTAATAGGTCTTGACATATGTTTAAATATCAGGCACTGCCTGAGATATTTTTTCCCCACCCATACTATTTTGTGTATATTTCTTACTGCATGTTATGAATGCTATCACTAAATACAGTAAGTATAGCTTGTAATGAAAGCAATGTGATACTTTGATTTGAAAAAGATTAAGTAACCCAAATCAGTAATCTAGAAAATAAAATTGCCTGTGACGAAGGAAGAAAAACAAATCTGCCCCATCCCCCAAAACAAAGCAGCCAAAGAACATTACCCATATCTTATCCACTGGCACAGTCTGCTGACCCACTTCCTTGCAGCCAAGGCACAAGAAGCAGATTGCAGCAGATTTTTGAAAGCTATATCTCCAGCCTAGTTTCTTTCAAAGAGCTGTCAATTCTGTGGCACGTGGCACGTCACAGACTGATTTCAGCCTTTCAAATGGCTTGTGTCAATTCTTCTGAGTCTCAAAACTGTGCTTTATAAAACAGTATCAACAGTAGCAAAGTGAAAGGAATAGAAAAAAATGTTATGCAGGATGATGTGAACACAGATATTTTAGGAATGTTTATTACATTTAAAAAACATACCAAAAACTAATTAGCCTGTTACCAAAATAATTGTATTTTACTTAACTAATTCTTTGGGGTTAAATACAAGAAGTAGGACAGACAACAACCAATACAAATAATTTGAGAAACCTTTCTGTTCTGTGGAGATCTAAACACTGGAGTTCTATGTATTGAATTACCTCATAATTGCACTACAGGCTTCATGCTTTTATCTTCCAGTCCTGAGAATTCAGTGCAGGCTACGCTTTACATAGGCAAAGCTGAGGAATCACTTGGTTTTTTTCATGTCCTCTAAAAATCAATTTAAAAAAAATCACAACCATCTAATTAAGGATTTAAATGTTTGCAGAGAGAATAAGGACATCATGTGTAGGTAGAAGTGTCTTCTATATGAGTATTGTAAACAGAGTTTAAATAGGTGCATTGTAACATATCCCAGAACAAGCCGTCAGACTTTCTTCACTATAAAGCCATGCTTTTGGGTGCAAGAGATTAAAGGCTAATGATCTAACAAGGACAATCCTTTTAATTGGTTAGATAAGCAACTCAGATCTTGTATGCCTCCTCAGACTCACTGGGCTAACAGCTTGGGTGTGCAACTTCATATGATTCCAGGCAGTTTCTACTGGCAGGGAATCTGCTTCCTTCATGCTTTTTCACAGTTTCTACCTCTAATTAGAGAATAAGTGTTGATTGAAATGGAAACTACCAAACAGCATCGACCACACTCTCTTTTGCATCCAAAAAGTGAAGTAGGAGGTCACTAGTACGTATCTTAATTTCATCCAGGATCTCCCATCTTAACACATAATACATAGAATGGAAAGAGGACTGACTAGGTTTCAGACATAACCACTAAGTCTTCAGGGTGAAATCTTGACTCTACAAAAGGCAGTAGAAATCAGTTCTGGATTTAAAATATTTGGCTGATTCTTTAATACTCACCTCCCATTAATGTTCTTTTAAACATCTTCCAGAGCTTTGAAAACCTTAGTCCAAATGATTTCATTCAAAACTGCTTCATGAACAAGAGATACTGAATTTCATCTGCTCTCCGCAATATAAATTCATGCACAGTCTGAAAGGTGCATTTAAGAGATATGAACTTCAGTTACAACACCCAGCAAGTCTAAGGGGAGTTTCAAAATTACAGAGGAAGCAGAGGCCACGCAAGTTTCACTGTGATGTTTAAATATTAAAGAGAAAGCTTCTAACATCAGCTCTGAACTTTGTGGAAATCCAATGTCAGGTTTTGGTGAAGCAGCAGACTGACGCAGAATGCAATCCTGAATTTCCCCTTGCATTAGAGGGGGCAGAAACAAAAATTACAGGAGAAGAAAAGTGGCATTCAGAAAATACTAATCTTCCTTTTATCCTTTTCTGGAATCTTTGTCTGGAATTACGGGGAAAAAACAAAAGTACAATGTTTCAAGATATCCAACCTTTTCAGCACCACACACCAAACCCCAAAAAGCAGTTTAGCTATTAATGAAGTTTAAGGTTATTAATTCTCAAAATGTTGTGATTTTATGAAGCAAAAAAAAAAAAAAAAAAAAAAAAAGCCCCCAAGCGTATTGGCATGAACTGCTAGAAACACTACACTCCTTACTTTTTGTGTAATTAACAGAAAGCTTTTAAATTTCATTTGAAATTCAGTATTCAACGTGCACAGAATAGCTAAGGTTGAAAAGGACCACTAAGATCATCCAGTCTAGCCATCAGTCCACCCCCACCATGCCCAATGACCACATCCCTCAGTGCTACTTCCAAATGGCCCTTGAACACCTCCAGGGACAGTGACTTCACCACATCCCTGGGCAGCCTGTTACAATGCATCACCACTCTTTCTGAGAATTTTTCTAATATCCAATCTGAACTTCCCCTCGTGCAACTTGAGGCCATTGCTTCTCATCCTATTGTTACCTGAGAGAAGGGGTTGACCCCCACCTCACCACAACCTCCTTTCAAGTTGTAGAGAGGCAGTAAGGTCCCTACTGAGCCTCCTCCAGACTGAACAACCCCAGTTCCCTTAGCCACTCTACATAAGGTTTGTGCTCCAGATCCTTCAGTTTTGTTTCCCTCCTTTGAACATGCTCTGGGGATATCACGAAACTTCCAACACTGTGTTTTAATCAGGTCTCTGTGGCCTCAAATATCATCTTCCTACACTGTTGTGGGCCAGCACAACATGGTCACCCAGGAAACAACCCTGGATACTAGAACAAGAAAGCAAGTCTCTAGCTTCATTGCTGAATTCATCCCATCGCCATCCATATTGATGCAAAATTTGAGCATCTGGTCTAAACAAGCAGGACTCATTCTCTCTGGGCAGGGCTGACTAGGTTTGGAAGGTAAGGTATTACACCTTAGGACCTATATTCAGAACTTGGGATGAGCAATACTCTCTCCTCCACTGGGTATACAGCAAAGTAAACTTATTTTAAGTGGCTGATAAGAGGCAAACCAAATTTCACCCTGAACACAAGCCTCAGCTGCCATGGGGAGGCACCAGAAAGGAGTTTCTCCATCTACAAGTGGAGGTCTAGGAACCAACGTAGGCTCATTAAGCACTACTCCCAGGCTTCCCCGTCACAAATGCAGCTGGACTCCATTGGCAAACAACTTTACTATGGTTTTATACTGAACAGACCAATTCTGCTCTTTCTGCTTGTGAAAGTGTTCCAGCTGACTTTAACAGAATTACACACGTGAGAGGCAGCCTGGCCCTGTGCCTGCCATCTCCTGAGCCACGGAAACCCAGTTTTTCTGTGCAGGCTGGGATGTGGCTGCACACCCAGCAGGTGAAGCCCACCTCACTGTGTCTCTGCTGCTAACAGCGGGTGGTCTGGTTAGTCAAAAACAGTTGTAGGAAGAAGTCCCTGAGACACAGTCACATCTCAGGATGCTCTTTTTACACAGCAGAAACCTCCAAAAAACACAGTGCAGAAGCTGCTCTGGTTACAACAATCTGAGAGTATGGCCGGGCCATGACTCAGACGGTGGAAGCCTCATCCAAGTCACTGAAGCTTCATGTGAGAAACTGGAAATGAATGCAGACAGAGGAATTAAAATCTGAACGTATGCCTCTCATGCTGTGTATGCAAAATAATAGTTTCTTCTCTGTTTCTCTTGGTTTTTACAATCAGCAGGGGAAAAACAATGCAGCAACATTATCCTGTTGTTGTTGGGCCAGTCACTAATTTACCAAGCTACCCAGGCAAGGAAGGATTATTTTAACTAATCAAGACAAAGCACAGCATTTAAGATGGAATATTTGCATTAAAGCTGACAATTCAGAATTATAAATACTGTTGAGTCTGAAATTATGATTGTTAATCTTTCCTCATATAACAATGTCCTACTGACACAAACTGTAAATCATTCCCTTTTTCTTGCAGTAGATGAAGCCATCACACAGAATGATCAATTATAAACCTGAATACACTTAACAAGATGAACTTCCTTTACTTTTACTGCAGAATGGTAATACTGATGGCATAATACTGATGTTAATGCATTTCTTGTGACTGAAATTCAGTCTGTACTCAGTAATTCACTCATTCCTGTGGTCAGCACAGGCAGCAGCTCTCTCTTGGATTCTATTTCCCTCTCTACAAGTGCATTGTACATGACAGCAGCAGGTTACACAGCTTGCCTAGTGCGTATTTCTGAAAACACAGATTGCAGGTAGGTCCAAAACTCTCCATGAACATATTTTTGGATCCTCTCTTACATGTCTATAAATTAAGCACATTAGTCTGAGAATTTTATATATATATATATATAAAATACAATATATAATATATTATATATATATATATATATATATATTTAGGAATTACCAATAATTGAAATCCTGTCAATCTACTATAAAAAATAACCAGAAAATATAATTCAGTTTCTTCATTTCTTTATCGATTGCAGGAAGGTAAGATCTGTGCTTTACAATCTGAAATTTGAATACAGGTGAAAAAAAATAAAATTCTGTATCATTAATTTTCATTCTCCTATAGAGATGAGATAGACATTAGCAAGTACTTGAACACTTCTACTAACTCTCTCCACTCCTCTCAGCATCTTTAGGTATCAGGATTTAATTATTGTTTGTCCCATAGTAATCTGCAGATACGTTCCCAGTTCAACAGAATCTCCTATCTGTCTCTGTTGGAGTACAAACCTAATAATAACCACTTCCAGTGCAAAACTGTATTTCTCCAAAGTGAAGCTAAGCAAAGTTTTGTTGAAGTTTTTACACTAGTGCTGCTATTAACCTCTTTAAGAGTCCTACACATCTACAACAGAGATGTTCCGGATGCTCAGGATGCTCAGGCTGTTTCCTTGCCGAAATATAACAGGAATCAGTTTGCTGATCAAGTTAATGCCTTCAAGGAAATCTGTTATAGGATGTGAAAAGCAGTAATCCCAGTACACAGTCCCTTTACAAACTATAGGACATGACTATAAAACCTTTCATTGACACTGATCTCACTTTTCTCAGTAGTTTTCCCAAGACTTCCCAAAAACCATCTATGTAAGACACAATTAAAAATACTTGCAAGACAAAACACATCTGAAACTTCAATTTAAATTAAAACAAGCAAACAAACAAGCTATCATCGTCTGTCTACTTGGGGGAACAAAATTTTCTCTTTTCCCCTTTAAATAAACAAACAACAACAACAAAACCTGGCAATGATGTACACTGGACTCACAACTCCCCTTGGGACAGAACAACTCAGTTTTGCATTCAGAAGTATAAAGGCAATTTTTCCTCTTAAGCCTGTAAGCCAGCTGAGATTTGCATATTTGTCCCTACCATTGTGTCACCACTGCAGCTTAGAACCTCTACATTACTCCATGACCAACACCCAATATGCTACCAAAGCCCACAGTCAGTCTGCCTCGCTTTCTCAGGGGGCTTGTACACCAGTGACAGCACAGACACGTTATGCCATACACGGGATATCTTTCTTGAGGAGGCCCTCCAGTGCTCCCAGCTGCACCTTACAGCTGCCATTCAATTCCTTTTAGATGAGAACCTGTCTCAAACCACCAGCTCTCCATCTGTGGACTCTGATTCCAATGATACCTTCTGAAAATATGCTGCAAAAAACACACTTTTGGAGTTCTTGTTCTTTTTTGTTTTGTTTTATTTTGCTTTTGCAACCATGTGGTGTGACTTGTTTTCTAGCAAAATTACAAGAGCTAATAACAGTGATATTCAGTGATATTCAAAAACAAGGTCATATACCTTCCAGAGAAAGCAAGTATTGCTGTTTACTAGTAAAGATTAAGTCCCAATATGTTGTGTGGAAGCACTACTATTAGTAAGTATGGGCACAGAATTTAGTTCGGGCTCTGATGGAAATCACATAGCCACAGCAATAGTCCTGGAAAATCTATTTTATGGGCCATCAAGCTGTCCTGGGGTAGAAGAGAACCAATTTATCTACCAGAAAGCTTGGAGTATGATTAATAGAGGGAATGTACATAATTAAGATAGACACAGAAGACCCAAACAAACTTGCATTAAATGTTTCCCAATAAAAGATAAAGGAAATTAAAAACAATTTTAAAAGAATTTGGAATTCCATCTTTTTAATATTATCATTATATTATAATTTATAATAAATATTATATATATATAATTTATAATAAATAATATTATTATTTTTAGAGAAATAATCTTGACACAGCTATAGCCAACTGAGCTGAAAGTCACAAGGTCTGATGTTGACTTTAGTTATCCTTGTAAAAATCAGTGTAAGACCATAACTATAGATGAAGTTCATTTGAATCCACAGTGTAGGTGACTAAGCAGAGTAATTGGCCTACTTTTTTTCCCTGTGAAATATAATATCTATTTGAATAGCAGCTATTTTCTCTAAAATAGTCTTTTTGTGTAATCACAGTCTTTTTTTTCCCACTATTTAGCATTCAACTGGAAGTTAACTACTGAGCTCTGCTAAATGACTGCAAATGGTATGCAGAAAAATCTTTTCTACCAAGGTCACAAAAACACAATCCAAAACCTTCATTGGAGAAATACAACTTCACATGCTTGAAGCAAAAAGCAAAGTACGTCAGAAAGGAGATGATGCCACTGGGGCTGCTGAAGCCCAGCAGGGTGAGGTGATGCTGGAAGGGAGCAGGCACTGAGCAGTGCAGGAGGAGGCATGGGTGAAGCAGAGAGTAAAAAGCAAGTAGGGGAGGAAAGAGGCCAAGGGAGTAATGGACAAGGGACAGATGGGTAGGTGTGAGAAATGGGCTGGTATTTTACTTGAAAAACTACAGATCTGACCAGTCCTGCATTTGTCTTCTTTTTAGAGATGAAAGCTTAGGATTGAAATGTTCTTTCTGGAGAAACAAAGTATTTTCTATGAAGTTGCCTAGGCTTTTTATATCTTTTCAAGAGCTACAAAATACTTTTGTCAATCCAAGTGATTATTTTGCCTTTCAAGCATTCAGAAGACCCATCCTCCACAATATATATATTTTTTTGCACAGCATTAATAAATAAAACATCCACACACTCTGCCCATTACTGCAGAGAAAATCTTGCATGTAATTCATGAGAGAAGAAAGAAAGAAAAGAATCATTGATCGTGCATTTCCCTAGGAGTTTTTTATTATTGTTATTTTTGGCTTTCCAAGAAGATGCTGCTCTTCCTCTGCCCCTTCAGCACGGAATCCTAGTTCCACTAGATTAGCCCATAGCTTATCTTGGGATAAGCTCCCCACCAGCATTTTAGTCTGGCACTCCAGTGCCAGACCAGTCAGCACTCCAATACAATGATGTGATGATGTGAATGGTAACAGAAGCCCTCAGAAAACATCACAACTGAAGTACAACAGCAGTCCCTCTGTGTCTGGAGTCAGATGTGCATCCGAAATGCACCAGCACAGGCAAGGTGCACTGCAAAGCAGGACACAGCATCTGCTTCCTCATAAAGACCTATAAGAGAAAAGACCAGCTGAGGGCATGGTATTGGCACCTTCTCCCCAGCCAGCAAAGTTGCCTTTATCTGAAAATAGGAAAATACACTACAATTTCTCCTCCTTCCCAAAAGTGGCTGTTGTAACAGGGACAGCTCAGGACAGGGACACAGAATCACAGAACTGTAGGACCACTGGAGATCAGCTAATACAATCCTCAGCTAAAGCAGGTTCCCTACAGTAGGGCTGAGTCCTGCAGAACTACTCCTGCTCTACCAGGGAACCCTGAAGGGGTAAGGAGCAACCCATGCCCACCAAACCCCTGCTGCCCTCTGTTTCCATGATTCTCATGCTACAAGCTCCCAAGATCTGGCCCCTGCTAACCTCTTTAAATGTTGGAAAATAGCATTCACAAGAACTCCTCCATCACTATCAAAAAAATAATATTTTTTTAAAGCAAGTAAAACCATTTTTGTTTACTCCCTCACAGTCAAAATAGCAATATTTAAATGTATGAGTTGACAGCTGGTCAGGGGATCCAGGGGAGTATCTTCATCGTGCCTCTCACCAGGAACAATTTATAGTTTGATCTGACTGGTTACTTTGACGTAGTTCCTTTAGCCATCATGTCTTTCTATTCCTCTAGTAGCACAGATTTAGCATTTCAGGCTAAGTACATATGTTGGATAAGAACATAATCCTCAGATCTGGGTATAGGAGCTCGTGGTAAGAGGATGGCTCTGCATACAAATTGAATACACTGAGATAAAGGGGAAAAAAAATGCTAAAACACAAAACCCTTATATGCATATTGTGAAGGCCTTCTGACATCAGAAGAAACCATCAGTTACCTAGTTTGACATCTTTAGAAACAGAGGGACTAGAGGGGGAAAAGAAGGAGAGAGAAAAAAAATTGATATGGCCTTTAGTTCGATACACCAAGTAAAGACTTTGGATAAATACTCGCAGAGAAGGAATATGCCAATATGCAAAGAGGAAAAGAGATAAGTGAGACTAGACCATTTCAGTAGAGAAAAATCTCAGAGCTCCCATTTATTAGCCATTTCTGACAGCTCGGAGATGGATTTATCATGGGGCAGAAGGGGACACACTCTATTAGCCTTCTTAACATAGCACATGCATTCCTGGGTACAGGATGCAGACATCTCTCTGCAGTCCATCTGCTTCCCCTCCTCCTGACTGAGGCTCAGCTCCTAATGCAAAAGACTTCTCAGTATCACTGCAAAAATTCACACTGGGCATCCAGCAATCACCAGTCATCTGTTGTATAGAACTGTAGGAATATGGGGTAGTGTTTCCAGACAAAACTACAAAGGATCAACTCTAGGCATGGTCTGACACCATTAGATTTTGTCTTCGCAAGCTGCAGAAGACACAGAGAAACAACCCACAGTGGAAATACAGAGTACGTGTGAAAGCCCTGCATCCACCTGACATGCAATTGCATAGCCATTCCTGTTTTTAATTCTTTATTCATTTTCCAAAGCATTAGTAATCAGCTGAAGTTGTGCATTTAAATTGCACTACAGGTGGGGAGCTCTGAATCCCATCAATCTACAGCCCCTTTCCCACACGCCCATAGATCTGCTGGGTATGTGTCATGCAGCCTCAGGCTCTTTTTCCTCCTCACCATGCTCCCTGTGCAGAGGGTTCAGAGACTGGTGCAGCTAAATCGAGCTTTGAAGAGAGCTGGGATTAGAGAACCAAACTTTCTGAACTCTCAGCCTGAGCACAGCTGATCCGCTCTGGGCCACGCGTGACATCTTGAAATCCCTTCTATCCATTTCTCTTATGCTAAATATAAAAGAGGTGCAGAGGTTTTTCCTCTTTCTATAAACTCATCTCATTCCATGTAAGCTCTGTTCTGCATGATATCTTCACACTTTCCGCTGACACTTTCATTTCACAAGTGGCAAGCACATTCCACTGAATTCTCTCATTCTTCCCAAAATAAATTAAATCTGGCATTGTAGGGTCTTCAGGGAAAAAGCATCATTTTGCCTATCTAACAGATGACATAAGTTGGGTCGTGGGTTGTTTTTTTTTTTGAGGGGGGGGAACTGTAAGATATGACATCATGTTATTTGCTTGAAGATCTGCCTTTTTTAAAGTTAAAAGTAGAAAGCCTTTTTTTTGTGTTGAACCTGTTTAGAAATTGGGAGTCACAGAACTGACCTGAAGAAAATAAGGACCACAGAACAGGAGAAGAAGGTATTATTAGAGACTATTTAGTTTTTGTGGGAGTTTGATTTAGAGTTTAGGTTATTTTTTATCTACATTGTACAGAATAAAGGAATCTTCATACTAGCACGGACACGCAAACATATGAAATCATGACCTAATATAATTTAAGGCAGAATCTGAGAAAACACTAATGAATCACCAAACACATCCGCCCCTCTGACATTACAAATCATCAGTAATAAAATGTCAGTGTGACACAGAGTCAGGCAGCAAAAGCTGTAATTACAGTCCAGAGTAACAGTTCCTTTGGAGCTCATTAACTGTATTGAGTACCTTAAATCTTGTATTGAATTTAGGAGCAGTAGTTCAGTTATCAATACAAAAAGTGTTAAGAGGATTTCCAGACCATATTCCACATGTTCCCTCTAGATATATATTATTCCACCTTGATTTTTAAAAATTTCTTTAACTGCATGTTGTGGTGGCTGATTTCTTTGTTTCAATGCTAAGCTAGTTGGGATGGAGAGGCCAGCCCTGCCCCAAAGCCTTTAATTCACATCACTGAAAAGTACCTCTGGAGTGAAGGCTTTAATGGTTTTCTGTGTACCAAAGACCTGAATTTGTAAAACATTAGAAATGATGGTTCTCCTGCCAGAAATGTAAGTCATAGGAAGGAAAGAAGAAAAGAAATAAAACTCTCAGCAAAAAATCCTTCTTGAGAAACGTGAACCTGTGAAACGAATTGATGGCAGATACCTGCCTGACTCTGCAGAAAGTGTAAGTGATAATTAAGGCACATTCTAACAATGGCAGCACTAAGAATTTTATCCTTGATGTTATATTTAAAACTCAAGCTCCAAGGAGTGAGACAATGCAAGAAACCAGCAGACTTCAGCAAAAAGGCATGTGACTGTAACCCAGAGCTTCACATTCTACAAAGAAAGATAGCCTAAGATGAATTTTTTAAATGACTTAAAAAAATATATTAGAAGACAATTTAATAGAAAAGTTTCACGTTCTTTCAAACCCCAATTCATTATTTTTAGAAAGGTTTAATTGACTGCCATTCATTTCATTTGGAGCCCTTGGAAGTTATCCAGAGGTGGTGTGATCTCTGTCCATGGGTGATATTCAAAACGCATCTGACACAACTCTGAGCCCCCAACATCCTGTCCCTGTCTTGAGCTGGGCCTTGGTCTCCAGCCATCTCTTTCAGCCTGAATTACTCCTAGGTTCCAAGCAAATTCACTTCTTCCTGCATCCTCAAACACCACAGCATCACTGTTCTATACTGTGGCGTCTAACATTTTGTTTCCAACCAGGAAACGATTCTGAATCATCCATTTTTTCTCAGCTGGCCCATTGCAGACCCTCCCACCTACAAGGCAGGGGTAGGAACATCATTGTTGCCATCAACTTAAAGCCAACTAGAAGACTTCCATGAGACAACCCAAAAAGTAGCCAGGAAAACAAAGCTGTCCAGTGATATCCAACCAGACCACTACCAACTTATACAACATAGTTATGACTACTGTCTCATCATTTTTTATAAATACATATATTTAAAGAATCATTCCCTACCTCTGACTTGTAGCCTTATCCCTACATATTCAGGCAAATCTACGTGGCAGATCCTGGTTTTCCTTGCCCTAGACATGACTGCTAGTTGTTGTCTTGGCTGTGCTATGTTATTGATTTTAGACAAAGAAGGTTGTTGAATGGGGAAAGTGCATGAGAAAATTAGGTCTTTTCCTGCTAAGCACCAAATGAAACCTATGTACTTTGAAGGACAGCAGGCACAAATGCATAGACGATGGATCTCCAGCTTAGGAAACCAAATTACATTATTCTAGACATTCCAATGGCAAGATTGATACCAATAGTTACTGCTAATGCTTATCCAGGAATCCTTTAGCTCTCATTTCACAGTCATATAACTAGTACTCAGGGAAAATTCTCTACCTTGAAAAAAGAAGTATCAAAGAAAGCCAATAATTTAATTAAAATTGTAAACATCTTGATCAAAAAGTCAGTTTGACTCCCAGTACATCAGTGACAAACAGCTGATCCTATAAAACCATGACAAAACACCATTACAAAAGCCAAACCCTAAACGGGTCATGTCTTTATTGGGGTTATCTACAGAAAGAAAAGGGATGTGGCATTAACTGTGTGCAACTGGGACAGACAAAGCCTCGAAGATATGCTCTGGCATTTTCCAGAACATTTTATTTCTTTTCCATTTTATCTCCTAACCTCATACTGTTCACAAACATACTTAAATTGAGAATGAAATAATAACACCTGCAACTATTCTAGCCATGCCAGTTATTTTGGTGAGGCCATAAGGACAAGCAATCTGGCTCTGCTCCAGTCTGAATGCTCAGGCACCATGTAATGGACATTTCAAAGTTTGTTTCCTCAACCTGGACACACTGCTTTCCTGCCTGGCTGATGTCCAACACCTGCTGTAGTAACACCTACCAAGAAGAACCGGTATTCAACAGCCAGTCTGTTTTGCCACCACATGAAAATCCCTTTGTCTCAGAATCAAGCACAACATCTGCCACAGCCAACTGGTCTTCAGTATGCTGCTTTGCAAGAGGCCTCCTGCAATGTCCAGGTCATTACAGACTACAGAGAAGGGCAGAAAACTAAGTATGTGAAAGAGTCTAGGAAATAAAGGATGGCTTCAGATTGAACCTGAGCACACTCAAAATTGTCACTGGTTTTTGGGATCACTTTTAACTCCAATAGCCTACTAAAAAGACAGGAATCAGCTGTTCTGTTCAGATCCATATTTGAGCATGTAGTTCGTATCTGATGCAGAATTTGTTTTCTATTCATCACATACCTGTGTTATTGTTGCATTGTCAACAAAAGTGGCTATGTGCTAAATTTAAATCAAAACTCTTACTTGAATAGTCCCTGAAAAGAAGAGAAAGAGGAGAATTATGGCTCTGCAGAAAGAAGAAAACACCCTTTTTTTTGTCTAGTGTTAGTTACATGACTGAAGTCTCCCACAAAGAGAACTCGCTTTCAAGAACAGAAGCACTAAGGTATGCTCCTCTTACAATGGCTCCAGCAGCTGTATTACAACACACCCTACAGTAACCCCCTAAGAGAGAGAATCCTATTCAAGATTTATCCAAACTGGAGTTTCAGCTATCAGACTTACTGATTCCAAAACTCAAAATCATCCTATGGCCTGCAGTTTGTGCTACTGACACTGCAGTAAGCCCAAGGTCACCAGCACATCACAATTAGCTCTATGCTGCATGTCAAGCTTCATGGTACCACCTGGCAGAGATCACAGATCTTCCTGCTACAGCTTGATCCAAAGCCCATTTTAAGCGACATAAAGACTTTTATTGATTTTGCTTAGATTTTGGATCTGTTCCCAGAAGCACAGTAGACTCTCTGATAGCTCCCAGCATCCTAAGAATTAGAGGCAAACCGGCAATTCTGGTTCCAGCTAACAGAGGTCAGTGTTTCACATGAACACTAGGTGAGATCACAACATTGCCATCCATATTCATAACCTGCCTCCATTTCTCTCAAATGGTAGTGACACTGTTTGATGCTGCCAAAAAAAAAAAAAAAAAAAAACTGGCAGGGCTTCGGAGGGCTTCAAATCTACGGAGTCCTGAGTTGATTTTCAAAGATAAGATTTAATTTTTTTTATTTAACGCATTGCTTTGTAATCCCACCAGAAAGGAAATTTAGACCAGTGAGCATTTTTAAATACACTTAAGTACTCACTGTTGTAGCCATTTATTCTTCAGCAAATGTCATAATTTTTCATGCTGTATGTAATAACTGCTAGTTAATTATGTAAAATCCCATCCCATCTGCTCTTATTCCTTCACACAGCAAAATTAGAGGGCTGGATTCTGCAGCCATTACTCATAGAAAGAGAGGCATTGATTTAATGGACTTCCCTGAAAAGGGATTACAATATAGAATCCTCCACTATTGATTTTGTGACATCATAATCTTTTCCTCGGAAGCAGACGCTGATGACTCAAGATAATATCAGTGCAAGATTAGGCAGTAGCAGCTGAGTTAGAGAAAGAAAATTATTGAATGACAAACCTACTGATTTACCGCAAGTAGACAGCAATAAATTATTAGCTGTGTTCTCTGTTTTGAATAGAAGCTGTCTTAAAAACCAAAAGTTCAAGTGATGTTCCTCTCTTTCATCTCTTCCCCTTCTTAAAGATATTTCATTAAACTGTTGCAAGCTATAGCATTTTCTGTGAGGGTTAATGGCTTCTCTTTGAAGGGATTAAAGTCACATTGATTATTAATTATTTTTGATGTTTTAAACTGATGTAAATGTCCAGAAGCTCTGATGAGCAACATCCTGTAGAAATCAATACTGAATGGAAACAAAAGAAGCAAACAAAAACAACTTAAAAAAAAAAAAACCATCAACCCTCTCCTTAGCTCCTAAGGGAAGCAATTGTGACTTATTTCTGTTTGGAAGGTATACTGTGCCCTGGAGAATACCAGTAACTGGCATGTATGATAATCACTTCTCGTTTATCTGGAGCATCCTTATTTTGATGTGTCTATCTTTCAGACTTCAGTCAGAGCCTGCAGATATTTTGCGCACAGAACAAAGCTAGGCACAGTACTGCTAAGCAAATAATAAATACATTAATTTCATTGCTGTTGAAAAATATTCATTTTTCTTAAATCTGCCTTTCAGTACTTCAGGAAAATACTAATTAGCATTCTTTCTGTGTTGCTTTTTTTTTTTTTTTTCCCTCTCTACTGTTCATTACCACATTTAAATAAGTTGGGGTTTTTTGTTTGTTTGTTTGTTTTCCTTGAGTTTAAAACTTCTTTTCTGTTTGCAGACAGAATGGGAACTAGACTCTTCCTTCTTGTCTGCTAGGCCAACCATGAACGAAGCCTTTACATATGAAAATGACTTCCGTATGAACAAAGAGGAAATGATCCTAAATAGCTGTGGTGTGGATAGCCAACACGTGCCAAACAGCAAATTACACAAAGGCAACAAGAGGACTGGGACATTCCCTTGTCTGCTCTGGGGACTTTTCTCAGCCTCAAAGAGCAACTCCTTCATTGATTCTACAATGCGTCTAGTTCAGAAGGAGACGACTGAAAGCTCTTAAAATTGAATGAGTTTCTAATTTGATTGACAACTTAGTGACCAAAAACTACCTCTCTTATCCCAAAGATGTATTCCAAACTCATCATAACTAAATTGGAGACCTGCACTTTTTTAACATGTAATGCAACTGTATTTTGTTTAAATCCTGCTGAAATAACCAGAAGAGTCATGTCTCATCCTCCTAAAGGGCATTGAGGCCCAATCAGTTCAAAATCATAGCTGTTATATTGTCAAGCAACATTACCTATTTTTCCCCAAAGTTCTTAAAAAAATAATTTGTTCGTTTGTTTTCCCCTCAAGAGCTTCCTATTTACCAAATAGCTTCATCACATCTCTGGCTGCCTAAAAACAGCAGAGTTGTTGATTTTTCTTACCTCCACTGAGCTGCTCTGAAGCATTCAACTCCTGTGCTTAAATGGCCCTCTTGGATTTTTCCATCCCAATATTGTGCTCTGCATTCAATCAGCTCCAATTCCACATATCCTCTACTCATGCCCATGCTGTCACCTCAAGATCAGCATACTGAAAGCTGAGTATACTACCTTCCAGCTCTCTTCCCTGTTGCTATCAGCAGTATAACCAATTTGTCCGTCACTGATGCTTACTGAGAGCTTCTTTCTCTAAATCCATGCATCTAATTGAACAGAAAATGCAATAATAACCATAGTAATCTGAGAATAGCACACACTACTTTTGCTGTGGTACAACGTGCTATCTTTATGGTGAACCAGACATGATGCATATCAATTATTTCTGGAACTCCTTCTCTTAAAAGCCACTGTAATTTCCTAGCATAAGAATGAAGATGTTCCAGAAATGAAATACTGTGCATCACATTTGGCTTACTGGAAAGACAGAAGTCTTCTTACTTCAGAGTTGTTCCCTTCACTGACAGTACAGCATTCCAGATTATACAGCATTATGAAAAGCAAGGTAACTTTTCCGTTTCAATTATCTCCCATTCTCTACTCATTTGTTATACACTGCAGATGTGGCAGTCAGTATATGTTGCTATATCAACTTCATAAAGATTTTTCTCTTTTCAGCTATATATTGATGGAAGCTTAATAGAAAAGTTATAATAGCTTTTGTGTGCATATCAACAAACAACTCTCTTCACTTTCCTTCTGCACTAAATCATCATATTTTCTGGAACTTAGGAGCTTTCAATGGGAAAGACAAGAAGTCCAGCCAAGTCCTGTGTCCCACAGTGACACTTCAACAGAAGACAGACACCATCCAATATTTCACCTACTTGCTCAAAGTTAATACTTAGCTTCACTTATGATCCTAATTTCTTTTGTTGTGCTGTGCCAAAGCTCTTCAAGAGCATGATGGCTGCAATCCAGTAGAAGATGAAGGACAATGTCTTGGTTAGACTGGCAGAAACTCACAGACTATGGATGAATCACAGGTGAGGCTGTAATTCCTATGGTGTTCTTGCAGACAGAACTGCAGAATCATTTGAAATGGAAGGGACCCTTAAAGGTCATCTAGTCCAACTCCCCTGCAATGAACAGGGACACCTACAGCTAGATGATGTTGCTCCAACCTGACCTTGAATGTGCCCAGGAATGGAGCATCCACCATATTTCTGGGCAACCTGTTCCAGTGCCTCACCATCCTTCCATACTGGGAATTTTTTCCTGAAATTTTCCTCCGTCAGATAACTCAGGACTAAACACAGAAGAATGGGCAGAAATAAACTGGCACCACAGCTCCCTTCTACCACTATATATGTAATGTAATTGTCCAGCTTGCCTCTTAGACTTGGAATACCTATTGAACAGTTGGTCATCCTAGAACAGCATACTTCTGTGTACTACATTCTGCATAAACATTTTAATTTTAAAACACTTAACATCTAATCAAAGTAGTTTTTCTTTACATTGCAGTCAATTACATTTTACTACAAGACTATTTTAAAACCTTAATAAGGAAAGTCTGATCACTAATTTACTGTAGGATAAGAGTGCTTATGATAATGAAGATGATACATACTTCTTCAGTGGAAAAGATGTATAATTTTAAATACTTAAATACAAAGATAAGTACGATCCTTTTAAGTTGTTCAGCAAAAGCATTTATTTCCAAAGCTTATTTTTCTAACATTTATCACTCTGACTCACATGGTCAAGTAATAAAAGCTCCCTTCTCCTGTATTGAAGCATCTGGTAAAACTGGTCTCATGATGGGTTTAAACACAAGACTTTGCTCAAGACCTACTCAATCAACAGTTATTTCACAATCTGCCTGGATTGCCCTATAAGGAGACATCAGAAAGGCAGATCATAAGTGGGCTTCTGAAGTTTAGTCAGCACGTTGTTTGTGAGCTCTTTAACAAATGGCCCAAAGGCTGTAGGATAGCTAAAAGCAAGTCTTTATTCAGTGTGGTTCCTGTCCTAACTCAAATAAGGAATCGCCCCTGGATGTAGCTTCTGACTGAAGTGATGCCATCTAGAAAATGCCTTGTTGATCTCTTGCAGTTTGAGTGTAGGGCTCATAACTCCTGCAGGGTTGAAAGATCTTTTGTTGATTGTCCACTATTACTGCATTGAAGTTATACAGTTACCATAACTGAGAGTAATGGTAGACTTATTCCACTGCTAGAGTGTGTGCCTACTATACTTCCGTAAACATGAGTTGGTACCCAAGCATTCTTATAAATATCTTCACCTGTTAGAATAATTCTGATGTAGAAATAATCCATAAAATATAATCCATGAAAATAACAGAATGAGAATGTGACTTGTAGGAGGAGTCCTGAGCAAAGGACGATTGATCATTATTAACATTAGATGCAAATATTCTCAAAAATTACACTATTGAAACAAATTTCCTTTGTCTGGTAAAGCTGTGCACCTGGATCCCTTTGAGTATTTTCATCCATGTAAATCTGAATTTAAACCTCACAAAAAAAACCAAACTCCATGCACTGATATAGTAGTGGACAGAAATGTTCTATTAGATATAAAAATTGTTCTTGCTAGTAGAAAGACAAAAATGTATTGCTGCCTTGCACACAGAGCCTCAATAGCATATAAAGACCCCATACAAAGACCTCAATCTCCTGAAAATGAGATGTTTTTTTTTTTTTCCTTTGCACTTCTAGATAATTTTCCTGAACATTGTCATTCCTTCCACTCAGTTCATACATAGACAACCAGATTTCTCATTGTTTTCCTAGCATAAGCTTTGGTCAGATCCTCTTGAAGGTGTAACAGATTGATGATGTCTCAGCATCAGGTTTAGTAGATTTAAGAAGTTTTTGTCTCCCACTTAACTCTACTTGTCCCATACACATAACACAGCAAGAAACACAAAACCACCCAGCTGCAAGCTACTACAGTGTGAGATATCTGACTACTAGTCTCAAAATCCAGGACAGAACTTCAACTAGTTGAAGGTTGGTTAGATATGGTTATGGGAAGCCTGCTGGGTTGCAGTTAGAAAAGATGGGAAAGGTAGTGTCAGCCACTGGAAATGTGTCTGTTTTTTATTGTTATTTGTTCAGCTGAAGTACAGCTTTTCCACTCAGATGTGATCGCCCATGCTTTTGTCACATTGGATGAAAAAAATACTAAGCAAGCTGCTAGGGGCTATGTCTCCCAGCCATCTACACGCTGAAACAATGGAGAATGCTACAATTCTGAAAAATGGCAATATTTTAGGTCAGACAGCGTTTCCTACAGCAGGAGGCTTGGAAGCTTTTTGTTGAAGCAAGATATAATTCTGTTCCTCTTCCAAGAACTGTAAATCTATATTAATATCTGAGTTCACACACAATGTCTTTCTCCCGCTAGTTTCTAAGCTAGCCATTGCATAAGAAAACCACTGAAGAATGATAGAGGTTCAAGATCACATTGCTCTATTTCCTAAAAAGATTATGATACTGCCCTGGAGCACAAAGTAATGCTCAGGTAGAGCTGCAAAAGGAGGAACTAAATATTGCTAGCCCATAGACAACAATATCAGGTACATGAACCTGCAGTGGGCAGCATCAGTGTTTGATCCCCTCCTTGTCACTGACCACTCCAGCAGCAACAGATAGCGTTAGGGCTTGAAAAGAATTTGGCACCATTTCTTTACATCATGAAATATAGCATGGAAAGGAAGAGAAAATGTGCTTTGAGCTGTTTTATCACTGTGCAAAGCTTGCTGATGGTTTTATAAATTGCCAGATGGGCATCAAGGCCACTTCGAGCAGATACAGCTTAGCAAGTGACATTTGGGCTGCTAATGCTGAAACAGCAAGCACACGGGCATCAGAGTCATCAGTTCAGTGCAGCTGCTTTCCCAACAAGATTAAATTGCTGTCTCACCTGGAAGCTAACAACTCAAGGCTGGATGATTTTAGTAGTTCTTCAACAAGTTAGCATAACTGAACAGCACAGAGCAAGGGAAATGCCTTGTTTTGAAATTAATTACCTTCAGTTATTAGTCATTGCAAGAAAAAAGAAATGCGTAGGCATCCAACAAAAATCACAATCCAGTCACACGTAGCATTGCTGATGTGCCCCTATCTTCAGCTACAGCTTCACCTCTCACACTACAGAATTCTGCCAGTATCCATCATTGTTTTCCTGCAGCTTTTGTTTGCCATTCCAGTTCTGGGATTTCTCAAGCAACATACCCAAGGGCATGTCTGAGTTTTATCTGGCTCTGAAGTGATGGTCACCTTCCAACAGGAAAAAAACCCAAGGCCTTGGCAGCCTTCAAACATTTACCCCATTTCTTTAGATTTATTTCTATAGAATCATAGAATGGCCTGGGTTGAAAAGGACCACAATGATCATCTAGTTTCAACCCCCTGCTATGAGCAGGGTCACCAGCCACCAGACCAGGCTGCCCAGGGCCACATCCAGCCTGGCCTTGAATGCCTCCAGGGATGGGGCCATAGGTATCAGCATCTTACAGATTTGAACTACCTATATCCTGTCTCGCCTTATCACAGTAATTAAAATAGCTGCTTAAAGCTTTATATTCACTTCTACACTAGGAACAGAAGTGGAACAGAAATTAACTGCATCCTCTTCAGCTTTATGCTGGACTATGATGCCCACAATGTAATTATCTTAGATGAAAGTAAGTACAGAAAAAAAAAAAAAAAAAAAAAAAAAAAAAAAAGAACTCAAAATATCATGAAATTCTGAAGAATGAAGTTCTGTCAGTATATTAACATTTTATCCTGCATAAATGTACATTTCAGCAGTTATGAAAATGAGACAGCTGACGGCTGACTATGTGAACAGATGCTGCGAACGCTTCCCCTTTAGTACTTCTGTCAATGCAATGTCAATGCTAGAAGTGACTCCACTGCCGTTCCAGGATACGATCCTGCAAACTCGCATTCACACGAGGAGCCCTGCTCATTTCTAAGGAACGCTTCCATTTGTGAAGCTCTGAAGAGCAAGTTCCTTAGTTGCCACTGACAAATACACAACAAAGTTTTCAGTACTGCAGAATATTGCGGTTTAGGGCACTGGCATTTAGAATCGATGCTATTTGCCCAAGCAGAGCGAGTGTTTTCTTTTAGAAGTTGCACGAAGCACATTAAATATGACCGAGGAACCATTAAAGCATCAAACGCATAACGATAAAAAATGCCACACCGAGCCAAGCTCGCGGCATTACGCTGAACTTTGAAAGATTCATCCGCCGGGAGGACAGAGACCGCACTGATCTGGAAGCAATGTCAAATTCTGCAACGGCGAAGAGACTCGCGACTCCCCCCCGCCCGCCTTTGTTAGCGGCAGCTCCGGGGGAAGCCGGCAGAAGCCGGGCCGGCCGCGGTGGGCGCGGCGGCAGGTGTCGGCCCGCGGTGCTGAAGGACAGCGCGGGGATCCCGGCGCGGCGCTGCCACTGCACCGCGTAACTTCGGGCACGACGGAGGATGGGGGAGCGGCGCCTCCCCGGCACTTCTAGGTGTGGGGCGCAGCGGCCCCGCCTCCATCCCCCTCGCAGCGGGAGCACAAAGCGGGGGCAGCCGAAACCGCCGCTGAGCCTTCGCCTCCGGGGCGCAGCCGAGCACACAAAGGCGGCCCCGCGCCCGCGGGGCGCGCAGCCCTCCCCTTCTCCGCACTTACCTTTAGCAGCACAAAGAGCCAGAGCAGGCAGGAGCGGGCCCCCGGTCCACCCCGGGCTCCCCGCCGGCGGCGGTCGGGCATCGGGGAGCGCGGTGGCCGCGGCCCGCGGGAGCGGCCGGGCGGGGGAGGCTGCGGCTCCTCTGCCCCCCGGCCCCTCGCAGCTGTACCTCGCCTCCCTCCGCCCGGCTCCGAGCCGTGCCCGGCAATGGCGAATTGCGGCAGCATCAGGCGGCCGGCGGCGGCGCCGACCTCCCCGCCGAGCCGCGCATCCTGCCGCCCCCCGCCCTTTTATTTGGGATTTGCGGCGGGGGGAGGAGGAGGAGGAGGAGAAGAAAGAGGAGGCGGCGGTGGGGTGGGTGTCTCCGCTCACAGGAGTTTCGGCGATCTCGCCGCTGCACGGGAAAAGAAGGGGTGGGGAGAGCCGCCACGGGCGCCGGCAGCGCGGTGTGCCTACGGGAGCGGCCACGGCACCCCGAGGGCTGACAACCCGCAGCCGCCGCCCCGCGCCTCTCCCCCGGCACCTCCTCTCCCCGTGCGCAGGAGGCAAAGCGCAGCCCCGGCCCCTGCCGTTGTTTTCCTAACCTCCCCCAACCCCCTCCCCTCCCCGCACCTGCGGGGGACAAATGCCCCGTGAGCTGGCAAAGAACGATCAGTCACCGGCTCCCGGCAAGCCCGGCCCCGCACCGGTCTCTAGGAGCCACTGTCAGCAGTGAGCACAGGGCTGGGAAACGAGAAGCTCAGGGTACAGCTCTAAGCCTGCGAGGGGTGTAGAAGTAAGAACTCATCCTGTTCTACCACCTACTCAGGACCAGCAATTGTAAGTGTATACGGAGAAAGGTGAGACTAGATCCCACGTAACATGCTGGTTGATGCTCAAGACTGTAACTATGAAGATGTGCAGCTGCTCCTCTTTGTTTTGCTTAATCTGATGTCACCAGGAATAACAAAACATAACCCTCCCACCACCACCACTACTGCAGAGATGGTCTGCTCAAAACTAAGACCCCACGACCACATCTTTTTGTCACTGGCTGCTCTTTCAGTCTCACCAAAATAAATTTCAGTGCACCTGAGAGTGTGACAACCAATACTGATCTGAGCAAAATAAGATCATACGTGTTCAGAGGCTGTATCAGAGGCATTAAACTTCAGAGCAAATTCAGAACCAGGTGTCTTTCCATTACTTCTAGCACTGGGCCACCACATCACTTTTGCTTAACACATACACAAAGAAGAAAAGTAATGGCTGAATGAGAATAGTTTTAGTGTTTCCAAAATTTCTAAGCCATTTAGGCAAGGAGTACATTACTACCTTCTTGTGGGAATGTCCTTTAAGCTGATCAAAAAAAGTTGTTCTCTAAAAGCATTGGTAAATCAGATGATAATGATTTGGTTTCTGTGTGCTACATTTTTTATTTTCGTGTAATTTGGATCTTCAGTCAACAGAAGCTGGATTTCAAAGTGGCCAAAGCCAGAGAGGGATGTGCTTATTTTCCAATGAAATGGGCCCTCAAGCAGTAATTTGTCACACTTGACGAGGATTAATCCAGAAAGTGAAGGAGAAATTTGGGTCCTGGGTAGATACTGGCACACAGCCCAAATTTACAGCTCCAGAAAGAAGATGCTATTCATATCTTCATTTACAAGAAACTAGGGACAGAAAAAGACCTTCTCAGTGCCAGCAGTGAAGGACACAGACCTCTCTTGGGTAGCAATCATCCTGCTGGTATTTTGAACATTATCTCAAATTGGTATGCAAGAGGTTAACCATAGATAAATTCCCCTTCAGTGCACATAGGTTTAGGAAGAAGAGAGGTTGTCTGAAAGACAGGGGAGTGAATTTCTTTAGGAAATTAAGATTGTCATTAGTACTTAAGAGCCATGGATTGAATTTTAGTAAACAATAATTTCCTAGCCAAAGTAAAATAAGTTTTGACAGTCTGCTCCAATTAGAGTATTCAGAGGCTAAAATGATGATGGCTTAAACAAGATTGAAGACTAAAGATATTCAAAAAGCAAAAAAAATATTGAATTTTAGTAGGGTATTGGAGTCTCAGAAAAACTACTATCTGAATCAAAGAGTTAAAGTGAACAATAGCTGAAAGAAATGACAAGTGTTTCTGGAAAGAAACCTTTGATAAAGGACTGAGGTGCTAAAACCTTCAGATCTGGCTATAGCAGTACAGAGATATGCAGCCAAGAGAATACAAGAACGGTATCCTTTTTAGATTTTGGGGACCTAGTGTTACCCAAACTTTAAAGAAATTCCCAGTGCTTTGTAAAATTCAGGTAATGCTGCTAATGGAAAAACATCCTTCAGAAAATAACTGTCTTCTGTCTTCTTTTTAAAGAAAGAAAGAAGAATATATATATTCTTTATATATATATATATTTCAGCAACTGAGGTCAAGATTGTGCTAGACGAAGGTAGTAGGAATGTTTCTGCCAAGGGAAGCCTACAGCCAAGTAGAAAAGGGTGATACAACCTGAAGAAAGCTAACGAGCAACGACTGGCATGCTGGAGAGTTTGCCTCCAGGCTTTTTCAATGGGTGAAAGCTGGAAAGTCACACACAGCATTTCTTGAGAGTGCAAGAAGGCAGGATTTAAAGGAGAAAAAGAAAAAAAGTTGCTTTTTTTCTGAATAAAAGTGAAAAGTTAATGTGCAAAGAAAAAGAAAAGGAACAGTGAAAAGGAGGGCAAGCTTATTTTTTCTAGCATCTAAACAAAAACAGTCTTATTAATAAAACAACAAAGCTTTAAAAATAATGAGACCAAGATATCTTATATTTACTCAAGGAATAAGAAACAAGGTGGTTTGTGAGTTTTCATAAGCAGTTAGTAAATGAAATATACTGATAGAGAAGTCCTCCAAGGCCCAGTCCCCCAGTCAAAGCATGGGGACAGTCATAAAGGCTTCCTAAGGGCTCTGCAATCATTCCAGGAGGAAAGGAAGGAAGGGTTCTGTTGCAGCAGAATACTTTGGTAATTAATCTGAATTTTGATCATTTGAACTTCCAAACATAAATATATTTTAAATATACATAAATAAAACACTGCGCTTTTGACTATTTGGCCTAAAAACTTCTTTGGCCCCCAGAACTAATCACAGATCATTTGTAACGTAACATCCTAACTGAATGAGGATTGTAAACCCCATAGCTTATCATTAAAACATAAAATTAAGATATTTCAGCTGTTCACATAAATGCCTGAAGTGTTCCTGCTTATAACTTACACAGACTTAATCTCAGGTTAAGAGTGAATTCCCCTCATGCCACTGAAAATCCCGATCCAAAACTCAACTCTACCATCTTTGGACAACTGAAGAAGGAAAGCTCTGAATTACCATTTATTCTTAGCTGTGAGATAAACCCAGATTTATATGAAGCTTTACCGGCCTCAGCACGTCTGGATAAATATGGCATAAAATGAGGTTTATTAAAAACCTGTAAGTTGAAGTCCCAGTCTGCGAAGTTTCCAAAATAAAGCTATCTTTCAGTGACAAATGTTTTTAAGGGGAAAAAAAAAGAGTGTGGAACTTCCTTAAGAAGCAGGTTCCCACCTAAAATCCTTCCATTTCAATGACAAAATTGGATAAAACAGTAAAATAAACAAGTGCAAGGGTGGCTGGAGTAGCGTACACAGGATGTCACTTAGACGTTCAAGTGCAAATTTATCTTAGCTTTCTTTTTGATAAGTACAGGCCCTATGACTTTTAAAAATATGTCCCACAGTCCCTCTAACAAACAGATCTTAAAAAGCTGTCAACTTGTCTTTTCACAACGAGAGTGATTGACACACTTCAAGCCTGTACAACCTGAGCAGCTTCCAGGTGCTTGTTAGTCTTTCAGCACAAAGCAATGAACTATACCACAAAAGGTCACTTTATGAAAAATCAAACATCTGTCTTTGACACTGAATCTCTTCCTTCAGAAATAAGTTTATGAAAGGTTTAGTCTGATATTTCTTTAATGCTGTGCAATATGCTGTGAGATGATGTACAGAAAGGAACAGCTTTTGCAGATGAAAAGCAGTAACGTTACACAGAAAAGCCAGTGTGATTGCTTTAAAGTTTAAACAGTGTTTAACAACTTCTATTTACCTATACTACATCATATGGATGCTACAGAGTGTCTGAGAGTTCTGTGAATGGAGTCCTAGATAAAGAAAAAAATATTCACATACGTTTACAATTCTTGTGGAGTATTAAATATTTGATCAGTCTGTTATCAATAAATATCTTTTTGCTTTCCATCAAGTCTCAATAGATATAGCTGATTGAAAGAAATTGCTACAGTTTTCAACTGTGCTTAATTTTCTATTGCAGATTATTTCCTTCCCAGATACAGCTGACTTCTCCATTTTTGTCTAAGGTCTGAGCAGGTCAAAGGCACATCCACACCAGAGAAAGAGTGAGCTTAGGAATTACATCTGTTCTTAACACCTTCCTCAGCCATATAAGAAGATGCAAACTAATAATAATAATAATATATTTTCTGCTTAAGATGATTTCATCTCTCTGGGTGAAATCGTCAGGAATTCACCTATACATTACATTGTTGCCCAAAAAAACTGAAAGGAAACACATCCAAAAGAAAGACTGGGTCCTGACTCACTCCAGTCAGCTACAGACTTTACTACCTTTCACCTCTAAAATATACTGACTGCCTCTGACACTCAGAGGCTCTATTGATTCACAGAAATCTGAGTCATACTTACAGGAAACATTTCTCCATTTCTCTCCCCAGAAATTTACAATAGGAGCTGCAATTTTGCACAGATGACATCCTTCTTTTTCTTCCCTAGCATGTATACTGAAAGATATTTCCTGTCTTCACAGGGTTACTGTATCTCAATATAAATGTGCATGCCTCAAATCAGTGCCTTTTCTCTCCCATTTCCCAGGTGGCCTCAATAAGCAGCCTTCTTGCATTAGCAATATTTCTTCCCTACACAAGGATAACAATATTAGACTCTGCATACTACCTTCCAACAACAGGTATCCAGATATCTTGCAGTGGCATAAGAAGAGCTATTCCCCTTGCCTTGCAAGTGTCAGGAGCACAAAGCTCACATGGTCACATGAACAAAAGCACCTCAGAGCCAAAGTTTTGCCTCAAAAACCAAAAAAAATGAAAGATCTTGTGAGGTCTACAGATTTGTTATGTATGCTCAGCAGAAGTTACCCATGGATAGGCAACAGCGTGAAAACTAAATTAAGACAAAAGAACTGTATCATTCATTCATCCCCTGTGCTGCTTTACACCTGGGTCCTGGTGCATGGGTTGAACATCCCTTGCCCAGTCTATGGGACACCAGCACCGGTCATTTTCCTCTGCACACTGCAGATAGGAAGGTAGCACCTTCCTTCACACAGCTAAAGTGATTGGTCACACACTTTGATGAATCATTCCAATTACTGGGTTCTCTGAGTAAACAATTTCTAAAGCAGCCCAGTGTGGAAAATGGGCTCTCAGTTATGTAGGAATGGGTCAAAGCACTTGAAATCATACATTTATTCAAAAAAAAATCTCATTTCATTCACAAGCCATTTGCTTCCTACAGGGTGAATTTCACTCAAAGAAAGAAAAAAAAAAAAAAAGAGAGAGAAAGAGACTCAATAAATGTTACTGGTACATTCAGGTATTGAAATTTCAGCTGCAGAAATCACCAAGGAAAGCAGGCGATAGCAAGATTCACATGGGTATAGGAGGAAAAATCTTTACACTTACCAAGACAACATTGTTTTCTATTTAAATTCAGTCTTTAGCATTTTAAAATCTCAGGGATCAGAAAATATTAAACAATTAAAGATATGATTCAGGATTTCTTTTTCCAATTTTGCATATTCTGTACATTATATGTGATTTGTTCAGAGTATTTGAAAAATTGCCTAACACTGAGAAGGAAAAACAAATTTTGATTATGGAAGTAGTGAAACATCTCTATAGAATTCCCCCTCCATTTTCATATCCATTATGCACTGACTTGTAAGACTGTAAAAATAAATAATAAAGTCTGCTTTCCTCTTTGTTGATCATCTCTCAGGAAACATGTGGTCTATCCAGTTTACATAAATTAGCACATTAATATGCCAAATACATCAATTATGAACTTAACACATATTCAGACTAATGGGAGCTGTATTATTGACTTCAGCAGACATAGGATGCCTCATTTACTTTCTTTTTTGGAAGGTAATGTAATACAGATTGATATGATGAGTCAGCAAACCTTTTCCTAACACAGCTTTCACCTCTAGGAATATTTCTGCAAAGCTCTTAGAGCATCTTTTCATATCCAACTCTTCTGCCTCAGACAGCAGAATATGGCTTGCTGTCCCAACCTTGACATCTTCCATAGCTCCTTAAATCAGAAGGGAGCTCACAGATCTGAGTGAGGCAGCCAGCAGCAGCAGAGTTCTCAGTTGCCACCTTCAGCTGGAATCAGTGCCAACTCCTCTTCCTCTGGTAGAGAAGCTGAAGGCTCACAGAGGGCACCAAGACCCCTAAACACACATGACATCCTTGTCACCAAAGACAATAAAGTATGGATGTTCAGTCTGCACCAGGCTCTATCAGGCAGCTTTGCTTATACCATCAGTGGATAAGAAACACCTGGGGGATGATACTCCAGGTGACAGCCATGTCCAGGCTGTTACTTACCTCAATACAGCCAAAACAAACGTGCTTTTAAACTATTTGGCTAATGATGAAATAGAACAGACGGGGCAACTTATGGCAGAACTTGCATACTTGCCCAGTCTCTATGTTAACACCCCGAAAGCAATGACCATTCAAAGTCCTAAGTCCAAGATAAATCATATATATGTGGGCTCAAAAGAAGCAAAACAATTAATCTAGTAAGTTAGGCATTTCTTGTTCCTAAAGGAAATCAGCTGACATTTCATGTCTGCTACAAGGTGGAAAGGAATTTATAAGAAAAAAACACCAGAGTTTCTAACAGTGAAGATGAGAAATTAACAGTGCAGATGACAGAGACACTAAGTTAAATTCCCCTGCCCTCATCTACATAGTCCTTACTGGGTAGTGTTAAGCATACCAAAGTAATGTGGGGAAAGATTGTGCTTCAGAAACGTTTTGGAGCCTGGAGATTGTCAGTCTCCAGTGAGGACAGAAGAAAAAAGAACATTTAAAAATCCAGCACTGGCAGCGCTCAGCAGAAAAGTCCCTGCATTATCTTAGCCAAGGTTATCAAAGCCATGACAAATATGGGGTTCACTTTCTTATGCTTCCAGGCAACCCACAAATCTCAAAAGTGTCAAACGAACTAAATTGCTATGAAATTAGAGTCATACGAAACTACACGCAACAATAAAACCCAGAACAATCTTCATTTCCATGGCATTTCTGTCATAATTAAAAATATTCATAGAGCTGTACAAAGCATGAAATTACCTTGGCATTTCCATATCATAGAGTGGAACTTTGGCATCAGCCTGTGGTAAAAATCTGGAGCCCCAGGAGGTTGTGCACTGCACATCAAACAGGCATCTACCGAGCTGCTCAAATACATGCTGAATGCCTTGTAAACCGGAGGCAGCTACAAAGTGGTTGGAGCAGTCCAGTGCTTTTGGACAAGACAGCTCTGACATTTTCTGTCAGCTCAGGAAATCCACACAAAGCTGGAGGTAGATCAATAGTGTAGAGAACATCAAAATGACATTATGGGGACTTTGACAGTAGTAATGTGTTTACAAGCATAATAGTTTAAGCTGCAGTAATTAAAAGTGGAGCTTTATGCAGGCTATGCATGGAAACAGCCCTTCTGAAATAGGCTGCCAGCAGACATGACCCAAATACATACGTGGTGCTAGAAAACCTTGAAAATAAAGCCACATTGGTATAGTGATTCTCAGAACACAAATGCAATCAGAAGCAACTAATGAAAGGTGAGACTCATGGGTTCTGATATGCCTTGCATTTTCTATTCAACAAACTAAGTGAAAATATGGAATTCCCCACATGACATGTTGTGAAAAAGGGCTGTGACCACTTTCTGACAACAGCCTACTCTCTTAGAGCACCACATTCTTCCAACATATATCTCCTCTTGCCAGTGGAATAATTTATAAGAAGTAAATGCCATTTATTCAGCGACTTAAGAATTGGGTCTGTGGAACTCATGAAGACAGGTTGAAAATAATCTGTATATGTACTAATACTTCTGCTCAGGTCCACATCCATTTTCAACCCATCTCATCCTATACGGCCCAATAGTTCCCCTCAAAGTCCCATTAGTTTTTTGCTCCAGGAATTTCATTCACCTCTGCTTCCAACTTTGGGAGCTTGTTGACTTCAGAGAGCTTGGAATTAAGAGGACTCCATGACTTCAGAGGAACAAGGAAATGGTTAGCAGGAAGGTATAGAAACAAGCTGGTGTTCAGAATAGCAAGAGACAAATTTAAGCAAGCCTTGTCGCAAGTGTTTGATCATGAAAGACCTTGTGAAAGGAGGTGCACTAAGAAACCTTCAGTCTCTGTCCAATCTCTGAGGGAAGAAAGTGAAGCTCTAATATCAATGTGGATTTATCAAGGTGGATTTGAATGCATTGCCATCAAAGTAATTACATTTGACAGAGATGAGAAATAGGATCCTGTTATTTATGGCAACTCACTTTATGACAAAAAAAATTTCTGTGTGCCAGAAAAAAACACATAATTAGGTCAACTGAAATTCCTGTGAAAAATAGAATGAAACTAAGAAGATAAATGATACCCAGATGAAAAGAACAGAAAACAATTTTTCAGGATAATTTGCAGTGCATTCTAAGGCTCAGAGACTTATCTGTGAGATTTCTGTCTATCATCATCATGGCACTTATCTATCCAACCTGAATCAACGTATCTCATCATTTTAACGTGCGATATTGCTTCAAGTAATCAGCAGGACAGAAATCAGAAAGGACAAGCTTGTTACTGTACTGGCAACAAATTCTTTGTTGTAACAATGTGAAAAATGCTATACTCTGTAGCAGCAAATGCTCCACTTAGCTTGAAAATTCTTAATAGGTGGACATTCACGTTGATGGTTACTGTCATAGAGTCCTCACCCAAAAAGCACAATGAAGGAAGGATCTGAAGGAAAGCATAAGGAGTAAAACAGAACTCTTGACTGGCAGCAATACATTCAGTCCTTCAGATCTCAAATGAGACACAGGCACTGCAGTAGCCAGATGTGGCACCACATGAAACAGAGGCATAACTGTTGGAGCTTTGAGTTCTTGAGAATAGCCATAATCAGCTGATAAAGTACTCCATATTTTGAATTTGTGCATCACTGTATCTTAGACAACCAGAAGCAGACAGTCTGGAAAAAAAGTAACTTTCTCTTTTGTGGTTACCAGTGTGTTACTCTGGTCATGGCTGTACAAATATTATGGCCTCACCTTTTTTTCCTACTGTAAAGTAAGCTTATCTGCTTAATCACTTCATTCTGGAGTTTTACCAAGTACCACTTACTAGTGCTTGTTAACATCAAAACATTCTTCAACTTTTCACTTTCCAGACATCTTTTTCTGCACTTGTAAAACTAAACAAAATCATCAGCTGCAAACAGCATTTGTAACCAGTTATTCTTAGTGTTTTACATGAAAGTCTGTAAACTATTATGGCACTCGATTTTAGTGTGAGCTCTTCAATAAACCTGAAGTATTTGAATGTTAACATCAGTGCAATCAAATTACTTTAATTGTCAGAAAAAAAAATGCATAAAATTAAAGCAATATCAGATTACACTTTTTTTTCGTATAATTTACCCTATGCCAAACAGTGTTTTGACTTTCATTTGAGTACTGCATTGAGCTCCACAGTATTAATTAAGATTTGCAATCTCTCTCCACAACAGGAAAATATTACTATCTCCATTAAACAGATAGGTAAGCTGTAGTCAAACTGTGTTTAATGACTTGCCTGACTCAATGACAAATCCAGGATTAGAGCCAAGAAGTTCACTTTCCCGATTCCTTCTGCTTTATCACTGAAAAACATTCCCTGGCTTTGGTGAATAATTGCTTTGGGTAAGCATGCGTGAACCATTTCAGTGTATATTCTTGGTTAGGCACATAAGCAAAATTCTTTATATTTCCCTTTTGGTCATATACAAGGAAAAGCTCCATCAAGACACGTTCCAATTAATACAAGAAGATGGTCAATAAAATATTTTGACATCAAAGCCTGCATTCGCTGATATTGTATACCATCTCATTAAATGGGGAGAATTAATTATAACAGTTTATCAATGTCAAGTTCTGAAATAGAGGCTCCCAAAGCAACAAACGCATCCTTGCACCTTGTTTGATCTAATTCTCCTTTGCTGACAAAGTCAAAAATGAATGTGCCAATGCTTATGAACTATAAAGCCTTTCTAAATCCATGCATGATTGTTTGACCATATTTTTTCTAAAGTAAAAATCAATAAAAATGCAGCACATTAAATTAAACTTGCTCTAACTATATAGTACATGTATAACATCAAGGATATCAGTGGTAGCCTTCTGAATAAATTCATGCATTGCAGCAAAATTAATTAAATTGTATCAGAGATAACTCTATTGCTTAATATTCTACAGTGAATAAGGAAAACCCTTCAATGAATTTAAGATCCCCTCAAGAATATGAACATCCCTGGAAACTAACCTGTGCAAACTCAGAATATTTAGAAAGAGCATCACTGAGTTGATGGGACAAGTCTATTATCTCCTATTTCTGAGGTTAGTCCACAGATTGGGAGGGACATTAAGAAACGTGCCTTTGAAATTAGAGGAATGGGACAAGGACTGCACTAAATTCATTGATACAGATAGAAAAAGAAAATAAGCATACAGATGCAGAATCCATTTACTAAGTGCTACAAAAATTGATACCAATAGTATAAGCCTTCACAGAGCTGTATCCATAGCATAACCCTGGAAGTTGCTTACGGGCAAAAATGGAAACTGACCATTGAGCATGGTCCTTCACAGAACCACAGGATGGTTGAGCTAGAAAGGGACCTCCAGGTACATCTACTTCAATCCTTGCCCCAGCACAGACACCTAGAGGAGAACGCCCAGGAGCTTTTTGAAAATCTCCTGGGATGAAGAGTCTACAACTTCTCTAGGCAACCTGAACCAGTTCTCCATCACCTGCAGAGCACAGAGCACAACCCAACCCGTACTCAATTTTTACTTCTTTTATAGGCAGAAGCACTGCAGCAGCTTTACAGTAGCACTTGCTTATGTTATATCCCATCCTCTACTTTCTTTGCCTGCATTACTCCATATCTGTTCTGAAGTGGAAAAATGCAGAAGCAACTATTGCTGTGAGAGTAGACATACTCTGTCTTCACACTTTATTAGCTTCCCTTAGGATTCCATTTCATACCTGACAAGTCACTTGTTTCTCCCAGAGAATGAAGCAGCACGTATTGTGCACCTTTACCTGACAGAGAGAGTTAGGCCAGGGCTAGCAAATTTGCAGAGCCTTGTTGCTCTGCCTTGAAGTTAAACAAAGAGGAAACAAAAGGAAGAGAGACTGAATTTAGGGAGAAAAAATAATAAAAAAAAAAGGATACCTTGATTTCACACATCCACAGCTGAATACTAACCAGTAATGACTTCCTCTAAACAACATTTTTCTATAAGTCTCCAATTCCTGCTCCTTTGTATTCACAGAGAGCTAAATGTACAACAGAGACATTACAATTACAAGGGTTTATTGTCAAAGCCAAAATCCAGCCCTTTCACTTTATTTTGCACCTTAACATTTCAACGTAGAATAATTCTGTAAGGGAACTGGAAACTGAGGAAATCTCAAGGTAGTGCCTGAGCTACAAGGCTCACCAAGCCTGAAACTAACTGTATCCCAGGTTCTGGTTGTGTCCTGTCTCTGCTCATCAAATGCTGACAGTTTGAGAAACGATGTTGGCATGTGTGTCTACCTATATAAGTGCTTATCTGAGTAATGCTTCAAGCATATTCAAGTGGCAGATCACTGAGAGGCTAAAGCAGAGTCTGTGTGAACCTAAATTATTACTTTAATTGTTTAGCATCTTCCAACATTCTTGTCTACGCTTAACAGCCTTACTGCAATTCTGTATCATTTGTGCATTACAGCATGGGTGTCCAACATTTTGCCTTGGCTGGGTTGCATTGGGTGAAGAGGGCCACATATACGTAGGCCACTCAGGAAGAAATGCCTTCTATGTATTTTCATGGAAAACACAGCAAATACAAAAAGAACAGACACTCTGCTTGATAGAGCAAATTCTCAGCTGGAAAACACTATTTTTCAACATAGTCATCACCATTAGCTATATGTTTTTGCCAGTAATGAACAAGAGCTCGCATACCGTGTTTGCCAAAACTTGCACCAGAGGAGGCGACCCATGCTTGCTGTCACCACTGCTGAAACCACATCACTGTGCTCACATCCACTCTTTGGTCTCCATAAACGTTCAGCAAGTGCCAGTGAATGTCTATGGGTGCAACTTTTTCTGCATAGACCAATTCCTCACCTTTGCTTCGTACTCACTTCTATGTGAGATGACATTTTGTGAGACTGTCCCTCTGCTGCCATCTGTTGCATGGCAACAAAACGCAATGGAACACTGGTGGGAAGGTTCAACCTCCACTGTCATATTACTGGCATCTGCCTCTCTTGTGATGGGCCAACATAATAAAATAGGATGCATTACTTTTGGAGCATCTCTCATAAAATATGTAATATGCTTAATGTATATAAGTAAAAACTCATTTTGACTGTTAAGATTTTTATTAAAATATTTTAAAAAGAGAGCAACAAAAACATAAAACTAGTGGAATATTTGATTCTATTTTTGTGAAACTAATGTATCAGTTTAGTTCAACAGCAGTGGTTGCTATTCTCAGTGAGCTCTCAAGGTTCTTGTCAGAGATTTTTGATGAAATATTACTCTTCCTGTGCTTCATCCCTGAAATCAGTTGTTCACAAATGTACGCACTACCAAAAAGCTGTAACATGAATATGGCATGACTGTGAAGTGAGGAATATCTCTGGTAAAAGAAGGCTTATAAAAGTCTGGTAAAGAGACATGATCACTTTTTAAAAAAAAAAAAAAAATGAATATATGACTGCAACTCTATACATTCCATTTCAAAATTCTCAGGTAATCTGTGTCAACTGAAAATAGAATCACAAATATATGAATCAAATATAGATTTTTTTTCCACAAACCTTGAAACAGTCTCAATTTTTTTTTTTTTTTTATCAAAACAGAAAGCACAGCTGCATATTTTTCACTGATCACAGGTCTGTGATTAACCACTGTATCAAAATGCATACAATTATTTGCCGTAATTGGAGTTATGCACTGAGCCCTTCCTGTGCCATGGTTTCAGCCCACACAGTGCTGATGGCACGACAATGCCTGCTTGTTGCTGAGTGATGAGTGCAGGCACTTGGTGGGCAGTCACTGCCATGAAGGCACATGGCGGGAGGTGAGCTGTGCCAGGTCACTTGCAGCCCATGGGCTCGACATGCCTGTGCTATGAAATAGGTGAATACGTGAGAATAGGAAACAAGTATGCAGTTCTACCCATTGTTCATCTTTAAACCCCTAGTTTGGATTCACAGAATCAGAGAGCACCCTGGGTTGAAAAGGATCACAGTGATCATCGAGTTTCAACTATGTGCAGGATTGCCAACCACCAGACCAGGCTGCCCAGAGCCACATCCAGCCTGGTCTTGAATGCTTCCTGAGATGGGGCATACACAACCTCTCTGGGCAACCTGTTCCAGTCTGTCACCACCCTCTGATTCTCTCTGATTAAATAAAATAAAAATTCAGACCCCTAGACCCCAAAAATCATTAAAAAAAAAAAAAATGAAGAAAAAAAATGAAGATCTGAGAGAACACCAATGCTGATTTCCTTCCAGCCTGGCTAAAAATAAAAGGAATTTTTTTTTTAAATGTAATTTAACCCCCTCTCCCCCCCCCCCCAAAAAAAAAATCAAACATGCAATTCTATGTGCCAGAACCTCAGTAGTTTCGTCTTATCTTTTGAATGTCTTGTACCAAATTACACAGAGTACAGATGCAGCAGGGTAACCCTCCACCGTTAGGCCACTGACAGGGTACAGTAAAATCTTCAGAAGTTTTCTGAAACATTGCCACCGGGTGGCAACTGAAAGTATAACACACACATTTCTACACGTACGGCTGTGAAATCTGATTTTAACTTTTATGGCACATGACATTACATAGAATGAATGGTTTGGGTTGGGTTTAGGACCTTTAAGATCACCTAGTTCCAACCCCCTGCTATAAGCAGGGACACACCTCCCTCTAGACCAGGCTGCTCAAAGTCCTATCCAGCCTGGCCTTAAATGTTTCCAGGGAGGGGGCATTCATAGCCCCACTGGGCAACCTGTTCCAGTGTCTCCAGTTACCATGAGAAACAGTTCTGGCAAAGAAGTAGCTCTAGTGAAGATAGTCACTGAAAACAACAATCTCACAGTGATCTTGACACTCTACAATAACATCACAGAAACTCATTTCTGAGGAATTTCAAATTGAAGTGTTACACAGATAAATGCAATATTACACAAACATGAATTTATCAGAAGCTTATTTGTTACAACACAAAGAACTCACTAAGTCTTAAAGATGGAATGGCCATTTTGTGCTGATGACTGTGAGCAAGCAAAGAAGACTTTGAAATATTGTCCATGTGAATATTCCATTATCATATCCAAAGGCAAGCAAGGCAAGTGAAGTTTGCAAACACTTCATCTAGCCAACAGGGAGTTACCACACGTCTCCCTGCTGAACATCAGGCATGTCCATTTGCCTTTTCCTTTTTAAGAATTTATCAGAAGCTCGTGGTTTTCAGGAAGCTGTCATGGAAGAGCTTGGTTGGACTGGGCTCTGTTGTTTTTTTTTTTCCCCATGCTTAGATAACAGTGTTGACCTCAGAAGTAAATCAAGAGCACCTTGATTTGAGTCATGGTCAGGCTCAGAGAGGCACACTGGTTAACCATCTATCACCACAGTACAAATTTTTTTGGTTTTTTGTTTTTGTTTTTGTTTTAAGGAGCAAGTAGATCACATTTTAAAATACTTTTTCCCTCTTCAGGGTCTGATAGTCACACCACTTGGGTGATATGCAAATAGATGCTTCTTCTTCTGGATCTGCTTGTACAACAAAACTGAACCTCTTATCTCCATGAATGCGTCCAAGGATTAAAGCATCATTTCCCACAGAAAACATGGCAAGTCTTTGCATGCGTGAGGAATATAAATGTATTCAATCTTGGAGAAGGTTCCATAATCATAGATTTAAGAATGCAAATACATAATTTATTCAGAAAACTCTTTTGTTGATTTCATAGGAGTAGGAAAAATATTATTTCCACCAAAGTGTGAGGGAAACGTTGCTCCTCCTCTCCACCGAACTAAAGCACAAACCACATGCAGGCAATACATTTCAAACAGTTTGACATGATGGATACAAAAATAAATGGGAAAAGATGTAGCAGTATGATAATCCTGTGCAACCTACTATAGTAAACTGCTTTAGCAGAGGGGTTGGATTAGATCTTCAGAGGTCCCTTCCAACCCCTACGATTCTGTGGTTCTATAATAACTCAGTTAATATTGAGAAGTTACAAATAGGAGAAATAAACATGTTATAGAGCCTTTGAAAGCAGCTGGTTGCTGTAAGAAGTATACTTGCTTATACAGATGTGTGGGGAGGCATTAGTCTAAACACAAATTACCTTAACCCTTCCTTAACACTGGAAGTTAAAAAGGTGTATTTTTCTTTCAATACAGAGAACTTTTCTCTGGAAACCCACTGACAATTTTAACCAAGCCTAATATTTGAACTGCTCACATCTAAGCAAATGAGACTCTCAGGTTTCACAAATATAGCTGTGTGGTAGAACACAGAGTAAGAATAGGCTATAAAGCCTGCTAATTAACAAATTCTCATTATTTCATGTAAGTGTGAAAGACACAGAATATAGTACCATTTTTAGATCCTCATGACACTACAAGCATCAGGCCAGGCTTTTGCCCCACAGGATGCAATGCCCACTGTAAGAACCTCCAAAAAAGCAAACACACAGCACTTCCTGATCTGAGACACTTGGTCATATGAGAATTATAAAACATTTGTAAATCTAGATAGCCCACAAGCCCTGGATTTCCTTCTTAACAGCAGTTAAGTTAGTGGCAAGTATGCATTTATCTGGAATAAACATATGAAGTAGTGCACCACTAACCTGAGGCAGACTCGCTGGGATGAGCCTGTGGGACGGAGCAAGGCCATCTCTCCTTAAAGCCCAGAGAAGTTCTCTGAAATTCCAAAAAGACTGTGGCTCCTGTGAATAGGGGCTCACTTCCTTATTTTCCTCCTCTTGGAGCAAGAACAGGAGTACGCTTCACTCTTTGTTCTGCAAAAACATCACCAACATAAACAAGGTGCTCAAAGGAGCATCACTTTCTGTTACTGGCCTAACTACAGAAAATCAAAGGAAAAGAAAAGACAACTCTCTGAAAAGCATTGTAGCTAAAACACTACAGAGCTATACACAAGTGGAAGTGAAATATCAGCTTCTCCTGTCCTACCCCCACTCACTGCTCACACAACAGAGGGAAATGTCTCCCCACCAATTTCAAGGGGCTGATAAATAACTGCAATTAGTAAAGATGGTAGAGAGCTGACTGATTACTGGGGAGCAATGGCAACATAGGAACACTGTCCTGTCAGGTTAAATAGTTAAAGAATACCCACAGGAAAGCAACATTAAGTCAGTGTACACAGCCTTAGCTTCAGCAGTTCCTGATTTCAGCCTTTCTCTGCACTCACACTTAATAGTATCTTACTGTAATTCTTTCTGTGAGGTAGAGGAAATAAACCATGACTATGAAAAGGGACCTCATGAGATTTTAATCAACGAGGATTATGAGATCATCTCAGCACCTTTCCCAGCAAAAAGCAATGCTTTCCTATGCTTCAGAATATGTTGGTAATTGAACATCAAGCATCTCAGGTGAAAAAAAAAAAACAAAACAATTTGGTGCCTGCAATCAGAAATAAAGTCAGGAAGCCAGAGGCAGGTTGTTTTTGCAAATCCTCCAGTCCTTCATTGCTAGTTTGGGGGCTGCTGCTTCTACCCTCAGCAGTGAGGGCACTTACTGCTTCTTTTTTTCCCCCCTCCACTACCTTTTTTGGAGTATCTGCAGCCCCTTCCACTTCACTGAAACTCCAAACGCTCTGGGTAGAGGTTGTCTTTGTACAATGTGTTTGCTCAACACAGGGTATTAGAGGGCTGGGGATTTCTTGGAACAAGTAAGAACCTCAGGCTATGCAGAGACATGGGTTATCCCAAACAGTTGACCCAGGAGCCAACCCTGAGAATACAAATAGCACTAAACACAACATGCCTTAACACTCTCCAACCCTCCTCTACAGAAGACCAGAATCCAGAAAAACCCACACTGCTGAGCAGAAAAAAATCCTTGTCACCATCTAGCACCCTAGTGCAGCTGCAGTCAAGACACTAGATACAAATGATCTGCAGAAGGGCAGGGTTATCTAAGTATCCAGCTAAATCCCTGTTCAGGATTTACCATCCACTTTCAGGCAAACGCCACCTGCGATAGTGCTGATAATAATTGGGCAGCTTGGTCAGCAGAAAAGCTGTGACAATGAAAAGGCTCCTGGAGCAAGAACTCTGGAGGAAGTGAGAAAACATGCAGTGAACACAACTAATTCAGTCATGCACTGGTAGCTCTCTACACCTTACTTCTTTTAAAAAAAGAAAAAAAATTCTCCTGTATGAGATATAAAACAAAATTCCTCATTACTTGCATGGTTATTGAGGATCTCATGTCCCTCCCTATAAAATTAGGGATGCTAAATGTCCCATCATAGCCAAATTCTAGTCTGAACTAATATAACCCAACTCGCTGAAAGCTTTCTCCCAGATCAGGTGAATGAGGCATTTCTTTGCATCCTCTCTTGTAATGGATTTGCTGCCATTAACCACTGTTGTGAGTGACCCTCCCTGTTACTTGTAACTGTAATTAGCTGATTGCAGAAGTGGAAAGGATACATATGGCTTTTAAAGAGACATGATAGAAAATGTGCCTTTAAAGTAGAGATCTGGATCTTTCACTTAACCGTTTTACACACAGTCAAAATGAGGGGTGAGGGAGATGCCCTTCCTTTAAATGAAGTGATTGTCATTTCTGTTCACCAGATGGCACTGCTACTTGGGAATAATATGGCTTTCCACCTCTGACAAAAGCAGGCTGATGAGAGACAGAAGGACAGTAAATCGGAGATTTCTATTATTTGGTAGCACATGCTTACAACAGAGTCTCTAAAAAACGGAGAGTTGAAAAAAAGCTGTGTGTTCCATTGGGGCTGCTGCAATCCCACAGAAATGTCTGATACTTGGCACAAATGATGCCAAATAAATGATGCAGTAGCTGACCTCTGCTGTCCAAGCCAAGTGGTTGCTGCTCTTTATTTGATATTCAAGCATTCTGCTCTCCATTTGGAAGCTCAAAGCTCAGGTAAGGAAGTTGTAACGAAACATCTTAATATGCCATTTTCTCTATGTGACAAGCAATCAATTCATTAATAGAGAATCACAGAATATCTTGAACTGGAAGGGACCCACAAGGGTCACCGAGTCCAACTCCTGGCTCCACACAGCACCACCCAAAATCCAAACCCCATGTCTGAGAGCGGTGTCCAAATGCACCTTGAACTCCTCAGCCTGGGGGCCGTGCCCAGAGTCCTGTGCATCCCGTTCCATGCCCACCGCCCTGTGATGCAGACCTGTCCCTCACCCCCAGCTGCCCTCCCCTGACGCAGCTCCATGCCGTTCCCTCGGGCCCTGTCGCTGTCACACAGAGCAGAGCTCAGCGCTGCCCTCCGCTCCCTGTGAGGAGCTGCAGCCGCCATCAGGCCTCCCCTCAGCTCCTCTGCTCTGCGCTGAGCAAACCCAGGGCCCTCAGCTGCTCCTCACACGTCTTGCCCTCCAGATCCTTCTCCGTCCTTGTAGCCTGCCTTTAGACACTCAGTTTTATGTCCTTCTCATATTGTGACCCCGTGCTCCAGGTGAGGCCACACCAGCGCAGAGCAGAGAGGGACAATCCCTACTCTCAACAGGAAATAAATGTAAACATAATCATAAATATAACCTATACAACATACCTAATATCTGTATAAATATATCTGTTGTACATCCAGCTGTTGATAAAGCAGTTCACACTGATCTAAGAACAGTATTTTGGAGCCCAGTCACCTACTGTGACTACCAACCCATCATGGTACAGGGCTGTCCTTGGGCATGGGATGGCTCTGCCCCCAGCAAGGCCAGCATTCCTCCCCTGGTGGCAACAGAATGCTTCTCCAGAAAAACACTTGGCTCCCAAGAACAAGATGAGGCTATGGTTGCCAGAACAAACAAAGCTTGACATAGTATTCTCCCACAAGAACTATTGCACATCCCTCTTTTCACTGACACTGACATGGCCGTGCTGCTTCTGTGGACACAAAAAATGAAGAGACACAGAAAATAAAAGTGACTTCAAAAGGTCACAGTAGATTCAGCTTCAGTATCTTGCCAGAAATGTACATTTTTATAAGATGATGTGGTTCACAAATCTGCAATAAATTCATGCAGTTATTTTCCTGAGGGGAAAAAAAAAAACAAAAAAAAAAACCAACCAACAACCCTCCAATAATTGAATTTCTTTGCTATTTCAATTTTCTTTTCATTTTTCATCCTAAATTAATGTTTTCTTTGGAAGAAAGCCTAAGCCTAAAGCAAAAAGCAATCCAACAAAGATTGCTAACAAAGTGAAATATTTTTATGCTGGATGAATGAAGTATTTGTTTCATTAAGGTAATAAGGTATGTTTGGAGGTTTCTATCTGATAGGTTTTGGGTTTTTTCTTCCTATTTTTAGTACTGTTATTCCAGTGGTGGTAAGGGGTTTATTTTCCATTTTGGATAGAGCAAAAGAGGAAAAGATATCCCTTTCCTTCTGCCTTGTAGGGAATTCTGTCTTACAGGACTGCCAATCCTGTTTGCACTTCTAAGTCATGCAAGCAGTTAGTTACAGAAAAGGGTGAAAAAATCAACTGTAATGAATATCCTTCATACATAAACTTTCAGAGAATACAGCTGGAAGAGATCCTGAGAGGTAAGATCATTCAACTCCTGCTGACTTTTTTAAAAACATATATCACGGCCTTATCATCTGATGCTCTCCACAAGCACATTCTCAGAACAAAAATCCAAAGTCCTCTAACATTTTTGAGTGTTCTACTTACAAGGTGCTACTTTTCTATTAGAATTCAGTGTTGAATTCATACAAACACAGTGATAGTTGGCATTATTCTGAAATCAGCACCTGACTGTTATCAATATTTCATTTTCAGACATGGCTTGTGCTGTGGATATTGGACACTGGTTTTCAGAAAACACTGGTTCATTTTCTGAATCCATACCCACATGTATCTGTAGAACCACAGCTGAGAAGACTCTCCTAGGGCAGAGTTATTACCTTGAGCATTGTGCTTCACAAAAAAAAAAAAAAAAAGATTGGACTGCATTTAGATCCACATTTGACATACTTACAGATGCTATTTGCTTGTAGCTGAATGTAGTAGTGTTGGTCTCTCCAAGCTTGGATATCTCTGCAGCCATCTCCAGCTTGGGGGTCAGTACCCAGGTTAGTGAGTCCTTCCCACAGGGAGAAGGGCACTGCAGGGCTGCAGATATTCATCTACAGGAATAAAGGTGAAGCTCACAGAACTCTAGAGTTTGGAAGGGATCTCTAGAGATCATTGAGACCTATCTCCCTGCAAAAGCAGGTTCCCTAAAGCAGGTCTCACAGGTAGGTGTCGAGACAGGTCTTGAATATCTCCAGAGAAGGAAACTCCATAGCCTCTCTGGGCAGCCTGTTCCAGTGCTCTGTCACAGTGCACCCTCACAGTAATGAAGTTCTTCCTTGTATTAGAATGGAACTTCCTGTTTTCCAGTTTCTGCTCATTGCCCCTTGTTCTGCTATTGCTTGCCACCAAAAAGAGTGGCACCCCCATTAACCTGCCATACTTTATATGTTTATGAACAGTGATGAGATCCCCTCTCAGTCTTCTCCAGACTGAAGAGTCCCAGGTCTATCAGCCTGTCCTCATAAGGGAGATACTCCAGAATCCTCATCATCTTTGTCACCCTCTCATGGAGTCTTTCTAGGAGATCTCTGCCTTTTTTGAACTGGAAAGCCCAGAATTGGACACAATACTTCAGATGTGGCTTGACCAGGAAAGAGTAGAGGGAGAAGATCACTTCCCTCAACCTGCTGGCCACACAGTTTTCAATGCAACTCAGGACACCATTGGCTTGCTGGGCCACAAGGGCACACTGCTGACTCATGGTCCACCTGTTATCCATTAGGACACCCAGCTCCTTATCTGCAGAGGTCCTCTCCAGTAAATCAGCCCCTAATCTGTTCTGATGCAGAGTTATTTCTCCCCAGGTGCAAAACTCTGCATTTGCTCTCATTGAACTTTGTACAGGTCCTTTCTGCTCAACTCTTTAGTCTGTCCAGGTCTTGCTGAATGGCAGCACAACCTTCTGGTGTGTCAGCCACTCCTCCCATCTTCATATGATCAGCAAACTTGCTGAGGGTGGACTCTATCCCTTCATCCAGATCACTGATGAAGATACTGAACAAGACTTATCCAGCATTGGCTCCTGGGGAACACCACTAGTTACAGGTCTCCAACTAGACTTTGCAACACTGATCACAGCTGTCTGAGCTCTTCCAGATAGTAAGTTCTCGATCCACCTCATTGTCCACTCATCTATCCCACACCTATCCATCTATCCACATTGCTGTATATCTGCAACATGGAGCTTTGACTGCATGGCACAAATGCTCTTGTTTAACGCAGAAAAGTCTTTTTGCTGGCAAAATTGTGATTATACAAGGCACTTCTTTTCAGCACACTTATATGGCAAACACAATTTAGCCTTACTTCATTTGATGTAACTTTGGATTTCAAAGAAGTCCTTTATTAAAGTGGAGGACATTGTGGGCAAAACTCTATTACACAAGGAATTCCTGCTGGGAAAATTCTCCAGATATAATGGATTTCTCTGAAACATTTTGAAACATCAGGGAGATCCTGGAAGGGTTTTATAATTCTGTTTTGATTCCACTGGCTCACATAAACAATGCCTTTCCTGTATACTTGACACTTGTCACTGAAGAATCCCCATTCTTCCTGAGTTTGCATTACAATTAATCCTCTTTTAAGCAAATCACTCCAGGCCAGATGTCCTCAGCAAAGCTTAAAAACATTAAAATGCATCCTACCCTCCCTTTTCCTTTCATGACCTGCATTCAGTCTGTCAAGACTGGGGATTTATGGCCAACAGAGGTTTACATATCACAATTCACGGGATGCAGCAGAAGTAGAACTCTGAAGCAACAGCATGGCCCCATTTTCTTCTCCTTGGTCTGTGATGATATAAAGTGAATTTGCATCTTTTAAGTGAGTGCAAACACAACTGTGCCTTCCAAGAAAGTAGAGAGAGAAATTAAAAAATCAAAAAATTACAGGAGCACAATTTAAAATAAAAATTAAGAGAGTAAAGATTACAATCTTTTAGACTGTAAAAACAGGAGCATACCAATATCCTCCTATAAATGATCCAGCCCATGTCAGTTTGATGCCTTTGTTCTGACACTAGGCAGGAAATATTTTAAGTCCCACAGAGAATCTCAAATATAGAAATTTCATGACTATGAAACAATCTGGAGAGCATATGAAAAGGAAGATAAAATATTTCTGAGGATCCCAAATAGTTCAGAATAGGACTTCTCAGTTCATTCTTATTATGCCCCATGTACTTGTATTCCAGAAGGAATACATGAAGCACAGGCTTTTCACCTCAGGTTGCAATGGGTAGATTATGCAGCGGTAATTTCAGTTAGCATAACATACAACATCTATGCTTCATGAGCAATGACATCACAAAAAGCCTTCAAACTTCTGAAGGTGGAGAAATCCAGTATTGAATTTGGATTAAAACACAGTGTTGGAAGTCTAATTCATCTCTTATTGCACACCAGACACTCTTGCCATTCTGATTCCCTCTAATTGAGCAGGTCACAGATTCAGCTGGTTCAGGAAGACAGACAACGTTTGGACAAGTCAGTTGGAGATACACAGGAGGAAAAGAAGCATGAAAACAACCCCCTCTCCTTTGACTACACAGAGAATATTATACTGTCCACAGGTCAGAGCATGAAGAAATGTCAATTTCATTTTTTCCAAGAACAATGTATGACACTTCAAGATCATTTTAGGGTTGTTCCCTTAGTGCTCATTCACAGAGAGAGCATCGGCCATCCTCACCACCTTTCCTCTTCAATTTTTCTCATGCCAGCAGCTTTCCCACTGTAGCTGACCACATGTCATTATGCAGCCAGGCAGTGTGCTTTCCATCTGCTTCCTTTGTTCCTTCCAGAAGAAAAACCTGGTTGACAAAAAATTGCCAAGCAATACAGATTTTTATGCCACGCTCCAGAGCTTCAACTGAACAAGGTCAGCAGAGATCCATGGAAACAATGCATAGATTGTATTTATTATTTTCTTAGAAGTAATTTTCTCCTCCCACTCTATACACCCCATGGAGGAAACATGGACTTCTGAAAAGTAGCAGGACACTGTAGACTGCAGCTTCTGTGATGACTCCCTCAAGCACTTAGGCCTACTGCAGTGTGTTTGCATGAATTAGCCTGCACTCAGTTTAATGCTGCCCATTTCTTGAATTCAGAACGTTTAAATGTGTCCTCCTCTTCCTACACTGGCTTTCATCTAAGCATGAATTCATACACGCAAGTCTAACACGTGCACACCCCTTTAAATGTTGTGCCTGCATACCCATGGAATTACCTTTTATTCTTAGTTATTTTATTTCAGTGTTCATTCTCACATTTCATTCATAAGAATGCAGTTACTGCATTCAGAAAGTATGAGAAGATTAATGAATGAAGCTATGAAGAAGAAGAAATATTTACAAAATTCTGCACTTAAGTACGGCACCAGTGAATAAAACAGATGTATCAGCTAAATTCACCCTTCACCGAAACACAGGCTCCTTGAATATAACTTTTAATTAAGGTAAGTGCTGCACTCAGCCACAGACTTGTCAATAACTGGCAAATTCCCTTCTGCTGTAACACAGCAGAAGCCAAATTTTGCTGCTGATATTACCCGGAGAAGTCAATGGAGCTACTGAGAATCTGACAGTGAAAAAGACTAGCATGGAACCCCAAATTCCCAGTTAAAACCATAGTGAGCAATTTGGCTGGATCACCATTATTTAACCTCAGAAAGGCACTGAAGGTTAATCACTCCCCTTCAGTCCATCAATGAAACCAGCATTCTACAAGAACAGCTTTTTAGTTACCAGTGTTTCCTTCTCACGTTCATTTGCAGTCAGCAATGTGCCCCCCAAAGGCGAGCCCCCACCCGGCCGAGCTGGCCCAGCTGCCCCGAGCCCCTGTGAACCCCCTGGGGCAGTGACACAGGACCCTGCAGCTCCTGCATTCTCCTGTGCTTCACCACCGAAGCCACCCGCAGGTGGCAATCTCGGATCAGTTTTTGAGGGCTTCCTCACATATCGTGGTCTGGAGATGCAGAATAGTCTTCTCGGTGCTTCTATTTTCCAATCCTTTGAGTACTGTTCATTTAGTGTTGTCTCACAGTGGGCACTCAGTGCAAGGTACAGTCCAGTGTTGAATTCACTTCTGATTTGCTAGTATGTGCACTTTTCCTATCTCAGTTTCCCTTATTACAGGCTTTGCTGAACATGTTCCTTGGAGTAATAAAGTTTTTGGAGAATGGAAGAAATAGGTTTCAAGCTATTCTCTACTTGCTACTTGCTGTCAGCCTATGCTTGGCAGACCATGGAAGCTCAAAGGACGTGTAAATTTCCATTCCAGGTCCAATACGTTTAATATTCCTTTAGGACTTATTCCAGAATACTTAAAGCACTGCTACAAGAAAGAGATAGTAGTCTTAATTTCTGTTTCTTCTTGTTCCTCCCACATGTCCCTCTGTTAGATGCTAAGTCCCCCCAGATCTCATTATCAGCTCATAACATAGATCCCCTTTTAACTACATGTGGGGTTAGCCCTCTATGTAATCATACCAATCAAAGATATGGAAATTATGTATCAGTGTAACTGTGCATGCTTCATCACACCACTCCCACTGCTTCCCACCTCAGAAGCTCACAGCCTCTTGGGCCCATGTGTTGGGCAGGAGGAGCATCAAGGTCCATGCTGCTTCTCCTGCTTCTTCCTCCAAAGCCCCCAAAAAGGTATAGTTAAAAGAATCACTGGGAAGTACAAGTCAGCTCTATGCCCTGCTGTGGCAGGATGGGCAATGGGACACCACACATACATGGCACAAACAGTCAGGAAGGCAGGTGTGGGCCCTGCCTGTGGCTGTGGCTGGTCCAAGCTCATGAAGGGGCATGCAAGAGAGTGTGAAGGCAGCACTTCATCCTCAAAGTTACTAGATGGGATTCTGGAAGCAGTAGCAACTAAGGGAGACTATAAATTCCAGCATAAATTGTGGCAATATATGGTAATGAGGAGTACTTAGCTGGGATATGTTAAGGATATACTGTTCTGTTGTATAATGTCCACTGAAAGCCACAAAGACTGTACATGTTTCTGGACCTCAGTTCGCTTACTTGTCTTGATGAGAGAATGAGATTTTCAGTTTCTTTGCTAGAAGTACAGGAGAGAAACAGAAACTCACAGGGAGTAAAAAATCATTTTAAATTCCCTTAAATTCTTATAAAATCCTATTAAACCTAATATTTCATTTCCCACGAAGAGCACCAGATACAAATATTGTTCAGTGTGCATATATCATGGATCTGGTAAGATGATACAGTGGCATCTTTCACATTTTGGTCACTTTGAATCTATTCCAAGCCAGAGCTGTCTGAAAAACACCAAGAAAATCAAATTTCCACCAAAGACTTCAAAGCTTATAAGGAACAGAAGTAAGCCTCAAATTATACTATTAGTTTGGAGGGCAATAACTAATTACATCCAGATTTAAGCATCAAATTCAAGAACAGAGTTACAGTGGTATCCTTCAATTGTCAATGGAGAAAACTAGCATTTTTTGGAGAAAATTCAGCTCTTAGACTTTTTACAATGACTGTATCAGAGCTGAACAGCAACTGTGCTTTTACCTCGGCCATCTGAGGTAGCAGGAATTCCTCCTTCCTCAGTTCTTGATATCCCATTTTCATAGAAAAACAATCACATCATTTCTGTTGTTTGGTTTTTCTTTCTTTTTTTTTACATTAAGTTACATGCACTTGGGAAAAACTAAGAACTAGACTAACAACCACAGGCTATGCTTCCTCTGGATGCATCACAGATCAGAAAAAATTATCAAGAAGCATATTAGAGAAATGAAAATTATGTGCTGTGAATGTTGCTGTCCCATAGGAGAATGTGCCAACATTTGAACTTTTGTTTCACACACGCTATTAGCAACAGGACTGTGATCAGGAAAAACAACCAAAAAAGCCTTAGCAGTAATCCCACCCTCAGAAATCCTCTGGAGAGCTCGGTACTGAGAAACTGAGTGCTGAGGGCTGCCAGAAGCTCTAATCAGCTAATATATCAAAGCTCTGGTGCAGCTTGTCTGCTCCCTAGATCTCAGCAAGAGATAAAAGTAATTCTCGTGGGTTAAACTGCAAATCTAAGAATAAGCAAGAAAATATGCATTACTACACTTCGCAAGACTGTGAATGGATGATGGTGATCAAGACAATGCTTTGATGCTGCATCCAATACATTCTTACATCAATCTCTAATTCTGTGTTTCTTGAATTTAGTATCTGCACAGTAAGCCAGAAGTGAATGGAGGCAATGCTGCTTACTTCCACACATGATGCCAGGCAGACATGCTTATATTTTTTGCCTTTCTTGGGATTTAAACAGGGCAAATGGTCACTGTAACAAAGCAGCTCATTTATCATAGGCCAAAATGGTAAACTAGATTTTTAGAAGCAGGAGACATTTCTTCCTCTTTCCATTACAAGCCTTTAAAAGGTCACACAGTAACAGTCAAGGAGTCACCACCAGCATCAGGATTAAGGAGTGCATGCAACTCTCTCTTTATTGCTCTTTACTGGCTTTTGTACAGTCAGAGGTGCAGATGGATTACATCCCTAATTACACTTTCATCTTTATAAAACCATCTGCTTTAACTTTCTGAATATATTGACTTATTCAGTTAATCAGAACAACATCAGAAAGAAAGAAAACAGGATTTCTCTCTGGAATAACTTTTTTTTTGTTTGTTTTGTTTTGTTTCTGTCTGAGGCAGAACAGATAGTAATTTCAAAGCCAAACTGCCAGGAGGCAGTCAGCTTCTACTCACCCCAGAATGTGTCATTAATCCCAGTTTTCCTGAGGCCATCTGAGTACTGGGAGGTGGCCACTTCTGGAGTATGCATCCCCACCTGCTTGCCTGGAAATCCTCTCCCATCCTCAGCAAATAATGGATAAACGTTGCAGGGTGGTCTACGCTGCTAAAAAACCACAGACTTTCAGCTAAGTGCAGATTCTCTTCTTCAGAAATCCTGGTAATGACAAAGGCACTGATTTTTATTTATTTATCTAGCTTTTTTTTAACCAACTGCAGAATCTCCTTAGCAGGTGTTTTTACGAAGAAAGCAGCACTGGGCTCCACTGGACTTTTACACACTAAACATGGCTTTTCTAAACAAGTAGCTAGCCCTACAAGTTTCACTTGGGCTGCTTTGGAAAATAATATTGCTCAGTTGAGCTAAAGCAGCTCTGAAATATCCCGTGTGAGCAAGTGAGACTGCAGGAGGCTATAGGTCAGTAACCTTGGATGTATTCTACATAACAGATCAAATAACTGTAAATTATCCCTGAGGTGGGGAAGATTAAATCAGATAAGAGTAACGGCTGTGGCCATGTAAAGCTTCCAGACTCTGTTTTAAATCCAGGCTTTTTGGAAGGCAGTGATTAAACACTGGAAAAAATGTGAAATGTTTCAGATAATTAGAAACATTTATTCAGTGGGAAAGGGCACGAACTGTATTTTGTTAAAGAAAAGCAAATGTAGGAGGACTACTACCAGCTTGGTTGGGCTCCAAAAGAACATCTTCCCTATTAAGGTTAGATGATTCCCATGTGGAGTAGTAGACAAAAGGACTCTGGAGTAGTAGACAAAAGGACTCTCGTTGGTTGTTTGCTATTTACACTTATTTTCCACATATAATGAAGTGTGGCATAAATGAAAATGAAGTGGTACACAGCAGAAATGTTCTTAGGATGTATTTGGGTGGTCAATGTCTTGTGGGGGGTTGCAGTAAAAGTTAATTCTGGGGCAAGCCTTGCTTTGCAAAACGAGTGCCTGAACAGCTGGAGGTCTCTCTGAAATCTGCATGCAGTGCTACAGCAGCTTGAGGACCATCTGCAGTTACTTTCATTCATGTCTTCCTCTTAATCATTGTAATGATCAGCCAGTATATCATCCAGTGGAAATGTTAAAATGCCATAAACCATGGATTCTGAATTAGAGATTCCTGCACCACATCAGTACTTTATACTGAGTTTATAGCAGAGCTTTTAAAAACATCATTTTAGAAAGACGTCCAGTTTAGATTAAGACATAGTGAGGCAGTCTGTATAAATAATTTGAAAATTATTTCAAATCTCTGTCCAAACACAAATGAATCTGAACAGGAACATTTTCCCAGTGCTGAGGAATTTAGTCACCTTCTTTATCATCTGTTTCTCCTCTTCTACATGTGCTTATAACTAGAGACAGCTCTGATTAAATCTAGATTTAGACTCCATATCTGGATTAGAATGCTTTTTCTCAAACAGTAAAAACCACAGTTCCAGATCCAAACATCCAGAGGGAAAAAAAAAAAAAAATTGGATCCTAATACAGATCCTGGGAAGTTTTAGGAATTCAAAACTAGCTTACCATGAGCCAGCAAATCTGAGTTCAAACTTGAACTCTGACCTGAATATAAGCTCTGGATTCTTGTGGTGTTTTTTTGTTTGTTTGTTTGTTTGTTTGTTTGTTTGTTTCCCCACAAATCACTCCTTACAAAACAAATTTTTATCACATTTCATTTGGAAAGGAACATGCAGAACCCCAAATGTACCAGACCCAGAGCACAAGGCATAATCAGCCCTGTGGGACATGAAATAACTCCAAGCCCAGCCACAGCACTGGGCTGTGTGGTCAAAGTCCCATCGCAGGAGCCAGCAGGCCTCCTCCTTTTTGCTAAAATTCAGCCTAGCCTTGGAACAAGGAGATCCCAGGACAGACCCTGCTGTGAGTCCAGCCTTCCACACATCAATTTCATCCATGTCACCCGCTAAGCAATGATGGCTGGCTTCAGGCTGACTCCAAGTGCTCTGGGCTATTCTCCAACCTTGCCTAACTTTGAGTGGTCTTCCTTACCTAATATTTATTCAGTGACAAGCAGTTACTCACAATCTATTTACATCTCTGCTGACATTTTCACAGGCATACTTGCCTACAAGCAGCAAGAATGCTGCTAGCATTCAGAATGCTGCATTTTTCCCCCCACAGCCAAAATACCTCTCTGCTGTTTACCTCAGAGTGTAACTAACCATGAAGGAATCATCATCTGAAATGGTCCAATTAAGATTTCAGCTTAAGGAACAACAACCTACATGGAATTAAGTATGAAGTAGGCTGCATAAGTATAATGATGAAAAATAAATGAGAATATATTACATACTTGTACCATTAAACTGATTGTGCATCTTCAAAATCATGCAAACAGAAAAGTAGTGTGTACCATACCATTCAAATATGAAGACCCACAGCTGAGCTTCTTGAGAAGAAAGCTGAGCAATAATCTTGTATCTTGAGGTAGATCTGGAGGCGTTTTAATGAACTTCAATTCTGAATCTAACTCTTAACCTGGCAATTTTGGATGGAAAATTTTAAAGAGGGAAACAATTGCCATAATGAAAATTTACTGAATTTACAGTTCTCAAGACTTTTTTTTTTTGTTTCAAAAAACATTGAGAAATTATTCTAATTGGAAAAAAAGAACCCCAAAGTTGTAGATGTTTACATAATTGTAAAGCTATTTTCTTCTAGTATGTTTTTTTTACAACTTCCCCACTAATCTTCAGCAAATCACTGAAAGGCTCATTGCAAGATCCTTCCATCTCTTGCAAGATCAGCTCATTACCAGTCCTTTTCATCTGACTGAGATCCTCTTTTTGAGAATTCAGCCCTCCAAATTACCATTCATGTGGCCCCAACTGACAAAGCAGTTGGGCAGACATGAAACTGCTGACTGAATTACAGTTAAGACTTGAGTACTGTTTTGGATCAGGGCCAGAATAGTTCTTTATTTTTATTTTTTTGGCAGGATTAAACCTAAATCTTCCTCCAGAAATGATTCAGTTCCAGTTCTTCATCCATTGTTTTGTACTTTGAATTTCTTCATTTGCTTTTATCTTTTGGATGAAAATCAATGCCCAGGGCCTGATTCACTTTTATACTGTTGCCTTTTTACGTGTGCATCACTTCAATTAGGTGTCTTAAAAAAAAAATCTCAGAAAATTATTACCTGGGTGATTGGATGCGTTCATGCACTGCTGGTGTCAGACAGTCAGCCACTAGTTAAAAAGTCTCTTTGCCCTGTCCAGTTACATAGGACTATAACAAGGTATGCTTTTTTTCTCTTCTTTGTTATGAGACAGAAAAAAAATAAATAAATGCACAGGCTTTGGCTTCCTGACAACTACTATAAACCAAAAGAGCTTAAAAAAAAAAAAAGAGAGAGAGAGAAAAAGAGATTAAAATCTGTTAATAAGTTCCAATAAGCTTCACAGATCTGCACGATTATGTGAGATGATAAACTTTTACATGCAGCAATACTTTTGAAAAACAAATTCATGATATTTCTGGCAAAAGAATCTCTGGGATAGAAATCTGTGGTACACTAGGAAACGGATTCTCCTTCACATGTGAAGTGCTGGAAAAAAATCTGTATTTTCCTTTACTCTAGTGGAATTCAACACACTTTGAAGACAACCCTTCACAATGCTTTAGACTTCAACTCGACTGTAATTTCACCATGCTTTCACAATTTAAAGTTCTTTGACATTTTCGGGGTAATATCTTGTAATTGTAATAAACTACTATACTTAACATCTTTTTCCACACTGATGGGCAAAATTCTGCTCTTTCCATCACTCCTCAGATGGGTGCAAACAACAGACATCCGTGAGATTTCTCCCCATAGCTCTGACAGTAGCTGAGTCTGAACTACATTATGTGAGTAGATTTGCAGCTCACGGCAATCTTCACAGTTAAATAGGACAGTACAGAACAATCTAGTCTTTGACAAGCTGTGTAATAGAAAAACTACATCAGAAGCAAAGCCAATCTATTCAAAGTCAATCACGATCTAGGGAAAGTACATCTGGCAAAACCTCCATTCTTTATTTATTAGCTGAAAAATATTTTGCCTCATATAGTAAATCATAGGGCCATAGAATGGTTTGAATTGGAAGGGACCTTAAAGCCCACCCAGTTCCAACCCCGAGCTGTGGGCAGGGCTGCCACTCACCAGATAAGTCTGCCCAGGGCCCCATCCAATCTGGTCTTGAGGGATGGGGCATCCTCAGCTCTCTGGACAGCTTGTTCAAGGGACTCACCATCCTCTCAGTGAAAAAATTTCCCCCCAGCATCAAATCTAAATTTCCTCTCTTTTAGTTTAAAGCCATTTCCTTTTGTCTTACTACTCTCAGACCTTGTAAAAAGTCTGTCTCCTTCCTGGCTATAAACTCCTTTTAAATGAATAAAGAAACCAGCTCAAGTTAATCTTAAGACAAAACTATCCTATGGAGATCATATTTACTTTTACCTCAATATCAGAAATAGAATTTAGAATATTCGATATTTTATTACGGTAGCAAATTCCTCTATTGTAACAAATAATTAATTAATTCTGCTTTGTTTCAATATGCTGAGCACCAAAGTGTTGAGTTGGTTTTTTTGTTTTTGTTTTCCCCAAAAAGGATTGTTATTTGAATATTCTACAAAAACCAAGTGGTTATTGCATACCATGTATTGTAGATACACATTTTCATGAGGAAATAATGTTTCTGGCTAAAGTCATCATTACAAGAACTTGATCTCACAAATGATCCCTCAAAGAAAATCTGCCTTGGTAAAAGATACTCACAGAATATGGGTTAAATCTTCTTTTTCAACATTATCCTCTATAAGCTATTGTCTTGTGTATATTAATTTTTTAGCAAAACAACAACAATAACAGCAACAACAACAGAAGTGCAGTGACACAACCTTCACCAGGAAAACAAAGCCAAGGCAGCCTCAGAATAGGTGCATTTTAAGAGTAGACCATCTGTTCACACTCTTCTCAGGATGCACATCAGTGACTCCTGAATAATTCGATCAATTCTGCAGTCAGCACAAGTCCCTGTCCTTGCCTACCTGTTCACAGAAATAAATGAAAGACTTGGGTCTGTAAAAGAGCATCTAATGGCAAAGGCCTGTGAATCGTTATTGAGACCCAGGAAAATCAGTGGAAGTTATTATTGCTAACTGCAATACTTCTATCTTGCAGAATGTCAACAGAGATTTCTTTGTTAAAACAACTAGTAACGTAGTAGATCAAATGTAATTTTCTTATTTTTTTTTAATTTTTTTTTTTCGTTTAGATCCTTTGTAAAACCCTGCAGTTTATCCCTCCTGGTACACTGCACCAAGTGTCAAAACAACTGTTACTAAGCAGAAAGTTTTCCTTCAAAGAAACATCTCTTCTGCCTGTCATCAGGCTGTGGCCTGAGGTTATTCTTTAGCTTAGTCTGACATTTTCGTTTCATTTTACAGAAAAATAAAAGATTGGAAAAACTCTGTTTACCTGCTCTGAGCCTTGTGGCATTACCTAAAAATATTCTGGTCAACATGTAGTTTTTCTCCACAGAAAACCAAAGCAGAAGGATGCCAAATACTGCCTTAAGGAACATTCCAATTAGCAAAGAGTTTTGAAATAAGGAGGCTGTAGCACGAATGCAGAGAAGCTGATTGTTAGCTTCTCCTGTCTTCATTTTCTTGGCTATTACACGCATGCTGCTGCCAGCTGGCTCCCATTTGGGCAACACATGAGCTGCCTCTTGGTGGAAGCGAGGCAGCCTGCAAGCACTGGTGTGTGCTGGGGTCTCGCCTGCACTTGCATGAAAAACATCTGGATGTATGCTCAGGCTGGAAGCTTCAAAACTCCTTCCAGGTTCTGGAGTCTGGGTGTAGCCCAATTTAATCAGAAAGTAAAGAATGGATGCACAAAGTTATTTAAAAATCTTAGTTTCTATTCATGTTCTCTTAAGAGCTGCAATTAAATGTCAAATTGTCTTCCAACAAGCAAAGGTTGCTGAAAATTTCTGTGGCACATTTATCCAGGTACAACTCCTACTAAGAAAGCTGCTGCCCTTTATATCAGCTGCAGGTTACAAAATGATTCAAATTGTCTGTATACAAATTGTTGTATTATCAACCTTTTCCGTACAAAGTCAGAACAAACGTATTCCAAAAAATGTCAAAGGAAATCCTAGAATCAATCTACCCCAAAGCTTCTTAATTCACCCTCTTTGCGTGTATGCTCAGTTATATATTTCTTAATTATATGATGCAAATCATTATTTTCCCATTGGAGCTCAACCTTTCCACCAAACCTTGCCCTGAAGGACTTTGCCATTGTTGCAGATAATCCATCTAACTAGGACATTCCTCTCAATAATGTGATGCCTGAGCCATATAGAATAATTAATGTTGTATGTAAGTAATCACTGAAACATTCCTATGGACAAAGACTGCTGCTTCAGGACTAGATTTTAAACAAAATCTAGCAAAACTGAGTTCTAACTGCCAGCCATCACTAAGGAGCAATGAAGACGCAAAACACTTGAAAACAAAGGTGAAAATTCAGCCTCTGCCTTATTTCTGCACCTCTAATGAGCTGCATGAGAGATAGTGAGGGTCAGTTACAAATGTTTTTCCCAGTACATTTGCTTGCATGAGACCTATATCTTGTGCAGGGACAAAAATTCCTAGGGCCATGCAAGATTTCCACTGCAAGAAAAATGCCATCAGTAGGCACTACAGGGATGACTAAAAATAATTTTTGACTCTTGTCTTCATAGAACCAATTTTCAGCACATTTTTGCAATCTCTCCAAATCTGTTTATGTATGGAAAATAATTTTATGCAGTTTCATGTAAGGGAGACAGTAACTTGAGATACACTGAAGAAAAGCAAAGAAAGGACACTATCCACATCCTACTGCTGAAGCATGTGCACACCTACTGTTGGCCCTGAAACAAAAAAGGAATACAACCCAAGCAAAATCACATACAAATAAACAAAAAACAACCAAGCCCTCCAAAGCAACAACAAAAACCCTAGAAAACCCAAAAAATCTTCCAAAAAAACAGATACCCTGAAAAACAGAGAAAACAAAATGAGAAAACCCATCAAGAAACACACACATGCACACACACACACACACAGAAAAGCAACCACACAAAAGACAAAAAGCACCCCCCCAAAAAGAAAAAATCCCCACATTTCCCCTCCAAAACACCTCACCAAATAAATAAATAAGTAAATAAAGAAACAAAGACCAAGTTTATTTACTTCTGTGACTGAAGATGGTTTTATTTATTAAAAGTTAATTGGAGAGTGGATTTATATCTCTGAATAAAACTGCTTCCCATTTTCCATTTTCTTCCACTTCAGCAGTGACATACGTTCTGAGAAAGATGATAGCTGTGGGTTTATCAGCAATTATTTTTCTTTAATTTAAAGAAAAGGTGTTATTTCAAACTTTAATATCTATAGAAAATGTTTTACAATAGTATTATAATACTTTGAAAAATGCACTTCTAATCGGTCATGGAAAGCATCTCCCCATTATCACTTTGTTCCTATAGAATTTCAGATTTGCAATAGACAATTCATAATTTGATGTACCAACATATCTTATTCTTATATTTGGAAAATTCCTGACTTTTCACATTTTCAAATGGTTCAGCACTGTCATCCAGTTCTTCAGGACAACCAAGATAATAAATTAGAACTTCCTTGATAATGGAGAAATGGACAATTTCGGATACATTTTGTATTTATTTTGAAGCAGTAGACAAAAACAAAAATATGACCTTTCAAAACAAGTGGTAATTGAGTTTTTAGCTGAAAAAACATGTATATTTTGAGAAAAGCAAGGAGCTTTAAGCCCAACATGACTGGAACCAACTTTTTAGCTGTGAGTGAAGCTCAGAAAGCAAAGCTCATATTTGGTACCTATATTGTGTGATTTCTGTGAATAGAGAATACTACAGTTCACTTTTGCTTCTATCACAATCATGCTCTTGGTTTCGATCATTTATATTTCTTTAAAAAAAAAAAAAAGATTTTATGCTAAGAAGTTGTGCTGCAATTATTTTTATTACTTCCTTAATTTATAAGTTATTGCTTATCTTACAATCCATAAGTAATAGGTGGAATTATTTTCTCTATGTGAATACAGTAAGCCTCATAGTAATTAATGTTATCTTCAGAAATCTTTGAGAATTATTTTTCCTATTCGTGACAGAAAGCATGACCTCTTTTTTTCATGGTAAAACTATCAAAGTTATTGCATATTACCACTATATTTATAACTTATGTAAGTGCACAACTTTATCCACATACAGAAAAAACCCAACCACACAAAACCAAAGCATAATAGCGCTGAAATATCTGAAACTCAGAATACAGAATCCTTGAATAACTCAGAGATGTTCGATGGGACTTCAGAAGGACAGACATCGTAAGCTTTCTGGGCAGCTCTTTGCAAGGTTTGACTGTCCTCAGGATGATTTCTCCCCCTCCCCCTGTGTCAAGCTAGAAGCCTACAGGCACGATGATCAGGAAAGGATGCTGTTAAGAGTTATAAACCTGAAAACAAGATGCTCTGAATTTCCTGGAAGATGCCTTCATTTTCTCCATTGATCCCAGTGAAGTACTCAAGAAGACTAATCTCCCTTCCTAAAATGAATGTCCTCCAAAACTGGTAACCCCCATACCCAGCTTTGGTTTTTGCCCCATTAGAGAAATTTTCATGCATAAATATAAATAATGTTGTTTTTTGAGCTCAGTACATTTCTTCCACAGGACTAGTCTTATACCTTTTTATAATTCAAAGATGCACCTACACCATGTTTCTCTAATTGTCCTTCAGAAGTTACCCTCAAGCAATGAGTTGCTTTAAATTTCTTAGTACTGTCAGGTAACCAGTAATGTAACAAGTGTTTTAACATAGTATAAGGAACATAAAGATTAGATTACTTTCTGTCTTGGAAGGCAATTGTTTTTATATCATATTATTTCTGGAGGGTATTTTTCGTTTGGCTGGACAGTTAGTAAAGCTTCAGTTCTTACAGAATTAATATACAACAGGAAAGAAGGTGGCTTAATGATGAAGATGGCACGAAGCCATGGAATGCACACACTCCCCGCTTTATAAAATGAAATAAAAATGCATTCCTCTCACCATGGCATCCCCAGAAAAGCTAAGAGGGAAAATATCTTTGTTTCATTTGGAATCCAGCCTAGGAATCCAAATTTTTAAATACAGACATCTAGTTTGTGCCTTTTAAAGATATGCCACCCTAAAACCCACACTAAATAGCTATGTACATCTGGAGATGGTTGTTACACTGAAAGGCTTGTGGTTGCCATGGCACTAATGGTGGGGTTCAGCACTGAGGACAATAGTGGACCTCCTCTGAGCCAAACTGTCTCTCCCATTCAGGCTCAAGAAAAGGAGCGATCAAACCCTTTACGTAGCTGCAGATGATGATGGTGACTGCCTCAGATCTCATATTAAAGACATGCAGATGTTAGCTCACAGAAAGAGTGGCTAACATATATATATGTTTAGTTTATAAAAGCCAGAGGAAGACAAAACCAGGAGTTGAGACAAAGTTACTTAGGCAAGAACCTCACAGCAACAACACATATAAAGCTATCCAGAACTCTGCTGTTGTGGTCAGGAAAACCACATAGCAAAACTGTGTACAAGATTGTACCATAAATATATGCCATTTTTATAGGTTTTTCATCTTCTATAACAAGAATGAAAGCCAACAACCTGCCTCATGAGAAAAAATACAGACTATGAATGCCAAATTTTGAACTAAGAAAATTCCTGCATCTCCAGCTGCAGGGCAGTCACTTTTTGGCAAACACACCTCATTGGGATGAACCTTGAGAACTAAACCTTCAAGGCTTCTGATGGCAATAGGACTCATTTGACCAAAACTCCATGAGAGCTCTCAAAACAAAACATTTCACAGTTAATAGGAAAATAAGTGCCATTAGATTCAATGCCTCTCATATTAAAATAGATTACTTAGACCATAAGGGGAAGCAGGATTGCTATGACCCATCTTCAGCTAGGTGATGTCTTGCTCCAGGTAGCTTATATTGACAATTAAGTTGGTGGATTGTATTGAAACAGTTGTGCTTTCAAGGTGCTTTCAGAGACAGGTGAGACAAACTGCCTGTTAGAACTAACTCCACAGATTGCAGAAATGTTCATCAGTTCAGCCTTGATGCTTGTTAGATGGTTAAAGTTGTATGAAATAACTTGCCATCCTCTAGGTGGTTTGGAGGGAGAACTATTAATAGCAATGGTCAGAATGGAAACACTGTCCACAGCTGGGGATATTTTTCCCATGTTCAAGAATTTGATGTGGTGAATATCTTGTACATGGGCCTGACTCTCAGCCTGTGTCTGCCAGAATCATGAAAGGGAACAATATGAATTGTTCTGTAATTTTAAATAAAACAGAAAAGTTGTTTCTGTGCACTTACATGACTAACAGTGAAAACAAAGTATCAAATACACACATCCATATTGTATTCAAAGTGGGTGGCTTGGGCTACCTCAGTTTGGCTCCTCACTTGGAAGCACCTTGTGTGGAGCCAGTATTTACAAAATACTGGATCACTGTTCTCTAAAAGTCAAAGTGGTCTGAGATTTGTCAAATCAAGCATATCAAGCATCCACTCATTAAATCACTCAAAAGATGAGTACTGATTCAGTTAATAGGGATTTTAGACAATAGTTGGTGTTTTCAAAAGCAATTGGAACCTCTGAGGGCCTGATTTCCAGAAAAAGTACAGATGAATTCTTCATAATTCTTCAAGGCTTTCTAAACAGATGTTAAAAAATTTAAAACAGAACCATCATCTAACAATTTTTTTTTTTTTTTGGTAAGCAGATGACAAAGTCTTACTCTGGTACTGGTGTTTACAACATATGCTATATTCATCAGAGTTACTTTACTTCTCTGTTTTGTGCATGGCACTTCATAATATATTGACACCTCCCTGTTACGCTGCAAGGACAGCTATGAGATGTTGTTTTGGTGTTTTGGTCTGGGCATGGAACACTACAGAAAAATGATCTTGACTACAAAGAATGCACAGTTTAGAATGAATTTAGCCAATCAGCCAAAATATTGTTAAAGGCTTATGACTAAGGTATCTCCTTTTTAGTGCCCATTTGCTGTGCAGTAATATGTATTAAGTGGCTGAACTACAGCGTTGTGTGACACTAGCAAAAATGTGCTGTTTCATTCTTGAAGCAGAAGACTTATGTAACAACTGAATGGTTTTTTAAATGACATTATTATTGTGGATGATATCATACTGACTAAGGGTATAGGAGAGGCATTGGCAGATAGTGTTTTCCAAGGAACACTCTCTTCACCCACTACCCCACTCCCAATGGATACTGAAATAATGAACAGCTAAAATAAATTAACTACTGCTTGGTTAGTGAATCTCCACAATATTATTACATTGTTTTCCATGGGACTGTGCTCATATGAAGATGAGAAATTGTAAGAAATAGCTTAATCTTTAGATGGTGGCTTTTGCTGTTTTCATTGCTTCTGTCTTACTGAATCCTTTAAGCTTTGCTTTCAGTTGAATGCGAAGTCAACAGGAATTTAAAGAGTTCTTAAAAGATTTCTGAAGTTATGGCATTACTAATCGCTTTTCAAAGTCAGTCCCTTTGGAGTCATTCCACCTCACAGAATATGCTGAGAAATTCATTTCTGTAAGGTCTGTCGGTTAACATTGCCTCACAAAGTTGTGTGTTGATTTATTTACCACTTATTCACAAATGATGCCTAATGGTCATTGCTGCCAACTGAAAATTCTGGTGCACTTCATAACAGTAACCAGTGCAGAAAAGCTAGAACTGATTTGCAGCAATGATTTACAATGAGGATGGATTACTCATGAGCACCTCATGTTTTCCAGTGGCAGAGCAGAACAGAGTCTCAGAGTTGGTCACCAGCTTGGGCTAACTACTGTAATGCCTGGACAAGCTCATGTCCCTCACCAGCTATTTACTGAATGGAAAAGAATCACAGGCTGTGTGATTCTTTCATGGCCTTCAGGGAGAGTTCCAAAATGTATTTAGATGACACTAATACTACTGGAGTTAAGTATCCAAACAATTGCTGCTTTTCCTCTCCAGATCTTGTCCCCAAATACAGTGGTGATATATAATCCTAGAAACTATTCATCAAAACAGCACCAAAGAATATAGACGTATATGAGGGGAGCAGAGGGGCAGCACTGAGCTCTGCTCTGTGTGACAGCGACAGGGCCCGAGGGAACGGCATGGAGCTGTGTCAAGAGAGGGGCAGCTAGGGGTGAGGAACAGGTCTGCACCACAGGATGGTGGGCATGGCCACACATGCCAGAGTTCAAGGAGAGTTTGGACAATGCTCTCAGAAATAGGTTTGGATTTTGGCTGAACTTGTGTGGAGCCAGGAGAAGGTCTGAATGATCCTTGTTGGTCCTATCCAACTTAGGATATTCAATGATTCTCTGAAACTCTGAGTAAAGTGACTTGAGTTTTCAAGACTCACAGACAGTAGATCACGTAATTTCTGCCTGAAAAAATGCACTTGCTATTTTTCTTGCAAGATATTTATATGATGTGTCACCATCACATTGATATGAACTGTGCACAGACCATTGCAGTCGTTGAGCATTTGGATGTGGAAAAGTTATTCCCCACTACAACACGCTTCTTTTCCTAGAAGACAACTGATTGATACAGATAAAAGAACAAAGATTGTCAAAATGTCGTTTTGATCATGATAGGCAGCGGGCATAACATATTTGTAGACAAACACTTGTCAAGATGATTTTAAGAGTGACAGCATGGAGGAATTTTAAGGGCTAGATATGAAGGAGGGTAATGAACTATCTTTACATTAGCTCCTCTCAAGCACAGCAGAGAGGACAGAGGAAAGAATACAGCACAGTTCTGGAGATTTTATAAATGTTAATGGATTTCATAAACAATAGAGCAGACTTTTACAAGCAGAAGTAGTCATCAGTGAGTAATCAACATAAAAGTTTTGTTTTCTTAGTAAAAACAACAACAACAAAAACCTGATTTTCTGTTAATGCAGTGGTCTGTCCAACCCGAAATGAAACATTTCATTCTCAGGTAGCTTAGAAAGAAAAGCTGAGAAAATTATAACCATGGCGACAGTTTCTTCATCTTCCTCCCTTTTATATTTACCTTGTCTTTAGCCAGTGGTGGGTATAGGACACCAAGATGAATTTCCCCCTTTTCTCAAGGATTCCAAACCCATATTGCCCCAAACAAGATTGTAGCCTATCAATGAAGACCATATTGCTTTGAGGCAGAATGCTATGATTTCATTACGTTAATGTTTTCCTGAACAAAACTAAATATTCTTTGTGGCAGGGACTGCTATAATTATTTTCATCTTAACTGCAGAGCTGCAAAGCTGGCCCTTTCAGTCATATCTATGGATGATCCCTGAATTCCCATACTGCTACGTGTCTGTGTTCAGTATCCCCACAGCACCTTCCTGTTCATACTAGCAGCCATTTCAGGAAGGACCCAGGCTGAAATGCTTATCTGATGTTGGCCGTGGCCACATTTCCACAAGGCAGCACGGGGTACATATTGTCATACACTACTGGGCAGGCAGACATGGTCTATGCTGAAGAACAATTCACACTCAAGATTTCCTTTGCTGTGCATCCCTGAGCTCAGGTAGTCCCTAACCCCTGAGAATGGGCTAGAGTAGGAAGTAAATCTGGATTTGATCAGGGATAGATAATTACTCCTAATTAAAATCCAGAACAGCCTTTCTCTCTCTTTAATACAAGTATAGAAGCTGTGTATATAACATAAAATAGCCACATATACCCACTTATATACTGCAGTAACTAGATACTCATGTGAAGAGGCATACCCCAACAAATCTACTGCTTGGATTCAGGGAGGGAGATTGAAGTGTGGCCCCCTGCCTCTCTGGGCATGTTACAGGGTGTTCAAAGCGAATATTCTTCAGTCTTACTTCTATGAACAGGCCTACCTTTTGTATAGAAGCTGAGCCACAATGCAAGCAAGGCCTCAGGGCTGAAAGCAGAGCACTTGCCTGGGCCTGGTTCTCTGCACTAGGGATGTCTCTCCCAGCCCTCATTCAGCATTTTCTGTTGGGTGGTGGTTACATCGGGAAAGAAACAAGAGACAAGAACGAATCTGTATCTACTACACTCTAGGTTTAAATATCCTCCAAAATCCTTTCAGTCATTCAGATTCCTGAACATATTATTAATGATGGCAGCAATTACCTCTTCCATTCTCTTGATTAAACAGAGGGAAGGAGGTAGAAAAAAGATGAGAGATGGAAAACTCCAGATGTTGTCGACACCAATATCTGGTTCCACCAGAGAATTTGAACACTGAAGCAATGATGAATTACAGTGGGGTCCCTACGGCAATCCAGATTGCAATCATAATACCGTTGAGGAAGAATAAGGGCTAGCATTCATTAACATGGATAGCAAATGAATTTATGGTAATTTCCACTGGTCTTTTCAAAGCACATGAATACATCTGTAAGAAATTAAAATGACACATCAGTGTAACTCATTCATTAATAAAGTCTAGTATTGCACATTTGTTGCAAAATTTGTTGCAACTGTTAGCAGAGGTTTTTAAATCCGTTACTGTACTTTATTAAATCCATAACACAAATCTCTCTATTAGACGACTATTAGTTGATTTAGAACATATTATTAGGTGATTTAATTATTAGTCCAAACTTACTTCAGTGTAGAAACTGGAATTATTTGGGTTTTTTTCAAGCATGTAAGTATGTTATAATTCTGAATATGTACAAGAGAATTACAGTCACCCTGTTTTCTCTAGGGTTATACATTAATTAATTTTCTTTTAATAAAAAACTATTAAAAGATCTCTCTATGAGTGAGAAAGGAGAAGTGACAGTATGAGAAAAACAAACCTTAAACAAAGAACAAAAAAGACTAAACTGTGATGGGGTCAGTGCAATCACTGCTGTATTCCAAATGAGGATGTAGTCACAACTTGCCCAAATTTAAAAGCAGACTGACAGGATGAAAACTAGTCAATAGCACAGATGAGGAGAAACACAGATTAGCAGAATTTATGACTTTTAATGTGAGCAACAGAATCACAGAATTCACAAAATGGTTTGAGTTGAAAGGGAACTTTAAGATCACCTGGTTCCAACTCCTGTGCTGTGGGTAGGGCTGCCACCCAGCAGCACTGGCTGCCCAGGGCCTTATCCAACCTGGCCCTGAACACTCCAGAAATGGGGCACTCACAGCTTCTCTGGTTCAGCCTGTGCCAGGGCCTCATAACGAATATCTACCTTATGTCTAATCCAAACCTACCTTCTACTAGCTTAAAGCCATTAACTCTTGTCCTGTCACTGTACTCCCTGATGAAAAGTCCCTACCTATCCTTTCTGTAGGCCTCCTTCAAATACTGGAAGAGTACCCATTTGTCATGTGCTACAAAACATGAATTTATGCGTTGCTAATCTAGCATAGCTCCCATTGGACCATGCTTATCAACGTTGCATGCACATTATCACTTTGAAGCATACCTTATAAAAATCTTGCTACTGCAAAAAACCCAAGCTATGTATTTACGTATCTCTTTGCAAACATGCTAATTGTTTGAAATAGAAGACCTGAGTCAGAAAGCAGCACAGAGGCATTTCCATGTGTGAGATCCACAAGATGCTGTGAAGAGCATGCCTTGTCCCTCTCCAGTGCTCTGTTTTGGCACCTCATGAAGCCAAATGAAGCAAAATGCTGAAACCCAGATTCTGCTTCTCTCTTTGTGGCTGCAGCATCAATACAAGCTGTTGCAGAGCTTCGGACTAGAGATTGCTATAGCCTGAATTTCAGCAAAATTCAATATCTGCTTGGTTTTTAAATCTCCACAAGAGCCTGAACTAATTGTACATACAACAACAACAACAACAAAAACACAGTAATGATGTATGTGAGGGATTTTGTGCTTGTACAGATATTTTCCTGTGAAGTGGCACAGAGTTAGTATGGCACCAGGTTATCCTAAAGGGGAAGCTGTATCTTCCTTAGCTACTTCATTAAGCCTGCTCCTGTAGGATAAACACAGACAAATGTTTCCAGGATTGTGGTCTCAATTACTACATTAGAAATAAACACTTATTAAACAATAAAGTCTGTATCTTAAAACAAAAGTGTTTAATTTTTCTTATATATAGTAGGAAAAGAGTTGAGAGAAGTTATAAAGCCTTAGCATGCACTCAAGAAGCACATCATTATAAACTCGGTGTTTCATGAGCTACAAGGGAAAACATAAACAAAGGCAACATTAATTTAAAACAGCAGTGCATTATAATGACTACAGACTAACAACAAAGTGTGCCCATAATCTAACAACAAAGTTGCAATTTTTTTTTCATGGCACTAGATTAGCATAACTGAACAGATTTATGTACATTGCTGGAAGCCAACACAGAAACATTTGGAAGATATTCTGTGAAAATGAAGAGAAGAATCAGAATGTTTCTCTTTGAACCTTTAGAAATAGCTAGAAATATTTGTATTAACTTGTTATTTATTTTGTAGTTTTTCTAACAGTAATCAAGCGATATCTCAGCTCTCAGGAGGATGCTGGTAGAAAAGGCTGTAAGTCTAGTCTCTGATGGGCTGCTGCTCAGGACAAGCATCCAGCTCTGACCAGGTGTGCATGTCTCTAGAGCAATCCTTGTTGCAGTTCTGAGATGTTCTTCTAATGCAGCAGCAAAGGTATTAATCCTGAGCTCAATAATCCCTTACCAACTGCAGGAACCTTACCTTCAGACTAGGAGAGTCTGTCTCCTCAGTCATGCCACCATTGGCGTCATCTGCTCTGCAGTTTGTAAATATCTGGATTCAGATGACCAAAGGTGATCAGAGAATGAAGTGACACTGGTTTTTATGAAACTCAAGCTCCTAGATGCCTTTGTAAAATCAGACCTTCGTCATCTTTTCCTTTCTCACAAGTCCCATCAAACTTCATGCCCAAATCTTCTTTCAAAAGTTGTTGAAACCTGCAACACTGTCATCTCCTGATTGGTAGAAAAATATCACCACTCCTTTCCTGTTTACACACCAACTTCACATGCTGTTTGTCATGCCAGTAATGTCACACCAGTCTGCTCTACCACCCTGCAGGAAGCTAATGTGATGTCTTCACAAAGGAAGTGGGAACAGGTTGCCCAGAGAGGTGGTGGATACTCCATCCCTGGAAACACTCAAGGTTAGGCTGGAGGGATTCTGAGCAACCTGATCTACCTGTGGGTGTCTCTGTTCACTGCAGGGGGGTTGGACCTTTAAAGGTCCCTTCCAACTCAAACGATTCTGTGATTGTATGATTCTATGATTCTGTGATTCTCTATCTCATTCCCCATGCAACGATCACACCCATTAGTATGTTTCAGGATCAGCACAAGTGACAAAGCCAGTGAGAAAACATGGTGCCAGGCACAGCTGCAGGTAAACCAATGCTTATGGCAAAGCATGGCAAAAGACCAAGGTTTACAAAACTAAAACCAATGAATTTCAAAACTCATTTTAGGAAGGGAAAAAAAGCACACCCAAACCCATCAATATTATGCATGAGGCCAGAGGAAGCAAACAGCAATGGACGTGGTCCTGGACCAGGCCTGTGGGTCTCAACAGTCCAAAACCTTTGCCTGTGTCCAGGATTGGTGTTTGCTGAATTCTTATGCCCTGGCACCAGGAGACTTCATCGCAAGCAGATTGCACAGCGACTGGGGTTTTTAATGACCAATAAATTATCTGCTCATTTGGAAAAGCCTGTTATCGTATTTAATTTGACAGCCCCATGCAGGGTGAATTCCATAGACAAAAACAAATGTCAGGCCTCCAGACTAGCACACATCTCCCCACATGCAAAATAGACACTCACCAGTTGCTCTCTTAGGAGGATGGAAAAATCTAATCCCTCTAAATTATGTAAACCAAACAAAGAATGAAGGCTTAAAGCTTCAGCATTTATTTTTAACAAGTACAGCATAAACCACACTACTGCTTTCACATCTGCCTTCTAATTTTTTTCTTTTGAATGATATGCAGTACAACTATTTTAGGATCTGCTCCCGAGTGCCCACAGCTGGCACAGTATGTGGGGCATGGTAGGTGCTCATTTCTCCTCAGGGCTGATGCCTCCTAAATGCTGCCTGTGCTCTTGTGTAGAGATGTGGGGTCATCTTTTCCAACCCAACTTTCATTTAATTTTGCACTGAGAGGGGGGAGAGCTATTTCTTTTACTCACCTTGTCTCTCATTCAGATATGGGCTGGAACAGAAACATGGGAGGAACATCCACTGAACTTTAAGTGCTTTTGAGCTCTGGTTCACATCTGTTATTCATGTATCTTTACATCGCTGCATAGTTTAATAAACGTGGAAGCAAAAGTTGTCCGGTAAATTTTGTCCTATTGCTTCAGAGCTTTATCCCTGGCTCTGACCTCTCCAGTGGACTGATGCAATTACATGCTTCATTTTCCCCATTTGCAAATTGAAATAACAATGTTTCCCTTTGCCATAACGCAGGCTGGGGCGCATGGAAGAAGAACGCCACATGAAGAGCTGGTGCTGACCAGAAGGCCGGTGGGGAAACGGCCTCACTTTCACTTTGCTGTTTCGTTGTAAGGACTGGGTTTACACCTTTATACAGGGTGCAGGGAGGTACTGGTGAGCACTAAGAGGGAAGGAAAGGCAGTACTGGAGACGGTCTCGCAGAGGCGCAGTGGGGCCGGCAGGGGGCGCTGCAGCGCCGCGGGCGGAGGGCGCCGCGGGAGCCGCCGCCGCCGCCGCCGGGCGGGCGGGGTGTCCGCATTGTGCGGCCGCGCCGCTGCCTCCGGCGGGAGCGCCCGGGGCCGGGCCGGGCCGCGCCTCCCTCGCTGAGCGCCACGGCGCAGCCCGGCACGGCGAGGAGGTGAGCGCCGAGTGGGCGGCTGCGGCGTGGGGCGCGCGGAGCTGGGGAGCGGCTGGGCCGGGTTGGGTGGCACCTGCCGGGACCCCGGCGGGGAGCGGAGCACCCCGGAGTCTCAGGCGGGCGGTGGTGAAGCGGTGCACGGTCGGATAGCCGCTACAGCCGCCGGCGGGACGCGGCGAGACGTGCCGCAGCGCAGCCCGGGAGCGGAGGGTCCCGGAGCGGCGAGCGGGAGCGCTCGGGGGAGGGAGAGCCCCGTGTCTCTTTCCCACCGCCCCTGTGGGTGACGGGCGCTCGGCTGTGCCGTGCTTCGGAGCAGGTAATAGTAAGCGAGAGTTTGCTTTGCCGCCGTTAGAATTAACAGCTGACGTGGGCATTCTAGCTCAGCGACCAGCCTTCATAACGGGAAAGTTCTCCGCGGTTGTAAAGGCAGACTGAGCGCTCGTGGTTTTGCTCGGGGCTGAGGGTCACCGTTGCCGTCCTTTGCCCGACGTCCGAGAGCGCTTTAGAAGGACAGGCGGCGCACTTAAGTGCGTTACTGCCCAGCTCTGAGAAATGAAGGCGGCGAGGAAGGAGCAGGTGACTTGCTCAAGGTCATGCAGCAAAGCCATTTATTCCTATGGGGCCTGCTGGAGGCGAGTTGCCAGGTATCTGGCATCCTCTGTCTAACCCCATTGCTTTGCCTAATGTGTGTGTGTGTGAGCTGAGGCAGCTTAAAGAAGGAGCAATGGAGAACTTCTGGGTACTGATTTGTGTAGGAGAAGGGGCAAGGTACAAGTGCTCAGAGGTTTTAAACAACTGCTGCTGAGTAATTGAAAGGTTTCTGGAATTTGAGGGCTCGAGGACAGATCAGCTGTCTGCGGGCATTGCTAGTGAATGGTTGTAGCTTTTACATAAAAAACTAAAGCATCAGAGTTAAGGCAGGTACAAACAATTGCAGCCCACAGAGACTAAAAGAATAAGGAACCCTACCTGGAGCCCTGAGGCAGATACTTCAGGTTGAATAGGTACCTTTGTCAGCATTACAGTGCCAGCATGAAACAAACAGCGAGAGCTGGAAAGCTTAAGGTAGGTTTTACTTAACCTTGCCAAATGTGTCAGTGGTGTTAGTGCAATGCTTAAGGCTGGAGCGCAGCACCGTTGGCATGACTTATAAATCACACGGGGGAGTGGTGAGGAAGCGCCTGGCTCCTTGTAGCTCCATGCTCGTGGTGTTCATCCCCAGGCTCTGCACTGACGTCACGATGACACGGTGAAGCCGAAGACAGGATCTGGGGAACGCTGCTTCTGCTTCAGTTTTGATCATCAAGTGCATTTGTTGACACACTGTTCCTCCAGCATGGCTAAGAGCGCAGAAGTGAAGCTGGCAATCTTTGGTCGAGCTGGCGTGGGCAAGTCAGGTATGTCTGCTATCTGCTTTTTCTTCTGCTTGTCAGCAGGTAACTTTTTGCTCCCTCTGCGCGGCGCCGTGCAAACTCTTTGTGCAGTAGGACAGCTGTGAACTTACTCTTGTCAGAGAGGGCAGGATAAGGCCAGGGCTTCTCTCCCTTGCTTTTTACACTACCGTCTCTAGGTTCTCCAAAATTAAAGTACTTTTATTGCTTTAAGATAGAAAATCGAAAACTTCACACCCCAGCTCCTTCCTGTTTCTCATTAAGGCAAGATTCCTCTTTTCCACAGGAACAGAGGGAATTAGTATTATTCAAGTTGTCCCTTCAAAACCTGTGCTAGATTAAGGTTTTATGTTTTTTATTTACATTATTTATATTGCAATCTGTCCAAGATCAGATTCTCTGTTAAGTGTTGGATGGCTTCTGATAGGTGTTTATTGCTGTAATTTGTGTTGATTTCAATGGAGCATTTCCAGTTTGGCACTTCAAAGGATCTTTATTTTCAGAGTTCTCTTGGATTTATATATTTACCAGGAAATCAAGAAATGTAATGTGTTAAGTTTGCTTTGAGAGAGACCATTTGAGAAATAAGCAAAGCCTGGAAAGTTCATATTGTAGAAACACAAGGGGGAGGCATAAATGTGAAAAATCCTTTTCTGTAGACAGCCTTTTCCTCGGTGAGATAAATGAGCGCAGTGCTAGGGCTGCATGCTTCCTCAAGCAGTTTGATGGTGTTGCATTAACTTGGCAGCTCAAGGACCACTCTCACGTGTCCCTGCACCACAAGGATGAAAAAATAGGAAGATTCAGGCCACTCATGCTCCTGTGTCAGCTTGGGAATTGTAAGGTGTTGCTTATATGAGAGAAACCTGCACGAGAGAAGCCAGGAGTAGGACCTACTTTTAAGAGCATTAGGCTGACTCCCAACTGCTGTCAGCCAGCTCCATTTCCCCAAGGTCACTTTTATGTTGGAAGCGTCGAGGTTGTGTCCCACAAGCTGCTCTTATGGTTTAGTTAAGTTGGGAAACAGTTTATGAAAGTATGTTTACCCCGAAGGTCTTTTAGCAGAATGCTACCTGTGAAGGAGTTCTGTCAGCCTTCAGGAAAAAAGGCGTATATGAGGCAAAGGTCATTAGAGATTACACCACTTAAACAAAGCCAGCACAGATTAAATTCTACCTGTTTGAATAAAATACCTGAGGGAATGCTATTAATACACTGGGATACGTTTAAACTGTGCCTTCTCTCCTGTTGCTCTCACCCCTGCCACACCTTCTTCCCACATACTTTATGAACTGGAAACACTTTAATAAATCTGGTGCTGTATTTTGCTGCTCCCTCCAAGTTTTGCAAGTAACTTTAGTGGTTCCTTTGGTTCACCTTGTACTTGGTTGTTGGTTTCAGTCGTTGTCCGGTCTTTTGGGTGGATTCAAAGCAATGCATGGGGACCTTGAAACATTTTCAGGAAAACCGAAATACTAAAAATGTCCCCACACCCTGATTATAGAATCACAGAATCATTAAGGTTGGAAATAACCACTGAGGTCATCTAGTTCAACCGTCCACCTACCATCAATATTGCCCACTAAACCATGTCCCTTAGTACAACATCTGTGTGTTTCTTGAACACCTCCAGGGATGAACACCACCTCCCTGGGCAGCCTCTTCCAGTGCAACATCACTCTTTGTGAAAAGAAATTGTTTCTGATATCCAACCTGAACCTCCCCTGGTGCAACTTGAGGCCATTCCCTCTTGTCCAGTTGCTGTTACCTGGGAGAAGAGGTCAACCCCCACTTTGCCACAACCTCCTTTCAGGGAATTATATAGAGCAATGAGGTCTCCCCTGAGCCTCCCCTTCTCCAGACTAAATCCCAGTTCTCTCAGCCACTCTTCCTAAGACTTGTGCTCTGATAACCCTAGCCATCTGAGAGCTTATATTTAAGAATGTAAAGCTGCCAATTAGGTTAAAATGTCTCACCAGCAGATGATCAGCAAAAATTTCTCATTTTTATCTGTTGTATCCTTTTTTTTTTTTTTAATAGATTTCACTAAACTAGGATTTTATGTTAGAAATGTTTTCATGTAGTCCTGGAACTGAGTGGGAGATTGTTTTTATTGCAGATCTATTAAACATCCTAGTTTCAGAGTCCCTTTTCACTTTTTTTTTTTCTTTCTCTCTTTTCCTTTGAGATGCAGGGAGGTGTTACATAAAATATGACTAAGGTCTCCTCTTTTTGATTGTGACCACGCATGTGAAGCTGTGTGGAAATGAAGGCACAAATATGTGGGCAGCACAACAAAGGTGAATTTAAGGGGGTGGGGAGGCTCTGGAGCATTATCAGGCACCCCTACAGAGCAGCAACTGCATCCCAGAATTTCCATCTATGAAAAACTCTCTTGTACGTTCCCATAAAAGGATCCAGTTTAAACAACTGAGCCAATTCCAGAGGAGTAAGCGGGGGGCTGGCAGTGGTGGTGTCTGATAGTACCTATTTGGTTGTAGCCAACAGTAGCAACGTGGAAGCTGTTAGACCTTTGTTGAAAGCAGAGCTGGACGCTAAGTAGTCTCCAGATAGCTGTGTTTGGCAGCTAAGTATCCTACTATATTAATGTCTTTTTTTAGAGTCCCCATGTAATTTCCTATCAATGACAGTAGTTTGTAATGCATTGTAGAGACAGTGTCCTGTGGCCATAGGTTAGTAGCATTGGCTTGGCCAGACAGCTGAAAGATAAACCAGACGCTAGAAGCAAGAATGCAAGACACTGGACCAGACTGGTTATGTATGATGAAAAGGAGACTAATGAAAAGGAGACACTGGGTGATAAATAAGGTCACTGTAATTGCCGGATAGTCATGCCAAAATATGGTTGCTGGCCTGTTTTCTTGGCTCATCTTTGCTTGCTGAGGAAGAGCCAGGCATTTGGTCCTTAATCTGTAAGTGGCTTCACCACTTCACAGCATCTGAGAAGTTACAAACACGTACTGTAATTCCTTTCCCAGTTCCAGAGTAGGACTTTGAATCAGCGAATCAAAGCAATTATGATGAAATAAGTATTGTGCTGGGATGGGCACATGGAGAATTATAACTCTCCTTCATGCACCACGAATGTCAGTTCAGTTGTTACCCATACTGAGAGGCAGTGAACATCCTAATCTTGTTATTAATGCTACCCATCTGTTTAATAAGGTGCAAGGCTCCTTGTTTTGCTGAGCACTCCCTTTCAATTAATCCAACTCTTTCACCCGGGAGGGAGCTGCTAACCCAATGTTCCCAACCAGAATGCTGTTCACAAGTCAGAGGAGTGAGAGCATCCTAAAGAATGAATCCTGAAGTTAAAGCCAAGGAAAACAAACCTTTTCTCTACTTTCTTGTTTCTTATCAAGTTTCCATAGTTCAAAGGTTTTGAAAACAAACCAGGGAACAGCAAGTCCGAGTGTCAGCATTTACTGTTCTCCTTCTTTTCATTGCCTCCCTGCTGTCAGCAGAAGGCCAGCAGAATTAACTGATCAACTCAGCCAACCTGCTTTTGTATTTAATGTAGACCTAAACCTTTCAAATAAAACAGAGGAATAAACCAATTCAGAAGGGCGACTAAGAGTGTTCTGTTAAGGGAGTTAGATCAGAATTACACTAAGCTGTAAATCAACTTGGGTTTCTCCTGGTCAAGTTCACCAGGTACAAGCATTCCAGTTCAGCCCACTCTTAACACTGGATGCTTCATTCTCCCAGTTTTTAAATGTTGCTTAAAAGTTGCTTTAAATGAGTTGAAAAGAGCAGATGAGGAACTCTGTCTGAGCCAAGGAGCCCTTTGCTGCTGCTTCACTCAGGAAGAGGGAGCAGAGCCCCATGGGGGAAAGGGGCACTGCTAAGCTCTGCTACGTATAACAGGGTATCTTCTCCCCATTTGAGCTACAATTAAGTGGCACTGAGAGGGAAAGAGCTTTTTAAGCTCTTTTCTTTATGTCCAAGAGGAGCTTGGAAGGAGCGGAGAATTAAAACTGATGTGAATTACTTAAGCATTGCTATTTAAATTGTTCTTCTATTGAATCCTACGGCTTCATTCCTATGGTAACAAAAGCTAGAATTTCCTAAATAGCTCCTTTTAAAAATATAGAAGTAACAATTAATGAAGAACTTAAAGGCCTTGTTCTCCCATGTCATCACAAGGTACAGTATGTGCCCGGAAAGCTGCAGAGGAGTAAAAATGTATTAACTAGGAAAGAAAAGAAGGGCATGTACTGGATAGCAGCATGGCTGATGCTTTTCCAACTCATAACTCAGTTGACTGTGAATGCTCAAAATACCTCTGCTTAGAAGCCCTTATATTTTGGCCAAAAAAGAGAGAATGTCCAGCTGTGGCATGTGCTATCCAACTTGATTTTTTGCTCAGTATGTGCCAGGCTAAACACTTCAAGTTTGTGTGTTCACATGAATGGTGCAGTGTGCTCAGCCACGGGCAGATGCACTCCTCATCTGTCTGGGCAGTCTGTGCAGCTGCAGCTCTGCTATGTGACATGGAAATACATATGGCTTCTACTGCTGCTTTAGCAGGATGGAAAATGCTAAAACCTCCACCAGCTCCCTGACAAATATGTGCCTGCTTATCTGCAGCTACAGAAACCCTTTTCTTGTGGAATAAGGTGCCTGAAACTGAGGGCTGCTGTCACCTTTTGATGCATTAAAGGCTCAGTTCTTTGCATTCGTGCAAAGGGGTGATTGATAAAGTGGCATCAGCAAATAGCACTCTGCAGAGAGCCAGTCCCACCACAGAAATGAAGGTTTCACCAGGTCTTTCTGGTGTCCATTGGAAATGTTGTGAACAGATTTCTGTGTTGGCTTATCCTGTATTCCTTGTCTAACCCAGGATGGGGAACATACCTGGAGAAAGATAACTAGATTTAAAAGTTCCTACAGAACAAATGTGAGCAACAGCCAAGTGAGAGACACCTAAAACAAATCTGTATTTTGTTTTCATTATCTGGGAGTATATTTGAAATTTACCTCTGAGGATCACTTTCAACTGCAATGCCTGAACTGAATTCTGCCCTGCCTTTTTTCAAAAAACTGTATGGGTTACTGGGAAAGAAGCCCATTTCAAAGTAATATTCTACTTCACAAATCCCTGCAGCAGTTTTCCCTCACCAGTTTCATTTCAGTGACTTTTGAGGAGGAAACACGAACTATTAAGGAGCGATTAGTCAGTGAGCTTGCAGCTCTGCTCATAAGGCAAGGAAAACTACCACAAAAGCTTTGAACTTCATGCTATACCAACTGATGTGTCCCAGGAGGATTATTGTAATAAAGGTGCATCTGAAATACAGGAAAGTGAGTGGAAAGGGAATTTATGGATTTACTTATTTCTTTATACACTGATAAAGTAGATGAAATGGCATTTTTTGTGTGTATTCTTAAGAATGGCAGTGGCAACCAGACACATAAGTGATTGTTCAGTGCTCGAGTTTAATGCCCACTGTATTAATTGTCCCCTAGGACTTCTCATTGGTAAAGTACTCGTTAAACAATCCCACTTTTTACTACCTCTGGTTTTACATAGCTTATTCAAAGGCACGTTTGTTGAAAGTAGTTTTGTGTGTACCTAATAGTGGAAACGTGCCAGTAACTAGCTCACACTGGGTGAGATTTTGGGATGGTTTCTCACTGTCAAGCACACAAACGCATCTTTAGAAGCAAGTGATACTGCAAACAACTAGTTGCAGTAACATTACCTATCTACTCTTCCATTCAGTGGATGACAATGATGCCTGCATTGGGGAGTGAGCTCGGGGTTTGTGGATCAAACACATAGGCCACTGTCAACCATGCACATGTGGTCCTAGCCATGCTGACAAGGACGGGAGCTGCTTTTGGAGTGGCCCCAGCACATCTGGGGGTACATTAATGAAACAGAGGGCGCTACTGGGATCAGCAGTACCCACAAGCACCCCTAATGTGTTTCTTGGAGAAGTCACACCAGTGATACCACATAGATGTGAACATTTAGTCAGCAGCTGTTTGTCAGCCAGTCTGTCATGGACTTTCTCAAAGCTGCAGTTGTTGCTTCTTCTCCATTCTCTCCAGTTCTAATACCTAAAGCTAGACTAGACACAGACATATTTGCCATAATGGGCAAGATAGTTTGCTTGTACCTGTTGCCTCCTTCCTTTCCTCTGCTTCTCTCTCTGTACTTCACTGTAGCCTTGTCCTTGATGTAAGAAGCATTCATACTCTGCTTTGCTTGACATTCAATCTCCTTTTTGGCTAACCGTGAAATAATAAAACCTAGAAATTCTAACCAAAAGCCAGCGTTGTTCATTCAAGCATAGCTGTGTTCCCCGTTCCATCTCATTTAACTAGATCTGACATTGGCCCTACCTGCATCCCCTCTGAGCAGCTGGTGGCAGCTGTTCGAGCTAAGCCTACTCCTGCTGTTCTTTGTTTCTGCTTAGGTTGGGCTAAATATAGCCTGCAGTTTGATTGCTGGGGAAGGAATGCCAGGTTTCAAGATTTTTATTTGCTGCACAGCTTTCTCTCTAGGCTGCGCTCAACCACCTCCTGCAGTGCTCGCCTTGGTCAGATAGTCGTCTTGCCCACTTCTGTCTCCAGTATTCACTGGCAAAGGCAACAGAAGAGCTTCCTTGTGGAGTCTGAGGCATCCTTTGCCAGCTTACTGTGAAGCATGGCAGTGCTTTGATCTGTCTGCAATTCACCACAGAGTCACTGAACACACTGACATCTCTCAGACTGCTGACCCTAATTCTTCTTTTCAGGAATTCTAAATTCACCCTTACCCAAATTGATTCCTTACTTCTCAGTGTCTGCATTCCCTGCTTACCTCTTGTCATATACTTTTTCCTTCACTTCCCCTCAGCTGTCACCCTTTCCTCTCGTCTTGCCTGTCCTAATACCCGTTCCTTGATTCCTGTGTATGAACTCTTCTGCTTTGTACTTTACAGTTGACTTTTTGTGCTTACAGCTGTCTTTTCAACCTTCTCATGTATTGCTTCCTCCAATGTCTATTTCTTATCTCCAGCTCCTCCACTACTGTTTACTGACATTGCCAGTAAACAGCAGTGGTTCAGGGCGTGAGATCGAGATGAGCTGACCTGGCAGCGGTGATGTGGCAAAGGACAGCCACTCTGAAGAGGTTCCTGCTGTCTTAGAAACCATTCTCTAGCCAGATTTTTCTGGGATGCTCCCAGCTTTGACTGCTTCAAAGACTTGTTATACAAAATCAGTTGCATGCAGCTTGAAAGAGTAAAGCGTGTGACTTTACGTAGCTAGCCTCAGTCACAGAAGTGGGTACATTCACCTATTTTGGCTTAGCAGAAGAAAAATAGAAGGAAGTTAAGACTGTATTTCCCAAGAAGACTTTATTTTTTCTGCATATTTGTTTATGCCACCCTTGCACCTTTACATTTACAGCACTCAAAAATAAATACATAAGTATACTAAAAATGGACCTTGTCTAGAACTGGGAGGATGAGCAAAGTGCTTTAGGGTTCAGCTGAACTGTGGTTACAGTGCTGTCGCTACCTGCTGTTGACTGAAGGTTTACACGTTGTTAGCACAGCCCTGGCAGGGTTTCCTACACTGAGGTGAACAGGAGCGTGTGGGGAAATAATGCAAGGCTGTTGGGAGCAAGTGAGCTGTGGCTTTGTCTGGAGCCCTGTCAGTTTGAGAGGAGGTCTGTCACTTATTTCTGTGCTCTTTGCAGCCAGCTCTCAGTGGGAGGGTCAGCTTCACATCTGTGACAAAGCTACATGGCTGTTTACCACGTCTGAAGGGATGGCTGTTTCAACCAGCATTTCTGTCCATTTGCTTCAGATTAAGCCAGCTCCCCTACTTACACTGACTCATACCTCTTCCCAGAGTCAGAAAAATAACTGAGAAAGGACATCTGCTTCTATAGCCTTTTCATAAAATTCTGAATGGGAAAAGTACTTTTTCTGGTTGTTTCTCACCAGGTAGAGCATTCACACTGGTGGAGTCAGTCAGATGCTGTTAGAGTTTTTAATGGATTTGCCATGTAGGTGTTGGGAAGTGCCATATATTATAATAGTGACACTGTAGATAACTCATTCTATGCATATAGCATGAAAAGATGAATGGCAAGAGAAGCATGAAGCCCTGGGGAAGGAAGCAGTAGATATATTAAACATATGTGTGGCTTTAAAATGCCATAGAAATTGGCTGGAGTCACAGGCTGCCTTTCCAGAAATGTTAGACAGTAGTCTGCATGCAGGAAAATGAGAGAAAATGTTGAAAACATCAAGCCTGGCTTTGAAAGCACACGAAGCTCTGGGTGTTCACAGGTTGATTTGCTGCTGCCACTCGGGTCAGCAAAAGGGAAGCTGAAGACAAGCAAAAGCAGAAGCCTGGGGCGGTGAGGCATTATCATATGGGAACTGTTTAGATAGACAGCTTGAAAAGTTTTCAGGCTGGGAGGATGTAATCAGGGAGTGCAGAGGATACGCTTTCCCAGGGAGTAAATTTCTTTACCACTTGAACACTACTTCAGCTTTCCAGCAGGCTGTGGGAACAAGGGCCAGCACTGTGACCCTCCTGCAAAGCATGCCACTATGACTATCCTCAAGTGGCCAATATAGAAACCGAGGTGAAGGAAGAAGGAGCCTGATAGCTTTTAGTCACCAAGGGGATTGAGATTTTGTCCATGCGCATTGCCAGAGCTTCCTTCTATGGTTCATCCTGTGGGCCAGGCCTGCAGACACCCAGCATGTAGCGGCTCCCAGGCAGGCAGCCATTCTGCAGGGTGTGAGCCCCACTGCATCTTTGTGACCCTTTATGGCTCATCATTAATTACAGCATTAAATAAGGCATTGTGAATGTGTATTTTCAAAAGGCATATTTAAGCAAAATTGGCAATCCTGTTTTTCACTTTTTATTCAGCAAGCCTTACTTTCATTTTGACCTACAGGACAACAAGCATAACAGACCTTCTCTCTACCTTTCACACAATACTTTATTTGCTATCCAGTTCTAAATATACAACTGGAATATAACCTGTCAATGTTGGAAAACCCTATTCAGGAGACCTTCTCTGCTAGAACAGCAGGGCCCATAGCGTTTTGTCAGTGGCTTATCCCCATGCCTGCCATGGGAAACAAAAATCCCACTCCCCACAACAGCAGATTCCAGTTATAGAGAGCTGTCGACTGTGATCTTTTCCTGACCCGCACAGCTATTGACCCATGCCCCTGAAGAGCTTTACAAGTGAGAACTTTTGAGTCCTACATTCAGAGCAGAAAAGTGCAAGAAAGAACATAGAAGCCAAAAAATTAGAGCAGACTATTTATTTCTTCACTGAAATAGAGCTGCAGAATAAATAAAAATGTATTGGAGAGTCACCACAGAAGAATGTGGTATTAGACCCATGGGGAGCAGCAGCAGGAAAAAGAAACAACAAAAACCTTCACACTATGCAAAAAAGTGGGGCATGAAGTATCACCTGCCAAAACAAACACTTTGTATTAACCAAACTCAGTGGCAGAATCAGTGACGCCAAGCACTACTGCTTAACCCAACTGGATGCTTGAGGTTACATACTCTGCAATTAGTTCTGCTCCAAGCTGAATTCCAACATGAAATAATCTAATAGTGATGCACAGCGTGAGTGTGTTCCACAAGTCTATGTCTCCTAGATCAATTGCCAGGCAAAATTTTAGGAAATTTATCTTAAGAAAACTTTGCCTTATCTAAAGAGAGCATGTTGGGTCACAAAAGATTATCAAAGAGGAATAGAGAAGAACGTCAGCATCCTTGTTTATATATGTATCTGTTTGGAGAGATGTCCTTCAAGGCCTCATGGTCTTTCACTTGTTCTGGCAGTGGGTGCCTGCTTACTGCAGCTGAGTATCCAAACAAGTTTGTTCTCAAAGCAGGGAGCATGGAAGGGGCTACCAACTTCTTTGCTTTGCTGTGCCCACACAAGCACTTTTCCCTTTGCCACAGTAGTTGCTGGGGAAATCGCCTTGTTTCCTGTTTGTGGTCAACAAATCCACTAAAATGGATCAAGAACTCTTCCGATTTGTATCTTGTCAAGTGTGTCCTCACATCCATCCCTCCTGTTCTGTTATTTAGGTTTACCTTGCTGATCAAATGACAAGAACTGGGAAAATGGCCATTTTCCTATATAGATGAATAATCCTAAGAGCAGGAGACCTGCTTCTGAAAAGCTGTAGGCAGAAAGGTTGAGGACAAGAGACAGCTTTATCCAGAGCACAGCTTACTGGATTTCAGTTGACGAATATTCATATATCACATTGTGGCTTGGGTTGGAAAGGACCTCAAAGTCCACCCAACTCTAATCCCAGTGGCATGGGCAGGGCTGCCACCCAGCACCTTAGGCTGCTTAGGGCCCATTCCAACCTCGCTTTGAGTACCTCCAGAGATGGGGACCCACAGCTTCTCTGGGCAGCCTAGTTATGTCCTATTGATGACTTTGTGACGAAAGAAAGGGCTGTGAATAATCCAGCCAGAGGCTAGTGAATGTAAGTTGACCACAGAAGGAAAATACCTGAAACTGAACAAAAGGATATCCAGTTCCATGGAAAACATGTATATCAAAATTTTCCCTATTAAGTGCCAATGGAGGAAAGATTGATTAATGAGCTGTTCTGGTAAGATAAAAAGCATTGATGCAAAAAGCTACGCAGGCTTAAAAAGAAGGGACTAATCTGACTGAATGGTTTAGACCCACTGTGAGGGATAGACACACCTGTTATTTTCCTTTTACCAATGGTGCTGTCTCACTGAAATGAAAGCAAGTGCTGACTGAAGCAACAAAATGAACATCTTGCCTGTAATGAATGCTCAGTGCCCCATGGAAATGTCAAATAAGTGCATCTTACGCAAGAAGCTTCTTTCATTAGTGTTCAGTGTAATTAAATCAGTCTCTCTCTCACCACACATTCTTGATAATCACTTTGCTAAGGATGAAAACTAGCTATTTTAAACATAGTTAGTGTGACTGTTTTGTTTGCTTTCTACTTACGATCTAGCATAAGACTTCTCAGCTTTGATTCAGCAGCACCATGGTGGAAGGCAGTTCACATAGTGCTCACTAAATGTGAGGCAAGAGACAAAACATGGAAAATGCAGAATGAACCTAGAGGAGTTTCTTAAGTTTCAGCACTTTGCAGATAGGAAGCGTCATAGTTTACCTGCAGGAAGACTCTAGACCCAGCTGAGCAAAGATTCAGTAACATAAGGACTATTTTCATGCACCGTGCCTTATATCTCACTTCATATTAGGTCTGTTTCTAAAAGATTTTTAATCACCTGAGATTGTTTTGCTTGTGAAAATTTTAGTACCATCAAGTTTGAGAAACTTGGCTGCGCATTGTAGTGCTGTAAGTATTACTTTTTGTGTCAAAATGCTGCAGTATGGATGAATACAAGCTGCAAAGAGTGATCTTCACGTCCAAATCAAAGCAGTACGTTGCCACCTTAGATCTTACTTCCAGCTTCTGTACAGTAGGTAACTGACATTCACGTTTTTCAAAAAGGTATGGAGGATACAGTGCCTTACAGCAGGTGCCAGAACAAGGCTCATGGAAATATGTTCACAATTAGAACGTTTGAAAGCTTGATTGTGAATTGTTACTTTCTGTTCATTACCATTAATGCTGTCACCCTTGGCAAAGGTTAAAATGCTTTTGTGTTTTATGGATAACAAGACACAGCACACTGAAGACAGTCTTTTCAGTTTCCAGAATGAGCAGACTGACATAATCGTTTGTTAAAATCCATAAATCATTATGCAATTCCAGGATTGCTCTGTTTGCTTTAATAGTTGACTTTAAGGAGTCAGAGTTATGTATTTCTGTGACATTCTCAAGACATATTTCATGTGGCAATTCATAATCCTGCTGACTGCAAAAGTATTTTCAGATCCTAAATTGTTCTGCTCAGAAAAGAGGGGTTTCCAAGGCAGTTATGAACATGGGAAGCTCAGGGCATCTAACAGTGTGCTAAGTCAGAAGGAGTAGTTTAGCACAAGAGTCTCTTCCATAAAAGAGACCTACATTGCTTCCGAGTTGCCTTAGAGATGATCCTGGAGACATCTCCCATGCATTTGGGGATCAAAATAACACAGTGGGGTTTGGTAGGTTTTTTTTTGCTTTTTGTTTGTTTGTTTTGTTTTGTTTTATTTTATTTGTTTTAAGGTTAATGCATAAGTTTTTCTCTGCCTTCAGACAAATTCAAGCCTAGTTTCTTACTGGGCTGTGAGCTCCCTGACCAGCAAGGCCAGTGGTGGTGCTTGACCCAAGAGATTCAGGTTTAATTCCTACAGTCAGACTGCTTGGGCTACTGGCTTTCAGCTTTGTTATTTAAAGAGATGGAAGAAGAGAAGTGCATAGCAATGTTGAATCACTATGCTAGAGAGGACTCTTGTACAGTAACTATTTTATCTTCAGTTTATCCCTATACCTCTCACATGAAGGATAACCATTACTACTGAGCTTCATCAGTTGGGGTGTCTTTTGGCACAGGATAGGAGACCGTGTTGAAGGCAATTATATTAATTGCCTTTATATACTCATGACATCACTCAAGGATTTTGGTGAAATACTGGGACATATTCAGAAGATAATCTCATAACCTCAGCATGATGTCCTAACTGCTAATTCTAAAAAAAAAATAAAGATAAGTCCTATCATCCTGAAGATTTCTGGCACACAGAAGTAGTAAAATAACAGTCATTGTTATTTATCCCCCTACTGTAGAAGAACTTAAGCCAGCTGTATCTCCAGAAGCCAAGTCATATCACTCCCTCAGCTTGCACATTTGAAAGAACTCTGTTGCCTAAATATTGCCACACAGGTAGCATGCACTTGCTACAACAGCTCAATATTAAATGACCCAGGGAAAGTCTGAATGGCAGAAACGTGAGATACACATATGAAATTTCTCTCCTCTTAGAAAGTCATTGCACTGTTCCCTTGCAACAGAGCTCATCCAATTTTAGGTAAGTCATGAACCCCTCAGGATTCTGTTTCCCAGTGGCAAACATTTTATGTCCTTCATTGCAAGGGTGCAGTAACTCTTCTTGAATTGAAAAATACTGTTTTGTTGATCATAATTATTTTTTTTTCCTTGTGCTTAATTACATTTTTTCCTCCAATTTTCCCCTTCAGCTAAATCTCACTTCTGTAGATCACACTCATCTCCTCCGGACCACTATTCTAAGTAGAGTTTGCATTCTATTTATCTCATTATTCCTACATGCTATTTAAACACATGGAGCCCTGTCTTCATTTTATAAAGCAAAGTTCTGAAATCTCTTTATGGTATTAAGGAAAAGCAAATTTAAATTACTTATGTTAAATAAAATAAATATGCATAACTTTATGGCACTAAGATGAAAACATTAGCTGAGTCAGTGTTTGAATTTTGCTACCAGGGTATTGATGAGAACTAGCATATTTCATGCATTTGGACTCATTAAAATCAATAGCATAATTTGTGCAGCAGTGGCTTATTTGCAAATATAAGGATTAACAGGAGTAGGTGGAATAGCGGAATACAGATACAATCTCTTCTGTAAATTCACATGCAGATTCATGAACAAAGATACAGAGCTTTCTGCTGACTCATGCCAACATGAATATTTTTACCTCTGGCTGGAGTGGAAGATCTGAAAGCACAGCGAAGAAGAAACTAAGGGCTGACACAGTGGAGATCCTGCACACAAGAAGGGGATGGAAACCTAAATTCAGAAGTTTTAGAAGGAAATTATGAGAAATTAAATGCATAAATCAATTCAAGATGCCACAAAATGTTAGACTAAATCTTGTACAGCACCATGAACAAGTGCTGTGTCCCTCAGACAAGGGGAGGCTGATAAACAGGTAACACTTGGTTTCAAATAATCTGAACTGCTGTTTGTTGGTTCTACTTCTCCTGCGCTGTTTTCTTCTCCTTCGAACTCATAATCTGCTAGGAAGGTCTCTGTTTAGAGGAGGTCCTCCAGAGTCAGAAACAGCTCTGGAGAACTGAAAAATTGAGGTTTCAAAACATTTATTGAGGGAAGGGTAAGAAAGTAGGCATTTTCTAAATTTTGTTTGCTTATTTTTAATTTCTTGATTGTGTTGCCTCAGCTTTGGCCATGGGCTTGAACAAGACTTCTTATCAAGGATAACTTGCAGTGATTTGCAGTCAAACGTTAATTTTTTCTCCCTCCAGAAAAAAAATTTTGGTCTCCTCTGAATTGCCATCTTTACTTGGTTTCCATAGCAGCACTTCCACAATTAAGAAGTACTGACAGACATCTGGGGATCTATCCAAATTCTGTGAAAGTCAATGGAAAAGCACATTTTTATTTCTTTGGAGCAAGTGTTTGGAAAGCTGGGTCAGTTGTTCCACAGACTGCATCCTACTGCCCCACTGTGGCACTTCCCAAGCAGGAAAGCAGGAGCCTGGGGAGTCCAGCCACTCAACCAGCACTAGCAGACTCTTCCTCAGAGAGTTGTGTAACAAATTCAGAGGCGAAGGACCATTGAAAAGCAAGTATTGTAAGGGCAGTGTTGTAGGCCCCAGAAAAAAATTGCTGTTTCCTTCTCAACCACAGGTGCTGCATTGTTTCACATTCAGAATTTAAGGCATTTGCTGTAAATGTGATAAAGCTGTAATTCAGACCTCTTTTCTACCCCTGCCTTACAACAGCAAGACAGTGCAAATAGCACAGTAGTGACATTCCCTTGCAGTAGTCCTGTTCAGTAGCACGTATTTCGTGTTCTGGGAATGGGAACACAGAGACATGGAGAAACCGATACCAAGCTAATAGCTGTGCCTGGAGTTCAACTCAGGCATCTCCAGTTCAATCTACAGCCTGACTCCTCTGACCAAGGACTCTTCCTGCTGTTAATGTGGTTTAAACTATCGGTATCAGCATGTTAGAAAATTTTTCTGTTACAAAAATTCAGCCTTACCATTATCTACTGGCCTTCATCTCCTAGATTAATAAGCGTTTAGTAGAGTGCTCTTTATCATGGGACAGAAAAGATATGGTCAGCAAAAAGTCACTAAGTGTGAGCAACAGCAGTATCATACTTGTAGATGAGCTTGTCTCAAATGGCAGTAGAAGAAGAGGATGGTTCATTGAGAGGTTTGGCATTTAACATAATGAGGAGACACCAAAGTTATTAGCATGGAAAACATCAGGGTCACATATTTAGTAAGAATCTAATTAGTACTGCTGCCTCAAAATGCTGAGTTCAGTAAGCGAAAGCAGGGCAGCTGCTGCACTGCTTTCTCTGAAGTGTCATCTGTCAGGCTGAGCCTCGGGTTTCAGTCTGACAGGTGGAAGCAAGACTGCTTTTGTTGTTTATTTTTTAAATGCTTGCAGAAGTAATTCTGCCATTTTCAAGAGCAATGTCAGGGAAAAGTGGGTTGTGTCTATATAGAAAAACACTCCTGCAGTTGCTTTACATAGGTATTGTAGTATCACTGCTCCTCAGAGCAGGAACTCAGCACATAACAGAGGGTTGGCGTATCGACAGTGGCGTGCTCTTCTATTTGGTATACTTCTGTTTGGTAGCTAGCCAGTGCCTTGAAGTCCTCAGTGGTGTTCCATGAATTGGAGCTAGGAATTAAAGTTTCCACTTGATATGAGAAACATTCCAGCTTGTGTTACAGGACCATCTTTCTTCTCAAGGGGCCATGCTGGAGGAAAAGTGGGCATGTTGGCATTATTGCCTTTTCCTTTTTGCTGGTCCAGAGGCATTGTGAAGAGCATAGGAGGCCAAAGTCTGAAGAAATGAAAAGCAAACAGCAATTTGGGATAAAAATTGCCTCTCCATTAGTTGATCTAAACCAGATTTGTCTCAGGAAATAGTTCTGGAAACTACTGCCAACTGCCATCCCAGCCGCAAAGGTTGGCGGCAAAATTTCAGTCACTTCACCTCATCTGTCTCTTTGCACATTAGTGCAAGCTGCACCTCTATGCTCTTCTTTTATATCCAGCATAAACAGAATGCTAGAATGTCCTAGCACCATCAGACCCTGTAAAAAGTCAGTCTTCATCCTGTTATAAGCTCCATTTAAACACTGGAAGGCCACAATGAGGTTTCCCCAGAGCCTTCTCTTCTTCACATGGAAGAAGGCCATCTCCCTCAACGTTTCTTCATAGGAGAGGCACTCCAGGCATCCTCATGGCCCGTATCTGAACCTGCTCCACATCTTTCTTGTGCTTGAGGACCTAGGCCTGCACTTTGTACTACAGGTTGGCAGAGTAGAGGGGGATAATTACCTCCCTTGCACTGCTGGTGACCTCTCTTTTGATGCAGCCAAGATTATAATTGGCCTTCTAGGCTGCGAGTGCACACTGCTGGCTCATGTCCCGCTTTTCATCCACCAGAGCTCCCAAGTCCTCCTCTCAGGACTGCTCTCAGTATGTTCTTATCACAGTCTGTACACATATCTGAGATAACCACAACCCAAGTGCAACACCTTCCACTTGGCCTTGGTGAATCTCATTAAGTTCTTATGGACTCGCTTTTCAAGCTTGACCATGTCCTTTTAGGGGGCATCCCCCCCCTTCTATTGTGTTAACTGTACAACTCACCTTGGTGTCATCAGCAAACTGAGTTCAGTCTCACTATCTAGGTCACTGATAAAGATGTTGAAGAACACTGGCTCCAAGACAGACCATTGGGAGACACCACTCATCACTAGTTCCACCTGGACATAGAGTCATTAGCCACAACCCTCTGGCTGTGACCATTTGACCAGTTCTTTTTCAACTGAATAGTCCAAACCTTCAAATTCATCTCTCTCCACCTTAGAAATAAGGATGTCACCTGCAACCATGTTTTTCCATTTCCATTGAGAGATAGGTTTCTTGTGGCCTCAGTGATTTATTTTATTTTTATTTTTTAATTTATCTGAATGAGGCTTTTTTAGTGCAGGGCTGGAATGCAACATTCAGAGGAGGCCAGCGAGCAGCCTAAAAAGCAGTTGCAAGACCCTGAAAGCATGCATGCAGTTGCAAGCCCAGCTGCCATTATATGGGCCTTACATAAATTCTAGGGGTTGACCCAAACTAGGTGATAGTGATTCCTTAAGCTACCAGATAACTCACGTGTCTCCCACAAGATTTAGCACTAACAGCAGGAAAGGCACCTCTGTTGAGCTTCAGACTCAACAGACTCAACTCAGTTCGTGCCATCTCAGTAGATGAGGATAGGGCATTTAGCGCATTGGCAATCACATCAGCTTGGCAGCACACTGTTATTTAGTTTTTGGATGATTTTATAGCCAGCTTCACAGCAGCAAAGAGCAGCAGTGCAATGAATCTTATAAATTAAGCTCATCTGATGGATTTTCGGTGGCTTTGTTTAGACCAGGGATGAAAAGTATCCCCCTCCCAAAGCTCCACACGTTTACCACTGACACAGGTGCTGTTTAACACCATTTAGCACAGTTTTGACTAGGAATTTATGTGGAAAATACACATACTGTGTAGGGATGCAACGCAGATGGGTGTACAGCTCAACACTGAAAAGGGGTTATATTCAGCATTAACTAGCTCAAGTTAGAGCCCTACAGCACGACAGTCAGACAGGATGTCTCCTCTACTGTGTGTGTGCTTTAACCCAAATACAACCAGTGAATGAAATGAGTGTTCTGCTGTTCATCTGCAGCTGAAAGAAACTGTAGGAAAATCAGTTCATTTCACAGTACCTTCAATGTCATAGTCACTCAGCTAGTTCAGCTCAATTTCTTTTAAAAGCCATGTTTTCCTCTCCTCAGTTCCGGCACTCTCTAATTTCCACTTCAACATACTTTTTCCACCCTGCTTGAAATCACTAGAAGGAAAATGTGCTGTCCTATTGAGAATGAAGCCAACTTTCAGGCTCTTGAGAATCAAGTAATTTTTGGAGAAAAACCTTAACTTCTAGGAGTTTATCCAGATCAAGGCTTTTGTTTGTGCAATACTCAGGGAAAAGTCAGGAAAAAGAAGGCATAGATTGGTATGTAGTTCTTGATCCCTTGTGCCATGATATCTTAATTAAACTGTACCTTTGTTTACTTAAGCCCTTAAGTATGTGGAACTAAAAACTTAGCTAAGACCTATTTATAGGGCAGCATCAGTGGTCTATCCAAGTGTTAGGTTAATCATTCTGACTGTTGCCTAGTGTGTCTGGTACGTGAAGCAGAACTTCCCTCCAGCATTTGTCCCTGTATGTTTCAGTTTGAGGGTCCGAAATACCCTGTATCTTGCTTAGGCTTTCTACAAATTGTTACAAAGGAAGTTTGTGCTATACTTACTCTGCTCCCCTCTCACCTATTTCCTTTCACTCTCTTCCAAGGTGTCCCTCACTGAAGGGACTTAGGGCCCTGCTGCTTTCCTTGGGAACATGTCCTTCCAGACAGGATCCCTCCATGTCAGCCTTTTCCTGCTGAAAGCTCTGCTTTGCTCAGGCCTGTATTGATTCAGTGTCTCCACTGTGGCTTGCAGGGGCACGAAACCAATGTTTATATTGACCTGAGGCACCTTAATTTTGCACCTATAGGTAGTGGTGACAATCTGATCTTCAGCAAAGATACAGGAGCTGTCTGCAGATTCAGAGTGTCACATTATTTTATGCTCTACTAACATTTGAAAGACCAGTTGCACAGACCCAGAAACTGAGCACATGAAAGCTTGAATGCTGAATTGTACATTATTAGGCAAGACAGTCAAGATTCCTTCATTTTCCAAACCCTAGGCCTTTAAAACGTTTTCACAGCAAAAAATTTGAAAGATTTTTCTTAATGCCTTTCTGTATTTAGTGTTGAAAAACTAAGAATTTTGGTGGTTTTGAGAAACCCTTTAAACTTTCTGAGCCCTGTGCTTAAATTTTTTTTAGAAATGAAAAAAGGTAATTGCTTTACTGATCTGATACAGAGTACTTAGTCATTTTCTTCCTATGATCTGAGGAGAGAGCATATCTTTGCCTTGTTTTGACTCAGAGAATCATAATCTGACTTTCATTCAGGCAAGTTTGCATATACATGTAACTATCTACACCAGTAGCTAATTAGCAGCCTGAACTAATTCCATGTCTAAGCTTGAAGTCAGGATAGCATAAAGCTTTGAAGTAATGTTGCATTAAAATGGTATAAAGTTCAATTACAAAATGAACCACAGGGAGCAGTGGATGACAGGAGACTTTCTTTGGTCCTAGTTTTCTAGTGTCTGTTCTTAGCTCTGCTTCTACTTACCATATAACCTTGAGAAAATTTACATCTGTCTCAGATTCTTGGCTTATCGTCCTGTACTGAGATACAGGGAATACAAAGAAAAAGAGTTTAATCAGTCTCAGCAAAACACTGCAGTCCTTGAACAGAAAAGGCTATATAACTACAAAACATATATAATTTAGGGAAAATTCCCCTGGAAGTTAGGGAACAAGAGAAGGGGAGGCTTGAGGGGAATTGTTGCACCCTGTAAAGCATAGTTCTGCAAGTACTTCTTCTGCAGGAGAGAGCTCTCTCAGTAGTCCGGAGTCAAAGAGATGTTCATTTATGATCAAATTAGGCTTCTCAGTCAAGGCATATAGGAGAGGGGTAGGAATCAAGGGGAAACAACAGTAGCTTTGCAGCCAGAGACTGATAAAAATGAAACTCCCTAATTGAGAAGGAAATTTTAAAGGGAAGGTATGAACAGGGTTTACAAATTATGGTGATTATGGTAGTTCTGGTTACAATGAGCACAGAGTTCATCACATCTTATAGTACGAGAACTAGAGGCTACTTGATAAAAATTAATGTAAGACTGGCTTCAGATACAAGCATTTTTTGACGGAATACATCTAGCTGCTGGAGTTTTAAAACAGTCAACAAATTCAAAAAGGATTCTCTGAAGTTCATGAATAAGAGATCCACAAATTGATTTTGAAAGTGGTGGATGGGAACATGGCCTGTAGCATTCTTAATACAACAGTTCTCAAGGAGGGAAGCAGATCACAAAAAGCAGCCAAGCTTTTGTGCTCTCCCTAAGTAGGATTTCCTCTTGCCTCCATCAGAGAGGAGGCATCTTAGCACTTGGCTAAGATGGACTGCTAACCTGACCCAGAAGCGCATTTCCTATGCTCTTGTGCTAAAGAGAGCAGTTCACATAGGCAGTGCAGTAATTTCATCTCTGTTTTTTAATGTAAGGTATCCCTTTACTTATTAGCTCCAGATTTCCAAATATCATCAGGTCGGGGCTAATCTCTGCTCTGAACATATGCTACTACTACTGCCCAAAAAAAGGAGGTTTCAGTTTTTAAAATTCATTTCTTTTTCAGTTAACTGCTATTAAGATTCTTTCTATTTTCTTTCTGGTATGAGGTTTCAGAGAACACCTACTTAATATCTCTTCAAACTTCTTCATAATCAAACTGGCTGAATGTACATCTACAAGGGCTTTCCAACAAAGGTGAGATTCTCAGTGTGTCTGCTGCCATCAGTTAGGGCTTTACCAACCTGAATACACATCCTTTGTAGCCCAGATCCCTCTGTTAAAAGGGTTTCATTCATCCCAATTAAAGCCAGACATTAGGTCAATCAAGCAAGGTGTGCAGCCAGCTGGCACCCAAGCACAAGGGACTTAGTTTTCAAAGCTGCAAGATAAACAATTTGCCTAAATCCCCAAGCACACTAAAAAGCACAGGTAACCAGGAGGTTATCTGGATGTTCAGCGAGTACATCAATGCAGTTTCCAACCTAAATGATGCTTTGCTTAAAGCAAGCCTGGTTTCAGTGTGTCCTGTATCTAATGAGAGCTGCAAGAAATGGAAGCCTGAGGATTACTGATAATAGTTCACTCCTCATATGGTCTTGTTTGCTACCTCTATGTTACCCAGCCCCTAAAGAATATACCTCTTTATTTCCTATTTCCTCTTTTATTGCTTAGAGCCAGAAGTTCCACCAGGGATTAGAGGATGGTATCTAATACTTACTTTCAGTGAAACAAAAAAGATGTTCAAGAAATCAGTCGATATTTGTATACTTAAAAGTGCCTTGTTTGCAGAGCACCATATGGAAGAGAAGTTTTTGTCTGGCATACTCTTACAAGCAGATGCCTAAAGGAGCAACTGCTCATCTGATTTTTTTCTTTTACTAGAGGAACTTCCCATTTCATTTATGCCATAACCTCCTCATCTTTCTCCTCCTTTTCTAACGTATGGAAATTAAATGTAGTTATGACTCAGGGAAATGTTTGTCTTTAATTGCAAAGAGCTTCCCCTGAGCGTATGTCCTGTGAAGAGTTTTCTTGGTTACTTTTCTTGCAAAGCATTTTTATAGAAAGTAATCTATACAAAAATGACAAACTATATGTCTGCATAAAACCATTTGCTTATATTATGAGCCACCAATTTTTGAGACATTTTTGCCATCTTAATTGAGTACAAGACTAAATCAAGGATTTGAGCCAAACTGAAGGGTTGATTTTTTTCCCTTCCTTTTCACATCTACAAATAACTTCGTGCTGAGGTGCTACACAACACTCAGTGAAGCTGACACAATAGCTCTTTGTGGGGAAGGCAATAATTTCACATTCTGACTTCTTAGCTGCTCTGTTGCAACAGGCATGTGCTTACAGATTAGCCCATGGAAGATGCAGTGTAGCCGTTAGAGGGGTTTAAATGTAGAATGGATGATTTTCTAAGTCTTCAAGTGTCACAAGGAGAGCAGGTAGCCAGAAGGTTACCTGGGCATTCATCAATGCAATTTTGAAGTTAAATTATGCTTTAAAGTTGCTCCTTTAACTGGGAAACACTACACACGAAGCAGCTTGTGCAAAGAAAATGGGATTAGGTAATGCCTATCCTAATTTGCCTCACAAGCATAAACAAATTGAGCCAATGGCAACACCATTACCATTCAGGGATAAAATAGATATCTCGCTGTGAAAGCTAGTGACTTCAGTCTCCCATCTGTTACAGATTTGTTGTGCAACATTAGGTCAGTCACTGCACACCTCCAACATGATTATTACACTGTATCTTTATTTCAGCAAAGCCTGGGGAAGGTAAAGGCTTTCCTTCTTTTAAGATATTTGGATATCACAGCAGTGGGAGGCTCCACACATGAGCATTTCAGCTTGGTTTCTAATTATGTAGAAATGTTTTCTATGAGACAAAAGATGCATCAGCATATGGGGTATAGAACACTGTATATTTAGTGTTGCTGAGGAAATTCATTTACTGTGAGGAAGCGGATGAAATTACTTTTACTGCTGTCTACCTCCTTGGCCTCTAGTTTGTCTTTCTTAACATATTTTAATATCAAAATCATTTTCTTGAATTCAAAAAATAATCTATCTGCAGTGCTGCCCATAATGCTGGGCTTAACTTTAAATGCTCCTTTAAATACAGTTCCCATCTTGTCAGTACATCTCTGGCGTTATCCTCAAAGTCAAATCTCCTGTCTGTTCATAGGGCACCCAAAAGATTATGTTCTGTGGGAGGAATCTTGAAGACACCAGGATACAAGGAACCTTCCACTCTGGTTTCTCCTTCTTAGGGCAACCAGAGGCTACTACTCAGGTGCTTTTAGTATCCCCTACAGAACACGTCACAGTGTTCCTGCAGTTCCTCCCACCTTATTTGTGACACATTTTCCCAAGACCCACAGATGCACCAGCCCACCTGTAGCTGGGATATGCTGATCTGAGGTCATTACAGCCCAAAGAATAACCTAGTCAAGCACAACAAACAGAGAAACTAACTGGAACTTATGCAACTAGGAACTCTGTGCAATTCAGAGGACGGACCTCAGTGCTGTCAGACATTACTTGTCTAGGAGAGAAGGATGCTGAATGCTTCCTATGCAGGAAGATTTCCATAGTCTCAGACATAGCTTGCTTGTGTTCCCTATTTGAGCATCAGCTCGGAAAGCAGATGGTATTCTGGGCTTCATCAGAAGAGGGGTGGACAGCAGGGTAGAGAGGTGATTGTCCCTCTCTGCTCTGCTCTTGTGAGGCCCCATCTGCAGTACTGTGTCCAGGTCTGGAGCCCCCAGTACAAGAAAGACAGGGAGCTGTTGGAAAGGGTCCAGGGGAGGGCCACAAAGATGATCAGGGGACTGGAGCACCTCCCCTATGAAGGCAGGCTGAGGGAGCTGGGCTTGTTCAGCCTGGAAAAAAGAAGGCTGCAGGGTGACCTCATTGCAGCCTTTCAGTACCTAAAGGGAGCCTACAAACAGGAGGGGAATCAACTCTTTGAAAGGCTAGATAACAGCAGGACAAAGGGAAATAGTTTTAAGTTGAGGGAGGGGAGAATTAGGTTGGATGTCAGAAGGAAGTTCTTTACTATGAGAGTAGTAAGGTGGTGGAACAGGCTGCCCAGAGAGGTTGTGGATGCCCTGTCCCTGGAGGTGTTCAAGACCAGGTTGGATGAGGCCCTGGGCAGCCTGGTCCAGTATTGAATGTGGAGGTTGGTGGCCCTACATGTGACAGGGGGGGCTGGAGATTCATGATTCTTGAGGTCCCTTCCAACCCTGACCATTCTGTTATTCTGTGAGCATATTTCTGCCAAAAAGCAGATCAGCATCCATGGATCCTTAGCGAACAGTCCAGTCTACTATACTAGAAATTTTTGTTGCTGCAAAATCAGCAACGCACACTGAGATTTAGTAAGCCAGACCACCAGCAATGGCAGTAATGCTCATTGGAGCTGCCTTGGAGCAGGGGGTTGAATTAGTGATGTTCAGAGTTGGCACTCTATTCCTCACCCAGAAATAGGCCAGGAGCCTTCTGGGAAGAGCTGAGTGTGTTGGCTTCTGATAGAAGAACATCCTTCTCTTTACATGGCAAGGGGCAAGCTCACATGCTTGCTTTAAAAATATTGGAGGCTAGAAATTGTTTCATAATGGAATGCAGGATACTCAGAAAGTTGATTTAAAGACAATGTTTTTTCTCTTAGTCCATTTTAAACTCTCTCCCTGTGTTTTTCCCATTGGCACTGAAGCAGTCATCTGAAATAGCTCTCCCTTGAATCCTCTGTCCCAGAGAATGCTATCGCTGAGAGGGAACATCTTAATGTAATTATTCCAGTGATACTTATTAGCCCTTATATGTATACCTGTTGCCTCTTCCCTATGAAAATGAAGGAAGTTGTCAGATAAAGCCTGCCTGTGAGCATCAGGTACTGACAGTTAGGAATGCTCATTCCAAGCACAAAGACTAGTCATATCACTACAAAGCAAGGAGCAAAAAGTCCAAAAGCTTTTCTACTTTTACTCTAAGCACAAAGATCTGCTAGTAACAAGTGCTACACAAATACCCTGCTCCAGATAGTTATTTTGTCAGTACAGCTTAAGCCAGATGACATAAAATCTATTGTGCTGGCAAAAAGACTTTCCACTGGCATTACTGTCTGCGTATGTGCTAGATTTGCAGCTATAGGTATGGTAGGGAAGATGTGCAGAAATTAAGTATTAAACCTAATACTGCTTCTGCTCATTGCAGTGACAACCAGGTATGTTTGCAGAGAGTTGTGCTGACATTCCCAGAAGACAAGGAAATCATTCTGGCATAAGAACGGACAGTGTTAACTTCAAGCTCAGGGACTATTCTAGAATATTTCCTTTGTTCTGAATTCAAACTGAATCTTTTATGATTCAGTTGAATTCCCTTCCAGGTATTTGTCTTTGCTCAAAATACAGGTCCAAGAGCCCAAGTTGTATATCTTCCACTTCTCACATCAGAGTCCAGAAATAAAACATTTGCTTACAGTATTGCTTGTACAGTACTAAATGCTTGTCTACATGTGGAACAGTAAAAGTGAAGTCTTGCAGCTTGGTTTGTATGCTGCATGATCCCGTTTCCTGTTCGAAGGGGCTTCAGTTCATTACACAATTTTTCTTACTAGTTCTACATTGAGATTTGCCAGGGTGATTTGAGACAAAACAGTTTTCTTTAGCTAGAGATCAGGACATAGTCCTGATGAATTACACGTCATCATTGCTTCCTATAATATCACCAAGGCCACCAGGATTGGCACAGAAGTGTGCAGACAACAAACATCAAGACAGTTTCTTAACTGAAGCTGATGAGAAAGAGTACTGTATCAGAAGCAAGGCAAATATGTCAAGAATCCTTCAGATGTTTCGGTACCGCCTTGCATTTTGTTCTATACCTTAGGTATTTTTCTTTAGCATACATCTTACTGAACCCTATATATTCAGCAAACAAAGCATCTTTGAGACAGGCTTTATGTCTTTAGGGAATTCATTTGCTACTAAACTCAGAAGGTTGTTCATGTATTTTATACACACGGTGTTTACATGCATGGGCTTTTGGTGGCTGATGGATCAAAAATATAGTAGGAATACATAGTAAGATGCCCTGGCATACAAGGAAATAGGATTATCAGGTCCTGAAAAAAGTAAAAAATTTGTTATGTATCCCATAGAAACAGCATAACATTTTTCTTGGAGAAGGGCCACTCCAAATGAGTCAAGCCAAGAGTCTAGAAAAACAACAAAAAACCCTACTGACTAGTTCAGACCCAAACCTTCAGTACAGAACATTTTCTCCCTAAGAAGGTTTCTCAGTGCTTTCCATTGGATACAGCTAGGCACTGCCTGTTTTAATGGTTTTGTACCATTTGCACCCTTTTCAGTTACTACATCTACATGTTGCTTGTATCAGATAGACAAAGCCTGTGGTAGCAATGACTGCATCATTCACAAACTTTCAGCTTGCTGTCGTTGAGGCCTTCAGCCTCTTACCTTCTGTCTTTTCCCCAGCTACCCTATGTTGGAGTTACTCTGACACTGTAATCATGCTAGTCACAAGCACTTCAAAGACCAGTAGAAAATGAGTGCCTACCCAGTCCTGTGTAGTTCACCACCTGCTCATCATTTCCTGCCCTCCCTCTTCTCTGCCCTGGCTAGAAATCCCATTCTTCCACCATCACACCTCTGTTTTTCTAACACAGCCTTACTGTTATATGGAAAAAGAAAGCATTGCCTTGGTCTTTTAGTGCTGCAGCTCTGATGTCTGGTGAGCTGTAGGCCCCAATCTAGTTCTCTGCATTGTGAGTCCTAGGATAAATTACTTATTTACATATGTTTTGCCACGCAGCTTTGGCCACATCACTACTTCTTGACAGCTGCGAGGTGAGTGAAGTGAGGGACCACTGTAGGAGAAGCACTACTACAAAACACCTTGGGCTGAGGAACAGGCCTAAAGCACATGGAGGCACATTTGATCCCCAGAGTAGGAAATACTGAGTTCACTTCGTCTTTTACACTCTTGAGATTTCCACAGTTTGATGGTGACTGGGGCCTTTAAAGTGAGATTGTGAAAGGCCCCCTGCTGTTTAAACAAGATGTTCCCATCAGATATTTACACCTCAGTTTAGGACAGTCAGAAGTGCATCCCCGCAGGGTTCAGACAGTAAAGTCTGGCTGCAGGCCTCAAGGCAAAACCCCACTGAGCTCTTCTTCCATCACCAGAAGAAAGGCACCCACTGGACCCATCCTTTCTGGCCTGAATTTAGGTATATTGCATATGGGGAATTGAAGCAGACCATTCATAGTCTTATTACGATATTGACATTTCCTTTGTAAAAGATATTTCAACTCAATTTAACAATACCTTACTTTTGAAAAAATTGATTCCTTTTCCTCAGTTAGACTAAGTTCAGAAGGCGAAACACTTCTAGACCAGAAGGAGATAAGGGTCTTAATTATGAAAAAGCATTCCATTCTGTAGGAACATTTTACGTTCATGCATATCTTTTACTCAAGGACAAACAAATCTCTTAACATTTTTACAAGGTTAAAAACCCAAACAGACACTCCTCTGCAACAACACTCAGCACCATCACCTTCCCCTCCTTGCTCCCTTCAAAAAAAAAACAAAAACAAAAAACAATAAAAACCAACAAACCAAACCACTTACATTAATACAAAGGAAAAAAAAAATAAAAATCAGCAGCTGAAGTATTTAAACTTGCTCAGTCAATGTTCTCAAGCAGAGGCTGCTAAGACCAGAGTGGATATGGTACTTCCATATTTTATCACATTAAAAGGATAAACGCATATGAACAATTGTTAATGCTGAAATATAAGTTAACTATGAGCCTCACAGACCACAGTTCAAGATTTATTAAAGCCACACTTCTACAAGACAAGGAGTGAAATGTACGTAATCCAATACTGATACTTGAAGTGGACAGCAATGAATTGAAGCTTTAAGTAGAACTGCAGCTTCTCCCACAGCTTGTGTACTACACCTGTATGAGAAGCAAGAAGTTATAACTTCAGGCTTAGAAATAGAGACGTGATACAAAGCTCTTCTAAACCCATCAATAACAGCAACACAGTGGTTCCTTGAATATTGCCACAACCCTGCCCATATCCATTTTGATCTGTTCCATCTACAGGAAGGCTTTTTAAATAGTCACCAACAGCAGCAGGGGCTGTAACCATGTACAAGAACTGGTGTTTTTAATGTACCTTGTTTCTAACTCCATGCAGTTCCTAAAGTCACCCCATAAAGTGATTCTCTTATGTTAAAAAAAAAAAATTATCATGGTTTATTTCTTAACAACATTAAAAAAAAAAAGCTTTAAAGAGAGGTTGTCTAAAAAGCCTGCAAGTTCAAAATGAAGTATCAGAACATGCTCTGACCTTGTCAGCACCCATTTGATTTTTTTCTTTTTTTGTGCAATGAAAACATATAGCAAAAAACCCTACCATCATCCCATGAAACTTGTTGATTTCTGTAAATTGACGTTTCCTACCAGAGGAAAAAAATCAAATAAAAAAGAAAAGAAATATGTTAGCTGGAAATGTTTCAAGCAGTTCTCCGCCCAAGAAATACAGAGCAGAAGAACTGCCATGTATGTTTGCATCATCATAAAGGAGTTTATATAAATAAGGGAAAAACATGAGAATTCCCCTTGCACATCTACGCACCAAATCATTATTTCCTACGTGGGGTCTTACCAGTGTAAGATCGCTCCCTGATGCTTTTCTGACCCTGCATTCATATGACAGTAGTTGCAATGTATATCCATTTCCAGCCAAAGCAGAAGACGTCCTTTTGGATGGGAATCAAACTCTGAACTACAAGACAGGCCTTTTACTACCTCAGTAGAGCTCCGAAGTCTGTACCTGTTTCAGAGGTGTAGATGCTTCCTCCTCAGGTATGCAAGCAGATACTTATCCTTACAAACCAAAAACTTCACCTCTTAGCTGAGGATCAAAGTAGCAGTGGGATTTAATCAACTTGCCAAGAGCAGCTGGAAAGGTGGAAGTACCCACACAGGACAGAACTCCTCTATAATTTTATAGCATGTAAGGCATTATACTTTCTATCAGGCCATAATTTATTTAAAATTTATTTATTTAAAACTGCTGTCAAAGACCTGCACCACATTATTTTCTGAATAGTTTTCTACTCACTAAACAAACAAATCCTCTGACCTAAGCAGCCCAGGGCTTGCAATTTAAAGGCAGTGCTGCAGTTGGCTGATTTCTCTCACCTGCTCCCATGTTCCTCTTCAGCCACAGACTGTTTCCCATCAGAGCTTTGTTCTGGGCTGCTTCCAACCCTCTCTTTTGGATAGGGTGTTGGAGAAGCAGCAACCCAAAGGCCAGCTAGTGCAAACAACAGCATAGATACAAAGGCAAAGCTTTCAGCTCTAGGAGGTCCCTGCATTATATACTTTGCTATCTAAGCCATTGAAATGGATAGGAAGTAAACAGCACCATGTCTGAGCATGGAATGATTTGACAGGGGCTGTTAGCAGAGCAGATAGCTTTGATATGTGCAACAGTGGATGGTGCAGTTCCAGCTACTGAAACTGAAAGTAATATACATGGCTAGTCAGCCAGTGCTCCAAGTACATCCCAACATCCTGTGAGAAAGAGCCTAACAAATAGTCACTGTGGTGTTGGTACACAGTTTTAAAGCTGAGATTAAATTTATCACTCTTGATGAAGAAAATGATTTATCTAAACGTACATTTTCAAAATTGCAGGCAATGATCTGTGAGTAAAAGCTGAATACTGATGATTTATGGCTACATTTTATACTGGCATTGCTAATGATGTCATATTTTTGTATGTGAAACCAGTGAATTGTCTAGACAAAACACAATCTTTCAGTAGTTAAGAGAATTACATTAATGTGCTGATAAAGGGAGAGCTTATCAATGTCCTTTCAGTAGAATTGAGTGAAGGGACATGCTTTCTGCTCGTGTAGAAACCTTGGGACATGTTGTTTTAGGACATGGGCATCATCAACGCTTGTTCCTAGTAAGCATTATTTCCAATGGGCTGCAGATTTGAGAAGTATATTACATATTGAAAACTGGATATTGCTTTGCTTCAGTTTATCGTAGAATTTCATGATTTCATCTGCCCTATTTTTCATTTTTCCAGACAGATGTAACTGTCTCACAGTATGTATGGTTAGGTCCTGCTCCAACGTATGAAAAGAGATCCACATGGAAGAGACTGTTGCATAGATGTCTTATACAATAGGGGTCATGTGTTAAAAAAAAAAAAAGAAGAAGAAGAAGAAAAAGAAAAAATAATAAAAATAGAAAGGAAAAGGGGAGAGAAAAAGAGAGAAAATTTGAATGAGTTTAGCATTTCCAGATGGAAGTTAAGTAGTCCTTCTGTCACTACTTTGCCTCTGTTTTGTTAGATTTGATATTTGAGCACAAAGCCTTGTACAAAACATTGACATACAGCCTCTGAAATGTTTATATCCTGTATTGTTACACTGGGAATTGTGATGAAGAGCTAAGGCCTTAAAATGGTCCATTGCACATGAGTACATTTCACCTTTTGCAATGTCTAGGAAGGAGATTGCTTATTACAGAACTAATCTCTTGTGTAAGAGATCTTACTGGTAAAAGAACATTTCAAATGGTTCCACATAGCTTGATCAAAATAGAACAAAAATCTCTTTTCCAACTCTATTTATCAAAATACCAGAACATCCTAAAGTAGTTTGGAAGTCTTGCAAGAATACGCTTGCTAATGTGATTTGTGGGGCTTGTTGCTTCTGCTTAAACTGGAGCATAAAAACACAGAAATTCTCAAGGAAAAAAAAAAAAAAAAAGCACAGTACGATTGAGCAGAGTTTACTGAGCCTGAAATAGGTTTGGACTGAGATTGGTGTATAGCTGTATCATCATGTACATTTCCACATTTTATTAGCAACATTTGTCTCCGCTATATCTCTATTGCTCAGAGTATCTACAAGGTGTAGCGTGGGTACACAGAGTATTTCATTATTGTGTTTTATTGGATAGTATTTTGTAAAGGTTAGCACATTCAGCCTAGATTTACGTGATTCCTTTGTTACTGAGGAAGAAATGAACAATGTTTAGCAAAGCAGATGGTGCAGCCAGGTGTGTATTTATTTAAGAATAAATCACAGTGTACCACAATGCATTTCCTGCTACCAGTATTCAGTGGTGAGCCAGGAAAAGGACCTAGAAACTTGTCATTTTTATCCCCTCAGAATAACCTAGCCGGAGATGTTTTTTTTATGTAGATGTCATATCTTAGTATGAAGAGGTCATTGCTTACACATGATTTATTGAATATCTGTTTAAACAAACACTGTTATCCTTTAAAGCTTGTTTCAACAGTGCTGGGGACTGAAACCACAAAGCAAGTTTATAAGTGTAAATTTAATTTAAAACTTTGGAAATGTCAAAGCAGAATATATTGGGTTTGAGAAGACTTCAAATATCTCTTCATAATTGTCTTCTGAAGTTGGAAAGTAAATAATAATGACTGACACTGGTATAGAAGATTTGATTCACATAAATACAGAACCCATCTCACAGGTTCCATATCTGTAATGGAGGTACAAACCTAGCTGAAGCTACTGAAAGAATAGAAAGTAATAGTAAAACTAAATTTGTAAATAGTAAAACTAAAAGCAACATGGCTAACATCTCTTTTCTTGTGAAAAACAGTATTACATTGTCTGGTTAAAAGAATGATCAAGAGCTTTGTTTCTCAACTTAAAAAAAAAAAAAAGTTATTTTGGAAAGCTGATGGATTTGGCTTGTAAGATTTGTACTAAAGGGATGAGAGGATTCTGGACTCTAAAAATTCTTAGAGAAGGATTAAAACCTCAGTTACATGTTCACATTCTTTTACCAGCAGCAGGAGATTGTTAAGGAAAGATATTCAGAAGTATCTAAGAAGTTTCAGAGATCTCTGCACGGAATAGTCCTGGGCAAAGAGTTTGTACTTCTCAGGACAGAAATAGGGTAGAAGTTGCTGATCCTACCCAACTTACTTGGGGAATAGGAGGAGACTGGAGAAATTCATAATTTTACATAATGTTTTAAATTCTACAGGTTGTTAAATGAACCTTTCCTAAGCAGAGGTGCTCTAATACCAGAGATGGTGCTATACAACTAAACTTGGGTTGCTTGGAATGGTAATTCCTATAGAACTATATGGAATTTGGATTTGGTTTTGCTCAATAAAAAGGTGAAAGGGAATGTTGCACAATTTAAAAGGCACAGAGCTTATTAGTAGAATCACAGGGTAGAATATTTTTCTTGACGAACAAGGGCATTACAATATAACATTTATTATTGTGACAGTATCTTAAATATGCTTTGTGCTTACTCTTCTAACCTCAGATTAATTTGCTGTGGTCCATTATTGCATACACTGTAATTCTATCTCGTAAGAATTTGGGAGGTGTACTTTAATGGTTCAAGAAACAAAAGTCTAATTGGGATGGAAAAAACAGTAAGGGGAGGTACTTCTGGAAAATTGTGTGTAAGCTGTCAGAAGAAAAGATCCACACCATGAGAAAATATCTTGTGATTCTGAATGTCTCTTTTTCCTGTCATCTTTGTGATCTTGTTTTCCTAAGAAAACCACATTTTTTTTCCAGTCTTGCTCTATCTTGCCATTTGTCTCTTCTTTTTAATAATTTATTAACCAAACTCCAGCCAAATTTGACAAACAGATAGTTATCTGAAGACTATTATGTTCCAATAATAGATGTAAAGCCTCAGCTGAAGAAATGCGTGCATTGTAAACTCGCCTCTTTAGGCATCTCAGCTTAATCTTGGGACCTACATCTGAAAAAACTCTGGATCCCACTGGTGTCCTTGCTCTCCTGGTTGGCTATTCACACCAGAGTACCATTTCTATTCTCGGGATACCAGTCTGGGTTCTGTTATGTTCCACAGAGATACAGAGCACGAAAAACACAAAAACAAAAATCATCATGAGAGGACTATCAGAGAAGACTATCTGGAAATAGTTTCACAGTAAAATATATATATCTAGACTAACAGAGGAGAAGACAGAGCAATGGCTTAGAAAAAGATCTCTGATTCCTTCCCAGGGTGTTCACCCACAAGCCCTCTCTATTTGAGTTCTATAATATTAATTAGGTCCACATATAGCTAGTGTTTTGTTAGTCAAAGTTATTTGAACCTTTCTTCCTTACAGCTCAGTCTGTTGACTTATTTAAGATCTTTGATCTTAAATCTTAGATCTACTTGCTTATTTAAGATCTTTGCCCACAGCCTCATGGACCAGCTCTGTTCCATCCCTGACTTCCACTCCTTCAGAACGCCCACCATTTTGGCATAGGCCTTCCTGGCATTCCAGCCTTACTTTGCGCTCGCTCAGCTTTCATTCAGAATTCATGATGATCACATATACTCTAAGGTTTTGATGTCTTGTTATTGTTGATTCACAGAGTGTGGCTCAGCTGTTGGCCTAGAACAGCATAGCTGCAGATGGACAGGCAGAATTCCACTTTTCTTTGGCATGCATGTGAACTCACATGCAGCCATTTACTCTTCATCAGTGATGCCATTCAGTGGGCATTAAAGTTCATGTCTGAGTGAACCAAAAATCTCCATACCAGCAGAACTGTGGTGCAGTTCTTTATCACTTCTTACACTTCTTTCCTATACTTTATCATTACTTATACTTCTTAGAAAACAAATTAACATGAGAATTAGAAAAGCTCTTTGGTTGTGTTCAAGTGCTGAATTTAGCTGCAGCTCAGAAGATTGAAATCATCTTTCAAATCAAATGTCTTTGTTGCAGGTGACTGCCGTTAATTATTCATTGACCCTGTGCTGCAATAAATACAGACTTAGGGATGCAAAAGTGAATCTGTGCTTGTAGGTCAGATTCACTGGCACTGAGTTAGCAAGGAACTTTGGAAGAAATGAATGTGTCTTGATTTGCTTTTCACAGCAGTTCTAATGTAGTTTATAGCTACATGCCATGTATTTACTACAACTTTTACATTACTACAGCTGTTCATCTATCTGGAAACAAATGCTTCCAGGCCATAGTAACAGATGATATATAGACAGTGTGTTTTACTAGTTCCCAAAACGCTATAAATGGTAACAGCCTAAGATGCTGAAGTTCTCTGTGCCCTGCAAGAGGAATGCCATTGAACAATATCAGCTCCTGAGAAAACACTGTAGTGCCTTCTGCAGGATAAATGAAATATTTAGTCTCTATATCCCTATGGGACACAGCTGGAGCACAATGGAGGTGTGGAGCTCTGTTCTCAGCATGGTTCTGAGTTGGCTCCTATGGTTGGTGCTGTTCACATCCCCAGGGGCCAAGTGATTCGTCAGAAACTTCTTTGTGTGCCTATGTTTTTCACATGTTCTCTCTGTGAAGAATATTGAAGCTGAGGAGAGAGGGGCAGATTGTTTAGGTTGCACAGTTAGGGATGTTAATGTTTTGCCAAGATAATTCCCTTTTGGCCTGTTTGCCATACAGAGCAGTGCACATTGTATTGTGCCTGCCCTGTAAAATGTGTGCAAGTCTTTTCACTTAAACCTAAAACACAGCCTTCTTGGAGGAAAGAGCAGATTCTGCTTAATAGCACAAAGCAACATTGCATGACTTTTCTGGACAGAAAATGAAGGGCTCCTACAGTCATTTCAGCTTCCAGAGTGGAGGCTGGCAGCGTGGAGGTGCCAGAAATAATACAACTCCTCTCCTATGAGGGTGGCCATCTGTCCTGTTCTCCCCACGCTGTCTTGGAACCATTCTGTGATCTTTGGCAACCTCCCTCTTCCATTGCAAAATGGGGACTTGTAATATTCCCTCCAACTCCAAGGACTGTTACAAAGCTTTAAGATGGAGATGATCTAAAAATATCCGGGCTGTTAAACCTTGGGGTATATTTTGGATTGGAAAAGCCAGTGAGAAGCATCTGGGTTATATACAACATCTAACAAGCTGCATTCGTTTCCAGGTAGACTTGGTTGTCTGGGTGGCAATGAGTCAGTGAAAGGAGACCTTCAGTTTCACGGGTGCTCTAGAAACACACTGCTTCATCATGTGTAATGCTAGTGTGGGTTGGATAATACTCCAAACAGGACTCCTGTGTGTTTAGGTGCTTCTGGTGATGGATCTCTGTGTGTAAACATTGCTTAATAGAGAACTTAAATGATTCAATATCCAGCATTACTCTGAGAAGGGCTATATTTTAAATTTCTCTATAAAAAGAAAGAGCCTTGGGACTAGGACTCTGGGGCAGACACCTTGGCTCTCATCCCCAGAGGCAGTGCCATGCCAAGAGCCCAAGAAACTCAGCCCTTGTACTGACTTATCGCAAATCTTCCTGAGTTGTTAAGGACAACTATTAAAAGCAAAGCACCTTTTTGAACATTTCAATTCTAACAAATAAGCAAATACTGCAACGAAAACAAGAACAATAAAAACTGCTGGATTTCTTTCTCAGCACTGCTGATAAACATTGAAGTGCAGTGACTCCAGCTAAGCAAATAGGAAGGCGTGCTTGGCTGTCTAACTGTGCAATCTGGCAGTGGCAAAATAAAGACTGGATTAAAGGTATTATGGACCACATCAACCAAGAGAGTCCTGGATCTCTAAAAAACGTGTAATGAAAGATGATGCCTCTTTCTGAGGCGCTCTTTATTTTGCCTCTTCTATACTATTTTGCCACGCAGGTAATAAAGGCTGATTTCATGATGGAGCAGTTCAGGAGAGCATACTAGAACTTGTCCTTGGCCAAAATAAATAAATAATGACTTCAGGAAAAATACACATCTGTGCCTTCTGTTTCATTGGCACAAACATCATGGGTATTCCATTGTCTCCTTCCATACAAAATTATCCCTTAGGGTAATTATGACTGTTGTCTTTGTAAGAGGCTTTGAGTTTTGCGCAGGTACCGCTCTTTACATAAAGCACAAAATAGTGTTATTTCAACATGGTTGCTGGGATACCATTATATTGCGCATTGTGGGAGTACTCATGTTGGTGATATTGCTAGGAGGGGGTGCGAGGAAAACCAGAAATATCTTCTCCACCCACCCTTCTTTTTCAGTGCAGGGGTGATTACTGTTCCCACTTTCTAAACTTTATGAACCTCCCAGTTGTGAAGAAGGCAGCTTTCCTGCTGCAGCTGCACAGCATCTCTCACTGTGGGACCATGAACACAAACTGCAAGCTGTCCAGCATTCGGGAGCCCATCAATACAGTTGCTCACACCCTTGGTACTCAGCACACCCTACATCACCTGCTGGATTAGGCTCCAGTAGTGATGTATAGCTGTGATTTATCTCCCTCTGTGCCTGAAACACCTGTGTGTGGCATCCCATGCCATTCCCTGGGCATTTTGCAAACAACTCACCATCTAGGTCCACAGTGATTAAAAGCATTATTAGCTAGAGCTGCCTAATCTAAATTTCACTGCTTTCATTTTTGTTCTTTGCTTTGGGATTTGTGTTTGAAGAGCTATGACTCACTCTACTCAGGCTGTTGCTGCTTGAAATTAAAATAGGAAAGCTCCTCTCTTCCCCCACCCCATTTCCTAATACGTTACTTTCTGAAGCCATACAATACTTTATAAATGTTTCATCAGAAGAGAGATGCCAGAGCATTCCCATCTGTTACATTAGCATGGACAGATTGGAAGTATTTTTAAAAACGTGAGATATCATATGGAGGGAGGGAATGAGTAAGGAATTGCTTATATGGCCGGGAGAATCAGAGTTAATGGGAAGCTGTGCAGTGCTGCTGCTTTGGGTTTGAAGTTCAGGGCCCACCTTGAAACAGCAGCCCACTGTTACAGATGATGGGCATCCACCACTCCCTGCCTGTGCTGTAGGCCCATAGCACAACTATAAGTTTGGCCTCTGACATCCTGCTCTGGTCACTTATAATCAAGTCACCCTTAAGAGAAGCAAAAAATTCCAGTGCTTGCAATCTTCAGAGCTTAAATGGGAATCCTTCAAAGTTATCTCTGCCTACACTTTAATAGAGATGGATTGTAAGATATTTTAAGAATAAGCTTTGTCTCATGTGTCTTACCAAGTGTTCATAGCACTTCACCAATTATAAAGTCTTTTGTTTGAACTGAACTCCTGCCCCCGCAAAATCATTCTCAGCGTAATTAACTTTACCTGTAAGCAGGGCTAGTTTTCTGGAGGTCTATGGCTGTACCTATTCTGCTACACAAAGTAGACCTTGAGACCTGTTCCTAGCACTGAGATGTGGTGACATTGAAAGGTTATGCCCAAATTCTTTTGCAGCAGATTTGGAGGGACCTAGTTAGTGCAGTCCAGAACAAAGCTGGGACAATCTAGTGAGTGAACAGTGTGGATCACCAAAGGCTATTCCCACATCTTGCTTTCTGTCCCCATGTCATTTAGGATTTTAAGCACATCACATATCTTCTCACTCAAGGCAGGGTCTGCCTACTGGTGCTGTGTGAACTTCCCATTCTGCTCAGTCTTGTGGGCTGCTTGTTTTTTGGGGCTGTGCTGAGTAGGACCCCTTGGCAAGCCAGGTGCATTACAGGCTCATGGAGCTACAGTGGTTGAATCTACATCACAGTGCGTGCTATTCAAGCTGTGACCCAGAAACTATAAAAAGTTGCAGTCAGTGCAGAAAAAAGAAGATAATTCCAGGTCTGCTTTGATTCTGAGATGCAGACACAGAGACTCAGTGCGTCTTTATTTTCATCAGCTCCCTTGAGTGGGAGGAGGGCAGAAAAAGTGCTACATTGCTGCTTTCCAGGAACTTGCTTGATTCTGCCTCATCAGCTGCGTCACACACAGCAGCTCTGTCATCGTGCAGAAGGCTTCACCACTTACATTAAGCCACCTCACACACTGCTGACACGCAGTTCTCGCTGCAGATGAGCGCATAGGCTGTTCAGAGCCAACCATATCACATGCCAATTTGTAGGAACATAGGTGGACAGGAATGGGTGGCTTGAAAGCCTGAATCCTGATTTCATACTTTCCTGTGATGCAAATATTCTGTTGCAGTGGGGTCCAGCTCTGTCAGTTTTTCTCATGCTAAATAGTGATAAGCTTATAATAGCACTCCAGAATTTCAAAAGATCTCAGCCTCCCACTCTGACAGCCAGACTTTACAAGGAAATCACTTCCCATTTAGGCAACAAAATGTAATATTCATATGTAGAAAAAAAAAGTTTAGTGCATTGGATCATCAGCTTCTTACACAATCTCGGCAACAGGCACTGCTGAGAGGGTTGTTGGGAATTCTGGAAGACATCCTCATTTCAGAACCTAAATGAGAACTCTTGTAAAAATCTGGCTGTGATTCTGGTATTGAGGACTCAGAAATTTGAGTCTGAGCTCTCTGGAACATCTGGCATCTAATGAAGGAGTCCTGCAAGGACCACTTAATGAATGTGTGAGATCCTGGTGTAACAGTGATGGCGGTACCAGTACACTTTGTAAGGAAGTCAGGAACAGCTTCATGTGTTAAAATTTCAGGGAAAATACCTAGCAGACAAGAAACACTGACCTACTGCCATTCTGTTTCAGCACAAGGAGAACCACAGTTGGTTTTCGCATAGCTGAATTCTGCCAATGACAGATGTGATGCCATTGGCATTCAACTTTGCAAGGATTAAAATATCGAAGTATAGACTTCTGATGAAGTGGAGAAACACATAATAAAACTTTAATGCTGACTTTTTAATCAAGAAGTGCGAAGATTGTTTAAAAGCTCTGTTGCCATTAGTTTCACCAAAATATTTGTTGTCAGATGACACTAATTTCCCTACAGGAAAGGAGACAGAGATTTTGAGGCGAAGCCATGTCTTTGAAACTACTGAGAGACTCGTTTTATAGAAAAATTAGGCAATCCTGTGTTGTTCTTTTGAACAGTTCATCCAAATAGAAGGGGAAGCAGCGCATATAGGAGGAGCCTGTTGCTCATTCTGCACGTTCACTGGTTTAATGCAGCTCAGTGAACAGAGCCTGTGGCTGCCTAGGGTCTTCACTTATTTCAGAGACAGCCGTACAGCCCATTTCTGGGGGGAGGTTTTTCTAATGAGAAATAGAAAGAGTCTTATTTCTCATGTAGTTCTTTCATTTCCTGTGGTTTCTCAAACTCTGCTGTAGAATGAGGATTGCTGTGGCACATCATGCCTGTGTGGTGTGATCACATCTTCAGCAGAAGCTGAGAGTGCTGTAGCTGAGGGGTAGCAATATTTATCTCATAGCTTCAAGTTCCAGGGACCATCTGTCTCTCTGTTTTATAGTGACCTAAGCAGCTACAATCTAACAAATAAGTAATTCTGCTGATTTCAGCAGAGCTGATTTTCACGTGAGCAAAGGGGCTGATCAGAGAAATAACATTTTTGCAGATACAACAGTTAATTGCAGACACATACGTACATATACAGCATAGCACTCCTGAGGCAGTGGAAACCAGCAAGCTTGGCATTTTTGCCTATTCTTACCTAACTTGCTTCTTTTCTCAAACACTTCTTTTATAAGGTTTCTTTTTTGAGTCTTACTCTCATGCATACTTCTGCTGATTTAAGAAAAATAGTACTGGGAAAATGAAATGATTTCTGGAATGTGTCAGCAACAAGTAGAATCTCGTGGGATTGCTCGAACAATAAGTTTGAGAGAGGAAATTGGTTTCCCCATGGCTGATGTTTTTCCCTGGATTGGCTTACCCTGCTCCTGCAATGTTGAAGCTATTGAATGCTCAATTAGTATTCCCCAAAGTGTCAAAATGAATTGAAACAACTCCAGAAATTCTCCACTGCAGTTCATGTATCATTTCTGAGGATTTGGAAAAAGAACCAACTGGTTTCACTGTGCAGCAAACAAATTCTCCCCTTCTTAACCCTGTGCCACTTTGTTTTTTTTTTACTTGGTTCAAGGGCACCTGCAAAAATAAACAGAAATGTGTGGAGTACTTCAGCTAACCTGTTTATAAATAGTGAGACAGATGGATATAATGACTATAGAATCTTGAAGTATTTGGGGTTGGTTTTGTTATGCTTTGGGTGACTGCTGTAGTACCCAGACTTATTCTGTCAAAGGTAATGGATTCTCAGAGTACAGGTGGCTGGCTATGTCTTGAGCTGCAAGGCAAAATGATGCTACCGAGTCCAAGGACTCAAAAATCAAAAGCTAGATTTCACCCCAGATAATGACATTTCTTCACAAGTTGATGGAACTGAGCTTTTAAATAAATAATAAAAAAAAAGGCTTGCTTGTATTTTATTTATATGTTTTAGTCTTTGTGATATGTTTAGCTACATTTTTGTTTCACTTTTATAAGCAAGATACCAAATTTCTTACTTAGCAATAAATATGAGACTATAGCACAGCTCTAAGAGGTGAAGTGTGGGTTTTTACTAGAAATGACAAAATGGCAGAAGTTAGAAATTAACTTATCAGGTACAAGATGCTTCCAAGGACAACCCATTGCAAATTCCAAGGTTTCGTTTTGGCATCTCAGCCTAATTTACTCACTATGTACTCAAGTTTATCAGTCTCTCTAAGTCTTATTTGCATTAACTTCACTAAGCTTGCTTACCGTAATTCTTCTTTACCTGGTCTCTGCTAGTGGTGATGCCTTCTTTTGTGTTGGCCTGGCTTATGTCTATGGTAAAAAGAAGAAGTGAGAAATAAAAATATGATATAACTAAACTAGGTCCTGGACAAAACTGAGTGCATCACTCCCCAGGGTGCTCACAAGAACAAAAAGGCAGAAGTTATTTGAACTCTAAACTTCAAGTCACAGTTGATAATTAATCTGAAGCAGCAAAGAAAATTTTAACAGCTTGCCATTTTATTCTGAAACAATTTCAATAGTGTGGTATTTTGCTGTGAGATCAAGCACTGTTTACAACAACTGAGACTGTTTGCCTCGGTCAGTTCATAAAGCAGCAGGTCTTCCCAGCTCAGCCAGGAATCAGTTATAAGAAGACTGCACAACTAGGGAAGTCTCCATTTACAGAAAAAGACACATGAAGTATAAGCTGGGGTGTATCAAGAATTCATAAAAGTGGAGGTTTGGATAATTTGTAGTTACGTTCTTGGTCTTTTTCTGGCGATTCATATGAGCAAGTGTAGTACAGGGGATGCAAAGATTTTTTGCTAGCTCCTGACCTCTGGTGCACACTGTGTGGTTTACCAATTGATGATTTTGATGATGTGAAGGAGAATATAGATATCAAGCTGGTATGGACAGCAAATGTGCTGGAAGCAGAATAGTAATTCAGAATGCTCCTGATGAGTTGGAGAAGTTGTTTGAAAAGACTATTCTTTTTAGGGGAAAAAATAAGCTCTTTTAAAAAAAAAATGTTGTGGTACAACATAGAAGAGTGGAAAATATGATACATAGGCTGAAGAAATTAATGACAGGAACACAGCCTAGGGGTTGTCTGTCTTGCTTCATCCAGCAAGGAATGGAGGGTTACAATGAATCAGAAGCGATGAGCATGAGTCAGTCAGCCTTAGGCAAATGAGGAAAATATTTAACAGTATGTTTAAACTATAGTGTCATTTGTAAGAGTAGTGAAATAATTCCTCCGCTCCTTAGAGCTCCTTACACCCAAGAAAGCAGCAAGTAGCATTTTCCAATATTTACAGTGTAGTTGTGGGTACAACAAAAGCAGCGTCTTTAAATATGCAGTAAAGAGAGTTGAAAGACAAGCATTAAGCTGCAAGGATGATGGAGCCCTGGAGCAGATTACTTTGGAGAGAGAGGCTGAGCAATCATGGAAAACTTTTGCCAATTAAAGAATGCTATGGCTTAGCTTTCACGGGGATACATTTGGTGACCTCTGGCTCCTTATTTTCAACGGTGTGTTGATAAAGCCAACACAAAAGAGCCAGAGCTCAATAAAATGCTTTCACCATTTTTTTAATATTCTAAGAAAAAATGGGCAACCAGAGGCAGTGCCTTCCTGTTGGTACTTACTGGTTCTGACTGAAAGGCAACAGCAACTGTTCAGCACATAGAGCAGCTTGCAGCAGAGTAGCACAAGGGCAAGTGGAGAAGCAAGATGGGGTGCTGACCCAGGCTGTACAATGCATTGACACTTGAGAGCCTTTTGCTGTCTGTCATGGGATGCTCAGTTAAGGGATATGATCATATCACTGTCAATCACTGGCTCACTTTCAGAGTTGGCAGCAGTACAGCTTTGGCCATGTATGCCACATAAACAAGCATTGAGAGCTCAGATCCTGCAGACTTTATAGCACAGGTGAGAATGGGGAACGCTGGCCCAAAAATAATTCATGCCTTCTTCATATCTCACCTTCCCTTTATTTATCCCTGGAAGGATACAGGCAAATACTGTGTTTGGGCTTCTGGCAAGATTCATATTAAACATTTGTGAGATAAATGTGAAGTTTTACCTTCTCCAGTTCTCCCTGAAGCCCATTGTAGAAACTGAAATGGCTTCCTATAGTTTCAATCCTTACATACTGCAGATCTAGTTCTAACTTGGCTCCTTATAAAAAGTTAAGCATGGAAGAAAATACTTCAAAAATATACTTGAGCAAGGCAAGAGAATGATATAATAAGAAATAGATCACTTTAAGGCATTGCAAGAGTGCAACCCTTGAAGCTATATTTTCAACTTAGCTTTCAGCTAAGAGTGTGAGAAAGCTCTGCAAGAGTGGGAGATTGAGTGCTTTGACGTGTGCATCAAGACCTGTTCACTGGCAGAAGAAATATTGCTGAATTTGCTACTATATCAAGAGCTTTACTACATTGACTTCAGCACGTACTCACTGTTTCCCAAACAGTGAAATCTCCCTATCTGTTACTTCTATTCTGAAACCATATAGTCAATAAATAAAACAGTAAACAGACACCAAATCAAAGAAGAGGAATGGGCAAAGAAAGCAGTGGTAAATAATGGTAGACTGGGATTGCACAGAAACTTCTTAACACTTGAAATGCCTGTAGCATTCTGTCAGCATCAAGGTAAGAACCTCGGGACAGACAGATTGGTTGGGCAGCTGTGCAGCCCATTCTGTTTTTATTACCTTCTTACGGTCTCACTTTCCTGGAATAAACTCTTATTTATTTAGCTAGCAGAGATACAGGCCTAGCAAACAGAAGGAAAAGAAATACAGGGCATTTACATCAGGCAGAGACAGTCTTATGTAAGCATCTCTCTGAAGTCACTTTAATCTAAGCAACAAGCTGCTTCTGGAGAGCCAAGTGTCCAGTCTGCAAAGGGATGTTCAGGGAAGGGCAGCACTGCTGGATGGAAAGGCAAAACTCACTTGTGAGCCAGAGTCAGATTTTCACCTTTCCCAAGGCTGGTATGAGGATAGACTCCTAACCAGACTAAGGATAATTGCACTTGTCACCATGTGCTACAGTCACATACAGTCACATTTCCATCCTGTGTCCTCTCTGTTGCAGCTCCCATTCCATTTAGTTAAACAGCTGCTGCAGCAAAAAAAAAAAAAAAAAGATTCTCATGTAAACCAGAGCATCTGAAATAACTGAGTGCACAACAGGTTATATGTAATCTCACTGCAGTGAAATTCAAGTTTCCACAGATAAGTCTGCATTATTTATTAAGGCATGATAATCTAACTAAATATAAATTAAGTGCAAGTTTGGGGACTTTAATTGAAGAGATTAACCAAAATGTTTAGCTGAATCGTCATCAATTACCATCTATGTTTTCTCCTAACATCTGCACTATCATCTCTGCAGAGTTTAAACAATATGCCATTAAGGGTATACATGCTTATCTTCCAGCATCCCAATAGCTACAGCACTTCCAGCTTAGCTATGTTTGGGCAGAAGGACGTTGCTGACTTGGAGCTGCAGTCCTGAATAAGCATCCAGCACCTTCAGATGTCATCAGCAACATTGGCTTTCATGTGTGTCATACAAGAAAACATCACCGGATTTTTTTCTCCAAGATGTGTTTAGCACTGGTGACAGCTGCTGAGCATCTGTCCAGAGTAAGAGCTTTTGCAGCCAGCTGCCATGCACAGCCACGCTAACGTGTCAGTGCACAGTGGCTCCCCTTCACGGCTTATTTCCCTGTCCTGGAAATCCTGGCCTCCCTCCCAGCTCTGGGTTTTGTCAGTGGACTGGTGGAAGGAATAGTGGCGGGCTGAGTGAAGCCTGCAAGGGATTGCTACAGAGAAAGCAGTGAGGCTCAGCTTCAGGGGAGGGCTGAGGTGAGATTTCAGTGTGCACGTTGATCTCTACTGGTTTTGTGGACAGCTGAGTGTGCAAATTGCTGTTCTCGCACCTATGAAACCATTGTATGTAAAGCTGCATTGTCCATGCTATCTGCTTTGTGCACGGGGGCCTATGGGCTGGGGGAACTTTTAGAGCTGTTTTTAGAATTGCAGAATCATAGAATCATTAAGGTTAAGGAAAAGACCTAAGATCATCTAGATCATCCCAACTGTCCACCTATAACCAGTATTGCCGGCTAAACCATGTCCCTTAGTACAACATCTAAATGCTTCTTGGATACCTTCCACTGCCGCTCTCGGCAGCCCATTCCAGTGCCCAACCACTCTCAGAGGATAATTTTTTCTTAATATCCAGTCTGAACCTCCCCTGGCACAACTCGAGGCAACTCTCTCTCTTCTTATCACTGCTACCTGGGAGAAGAGGCCCACCCCTCACATCGCCACAACTTCCTTTTAGGTAGTTATAGAGAGCAGTGATGTCTCTTCTGAGCTCCTCTTCTCCAGGCTGAACGCTCCCAGTTCCTGCATTTGTTCCCCATAAGACCTGTGCTCCAGACTCTTCGCAGCTCCATTGCCCTTCTTCAGACATGCTCAGTCTTACCATTGAACTCAGGCATGAAGCAGCCAGACAGCAGTTTTCCACACACTATGGAGAGAGAGTGATTTAACCTGATGGAGAAGGGCTTTCCATCCCGTTAGCTGTTCCTCAGCTTTCATACCATACCCTGATGACAGAAGGCTACCTGGTGTCTAGGAACCGCATTCCCAACTCACTTAAACCTGAAAACTTAATTTAATTTTATTTTTCCATTAGGACTTTTTATTGTTTCAAGACTAAAAGGGTAATTTATGCCCTGTTATTTGACTTTATTACACAAGATGCCAAGATTTATGTTAATAGAGGAAAATACATTTAAAATGTCTCCTAATATATTTCCCTTGAAATACACGAAGATTACAGCTGCTACAATAAACTCATAATCTCCGAATGTTATAATGGAAATGTTTGACATTAACAGGCTGCTTTTAGAAATGAAATATATGTAGTGAGGACATAGAGAACTTAAGACCAACACATAGTTGTGACTGCATTTGAACTTTGCAAGCTATTTGAGATTCAGGGGGAAAAAATGTTACCTTTTTTTACACGTGCCTCAATACTTCCTATTGTCAACCAGAAACAGGCAACAGAATTCCAGGGGGGAGGCTGCTCCGATGGCAGTATTGAGTTGACAGGATCCAAGGAGCATATGAAATCTTCTGAGGAAGTCTGAGTCCTCCAATTTTCCAGCCTCAATTTCCATGGAAATAGAATTCTAAAGAACTCATATTGAGATTTATATCTTTACTGCACCACAAACTTTAAAAATCTGGATTGGTGTGGTACAACATGGGGAGTTGTTGGGTTTGAAGTAGCTCTCTGTTCTTGTGTCCTGGTTAAATATCTGTTTGGAAGACTTTGAAAGTGGACAGAGCCATCCTGCAACCCTTCATGCGTATGAAGGGTATGGAAACAGGCTTTTCATATTACTGTGAAGTAGCAGATAATGAAGAGATGGAAAGAGGTGGTCTCTGCCAGATTCTCTTCTCTACCACAACAGTTTTATGCCACTGAGATATTACTAGCTTATCTCAAATCTGATGCAGTAGGGCAGAGAATTTAGTGAGGATTTAGAAAAATGTGGACAAGTTTGAAATTTCAATATTACAGAAGACCTGCAGTTCATGCTATCATTAGCAATCTTGAATGCTTAAATAAGACAAGGACCAATTTTGAACACATGAAACTCCCACTGAACTCTGCTGATATTGACAGGGTAATGACTAATTACTCAAAATGAAATATGATTGCTTGAGCTGAATTATTTTTTATAAGACTCTAGATCCTTTTGATATAAATAGTGTTATTCAAATCCTCCCTTGTAAAATGAACTCAGAAGTGTGGGTCTAAGTCTAAAAAGACAGACTTCCATTTTTGAGTTGTGAAGCCCTGTGATAACAATCACTCATCTGCTGGGAAGGCTTGAGTTCACATTCTGAGCATTATTTGTGCAAATTTTTGGAGAATAAATGGTGTCTTTCCCTTGTCTTGAAATACCTCGTCAGGAGGAAATCAAGTTCAGGGTGGTTCTACAACTTGAAGGAGGACAGCTATTTTTCTACTTTTCAAAGTTTCACATGCAAACACGACCCTGCTTGTGTTACCAAGGGAAGAAAAAATGCCAAACCCAAAACTGTATCTGCTTTAATAGTATCAGTACTTTACTACATTTTTAAAAAGGAGTCATCTTAGTGTTTAATTTATGAATCCATTCCATTTCTGCTACCCATATACCAAAACTGAAATGCCCCATGGACCATCTGTCTTAGAACAAAGTCTTACATTCTTGTACTTGTTCACTCTATTTAGAATGACAGTGACCATATTTCTGTTTGAGTCAAGGTCAAAGTAATTTCAAAGAAATCAATAAAATTCATCTACAATTCTCTATGCAATTCAAAGGAGAACTTGATCCAATAATTGTTAAATGAGCAATCTTAAAATAGGAAGTAATAGATTCTAGACACATGTATCACAAATTTGATTTTACCTCTTGAGGCATCCCAGCACAATGCAAAAAACAGGCGTGGAAAGGAATTGCTCAGGCAGCGAGGAGTATGAATTCTTTCACCTTTTATATTATCCTTGCTTTGAGTTTTTTCTTTTGTTCATCAGTTTTATCTCATTTTGTAGGACTTTTGCATATGTCATCTTTTGCAGTTTGAAACGCATAAACTGAGAGACATTTGGCTATTCCAGTAATGTTGGGAATTATAATTCTCTACTCTTGAGCCTAAAAAATCACACAGAGTAAAGCATCTATTAACAAAATTTATCCAGTGTAGCTTGAAATCTCATATCACAATGCTAATCAGATCAACAAAGCTGCTACATTAATAACAGTAATCAAAGGGCTCTGTCATGATAGCTACACTAAACTACTAAGACGCAAAGAATGGGATCCTTGGATGAGTTTTATAATTCTGTTAGCTTCTTGGGGACTGTATTCTATCTTAATTTAATTTTTAAAAAAGAAACAACAACAACAACAACAAAATCTGTGTATTGAAGTGTTTCATTTGAGTGCACTTCAGATTATGTGGAATAGAGTCAAAATTAAAAAAAAAAAACAACACAAGTTAGTCCAAGTGTTGACTAAAGCAGGAGCTGAAAGACCACTGAGTCTAATTCTTCAAGTCATGAATCCCCTGTAAGATATTTGCTTTTTACATGAATAATGCACTCAAAATTGCCTCACTTATAAGTTGTTTCCACATTTTACATAGGAATAAATAAATACAGTATTTGCAGGAGAAAGCACTGTAGAAATCAATAGCAAATTACCTTAATATTTTGATGACAAAAGATATTAGGATTATGAAAAGTCCCAGGAAATTAAAAAGGTGCTTGAAGTTAAAAAGGAGGTAGAATATTGCCTCAACTATTACCATGTGTTTTTTGTAGTGTTTTGAAGGTACAGAACTGTACTGTTAATTAAATTAGTAATAACACTTTTTAGGAGCACTGTCATCCCTTGAATACCTGTGTGTTGTCTGATGAACACTAAATCAATCTGCCTTTGTATTCCTTGGCAAATTTTCATTCTTTGGCTCAGTCTGAGGGTACTTATTGTATGTGTAGCAATGTGATTGTAGATTTTTAGGGGTTTTTTTCTTGAAGAAAAATTGAGCATATGAGGATTGGCCATTATGCATGTCAGATATTCACAAAATGATGTTAACATAACACATTTATCTGCACGAGTTTGACAAGCAGATCATCTAAATGTGCTGTGACACACTTCTGTAACTGAATGACTAAAATGCCCACTCTAACCTCAATTTGCTCTAATTGATTGGCTCTTCTGTCTGCAATTCAAGAAAATGGCTCTGCTTTCAGGAATGACAACTGAAAACCAGAAAAGCAATCCCCATGCACCTGATTTTCAGAGTTTCTAAGCTGCTGTTCTGATGACCTCTGAGGCACAGTCATAAACCTGCTATTTCACAGTGATGCTAGATGACGTGAGCTGCAATTAATGCTGTCAGAGGAAGCAGACAGTTCTGTTCCTAGACTACCACTTAGTCATGGAGCTTTTGCAGCTGCACAGTAAGCATTCTTTTGGAGGTTAATTTTCCACCACAACAATTATTCAGATATCACATTATGTACACAGTCCTCGATGCACCTAGGCCTTTATGCATGCTATTAGATTCAGAGAGGCCACTTCAGTTATAGTTGCAAAGCACTCTGAGGTCAAAACGCGCTATTTTCTCAGAGGGTGGGAGGAGAGATTCACAACTGCACCTCTTTTTATGTTGTTATTGTTGTTTCAGTTAAAATTGCCATCCCTGACCTTGACATATCAAACTTCTAGAAACTCAAGACTGCTCTAATTTTGTTTCTGTTTCCCAGTTTCCAGTTCAGTGTCCTACAATTTTATGGAAAGCATAGGCTTAAAAGGTAGAACAAATGTAAAAACGAGCTTTTCTTGGTATTTAAAGACAAACTGCATGGAGCACTGGTGTTTCAGATAATTTGGTAACAGTGTTCCCATTCCTTTATTGAGCTAATACAACATAATGGGATATATCTGGTTCATTTCATGAGAGTAATGACATAAACATACATATGTAGTTCAGTAAGATGGTTATGAAAATGCCGTGCTTTGCCACAGTGATTGGTCTGATGTTTTACTGCTATCTACTCTTATTTGTAACAGAATTACTTCAGGAGAAGCCATTTCATTATATTTTGCAAATACCTCTACTTAAGAGAGACACAGGGGCTTGCCAGTGTAGAACAGGAAGTATCCTGAATGCCTTCAGGGACCTGAGAGCCCACATGTGGGTCACAAAACGTGCCTGCAGCCAAAAATGGGGATGAGCTGACCAAGTGGAAAGAAAGAGTGTGGCTGGCATATTTTTTTAAATTAGAAAATTAAACATCTCATTTCTTTTTTTTTTCAGGTTAGTAAAGCCGTATGTTTATACCTTTTACAGCATGCTATCAGATGAGCAACATCAGCAAAGGGCTTAGCACGTTGTGCTCCCAGTACACTGCAGATATGGCAGGCTTAGTGCACCGAAGGCAGCACCTAACTAGCTTGTCTTCACATTTGCAGTGCTCTGGAGAAACACAGTCACTGTCCCCCAGCCAAGGGAAAATATACTAATTGATGGTTTTTGAAGCTACATGCTGCCTGCACATGTTTCTCCGGGGCAGATTATTGTAGAGGAATGTCAGGGTGGATCTCCCAACTCTTCTGGAGTCCATCACAGTCTCATCACACAGAACCTCTTGGAAAGAGAATAGGCAGGTGGAGGGAGCAACAAATGCAAAGAACAAATGCAAAGAACAAATGCAGCAGCCACAGCCCAGGACGTTCCTTCAGTAGCTGCCTCACACCAGGCATGTTCACAAGGCAAAATGTGAGCACCATGAAAGTGGAGCAGGATGATACTAGAAAACTCGATTTTCTGCATCTGTGGTCCTAACTGACTAGAGAAAAAGACGGAGTAAAACAAAACCTTTCCAGCCATTTCAATGGGAAATCTCTGTTGCATTTAGATATAGAAATCAGCTTTTGTTCGTACCTAGGCACACGTTACTGCACTGCTTTTCACAAAACACCACATGTTGATATGAATTGCTTCACAGAATCCATTAGCAATTCAGGAGATCTAGGAGGCACTGATAAGAGAAGATAGAGCAGTTCTGTAAATTGTCTTGTTACACATCAATAAATGAAGTTGAAGTAAGCAGGAGTTTTCATCTGCATTTGATCTCTTTCCAAATACATTGAATGGTTGAACACATTAGTTTTTCAGAATAATAAAACTATTGAGTTGAACTCTGCAAAAATCAATAGATTAATTAACCGCCCTTCAACCTAAGAAGCAGTTGAAACGAAATTTTTTCAAACTTTTCTGGCATCATGGCTTCAGAGGGTACTGCTGACATTTGCTTATTGTGGTTTTAAATAGGTATTATTTACAATATACCCAAAGCTTTTGGCAAAAATATCTTTTGATTATGCTGTTTCAATAAAACAAAGTAATAATTCCACCTAACACTGATAAGGTATAAATGTAAATGTAGAGAGTCATCATGGTTAAACTTTTTCCTTTTGCTTTTTTACTTACTCTCTCCTGCTTAGCAGGTCCTTTCATGCTGAAGCCTTCCATGGGAACCAGGCCCTTTAGTGGGAAGTTCTTGGCTCCCATTCAATGGAAGCAGCATCATGATAAAACATTTACAGTAAAGTCAAATTAGCCAGTAGTAAGCTAGCATAAGGAGACTGGCATATTTCCACAGGGAGATCTCCACATTTACAGTTGTGTTGAATCTGTCTGATGCCATTTGAAGGTACTTGCTTGTGTTAGGAGCAGAGCAAGAGAACCCTGCCAGAATCCCAGTATTGTAACATGGCTAGGGCTGTAGCACTCCACTAACCTCGACTTAGAGCAGTGGCCAGAAGAGTGAAAGATGGGGTGCAGAACAAGTAGGTAGTGTTTGCACAGCACAGACAGGGTGCCTGCATCAAGATTTGACAATATTAAACTCAGTGTAGTCCTAGGAATCCTATTCAGAACTGTGTCCTCTGCATTAAGCTTTCCATTACTCCGTGAGAGGAATTGAGCTTGGATCAGATATACACACAAAGAGAGGATAAAATATCAAAAAGAGCATTTTTCAAGGAAATCACAATTAGTGGACTTGCATTTCTGGCCTTGAGGTGCAAGTTTGTAGGCTGAAGAGTTTATGGTGTTTTGTATTTTTGGGGGTTTGATTTTTTAAAATGGTGGTGGGTTTGGGTATTTGTCAGCAGGCTTTTCTACGTAACTTTGTCAGCCTGATAGCAGAGGCAAGCATTTACTACTTATAATAGCTGAAGTGTTCCAGTGTGCTTAAGTGATTTAAGTGCTTCAGAGATTGTTACCCTAATTCCTTGAAAGCAAAACTTTAAATGTCACTTATAATGGAAGAAATCACAGCAAATATGCATATGAATATCATCATTTACAGTTAAAGGATAGCTAAACATTTCTAGAGATATATATAAACCAGAGCAATTGGATCCAAACATAGCAAGGCTTTCAGACAGACTGAGATCTGGTTACAATCTTTATAGCCGAAATGTCTTTCTAAATATCTCTGAAAGGAATGTACAACTCTCACTGTAATATCTGAGTCATCTTTCAATGAAGGGGGTAAACATAGAGAACTGAAGAAGTACTGAACTGATGCACTGAAAAAAAATTGATGGTAGATACCGTAGGAGTGATTAAATAAATAGTTGATGTCGAGGTAAATAAAAACATCAATAAAAAGCTCTTTTAAACTACATATGTTAGGTTCTGAAACTACAAAGCTGTTGAATTATAGAAAACGAAAGAAACTAAGAAACTTAAGTATTTACCTCATGTAAATGGAAAAAGAAAACCAGATGAAAATGCACAATGACTCCTCATATTTGAATATGTAGTCAGACTCAAGAAAGAAATCTATTAAGAGTACATCAGTGCTGTCAAATAACTTATGTGCATGCCCTGCTCCCACATCTGTCCTTTGGTCATCCAAAGGTTCCTTCTGCTCTGCTTCAAGCATGATTCTGGGAAGAGCTTGCCCAGTAGATTGTTCTTATACAATTAGGGAACAATGCCTTGTTTTCCAACACCTCTCCACTAACCCTGCACTGCAGAAGACCCTTAAGCATTCCACTGTTACTCAGGCAATATCCATCTGTACTACAGAAACTTAGAAGTCCAAAAAATAGTCAAAACTGAAGTTACAACAGAATTTTTTTAATCAAATATTTCTATTGATAAACTTCAGGAAATACATGGGCGTCTGCGCAGTAAAAGGCTGGTTGAGCAGACTGGAAAAAGCTTATAGTTACAGATACAAAAGTGGAGATGATGTGGTGGCCTTTGGACATGGAGTCATACCTGTCTAGATTAGAGATAAGGTAACGATGCTTATTTATTTTAATAAGCTGGTTCTCTCCATGCATGAATTTCTGCTGATCAGTCATTAGGGTAGCTGTAGTATGAATCTCTGCAGTTTTTCTTTAAGCAGGCTAACGGTGTTTTGCTATTCATTTATTTCTGTGTCTCCTTCCAACACTGTGCCAAATATAATAAAATGAATCTTGTGGGAGGCCAGGCGTGAAAATATTCACATCCAATGATAAACAATTGATTTAGGGTTTCAGCTTGCCAGATGCCATTTCAGAAGCTTTTCCGTTTCCAGTGGCTGGTAAAGATGTTAGAGAAACAACTGCACCTCATGTCTGTGCATGGAACAGAGACCACACAGTGGCCTCAAAGATAAGACAATTAATCAGCAATGACAATGTTTATTAACAGCTGTAAAATGAGCTGTGATCTCACATCAGGGAAAGAAAAGGCTCCTCGCTGCAATTTTATCCTAATTTGGCTGAAGAGAATAAATCAATGAGATTTCAGAACAGATTGATAAGCTTTCAGCAAGTGAGGGTATGGCAAGAATCGAGAGCTACATTGCCAAAAGCAGTATTTAATCCTTTTGAAAATAGGAAGCTTCCAAGACCTTCCTTAGAAGGTATTATTAATTGAGTGTATTTAACAAAGTAATAATTGGGTCTAAAGGGAAGTCTCAGGAAATAACATGACTATTCATATTTGTAATTCTCCTACTGGTTTGTTTTTCTTTTATGGTAGTTTGAAAATGAAAATATTTTACTTCTTAATGGAAAATGAATATACTTCTATTAGGTAAAACTTTCGACTGTTCTGCAAAGTAATTAAAATTAGCAAAGAAAAATAACTGAGGACCAACAGACGTACATTTTTCATCTCTTCAGTTGCAGAAACAACACAAAAATGTTCCCCACCATTTTGAAAAAAAAAAAAAAAAAAGGACAAAATTACCGTGGAAAATTGAGTTTGTTGTTTGTTTTTTTAGAACCCCCTTTATTTAAATAGGAAAGTTATTCTCAAGATTATGCATAGTTGTATAGCATGACTGATTTATAGCCCACGCGGGATACCGTAAGAAAGAAAGGCCAAGTTCAGAGCAAGCATAAATCAGTCTTTAGCTTAAACGGAGCTTTGAACTAGCTGAGCAGCTCATCCTCATTCCACTATGTTGGTAGTGAAAGCAGCATGTCTTGTTTCTTTCTGAATTAGCGCTGACTCTTATAAATGGTCAACACAACTTTCAAGTCCATTATTATTCCAAATGAAAGTCTTGTAACAATATATGGTATTAAAAGATATGAGGAAAAGCAATTCTGTAGGTCAGAGTCTGTCATTGCTTAAAAAAACCATGAAGCTCATCTTCTTCGAATTTTCCTTATGTGAAACCAGGGAAGATAGATGAGTCACTGGCAGAAAAGTTATTGTATAATAATAAATATTGTAGAAGACAGAGAATCACCTTCTTATTGAACAGTTCAGAAGTGTAATGATGTATCACCCCTGCCCTGACATTTAACCAGGGCAGAGAACCTGCTTCTACTCACTTATCTGGGAAACCTCATTTAGCCAAATTCTGCTCCTTGACGCATTTCCAGCAGCTGTTGAAAGGCCATACGGATGCCTGCACTGCCTCTTAGAAGGCATAAAGCCCTGTAAGTGCTTTACCAATAAGTAATAAACAACTCACAACGTTTTGCACTTAGGAAATTTGGAAATGAAGTGAGAGAGATGCCATTGTCCTCTCCTACGATGTGGCAAATGCAAAGATAATACGTGTCTAAGCTCAGAGATCACTGTCCCACCTTCAGATTGTGCTTCTGCTGTTCATAAATATTTATTCATTTCATATTCAAAATGTGAGATAGTGAAGGCAGTGGTAACATTAATAAATTTTTTTCATTTGCATTTTACTACACACTAGTGATAGCAAAACAGGGAAATGAGGGAAATGCTGTGTCTTCTGTTTGATGGATTGCCTCTCTTGTCCTATATGGAGTCCAGACAAGTTAACACCAGTATTTGGGACTAAGCATATTTTTGCACTGTGGAAACATTTTCAAGAAAACTCCCTGGTGTGGAGAAAACTCATGTAAGGGTGATCAGCTGTGTATTCACATGAAGGCAGAGCATCTTTCAAGTGGTAAATGCTGTCTGGGTGCTCACTTCTTAAAAAAACAAACACATTTGTCATAGTCCATCACAGTCAGCTCAGGTTCTACTTCCCATTAACGCCTGAATAAACCTGCTTTTGTTGCTGTGAGGTTTTTTGCTTGTTTGTTCATTTGGTTTTGAAACTGAATAGAAAGAATGGTAACCGCAGCCTTCGAAGCACGTTCTTCTCTTCAGATACAAATGATGCAATCTGACATGAGATAGAGCTGAAAAATGAATTGACTTGGCTGAAATGAATTAAAAACAGGTGTTTTCTGAGCATAGAACACTGTAGGCTAGATTCATCCCATATTCTATATGATAAACGATTGGTAATAGAAGCAGAGTACATATCTTCGTGCTTGCCAAGGTTATGAAAGGAGATCCATTGGATAAAAACAGTACTTGTGAAGGAAAATTGGATGAGAGAATGTTATCAAAGTGGGGATACACTAGTGTAAAACTGTAGGAACTTAATGATAAAAAAGCATGATGATATTTGAAAATACAGGAAGTACTTTTTCATAGAAATGCATCTCCATTATGTATCTCATCTCATCTCATTATGCCCCTGGGGGTTGCTTATGTATATCATCTGCATAGAACGAAATGGATTTCATATTTGGTGTATTTTTCTGCTAACTGGGAAATCAACAAAATGTTCGTAAAGAATATCTTAGAGGAGCTACTAAATGCACTTCTGATTCCCTGGAGGAAGTATTTCAAGTGGCAGCAGGCATGACTAGCTCTATTTTCTCTCTTGTCTGACTTTCAGCTAAAAGTGAGCTGAAAAGTTTGTGCTAGGAGCTAATGACTGGTATGTGGGAAAGCAGTAACAAGATTATGTTCATTTTCATCCTTGGTTCAGATCTATTCCACATGGCTGCTGGTCAAAAGTTTTTTCCCATCCAAATGCATCTGGAGGTAAGCCAGGATACTTGAGACTCATTACAGCTTGTAGAGATGGGTCTGCCGCCTATATTACATACTAACTTGATCCAACTGGAATTTGTGATGTTGATTTGAACAAAGAGATTGATGTGCCTTCTCCAGGTTGCCTGGCACAATCAGTTCATTTCAGCGAATGTACCTCAAGGGAGAGCAGCCACAACGAGCAGTAGGATTAGAGACATCTCAGCAGAACTTTCTCCGTGTACCACCTCCATCCCTAGGTCCTTCAGTTGCAGAACAAATCAAACCATTTCCTTCCAGCATGAAGCCTCATTTAATTCTTGAAATGCTGACATGGAAGGCAGTCAGGACACCGCTGTGACTGTGCTTGAGCCATTTTTGATGGTAAGACCATGGCCTTGGCTGTGCCATGCAGCACACTGCAAGTCGGAGCGTGTGTGGCACTGCTGTGCCAGGCCTGTGGGAGAACAGTCTACCAGTTCCCTCAGGTCCAGAAAGATCCCTTGCTGGTTTGTGAGATTCAGAAGGGGATGCAGTACAAGGCTCTTTAAATTGTTTGTGCTGTCTGTATTATAACAAATTTGAAGGCAATAATTTTTTCCCCAAGGTAATATCAACTGCCCTAACAACATGAGAAATTTGATCTACCCATTTCCTGGTTTTGGCTGCAGCTCATGAAATCACAACTATCACACACACAGCCTGCATGAAAGAGCCATTCTGTTCTACCTACACGGCTATTTCTAGTTCTTCATAACTTAAAAATAAGAAAGTCTTTGAGACTGGAATTGCTCAGGAGTTTCTTCAATCAAATGGCAAGTGCCTTTACAGCATCTGGGGAGACAGGGGAAGCAAAACCATTTTTTCGGAGTCACAGCAGTATTTTTGAAATTTGTAAAACTGAAAATATGTTCCTATGAAAACAGATACACATATACTTTGCATTTTATTCTCTCCTCAGAGAAGCATTCAGTGATTTCCATGGAGTTATGTCGAATTGCACAGGCTGGATACTTGCTCCAGGCTGTTATGCAATCACAAACAACACTGACAAAAATTTTGGCATATTTCTGAAAGGAAGGCCATCGTCACTGGTAGACTGGTGGCAAAATACCATTTGTAAATAAAAAGGTCACAAGTGACTGAAAGGAATAAAAACACAAAATATTTCATCCCCTTTAAGCTTCATTCTGCACTCCCTTTAATTGTATTCACTAACCACATTTTTCTAACCTTTTCAAAGGTCTTTCTCTCAGAATGAAGGCAGCTTATTTTTTGTGTAATTTAAGCTCTGTGTTTGGAAACCCTGATAAAAAAGAGCCCTTCCTTTCAGTCTCTAAAACTGTGTACTCAGTGGAAAGACAGACAGGCCTAAGGACCACTGTTGCAAGAGGGAACTGAGGTTTGACAGATGTCTCAAACCAAAGATACAGATCCAAACAGAAGATGATATAGAGAAAGAGTCTAAGTACGGACAGTGCCACTGGAGCTACAAGAAGCAGCAAACACTATCTCGGCGATTACTGATGAAGTTATGATGCTGCACACACCTACTGTGTCAGCATATATATTGACTAGAGGCATGAAGCCTCAACTAATCTAGAACATAAAAGCATCTTTGGCAGGAGGCTCCAAAAAAAATTTAGGCAAAAATAAATGTAAACATTGAGCACAAAATGACCAAATACTTGACTTTCTCAATCACTCCTACCTCAGGCAGTGAAAACAAGCTTATACATTAAAGGGTCAGAAGGAAAATTTATGAGAATTATGGAAACTGATTGTGATGTTTTTCTTGTCCATGAGGCACAGGGATTTATCAGAATTTTGGTCTCTTTTTGGTTTCGTTGTTTTTTTGCTGTTTTTGTAGGAGTTTTTTTGGTCAGACACAAACAGGGACTACTTAACTGAATTCAAGGGAACACTTATAAATCTGGTTGCCCAGGATAAAAATCTGTAACACAAGTGAGAACGCAGTTTTAGGTAGGGATCACAAAAACGAATCTAATCTTCTGATTTGTATAGAAATAGAGGTGAAGTTCTCGACTTCTTGCACAACACGTAACCCAGTTTTAAAGTAATTACAAAATACTGAAGCTTTTGTACCGTGTGGCTTTTCCTCTCTCTCACTAAACTATTAGAGTGCAGCATGAATGAACAGTACTGGAATCGACTAACAGTAAGGATAACCCCAAAGTATTTGTACAGTTATTCCTGTTCCCCATCTGACCTGCTCTGCTTTATGTCAGTGTCTATTTTAAGGGGTAGGAATTGTCTTTCTGTAGCGTGGTTTATGTAGTGTCACAAATGTTGATACTGATCTCTTGCAGGAAAGGTTTCTGTTTGATCTCACCAGTACAAGAGTGTGTATGTTATTTTCATCAGGGCCTTTCCAGGCACTAGATTCATTCGTTTTGCACAAAGAAGGATTGTAACTGAGCAGTGAGGAGGGAAAAAATTGTATGTGCAGAATAAGAGTTAGCAATTCCTTTATTTCCTGTAAGTCAGAGGCTAGCTGGGGTTGGCTTATTATGTTTGGTCTTTTTTTACCAAAGAAAAAACTACCCATATATTTCCTACCAAATGAAGCAGAGTGCAGCACATGCAATTTTGCTATCCACTATTTGTCAAATCATTAATAATTGGGCTTATCTTTTACTGTCTCCTCAACTTTTCCACTAATTCTGTGACAGGATAACCTTGTTCTGAGAGTGCATGCGCTTCCATCTCAGTCAGAGATAACAAATGGCCTCAACACACTAACACTTCTTCATTTTTCACACCAGTATTGCTATCCAACTAGTTGTTTAAAGAGCTGTATTAATAAGTGTTTTGTCTCTGAGCAATTTAAACTGAGACAGACAAACTGTAGGTGTTCACCTCTCAGAAACTGAACAAGGTTATAACATCACCTTGGGACAATCCATAATATCTGGTGACATATAACCTTTCCCATAGCAACATCCATAGAAGTGGTTTAGGTTTGGCTCACACAGTAGAATTCTGAATCCATAACACTACGAATACTAGGTGAGTATTCTCCTATGTCGGTTCTGACTCGCATTTCTGCAAGGAGGAACCCTTAGAGATGCAAATCAAAGATATTAGTAGGAACAGACCTATATTCTTCTTACGGAAAGCAGGAAAAAAAAGTAAAAACCCCAGTGGCCTCCTATTACATCATCTCCCTTATGGGATCATTTGAGCATTATTTTTAGGCTGTAGTTATTCCCAGGCTGTTCAGCTTCCTTTGGGTGTGAATTTAATTGTGAAGTTCCATGTTAGGTTTCCTGTGGGAGAGATGTTGAGAGAGACTAACGGCAGAACTCAAGCAGAAAGACAGATTTAACATACTTTTTTTTTCATGCTTACATGAGAGGTCTGTATGTTCTTCACACCCAGCCAAAGCTCTATGAAGCTGCTTAAACAGATTCCCCTGATGCCACCTGAGAGACTGATAGATATGAGACAGAACCCATTAAACATCCGTGCTTTTCTAAAGGGCAGCCAGAGCCACCTGAGGTACCACAGTGAATATCCAATGCCACTTCACGTTCAGCCCATGGAATGAAGTCCTTGGGGTCTCTACTACTGTTTATGCAGACAGCAAAGCAGTGAGTACAGCCTAGAAAGTAAGTGGAACTGGTCACCAAATAACAGAGCCAACAGCACTGCTTCTCTTAATCTAAACATTTTCCAAAGCAGCAGTTTTCCTGACAGATTAATTGCCTCCCTTCAGTTGCCACAAAGTAGAGCAGAAACAGTGCATCTCTGTGCCTTCTGCTTTTCCTGTTTTCTACACTTTTAGACTATTTCTGACACAGACAAGTCAGTGTTCAAGTCCAGTTCAAGGTCTAGAATACATGTCAGTATAGTGGGATACTGAATTGTGACAACTAACCAGCTTGTTTTCCTCACTCAGTTCCTGTCTATAGGTCTCTTTGACTTTCTCAGATATTATTTTGGTATCATCAGAGGCTGTATTTAAGTAGTAAAGACATTTTTGACATTACTCAGGAGGAACAGCATCATTAAGCTAGTGCTTTATAGCCCGTAAGTGCTTCAGAACCTACAGGGGCGGTTGTTTGCTGTGCAACAGGTCCCCTGTGTCTTGTCTCCTAAGCAAATATGTGACTCATTCATCCTACAACAGTGTAGAGCCATAAATATCAGAAGTTTAATTGCTCAACAGAAAGCCACGTTCATGAGTGGTTGATGAAGGCAAATGTCTAGATATTAAACACTCAGGCCCAAACAACCCAAGCCTGCAATCTACTATAAAGAATTCTTTTTAAGAATTTCAGGTGATAAGGTAGACCTTCTAGTCAGTATCAAAGTAGTCCCTGCTGTGACTTAGGCTATGTAACTTTAAAAACAAAAATATATACCAAATATTAACTAATTTTTGTTGCTGTTCTTGTCTTAGAATCCATTTGAGGCCAAAATATATTCACTGTGTCATGAACTGTTTCCAGTCAAAATATGCTCAACAGATTCTAATTAATACATTCAAGGGGACAGTTTTAGTACAGCTTCTCACAGATGCTTCTATGACAGTTGTGTTTCAAGAGGGCAATAAAACCACTGGGAGGTTGGCACTATAATGATACTTGCTGTTTATCTGAGCTCAAGGTTACTTGGGCATTACATATTCTTTCCTGGTGGAGGAAAATGAATTTAAGAAGAAAAACAGCAAGCATCCTTCAGGTAGGGGGCTGCATTGTGCTGGAGATTTTTAGCAAAACAAATTTGTCCATCTTAGCCCTAGCACAGCTAGAAAGAGTTCAAGGACACGTGTATGTTCCTTTACACTCATGTAATTTCCACTGAAATTATTTGCTGCTGTAGTGCAAGTCAAAATCAGCAGAGAGATATCATTACATAAGTGGCACTAGGGACTCCAGCATTAAAGGTACATTGACAATTCCACTTAGAGCAAAATTAAAATCCTGCAAGTTCACAAATTAGTGGTAACTTTGGAAACCAAATTCTAACACAATAACGCTTCAGGGGGCAATGCGCGGGAGGAGAAGCATTTTCATTTGGCTTTGACAATTTCGCTTGTTTTCTTGGCCCCTGTTTGCTAACAGCCACTTCAAACCTAGCACTTAGAGCATGCAGTCACAATCTGGTAGTCTCAGGATTCATGGCACATTTCAAACTTTTAATCGCAGCCACTGATCACTGTTCTTCATAACCTAATTTAGCCCTGCAAACAAAGACAATTAAAATGTCAAGCTCCATCAATTTCTTTAATTCTGCAGAGCTGCCTTACTCTTGGCTCCAGCTCTGACTGGGATGTCTCCCTACAGGCTCCTTCCTTCCACTGCTCAGCTCTCAGGACCAGGCTACAGAAGCAAGAACTCTCAGCCTGAATGACTTGCACACGCTCTCTTGACATCTGGTGTGCGCAACAGGAATAGGAGTAACTTTTCAGCAAACCCTGAAGCTCTGCTTCTCAAAGATACAGTCTCTTCCTCCCACTAGTGCCATCAAGGCAGCTTCTCCTTGTGATGAATTCCCTGCAGTGTAGTAGGTTTCTCAGCTTCAGTTTCTGACTAGAATCTGTGCTTTAAAGGCAGCTGGAACCCATAGCAGGAGAACTATCAGGTCTTTAAAGATGGACAGAGATTTCATCCTCTTCAAATCTTCCTATATATGAAGAGAAATATCCACCTGTGCCTTAGGTTTGTTAAAAATGCTTTTAAATGAGTACATTAGACAGGTCTAACACAGGAACTACCGTAATAAAATAAAACTGCACAATAACTCATCCTTACCATTATTCCTAAACCACAGAATCATAGAATCATTTGAGCAGGAAGGGACCCTTAAAGGCCGTCTGATCCAACACCCCAGCAGTGAACAGGGACACCCACAGGTAGATCAGGTTGCTCAGAGCCTCATCCAGCCTGACCTTGAGTATCTTCAGGGATGGGGCATCCACCACCTCTCTGAGCAACCTTTTCCAGTGCCTTATCATCCTTACTGTAAAATGTTTCTTCCTTATATCCAATCTAATTCTCTCCGCTTTTAGTGTGAAACCATTTCTGAGTGGTTTCTAAAGACTGAATGCATGACTGTTTCAGCCATATGTAACTAATAATTGAGCTTTAATTTTTTAAAAAAGAAAAACTGTACTTTTTTCACTACAGAATTTGTAATGCACTGCAGAAAAGCAGAGTTCCACTGGAGCCCACAGAGTGTGGAATAAAAATTAAGTGCAGTTGAGGAGGAAGGGAGAGCATGTAATTATGAAGGAGAAGGTAACATCTAGTCAATGCCTCCTATTTCATATTTCAGCGTTACAAAATCACTCTGGAAAGATTAATAGCTGGTACATATAATTTAGAGGAAAATAAAAAGAAATAATACTCCAAACAGCAGCTGGCTAGCCTCCTTATTGCACATCCAGAGATCATCACATTCTTTTCTTATTCAAGGTGGTTTACAGTATTCAGTAAACATCCATAATTATAGGTGATAGGATGTTGGAGGGCTTTATGAAAGACTCCTGATTTATACTATTAGTGGAGCACTGTCAAGAAGCCTGAGGTCTGTTTTATCATGAATAGACATGCTGGGCTCACGCTGTCAGTAATATCTAATCTGTGTCTAATAAGAGAGATCAGAGTCTACCGCATAAAAAATAACCTGGAGGACTACACTGGTGAGTCACTGGGAATTTTAGGTGCTAGAAGACAAGTAAACCAAACAAGCCAGAATTTACAAGATCAAGTATGTATTTACTCTTAACCTGACTCCTAAAAGGATTGGATAATACAATAATACAAATCTAGAGAGATCTTTGAACACACCTCGTCTAGAAATTACACTGGACATCTGGTAACACACTTTCCATAGAATAGTAACTGTCTTTCCCTTTCTCTGAGTTGAGACAACAACCACTTTAAACCTCATCAGTCCTTCAACCACCACCCCTTCCAAATTCTTGTTCTATCTAAAGAATGTTAGCAGCATTTCTTCATTTCTGACAGTGTGTTTCTGGCCAAACGTTCAGATGGTGTAAGTCAGCAGAATTCAGTTGATCTCACAGTGAAATTACAAATGATGCTCTAACTCATGTCATAGCTTCAGTCACGTCTGATCTGCATAAGAGTTTACCCCGTTCATTGTAGTTTCACTACTGTTACTATCCAAATGCACAAACGTGTGTGACTTCAAATTTGATAAGAAAAAAATACATACGTAAATGGAACTCGAAGGTATATCTAGGTAAGTTTCGAGTAAAGGAAAAATATAGAAAGATATACTTAAAACTTCTAGCTATAACATTTCAGGCACAGGCATGAACCTTCTACTTTTTACCCACCTGCCCTCTGAAGTTTTGGCACACCCTTCTTCTCATATACCTTGCAGTGTTCGTTGCTTTAGATGAATGCTAATGCAAAGAGAATAATTTGATGACCGGTAAAGGGAACATTTAATCTAACCAACTCCCGCTTTGAACTTCTGCAGTGCTAGGAAAGGCTTGTCAAACCACTGTGCTTGTGTAATGAAGGTGCCATTCATGAACCACATATTGCTCATTATTTTCTGCTGACTGCTGCCAGCAAAGCTCAGGACTGTGGCTGTATGTGCAGAAATATCTTGATGCTTTCTTAGCATTTTTTGTCACATAAATGAGAACAGAATCTAAAGAGGTCTGTCTGCCAGGAAAGCACAGTATTCTTCTGGTGCAGTTCAAAACAAACAAGAACAGAAGCACATGAAGATCTAATGGAAAAAGTAAGTTAACTGTTTCAAACTGCAAAGGAAGTGCTGAGCAATTTCAGTTTACAAGGAAACGGCCAGTAGCTGAAACAAAGGTTACAGCAAGGTGGGGATTGGCCTCTTCTCCCATGTAACAGTAATAAGATGAGAGGTAATTACCTTAGGCTGTGCTGGGGGAAATTTGGGTTGGATATTAGGAAAAATTTCTTCTCTAAAAGAGTGCTCAAGCATTGGAACGAGCTGTCCAGGGAGGTGGTGAAGCCACTGTCCTTGGTGGTGTTCGAGAACCGTGTAGATGTGGCACTGAGGGATGTGGTCTAGAGTGGTCACAGGTATGGGTTGATGGTTGGACTTGATGGCCTTAAAGGTCTTTTCCGACTTTGACAATTCTATGATTAATTTGGATGAAAAAGAGATGGTATTCAATGCAAATCTGAGTGCAGTTTTTCATCAGAGAGTTATACTAAGTGAATGCAATGTTTTTTATGTCTTATGAAAAAAAATATATAGGCAATAAAGGCTTTACTGAATAACTTCAGCCTATACAGAAAACATCACAAATAGCATTACTTGGTGGAATCCAGAACTGGAGATTTCTTTAATGGTCAGCACTGCAGGGTAGCTCACAGCAAGTTACGTTGTATCTGTATGCCTGTGTTTATCATAAAATGTTGTAACATGTTCTTCTATTAAAGAAGTCCCCTTGTAAACTGGGAGTGAAGATAAAGTTATGTAAGAGCAAATATCAAATATTTATATATTAACTTGCTTATATAGCTGGAAATATAACATGGATAGAAGCTGCGTACAAATGCAAAATTGTGAAACAGTGATTTGAAAAGAGGAAACATTACCAGTTATTTAACACTGATAAATTAGTAGGATGGACTAAAGTGTTTTGATGGATATTAGATACATATTCAGGAACTAGGAACTCAGAACCTAGCTTGTATAAAATCAAGGTGATAGCTTAAGGAAGGTAACATGGACACAGTAACACTAGAAGTGATCTGGAAGCCACACTGAATTATAAAGTAGGCACAAGTTAACAGAATCATAAATGTATTCAAGTTGGAAAAGACCACTAGAATCATCCAGTCCAACTGCCAGCCCATCCCCACCATGCCTACTGACCATGTCCCTCAGTGCCACATCCACACAGTTCTTGAGCACCTCCAGGGACAGTGACTACACCACCTCCCTCGGCACCCTGTTCCATTGCACAACCACTCTTTCAGAAAAGAAATGTTTTCTAATATCCAGCTCAGGTTGGATATTGGCTGTAAGTTGTAACATGGTACGGTTGTAACAAATGGCAGTACATGGCTTGAGTTTGGTACATGGAAGTTCATATCGGTGTAAGAGTACAAAAACTGTTTCAGTACCTGAAACATGAATACACCTATGCCAAGCTTCTTTTTATTATTATTAGGTCATGCTATCTGACAAAATAAGAATAGTAGATAGAGATGGAGAATAAGCAGCAAGAAAGGGCGATGACAGCAATGACTCAGTACATGAATACTACCCAGCTAATAAATGAATAAATATGAAAGGAGATTAATAATTAGAAAGGCAGCAATACTGTGAAAACGTAAATTACTTTCTAAGTCTCATTCTTGTAGAAACATTGGTTTGTCTTCTCTAGAAAAATATAGAGCTTTTTAAAGAATATCCTAAATGCTGCTAATTGTAGAACAAACACTCTGTTGTTAGTGAAAAACAAGTAAAAGCAAAGCAAATATGCAACTAATAACTAGTGTTTATTCAATTACTGGGTTTTTTTTTGAACAAGCAGAGTATTTTAATATCAGTTTGTAAACATCTCCTTACCCAAACTGCATGTTCCATTGAACACCATCTACATTCAAATCAGTTGAAAATAAGAATATGCAATAAATAAATAAATAAGCCAGAAAGTCCCGGGGGAAAAAAAAAAAAAAAAAGCCCTTACAAGAACAATGAGAACGACTGGTGAAGGATAAAGGAAAATATGGAAAAAAATACAAGGAATTGTTCAAGCGTTTTGCAATGTTTTACTTGAAAAACAACATTAGAAAATTGTCAACTACAGAAAGACACACACACAAAAAAAAATACATATCTACCCCACTCATCTTGTATAAACTGAGTTGTGAAGTGGCAAATGGAAGATTTTAAACAAGGCAGTCTGCCAAAAGGAAAAGAGGAAGTCCCAGCTGTTATTGAATAGGCTGTCTCGTCTTCCTCGGTAAAAAGCAGAGCAGAAGCTTTTTGATGCCCCTTCAGACTTCCCCTTTTTCTGTGGCTGATATGGTGAAGACAACCTGGTTCAAGGCACGATGAATTAGGAACAGTGGGAGGACTGGGAATTTCTAGGACTTACAGCCTTAACACTTTTCAGGTGCTTGCATAAGGAGATAAAAGATGGGGGAAAGAAGAAGTGCCCTAGTTGAGAATCACCCTTCCTTCCCAGGTGTTTCCAGACTCCAAGTATCCTGCATAGAGGGAAAGGGCAGCAGCTCCCTCAGATCCCTCCCTTCTACTAGGAGAGAGGTGCTTGTAGTTAGGGCTGTTGGTTGCTCTTCTACAAAGGAGGTTTAAACAGATAATAATTTGCTTTTCAGATAGCTACTAGCTTTGAATAAACCATGCAAATGCTAGATCCTAGTTAGGGGTCCTCTTTACCAGATCACTCCCTGCCTGGAAGGGACAGGTGGATCAGGCATGAAACTGAGTTAGTGCATTTTCTAGTGAAACATCATAAACATCATACTCTTTTCAAGATGTTTTTCAAGTTTCTCAGTTTTTCTGTCCTAGCTGATACTGTTTGAGCAACCATTCAACTATCTTATCAGGATAAGCTAAAGATGAAGAATTCCTGGGACATGATGCAATCCCTTACACAAAGGCAAATCATCTGAGTAGTGACTTGTTTTACAGCTTTCTTTCAGATAACCTTTTCCAGTTCTCTGTCCCCTTTCCTTTAGTGCATACCCCCAGCAGTAAGCACACCCTGCACTGTGCCAGCTGCTCAGGTTCAGAGCTGCAGCTGCCCTTGGGAACTCCTGTTCTCTCAGCTGCCCACTGGGGAGCTGCAGATGTTGAGCTGTCCCATGTCTCAACAGGCAGCATCACAGCACAGGAATCCAGATTCTTCTTTCCAATCTACCTTGTTTTGGAAAACTTTGGAGCCTTATTAGACTCCATAAAACTTGACCTTTAAAAGTCAGGGGTGCAATTAACCACTCTGGCCAGCTCTGCATCAGCAGCTCATGCTAACTGGGAATGCAGGCACCAGACAGCTCACTTCTGACTAATGTTATTAAAGAGGAACAGGAGGTGGACCCAGACACTTTAATTAAACTGCAGCAGGTCTGCTCAGCAGGCTGTTATGATTGAGTGCAAAGCAGAGATACCACGCAAAGCATGCTGAAACACAGGGCCTCATCTGATTATGGGGCTTAGCCATTTCTGTATTGGTTTGCTGGCAGTAGCCAGTCACCCAGCTGGCAAAAGTACAGGAAGATGTCCAGAGATATGGGATCCACTGCTGCCATCACTGCTCCAGAGTTCCCCATACGAACTCACTTTATCAAAACTGGTAGGTAAAAGCGTGGCTAGAACAGAGAATAATTTTAGATTTTTAAATTGGGTTATGGAGGAAACTCTCCTGTGTCAGCTAGAAGGAGACCTCCGAGAAATTAGTCCTGGAAGAGTAAAGCCAGCTGCTTTAGATGTCCCTAACACAGTTCAGATCTTAGCCAAAGTGTCCAGTTTTTCTTTCTTTTAGCTGATTGTGCAAGAGAGCAGCCAAACATTTCATTTCTGCTAAGCAAGCTGGGTGCAAGAGCTTGGATGTTGCTTTCTTTAGACCTAAGAATCTAATCCCAAATCATTTGAAGTTCCATAATGACTTTCCCACCGACTCTTTGACTTGACTACTGTTTGAGTACTGTTGGTAGAATTACCCACCTAAAAAAATACTTTGATTTGCTGTACTGTTAGTGGGACTGCCTCTGAGCATCAAAACAATCCAACAGTTTTATACTTGCTCCTGATTTACATCCATGGTTTTTCACCTTGACTTTGCTGTCCTATATGCTGTAGTACTTTTCACTAGGTTCCATATTAATGCAGAAAATTCCCGATTACGTTGAAGTAGAAACTATAAGATCAATTGTATATATTGCTGAAATAACCTATACAGCAAATTGTAAACAGGCAGAGATACGTTAATAATTAGAAAGCTTGTAGGGATTGTGACTCTTCTTGGAATAAATGAAAATGACAAAATGCAAGTTAAAAACAGAGACTGAAGACCAAATTTTTTTACACGTCTCTAAAGATGCAGATAAATGCCACTTCTGGAAAATCGAATTCAGATGCAAATCACTATTATTTTAAGAGCTTAAATAAACTTACAATTATGGTAAATTTGAACTTCTACAAAGACTGATGTTGGATCTGGGCCTTTGAAAAAGAAAAAAGTCTCATCTCACTGAAGAGACTGGGAAATCTTCAAAGGCAATTGAAAATTTCCCAATCTTTTAAGTTGGGGTCATCCAAAATTTTGACAACCAGAGACCAAATGTTATTATAGGAAATTGCTCAGATTGGTCTTTTGGAGACAAATTAACTTTATGATCTTATATAATAGTGGAAAAAACATTTTGCAAGGACCTAGTGGAAAAGACCCATGGGCCATCAGCCGTGCAGCCATGCACCAAGCCTATGAAGGGATTAGTTACTCATTAACCCTATTCTGGATACTTGGTTTTCTGATGTTCTCATCAGCTGCATAAAACCAGACTGAGTTTTCTTGTTCTACAGGACGAGTAACATGAGGATTTCTTTTCTGTAAAAGTCTTCAGATGAAATGTTTGAAAAAGGGAAAGTGATTTAATTATTTGATTGGCAAGTGTTTGTAAAAAGAATGTAAGCACACTGCTACATAATTTACATGAAATTGCCAGTAATGGCAATACCATTGTACCAGTTGCTAATCCATCAGTTGATAGATTTATGATCTGCTCAGATTCAAAATAGGTATCTTATGTCATTATTTTTTGTTTTGCAAACTAAAGTGAAGAAGACAAGATCCATGAAAATGTATTATGTTGACAATGGTAATCCTAAGAATTAGCTCAGTATTATGACTATTTGTATCTTTGGAATTATTTCACAGAACTAGTTCAAAACAGAGCTAGCTGAGAAGTTGTCACATTTTTCTCTTACAATCTTTTTACTGAAAAAAAAATATTTTTACTTCTGAAAAGGGCAGGAAAACAAAAAGGGAGTGATCAAGCAGAAGGGTAGGGAAACCTACCTTGAAATTTAACCAAAATTTGAAGTGCTTCAAGTTTCCTTCCAGAGCATAGGAGTTGGGGATCAGATGGGCAATAGCTTAAAATGGCAACATTTTCATTAAAAAGTTCCAGTAAAATCTCTTCTGATAAGGGCAGTGTGTGATAGTTGTAATGATAGTAGTTTTTCTATACATATTTCCTGTACTTAATGGATAAAAATTGAACTATCTAGGCCCTCCCTCAGGCATATGATCACATTGAACCAATGTTTTTACCATGACCCCTTTGGGACACAACCATGCCTTACCCCTTTAAATTCATTCATTAGTTGTCTGTTGTGGTTTATAGTACATCCATCTGCCATTTATTAGGCACTCTCCTGACAGCTAATGGGAAGATAGCTCAAGTTCGATGGAGCAAGAACATAACAAAGCAACAGCTGAACCTAATCCAAGCCAGCAGTTATTGTCCATATTTCATGAGCTGTATGTTTATAGACATCCATGGGATGTTCTTTTCCTCTTCTATTAGGCTGCATGCCTATTTTAGTCATATTGCAGAACAGTTCCTTTGGAAGGGACTTTTCAGGCCAACCAAAAGTTTACACATGTTGCTGAGGGCACTGTTCAAATGTCTTTTGAGCACTGACAGGCATGGGACATCAACCACCTCTCTAGGAAGCCTGCTCCACTGTTTGACCAACCTCACAGTACATAAACTTTTCTTAATGTCCACCTTAAACCTCCCCTGGCACAGCTTTTTGCCATTCCTACACATCCTGCTATTGAATCCCAGGGAGAAGAGACCAGAGACCTCTGCACTTCCCTGCTCAGAGAGTTGCTGCTAACATATTGGGCATTCATTGCCTAACCTCTCTGGCAATAGCTGGTGCAGAGCTGTGGTGCTTCTCCCTGGGTCCATCTAGACAGCTGTGCAAGGCCCAAAGCCAAGGAGGTGAGCAAATAAATACCAGGGAGAAAAAGGTAGCCAGCTAGTTCTGGAGGAGTTCCCTGTCTGATCAAGACAGAATTTGGCCAACAATTATTTTCACAGTGATTCTTGAAATCAATTTAGTTTTACCAGCTTTCACCAGAGAAGGACCAGGAGTAAGCCTATCCACATAAAAGCTGTTGAAGAATTTTAGTTGTATTTCATTCCACACGTGAGATGATTTTCCCATGCAGACAAGCTTTTCAGAGCACTGAATAGGAAAACAAGCACTCCAATCTTAAGATCAGTATCTAGTGAAATGTTTGCATTAACTCCCACACAGAAGATACTGGAGAGATCAGAAGATCTCTTTAAGAGACCGCTCTACAATGCAGGAATTTAGCCTAAGTCTCCTTTTTTCCATGGCATGTGCTGTGGTTTCTCCTTCTTGCAGGGTGAGGCTGCTGCTGGTATCAATTTGAGAACATTACTTATCACACCTAAACAGCTCCCTGGGGGCACAGGCTCCAGCCTACAAAGAGAGAGGCAAAGCTGCCGCTGACTTCAGTGGGTTGCGCCTCAGGCTCCATTCAAAGAAGGAAGAATTCAGTTCAAAAGTCATTGCAGAAATATATAGTTACATTGAGCAATGGCAGAGTACTTCCCAGCTGTTGAAGAATTTAACAGCCCAATCAAAAGCAGCCTCCTTATTCTGATCCTCTAGGAATAAATTCTGTGGCATGTGAGTTTTCTGCCCTTTCATTATCAGCTTCTTTCCAAGAATGTTTTTCTCTTTTCCAGCCAACGCCTTCTGCAAAAGTGGCTTATCTGACAATAAGTTCAAATGATTACCACCGCTTCTCTGCTTTCCTAAACACAGTCACAGCCTTCTTATCTCCTGTATCAATGCGTGACATGCCTTTAAAAGTTGTTCTTCGCCTTATTAAAATGAGTGCATAACTTCTTCTAACCAGACTGTGCTCATTCGTTTAGAGCAGTGAATTATTTATTTACCTCTTCTTGCCGCTTATTGTGCTTTTTTTGGACTAAACTTTGAAAAACTTGTGAACAAGGAACTGAGAGAATGAGGAGGAACAATAGCATTCCTCCTCCAGCTACCAGCTTGGTAGCAGTGTGGAGAGCAGCAGTTGCTCCCTGACTGTACCTCCTCTGGGACAACAGGTAGAACAGATAGAGCAGATAGGCCCAGTTGGAGCAGAAGCTGTTGTGGAGTAGAAACAGGATCACTGTGGGTGTTCTTGCCCCCAGAAGGCTCCATGTCACTGGTGTGTGGTCACTCAGCCCCAGGGGGATTGGTAGGAGGTGACACAGCACTCCCAAGTACTCCATCTAACAGTGAACCCACGTGGCACACCTTGGAGCTGAAAGACCGTATCTTTTCTTCTGTGTGAAAACATAACAATAAAGAGGGGATTCGACTACTTGAAAAATAACTCTTGCTCCCACTAAGAAAGTGAGTAAGAAGCTCAGCTCTGAGTCTGTTGGAGTTGCAGAGTTCATCTGCTCCCTACAGCAGGCTCGTTGGTCAGACTGCAAGTCTCACCTTTAGCTCCTGGGGAGGATAGTGAGCCCCTTAGTACAAGACATTGAGGCCCAGGTCTGTGTCCAGAGAAGGGCAGTGAAGCTGTGAGTGTTCTGGAGCACAGGTCTTATGGAAAGTGGCTGAGGAAAATGGGATAATTCAATCTGGAGGAGGCTCAGGGAAGACCTTAACACTCTCCATAATTACCTGAAAGGAGCTTGTGCATAGCTGGGGGTTGGTCTGTTCTCCTCTGTGACAGTGATAGGACATGAGGGGCTGAAATTGTGTCAGGAGAGATTCAGGTTGAGTATTAGGAAAAATTTCTTCTCGGAAAGAGTGTTGAGGCATTGGAACAGCCTGCCCAGGGACATGGTTTAGTGGTCATGGTGGTGGTGGGTTGATAGTTGGACTTGATGATCTTAATGGTCTTTTCCAACTTTAATGATTCTATGATTCAATACATCAAGGAGAATGAGGAAAATAAAAAATGCTAACTAAGTGTGCACCCTTGAAGCAGTAGGGAACCAAGGGTCATAGAATATTTTTGCTGTCTGTAAACAGCTCATGGAAAATACATCTTCTAGTAAATAAACAAAATAAAATGAATGCTTTCCTTGAAGTTCCATCCTTGCAAGCATTGTTTCAGCATCCAGATAAAAAACAATATTTACATTTCCTAAGTCCTTTTGGTTTGTCAGTGTTGGCCTATCTATTTATCCCCAGCAACCCTATTTCATCCAGGTTCCCAATGAAATTGAGGAATGTGCAGAAAAACTAAAGACCAAATGTCTCTGAATTTGCTCAGGTGCTAAAAGCAGATGATGTATTAAAAGAAATTTCAAGAAATGCCCTAGCACAAGTGAAATCACCAGGTATAGGGTGCATTTTCTGCAGAAGTACAGCCAGTCCAAGCATTTCCCTCCTTTCCATCAAGATCGTCTTCTGGTCCTAGTTTGGCCACATTGGCTCAGAAGTCACTCAGAAGTTTTTTCCAGGATCACTGGAATGATTGAAGCTAAGACAAAAACTTCTTGGGGAAAGAGCATCTCTTTAATGAGGGTGATTGAACTGATTGCACATGGTGCTCATCCCCACAGGAATTGGGTTGGTGCACTTGGCTAGCTAGGAATTGAGAGTTACAAGAGGCTCACTGGGGGATGGATACACAGGACAACAGCATGCAATGGCATCCATTAGAGACCAGCACCATCTAACCACTATTGGACTGCTGGCGGCCTCTCTGCCCTGCTAGGCACATTGCCAGCTTTGAATATGTAATCACCCATTAATCCATCTTAAACCAGAGAAAAACATGGTGGAGCAAGGAATGTAAACCTCATCTCAGAACACCTCCAGAGGTTCTGTATCAGCCATCGTTACGTGCAGATGGAGGTTTTCTTGCTTGTCAAATTGTAGATTCCCAGGGCTGTGTTTCCTCACAATCTGTATGATGTCATCACCAAGAGCTAAGCAAATGCAGATTGCTGCAGTCAGGTTACAGCACTCTATAGGGCAGTAACGGGAAAAATAAACTTAAATTGCTTTATTCAACTGCTGGCAGAGAAAGTGGAATCATTTATATTCGCTCTGCTCACTCTAAAATGACAATGGGGTGAAACTGAGAAAGTGTTCTTAAGAAAAGCATTAAAAGAAAAACTCAGCAATGAGTAGTTTATCAGATTAGCCTGAGAAAATAATAGAAGTCAATACCGCAAACTTCCTTAGTCCTGAAGGGTCTCTGAGCAACTGACACTTCAATCCACAGGATGACACATACCTTCCGACCCTCAGGACTGAGGATAAGATGCTAGCAGGAAAAGATGACATAACACTCTTGCAAAACTGCTATGGGATCTTTAACATCCCCTTAGAACAAACAGGAACTTGGTGTTTTCAGCCTCATGTAAAAGGAATGAAGAAAATCCCATTGCTAAGGTCACTTTAAACTGGGTAAACCACTGGATGAGATAATGACTGGAAGAACCCTGAGTATACAACTTGTTATCTTTGCATCTGTGTAATTTCTACAGATAAAAAATGTGCAAAAGAATCTCATACAAATAGAACCACAGCTTTTGGGGGAACTAACTCATTGTTTATAGTGAGTTAAATGTAGCAGAACTTCCTCTTAATATATAATTTTAACTAAGCTTAGCTAATTAGCTATCTGAGACCAGAACACTCTTTGAATCTGTGTCACTCTGGAGGGGCAGGGCCAGGTCTCCTGGCAGCTGTGATGACCACCATAAACTAAGTTATGTCAAGCCTCCAAGGCTGAGGCTTGAGATAAGTCAGAGCTTTCACAACATCTGTTATCTGCTACTGTGTTTTGTATTTTATTTGAAGTCATATGATGTTTATTAGCTGAATGCCCTTAAGCATTGAAAATGAAAGCAGAAATTTACCATTTAAATTTGGGAGTTTAAAGTTTAATCTGAACAGCTTTCATGATCATGTGTCCAAATTCCAAGCAGAAGGCTAATAATAGCCCCTACATTATTGTAGGCACCAAATGAGTGCTTATAAAATTGCAGTTGCAGACAGAGATAGAAGATGAGAGTTATTTATCAAAGCAATGGATTAGTTTAAACTCATTAATGCTATTATTAGTACTGGGAACCAAACACACCACACTGCAGCATATTGGCTGGACACTCAGTAGTGTTTATTGTCACCCAGCCTAAGATGCTGTAGCTCTAATGGAGACTTGTTACTTCAGAGTCAGACATCAAACTTCCTGCTGACAGTGGTTGTATGGGATGAGCAGTATGTGAGATCACTCAGATTATCCTTAAGGTTTCAGACTGAAACAGGCTTTGGTTGCCAGCAATTTATGAAAAATTGCTGTCCACCCACATCTGCTCTTTCAGCCTTCTCCACAAAAGAAAAGAGGTGATGCTGCCAGTGATGCTATTAGATACCACTTGGTACCTATCAGTCTCACCTCTCTTGGGATTCTTTATCTACAGCATGTTAGAAAAGTTTTTCTTTTTTTCTCTGTCTGAGTTTTTCTCCTCAGCTCATCACTTCTCCACTTTGGAACATTCTTCTTTGTACTCTGACAAAGAAACATATGGTCCATAGTATTTAAATTATGTTTTATTTTAACTGTTAAACACAGCCTATCACTTACTGTTTTTGTTCTCTGGTATTGTGAACCCTACTGTGGAAATAATACCTTCCCTCTTAGAGATTCTCTACTCCTGCTGCTGTACCTCTTAGTCTCCCACATGTAATGGAGAAGTTGTTTACCATAAAAAATGCTGGCACAAACAGAACTGCAGGATTCCAGGTGGCAAGCAAGTAACAGGAGCAGATGCCTTAACAATGCAGAGAAAAGGACGGGGAAAAAAAAAGCTGAACATAAAATGTGAGAGCAGCCATTAAGACATTTGCCACCGCTTTCAGTAAGATGCCTGAGGCATTTTGAATATGATAACTATGGTGACAGTAACTAGTTAGAGAAGCCTGAAAACCACCATAGTTTATTGTTGCTCTCTGATATGTCTGCTTTCACATGCCTCTCCGTTCTTTCTTCTGTGAACTTCCCCATGTGTCTCGTTCAGGTATTTGGCAGAGAGCTCAACAGAAAGAAAGCAATTCTGTATCTTCTGCCTTTAAAACACCAGGTAGCCAGGGAGCTGCAGTGCAAAGCCAACTACTTGCATGGTTTGAAAACAGTGGGCCCACAGAAAAATAATACTGTGAGCCATGTTAAGAAGATGTAACATTTATCAATGCATATATCATTTTCCTTATTACAAATAAAAAAATAAAAAATTGAAAGTACGTGAGTCAGTTTTCAGTGTATTTGGTTGCCCTAAGTGTGCATTCCCCTGTGACACAGGCACCTTACAGGCATGTATCTGTTGATTGCTGATCCTGCTGATCAGCCCTGACAAACCTGTAGTATTCCTGTGTTTGCCTAAGCTCAGGCAAAGCTGGAAATCGCACAAGACAGATGATCTTTGAAGGTATGAGTTGCAGTCACATTTGATAAACCATGCATGCAGTTAGCGTGTGACAAGAGAATTAATATGGTCAGACTCAAGAGAAGGATGATAGATATTCTGCTCATACTGTGGCCACACAGAAGGAGACAGTGACATCTAACAGAATGACATAGCGAACTCTGTGTCCCTTTACATCACTGTGTTTCTGGGGCAAAGGAGAAAAGGTGCAACTTGTGTCATTTCTAGATACTGCTTGTCCTGATATGTACAGAAAAAGAAACAGCATGCTGCTTCTACAAAGGTACTTTATGCCATCCTGAAGGTTACAGACACACAGGTCACTCTGAAAGTGATGCCTCTTCTTTATTTTCATAAAAACTATGTATATAATAGTATAATATAGTCCAACACATCCCTCCGGTGTATTACAAAATACTGCAGGAAGTAAAAGAACAAATGGAGCTAGTGAGCTTTGAGCTTTGTTTAATCTGGCTTTTAATTACAGGTTTTTCAGGAATAATTAAAAAAAAAAGGGTGAGGTGTTCAGGCATTCCCTTTGAAAGTGAAATCTAAAATATTCTCTCTTCCTTCACAAATAAAAAATGGCCTCTTTACTCACAGTGCAGTTTCCATTAAAAATTCATTCATACAAAAATGTTTTGACAATAACCAGAAGTCCATTCTGCCATCTAGAGTATTAAAAAAGTCCCTCATTTCTTTCCTTTTTTTTTTCCCCCTTATAAAGATGACAGACGAAACATGACCAAGGAACAGAGTGAGATGTTTTCTGAAGTCAGCACTGGGAGAAATTTAAGGGAAAAAAACTAGAAACCCGTGCAAACCTTGCTGTCTTGCTTCTCTAGTACAGAAAACCTCATCCTATTCTTCTTTGCCCAGAGTCTTTCAAAAGAGCACACAAATTCAAAGTTTACCCATGTCAGTTACCTAGGAAAATCACAGTTATTTGTGTGATTTCACTTGTAAGACTTGCTTTACAGCCCGATCACAAATACATTCCGTCTTGCACACACAAACATCTGGAGGTGTTATCATTAACTGTGTTTTGGAAAGCCATATGTGTTAGTAATAGCACACCAGAAAGTTTAGTCTTCACAAAGCAGCGACATAACAAGCTATACAATAAAGTCAAGAGAGGAGAAATGGTAGAGGTATGGATACTGCATACTGTGTTTCTAAAATGATCAAAACCGTTAGACAGGACAGTCTCACAGTTTGTCTTTTATATGAAGGGAGTCCTGTAAAATAAACAACCCTATATTGGAACAGTTTATATGGAATGGGATAACAAGATAAATTAAGCCTCCTGCTTATGTGCCACATGCGGTAACAGTTGGAAAGAAAATACTTCCAGTATAAAAGACAGTGGGCAGTACTTTAGTATGAAAACGTTCCAGATAAGAGGTGATGGGATGAATGACCATCACACTGCATCTTTTGCAAGATTGTGGTAGGCTATTTCAGAAGAATATATGGAATTCTTTCTATCATGAAATTACCACACCAGCTGCAAGGCAGAAACCACTTCCTGATGTTAATATTTGGACATGGTTAATAATGAACATTTTGATGAACAACTCTCACATTTTTCATATTCAGTACTGAATGAGGAAGGCTTTCAGTTTGCGAATATGTCAGCACTGAGATTGCTTTCTGCTCAACGTCTCAGCAGTGGCAAACTTTGCTTCTCACCTGAAGACTTAGTCCTTCTCCATCCATAAAGGGAGATACCAACTGCTCCACAACATCAGATTTAAGAGGTGTTCAAAGTGCCAGACTACAAGAACAGCATTGGGCAGAGCTAGAAATGCACAAGAGCTAGAGAACCCTTAAGAGCCTGTGCCTGAGTGTATGGAGCCAGTAGACACCTGGCCAAGAGGGATGAAGCAAGGGAAGTGGAGAACTGTGTAAGCAGTCGTCCTGGAGATAAATGGGGTCGTGGGTAGAGCAATTACTCTTGTACAATCCAGGAAATTGATCACTCACTTTTCTATTTGGTGAGCACTCGTGAGCATTGGTTTCATTACATTTCAATGATTTCTACATGCATTGTCAGCGAAAACTAAAAACAAAAGCAAAACTAAACTACTGTGCATACTCTTATAAAAGCAAACTTACTTTTTCCTTGCTTCATTCCCTGCAATTAAGACGTACTTGTAAAATCTGATACAGTGCTTCCTTCAAGTCCTCTATCCGGACAGTGGAGAGAAGATTATTAAATAAACAGTACTTACTGATAGTTTCAGATGAGCTCCTTGAAGCAAGTTACTTTTCTCCAGATGCTTCCCATTCATAGGTTCCTAAAAGCAGGTACTTTCCACAACAATGAAATGCAGATACATTTGAGAGAATTTTAAATTGCTACTGACAAAATAAACGCTACCCAAGACTTTGCAGTATAAACTGAAAAGTAACAGAGATTTTAAAATGAAACATCAATTACTTTGTTATTTGGTCAGATCCAAAGGATAAATATCCTTTAGAAGACAGCTAAAAGACATAGCTGATTATGGACTGTAAGTATGAAAATGGCACTGTCCTTCCAAACAACTTGCCAAAATTGGCAATTTTTTTAATTGCCAGTTATTGACTTCTAAGCGAACAATCTACTGAATTAGTATTTAAAATAGGGATTGTTCAGATTAGGCTCTGCAGCATCGAAGCCTGTATCATTTTGACTGAGGAAATCCCTTTGATAAGACTAAGCAAAATAACCTCTTGAAATTGAAGAGCAACACATTTTTTTCACACATGTTCAATCCTAGTTTGTCTTTACTGTTACAAATAATATAAGCTTTTGTTCTGTACTTAACCTTAATCAGTGGACCTCATGATACTGTCACACAAAAAAATATAGAAGCACACACAGTAATTTTTTTTGAAGAGTTTAGTGCTTAAGACATGGATTAAAATACCCATAAAATGTGCAGAGTATGAGACAGCAAGATAGTCAACAAGTGTCCAGCAGACAGTTGGACTAGATGATCTTTGGCCTTTTTCAATCGTTGTGATTCTATGATTTTTATACTTGATACAGTTTTTTCCTTCCTTGTCCCCTATTCATCTAATTTTGCTCCATTAAATTTTCTTTCTAGTTTAATGCAAGCACATTATGTGTCAGTGTCAGCAGCGATCACAGTGAACAAGCCAGGAGAGTAGGGAATGCAGAGAAATCCTGTTGATGTCCAACTCACCATTCAGCCAGCCTTGCTAAATTAATTGAGACGTTGTCAAAACTAAGCCAAATCCAAGCTCGCGAGCACAGAGCCAGAAGCCATGACTGCATGTCTACACTCATGATGCAGCCAGGATCAGAAGGCAGTGCCACACCACAAGTTCACATTTTTCCCCCTCACTGGAAGGCATGCACATTCAGAAGCAAATCAGAAATCTCATGGTAGAGGTTTTAAAACAAACCATTACCTCCCAAAGCTGGTCACAGAGCTCCCACACCAGTGTGCTGCATTGCAGCTCTCAAAGCCCACTGAAACTCAGAGTCATGAGAGGCCTCCAGGAGAGAGTTCATATCCCAGTTGCCCCCCCCAAAAATACACATTTTTAAAAAATAAAATAATTGTCCTGTGAAAGTGCCTTTTGATCATTGTAACAACTAGTTTCAACCACTCCGTTTTCTCCAGCCAAGTTTGATTTGCTGATGACACGTCATCACAACACCAGGAATGGACTTGTTGATATGTTAAATAATAGGACTTCTTTCAGATAATTTTTATAGCTCAAAATTCTCATGGCATAAAAGAGTCATCATACAGTTATTTAACTGTAGAGAGCTGTTACTTTTCTTAGAATAACTTTGAACTCTGTCTCTTTTGGGAAGAAGGAGGCATTTTTCAAATAAAATCCAACTTCCATTCTTCCTGCCCCAAAAGCTCAGTCTGTATTAGCTGGAACAGTAACAGAATCATGAAGATATGTATTCAGGCAGACTATAAATTTTACCGGAGCCATTTATGTTACTAAATCCAAACAAAGATCTAAACCAAAACTCAATGGTGTGTATACATATAAATGTTCCAAAAAGATACGGACTGAGATTTTTAAAGCTGGGAAAGGACCTTAGCCACACAAGTCCCAAAGAAACTGATTAATTATGTGGTTGACAATCTCAGTTTATAAACCAAGTTAACTCCTGCTATAATTTCATTGTCTTCATTGGAGTTACAGTGGAAATGTGTTTGACAGATAGTCGTGTTTCTTCTCCAAGAATAACTTCTAAGGCAGAAGGTTTAAACATGAGTGAATGAAAGTCAAGTTCTACCCTAATTTAAACCCTGTACAGAACAGCTGACTTGGAGATGAGGTTGTAAAGAAAGGCAAAAAGAGACATGAGCCTATTCTTCCTTCGCTGGGACATTACATCAATTTCCTTAGGTAATGGTCATGTCTCCAAAACACAGCAGGAATCCAAATTGCAGTTTGTTGGAGATTCTTTCCTTCAAAGTCTGAAAATTCATTCATTTCACAAGCAGTAAGTGTTGGGGGAGGGCCTGGGCTCCTCTCAGCAGAGAACAATGAAATTCACTTCCGTTCAGTACTGCATCAGTTTGAATCTTGTCTGCTTCAAAATACATTTCATCTTTTCCTACAACAAACGCTAGGAATGTTGATTACAATATGAACACCAGAATTAGTCACCTAGTTTAGTGAGAAAATAATGTTTCTTACATTTTCAATCTCTGCATTATTTAAAATAAAAATCTAGTAGGCAGATTATTATTACTTTAAAGTGTTGGGCTATTTGGGGCTTATTTTTAGCATCAGAGCAAACATGGCTAACAGGTCAACTGCTTCTTTCTCATCTTAGACAGGTTTGCGCAACTCCAACCTCAACTTTTTATTTGTAGCATTGCTAAGGCTATGAGGAAGATTTATTGCTTTGCCTGAAATGTCCTTTTTGCCAGCAGCAAAAATCTGAGCACCACAACAGTAAGTGTAGTGAATTTCTAATGTCTTTGTTTCTGATTCTTCTGCTGGCAGAAGTTATTCTACTAAAACAAAAGTGATGTAATCTGGCAGTTACTGAGCTCAGCATAAACAAAATGGCTCCACAGTCTAGAGAGATCATTTCTAGGTAAGGCAACACGAGCCAGCAACTGGTCTAGGCCGAGTACTTTCATTCCGCTCCCAGCTCTCCTCTCACTGACTCTCTTCTGTCAAACCAGATAAAGTCACATACTGCTGTAATACCCAACTGTACATCAGAGCCCTGTTTGCTGAGCACCCCTAACAAGATGAAGGTTGAGATGCTTCCTATCCAAAACATCTTGTGATCATTTAGAAACAAGATAGATACTAGATCAAGAGCATCTCATGTTTCCCATCTGTAAAATGCAGCTGCTAAACCTCAGCCTAGTAGTGTGGAAGCCAGTGCTGTTTCATTTAGTGTACACACCTGTAACCCTGTTCTCTTAGGGTAACCTCAGCAGTCATGGTCCAGTTCTATCATCTGTTTTTCACCTGACCTCATCTCCTTCATTTTGGCCATGTCTGAAGTAAGCTCTCCTCCCCCAGAGCTGCACACTCTACGGCCTTTCTCAGATACGAGAGCTTAACAAATTTTCTTCCAGTCCCCTTCATCTCTTTGACCCTCTTTCTCCAGCAGTTTCCATCTACAAATGCAAGGTGGCTGTGCTTTACCTGCTTCTTTGCTGTCACACACAGCAGGCCCAAGCGTCCCAGCTGCAGTCCCAGCAAGCAGAATGCAAGCAGAGTTGCTGGACACTTGTGAGCCAGCATCTCAAAAGCCCTCTTCAGTCATAAGATAGAAAAGTGCAATGCGCTGTCATAAAAGCCAGCCCATGGGGTTTTCTTCTCTTTGCCAGCATTTTACAGCATCTATGTATGTGTGGGTGGTGCTCATTAAGAACAATGACATAGTGATAAGCTGAGAAGCGAGAAAAACCATGATTATACTCATGTGAATTTTGTGAATTCTTATTCTGACACTAGAACAAATTATAGTTTTCCACCTTTAGAGTCCATCTGAGAACCCACTGTGCTGCTATGAAACAATGTGCACCAAACTGCCTTCTCTGAAAGGGTGGAGGAACACCTTGGAATTCTCAACATCTGAAAAACAGTATGCAGCAGGCATGAGGCAGGATAGAGCAAATGCTATTTCTTCTGAGTGCTCAAGCATACAGGCTTTTCACTTTAGTGGGCTGCAGAGCTCCTGGAAGCATTTTTAAAATCTTTTCTTGAAAAGTAACGTGGTAAGGAGCTTCAAAAAGCACGTCAGGAGAATTTCTACCCTGCATCACTTCCCCAGTCAAAATAGAACATGCTGTCTATTTTACCAGTAATTAGAGAACCAATTACTAGCAATTAGAGAAGAGTCATGGCCAAACTTTTAAAACATCAAGATGTTTAAACTTCACCAGCTGAGGTAAAACATGGGGGAAATGGTGCATTATGGATGGAAAATAAGCTACACAGAGATATTCTTGTTCCGTGATGACATCCATGTTAGTACTAGGACTTGAAAAGTACTTTGAGTATTGCCACATTCACTCAGAGGGCCAAGGAGAGCATTGCTGCAAAGGCTTAAAAAATTCCTAAGGTATAAAAGAATCATAAAATAACAGCAATTTAAAATTGCATCTTGTCTAGTGATCTCATTTCCTTAGGATCACATTCTTATTACTCTCCAAGTGTAAAGCATACTTAAGTCTTCCTGAAAACTAAGGTTCTGACTCTGTTAAATAAAATAGGTTCCAAGTGACCAAAGCTGAATTAATGAAGTTTGTTCTATAGTGTTGGGCCTGGAGCATCTCCCATCAGAGGAGAGGCTGCATAAGCTGGGTCTGTTCAGCCTGGGGAAAAGGAAGACTGAGGGGAGATCTGATTAATGCTTATAAATATCCAAAGAGTGGTGGGAGGCAAATGGATGAGGCCAGGCTTTCTTCAGTGGTGTATAGCAATATGACAAGTAATGGCCTAAAACTTGAACATAGGAAGTTCCATACTAACATGGATAAACTTATTTATGGTAAAGGTGACAGAGCAACGGAACAGGCTCCAGCCCAAAGAGGTTGTGTAGTTTCTTTCTATGGAGATCTTCAAGACTCATCTGGACACATACCTATGTAAACTATTGTAGGGTACTGCTTTAGCAGGGGTTTGGACTTGATCTCTTGAGGTCTCTTCCAACCCTGCAATTCTGTGATTCTGTAATTCTGTGATTCTGCGTTTGGGCACAGAAGTCTGGAGTGTGAGAGATTCCTATTGCTTTGATTTTGAAAAAAGCCAGAATTCAGCTTAGATGTCATCTTTTGCTATCTGTCTGCAGCTGAAGGAGAAAAAGAACAAAGCTGTAGGGCTGACAAGAAAACCTTCTCCTATAGCTGAAATCACTGAAATCACAGTTAGTGCAGGGATACTTCTTTTCCAATCTGAAAACACAGAGAAGGTTGAATATTTGACAGCAGTGAATGCTTTGCTTACGGAGTCACAGAATTATAGCATTAGAAGTACGAGGCAGTGCTTAACTTTAAGATTGATAGCTAGAACGTAATCAAAATCGTGGCAAAGCATTTGAAGGATGTCTTTAAATGGAGAGAGAGAGAAAAAATAGATATAAGAATATAAGTAGCAAGATCTTAGCCCATAAACTGAAATTGAGAACTAATTAACCCATCCAAAATCCAAAACATTATTTCTATTTCTGTGAATTCATTAATTGCATTTGTTGGTCATGAATTTAAATATAGCTGATCACTTCCAGTGGCAAGTAGGGAAAATACTGAAGGCAAGTTATTGCACAGAAAGCATATCAAGCTACAGAGGAAGCAATTCAGCCGATTATATTTAGCTTTTGAAGTTTCACATCTGCAGGGAAAGTTTATCAGAAATTATGAAGGCTGCTCTGAAAGTAATGCCTCCAATTTTATGGTGTTGGCTTATGATGTGAGAGGGACATGTTGGTGATATGACAGTAGAGACTGAACCTTCTGGACAGTATTTCATTACATTTTGTTGCTGTGTGCCAGTTGGCAGTGGGGGAGGCAGTCTGACAGAATGTCATCTGACACGGAAATGTGGGTGAAGCAAAGGTGTAGAATTGAATTCCTCCATGCAGAAAAAAATGGCACCCATTGATCCATTCATCGATACTTGCTGAATGCTTATGAAGACCAAACAGCAGATGTGAGCACAGTGAGGAGGTGGGGATTTCAGCAGTGGTGATGTGAAGGACAAGGCTTGTTTTGGGCGGCCGTGGAAATTTTGACAAGCATGGCATACAGGCTTTTGTTCATCACTGGCAAAAGGCATATCTAATGGGAGAGACTGTGATGAAAAATGGTGTTTTGTAGCTTAGAATTTACTCTATCAAGTAGTGTTATTGTGCTCTTTATATCTGTTGCAGTTTCAATAGAGATAAATAAAAGGCATTAGTTTTGGAGCAACCTACATAAATGATGATGAACACCTCTGGCTTTGAAGCTGAAAAGCATTCTGGTTCAAAAACTGCCAGCCCTTATCCCATAAAGCAGCAAAAGCAATATGTTCTCCCCCCCTCCCCCAAAGTTCATCTGCTCATCCAACCCAAATCATTCCAAATAAGATTCTGATTTGTCTTTTTAACAGTAAAGCTATTGTGTGAAGACAACAACATGAAAGAAAGTTAGAGGCCATTGAAAGCCTCTTGGCATTCTTTTCCCAGCATTGTTACATGGGTAAATGATTAATGTTATAATGTGGTTTTTTCCTGTTTTGTTTCCCTCCTCTGAATGTTAGAAGTGGGCCACAGACAGTGAAAAGGTTTCAACTGCCCCCATAAGCAAAGCTGAATTCCACCCCCTGTTCAGAAGAACCATTCACACAGAAAAAAATTGTTGGTAGAATTTCATTAACTGGGCAAGCTGATAGTTTGTGCGTCTTTTCATTCCTCCAGCTCTCGTCGTGCGCTTCCTGACCAAACGATTTATCTGGGAGTATGACCCGACTCTAGGTAGGTTAAATGTTCTTCCATCTACATAGTATGTTGTATACACTAGCATTTCTGAAGTAATAGATAATCATAGAGTTAAAATTTCAAGCCTCGGTTAAGCCTTATTTGCTGTAGAAAGGTCCTCTATGGTCACTTAAAGCTGGAACAAATATTACCTAAGATGGCAGAACAGAAATCTAATAATGCACTCAAATAAAAGCAGAATTAAAAACAAGGCACAGCTCTGTCTATACAAAGGTCAATGGGAATTCTGCCACTGAAGGCAAGTGCATTATTGTTTCACTCTGAAAATTAAAGCATTGAGCATGGGATCTGTTTTTGGCTTTAGGATAACACAGCCAGCAATTGCTGGAGAATGGGGAGGCAGGGATATGCATCTCAAAAATTCAAGGGAAAAACAAGCATAGGTATTTACACTCTGCCTACACTACATATGTAGTTCTCACCTGTCAAGCACAATTGCATTTCACTTTTATATGTGATGACCACATAGGGACACCAGTCATCATAAGAGCATCAACATGTCCCCTCCACAACTCCTGCTCAACTGAGTTCGGTCTGGCACTGTTGAGAAGTTCACACAGATAATTCAAAAAGATTTCAAATAGTTTTCTGAAGTAGAAAATATCTTGAAAATATAGGCCAACATTAGATTTGTTACTATTTCTGAAGTTAGTGAATGTTTGAGCACTCAGCACCAAAGAAAATCCAGGCCAAGAATTCTGAGATGAGGTGTGAAGTAACGAGCCAGGAAATTTCTTTTTCTTCTAGAGTCAGTTGCCATCTCCTTAACCTTCCTTTGGAGTCTTGAATAAACACTGTCTGGTTAAAAACTATTTCTTTCTTAGGGATCTTCCTTTAAGAGGTCACACTAAAGAAATAGAGAACAATGTAAGCTTGCAAACAAACAAGATGAAAATTTAATACACTGTAACACAAAACCCAGTAGCCCTTTCGACAAAGGAAAGTTTCCAGTATCATACTGCACATTTTTGACTGTTAAGAAGAAGGATGATGAAGGATTGACAGATATTAGAATTCTCATCATAGGAAAGTATTTCTCAGAACAACCTGAACACAAATACATTCTTTCATCCTCTAATACAATTCACTGATGAATGTATTGATATATGTCACCTGTCCTGCATAATAGGATGTTCACTATAGTGTTTCATTAAATTTCACACTTCTATTATTAATATATCACTTTCAGAATTTGACAATAGAAGAATACTCTGATAAAAAAGTCTTTATATACCAAGTTCATTAATGCCTTGTAGAGATACTTCATACTAGAATATCCCAGCTCTGTTGTCTAAGCACACAACCTAAGATGTTAGCATGCTGCAAGATTTATTACTTTTTTTGTCCCATTATGGAGGCTGAGTGTCCTTTTCTGTGTATGAGCCTTGATGTTTGTTTCTGTTTTTATAAATTAATACAACTGCAATCCAGCCATGCCCCTCAGGATTGTCTTCCATTAGGAACATCAAAGCTTTAATGCAGACAGTACTCCTGTCTCAGTAACATAAAATTTAAATCTCTTTTGACTGACTGAATTCTACATTCTCATCCAGTTTAGAGGTTGACAGCTTAGGCTATATATTACAGCTGTTATGAAGCTAAGTGCTTTAGCCTGCTCAGAGGAAAAAGTTTCAGAAATGCATAAACCAATAAACTATTGTCAGTGAGCTGTTTCTTAAGCATAGAAATCTCTGAAGGAAGATGTGCACCAGAAACTTTTTTGAAGTACAGTTTTTCAAACCATGTGTTACAACAGGATTCCGAGGAGGTTCTGAAACATTAGAAAACACATCTCAGGAAATTCTAATCATTACTCAGGCCTTCAGAGATCAGTCAAAAGGATTGTACTTGCAAAAGCTTTGAGAAACAGTGCTTTGAAGAATGCATTCCTGGCTTTATCGTGGTCATCCTGGGGTAACTTAGTGTCCAGTTACCTGTAAATACTGCTGAACTGAATTTACTGAGAAGTTTTATCAGATTTGTTTCTTCTTAGTAATAGTAGACTGGCAGTTGGGTGGAAAGAGTGACATCTATATAGTCCACCAATTTAAACAGACACAAACCATCCAGCAGGAGGTTTTGCCAAAAAAATCACTGGGTCTGTGACAGAAGTGTCATTTTTATAGTTTATTTCTTATGTCAAATTCTCAATCCCCCATTAGAACAGATAATTCCTATTTTTAGGAAAGCTTTCACCACGATGTACTGGGCCTGATGGAAATTCAGCAGTATCCTAAGCTAAGTGTCAAGGTTAAATAAATAAAATCTTGTGCTCTTAATTCAAGGGTGGCACATTTTAACCGGAAAGAAAAAAACTCATACATTATAGATATTTTTTTACAACTCTAACCTGCCAGAAGAAAATGAAGGACAATATTTTTAGCAGTGTCTGGACATGCTGCTGTATCTTCAGGAGCCAAATTAAAAACCACAAAATAACATTTTCTGGCAGGAGCAACACCACTGAATCTTGCAAGTCTTGGCACATGGAGCTGCCAAGGAAGTCAGGACTTTGCAGTTCTGCCACTTCTGTTCATGGTACTGGATCTGTGGAGGCACTGATATGACAGCTGCATCTTCACCAAAAATACATACCACTGTGCTTTTTATTTTATCATTCCCAGCCAAGGGGTAAGAATTGCAGCAAAGGTCATTTTGTGGGAAGCATTAACTGTCAGCCTTGACTTCTCTGTCATTTCTGCTTAACTGGAAGGTCACTGTCACCATTGTGGAATGTTTGTTTGTTTGTTTGTTTTAATTTATTTGGTTGTTTTTTGAAAAGGTGCCTAGTCACTCAAACCATGTGGTTACTTGGCATTATCAAGGTGAATGAGTTTCCTCTTTGTTTGTCATAAATTATGCTAGTATCCCTTGCATGCAACAGAATATGACAATCCAAAGAAAGAGCCCTGTGAAGAAATAGGCTGGAACTGTGCGTTTTTAAAAACAGACGTGCAGTTGTTTTCTAAAATATTAAGTATATGAATTCAGCATTAAACTTTGTCATTTTTAGTTAGTTAAATATGTGCTGAGAAAGGGGATTGGGCCTTTTTCATCAAAAATTCACTGAGTGTCTTTAATTAGAGTGCAACTCGCCAGTTAACAAGCAGATTCACTGTGGTGTTAGAAAGCCTGAAAACCACCTTGGCCTCCTTAGGGCACCATTTAGCCCACAGCCTAAGAGCACTTCGCAAACATAAGCAACATCTCTGCGGTGGATTGAGTACAGAACTGGAAATCTGTGCTATATTTCAGTTTGGCTCTATTGACAGATTCATAAAAAGGAAGTATGAAAACAAGCATTGCTATGTGCCATTTCAGCAGGGCACGCCAGGCAGCGGGTGGCAGCAGGCTGACAGTTGGCCTGCCAACATGGCGGCTCGGCTGCTAGAAGCAACCCACAAGCAGCAAGCTGCAACCCTCACAGCTCTCTTAGGGTTCAACCATTGCTGCCAGTTGCCGCTAAAACAGATGTGCATAAATGCATAGTATGTGCCAGATGGCATCTTCTCATGGATAGACATATTATATGGGGAAGTGTATCAAGGTGGAGGTATGAAGGCCTTCATATCGCTACCTACCTTCTATGGGTAAAGTCTTGGGCTGAATTCAGGACTCCTATGGATCTCAGTCATCCTGGACTTCACGTCAGGATTGTAAAGCATGTTGTAAATATGCTTTTACATATTCTTCTCAGCACCAGTAATTAGGAATAAGAGTCCAGATTTCAACAGTTTCCTCCATGAACTACTGGCATTGCCCAGAATTTAGTGTGCCCTTGCAGCCCAGAAGGCCAACTGTATCCAGGGTTGCATCAAGAGAAGTGTGACCAGCAGGTCAAGGGAGGTGATTCTGCCCCTCTGCTCTGCTCTTGTGAGAGTCCACCTGTGACTCCAGTGAATCCCAAGCACCAGTTCCGGGACCTCCAACACAAGAATGACATCGAGCTGTTGGAGTGGGTCCAGAGGAGGGCCATGATGATGATCAGAGGGCTGGAGCATCTTCTCTATGGGGACAGGCTGAGAGAGCGGAGGCTCGTCAGCCTGGAGAAGAGTAGGCTCGAGGGGGACATTGTATTGGCATTCCAGTAACTGAAGGGGGCCTATAGGAATGTAGCAACAAGGGGAAACGGTTTTAAACTGGAAGAGGGTAGAGTTAGACTAGACATTAGGAACAAATTCTTTACTGTGAGGATGGTGAGAGTGGTTACCCAGAGACATTGTGGATGCCCCCTCCCTAGAAACATTCAGGGCCAGGCTGGATGGGGCTTTGAGCAACCTGTTGTAGTGGGAGGTGTCCCTGCTTATAGCGGGAGGGTTGGAACTAGATGATCTTAACAGTCCCTTCTAACCCAAACAATTCTATGATTCTGTGATTCACCTGCCCTCAAAGATGGAGAGGTACTGTAGTTTGCAATATTTAATTGGTTCAGCATCCCTAGTTTTAAAATCAGAAGGGAAACAAACCAACTCATTTTTTCCTGGAGGCCAGAAAAGGAGGAAGAATCTCAAAGAGTCATCACGGACAACACTGATGCTTGAAAAGTACTTAATGAGCAGCAGCAAGTGACCTACCTGCAACACTCATGACAGCCAGGGAGAATCTCCTTGTTCAAATGATGAAAAAAGAAAATTCATCAGTTATGCCTAAATGAGTGCTTTTAAACTCCAGTTTTGCAGTATTTCACTGAAAACCCATCTGTTGCTCTAACATATCAGGACAATTCACTCAGCTAGAAGCAGAGCTGGGATAACCAAGTCTATGAAGAAATTATTTAAAAAAGAAAGGAAGAGGATATTATGAACTCAGCTATGTTATTTATTCTACATTAGAACATATGTATAGATAAGAGAATGAGGTGTTATGAGGCTCAAAGACATGCAACATCCATTTTTGCTATAGAAGGGGGAAAACCACACAAATAAAACCCCAAGGAAGTGCAGGAGACGTATTCCTCAGTTCTTTCCTTGATTCTGTCACTGATTTGTTTCCTGCAAGTCTCTGTGCTTCTACTTCTCACCTGTGAAATCCCTCAGCTCATAGAAGGATTGTAAATTCTTTAACTCCTCGAGTATCGGTCCCTTAAAGACTTTAACTCATGTTAAAGGTACACAAAAATACCAAGTATTTCTGCGAAGACTGAATTTTAAACTAAAAAAACAGCAAATAAAGAGTTAACATTCTTGTTGACCTTTTTAAAACTCAGTTGGCTTTCTCACACTATCCCTAGATGTCTTTCTCTAGCTGTTCACATATTTCATACAACTTTGCTAATCCTCTGAAAGGAAAACTGTCTCGGAGCAGACAACCAGCCACACAGAGCATGACAGACTGGCCCATCTATGAAGCTGAAGAGACAGAAAATATAAGGGTTTATTTAATTTGAATGTGATAGAGAAAAGACTATTCATTACTTTGAAGGAGCAGAGGTAACTAGATAGAAACACATGTCTAAAGAAAAATAATTTGCTAGGCTAACTAGATTAATGGTGACATTTTTAAGAGTATTTGCTCCCTTTTAACTATTTCAGGATTTCTTTAAGTTGCTCAGGTTTTTGTTCACTCTTTCAATTGGGAGAGAGAGAAAAAAAAGACACTGGGTTGGTGTTCAACCTAGAAGACAACATTAAATATACATAAAATATATAGGAATCGGTAAAGCAGAAAAGATGAGACAGCAATTTGTATTCCTTTATTTCCTATTAGCTTGATTATGAAAGGCCCATGGTAACACTGCTGTTCTTCAACTAAACATGAAATGGCCAAAAATTGCACAAAATTGCAAGTTCTTGATAGAGGGACAGAGATAGTTCTGCTAGTGCCTTGAGTTATCCCAGATCAGAGAACTTTGACCAGCTGCTACTTAAAACTTTCAAAACCATGGCAGTAACAGCAGAAATCACTTTGTGCAGATATTGTTTACCTTGGCAAGAAGGTTTTTCCCAATGGAAAACTTGTTGTAAGAAAGATTTTTTTGTTTAGGAAAAGGAAAAATCAAATCAAACAAACACCTTAAAAGGGCAGTTTTGCCTATATAACATCTGTAGCTGGGAGGTTCTGGTGACAAAACGGAATGTTCAGAGATCACAGGGGCAGTCTGCAGATATGATAAAGTAATTAGCATTATAACCCCAGAAGTATTTCTAGACTGGACCAGACATCTGAATTTCTTTTCTGTACCCTAAGAAGGATAGATTCATACAAACCACATAAACAGAGCGTACTGTGAATATATCCCAACTAGCTTCCATCAAAATTGTTGAGAACCAGAAAGGAGCTTAGCTGTGGCAGCCAAGACCTCAGTAAAAATAGTTTATCGAGATAGAGATGCAAAAACTATATTTCTGGACTAACTTTGTACCAATCCAGCCATGAAAACGAGCTGAGGTCCTCAAAACAGATCCTCAGATCCATAGACACTTCTCGAGGAATGCTTTTGCTCTCTGGTTTATTCAGCTAACACATTCTCTGGGCAGCTGGAATACAGTCTGAATACAGAGTCTTTATCCCCAGGATTGCTTTCACTGCTGCAGATTGCGAGTTGAAGAAATGCATGTTTTTGTACACTGCAGATTTCTAGCTTTCTTGACTTTTGGCTCACTCAGCAAGTTTGTCTTATCACTCCTGAAGGCTTACTGCCCGCTTCTACCATAAAATCAGTAATTTCCAGCAGCACAGCAGAGAGAGCAGCTGCCTAGACAGCAAACTGAACTTTTAACAAACAGGCCCAGGCTAACATCAGTGTTAATAAATCATTAACTGATGGTCCCTTCAGCTGCGGGGTATAGAGGTTGACAGAACAGCAGCCCTAGAGGGAGCAGCCTGGGGAAGTCACCCCTCTCAGCCTTTTCCTCCTTCTGCTATCCAGCAGTCCACAGAGTGCCATAGACCAGATCACCAGTATGCTACTGAAAATATCCATGTTCCATAGCAAGATAAAGAGAGGGGAGAGAAGGAGGCCATCATCTTGCAAAACTTTGCCTTCTGCATATTTCATCTGAACACCCATGTTGACAACTACAGCTTATCCAAGTGCCTAGACAGAACTAATTTATGCTGTTCATTACTGGCTTTCAGCCAAAATGAAACATAATGGTAACCAACCATTGGAGGCTGGGAGGAATGGCTGCCAGCCTGCGTTTCAGGAAATAGTGTGTATGTGTTTAATACTTTGCTGGAAAACAGCCTTATTTTCAAGCAAGACTCTAGCCAATAACATCTTCAACTTCTCTTCCAAAATTACATGTTCCTTATGCTTTAGTACTTAACAGGTTCAGTCCATTAATAATCCAGGTTACGCCTTCCTACCTATCTTCCCTGAGTTTTGCTTTTCCCCCAGTTTAATACATTAGAAATATTACTTAACTCGATATAAATTCAGTGCACATTATATCATTTTTACTATGCTTCTTTCTACTAGGAATTTATACTGAACGTATTATGGAAATAAAACATGAAAATACTTCAAATTTTTCTAAGGTGTCTGGATGAAAATGTTTTGGTATAGCCTAGAGAACCTTAAACCCCTAACATTGGCTTCTAAAATGCTCAAAAACTTGAAATGATGAAATTGTAATTGAGAGCAGCAGAGGAAGATGTTTAAAGTAACGTGGGAAGCAGTTACCCAAAAGTGTGGTTTGTTTTCTTTCATATGGGTCTCAAGATGAAGATATTCCTGATGCCAGTAAAAATAAAAATAAAAAAAAAAAATACTGTATTTTCACTGTTGCTGCACACAAAGTAAAATCAGGAATGGAAATGGCACTTCTTATGTCAGCTACAGCTGCAAGATATTTTGCCCCCAGTTTTCTTGCTCATCATATTCCAAAATGTTCTTCAGATGAGAAGAAGTTTCCAGTGCTCGCTTCTGCACCTTCAGGAGCAAAAGATTTATTTTGCTTGTTTTAGGTGTGAGAAGAAGCTCAACGGTTAGTTTTCATTTATATTGGCAGAAATAAGATGAAATGCACAGAGCTTTGCTGAAAGACTTTTTGCCACAGTCAAAAGAATCCATCCAGAAATGGTTTATTTAGACTTAGACAGGCATAATTCCCACCAGGAACTCTCTGCTTGGTGTTGGTGGGAAAGTTGAATCAGACAATTAGAAAAACAGTTTGAGGCCTTGAAGTTTGCTCCCTACTAGTTAGTGCTGCCCCAGTTTTGTTGGTTTTGCTTTAACTTGCCTTTATGAATCTGGTTCCCAAGTACTTGTACACATTTTCTCTGCCTGTCTCAGCGAAAAGTGAGCAAGGACGGGACCTATAGGAAAGGAACACTAACACCATTCTCCTCAAAAGAAGCCCAGTCTTAGCACCAAGGAGAAGATTAAATGCAGCACAATACAACAGACACATATTTGTGTTCAAGAAAACTATTCTAGGCTGTTTTAAGGCAAAATGTTATTTACTGAAAATACCATTAAGTCAATAAATAAGAGTTCTTTGTAGGCTAGTTTTGTATATCCCTCCTGCTGTACCTGGATACCAAATTTTGATAACGCAATATAGATCCTTTCACAGTGAGAACTTCATAGTTTAATGTGGCTGTGTATACATTACCAATTTATTTTGCTTCCCAAAAAAGTAAACATGATAAATCTAAAGTGCTTACCGAGCAGCAGACCTAACGGAGGCTCATTTGTTCTGAATTTGTTCTCCCTATTTCATTCTGCAGTAGCTTCTATCATAGCACATGCTTTCTTCCTTCACAGAGTGTCATGTTGTGTCCTCTTTATTCATCCAGTGTACCCTGATGTCTTCAAACATCTGCTTGGAGAATGGGTAGCCACATTCTGGCTCGTACAGACACATGTGCCTGCTGAGCACCCAGAGAAGATGCCGGATCTTCCTGTGTGTCTGCAGGGGGTTTGATAGGGTTTTTACCCTCAGCCCAATTCTTATTTTAGCAAAACCTACAAGATGGAGAGTTTTGTCTTGGACTGAAAGCAGCAAGTAAAAGCAGCTTGACAAGAAAGGACTCCCAGTGGCTGCAGTGACTGCCATATGTGCTTAGCTCTAATCTGGCTAGTTTGGGAAAGCTTGCTGTACTGCAGTCACATCTCTGATAACAGCAAATGTAGCTTCATAGAAGGGAGCCAAAAAAGCCAAAGTGGAATTCAAAAAGAAACTCCTTTGCATGTCAACATATCAATTCCAAAAGCAGCTTTCACAGTGGTAGAATGTGTGTGACACAGGGTAGAGGCCCTAGAATCAGATTAAACATCACTGCAAAAAAAGCCTTCTTTCATATACACTTTCTGGTTTAAAATTGTGCTTTGACATGAGTGTATTCATGTTGTACAATAATCATACATATAAAGCACATCACAGGAATGGTATACACTTCTGGAACTTCTGCTTCTGTATGTGTCAAGTCTTGGGGCTGCGTGTGCCAAAACACATAAGACATTAACGAGTGCAAGCCCAACTATCAGTGCTGTCAGAGCCATGTGACTGGCTTTCTTTCTGTAACTTTCTACTGCTTTTACATGTGAAAAAGATAGTAAAACAACGGATTGCATATAATTTGATGTTTTTTTGGTAAATAGTAAATAACCCAACTATGCTTATTAGGAGTTTTGTAGTATCTGTTAATAATGAGACATATGGAGGTACACAGCAGTGGATATGTTCTAAGTACACATGGTCTGAGCTCTGGTTGCTGTAAAATCACTGATGGCTGCAGAATAAAAGCCCTCCTACAAGGTAAATAACAGATGGAGAAAGTAACAGATGCAAGCAAGAAAAATACATTCAACTGAATTTCAGGAAGAGCTAGGGTGGAGGAAGAGGGCAGGAGAGACTTGACCAGTGAGGAGGGCACATTCAAGTTACAAGGGCATTATAAAAGGCACAAAGTTCCTAAAGCAACAAGGAAAGGCAGAGGAGGACAAGTTTCTCAAAGGCTGATGGAGGCAAGGCTCTGGAGAGCATCCTCAAACAGCACCACAATTAGTAATGGAAGTAAACTGTTTTCCCAATGGCTATCAAATCACTTTTTTTTTTTTTTTTTAAATATGATAGAGACAGATGCCATATTGATGGATGCCAACGATCACAGATGTCTAAATGATCAGGGAGTTTACTTTTTTAAAAAACAACAAATAGGAACTTGTATCATGTAATCAGAAATAATTATGGAAAATTTTAGTCTTTTGAACATACTTCTGCATCACCATCAATCAACATTTTTACCATAACTTAGAAGATCATACCTATTAGCTACAGCTTTTTGTTCTGGAAACTCAGCTATAATTATTTTAACAAAAAGCTTTTTCTAGGTCTCTTGCAGTTCTCAGATCCAACTGGCTGAAAGCCACCAGGAGGGAGACCAAAATTTTTTTTTACAGTATTTTTTCTATGTACTTGTTTTATTAACCTTTCTTGACAAAAGTGAACTAGAATTCTGAATGGAAACAAAGCCTGTGTCTCTCTGTACTTAGAAGCAAGCAAACAATACAAAACAAAACAAAACCAACAAGCTGTTCTTTAAATTTACATGTAAAATAGCATATGTCACTGTTCCATCTTAACTGAACCTACTCCTACTGCAAGTTTTTTTTTCTTTTCCTAAAAAGCAGTAAAACCTTGCAATGCAAATATTTGCTTCCAGAGCTGATAGCATGCTCCTGTTATGCATTGCCTGTTCAAAGCAAGCGAGTATTGAAAAGAAATCTTTAAATTGCTGCAAATATAGAATTGTTTGAGTTGGATGAGACCTTTAGAGGTCATCTAATCTAATTCCCCTGCAATGAACAGGGACACCCACAGCAAGAACAGACTTCTCAGAGCCCCGTCTAGCCTGACCTTGAGTATCTCCAGGGATGGGGCATCCATCACCGCTCTGTGCAGCCTGCTCCTTAGTTTTACAATAAAGCCACCATCCGTACTGTAAAAAACTTCTTTTTTTATGCAATCTAAATCTCTCCTCTTTTAGTTTGATGTTATTTCCCCTTGTCCTATCACAATAGACCCTGCTGAAGAGTCTGTCCTCTTCTTTCTTACAGCCCTCCTTTAGACATGAAAGGCCACCCTCCGGTCCCCCCACAGCCTTCCCTCCAGGTTAAACAGCCCCAGCTCTCTCAGCCTGTCCCCATAGGAGAGTTGGTCCATTCCTTGCATCATTTCTGTGGCTCTCATCTGGACACACTCAAACAGGTCCACATCTCCCCTGTACTGAGGATTCCACATCTGGACACACTACCCCAGATGAAATCTCTCACCAGTGCAGAGTAGAGGGACCTCCCTCATCCTGCTGGATATACTGCTTTTGTTGCAACCCAGGATACTGTTGGCTTTCTGAGCCACGAGGGAACTTTGCTTGCTCATGTACAGCTTGATATCTGCCAGTACCTCCAAGTCCTTTACAGAAGAGCTATGCTCTATCCTTCAGCCACCTAACTTCTTTTGGTTGTTGGGGTTGCCACAACACAGAGGCCAAATCTTGCAGTTGGATTTGTGCTCACCTGGGCCCACACAGAGAAGCCTGTCCAGGTTTCTCTGAATGTCATCCCATCCTTTGGGTGTACTGGCTGCACCACACAGCTTGGTGTCATTTGCAAACTTGCAGAGGGTACACTCAATCCCACTGTTAGTGTCATTGATGAAAGCATTTGTCCCAGTATTGAAATCTGAGGGACACCACCCATCACTGGTCTCCATCTGGACACTGAGCCATTGACCACCATTCTCTGGATACAATCATGCAAACAGTTCCTCATCTTTCGAACATTCTCTTCTTTATGCCTTAGCAGAGCTTCCAGGAGCATCTGACCCAGCATAGAGGTGAGGCTGACAGGTCAGCAGTTTCCTGGACTGTCCTTCTTACCCTTCTTAAAAATGGGTGTGATGCTGCCTGTCTCCAGTCACCAGGGACTTCACCTGACCACCATGGCTTTCCAAATATCATTGAGCGTGGCTTGGCGGCTACATCAGCCAGTTCTCTCAGAGCTCTGGGATGCATCTCTTAGACTGAGACTTACAGACTAAAACCTAGTAATTATTTCTTAGACTTTTTCCTGTAGAAAACATAATCTTTTGGAACAAATGTATTCCATAGATCTAGGTTGCACTGGACAAGCATGTTTGATAAATGACTATTTAGTACTTAAAGACCTAAATTCTATTGAATGTCACAATAAGCATCACACAAGGTTGTGATCAAGCTGTGACTGAATGTCATATCCTCAGACAGTCTGCACAGTACAGGCTTAAAGACTGTCTCTATGCAATGTTAGTAGTATTTTCTGCATTTGCACAATAAGATTGCTGAGAAGAGTAAGGAGATTTGTGACACACCAACAGGGACACCTGCAGCTAGATCAGGTTTCCAAAGCTATTTCCACAGCTGCAGAATTTTTTAAAAATTATCCAGTCCCTATTAATGAATTAATGTGGCAATATATTACGAATTGAAAAACAAACCAGTTGCAACAGTCATGTTTCTCAAGCCTTTCAACAGATCTACACAGTCCAGGAATGAGCTTTAATTTTTAAACAAAGTAACTATGAGAACCAGTTCTTTGTACAGCAAAAGCACTGTGAGATTGCAGTTTTGTAAGCAAAAGAGGACCTTGAAAGTTGGCATCAGCTTCCAGAGCCACACAATAGCAACCTCTTTAATCTAGTTGTTGGGAATATGAACAGAAACATAGGACATCCCCAAATCAACAAGAACAGGTCAGGCTTGCTTATAACAAAGCAGAACTGAATATGACTACTGTATTTCCTTAGTTCTGTCGTCTGATATGCCATTACTCCATCAGCATCAGCTGTCTACTTCTGCTTTGAGATTAACAGTTCTGACACAGAGTCTGTACACATATTATGCTCTAAACACAGAATGAAATATGGCTCTGAGGTTTATTCTCTATCAATGGGATATTAGCCATATAACTATAAATATAAAATATAGGCATCACCTGGTGTAAATGATATTTTGGAGCTCAGAAAATTGCCTGGTATCATCTTGGAGCCTTTATCACAAAGACAGCTGGCACAATGTTATACACTTTACTCTCTGTACTTGACTATGATAATGCAAGGATAAGACATTTACAGCCTGGATTTGCCTTACCGATTTTAGACTTGTAAGTAAGTGCTTCTGAGGTATGATTCATCCCAGGAAAGAGATCAGACAAACTATATCCAGCATGTATTTTACTTCATCCACTCCAATAGGGGTCACAGCACTAGGTGAGACTCAGATCTTGTATTGTGGATGATTTCAGTTAGAGAATCTCAAGACTTCTTTCTCTCTAGCTGTGTGTCTCAAAATAAAGGGTAGCACTGAGAAAATAACATTAATAAAACCCAAAGCAAGGCCACTTATTTGTAAAGCATCATGGGATCTTAAGGCTTTAGGGTGCTCAGTGTGAACAGATTGGAAATCACAACTTCAGGGTTCATAACATCTGACCAGATTCTTTGGATGTTTCTGTTCCCTTGAAGGAAAAGCCATGTCTGCTATTACACCAGAAATGCTTTAAAGATCCAGCTGTTTTACACTCCTCACTAAAAATCACCCAGCTACCGCACATTCCAAAGCAGGGAAACAGACTCACTTCTACTAAGTTGTATTTACACTAATCTGACCCTAATCAATGCTACTGAGCCAGAATCAAATTCCACTCTAAAGAAGACAGATAAAGCGAGTTAAATGTGCAACATGAAACACTGGCGAAGTACTGTTTCAAGAATTCAAATCTCTCTTAAGAATCACACTTCTTTTCTGAAGCAGGCAGAAGTCTGCTCCTTGAGATTCATTCTGCAGTTTCATGGAGAAGACCACATTCTGCTTCCTAAGATCATTTCACAGATTTGCTGGAAACATGGAAAGTTATATTTTTTTTGGACTTGTGTGGACCAATTCTTAACAGCTATTGGTCAGGCAGGGCCAGCTGATTGAAGGCATTTAGGTTGCAAGACCTAAATGAGTGAAGAGCTAATATCACATTACTCGCTTGAAAAATCTTTTCATACCACTCTCTGCCCAGGAAATGAAATCTAAGATGCTAAATCACAGAATTACAGAACTGCAGGGGTTGGAAGAGACCTCAGAAGACCATTGAGTCCAACCCCCCTGCCAAAGCAGGTTCCTTACAATGGGTTGCACAAGTAGGTGTTCAGACAGGTGTTGAATATCTCCATCAAAGGAGACTCCACAACCTCTCTGGGCAGTCTGTTTCAGTGCTCAGTCAACCTTACCATAAGGAAATTCTTTCACATGTTTGTCTGGAACTTTCTGTGTTCAAGTTTTACGTCACTGCTCCTTGTCCTATTGATACATACCACTGAGAAGAGCCTAGCCCCATCCATTTATGTCCCACCTCTCTTTAGATATTTACAAATATTAATTAGATCTCTCCTCAATCTTCTTTTCCTCAGGCTGAGCAGATCCAGGTTACTCAGCCTTTCCTTATATGGGAGATACTCCAGGCATTTTCTCATCTTTCTTACTCTCCACAGGACTCCTTCTTTCCCTGTCACTGTTGAACTGGGGAGCCCAGAACTGGACACATGTGGCCATGAGTAGGGAGTACTGCACAGAGAGTCCCAAATTAACTCTGGGCATTTTCTCCACTTACCTAGTTTTCTAAAGCAGCATCACTCTATCTTCTGCACCAAAGCAAAGCTTTTGCTTGGCTGCATTCGCTTGCAGGAAGTGCTATAGGTAAGTCATGCTGAGATTCTTAGATATATCTTACTCTATTCTGCAGGAATAATTTCAAGATCACAAAGGTGGAACATCAACACCTTTAGCAGCCTTACAATAACAAAAAGCAGTGGGAGGCTTCTGCTTTGAAAAGAGAAAGAAAAAAAAAATAACACAAGAGCCTTCATTGCCTAAAGCCCTATGCAAGATTGGTTACCATCTGCCTAATTAAATTGACCATTTGTCCCTATTAGAGGCAGCTGTGCTATGTAAAGCAATTAAGGTGGCACAGGGCAGGGGGTATGGGAGGGGAAGTGACAGTTTTTGGTGTGGGAAGAGAGTGTTTGAAGTGCTGACATCACTGAAACATTCTCAACTATGAAGAGGTGATACATTCAAGAATATAACCAAAAAAAGACATGCACCAAACATGAGCTCTTTCAGAAGCTCTAACTCAAGAAATGTCCTTCCTTTAACATATCCTGCATTCCTTCTGGGGAGATTTACACCAAATAAAAGCACTGTGTCTCTGACAACGCAAAGCATTCATAGTAATGGGCCACAGTTTTATAGCATACGTGTTTGCCTTTTGATATAGGACATCTGTGAGCCAGCAACAGTAATAAATCTCAATGTTAGCATAGATGAGTTTCCAAATTTTGAGTCAAACACTATCAAATTTAACTTATCAGCTCATTAAGATAAAACAAGCTCTTTTGTCATGAGGTTTCTGATTTGTTATGCAGTTCCAGAACCTAGGACACAGTAAATAGGTTCCTTTTTTCCTTTAGCATAGTGTGAACGCTTAATGCCACTGGCTATCCTTATAAATCACTTAAGGGGAAATTACTGCTTGAGCCCTTGCTATAAGAGGGGAATGTGATGATTTCAGTATGTTTCCAAGAGACATTCCTAAAATACCTAACTCTTCTGTCATTTTATCATTCTGTAAGGCCTGAGCATAGCAGTTATATCCCTAATCTACAAGCATGCTGGTTTTGATCTTGTGAGACTTCAGGCTCCACTGTGACAGGCTTTTGAGCTGGATACATCCAGAGTAGCAGAATTTGTGTTTTAGAAGTGGCAGTCTTCATTTGAGCAAACAAGAAAAACTGTCTGCAGTCTTGCAGAGCTCTCTGCTGCAGGAGACTCAGTCCTTTTGTTGGGGGTAGAGTGTACTGTTCACAGGTACAGCCTTCCGTAAGTATAAGACATTGGAAAGAAAGATATGGAGGGAGAGAATAGAGTCACAGATGTAGAAAGGAAGATTTGAGTGTGCTCCAGACTAGCTGGAACACCTCCAACAAATAAAATCTAGTGAAGTCATGTGTCAACATATGTCTGGGGTAGCTGTAAGGAAGACAGAAAAAAATTACTCTTTTTTAATACATTTCACAAAATGTGTTCTTATTTTAGAGTCTACATATCGTCACCAAGCTACCATTGATGATGAAGTGGTTTCCATGGAGATACTAGATACAGCTGGTCAGGTGCGTGAGTGCATGTACCAACATCCAATGCCTTGGTTCAGACAGGGAAGGGGACTGCGGTGGTGGCAGTGTGGTGGGTGGCAAATGTGCTCCACTCCTGGGGACTGAGATTTGCTTCTGAACACAGCTCTCCCTCCTCCCCCCATCACAAGCTTGCTGCAAGACCCAGTGTTCTATATTCCAGACTGTTCTGCAAGAGACCCTGCTTACAGTTTTCAAACACTAGAAGAACAAAGTCAGGGTTTACACTGGGATTAAAATTATTTCTGCTTCATTCCTTGATTCAGGGCCAACCGTTTAATGTGTTATTACTATTCAGAAAGCCATAGTTTGTTTCTTCAGTCAAGTGATGAGGCTCAATAGCTTCTACCAATGATTCTTAACAAACTGTAGAACAGTTTTGTCATAGCAAGGAACCCCTTTTTTTCAAAACATGGCAGGCATTCAAGCTGCACATTCCTATGCATTTTGTGTGCTGCTTATCGTTCAGCAGAGACCCTGTTCTGGTTGCCTGCTACCAGCCTGCCAATGACAGGCAGCCCATGACGGCTTGTCAGTGTAGGTCTCTGTATTGGGCTTACTTGACAAGGTTTTGTTAGCAGGGGGGCTGCAGGGGTAAGCTCTGTGAGCAGAGCCCCATGTCACATCAGAGCCAGCCCCAGCTGTTCCAAAAGGGATCCTCTGCTGCCAGAGCTGAGCTATAAGCAACACTGGGTGTGCACTGGGAGAGATTAAAGAAAGGGTTAAAACACTAAAATACAGCAACTGGGAAAGAGAGTGAGAAATGAGAGAGAAGCAGCCCTGCAGCCACCAAGGTCAGTGCAGAAGGACAAGAGGTGCTTCAAGCATGGAGCAGAAGTTCACTGCAGCACATGGAGAGGAGCCCATGGTGGAGCAGGAGGTCTGTGGAGCTGCCGCCTGTGGGACCCTGTGATAGAGCAGTGTGCTGCTAAAGGATGGGCCCCATGGTACAGAGCAGTGTTGGAGCACAAGTTGGTGAGCTGCAGTTTATGGGAAGCCCAGGCAGGATCAGTTCAGGAAGGATGGCATCCCATAGGAGGGACCCCATATGAAGCAGGTGGAGAGAAGGACTGACTACAGCCCCCATTCCCTGGTGTTGCACATGGGGAGGAGGTAGAAGAGGGTGGATAGGGGGATGGTAGTTTTAATTTGCTGTGAGTTCTCACTGCTTTAGTCTGTTAGTAATAGGCAGTAAGTTATATTAATCTCCCTATACTGAATCTTTTCTGTCCATGACAGAAATGAGTGAGCAATCTCCTTGTCCTTATCTCAGTCCTTAAGCCCTTTTTCATCACATTTTCTCCACATATCCCATTGAGGACTGGAGAAGAAAGAGCAGTTGTGGTGCAGTTTAACCACTACAGTCTCCTGTGCCACACAATAAAGAGAACAATGTGTGTAGAGTACAGAATCAGGCAGATGTATGTGGCCTGGGGAAGCAGTCTCTGTCTGAATGAAGGCCTTGTGTCTTTTTCAGAAATCATGTTCCTAAAGCTGGTATCTGTCTTTTTGAAACAGGAGGATGCTATTCAGAAAGAAGGACACGTGCGATGGGGTGAAGGCTTCGTCCTGGTCTATGACATCACGGACAGAGGCAGTTTTGAGGAAGTTCTACCACTCAAGAACTTGTTGGATGAAGTTAAAAAACCCAAAAATGTCACTCTGATCCTGGTGGGGAACAAAGCAGACTTGGATCACTCCAGGCAGGTCAGCACAGAGGAAGGTGAAAAGCTGGCCACAGAACTAGCATGTGCTTTTTACGAGTGCTCTGCTTGCACAGGAGAGGGCAACATTATGGAGGCCTTCTATGAGCTCTGTCGTGAGGTACGGCGTCGAAAGATGGTCCAGGGCAAGACTCGGAGACGAAGCTCCACCACGCACGTCAAGCAGGCTATTAATAAGATGCTTACCAAAATCAGCAGCTAAAAAGATCTGTACTAAGCCAGATAAGCATTATAGAGCATATTAGCTTGTGGTAGGGACAAGGCAGGCAGAGCACATTTAATAAAAAATGGTCAAAGCTTTGCTATTAAAAAAATAGAAAACTGAATCCACATCACTTTTTGAGTAGCATGGAATCAGACTTCTTCCTGTTTCAAAATGTATTATAGCCACACTGCTTTGGGCTAACGTGGAAAAAACAAACAAACAAAAAAACTCCAAAGGACTAAATGATTGTGGGGGTTGGCACTTACAGAGTATTTTCTGCTTCTGCAAGGCTGGCTCCAATCCCCTACAAGTCAGTAGTGCCTAAACATCATTCCCAGCCAGCCAACTGCTCAGTAGCCTCTTACTTGGAGAGTAAGACTCAGTCTTCAGTCCAGCAACAACCATCACAACTGGTAATCTCAAGGACTGAGGCTGCTGTGTTGTACCAGAAGGTTCATCTGACACCTTTCACCAGCTCTAAATTGGTGCATTGTGTGCTTTTACTCCAAACAGTCCTTCCTTGTTGTTATTTTGTCAGGTCTATGAGCACCGATGTTCTTAGCGAGTTATGCAAAAAATACAGTAAAGGTCTTTTTCATGGAATGTTTAGCTAGCAAGACAAACATTTCAATGGAGCTAAAGTTCAGCTGCTTTTTGAGATCCTCTAAAACTACAGAATTCATCAAGAAATAATCAGCTAGTCCAGTGGCATTTCAGCGTTTCCTCCTTGAAGTACAGTACTGTACTTGGGGAAATGGGAGTGTATGCATCGGGAAATTAAACTTTAAAAATAACCACATTTCTGTTGATTTCATTATGGGTAGTTTTTAGCTTTTGTTTACAATTCTGTTTTGGATTTATTTCAATTCAAGTAGTTTCCCTTGCTCTATCTTCTACTGAAGAAAAACTTAAACCATAGGAAGGCAAATGTTTAAATTCTGAGCCCAAATGTATGTAGGCTGCTCTGAAAGTATCGCCTCCTATTTTTTTTTTCCATGTAAAGTGACAAAAACTACAAAGAGCACAATAGCACTACTTGATAGAGAAAATTCTCAGCTACATAACACTACTTTTCAACACAGTTACCACCATCAGCTGATTTATGCAGATGAGTTGATAGAGACACTCTTCATTTCATGGTGTGACAGCTGTGCATGGCCATCTGGAACATGGCTTGTCTTTCATGTCACTGTCACCATTGCAGAAAGGCATCACCCACTGCGTCATTGTGTTGACATCCACTGTTTGGTCTCCAGAAACATTCAGCAAGTGTCCATGAATGTCAGTTGGTGCCATTTTTTCCACGTGAAGGAATTCAGTGACACACCTTTGCCTCATACACACTTCCATGTCAGATGCCATTCTGTCAGACTGCCCTTCTGCTCCCATCTGTCACACAGCAACAAAATGTAACAGAGTAATGGTGGGAAGGTTCAGCCATTACTGCCATACCACCAACATCCACTTCTGACATTGTGGCCAACATAATAGAATAAGCAGCATTACTATTAGAGCAGCTCTCATGAATCAGTTGTGAATGGCCTTCACCATATCAAAAGGCCATAATTTCCAGTTGTTTAACTTCCAGATGTTGCTTGAAACACTGTGTGGTTTAAACCAGCACAGTTGGTTTTTTTTGTTTTTTTTTTTTTTGTGGTTCTATCTGGCATTTTCAAGTGAAAGTGCATTTTATCATATTTTTGGTTCCTGGGATAAAAAGCACTCGGTTTTTTTTCTCCTGCACTTCACTCATTGAAGCGAGCTATCATGTTTTCCCCTGTCTATTTGTCTTAATTGTAGTAGTGAAGTCTTCTAGAACTAACACTGGAAGACTTTCAGACAGTGAACCCTAATCCTTGCCTCACCAACTATGTTGCATCCCTTTAGCCATCTTTTTGTGCAGCTCAAACTGACCTCATGTAGAACCACAGCCAAAGGGTAGGGTGACAAATGAGATTATTAGCAGTACTTTCTTCTGAAGAATAGCAGTCTTATAGCAATTGCTTACAGCTTTATTCTCCACTGCTTTGCACTTCATATGGTTATTCACCTTTGTGAGGAAATAACACCAAAAGGCTATCAAATCCAATTTGCTATAGATGTACAAGAGTGAGGATATCTGGTAGGACAGCACTTTATACAGTTGTAGGTAGCCATATAAATGATGGAACATCTGTTGGCTGGAGAATCGAGTCTGTATATCCCCATGGACAGAGAAATGTCCCAAGTCAGGACTTCTCAAAGCACTGGCTTAAAGATACTTACCAAAGTAGTGAAAAAAAAAGAAAAAAAAATATTTGCATAAATGAAAATCACATTCAAATATATACTATATTTTTGCTGTTGTTTATTTCCTCTGTTTCCCTTTGTAGATAGTGAAAATTCATTCCAGTCTTTCAGAATCAATATTTCTGTTTTGGTCCTCATATTCAGGCACGTTGCCATACATCAGCTACACAGTCTGCAATCGAAATGACTGTGTGCTTCTGGGCAGGTGGTTCTGGCAACAGATTACATCACTGTCTTGATGACACATTTGTTCCCAAACTATTGGTCATGCCTCTTACTGTTGTAAAATAAATAAATAAATGAAATAAAGAGGAAGAGAGGTTTAGCCAATTTTTAGTCCTGTTAGTAATACAGAATCAACATGAGTGTGAGAGAGTTAGAGTAATGCACTGACAGTCATTAGCTGAAGGTCTGAACTTGCATCCATGTACGTTACAACGTTAGGAGAAAGAGTAAGCATTTGCAAGTTCAGGCACTAAATGAGTCTGTTATCTTTCAAATCAGTGCTGTTGTATGAATCTGCAGCAAACAAAATCCTTACCTGCAATCCTATAGGAACACAGCTGATGAGGAAAGTCATCATGTTAATATTGTAAGCAATGATTTATCCCTCTCTAAGACAACATCAACAGCTCTTTTCTCTGAAATCCTGTCTTAGATTTCAGAGTAAAGCAGCATTTAAAATACAAAAACAGTACTACATGCATTACAAGAAAAAATAGAAATCATATTTGTATTAAGAGAGTTGAAAAGAAGGAAAGCCTAAGGTATGGACATAATACTTTCCAAAAGAATCCCAGCAAATTAAATCTTTATAGCGTTATGAGGAAGTTATAAAATCTTCATGAAAGAAAATATTCCACTGTGAAAACATTACTTGTTACATAAAGAACCTCTAATAAAAATAGTAACATTCCTTTGCAAAGACTGAATTTGGAAACTGCCGAACATGATAAACATTCAGTCAGAAAGGAGGCTGCTATTTTATGACCTTTCCTCCCACACAAATACAAATTTCTTTACTTAATTGCTCATTTATTTTTTTTTTCTCGGTGTAATAGGCTGCTTGACAAGCCAATTATAATAGAGTATATTATAATCTATTGATACATACTACATAGCATTAAATGCAATTTGATCTACTGTTCCTCACAATGTAGCAACATATTATTGCTATAAATGTGTCATATTTCTACAGTGTGCAAATTGAGCCCCAACGTGCCCAAGCACTGGAAAGACCAAATGCAACATGAATTTGCATTCAGTAGCCATTTTGCAGCAGATATCAACATCTTAAATTCTGTTTCTAATTGCTGCTTTTTACATATACAATGCTTACAATCAGTTCCTCTCCTCTGCTCTTTCCATTTCTGCAGAGGGAGGACAGGAAGGAAGAAAAAGTAAAAAGGGGAGGAAAGGTGAAATGGATACTTGTTACCTGCAACAAGTTGATTGTCATTTATGAAGTTTTTAAATATTTATCTTCAATTGATGAAGAGTTAGTCATGCCCATGCTGTGAGACCTGGATCAGGAACCAAGACTTCCCTAGAACTTTGAGAATCTTCATATCTGGGGGTTCGGTGCAACCAAGGATGGAAGTGAGGGTCAGCCATTGAATTTGCACCTGGATCCAGACACGTTGTCCCCAAACCTGGGGATGGTTGCATCTGGCAGTTTGCTACAAGGCTAGTTGATTTTTATATATATAATGATCTGTATGCATTTTTACATTAAAAATATGAAAGCTTGTGCTTGTAGATAATATATAAGAAAAAAATAAAAAAAAATGTGCTGTCCGTATTGAACTCATGCATTCGTTTTCTGTTAGTTATCTCCAAAATGCTGTCGTATAGCTTTTAAGTGATCAGTTCCAGAATTCCTGATTCAGGGTTTTTATGCTTTATCTTAGGAAAACAAACAGTGAATTTTGTTTGAATAAGCACTTCAGCATTTGGATCAGTTTATTTGATCTTATTTGGCTGCTAAGCCTAGAATCAAGAGGTCAAACAGAATCTACAGTGAAATGCAGCCCAGGGAAGCAGTGGATGCTCCATCAGTGGAGGCATTCAAGGCCAGGTTGGATGGGGCCCTGGGCAGCCTGAGCTGGTTGGTGGCAGCCCTGCCTGTGGCAGGGGCTTGGAAATGAATGATATTTAAGGTCCCTTCTAACCCAAGCCATTTTATGGTAACCAATTCAAAGCTGATCAAAAGTGGTACAGTGCCATAGTTATTAAATGACCTCATTGAAGCACACTGGAAACCCTCTTTCAAACTCATGCTTACTAATAACATGGGTCTTTATCCCAAGGTTCTCAGGTAAAATCCCAGGATGAGAGGTCTAGGAGATAATTGCCACAGATTTGGATGCAGCCAAACTCCTGCCAACAGCTATGCTCATTTTCCAAGGACAAACACAATCTCTGCTGATTCTGAAGAGAAGGTACATTGTAAGTACCTTACATAAGGTGCAGTAACCAATCACACACACAGTTTGGGTACTATGCTGTAGCAGAGAAAGCCTCATCACAACTATGGAGAACTAGCAGTAAATCACTTCCTTGTTTTCCTCCAAACCTGGGCCAATGAAGTAATCCAGAGCCTTGAATAGGTGAATGGCAGCAAGGGTGTAAGCATGCCACCTCTGACAGAGCAGTGTGTGATATCCAGATGCAGGATCTTTGCATTGAGGTGGACTCCCCAAGCTAGGTAAGGCATTTTTCCACTCTTAGCCTCAGTAGCACTGCAAAGCAGCTCTGAGTTATGTCAAGCTGCACTGTAGCTTGCTTCAGCTAAAGTAATGCAAAGTAAATGCAATCACAATGGCTATATATAAACAGTGCTTGGGATTTCTTTTATCTTAGTTTTAATGTCTCAAACTATTTGCATATCTTGACAAGAAAAGAAAAATGGAGGCTTTAATTAAAAAGAGTTCCTTGGCAGATTGATGTATCTGCCTTTATGTTCTTTGAAAAATGAAATATATGATGAAAACAGTGTCATAGAAACCCTGATGTTACTCACTTTGGTTCCATTACAGATGCAAGGCACTAATTATTGCAGGGTTATGACAATACAGAGCAGCAGCTTGTCACCTTTGCAAGGTTAGCAGGAGGCGATAATGATGGTCTGTGTGAGGCTGGTTCAGCCTGCTTTCTGTAAACACATTTGCACGGGAGAAAAGCTATTAGCACAGCTCACACCAGAGACAATCCAAGTTCCTAGGGCAGGACTTCAGGACTCAAGCCATGGATAGGTTCAGGACTCTGGTTCACAGCCTTGGTGGCCAACACATGGAGAAAGCACAGCCAGCCTGGCTCCTGCACTTGAAAAATGTGTCCTCTGTTTCTAGTCCACTGTACAAAGGTAGGAAATTCAGAGGTAAGTTCACATTGCTGACAGACATTTAATAAATCAGAGAATAGGATGGAAGTTATCTTCTGACTTTTTTGGACTGGTCGCTTTCACCTCTGCTAGATTTTCCAAAGCAGAAGTAGTTTTGTTTTGTTTTTCCAATGTCGTGGTCTTAATGTAAGATTTTGTATGTGGTAGATGTCCATTTACTCTGGTATTTGGGGATGTTGTATGCACAAAGAGGCTGTGTAACAGCTCAGAGGTTTCTCTTGCAGGAATGCAATATTTACATATACCTCTGGATGTGAATTCTTAAGGCTGAACACAACTGTTCTGAAGAGCTGGAAAGCTTTTTTTGTTGATAAGGGATTGTCTCATAGATAAAGCATAGACCTGTTTGTCAGCTACCATGGTCCTAATCCTGACAGAAACATTCTGCATCATGAGGGTCTACCGTGAAATAGTAATAGCAGATCTCAAATTACATACCTCAGATTTGTTTCCCATTTAGGTGGCACAGAGAAGGTAAGGTGCTGGAGCAGGCTGCCCAGAGAGGCTGTGGATGCCCCATCCCTGGAGGTGTTCAAAGCCAGGTTGGATGGGGCCCTGGGCTGCCTGGTCCAGTATTAGATGTGGAGGTTGGCAGCCCTGCCTGCAGCAGGGGGGTTGAAGCTTCATGATCTTTGAAGTCCCTTCCAACCTGAGGCATTCTATGATTCTGTGATGATTCTATGATCCGATCTATACTTTTTTTTTTTTTCCAATCATATATATACAAATAATTATATAGAGATTAGATACTTATATAGAGAGATTTAGTACACTAACACTGTAATAAAATAGGTGATTTTGAGGTTTAGATTTTTTTTTAATTTTTGCAAGTCCAACTGGAAAGAAGTGAAACTATTATTATGATGTAACTGACATAATTAAGTCTGGAATTTGCAATTAATGCCAGGTTTCTGATATCCTGCTATATTTTAATCAAGTTTCAGGATTGTTCAGTATTTCAGTTAGTTTTTAAGCTATGGGAAATATATCTAAATAACTTTACTCAGTATTACTATAGCTGTCTTATTCATGATTCACTTTCAACAGAATCAGCTGCAAACATAAATCTACATTTTTCTTTGAGAAATTTGGAAGCACATTGTTTCCTGAAATCTTAACAACTGAAGCATGATAAGAGAATATATTGAGTTGTGCAAGATAAACATTGGACCAAGAAGCTCTGAAATTCTGGGTAAGCCATCACAGAATATCTATCCTGCCACTACAATATTTTCCCCAAAATTACATTTGAGTATAAGATCTCAGGATTGTCAGAGTGAAGAGCATGTACCTTCAAAGCAATAATTAAACAAGTAATGTTTTCTGATGTCAATAAGAAGCTCAGTCACTGAGAGGGTTCACTGCTGCAGGGAGATGTGATGTCTCCTACACACTGGTATGCTTTATCAACATCTCATTTTATTCACTTGGTTTTGTGCTGCTCGTCACTTTTACAGGTGAGAACTGCATTATTATGAACTTACTCTGAAGTCAAAGAAAATCAGTTGTTAACCCAAAAATCTCTCACAGTGCCCATTCCTCAGCTGCCAAGAGCAGCAGTAGAGCAGCGAGCAAGGTTTTGTAACAAATAGAGAAAACATCAAAATTATATCCTCTAACCTCCTTTTTCTTTTCAATAAAGGAGGAAATTGGCCATAGAAAAGTGAATCAATTGTCTGAAGCCATTGTAAAATGCCAGCAACAGAACACAGCAGCTCAGTCTTCCATTTCTGCTTTCAAAAACCCAGAAAATTCATTTGGAGCTTTAATTTCCACTCAGTTTCTGCTTATAGAGAAACAAGCAAAAAAGCAGCTTTAAAAATAAAACCAACATGTTTCTTTCCTTTCTTAGGATTTCTCTGTGCTGAGCACAGAGAAATATTTCTATTATCCCACAGATAACTCCAAATCTATCCTTCTGACTTGAAGCTATAGAGATCTCTTTGCCTGGTAGGGAAAGGCAGACAGAGATCCACAGTTCCACAAAAAAGCCTTTGGTAGAACACTGAGAATATAAATGTTGTGTCCAAAAATCTTGTATCTCATAAGGATATACGTAATATCAACCAGACTTATATAAAGATTCCTCTCAATTTAGTGCAAATCTAGGACAGGACAGAAGTTTATATCTACTCCAAACTATTTCCTTTTCACACTCCAAAATTGGGGTATATTTCCCCTTGTTGGAGTACTATTCAAACCAAAGCAGTGAGAGCTATTATCAAATTTAAATACACATCGTTTTGTTGTACCAAAAAATATTTAACAAACCTGTAAACAAAAGAATGGTAAGCCTATGTGATCTGTTAAAAACAAACAAAAATTGGAAAAGTTCTACAAATACCATATCTTTTTGTGGCCACATGAGTTGCCCTTTCTTCTTTTTTCTGTTTTTCATTACTTGAAATAACCATAAGAAATGTGAAAAGCCTGCAACTTCCTTTGGGACTTTCTCTGAAGGACATCACTTTTTTGGTGTGCAGCTAAAACACTGCTAACAAACACAGTGAGAATCATTTTAGGAATCAGAAATACAAAAAGTAATTTTAGAGAATGACGAAGGTAAGGGTGAGATCTTCAGACTTCCTAGAAAAGAAACTAATTAAAGCTCCCCGAAGGACTCTGACATTTATTCATAGTGATGAGATGCTATTTAATCTCAGATTCTTTTGAAATAATTATTACTGCAGGGAAAAGAGATGTATGAGATAGGATGTTTTGAGTAGCAATCCATCAGGTGTTCACTTCCAAGCTGACTATGTTATTGTTCTGAAGCAAAAGGTTAGTTATCAGCCTGGCATCAGAATTTCCCCACTGAAAACTAGTGCCACTCTACATTTTTCAAACTGTCAGTAGAAAACAGAGCTTGCAACTGAAAGATCACAGTGAGATGCAATGATCCTTATCGGTCCCTTTCAATCCGGGATATTTTATGATTCCATGATTCCAAATTTACCTTCATAGCCCTTCAGCATTTTGGGGGCTTTTAGGGATGGCCCAGGACAGAAAACCAGAATTTACCAGACACATCAGTAACATGACAGTCAGGATATTCTGCTACACTTTGTCCACATGTTGGCCCAAATTTTCATCAGCAAACTCCAGGTCTTCATTCTTTTTAGCAAAAATCTTCCTACAAATGTCTGATGCAACAAGTTAATGACTGTTGAGTGTTTTCCATTTTTTAACTGAAACATTTAGAAAACATTTAGAAAGAGCAATCCCACCACATTTTACTTTAGGCATTACTGTCATGAGCTCAGTGAAAACACCTAAATAGCTGTTTAAGACAGCTATTTCTCACAAAGATGTTAAAAAGAAAATATGTACAGAACAGCCATTCTGACCCTTCCTGTGAGCTCAATCAGTATGCCCTGTGTTCTGCTCAGCAGCCACAAACCACAGGGTCTGTGGGAGGTACTCTCTATACTTTGCTGAGAAACATTAATACCGCAGTGTCTAGCTCCTTCCAGGCCTCTTGCTTTGCATTGGTATGCACAACTCCTCCCTCCTGAAATCTCTTTTTAGTCTCATTACTAGACCTCCTATTCTCTTGTCAGGTCTCTGTTCTTGCTTCCAACACTCCTTCGCCTCATGTCTATGTAAAACTCTTCCACAGCGCTCCCTTCTGTCAATGCCTGGCTTGGTCTGTGCCTTCCTTCAGTGACTAAATTATTATCCCATTATCCCAATCTATTATTCAGAAAGGTCAGTGAGGCCCTGCTCAAATCCATGACTAGGCTTAGGCCTGTCCTCATACCCTTGCTGTATGCTCCACATTTGCTTCCTGCAAACAAAGCCTTCCCCAAGCACTTCTGCCTCTCTTGCCTCCAAAGCTACAGAAACTAGGATGCTGCCAGGTGGCTTGGAAATAGATATGCCATGAAAACAGAGCAAACCTTTAGCACTGTAAGCTATCATGGGTCCATCAAGCTATGCTAATTAAGATTACTTGTGACTCTGTCCCAAATCCTCTGCAAGACTTAATATGTGTTTCTTTTACAATTAATTGTGTCAGTCTAGGTTTTAATGCTGTACTGCCAGGTTACTGCCAGAAACAATAAGCAAGTAGAGGGACAATGGTGGCTTCTTCCAACCTTTTGTTCAGTAGAGCTCTTTTTCTCAGAAATTCAATAAATTTTTATTAAGGTAAGTTGCTTTATTAAAATAGCTACAAGGAACACGTCAGTCTCACAGATCGTGTGACTAGTTTGAGGTTAATAACTGCTGGTTTTCTCAATTTTCGAGATTTGAGGATGAGTAAAGGGAACAACAGTTCTCAAATCAAGGAAAAAACAATTCCAAAGATTTTTATTATTATTTTTTGGTTAAGAGTCTGAGGATTAACATTTTTTCCCTTATTATTCTGAAACAACTCCTTTAAGGTAAAGGAGGCTATGAAGACTTGTAGAATGTATGTAATTGAACTTAACTTGCAAGAAGACTAAATGAAATGCAGAAGTCAAATCCAACATAAAGCTCTGACAGCTTCTACCATTCTCACAGTGACTGGAAATTAAAGAGAACACGTAGTTCAGTACACACACTTCCAAAACAGCCAGTATATTTCAGATAGAAAAGTGTCAATGTTTTAGGTTCCCTGGGTTGTTCCTTTTGCCTGTCTAGCCCAGGTCTTAAGTCAGAAAATAACGTCTGTATTGTCCACAGCTCATTTACATCCATTCACACATTTGAATGCCTGTTTCCCATTTAGGTGGCACAGAGATCCTTAGGGCTCTGTCTCACTCTCTGCTTACTTGGGGATCCAGCAGGGAAAGTTCACTGCTGACCTCCCCATCACCCTTCTCAGCATACCCAATGCTTTCTTGTTCCCACTCTAAGGCTGGGCTCCCCACGTCACTTGTCACCAAGAGAGAAGTGGAACAGCACCTTGAGGCTTCTGAAAGACATTTCACAGAACCAGCCACTGGTTCTGCCTCAAGGAAAAGTCCCTGATGCAAACACTTTCTGAGAACCAGCACACCACTTAGGAGGGGTCTGCAAGCCTCAGAATCACAGCATCGCAGGACTTTCATGTGGCTTGATGAGACATGTACTTAGCCACACCATTCAGCTGACCAGCAACTCCAGCTGCAGATGATGATTCTTCATCTATCATCTGTACTTGATTTACAGCCATGGCATGTGTTTCATGTTAGAGGCAGAAAGGCTCTTTTCACACATGGCTCTTGGTTGAATTGATCCAGTTGCTTCTGTGACCTAATCCGAACTTTGAACACAAAAAGCCCAAAGTGTGGTGTTTTCAACATGCAATTATTGAGTCTGTGGAGCTCCAAGAATGAAATAAGCTGCTTCTAATTATGTGAACTGAATGCGCGTTGATGGCAAACTTCAGTAGTACTCAGGGAGTTTTCAGAAACTCCCAGACAACAGTAAATGTATCGTTAAGACTGTTGAGAAGCACTTTTTCTGATTTCTTTCTTTTCTGTCAAAGATATACAGCTGGGCAGGACTAGAACAAACAGCAGCTCATAAGGACCAGCATCAAGACAAAGTACGGTTTTCAGACTGCCCCTTTTTGATGCTGAGCAAACTAGCTAAGAACTGCTTCAGAGTTCTCTGAAGTCAACAAAAAGCATTCTCTGTACGTTTTCAGGAGCTTTGGGATCTGTATCTTTATCCTCACAATTCTGTTCCCTTAACTAGGTACAAGGGATAAATAAGCTGATTCCTAATATCCCTATATTTCTATGGCATACCATGGTGAATACCCACTGAGCTCCTGGCAGAGTGAGAACGTGAACTCTACATTTGGGATACAGTAGATTGAAAGTGAATACTGATCATCACATCAAAAAGTCATTGCCAATCCATTCCAGACTAGCAATCACAGAGGCTATCTAATTGCTCAACTGTCTTAAAAGAATTGCTGGCTTCATATTATTAGTAGATGGGCAGTGAATTGCCTAAGCTGTCACTAAATTCATACAAGAACCGCTTCCTATCATTCCCATGACAGTGGTGTCTTTCTGACACCACTCATTTCCTGAATGGGAAAGAAAAATAAATAAATAAATAAATACTTAAAGATAAATCTTTCATTATCATAGGATTTAACTCAGAGAGGGAGAAAAAGATAATATACATATGCATGAAAGCACGCAATAAAACTGTCAAGGTAATTCATACAATCACCAAGGTTGGAAAAGACCTCTATAATCATCCAGTTCAACCATTCATCTATTACCAATATTTCCCACTATACTATGTCTGTCAGTACAACATCTAAATACTTCTTGAACATCTCCAAGGACAGTGACTCCACCACCTCACTGGGCAACCTATTCCAGCAGCCAACCACTCTTTTGGAGAAGAAATTTTTCCTGGTATCCAATCTGAATCTCCCCTCTGGTTCTATCACTAGTTACATGGGAGAAGAGGCCAATCACCACCTCACCACAACCTCCCCTCAAGTAGAGAGTGTTAAGGTCTTCCCTGAGTCTCCTCTGCTCCAGACTGAGCAATTCCAGTTCCTTTAGCGACTCCCCATAAGGCCTGTGCTCACTACTTTCACTGCCCTTCTCTGAATACGCATCGGGTCTCAGTGTCTTTCTTGTAGTGAGAAGCCCAAAACTGAACACAGTACTCAAGGTATGGCCTCATCAATGCTGAATACAGAGGGATGATCACTTCCCTGCCCCTGCTGGCTACACTGTTTCTGACACAAGCCAGGATGCCATTGGCCTTCTTGGCCAATGGGCAAACTGCTGGCTCCTGTTTAGTTGAGTGTTGACCATCATCCCCAGGTCTGTTTCTTCTACATAGACTTCCAGCCACTCTGCCCCAAGCCTGTAATGTTGTGTGGGGTTGTTGTGGCCAACCAGCTGGATTTAACTCCATTCACCATCACTCCTTGGGCCTGGCCCTCCAGCCAGCTCTTTATCCCTCAAAGAGCTTACCTGTCCAAGCCACAGGCTGCCAGCTTCTCCAAGAAAATACTGGATCATTGAGACTCTCTCAGAATTTTTTAAAGCATATTTTAAGCTGCTATATGGATATAACACAGTGACTAATATTTTCAGGACATACTAAAATTTAGTGACTAATTTCAGGTAGAAATGTAGTATAACAACTAGAGACTAAATCTTGAATTTTGTACATCATCACCGCTCACCGCACAAAATGACGGTACTGCATAATTTAAACACATAGGGAAACAAGTATTAGCTGGTAAAACAGTTTAAACTGTTTTTTTTAGTTTTCATGACTATTGTATTCTTTAGAGAAAGTTAGAAGATCCTGCAGTGATCCCTGAAATTAAAATAAATAAATAAATAAAAATCATCATAAAAACTATGTTCCCTTCCTCTGGACTAAATAAACTGAAAGATATGAGCATACTCTCCCTAGAAGAGTGATTAACCTATGTGATGATGCTTGTTCTGAAGTAACTGCAAATTTTCTCCAATTTTGTTAATTAAAATTTTTCAGGATCATTAATAACAACAATGCATTAAATAATTCAAGGTTTTTTATTTAAAAAAAAAACCAAAACCAACAAAACTTCTTTCATTTGTTCCTCCTTGTTTAAGTACCCCAAAGACAGATCCACACTGCAGACATTTCCAGCTTTCACATACAGCAGAGTACAAACTAAAAATGACATGCTCAGCCATTCCTTCAGACCAACCACATTCTTTTTTAAAACTCATGTATAACGTTTTAATTAAGTATTACAACAAAAGTTACCAGCACTGATTTCAAAGGCTTTGATAGCTCATGAGGAGCCACTTTTCCCCAAAGTCTGCTTCCCTCTTGGGTCCATCAACCCATCTTGCATTCTTCTAACTAAACTAATGACACCATTTGAGGCCTGTTTACTTTCTTCCTCTACCCATCTCTGTAGGTAACTTTTCCAATTAAGTAAAAAACCACCAAGTCAACAACATTTATTTCCAAGACACTTACCAGAAGAGTTCAAAGTGTGTTACTTAATCTTTGGAGATGAGAGATTTACTTTCTCTTCCATAAATTCTGCCCAGTGCCAAGCAATTTGTTAACACCACATAGGACTAGAGTAGTGATACTTGGCTCACTTCTTATTTTGGCTTTTATGCAGAGAAAATTCTAAAATTAAATCTCCCTGTTACTTGTGACTTCACTTTTCATCTGGAGAATTTTCCTATGATGGTAGCATGCATGAATTTGCATCACTACATTAGGACTTTCCTTATTCTCACTCACAACAAGGAGAATTTATTATAGAAAGGACTGCAGAAAAGGATAGTGCCATAATGAACATCTCATTAGCAATATAAGTTGAAAGGAAAAGATTTGAGTAGATAGAAAAAGCAAATTATATTTTTACTTATAATGTCAGCTGTTTCTGGTAAATGGGAAAGGTAAAATCATGCAAACCTTATTGTATGCAGTCATTAACTTTGCTGCTGCTTCTTCTCCTGCAATTGTTTCTTGTCAATAGCAAGTCAGTTACCCATCCTTTATGGATCACTTTCTATTATGCTTAATATGATTTCATACTCATACAAACTGATTTCATACTTTTGGGAAAAAAAAATAATTAACTGGTGATGGGACGAGGGCATAACAATTCCATTTTAAAATATAGTACACTGAATGTAAGCATTGTAGCTTTCTCACTCAGTTCACAGTTGTTCCAATGCTGTGGTTTTTTTCTGTTCTGGATGTTTACCCTAGAAATCTTCTCCCAGACACGATGCTGCACATAAAGAATAGAAAATACACACACAAACTGCTGTCATTTCTTTGTACTAGTTGGCAGTTCTGAAAGTCATCTTGAACTGGGTCCACAAATTCATCAATTTATGAAATCGTAACAGTGAGTACAGTGGTGGCTTTTTTTTCCTACACAATGACTGATGTTTCTTTTTTTAATTTACAGATATAGTATGATCTAGTACAGGAACTACTCCAGTGATGGTTTACAGGGACAATATCTCAGCAGAAGGGAATGGATCTCTATTCAAGTTCATCTGAACACACACAGAAACCTTAAGAGCTGAATCTACATATTTAAAGTCTGCTTTGGGCTCTGCTAGAAAACTCCTGGCATTAGGCTCTGATTGTTCATTTGAAGAGAAAAGACTGCAACACTTATTGACCCCATCAGGATTCCTGAGCCTTAATTTATTAATGGAGCTGACTCGCTTGTTTCATGTACACCTCAATCACATCCTCTGACATCTTCTGCTATTCATTGGAAGTGAACTCTTTCCATCCAGGGAATTTTACCCTACACGGCTGAGACTACATAGCTATTACACATTGAAAAGAGACTACTCAAGCAGATCCAGACTGTTAGGATGAAGAAACCATAATTGGAGACAGTATGGTTTGCTGCTGTGCTTCTCAACCACAGAGCTAGGTCACCAGAGGTGAAGGTAAATGTGTCTGTGTTGTAGTTACTCTGGCAGCTCTTTGCAGTACACAAGGCCTTGAAAATTTTACTAGACAATAAAAGAAAGATAAACATAGTTCCTTCCTCTTACTCTTCAAAGTTGAGCTTTCTTAACTCATTAAATCCCACAGAAAACTTTACCATGAACTTGCCTCCACTCTCACTTTTCCTCCCTGTGTGGCCCTTCTATTACAAGTGTGAAAATACAGTGACATTTTTGGATCATTAATAGGAGATAACTAGCTAATAAGAGGGAAAGAAAAGATGAAACTCAATACATTGCTGTGTATAAATTCTGGACACTCTACAGGTGAGTTCTGGAGTCTTTTTCCTACCATTTGACTTGAGTAAAGTCACTTCAGCTTTCCCTGAGCCTGTTTTTTCTTCGTAAATGGGAGAAATGAAATATTTACTTTTTGAGATTCAAATGTGAAATGCATTTAATGACAGTTTAGAAGCACTGATCAGAGCAACTCAGCAAAGACAGGAACTAGGCCAAACAGAAATGGCGGATTATAACTAGAAGAGTGATAACTTCCAAAATGTGCTTAACCACAAGATCTTGTTTGCCAGATGTTTTTACAGAAAATTTTCATTTTATGACATCATTATAAATTGAATAATCTGAATTTAAAATACCCAAAAGAATCCCTATGGCCCTGGCACTTCTTGGTGCAGAACATTCCTCATAGCTAGTTTTACTATGATTGCATTTTAAAGATAATAGAGTAATGTGGCTAATGCTTTGATATATGATGAAACAGAATTTACAGGAATTTCTTTGTTGAATATTTTCTAAAGAAAGCAGTAGGAAGAACTATGGCGTGAAGAAGACGCTGACATAATGAGCTGTAGATCTTCAATCTCAAAATAACAATAACAGAATCTTTGGGGACAGCATTTTCCATGTTGCAAATGCACTAAGGTCCTGTGTGCTGAACATTCAAAATTTGGCCAGAAACATGTTACTTAACAATGCATGGGTTAGTGACTTAGTGAAAGTTTCAGTTTTCCATCAGTGCAAGGATTATTTACAGAGTGTTCTTGTGTCTAAGTGGTAGCAAGGTGCCTAAAGAAATAAAGGAATCTAGAGATGATGATGTTTCTGTTCCAAAACCCCTTTGCTTTTATTACTGATAGAAAAGGGTTCAAAATTGTGGAAAGAAGATGGAATACAAGTTCCAAACTTCACAGCTGGAACATATATCTCCCATGAGCTGATCTGAAACACTAGGTCTGAATATCCCGCTAATATGGATTTTATTCAGACTTAAATTCTGTAGCAAGACCCAAACTGAGCTATACTAATGTTCATGTGACAGTAAACATGTAAACTAAACTGAGTTCGAAGTCCAGGTCAGAAAATTTCCACAGTCCCAACATAAGCAACTCCCTTCACTTTGAGAAACTCTGAAGGGTATTACATACTGTTGAAGTACAGAGAGATAAAAGAATCATGGTTAGGGTCAATAGGCCTATTCCTGATTTTAAGAGAAAGGCTTTAAAAGGAGTGCAGAGAAGGCAAGCCCTAAAGAAAATAATTAGTCAAGCAAAAACATTTATACTGGATTGTGGGAACAACCTGAAATGATTTTCCCTTGGGACCTCAGTTGCAGAGGCTTTGCAGGCTGTCCCAGAGACTCTTACTGTCTTTGGATCATGAAGCTCCACAGCTGCTTTCTGGGGAGAAAACTAGGGGAGAGTGAACCACAGGGAGGAGGAAGGTGCCTTAACAGCCCGCTTGCAGTGGAAGAGGTCATCTTATGTACGAAATCACAATAGAGGTCAGCAGACCATATTAATTCAGATCCTGCTACTTTGTGGAAATAAAATATCACAGTAGATGAAGATTAGCAGTAAGAGATAATGAAGCTCTGTGCTGAATGCGGAGAGAATGGAGAAAGAAACAGTCAAGCCTTCTTGACAGTGTCTAGAAACAAAATGGAAAAGCGATGTTTTTTGAATAATGAACACAAGCCTTAAGATTCCCCCCCCCTTTTTTTTTTTTTTTTTTGCCAATAGATGTGGTCTTTTTCCTCTTTTTCCCCTGCAAGATTAATTTTAGAAAATATGTAGAAAACCCATGCACATGTTCTGTAGCTGACTCCCTTCAGAGCTGGTTCTCAGCAAAGAATCGATTGGAACAATCTTTCTCTGGTATGCACCCAAAGAAGTCAATAAAACAACCCAAAAGAAGAAAAATTTTCCATTTTATGTAATCTGAAATATGTGAAACAGTTTTTATTAGAGAAAATGGAAAGAGAGGAAAGATCACCCTTCAGCTTAGATGTAGATTCCCTCAACAAATATTTGAATTCTTGCCAGTGTAGCTCCTGGACATATAAATAACTTAGTACAAGCCATAAAATAAAATTGGGGGACACAATGTTTTGTCATTGGTTTCTAATGTTATGGTACCTGAGAAAGCATATACATTCACTTACATTTCACTAGATAGACATTTTGAAATATCAAAATATCACTCCAAAATTTCATTGGGTTTCCAGAATGTAAAACCATAAAATACATCCACATCTTCTGAGGCAAAATACATTTGCACTGTATTAAAGAGAGTATATTTTGTTCAAAAAAGGCATAAAATACAAATGTACAGGTGTGACATAAAGTTCACCAAGCATACATTTGAGTGGGTTTTCCATAGACTCATTTCTACAGTTGATGGAACAAGAAGACGGGATTACATTACTTGACTTTTTCAGATCAGTTTCCGGCTGCAAAATGCTTATGAATGTCAAATAGCCACTTTGCCACCCCCTTGCCAATGGCTGTTAGCACCGGCCATCAGGGCTGAGCAGCACTACCACCTAGTGGCACAGCCTTCCCTAGAGGTCGCCAGCCACCAAAATCTGACAGACCAAATGCTACTCTCACTGATGGCACCCAGAAGACACTGATCTCTTACAAAGTGGTCCAAAACCCAGTGGCATTAATTTGTCAGTCTGACACAAATCCCAAAGGGTGGAGCATTACAGCGGTTTCATACGTCTTGATAGGAATAAGGTGGCTATAGACTCATAGAGTCATAGAATCATTAAGGTTAGAAAAGATCTCTAAGATAGATTAGTCTAACCATCAACCCATCACACCACGCCCACTCAGTTGTTAAGGTTTGAGAAGACCTCCAAGATCCCCAAGTCCAACCCACCCTCATCATGTCCACTACCCATGTCACAGTTATACAAGCATCTATACAGCAGTTGGTCCTGTAACAGGCTAGAAAACTTTCCAGCATCTTACATAGGGAGGCATCCTAAGTGCTCAGTATCAAAGAGCATAGAATATGTGAAAGTTAAACAAGAAAAGAAATGGGATTAGGGAATTACACACTAAAAGAAAAAAAGAAAAAAAAAAATTGATGTGGTGTGAATGAAATTATTTATTTCAAATAAACTGTGGATGGAGTCCCAGATAAGTTCCTGCAAGGGTGTCTCGAACACTGAAACATTACTATGTTAAAACTGGGGGATGGAAGCTGAGGACTTGCACAAAATCCAAGCCAAAATGAAGGCTTGTTTTGCAATCCAAAAATACCCTTAGCCTAGTGAGGAGGTTCACATGTAGCAGTCCAGAAGCAATGCTGAACACAGGTACATATCTGAGATCCATGACCTCTTCACAGAGTAAGAAGAAGTAAGTACCTTTATTTGATGTTAGCAACATTTATCCTTTCTTTCTTTTTCTTTTTTATTTTTTCTTAAATGTGAATTTCAATTCCCTTGCCACACTACCAAAGGAAATGCAATTACAGAGCTCTCTGTAACTCTCCACAAAACTTGCGCACCTTTCTAAATAGGTATACAACTTCAGCAGAAAAGACTTAGATGGGGGAATTTACAGCCCAAGCTATACAAAGGGAATGGAGCCCAAAGTGCAAACAAATCTGAGATCAATGGCATACTGCTGATCCATATCCCAAGAAAGGCTAGACCCATGAGTGAGGTGACACAATGCAAGGGACTGTTACCAATGAGACATCCACACCAAAGAAGGGGAAAGAAGTTGGATAGTCTACTACTAGAAATATTACATATGGAGCAGCAATGCATACAATTGAATTCCATTTACCTTCTGTTGCCATTCTTACTATCTTTCCTAAGATCCAACCTTATGACTGTATTTCTTTTTCTTTAGACAAGTTTTCCCCTTTGTAGCACAGCTTTCCACATACCTGGCAGTGGAGAAGTTCTGCAAGATGGAGGCTCTCTATGAGATTACAGGTCATCAGACTAAGTTACTTTCAGAGCACATCAGTTGTTTTCTTGCCAAGGGTACCACAGACAAGTTAAACACATTTTTTTTTTTAATTTAATCAATTCAGAAGATTGATAGTCTGCGTTATAACACACACAAATAATAAAACTGACTCATATTTTGCCAAGAATATGTGAAATATTGTTGAACTGGTCACTGTAGGATAAGACAGACAAGAAGAATATTCCTATGTGCATTTCAGAGAGCAATCAAGAGGATATGGAAGTTACAGAGAGAATTTGTTCCACTGCTAGGAACAAGGGCTAGTTATGTCAAGTTGCAACCAACAGGAAATAAGGGCAGTAGAAAAAATAAACCGAGGTAGTTGAAATAAACTGAGCAGCAGGACATAGCCTAAGCTTGTCATGGCCTCTTGCTACTTAAAATGAGAATATGCAAACAGAAGATTAAGCAAATCAAATTAAGGTACAAAATACATCTCCACACAACTTTTTGGAAAATTGTGCTATACTGTACTTACAGAGTACCAGAAGGAGAAACATTCACTCTGGCCACAGAAACATAAATAAAGAAATGAGAAGAGAGTCCACAACAGACTATGTGAGAGAATAGGAAGGTTTTAGTGGCAGTAAGAGACACTGTGAGTTGTCATCTCCAGAACTTGAAGGAGAGTTAAGTGAAGAGTTAAGGATGAAGTGAAAGGTCCACCCAGGAGCTTGTCTAGGGCAAGATTTGGCCTTAAGACTGCCTCTGCCAAGAAAGAAAGCAGGGTAATTGTTGCAGGCAACTCCTTTCTGAGTGGAACAGAGGGCCCTATGTGTCAGTCAGACCCTACCCATACGAAAGCATGCTGTCTCCCTGGGGTTCGGATCAGGGACATTACAAGTCTGGTCCAACCTGATTACTACCCTTTAGTGATAATTAACTGGAGAGGTTCCAGAGAACAGGAAGTTTGCTCGAGTGACTACTATCTACAACAAAGATCATAAGGAGGATGTAAGGAACTACCAGCCTGTCAGTTTGACCTTAGTGCCAGGAAAGGTCATGGAGCTGAATATCTTGAGGAGACCAGGAGACCATGCAGTATGTGTGGGACAACTGGGTGATCAGGCTCAGCCAGTATGGCTTCACAAAAGGCTGGTCCTACTTGATCAACCTAATCTTTTTCTATGATCAAGTGATCTATCTGATGGATGACGGAAAGGCTGTTGACACAGTCTACCTAAATTTCAGCAAAGCCTTCAATACTGCCTCCCACAGTATTTTCCTGGAGAAGCTGCCAGCCCTTGGCTTGAACAGATACACTCTTTGCTGGGTAAAGAACTGGTTGAATAGCCTTGCCCAGAAAGTGGTGATGAATGGAGTTAAATCCAGCTGGCAACTGGTCACAAGTGGTGTTCACCAGGGGTTGGTACTGGGGCCTGTCCTCTTCAATATCTTTATTGATGATGTGAATAAGAGCACTGAGAATACCTTCAGTAAGTTTGCAGATGACACCAAGTTGGGACGAAGTATCAATCTGCCCGGGGTTAGGAAGGACTTTCAGAAGGATCTGGACAGACTGGATCACTGGACTGAGGCCAATGAGATGAAGTTCAACAAGACCAAGTGCTGCATCCTGCATTTCGGTCACAAGAACACTACACGATGCTACAGGCTTGGGGCAGAGTGGCTGGAAGACTGTGAAGAAGAAATGGGGCTGGGGCTGTTAGTCAATGCTCAGCTGAACATGAGCCAGCAGGGTGCTCAGGTGGCCAAGAAGGCCAATGGCATCCTGGCTTGAAGTCAGTAGGAGCAGGGAAGTGATAGTCTCTCTGTACCTGGCTCTGGTGAGGCCACACCTTGTGTATTTCAGTTTTGGGACCTTCACTAGAAGAAAGATATTGAGGCTGTGGAGTGAGTCCAGAGAAGGACAACAAAGCTGTGAAGGGCTTGGAGCACAAGCCTTACGAAGGCTGAGGTAACTGGGATTTGTTCAGTCTGGAGAAGAGAAGCACAGGAGAGACTTTATTGCTCTCTTTAGCTCCCTGAAATGAGGTTGTGGCAAAATGGAGATCAGCATCTTCTCCCGTGTAAGAAGTGATAAGACAAACAGGAATGACCAAAAATTACACCAAGGGAGGTTTAAGTTGAGTATCATGAAAAATTTATTCTCCAAAAGAGTGGTTGGGTGCTGGAATGGGCTGCCCAGGTAGTCACCATTCCCAGAGGTGTTCAATAAATATTTAGATATGGTACTGAGAGACATGGTTTAGTGGGGAAATATTGGTGGTAGGTGGATAGATGGACTAGAGGACCTCGGAGGACTTTTCCAGCCTTGGTGATTCTATTATCTCACCAGTTTCCAAATGGTAATTGAGGTCATGTCTAGTTAGTGTGTGAATAAAATAAGCTAGTGAAGAAAAAGGATGACACCTTATGACGGGAAATTACAGAAGAGGCTGCTTTCTAGCAAATTTCAAGAGGACTAGTGACTGAGATGAGGGGTGAAACAGCAGTCTGCCTTTTTCTCTTGGCAGATTCAAGAAGGGCAGCTGTTTTGCCAGGCCTTTTCCTTTTACATCCACAGTTTATACTGCACATCTGCAGTCTGTGTCTCAGCAGGCACATTTTACTCCACAGTTCCTACTGTATGAAGGGCTCAGAAAGTAGTTGTGCTGAGAAGACAGTCTAATGAAACACTCAAAGTTCTCTGGAGAGCTGAGGAACAGTGACAAAACTGGCTAAATGAAGGGTTGCCACACATCTACAAAATAAGAAGTCAGGCTCATCAATCTTTTGCTATCAAAACACTCTCTCATGCATACAAATCTCTCTGCTTGCTTTTGTGAAGCTGTTCCAGTGAAGCACAATAAATGCTAGAAAGTAAATGAGGATAGCAGAAGAGAATCAGTGAATTCAGATGGTGCAAAGCACATATATAAAGCAGAGTGATCCAGTGGAACTATCTGATCAGAATTTGGCTGCAATACAGTCTGCAGATAACTACCCTGAGAGAATGATATTGTGGATGCAGCTCATCCTCATTCTGTGCCCTTAATATTAAGGAAGAAACTGAATGCCTTACCATTTTTTAGGCTGTATAGTGCAGCCTCTTACAAAAAGCATAAGCTGCTTGTTTTGCTTCAGAGGCTTTGGCTGTGGATTGCCTTCAGTGAACTGGATCTGTTTCAGCTGGGAGCACATAGTCAGATACTGATGTTAGAAGAAACTCAGTTTAGTTTTTACTAAGAAACAGCATCTCCAGCACACTGAGCAGACTCAGCTCTGAGCTTAGAAAGACACGTGTTAAATCATCAAATCCATTTTCTTCAGCACATCAGAGGTTTTACCATCCAGCTCTGGATTGAACCAGCCCTCTGCTACCTTATAAGGCATGATGAATTCTCCTGAAGTAGAGTCTGACTTCTGGCCAGTAATGCTCTGCAATTCTGCAATTTAATTGTGCTCCTCCAATGTATGGGGATTACAGAAAAGTCAGCGAAGTGGATCCCAATGAACTCCCATTCAGAAGGCAGACTGCAGGGAGAAAATGTTTCAGAACTAAACCACTGAAAGACAGAAGAACAACGGAGCATTGCTAAGTAATTTTGACATGCAACCACTTTACATAGTGCTTTAATATACATGTAATTTTTTACATTTCTATTTACAGATGCATACATACATACAAATATGAATTTATACACAAAAACACCCACACAGGGAATATCAAGAAAAAAATCTGCTCCTTCTAAACAAAAGACAGGCAAGTCCAATTATGGAAAAATGTTCATATATGTAACATTCATGAAGATTAAAGTATACCATTATAACAGCAATATGCTTGATTCATTTTGAGAAAAGGAATCACTGGGGAGTCATCTTAACTTTGGTTGAACAAAAAAATCAGTAGGTTTTTACACAGGATTTCCTGTTCTGTATCTTCAACTGTATTAAAGAAAAGTTGCAAAGCAATAAAAGCCACTTATTTGTTTATTTATTTATTTGTTTGTTTGTTTGTTTGCAACCTGTGGATGTTAGAACCGATGGAGGAATCACACAGAGCTAGAAGCACCTGCTTGCTAGTTACGCAGAAAGCCAAACTTTGTTAGTTCAACCCTAACTGTGCAGCACAAAGGATATAGAATAACTTCTGCCTCTGGGTCCTGACACTGGGTCATTTTCAAGTTGTTGAGAAAATACTATGAGGGAAACACAGAGCCAAATGTTCTCCAGCAGTTTTCTCATGCCTCAAGAGCTCAAGTCAAGCTAAAGAGGGATGAGAGAACCAGGAACCATCTGTGCAGAAGGAGAGCAACTCACTACACAGACAGCAGTCACCCCAGGCCAGAAAAAGCAGCATCATCCTCCACTCCTCCCCTCTTGTCTGCTGCATTGTGCATGTAAAACAAGTTAAGAGATATGGGGGTGGAGGGTTGGGCAAGTGTCCAGTTATACTCGTCTCACACAACATATAGCTTCCATGACCTTCGTAACATCTCTTGCAAATATTAGTATAAAATAGACATTCATATTTATTCTGAAATAACATCTTTAATAGGAAGAGGTAGAAGCTATATAATACCTACAACTATTTTGTTTTGGACAAATTCTAATGAAATATTGAGCAAATCAACCATCCCTGCCTGACTCACCTCCATAGACAGACACCAATTTTCTGCCTCCACAAAACAGGCAGCAGCAAGCTCTGTCATTAAATCACTCAAGCAAGAAGCAGTTCCACCGTTTCTGTTTGGAATCTGTTTCTTGACATCATTCTCCAATCTCCTTTTCCTATGCTTCACACCACTATGTGAAGGCCCACCCTTCAAGACCACCTGAAACCTCTCTTGCTCTCAGACTTTGTCTTTATCACCACCTCTGCCATGTATTTGAGACGAACAGCCCCAGTCTAAGGGAGCTCACACTCTGTTTCACAGACAAAATGGAAAAGTCAAATTTCCTTTCTAACACACATCATCTGTATTTTCAGCCTGAACATAAGCAGATTTATTTCTCTGCTACTACAACCAAGGACTCCCTTTAAGGTGTAATCCAACATTTTCTGTCCAAGACAGCCTGTAATTACTTACAGTCCAGACATGTTCTGCAACATCTTCAAAGTTATTTTTGTCCCAGAAAAGGGTTAGGTTGGATGCAGCACCATGCAACATACTCCAACAAATATGAATGGAGTCAGAGCCAAAAGAAAAAGAAAAGGATGACTGCTCTCAGCATTAACCCTAGCCTTGGGTCGTAGAATCATAGAATCATAGAATGGCCTGGGCTGAAAAGGATCACAGTGATCATCTAATTTCAACCCCCCTGCTATGTGCAGGGTCAACAACCACCAGACCAGGCTGCCCAGAGCCACATCCAGCCTGGCCTTGAATGCCTCCAGTGATGGGCCATCCACAACCTTCTTGGACAACCTGTTCTAGTGCTTCACCATCCTCTTGTGTGAAAAACTTCCTCCTAATATCTAACCTGAACCTCCCGTCTCAGTTTAAAACTAATCCTCCTTGTCCTATCACTATATACCTTCATAAACAGCCGTTCTCCCTCCTGTTTATACACTCCTTTCAAATATTGGAAGGCCACAATGAGGTCTCCCCAGAGCCTTCTCTTCTCCAAGCTAACCAAGCCCAGTTCCCTCAACGTTTCATCATAGGAGAGATGTTCCAGTCCTTCTCTGGACCCGTTCCAAGAGCTCTGCATCTTTCTTGTGCTGAGGGCCCCAGGCCTGGATGCAGTACTCCAGATGGGGCCTCACAAGAGCCGAGAAGAGGGGGACAATCACTTCCCTCTCCCTGCTGGCCACTCCTCCTTTAATGCATCTCAAAACACAGTTGGCTTTCCAAGCTGCAAGAGCACACTGCTGGCTCATGTCCAGCTTCTCGTCCACCAGAACCACCAAGTCTTTCTCCACGGGGCTGCTCTCAAGGTGATCAGTGACATTTTGTTGTACTTTTGGTTTGAGCCATCTGGGTGCCCTAAACCATTGTACACTACTTGGTGCTTCCCAGTGAGATTGGAACTATTTAAAAATGAGCAGCCACAGACAGCGAGATCTCTCCATGAAACCAAATGTTTCTTTACTCTTAATGAAGCATAGCTGGAGTTAAAGTCTAAGTGCAGTGCCTATGAAAGCACAAAACAAACTAGCCACTTCCCTCTCCCCTCACTCTGAAATGATTAACAGAACAGAAGAAAGCATGTGTACAAGGAAGTGTGTATATTGTATTCTTCTCTGAGCAGAGATTTGAAACAGTTCAGTCTGTGAACAGGGTCTCAAAATGAAATCTTAATATAGAGGCTAAGCCTGTGTCAAGCAACTGTTAAAAGCAAATTGTTAAGTAAGCACACATGGATTGCCCAAAGTATGAGAACCTCTGTGTTTCCTGTATTCTCAGCTGTTCAGAATCTTTCCCATCTCCCAAACTTTCTGTTTTGCCATGTATTTTCCATTTAATCAGTCCCAAAATGTTACATCTTCCTAGATATTCTAAAATAACTTTTTATTTCTTTATATAACCCTTGATTTTAAGAACTTGAGCTGGGCACTGGTACCAGGAACATTAAATTCCCATTACCACTCTGGTGTTCACAGATATCATGACTGGAAAACCAGTGGTTTGTTTTTAGATTGCATTCTCATTTGAAATGAAAGAACTGTGAAGTTAAAGTAAAACCATATTTCTTCTACAAAATGTCTGGGAATCTGAACAAAGTTGCTGGGGACACTCAGCTTTTGGGAAGATGTCTGCAGAACTGGCAGCAGTGACAAATGATTCTGGCAAAGAGGTTAAGACTAGTAAATACATATTATTGGTCACAATTCATTGCTGTCTGACCAAGCAGCAGTTTCACAATGACATGAACATATGCTAACCTGGATGTAAGCAAGTGAAACCAGTGCTTCATAGCTGACTGCAGATACCAGGCTTTCACTGCTCTGAAACTGCAGTGGAGATTGGCTTCTTCAATCAGAAGGGAATCCACTTGTATACAGGCTTCCTGCACACTGAACTACCAGTTTCAGCAAGATCATGCCTCAGTCTGTACTTCTATAAGCTGTCGTCTTCCTCTTTACAATCTTCTTCCCCTGCATCTCTTTTCCATCCTACCTTCTTCCTGTTTCTTGTCTTCCCACACCCTGACATCCCTCCCATGTATCAAAGCACCATTCAAGACGACCTCCATTTTTTACAACCATCTCAGTTGATCATTTCCTCTTGACCTGCAGCTCCAAGACTGTTTTCATCCAGCAGACAGAAAGAAGTCTGTTAGACCAGGGGTTGTTCTTGCAAAAGCAGTGCAGCTGGTATGTTTATCTCACCAGGGGAAACACTTCCTAAGGGTAATTTCCATAAAGCATCTGAAGCGAATCCTAGATAACCCTCCTTGACTGAAGCAGCTCTGTGATACAGTCAAGTGGAAACAACCCAAGCAAAATTAAATAGGAGCCATTGGAGAATACTTAGCATACATATATATATCTACAGTAACATTTAGTCATATATTCAACAGAAGTAAATATTAGAGCAAAGTAGCTGGTAAGCCTATAAACAGACAGCCCTGAAGGCATCCTAAGCAACAGCCTGCCTTTAACTTCTGGCTCAGAGCAACACCACTTTCAGATAAAAATTTAAAAAGGAACTGTGTGAAGGGTTTAGAATTTGCTTCATACCAAGTCTGAACTACAGCTCTAGGCCAAAGTATCCAAACTGCTATATTAACAGCTTCTTGTTGGTGTGAAGAATGCAGATAAAGGAACGTCTTCTCTAATCTGAACACTTGTGCTAGAACCAAGGATGAACTGTAAAGAGCCACAATAGAGCTTGGTGGTTGGTGACTTCTGTCCCTGAAGAATAAATAAAGCACTTAAGAAATTAAAACACTTTCAGGATGCCTTTGCTGCTGCCCGTTGGCAGTCAGCAGCAAGAATACTGAACTGACAGTAAAAAATGTCCAGAACAGCTTTACAGAGTCCATGATGAAGCACTAATTGCTCCACATAAGCAGCGATCCAGCCTAAAATGGGCTTGGAAGTACAGTGTGAACACCATAAAACTTGCTGCTACCAGTAGATATCCCCTATAACCTGGCCAGAAATAAGCTGCCTGCTGTATCCTGGGAATCTGTTCAAATATAACAGCTGCTGTTGTGATGAAGTCTTGGTACTTCATTGAGAGGTTTAGACAGATCACTTACCCAAACTATGCAATAAATGAAGAACATACTAAAATGAAAATCTTGTGCTATCCTATGTATTAGTATTTAATTCGGATTCCCACCACAGCCAAACCTGCCACACCATTTTACGTTCATCAGCATTTCCTGTGTAATATATAATGCAAGCCTTCTCATACTCAATGATTGCTATTAGTGACATCAGGCTGAAAGAGCTAAAACACTGGATCTTGCCTTGTGCAGAAGAACAGATCTGTTGGTGGCTAGGGGCTTCCTGATTTTATTCTGATACTTGTCACAGTTTCCAACACTATCAGCATAAATACCAGAAAAATTGTCAAATTCTTCTTTGGATAGAAAATATTTCTACTTTGTTTAAACAAGGCTAAGATCTACCATTCTTCTTTAGAATTTCAAACCAAATGTCTGGTGTATGTTCTCTGATAAAATTATAGTATAGATAAGACTATTGTTTCAGTCTATCCCAAGCATATTGCACAGTTAGAAATTTGGGATCACATCCACTGTATTGTCACAACATCTTTTGGTGCACCTGCTCTTCCTCAGCTCCTCCAGGTAGGAAAGGAATAAGGATTAAAATATCTGGAAATAATTGCACTTCTGGAATAAAGCTCCTGGAGCATCAGGTAGTGAGCTAGCATCAGGGAAATCTGATTATTTTCTAAGTCACCTATACATGCTGTTTGTCACAGGAGGAGCCACATCTAGGTAGACCAGGCTGTGTAATGTTATCTGATAGAATAACAGTGGAGTCAAAATGGCCTTGAAAAGATTGATCCAAAGTTCACTGAAATTGATGCAGACAGTTTAAGAAACGTGGGAATCACAGTCTGCTCCCACTCAAGGTTGAGGGACCTCATATTCTGAATTCCTGATATTCTTAACTTCTCAAGCACCTGTGGCATTTAATATGGGTTAGAAACACAAAATCTCAAGGGCACTCATTGTCATTAAAGACCAGACCATCACTGTCACTCAGCGGTAAAGATAGTGCTTCCTGCAGTTCTCATGGTTGGTCCCAACTCTGCCTGATCTGAGATAATTTCAAACTTTGTTTTCTGCTCATGCCAGAACTGTATTTCGATCAGTTCAGTTGAAAATCAATGGCCTCTTTTGTACACTGGATGCCACAACTCACCATGTGTTATCTTAATTATAAGAGGATCTCCAAGGAACCTGCTATGAAGAAGCAATTCTAATTATTTACTCCGCATGCTCTCTAAAGGGAATTTATGAAGAGAAAAATGCAATTTAAAAAGCTGGTTGATAAAGTTATTCCTTCCAATTAGCAGAGAAACCTTTATCCTCCGGGTACAGCAGGTGCTGAACTAGGACAGGAATTTTTTTCTCATGCATATATCCATCCCATCTGCACAGAGCACAATGGAACATTTCCATAAATTTCCCCATGGAATCTCCACTACTGCACTGATACTCAAGTCACAAAAAGGAATTTTAATGCATTTCATACAGAATTGCTAGAAATAAGGCATACATTTTTATCACTTGCCTAACTGCAATAGTACAAAGGCCAGAATGAGCATCCAAAGCAATAGTTTGGATGAAGCCCTTGCTGAGGGAAAAGAAAAACTTACTTTGAAATGAGATGGAAAGATTATTGCCAGTCTTACAAAAACTAACAACTTAAATAATCAGAGATGGAAAAATTATAAAATACCTCTCTGTGAAAACAAACTCTGGTGTAAAGAATTTAATTGGTATTAAGACAGAGAGAGAGCATTGCTGTGCCACCTTGGTGACTCTTAAGCCTCTTAAGTCAGTCTCTTAAGTCCCCAGGCAAAGCCAAAAATGAAGTTGTGTTTCACCACATTGCCACGTGAAAGTCTATAGTTTGTCTGTAAATTACTATTATGGTTGAGAGATTGTGGTGTACTTTGTTCTTCATGTAATATGCCACTTACATAATTTCAGATTCAGGGACTAAATACGTCAGTGACTTGCAACAGCAATTACTAAGGTTCTATATATGGTTCAATCTGTGGGTTTCTCCTCTTCCTTGAGAAGCATTACTACTTCGACAGCAGTTGCTGCCAGAACCCAACCTAAACCATGCAAACATAAATATCACTTCAGAAACATGTTCTTTTCCTGCAAACAGTACAACCAACCACCAACCCACTAAGAGTAAAGAAAAACTAAATTAATTTTTTGATTCAAACTTTTTCACTCATGCCACCATGGCAGAAATAAAACACCTAAGCAGTCTGGTCATATGTGTTACTATAACAAGATGCAGTCAACAAATCCAACTGACAGAGGAAATTGGTTTTAATATTAGTATGTTCAATCAGCACAGAGGCAGTGGAAGAAATCCAAAGGGCAGAAAGCTGACAGGAGAAAACCAACTCCAGAGAGCAGATTCTAAATGAAAACTGTTGACTATTTGAATTCTTTACATGTACTAGCATCTCTCTAAAATATGCAGATGTTAGGTAGGACTTAACAGCCATGATATGGAGCAAAGATATCTCTCTGCAGTTCTTGCACAGCTTAATTCAGTACTCATATGCCAAATTAGGTAACATTGACGAAGAATCTGTGATCTCTCCATCCTTCTCCCTGCCCATCTTCACTAGCTTTTCACACACTCTTACTGCATTTATGAGGAGATAACATTGGATACAAGACTAAGTGAATAATATTTATATATTAAAAAAGGCTTAAATTGTAAATGCTAAGAGGCAGTAGATAGTTGGGTTTGTGTGGGTAGGTAGATGGGTGAACATCCAACAGTGAACTTTTGAATTCTCCAGCAGAAGCCTGCTACTTGCTAAGGATGCAGAGCAGTTGTACATTTTGAAAACACCTGTACTAAACAAAAGTGTCATGTCCCAAATCCATCAATTAAAGAAGAGACATGAGACAGAACCACCAATTGGAAGGTTGATCAGAGGTTATGATTCTCCACACACACTTTTTAGATTGGCAAAATCAGGGATTTATGGTTTCAGAAAGAAGTCTGACAAGAATTCCCACAAAGAACAGTGGTATTGGAAAGAAGAAAAGGTCCTGGAAAGAAGAATGTGAAGGCCCTGGTGCTGACAAGTTGCAGCTAAGACTGGTACCTGCAAGCAACAGCAACACATGAAGCAATATGACTTTCTGCCCAGCCTTCCCAGATCTTCCTGCAGGGAGGGAATCTTACAGCCTTATAACACTGAAGGGTAGCATGAGAGGGAAAAGCAAGAAGAGTGAAAAACCTGATCACAGTTTTTCTTAAAGCCCTTGTATCCAGCTCCACTAAGGATGTTGCTAACATGGTCTCACTTGTATCAGTAATGTTAAGTGCTCACTGGAATACAGAAGAGATTCATCCATCACAGATGCTCATACTGCATACACAGGCTGTACCACATGGCTGCCAGAGGTAATGTCATCAGTACCTGCAGTGCTAGAGAGAGCTTAACGTCATTTTTCTTCCCTCATCCTCCTCTGCTATCCTCAAGGAATCACAGAATCATAGAATCATAGAATAGCCTGGGTTGAAAAGGATCCTAATGATCATTTAGTTTCAACCCTCTGTTATGTTCAGGGTCACCAACCACTAGACCAGTGGTTCAGTCTAGTGGTTTGGAAAAGCTGCCCAGAGCTTTCCCCCCATGTCAGCTGATCAAGACACATGCCACTGTCCAAAGTAATGACATGTGAATGGGGAGAAAAGGGAGGGCAGGAAACTGACACTGTGATGGGATCATGGCTTCATCCCTAGTACTGAAGGTAACCAGGAAAGCATAGGACTAGAGAGGAGTAGGTACTTGGGACTTAGCCACTGGAGAGACACTCCAAAAGTCTATGCATAACCCCATCTTCTCTGATGTGAGAATCAGGAAAAATGAGATCTTTAGTTCGACCTGTACACTTTGTTATCAATATGGCAAAGGAACTGTAAACAGGAAAATTACCCACCTTTCCTTTCCCTAACTTTCCCCAGCGAATCTGTAGCCAGTAATGATCAATTTGTCTGTTATCATGGGGGAAAATGACAAGTTGAATGAATGGGCCACAAATACAAGGAGGCAGTAACAGAAATCTGAACAGCTCTTGGGAGGTGGAATGCCTGGTTTCTTCCTCTAGCGCTACACCACATTCTTGGAAAAGCAGACATGATCCAAAAACTACTTAGATGTGAGCAATTCTCAGACTCCTACAATAAACCTTTTCTCGGCTCAGCTGGAAGAGAAAATAGATAAACTCTAGAACTACCAACCCATTTGCAGTGAATCATCAGGTTACTAGTCACTATTGCATGACATCATTTGCATAGTATTCATAAACTGCTTTTTGCTCTCCAGTGTTCCAAACCAGCACACTTACAACTAGCAAACCTTCTCCTTCAGGGAGAAAGCTTGTAGAGCTTTTGCCTCAGTTTACTGATTTGAATGAACAAGCCAGGCTGCCTGTATGTACACATAAAGATTTCTAAAGCAGGACATACCCAAATCCAGTCCACAAATACAAAAAACTCATGGAAAACCCCATAACTCACAGACTGAATTCAAAAATTCATCACTCCATGAGAGATTGCATTAGACAGTGAGATTCTGTTTGCTGGATCCAATAATTACTGATCACTGTCCCAATCTCAGTGCCTCATTCTCCAAGCACAATGTTCATGTACTCTGTATTGGCCCCAGACATACCTCACAACCCATACTTTTGCTAGCAACCTGAGGCTAGTCAGCCACAATTTAGCCAGCAACTATTCCTACCTAAGCTTGCTTTTCAACTTGACAAAAATACTTAAGCCAAAAAATATAAGCATATCCCATTGCTTGCCCTTATAATGAAGCTTAGAAGTACATATTTTTCATAAGTTGTTCACATTGTGACAGCAATGAAGTTGAGAAATAAGAAAGGGTTCTTGCTGAGAATCAAATCAGTGAGAAACCCAATTCTAAGTTCTTTGTGACTGCCAGGTATTTACTTTCATATAGGTCCTTTTAAAGAAAACAGCACTTGAATATAGAAAAAGTATAAATTAACATGACTTTAGGATTACAAGCAGTATACTAATCTTATAAAGTTTTACAGATTAACTATAGTTTCCTTCACTGAAAAGCTATTTTAGAACAAGGAAATAAACTGAAAAGTAGGATTAGATTTCAAATTTAGTACTGTTATACAGAACCATTGACTTGTAAACTGAATTTTGTTGTTAAAACTTGCTACTTAAACCCTCAATCAAAAAAGGGGAAAAGTAATTGGGTCAGTTGAATTTCTTAATAGTCCAATACACATTTTTATATGTATGCCACAAGACCAAATAATTATTACTTTTACAGAAGACGTCACAAGCCAGCATTTTTATAGACATTTTTACTTTTTTTTTCCTTTTTATGGAGAGAGAACTGCTATTTTTATTTTTTTAAAGCTATTGTATCACTGTTGCTTTGTGTGCTAGTTTCCTTAGGGAAGCTGTAGCAATCAGCGGGGAATTTATCTCCAACTTATACTTGCCTAGGTTCAATTCTTATGACAGTGTCTATAAATAAACTGCTAAATAATGGCATGGTCATGGACTGAGGGAAGGCAAAGAAATACTTTCTGACTTCCACTCACTCTGAGTAGGGTGAATCCACTGTACAATAGAGTTATCTGCAACAGAGCTAAGTGGGACAGTCCAAAACAGGGCCATAAAGAGAGTGAGTAACCAAGGAGTACTGGCAGGGCCAGGACAATAATCCTGTCTATGCCCATTGTTTTACAGTATGTATATAATCATATCACACAGTCACTGAGGTTGGAAGGGGCCTCGGAAGATCTAATGCAACCTTCCTCCTCAAGCAGGTCCCCTGGAGCACATTACCCAGGATCATGTCTAGACTGCTTCTGAATACCTCCAGGGAAGGAGACTCCACATCTTAGGGAACCTGTCCCAGTGCTCAATCACTCTCAAAGTTTAAAAAAAAAAAAAAACTCTTCACATTCAGAATGAACTTTCTGTGTTGCAGTTTGTGCCTACTGCCTCTTGTCCTGTTGCTGGACGCCACTGAGAAAAGTCTGGCCCTATCTTTTTAACCCTCTCACTTCAGATACTTGAACACATTGATTAGATCCCAGATCCCCCTTGAGTCTTTTCTTTTCCAGTATGAACCTGCCCAACTCCCTTCTTCCTCTCCTCATATAAAAATTGCTCCAATTGCTTAATCATTTTGGTAGCCCCTCACTTGGACTCACTTCAGGAGCTCCATGTCTCTCTTGTTCTGGGGAACCCTACACTGAACCCAGCAATTCAGGTGAAAACTCACCAGTGCTGAAAAGAATCACAGAATTATCAAGGTTGGAAAAGACTCCAAGACCATCTAGTTCAATTGTTCACCTACCACCAACACTTCCCCACCAAACCACATCCCACAGTAACACATCAAAACGTTTCTTGAACAACTCCAGGGATGGTGACTCAACCACCTACCTGGGCAGCCCATTCTAACACCTGAACACTCTTTCAGAGAATAAATTTTACCAAACTGAATCTCCCCTGGTGCAATTTGAGGCCATTCCCTCTCATCCTAATGCTAGTTACATGGGAGAATAGGCTGACCCCCCCACAACCTTTCAGGCAGTTTTAGAGGGCAGTAAGGTCTTCTCTGAGCTCCTCTTCTCCAAACTGAGCAATCTCAGTTCCCTCAGTCACTCTCCATAAGACTTGTGCTCCATATCCCTCGCCAGTTTCATTGCCTTTCTCTGGACACACTCCAAGGCCGCAATGTCTTTCCTGTAGTGATGGGCCTAAAACCGAACACAGTAGTCGAGGTAAAGCCTCACTGGTTTGGAGTATGATCACTTCCCTGCTAGATTCCTACTGACTACATTATTTCTGAAACAAGCCAGGATGTCACTGTTCTTTTTTGGCTATTTGGGCATACTGCTGGCTCATGTTGAGCCAAGTTAGACCAACAGCCCCAGGTCCTTTTCCTCCACAGTCTTTCAGCCAATCGGCCCCAAGCCTGTAGGGTTGCCCAGGGTTGTTGTAGACAAAGTATAGGACCTGGCACTTGGTCTTGTTGAACTTCATCCCATTGGCCTAAGCACAGCAATCCAATCTGTCCAGATCCCCCTGAAGGTCCTTCCTAACCTCATGCAGATCAACACTTTACTCCAGCTAGGAGTTACCTGCAAACTTACAGTGGGTGTACTCAATCCTCTTGTCCACATCATCAATAATGATATTAAACGAGATCAACCACCAATACTGACCCTTGGGGAACACCATTCGGTCACCAGGTGGATTTAACGCCATTCATCACCACTTTCTGGGCCAAGATATCCAGCCAGTTCTTTACCCAGCAAAGAATGTCACCTTCCAAGCCATGGGCTGCCAGCTTCTCCAGGAGAAGACTGTGGGAGAGTGTTAAGAGTCTTTCCCTCATCTACCAAGTGGGTCAGTCAATCACAGAAGGAGATCAGGTTGATTAATCAGGACCTGCCTTTCATGAATCCATGCTGGCTGGGCCCAATCCTCCAGCTGTCCCACACATACTATGTCAACTCATTCAAGATGATCGGTTCCATAACTTTTCCTGGCACTGAGGTCAGGCTGACAGGCCTGTAGTTCCCTGGATCCTAAAGTTCTCTGTTCATCCATGTTGGTATTCTTCCCTGCTGGCCCATCTTACAGCACAAGGGAACAGCCTGCTCCTGTGCCTCTAAGACTTCCTTCTTGATGAGCGTTTAGTCTTCCTGGATCCTTTTACCTTTCAGGACTGACTTCCAAGAAATTCTCCCTATCAATGTCTGAACAGTTCAAAGTCCATCCTCTGGAAGTCCAAGATAGCAGCTTTGCTGACCCGCCTCCTGATTTCACCAAGAATAGCGAACTACACTATTTCACCTCCCTCAGCCTGCTTGCCACACAGGATAATTTAATGCACCTCAGGATATCACTGGCCTTCTTGGCCATAAAGGCAGACTGCTGGCTCATTGTTATCTTGTTGTCCACAACTGCCTATGTTGAATTTCAAATAGGTTGCTTGCCCATATTTCACTGCCTATTCTTGTACCAGAAATCATATAAATAAATTCAGTTTGATTTTCTTTCAATATAGACCAAGTTATACTACCAACAATTTCCAGGAGACAATAACTGCTGCAGAGTGGAATGATGAATCAATATATTTAACTATCCAGGGTATTTACATCATGAGTGCTGAGTGTATTAGCAGAATAACCAATTTTGTAGAATGCCTTCAAGTGACAAGCTGAATTGGCACTAAAAAATTAATCTCCATGCCATAGCAGGGAAGGTGAGTGCAGCTGTGCAGTCATTCCAATTAAATAAGAATCTTTCACACAGGAGTTAAATGTTATGAAACCATATGTAAATCATTTTTTAAAAATATCTTAAAACCTCTATTTGCAGAGTTAAAACCAAAGCAATGTATAAAACAAACAACAACAAAAAAAGTAAAGTTCTTCCTATTTTTTTCCTTTCCAAAAAACAAAGTAAGACATAGTAGTAACTCTGTGAATAACTTCATTTTATGGTTCATGCACTCACTCATACTCTTTTTTAGAGAGCACAAGGAAGGAAGGAAGGACTTCTGCAAAGCAGTCACTTCAGAGCTGCTAGATTTGCACAGCTAGGGTGAGAATGGTATTCTTTCCAGCTGCAGATCTTTACCACTGTGATCAGCAGTGATTTCTTTAACTAAGCAGCTACAAACATTAGTGTTCACTCATGCTTCAAACACGGACCAGGGAAAAATGTCACTGACTTTCCAGAGAACAACAGAACCCCTATAAAAGTGCATGTTACAGCTGACATAAATACTGTATTCTCACTAGGTGAAGTTCCCTGGAGGTCATCACAAATTTAAAAATTCTTGGAAATGTAGGTATGCTCAGCCACAATCAGACAAGAAAGGGATGCACCTCCTATAAATATACAGAAAACAGCTCCTGTGAGCTGTTTCCAAGCAGAATTTCTACACAGGAGATCAACAAATACTGCCCAAAATGTGGCAGTAATACTCTCTGTTGTCTCTCTCATCTGATTTTTTTTCAATATTTGACAAGACATGAAGGCCCTGGTCTTTTTCCAAAGGTGAAAATAGATGCTTCTGAGACTGCTATTGAACACTAAATGCTTTCTCACATTTTGTTCTCTTGAATTATTATAGTGTTTTTTCTTAAAATTACATCAGTACGAGTCAAGACATCAGAATTTAATTTTTATTCATTTTTATCCTAGAATAATTTAGTATTTTTGGTTCTTGAATGAAAGGGGGGAATACATCACCTACTGAAGTTCAAAGTCTAGCTAGAAAATTGTACTCTTTTCTAAATTGAAACGTATACAGTGTCCTGAGTTTTACCCTAGTTTCTGGTGGTCACGTACTTCACCAATCACTGCATAGGTAGAGCTCATCCTACCAAGTCTTCAGCATTTGTTACTTCAATAGCCACTGTTTATAACTCTGTGTGTAAGAGAGAGAGTGCAAGAGCAGTTGCATGCAAATACATATGCCTTCATTTTTTCTTGCCCCCAAAATGTTTTGGTATTTAGTCATTTTTGGGAGAGAGCAGAGCAAATAGGAGTTACCTAGCTGTAAATGTGTATGTATTAATAGAAATTTTTATGTATAAATAGAAAATAGACGGACAGATAAAAAACTAGGTAGAATAGCAGCACTATTGCTGTTCCTGCCATGGCAAGTAGCACATGCTCATTCAGAGGATCACTTAAGCACACATCCCCTCCACCTCTGTAACACAAGTCTCCCTAGAGATCCACATCTCTCATAAATCTTGTTCAATTTATAAATGCAGCACTCAGCTCATCTCTAAAACAGTCACTTGGTTATCTACATCTAATTATATTTCAAAGTTTGGATTGTTTATTTATATTTTGATAGTTTAAACCACTCTTTTAATCTCTCCTCCCTAACATATGCTGTCCTCTCAACTCCAGATTCCACAACAGATTCCAATATGCCATTCCCAAAAAACATATCATTCTTTCTGGATGCCTTTCTATAACATAACTCAACCAGAAGCTGAGTTTGATGCTGTGATTAGTGGCTGGATTCTTTGGCTTGAGCTATGCAGAGGATCTGATTTAATTATTATAATGGCCAATTTTGGCCTTACAAGAAAAACAATATAGAACAACATATAATATCTAATTCCCCTTTTCCCCTTCCAAAGACCACAAATATCCGGGAGTAACTTTCTTCTACAGAAAGAAATCCAACAGTATATGCTGTGGGTATGCCAATCCATGCCAGTGAAGTAATCTGATTTGTATCATCCCTGTAGAGATTGCATAGCATTTCTGGGAAGCAGAGCTCTTGGCTCACAACTCAAGACCCACAAATGTTATTCTTACTATTGCATTAAGCTCTATGTAGCAAGCAATGCTAACAGCCTTGTATGCTACATAGAGCCTGCAGATTGGTTTGCAAGTTGTACCTGCACCTTCCCTTCCTTGGGAGGATTTGAGCCAGTCCAGGACTGCTTGCAGGTCTAACTCCAACACTGGAGATGGCTCTTGGTATTTGGTTCTTTGTGAATAACCAGATTTTGGAAGGCAGGAGGAGCTTTTACAGGATGCTCTGTAGCTCAGGAAAACTGACAGAAACCAGGCACATTCCAGATTCAAACTCCAACTTACAATAATTAATACTAACCTTTTCTGTTAGTGACTGCACTCTTTATGTTTTCTGACAAGCATGACATAGCAAGGAATTTTGGGAGTAGGTGCAAATACAGTGTGAAAAACTTCGGAAGGGGCCACCTGGGAATCAATCTGGCTACCATTACATAGAATATACAGCATCGTTTGCATGACAGTTGTGCTACTGAGGGATTAAAATAGAATTTGGAGCCTTGCATACAATACAAACATTCTTTTCCATCTAGAAGAAGGGTAAGAAACTTTGGAGGAAGAATCAAACATTGTAAAATGCTGCTAGAAGCAGCAAGCTAAGCTTTAGAGAGCAAAGGAAAATTTAGTCTTGGTGTAGTTCAGTTGATTTTTTTATTTAAATAACTAGATTCTGACTGGGTAGAAATCAATTAAATTCAGCTCTCTGGCCCAAAGAATCTTGACAACCAGCTCCCTGACTTTATTAAGAAACTTGTTTCTTGACAGGACTGAAAAATGCATCCCTGCACCTGCAATGCTGAGAGAATACCAAGCAAACTTTCTTGCTCCCATTCCAATTTACTCCAGATGCTGCAGTTACTAATCAATGTCACTTGACTTTAACCTAATATCCCAGTTATCTTTGTGATATTGGTTGCAAAAGACCTTCCTTACAAATCCTTTGCATGCTTACAGTGGCTTCGGATTATGAAATTTATAACAGCATAAAGACATAGCCAGCCATTTATTTTGTTTTGCCAAGTGTATTATAAAACATTTCTTGCCCAAAGCAAAAGCGTATAGCGGTATGCTTTCAGTATCTTGCATCTGATTTTGGTTTTGCTAAATCTTATGATGACAACCAGCAAGAGAAAATTTATTACTAAAATTTACACCACTGGGTACATTTCCTTCTTCAAACAGAGCTGCTGATTAAATGAGGTATGGGGGAAGGTTAGGAGTGGAAATGTTACTTTTTGTAACACCTTTGGATCCAACAGAATCGTTTGGCTTACAAATGCAAACAACTCTTTTTTCAGTTGGGTCTCTGGGAAAAAAATAAGCTTTGCATGAGCTGTCAGGAGAATGGATTTACTTTACAAACATTTATAAAAGAAATACTCTTCTTGCTGTTCTTCCCTATTTTCTATGCCAGCTATTGCCTGTTAAACAGATTTCTCAAATCAAACAAAACTTAATAAAGACTGAGGGAGTAGAAGAATGCCCTTTATATGCAAAGGTGATGGTGAATGTTGTGCCTGATGAAACCACAGATGATCACATTGGAATCTTAAGGAGGAAAGTGAAGACATCGTTCATTCAGTTGCTTTGAGAAAGACAAAAGATCTTCCCTTTCTTTTGTGGAAAGCCTTTCCCAGATAGAATAACCAGACAGATAGGGAAATTAAGGGGACAGCAGCTAAACACTGGAACTGGAATCAAAAAAGGGAAATGTTATTATCATTCTTAGCATTAGTTGTTCAGATGCAATTAGATACAATGTCCTTCAATGGCTATGCATATTTTAGCAATTCAGGCTGCCAATTTAAATCAAGTTGAGCTCCTTTGCTCAGTTCTCACACATAGGATTAGTTGTGTGCCCAAACAGAAAGTCTCTAAACCCTCTTTCACCTGAAGTTCCCCAGGTAGCTTTACATAACATATAGACAAAAGGTTAACTCTCTGCATACAGATCATCTTGTTGGTTACAGATCTCTTTGTAGACTGGATGGCCTCTATGAAATATGTCAATAATTTTACCTTGGCTAGATTCCTTAGAGTTAGTATTAATATCCACAGACTGTCCTAAGCCCAAGTGTCTATCTGTATTCTGTGTTATGTTTACTGGTGCAGCTGACATTGCAACTAGAGGAAGCAGCTATCTGCTACTGAAAAATTATAAACTTTAAGATTTAAGCAAGGTCTTAGGAATAGGCAAGAAGATAAATTCACAATTGCCATTGTTTTTCTCATCCCTTTCATTAACTCCAGGATGACACTTGTGGTTTGTTAACAGGGACTTCATTATCCCTCCATGCATCCCTGACATTTTCACATGCATCTTTTATTTCTTGGATGTGAACCAGGAACAAGGGTAGGATGTTCTCACCTTTCCAACCTGGCTAGAAAAGGGAAATATATGAAATATACTGAAAAGTATGTCCTCTGGCGATTTCCAAACAGATGCAGCTATGGTTTAGACAAGCAAGAAGACCCCTGGGTACTTACATGAAAGAAAATATTTTTTTTTGCTCTACAACACTAGTTAAAGCATCCATGGGATAGGGTTTTTGGTGGAGATTAGTAGTCTCTGTAGCTATCTAAAATCTGTTATTCTCAATTTTATGTGGTACTAGAGCTCAACACACTGAAGCCCTCAACTCTCACCAACATCACATTTTCTAAATGATTTGACCCCTAGAGAGCAGCACTCAAGCCAGTTTTCTTTGCTTACATAGACCACTACAACCACAAGAAAGCTGTTCAGCAGGCATTTAGCCTAAACCATCCTGCTTTTGCTTTGCTACAGCTTTCTGCTTTCCTGTCCCTTCTACTAATGCCAGCTTAAGTACCTTATTGCCTGGCTACATTGTGCAACACAATCCAACATCTGTGCTGTTTCTAATAGATGACACTTCTTTCCCACTGAAAAAGTCTCTAGTTCAGTCAGAGAAATATCAGTTGCACAGTCTGTGGCTGCAACATACAGAGGGCTTCCACTGATGTCAGGACATGTACTAAACACAGTGCTGAACAGAGTGGAGAATTTTGCCCTTATTTAGTGAAAATAGCTTGGACACATGTTGAACTGATGAGCTCAACTGGGTGTATAGCAAATAGATACAGTGATTTGCCAAGCTTTATGTAACACTCCTAAATAGGTTTATTTTAGTAGAGCTGAGCCATTCTAAAGCCTTTGGACTTTGGATCTAATGTCCAAAATAACATTAAGTAGAGGAATGTGTGAAGGGAAATCCATACAAAGATAGCAGTGATCTGAGTGTTATCCATTTAAGGGCACTCTAACACATTCTTGCCTGAAAACATTAACTATTGTTGTTATTCGGTTATGCTACAGTTGCTGGCCATATGGCAGCTCCCCCATTTTTGGAGCATTTACTATTATTATTATTTAATCTAGTGTGGAACATACATTACGTGACAAATTATCCATATACTACCATAATAAATTGATATATTTAGATCCTGCCAACACATTATTTTTGCTAATTAAATGTCAGTATGTGCCCAAGAGTGTAGCTCTTCAGCATCATAAATGTCACAAATTAGCAAATTGACAATATCATTTACAATAATACTGGCTCAGACTACAGTCAAACTCTGCCATGCATCTCCTGTAACACAGCTAGGAAACAGAGCAGGAAGCTTGGGTAATTGATGGGATCTGTTGGCATTGGTTTCAGTGCAGAGGAAGCAGCTTTGGGAGCCTGCTCCTGCAGTATGCTGCATATGCTCTTTCCTCCTCTGCTATTCCCTGTTGTTTGTGTTGCCAGCTGTGGCAAGCAGAGAATGGAGCCAGAAGTTTGAATGCAAACATGCTGGTAGAGGATGTCACCTTTGAGCTCAGGGAAATCAATTGGTGAGATTGCCTATCGATATGGGGTTCACATAACAGTCCCTAACCAAAGCCATCAATCTTAATTTTAGTGAGCTTGGATTATTTTTTTCATTCTGTTGTTCTGAATGATTATGACAGAGAAAGGTCTGCAGCAAAGAGCAAAGCTGCTTCTGTCCCTCCTGCCTCTGAGCAAGGGCAGGGATTTTCCAACCAGAATTCTGTTACCTTGCACCCAGAAATCCAAGTAACAACTGCTATTTCTGTTTCATTCTTCGCTCCTGAAATTCTTCTGCCTCATCATCTAGAGAGCTCCATCTCCTTAGGGCAATTCAGATACAAGACTTCCTTAAACTTATCTTTGTACCTCTTAGACTTCAGCTGCCTGAATCCAGTGACGTTAAAGCTCATCATTTTAATGCCAGTCCACTATGCAGCTCCAGAGAAATGAAGTTCAGTTGCTAAATCTGATGCAGTAAATTGATGCAGGGACTTATTGGCATATTCTGGAGTGTTACTGACCCTATTTTCAGCTACCATTGCTGCTGAATTTTAGGGTTTGTTTTTCAACCTTCAATATATCTGTAAAATATTGCCTATTGCATTTTTTAATTTTTTTTTTAATTAGCCTTGCATAAGAGTCCTTTCAAGAAAACATAACTTCAGGCTGTAACTGCAAGTATTTCTAAAGCCTTTCAATTCAGACTAATTCTGAAGGAAACCTAACACCTGAAAGGGCACTCAGAAGTCACACACACTATGAGGTTGGATTTGCAGTCGCCCCACACAACGCTGCTGTGCACTGCCACCTTGTGACACAGCTTCGTGAGCAAATCCAACACAACAGCAGCAAGAAGAGGGAAAGATGGATAGCCACTGTGAAAACCTCAAACCAAACATTTATTTGCGTGTTTTGACTATAAATGTATTTAAGTACTCCAAAGAAAGACTTCATTTTTCAGTGTAGTACAGTCTTTAAAAGGTGCTACTGTTCTCTTGGCTCCTCTTTCTGATATTGCTATTAACTACTATCATTTTACATAGACCATTTCCCCAACTGTTCCCTAATGCTGTGGAAATCCAGTTCTCTAATCTGAGACCTCTATGCCCTCCCAAAAGCTTTGGCTGCTTAGTTTGTACCCACACATGTCAAAGCTACATCGGCATCTGTACAACAGGCTTTCTTCTACCCATATGCCTGGTACCCCACTGGTCTTTGCAGAGCACACAAAGAGTGAGCTGTGCTCCAACTACCTTTGGGAACAGTGAAAAATTAACATTCTTCCTCTCACCCCAAAAAGGGAGAGAAAATTCATTACCTTCTGTTAAGGCTTTTCACCTCAGCACCTTTTTTTTTTTTTTTTTTTTTTTTTCAGTATATCTAAAGGAGAGAATGAACATGACTTTTATCCTGTGGATAGAAAACTCGCTTGGTACATAGGAGGGCTGTTCTGTAGTTTCTTATTCACTGAATAATTAATACAAAATAGCAGCACCAGAACTCTGAGAGAATCACTCAAGCAAAACAGAAATTCAATTATTTTTCTAGTGTCTACTACCCAGCATACAAAAGAAAAATCATTTCTCTAGCCCTTCTGTAGAACTAATTTTTCTTCATTTTTTCAAGGAAAGCTATCCAAATCCAAGAGATCACAGGAAAGGGAAGGGAAAAGGAAAGGAATGAGAGAAAAAAAACCCCTAACCTTCCCAAAAATCTAGTAAGAAAACACATAACACACACACGTACATACTAAAACCAACCCTACATAGTTTCTTTTAATAAATAACCACTGTTCTAATGTTTTAAAGAATCTAAAACATCTAATTCTGATTTGTGGGAATTCTTCATACTTAATTCTGGACTACACATTCTGTTAGACAGCCTGATGACTAAGCAGGGACCATCTCAGCTCTTTACCATTTTTCTGACCTTTGCCAACTTTACCCAAGAACAAGTAATATTTTCTAACCACATAGGAGTATAATGAAAGTCATGACCTCACTCTATCTATAAACAGGCTTTTAAGACTTCAGTGAAAAGTACTGTTTAAATGCAAGTCACTCTGTGGTATCTGAAATTAAAATTAGATTTTATTAGGAATGGTATTTGAGAGAAACACTTTCTTGATTGTCTCAAACAAAATGACAGGGAAACATTTAAGGTTTGGCCTTTGGAATGCCTGTGGAATCAATCTACAACAGTGAGGTCTATTATTAACGTTAAATCCATTCTAGGATAAATATTAACACTAATTTCCATGTTATTATAGTTACAGAAAATAAAACTACTAGTAATTAAGCAGACCAAAATGGTTTAATATCTTTTCTTTTCAAGAGCAAAAATCATCAAGCTCCTTCTTTGTCATAAGTATCTGAACAAATATGACTAGCCATCTGTGCTCTGGAGAGAGAAAGATTTATGATGGTGATGCCAACACCCTTAAAATGAAATAGAATAGGAGCTACAGGCCTAACACTACAGTTGCTGGAAGAACACTTCTACTAGAAACCTGAGCCCACATCAAGGAACCCTGCTGCAAATCATCAGTGCATATTACTTCTGGTCAAGTCTGACAAACAAGTAGCCAACTACCTGTCCTGTCTCATGGAGAACCTGAAGCCAGAAGTATAATTCCTTCCAGATAAAACCCTTTAGATTGAGTGCACATAGTTTTCAAGGGACTGCTTAGTATTGCCTTATTACTCAGCTCTACAAATATGCATAACAGAGTTCACAATTCAGATGTATTACTCACAGTGCATTGGGGGTTACATAGTTCTTTATGCACAAGCCATCCTTTAGTGTATGCACCAGCTTCCCACAGAACTAAATGCCAACTGTTTTGGTTACCATTGCCAGAATAAACGCAGACCTTTTTTCTTAATTTCCTTAATTCCTACTAAATCTCAAGAGGAGAAAGAAACTGCTCAGCTTTTTATTTATTTATTTTGGTATGTAAGAAAGAACAGCACTCAATTCATCCAAAGAGAAGTGTTTCTCTAAGCAGAAACATTTCTTTTCAAACAGGTGAATATGTAAAATCTGCATGGCCTTCTCTGGCAGTTTTATATTTAGTTACCTTGAGTTTAAAACATTATTCAGTCTGTAAATTTATATTCTTCTATGAAGGGCCAGACATTTTTGGAATCTTAAGTTCAACTCATCACATAAGTTTGATAGTCTTAAGCAAGTAAAACATCACATAACAATAGAGTTGGATATACTAACCACGATTTGAGATATTTTACTACGCATACGTCAGAACTATTGAGGGTGGCCAAAAACAGTTTGCCAAATGTAAAATATAACTTCCAACTTCTTGTTGCTTGTAAAAAAAAAGGGCAAAGATGAAGCTATGCAAAATTTATTTGAATTCTTACTGTTTTACAAGAAAAGAACACTTAGTTCACATTTTAGGCTGTATGGACAATCTAAAATCCATGTGTATATGCAAACAGAGCCATAAACTACCTCAGATTTGACACAAAGAACCCAGCAGCAGCAACACAGTGCATGCAAAAGAGCCAATTAGGGATTCCTGCAGCCTTCCACCACAGCCTCACCTCACTTCTCAGCTCTGTGGAATTTCCCTTCCCTTATGGACTTAGAATAGGATCGAGATTCCTATAGATGAATAATAAATGATCCTGAAAACTTGTAAGTTCAGGAAGGAGTGAGCTTGCTGATTCCTCTATTATCAGTCAATATGGAACCCAAACTCCCACACAGATCCCAAGTAAGGAACAAAGGATGGCACTTTGACAAGGGATCGTAACCTACATAGGAATACATAGCCAGTTCATCCTTCACTTATACAGACTCATCTAAGGGTCATTTAATAGAGAAATTATCTCTAACACACCTAACATTCCCAACCTATCTTTCATCAGTTGTTATGAATAATTACAACAAAATCGGTGTTTGGTTTTTTTTTAATTATGAATCTCAGGTGTTCTTGTCTCCTGCTCTATATGGTAAACTATCTAAATGCAGAAAACCACTGTGATATTTAGTACGTTATACAAGCAACCTTTTGGAGAGGTTTAAAAATAAGCTTCTACATCTTGACAGTCTAAACAAACAGAGCAGATGAACAAGACTTGTATTTATTTATTTATTTTCAATTGTTTTTCATTTTCCAGTAAGATCTTGTCAAAAATTGCCTGTTTTAAAAGTACTAAATCAAAGAGTCAGTGAGACTGACGCAGACTGCTTTTGTTGTTACTGTTTCTACTGTCAAATTTTAAGTACTGTCGAAGTGGTAACAAGTCTTCTAAAACTATTAAGAGGATTAAACTACAGGGCACCTAGATATGATATGTTTTCCTCCTTTTTCCCTCTCCTCCTTTTCTTAATTTAATTCAGATTGGCTTTAAAGAGGAAATTTTTTACAGGCATATTTAAATTTGGTCTTTCTCAAAAGGATGTAATTTGTGTAGACCATTATTTTATACATAACTTCTCGCTGAGAAATACAGTTATTTTATTTAACTTTATTAGCGAGCACTCCCATTTAGCACCAGGTCAGCATGGTGCTAATCTTCTGCTAAGGAGCTTTGTGCCAAGAAGGAGTTTCTCATGAGTAGCTACTGTGAGAATTACTTTGCATACTAAGTGTCAGCTGCTGGAGATGTGTGATCAGCAGCCTGAATGTCTGCTACGTTTTTCCTAAGGAAATTGCTTTAGTTTGGGTTTGAAAGTGGAAGGAGAGAAAATTGCCTCCGGGTGTAAGTAAAAAGTGCTAGAAATGCTTGATACAGACCTGTAGAAAGGGCAGGTGGGAGTTAGGAAAAGGTGGTGGGCATAGCACTGAGCTTCCTGGAATTCACGAAGTGTCTGGACACTGCTTTCAGTCATATGATCTGATTTTTGGGCTGTCCTGCATGGAGCCAGGAGTTGGACTCAATGATCCTCATGAGCCCCTTCCAACTTGGGATATTCTATAATTCTGCAATATTCTTTGGCTTTGGCTGACTTTGCTCCTCTCAGAAAACCCTTCCCAGAGCAACAACCACTGGTGCTGAGCATCTCCTGCAGCAGAAGCCCCTGCTGATGCCTTTATCACCCTCCTTCCTTACAGGCAGAGGAGAGTGCTCCATCTTCCTCCTGATCCTCAGGACTCTTTCATGAAGTAATAAGGCCCACTGTATGTTAAAAGTTAAGCCTGAACAAAGGGTAAAGATAATCAGATTTTCTTTTCTATCCAGCTTGCTATTCACTTATAAGAAATACTGCCCTTTTCTGACATTGAAAATTGTGCATGATGTGCAGGCACTTTGCATCCAACAGCTCCCGGAACAGGTGGTGACACAGACTGAGTTAATGTACACACAGGTGGTGTCTGTGACTTGGGAAACTAACATTCAAATATCTCATTTATTACATTATCTCATTTCTTTTTGAAAAATTTATACATGCTTTGTTAGACCAGGAAGAAACTTCTGAATAGGGAATGTTTATTGAGATTATGCATTAGTTCCCATTTAAAAAGGTTTAAGAAGCACATAAGGAGAAATTTCTCAAATGAAAACATGAGGGAATATATGCAGAATTATTTTCAAGAGCCATTAGTGAACAACATCCTTAAGGAAACACTTTATGAGGCTGGGCATTAGGGTTAAAAAGTCCTTTTATTTGGTGAAAGTTGGTAGGCAAGTGATTTTTTTTCCTATGACTTTTGGAACATACTGTGTGTTTGACAGACATCAGATTGGAGGCCTTTATGTGGTTTGTTCAATTGCCATTAACTGTAAAAGGTCAGTTCCATGCCCCAAACTCTCCTGAGCTTAATGTTTGATACAAGCCCATCTGTAACTGAATTTACTCCAAGACATAGTGAGGTGAATAATATATTTGCAATTGTTCTTAAGGAGGCAGGAATCAAAAATTATCATAAGGGCCAAAAAAGTGAAAGCAAAGTTTGATTAAAAACTTCAGAAATAATTGTGCATTGTAAATTACCTGGTAAGTACTCAAACTATGCTGATTTTGTTCCCGCATCATGTGGTATTTCAACATTCCTTGGGAAAATACAGAAATGGAAAGTCTTTGAATTTCTGCTATGATAACTCCAGTGTCACTGGAGAACACAATTTTCTCTTAGAAGATGGCACCATGATATGGCCTGTCTCTACATTTCTGTATTTGCATTTTTAAAGCTCTGAAAACATATCTTCTGAAGAGCAACAGGAGAGGATTAATTGTAACCTCTGGTAGAATATTATCAAGTTTTGAAAACAATTTGGAGCAAAAATACAAAATGGATTATTGGAAAAGGAAACATCTGACCATAAAATTAACATGAAAGAGACAAGCTGAACAAAGCCAAATCCGCCAAATGGGCCTTCTGAGATGAAAACCATCTTTCCAAGCTAAGTCAAGACAGTAAGATCTAAGGGAAAAAGGAGGAAAGAGAAAAGAGGAAGGAGGAAGGAGATCTAGGTGCCCTGTAATTTTCTTTTCTTAATAGTTTTAGAAACTTGTTATCACTTTGATGTTACTGAAAATTTGAGAGTAAAAACAAAAACGTCAGTCTGCATCAATCCTATTAACTCTTTGATTTGACATTTAAAACAGGCTACTTCTGACAAGATCTCACTAGAAACTGAAAAAAAAAAGTTGAAAATAACATACTTTCAGAAAAAAAAAAAAAAAGTCTTGTTCATCCTATCTATTTTGTTGTCCTGAAAAAAATGTATAATTGTAGAAAATTCAGTTGTCATTTTAGCAAACAAAGAAAATAATCTTTGTAGGCTTTCCTTTTCCTTGTTTTTAAAGACATGAGAACTGCAAAAACAAGGAATGTTATCATTAGATATCATCAGATATAATTTTGAACTCTCCACACCTTTATCACACTGGAAACAACCACAACTTTTCAAAGGGATATAATATTATGTCTCAGGATTCCTTCCCATATTGAATTGCCTTGTGATTAAAACACTTTTAGCACTTTTTCTCTTGTCAACTTCCTGCCTAACACAGAGAAACTTCATTTTACAACAGAAAGGAAGTGAGAATAATTGTTCTTACCCATTTGATAAAGAGTTGAAGGATAGATAAAGAGATGCTCACTTATATGTGGGCGTATACTAAAATACGCTGACATAAGACCTTGTCATCTGTACCCTGCATCCAAATTCTTGACACTTCCTTCTCCTACACATGTGCAGTACTAGTTCCATGGCTCATTTTATCTTAGCTAAAGTGAATTGATTTAGAAGTAAGTCTTGGCAGCAATATCTTGTTTGAAACATATTAGGGGAACTCACATGAGCCACTTCACTCACAGCACGCAATGGGCAACTGGAGTTGTGATGATTTCTGCAAGCACAGCCAGGCCATGAAAGAAGTTTTTGTTCACAGCTGAAGCGCTGAGACAAACATATCAGGCTGGTGTGCAGAGAGTCTGTAGTGTCAAAGAAGCCATTGGCTTTTCCTGCCCCATGCTGTGAGACAATCCATGATAGGGCTCAGCTGAACACTGATGAACAACCCCACAAAGCTGAAGGCTGCATATGTTAAATAGTAGCACAGTAGAATTAGTACTGCCTACTAAGCGTGAGGTTGAAAGGATCTGGTAATTGAAAGCATGAAGTGACATACTACAACTACAACTGTGATTTGCCCAAGGACTGGGCAACAAAAGGAAAATCTCTATCCCTCATTGGTTGCAGTGGGGTATGTTATCACCAAGGAGGGGGAAAAGACTGAGGTTCTCAATGCCTTTGCAACTGTCTTCAGTAGTTAGAACAGGGTACTCAGACCCCTGAGCTGGAAGACAGGGATGGGGAGCTCAAAAAATCTTCCATAATTCAGGAGGAAACAGCGACCTGCTAATCCACCTGGACAAGGTGTTGAGGGAGCTGGGAGAAGTCATCTTTTATCAGGGATTTTGTCAACCAGGGAGACCCCAGATGACTGTGACACCCACCTACAAGAAGGGTCAGAAGGAAGCTCTAGGAAACTACAGGTCTGTCAACCTGACTGCAGTACTGGGGAAGATTACAGAGCAGATCACTCTGAGCACAATCACATAGCATGTATGGGACATATGTGGAACCACCAGGGGATCAAACCCAGCCAGCATGGACTCATGAAAGACGGGTCCTGCTTGATCAACTTGATCTCCTTCTATTAGCAGGGTGACCAGACTGACTGAGGAGGGAAAGGCTGTGGATAAAATCTACCTGGACTTTTGTAAAGCCTTTGACTCTGCCTCCCACAGAATTCTCCTGGAAAAGCTGGTAGCTCATGTCTTGACAGGTGTACTCTTTAGTGGATAAAAAACTGAATGTCACGATCCAGAGAGTGGTGGTGAATGGAGTTAAATCCAGCTAGCAACTGGTCCTGAATGGTTCAGTATTATATCCACTTAAGGCAATGCACAAATGCACCTCTGCACTGCAAGATAAGGAGGAGACTAAAAGAGGAGGGCCCAGCATTCATTTGTTTCAACTGCTAATTACTTGTGTAGTTTTCTGTTCTTCAGTGGATGCTGCATAGGAGGCAGGCAGTTTACCTTTTTTTCTTTCCTCAGATTTACAGCCTCAAGTTGAAGAAAGCCATAATATATGAGGGAATGTATTACTTGGCTAAAGTACTAACCTCTTATTCACTCAACATTCAGATGTCCCCATTTCATGGGAGATGGGAGGAGTGGAACAAGTGATGTTGATGTTGAATACTAGTACATCTGGCATGGCTTTTATTCCTAGCGTATGGTAATAGTTTGTGTTTCACTTAAAGAGGAGGTAGAGGACAATCACACCATATCTGAAGTGCCAAATGTACAGCATTGTAGAATCTGTTGTCCTGTTTCCTAGCTCCTGAAAAGTTTTTATGCATGTAATATGCAATCAGTTAGAAAACTGTCCCTGAAATTTTCCTTAATTGAAGGGAAACACCAAGCAATTCTCTTCCAGAAAAGACAGACTTCACATTTTCAGTAGTGTTGTCCCCACTGCCAGGTGAAACACTGAAGAAAAAAATGTACAGAGACTAATGTTGAGAAATATGAAGAATCACAATTAGGTATTTTAAACAGAAGAATGTTTGTAAATCCTTTAGGATACTAACCCTCAAAAATCAAGATGGCATTGGTTTGCCTCTTCTTACATACTTCAATTGCAAAAGCAGCTCAAACACCAGCCATCTCGCATACCCATCTATTATAAATGTGTGTTACCCTACAAAAAGTTATGGAAATTTGCTTATCTATTCCACTACTGAAAGCCTGATTCTCAGCTTCTGGAAAGACATTCTAAAACCATGTTCTGAATCTGGAGCAGAATTTGGTTCCAGTTCATGACAAAAACTGCAGCCAACTGAAGTTAGCAGGTCTATTTGGAGGTCTCGCATCTTTAGGTTAAGCATTATTTCATCTCACTTAGACTCAGCTTTGATGCATGTAATTTTTAACCTTTATTAAGCATTTTAACCATTAAGCATTTTCATGCAATATTTTCTACTTTATGTGCAATGTCAGAAAGCAAGTCTGCACCAACTGTTTACAAGTGCTAAAAGAGCTCTGAACAATACCAAGAGGAAAGGCAGTAGAGGCTAATGAAAAGGAAGGAAAGAGAGCTTTGTAGCCATAAGGGATATGTAAATTACAGGAATAGTACCTGACTGCTTTCACTAGTAAAGTCTTATTTGTATCTCTAAAAATGGACTGAAAATAGGGGATTACAAGGATTCAGTCACAGACTCTGCTTGACTGATGACAATCACACAGCTTCCTTATACAAAACCTGAGATTAAAACTTACTTTGTATTTTCCCATCTCCCATTCTTAGAGATCTACATATACTTTTTTTTTCTACAGAATAATAGCAATGACAACAAATCATTCCAAGCTCAGCAGCATACAGAAGAAATGTCATTTCCATTTAAAATAACTGGCCAAGCAGAGAACCTGAGAGATACAGCACTGGGTGGGAAACAGCAGAGGAACTTGCTGTGCTATCACATCCATTTGTAGTAAAAAAATTGTGGGGCAGATTTACAACACTCCCCAGATTAGGATGTAAGAGATTAGCTTTCTGTTGAAGGAGATGCTCTTTTGCCAATGACCAAGACTGCAATCCAGTACAGAGGAAGTACATGGTGTTATTGGTGGTGAAGAGTTTCTGCAACCATGTTCCAATCCTTCTTGTTTACAGAAGCGTGAAAACTTCATGTCATCACTGCCTATCTGCTAGCCTCTGATTTAAATCCTGCCATGCTAACATCATTGGGCTAACATTTTATTTCCCTTCACTTTGATTTCTGCAAAATGAGATCTTAAACATTTGCCCTGTTTATTTCCGCTTCTGCCTGTAGTAGAGAACAGTTCTCATACTCCATTTGTAGGGTCCCAACAGCAGGAAATCAATATGGGCTTTGATCATTCATTAAAGGACTTTTGTTTCCTCTAATGTCTATCTAAAAAAAATTGTGTCTTTACAAAAATTTCTGCCTGGACTTAAAATGCAGGTAAGCCCATTCAATTTGGAGATCTATTTGAAAATTGAAGAAAACAGAGTGCAGATCCATACTCACTGCAAATCAATATAAACTTTAATGCTTCTGGAGCAATACAAATAGATGAAAGCTGGTTGGTGGTACTGAAAAGAAATCAAGAAGAGTATTTTAATCAGTCTGCCATCTACAAGTTAAATTTGGTACTTCAACTGTAGGTAGCACCACAGAAATACAGTGCCCTGTTACACAGCACTAAGCACTTGGCTCAGCTCTCAGAGAGCAATGAAAGTGGAAGAGAAAAGGCCAAGAGGAAAACAATTACTTTGAGATGGTTAGTGGCTTGCATTATAGACTTCAAAAAAAAAAAAAAAAAAAAAAAAGGAAAAATAAATACTAACAGGTCTTTTAAATTTTTTTTTCTAGATGTGAAAAACTCAAAACACTACATGAACTGCATAATACAAAGAATGTTCTTCCTCTTTAATTTGGCCCAGTTCCCCAGTGGCATCCTGTTTAAGCATGGACAGAGTTTTGTTTTGAGAGTTCTGAGCTCAGTGACATTTTTGAGGTCTGTCTTTCTTCTTAAGCTATGCTCCAAAGCATGCCTAGGTTTTGGTGGTGAGATTATAAGGTCTGCTAATATGAACAGTCAGCTGGGAAAGAGGAAAGGAAAGGAAAGGAAAGGAAAGGAAAGGAAAGGAAAGGAAAGGAAAGGAAAGGAAAGGAAAGGAAAGGAAAGGAAAGGAAAGGAAAGGAAAGGAAAGGAAAGGAAAGGAAAGGAAAGGAAAGGAAAGGAAAGGAAAGGAAAGGAAAGGAAAGGAAAGGAAAGGAAAGGAAAGGAAAGGAAAGGAAAGGAAAGGAAAGGAAAGGAAAGGAAAGGAAAGGAAAGGAAAGGAAAGGAAAGGAAAGGAAAGGAAAGGAAAGGAAAGGAAAGGAAAGGAAAGGAAAGGAAAGGAAAGGAAAGGAGAAAAGAAAAGAGAAGAAAAGAAAGAGAAGAGAAGAGAAGAGAAGAGAAGAGAAGAGAAGAGAAGAGAAGAGAAGAGAAGAGAAGAGAAGAGAAGAGAAGAGAAGAGAAGAGAAGAGAAGAGAAGAGAAGAGAAGAGAAGAGAAGAGAAAAGAAAAGAAAAGAAAAGAAAAGAAAAGAAAAGAAAAGAAAAGAAAAGAAAAGAAAAGAAAAGAAAAGAAAAGAAAAGAAAAGAAAAGAAAAGAAAAGAAAAGAAAAGAAAAGAAAAGAAAAGAAAAGAAAAGAAAAGAAAAGAAAAGAAAAGAAAAGAGAGCATTAGCTATAGCAGTGACTCTGCAAACTGATACCCTGCTGCAATCCAGCATCAGGGGAATGAAAATTAGACTGGAAAAGGAAGCTACAGGAGATCTACATGTCAACCTAGGAAAATGTTTTTGCTTATTGAAATAAAAACTAGGAGCGATAAAGAGGTGGATTATTTTTTTCTTCAGAGAAATTAAAAATATGGAATTTTTCTCCAAGTCAGAAAAAAAAAATAAGATGTGGGAGCCATGAATGTCATTTCTCTGCACTGCTTTAACTGCATGCTTTTTTTCTTTTTTTTCTTTTCTTTTTTTTTTTTCCAGGACAGCAAAATGTTTGCCCTTTAAAAGCCTCATTCCCCTGGCATCTCTGTTCTTGGATATTTGTCACTAGTGCCACAAAATTTTGAATTATTTAGAGAGATAGGGAGGGGAGAAAGGCAGCAGTTTTGAAAAGTACTGTCATAATTCCCTGGTTTTGAATACTAAGAAATCACCATCAAAAGCATTCACTGAGGTATTTTGGAATGAGCAACTTAATGAGCCAATATCTGGGTCTGATTGGAGAACTGAATGAGCACAACCACATCCACACAGCAGAGCAGCTGAGTAAGTCATTACAATGCATGTGTGCATCCACAGGGCTGCAGAATCTGCCTGTAGTTAAAAACAGAAAGTATAATGCAAGTCCTCTGTGGACTTCCTATGCATAGTTCATCTTAGCATTTAAAAGCATCTGGTTCAGAAAACATTCATTCTTCATCAATCCACACTGTCTTAAGCTCTCCACTATACCAAGTATTCACTGGATAACCAGCCCCAGGAAGTCAATGGAAATTAACATCCTTATTGTTCAAATTTCAGCTTGGTTTGGACTTCAGTATTTGGCCCTGTCCTTGTATATTAGAGAAAATTGACTCCAAAGCGCACATTATAAGCTGGGCTATTTATACAGTTATTGATTTTTGATGTTGATACAGCCTCAAAAAATATATCTGCTTTTTTTTTCAGTTTGTTACTAGTTGATATTGGATAGTATTTTGCCATTTGCTTCATAGGAAGTAATGTGAGATTCTTTTCATCTTTCTTCTAAAAGAATGTGACTCAGTAATTAGGATAGAGGACTAGAAGTCAAAAATTCTGGCTCTAAAATTTTCCAGATCCCAAAGTGACGGATCTTGACTTCAGTGATGACTACAAAGATGTATGCCAGATATGCTGCCCTTCTGGAATGAGAAAAGGTGCTAAGTATGGCAGCCACATGTGAATGCTTACAAATATTTAGATAAAAGTCTATACCTAAAACAGTATTGCATATAGATTGTGATTCATTGTTTCTATGCAATATTCAGAAATCCTCTTCTGCAGCTTAGCAATAGCTTTCTTTCAACCATTAAAAGAAAGAAAACTACAATAACAACAGACAACAACAGCAACAACAACAAAGAACCAACATGAAATATGTCCATCAGCACAAGCACAGGATCAAAGTAATTCAAGTTTAGGGTAAGCCAGAACAAAACCAAGCAGAAGCTGGGAAAGCTTTAACCCAAATAGCATCATGGACTATAATTTGGCCTGAATTAGGATTTCAATGTCTAAATCTTACTACTGTAAAATCTGTTCAAAGCCAAATATGTTTTCAATATACACCTGACTTGGCACAAGAAGCACCAGCTATATCTAGACCACAAATAGGTTTGTTACTATTTTGCAAATAACATCACGATATCTTTGCACTTGGATACCCGGTACCATTCTTGGAATTGCAGACAATCATGCATTCCATTCTTGTTTGAATTTGATGTATCCTTTTGGCACCACATAATAACGCCATAGCTAGCAATCACAGCTGTGTGCAGGCAGGAACACACAGCACGATGCCCCATTCACTACTGCCTTCTGCACTGTCCAAGTTACAGTGCTACTTCATGACCAAATAACTCATAGGAGAGGAGGAATGGGGCAGGAATGACACGAACAGAACTTCATTCTCAGCTGAAGATTCAGTTTATTTATTTCTTCTGTGCTGTTTGCTCGCGATCTCCAAACCAAAGCAAGAACTGCTATACATTTTATTTACGGTTCATTCTGTAACAATGTAGGCCAAATATTTCTTTCAAACATTCCTTCAGGTAATGAAGGTCTATACTGTAAACAGGTAAATGATACTTCAGACTGGATGATGCCTGAAGTTCTTTCCCAATTTGCTTTCTTTATCTGGTCACTGATGTACTTGACTACATACATACCCAAATTTTTAGTTACATTTCCAATCTTTATATTTATTGCCTTTTTCCATACTGCCACTCAAAGCATAGCTTGCTGATTCCAAGATTCCTGTATAATTCATACATCTTGGAATAATATTAAAAACAATATAAGTTCAACACAAGTCAGATAATCATTACAAAAGCAGAGATATCTAGCTAGCTACAGTCAGAGCATTTTAAAGAAATAAGCATTAAAGTTACATTTTGACTGAGCTTATGATATACACTTAATAATCTTTTTTCATTATTGTTAAAATTTAATGAGCTTATCCAAAGCTCATTGAAGTCAGGAGCATTGACATCAACAGGCTTTGAATTTGGCCAGCAGTTTGAGAAGTATTCTGGGATACTTTTGTATTAAAGCATCTATATAAATGAAAGCTTGAATATCTCTAGTGAATCATTATGGATTTTGAATTGCAAAGAGTCCTTAAACAAAGTATTAAAAAAACATCATTATGTAGCTCTGAAGGTACAGTTACATTTGTATTTTTCACAAAATTCTGTCAAAAAAAGTATTTTACTGAAGGAGCATCATCTCAAACAGAAAATTGCATCCACAAATTAGGAAGGAAAGATGTTTTACTGAAGGATACCAGTACCAGCATATTCTGCCAGTTCACGGTCCCAAGCAGAACTGTAATTACACAAAGAGAATACCTAGTAGCTTCAAGCGTGCTTATATCACTTTGACAAAGAAAAAATCTTATTCCAAATCTCAGTTCTAATACCATCTTTTCAAAATAATTCTGCAAGATTTGTCCAAGTATAAGACCCACAGAATTCAGTAAAACAACATGATAAACACTTTTCAGTACTATTTTTTGTAACAATGATAAATTGAACTTTTAAACGAAACATGGAGATAACTAGATTAAAAAGACATGGTTTACACAAAGTATTTTTATTTGGATTTCCTCTGATATTGAAGAGATTAGATGACAAGAGCCAAGCAACTAGGAAGTCACTACAGAGATGCTTACTTTCAAAGTTCTTTATCTGTTCAGAAAATGTCTCCTAAATGTTAAATCATAGAATAATTTGAGATGGAAGGGACAATTAATAGTCATCTGGTCCAATCCCCCAGCAATGAACAAGAACACCCACAACTCAATCAGGTTGATCAGAACCCCATCCAGTCTGACCTTGAGTGTCTGCAGGAAGAGGGCATCCACCACCTCTCCAGGCAACCTGCTTCAGTACCTCACCAGCCTGATTGTAAAGAACTTCTTCCTTCTATTCAATCTAATCATCTCCTCTTTTAGTTTGAAACAATTTCCCTTTGTCCTATCACACTGACCTTGCTAAAGAATCTGTCACCTTTTTTCTTATAGCCCCCCATAAGATACTGAGAGGCCACTATCAAGCCTCCTTAGAGCTTTCTCTTCTCCAAGCTGAACAGCCCCAGCTCTCTCAGCTGGTTTTCTTAGGGGAGATGTACCATCCCTTAGATCATTTTTGCGGTGCTCATTTGGACATGCTCCAAGAGGTCCACATTTTTTCTGTACTGAGGACTTCACATCTGGACACAGTATTCCAAGTGAGGTCTCACCAATGCAGAGGAACAGGATAACCTCCCTGACCTGCTGGCCACCCTTCTTTTGATGCAGCCCAAGATACAGTCTAGCTTGCCATCCATCAGTGTCCCCACATCCTTTACAGAAGGGTTGTGTTCTATCCTTCCATCCTGTAGCTTCTTTTGATAGTGTTTGATAGTGGGGGTTGTCATAAAACAGGTGCTAGCCTTTGCAATTGAATTTGTTGAATCACACCTGGACCCACTGCTCTTGCCTGTCTACGTCTCTCTGAATATCATCACATCCCTCAGGTGTATCAATCACACCACACGGATTGGTATCATCCACAAACTTGTATAGGGTACACTCAATCCTGATATCAATGTCATTGATGAAGACATTAAAAAACATCAGTCCCATTATTGACCCCTGAGAGACACCATTTGTCACTGACCTCTACTGAGATATTAAGCCATTGACCACTCTCTGGATACAATTGCACAAACAGTTCCTTATCCACTGCACATTCCACTCATCTAATCCATGTTTTTCCAATTTGAAGAGAAAGATGTTACGTAGGACCATGTCAAAGGCCTTAATGAAGTCCAAGTGGCATTCATGGCTCTTCCTTTGTCCACTGACACAGTTATCACATCACAGAAAAGCAACAGGGTTGGTCAGGCAGGACTTACACTTGGTGAAGGTATGCTGGTTACACCACACCACCTCTATCTTTTCCGCGTGCCTTAGTATAGCTTATAGGAGGATCTGCTCCATGATCTTATCCAGCACAAAATTGACAATAAAAGGTTGTCCTTTCCACCCTTCTTAAAAATAGGTGTGATGTTGCCTTTTCCAATCACCAGGGATTTCACCTGACCGCTACAACTTTTCAAACATCATTGAGAGTGGCTTGGCAACAATGTCAGCCAAATTCCTCAGAGCTCTGGGACACATCTCTTGTAGACTATGACCTAGTAATTATTTCTTAGGTTTTTCCTATAACAAAGACATATAGTCTTTTGGAACAAATGTATCCTGTAGACCCAGGTTGCCCTGGACAAACAAGTTTGGTAAATGTCTATTTAGTACTTAAAGGCCTACACTTTATTAAATGTCACAATAAGTATCACACAAGGACGCAGTGTGATCAAGCTGTGTCTGAATGTCACATCCACAGACAGTCTGCAGAGTATAGACTTGAAGATTTTCTCTATACAATTTTAGTAATATTTTCTGAATATGTAAAATAGGATTGCTGAGAGGAATAAGGAGGTACAGGACATACCAACACATAGAGAAAAGAGGGTTTTTTTGTTGTTGTTATTGTTGTTTGTGCCCCAAAGAAATCTCCTTTAAATGTTTCAGCTCTGCTCCCTAATCCTTAAGGACAGATTATTCCAGGGGGTTTTACTGACTAACTTCCTGAAGAGCTGGAAACTGGCTTTCCTAACATTAAGCTTTCTTATTTTAATTTTTGCCTGTCCAAAATTCCTCAAGTGTGAACTCCACCACTGCATGGTGACTACAGCCCAAGCAGCCTCCAATCCTGAAGTCATCAATCAGTTCACTCACACTGGTGATCCAGCATTGCATACCCCCTGACGGAGCTGCCTATTACCTGGCTCAGAAAGTTATCCTTGGTACGTTCTAGAAGGCTTCTGGATCACCTACAGCTTGTCATGCTACTGTTTCAGATGTCAAGGTGGTTGAAGTCCCCAGCAGGATGACAGTCTGTGATCACAACACCTCCTGCTGCTGGAGGAAGACAGCCTCATCAACAGGCTTCACTTGATGAGAAGGTCTGTAGTAGACACCAACCACACCAAGACTCCCTGAATTGCCTCTGTCTCACTCATAGGCTTTCAACTTGCTATTGGCCATTCTTCAGGGGCAGCTCTTCACGTTCTGTTCCTTCCTTGATGTAGAGGACAAGGTCTACTCCTCTCCCTTCTCACCTGTTACTTCTGAACCATCTATAGCCATCAATAGCCACATTCCAGTCATCGTTGTGATCAACAGTTCTATGCTTGGGTAGAGGCTGGTCACAAGTGGTATCCCCCAAGGCTCCATCTTGGGGTTGGTGCTCTTCAACATCTTAATCAATGACATAGATGATGGCATCCTCAGCAAGTTTGCAGACAATAGCGAGCTGAGTGATGTAGTCGAGACACTGGAGGGAAAGGAAGTCATCCAGAGGGACATGGACAGGTTACAGAAGAGGGCCCTTGTGAACCTAATGAGGTTCAACAAAGCCAAGTGCAAGGAGTTGCAGTTGGGCCTGAGTAATCCCTGTTATTTATACAGACTGAGAGAAGGTCTCTCTAAGAGCAGCCCTGTGAAGAAGGACCTGGGTGTCCTGATAGATGAAAAGCAGGCCATGAGCCAGCAGCATGCACTTGCAGCCCAAAAGGCCACGTATATTCTGTGCTGCATTAAGAGAGGGTTGGTCAGCAGGGATAGGGAAGTAATCATCCCCCTCTACTCAGCTCTTGTTGAGGCCCCATCTGGTGTACTGCATCCAGGCCTGGGGCCCCCAGTACAGGAAGGACATGAAGCTCTTGGGACAGGTCCAGAGGAGGGCCACTAAGATGATCAGAGAGCTGGAGAACCTCCCCATGGAGAATGGTCAAGGGAATTGGTTTAGATTGGAGAAGCTCTGGGGGACCTCATTGTGCCCTTATAGTATTTGAAAGGACATATAATCAGGAGGAGGTATGACTGTTTATGAGGGTGGATAGTGGCAGTACAAGGGGGAATAGTTTTAAACTGAGACAGGGGATGTTTAGGTTGGATATTAGGAGGAAGTTTTTCACACAAAAAGTGGTGACACAGTAGAACAGGTTGCCCAAGGAGGTTGTGGATGCCCCATCCCTGGAGGCATTCAAGACCAGGCTGCATGTGGCTTTGGGCAGCCTGGTCTGGTGGTTGACAACCCTACCCGTGGCAGTTGGGTTGAAACTAGATGATCATTGTGGTCCTTTTCAACCCAGGCCATTCTATGACTCTATGATCCTTGGTTACATTTGTATTAGTGCATTAGGAGTGAATTAGGAGTGAACTAGGAGTTAAATGTAGTCAGTGTCAACAACTATACATATACATTGTATCTCAGAAGCTTTACTTCAGAGTAACTCCAGTGTGGCTCCTGAATCATACTGTACATGTTGTTTAGAGGATAATCATGCTGCAAACCTTTATTTTCTTGAATAAAAGCTCCTTCATGGATTAGTCTAGGAAGTGCCACAGTCTTCTTGTCTGTCCCCTATAAGAGAAGGCAGCACACCATTCAGGCCCCAGCAGCATCACCTATCTAATACCTCACACATATATGCAGATCTTTTTTCTGTTCCTGCTTTTGTTCCTGTTCTACTTGCCTCTCACTTTGTTCCAGCTCATCCACAAGTGACAACATATTGCCTGTTGCCCAAAATCTCTGCCTGATGCTTAATCAGTCACTGTCAGGAAAAAAAAAAAAAAAAAAAAAAAAAAAAAAAAAAAAAAAGACAGTAAAAGGAGGAGGAGAAACTCCGTATTGAAACTCCGTATTGTGGATTGAGGGTCTTTCGTTATGTGCTAGGGAGCTAGGTCTCGCTTCCACCCCTCCTGCTGCAGGAGGCTGGCAAAGAAGTGAAAAGGAGAAGCTTGATTGAGATAAAGAGAAAAGAAATTACTAGAAATTACTAGAAATGGTAAGGGAACATGAGATAATAAAAGGAATAATGAAAATGTACGAATAAAAGGGATCAAGGGTAATAAATCAAACAAATAGGAGAAAGTTGCCTTCTAACCGTGCTGTGGTTTGGTGATATGGCTGGAAGGTTAGGTGGCCATGGTTATGTCACCTTCTTCTCTTCCAGAAACCACACAGGAATGACTGGAGCTGCTGGAACTGCAATCCCCAACAGGACCAGGAACCATAGCTCCACATCACCTGTCCCAACACCAACAGTTTACTTCATGTCACGATATGGGATACCTATGGAAACCATGACACTTTGCAACAGTATCAGCTATCACCATCATCAGAATGAGTAACACCCTTCCTTTCAGACACACTTCTGTTTGAAGAAAACAATAAGTTTCTTCCAGCCTCACTACAACTGCTTCACCATAGGACAATTGAAATTTCTGATCAATTATCCACTTCATTTCTGAGCCTGCATCAAAAGAGACATAGCCAGCAGGGCAAAGGAGGTGATTGTTCCCTTCTGCTCTGCCTTCATGAGACCTTACCTGCAGAATTGCTTTCAGGCCTGCAACCCTCAGCAAAAAAAATTGAGAATTATTGAAGCAGAAGAGCCACAAGGATGATCAAAGGGCTAGAGCACCTCTTGTATGAAGACAGGCTAAGAGAGCTGGGTTTATTCAGCCTAAGAAGAGTAGGCTCTGGGTAGACCTCATTGCAGCCTTCCAGTATTTACAGTGAGCTTATAAACAGAAGGGAACCAATTTTTTTGCATGGTATGATAGCGACAGGACAAGAAGTAACAGTTTTAAGACAAAAGAGGAGAAATTCAAAATTAGACTTTTAGGATATACAATTTGGATTCCATGGATTCTCTCCTTTGAGAATCTACAATAAACAGCAAGGAAGAAAATAGGAAGGCAACAGAACTAAGGGAAAAAAATAAAAAAAATCAGTTCCAGAGAAATTCAGATCTGAGGAATTCCACAGAAATTCATTCTGTATTCAATCACAAAAATAATAAAGTCAGAAGTACGAAATTATACCCCTTCCTGGTTTGTCTTAAAGTACAAAAATTAAGACATTTCTGTGCCAATGGAGAAAAGGTAATTATGGCCTACTGTCTTTGGTTTAGCTTTGTATTATCACTTCTTGGGGAAAAATATTTTATCCTGATTATTCTTAAGGACTTCTTAACAGTTCTTTGAACATCCTCTTACTCCTAAGGGCATCTACCATCACTCTACTCATTACGTAATCTTAACTCATTAGATGTTCCATCACATTTTAGTTGTTTCAAGCAGATACTGAGTGAAATAAGACTGTTTACTCTCATTTGGTGGATATGCTACCTAGATTAAGGGTTTTCTGAGACTTGCTTCCTAATTATCACAGCAGTTTTACTCATGTTTTACCAGCTGGTAACCTACTGAGAAAAATGGTGTGTAAGGAGCTGACTTTTCCATCTGATGACTAGGCGGTAATTTGTCAAAACTCCCACATGCTTCACAGAAGAAGAGGAGGGAGATCCAGGTAGTATTTCCTGGCTAATAAAACCTGGACTATAATAACACTGGGTAGTCGGAAAAGTGTATAACAGCAACAAGAGAAGTCTCTTTTAATATTGCACAAGGAACTGCTCCACTTCTCTCCTCACACTGTTTCATAGGGAAGGCTGGGCCCCTCATGGGAAATGCCAGTTCACCTCCTGCCTCAGCAGATGCTCCTAAGTTTGTGGCAGGTTGAACAAGCTACATCAAACATCTTCCTGCTGCAGAGCAGGAGCAGGGACAAGGTCATCTCAGGAAACATGTGCCCCTTGCCCTGCCAGGAGTATGGTCAACTGGGACGTGGTTGAGCAAACCATACTGACAGCAGTACCATGGAGATGGTGAATTGTTCCCATTATCTATTCCTGCTGCACCACACACTGTGACTCTTCTGCAGATTCGTTTCATTTATAAAAATCTTTGTGTTGATCTATTTACCTTTGTGAAGCCATCCCTGCCGAGGGTGACCAGCCGCCCACACACAGATTTGGCTCCAGCACACATTCCATGCTGGGAGAAAGCTGATGGATTCACCGGCAGCAGCACAACACTGGCTGTGTAGCAAAGGTCAGGAAGGGAGCCAATTCCCACACCCTGCAAGACAAGGTGATGGCCAGGTTGCCCTATAACACACAGCAAGGAAGTTAAGATAAAGCACCTCTACAAGAAAATAGATTAACGATTAATTTCAAACCCCTTGGAGGAAGTGAAATCGAGCACACAGATCCTAATAGACTCTATCAATTCATTTGAAGAGCCTAAAGGGAACTGATGGATAACAGATGGCAACACGTCTACCTTTAATGTTAAAAACATGACTTAACTTTTCTTCCCCCCATTTTACCCCCTAGAGCATATCATGCATTAGTATAGATACTGATGCAAGTTAATCAAAAGGAGTTTGCAAAAATAAGTGAATAAAAAAACTATGAGTAACATTTACCAACAGCTTCCTTTTTAAAAAATAAAAATCCATGTTCATGGACAACATAGCTACTTAAATTCAATAGAAGAGCACAAGGAAACACCACACAGAGGATCTAGATATTACCAATAGGTTGCAATAATTCAGGTCATCGTTGCTTCATAAGAGATAAATTGAAAATACTGCAGGTAAATTAAGCCTTCTTGCTCTGGTTATTGAGATTTGGCTTCTGATCAAGTAAACCTTAAAACCAGATTTGTTGGTTTTTTTTATTTCCCTTTACATAAGCAACAAGATCTGCTGCAGATATAGACAAGGTAGATTGTATAAAGAGTAGTAATCTGCTAGGGGCAGCAAAACAGATATGGCTCTGGTGCCAGTTATGTCTTCTTTAGAAAGTAAACTTGCTCTGGCTGCCATGATGCAGAGGTCAGAGCAAGTATGTCACTGGCATGACTCAAGAGTAGCCATTTCACCTAGAATCACCTATGTCTGTCACCATCCCTAAACTGGGTGTTTGAGGTACCATGGCTTTGCACCTGACAAAGGTGCATAATACCTACCCACAGAAGACAACTCTGAAATCCCAGATGTCCTTCTGCTGCTTGCAAGCCTGGAGTGACCATAGCTGGATTATTACTATTATTGCTTTTTGAAGAGTACAATAGAAACCCTGTCAGTATGCAGATAGTTATAGTAGACTGACTTAAAGCTCTCCGTTAACCTGGGATAGCAAATCAAGAAGGTATTAAGAGAGTCACATCAGAATTTAATTGTATAGGGCTTGATGTACACAGGCATGTTGTACATTTTCGCTCAAAACCAGAAGGATGATTATATAGAAAAATATAAATGACAAAGTTTTTGTGCTGAGAGCACTGCAAATTAACAGTTTGGAAGCTGGTAATCATCTCTTTGATGACATTCAAGTTTCTCAGCCCCCACATTTCAGAGCTTTGCCTTTTAAAGCACTCTTTTGCATGAAAAAAAAAAATCAAACCTCAATTTGTTAGATTGTATTTTAATTGAACAGAAAAATTGTCCTGAATAGTAGTGGAACTTCATCTCATATTGCATCAAATCTTAATAAAAACAGCATAAATTCAGTCTGGCTTTTTGCAATCACTGGCCATTTAAAGCCTTCTTTGAGCCTAAGTAACTCTGTGCTACTTAATCATATTCTCTATGCATAGCAGGAAATTACTTCAGGTATCTCAGAGCACAAAAATCAAACAGTATTAGAACAGGAGCATTCAAGGTCACGCTTCTAACTTCATTTGAAAAAGAAATCTTACCTATCCAAAACCAAAATATTTTACTGCACGTTGTCAGTTCTGCACTGAAAGTATTTCTGTACGTTGGAGTTATAAGTAAAGACTTCTCCTTCCTTTTTCTAAAAGCAAGTCGCTCTTCTCTCCTATCAGAATTGTTACCATAGATGGACAATAAAACTACAAAAAACAGTTACCTCTCCCCTTCCCCTCCCCATGTATTTTCTACATGGAAGACAGTACACTCCATTCCTGTTCTTTATGGCAACATTTGTCCAGAATCCCACACTCTGCCCTGGTTTCCATATCAGAGGTTCTAGTTCAAGTGAAGCTGATTTAGCTGCAGCAAAGTAAAACAGCTCAGGTCAGTGACAAAGCAGAGGGATGATGATGAGAGCTCTGAGAGCTGTTCTAAGTGACTGATATGTTGTAAACAAAAATGTTAGAAATCCTAAGTCAGGGCTGACTGAAGGGTGTTAACAGCAAGTAAACAGTGAAATGGCCTTCGTCACTCATTTTCTGTGTTATTGCCAAAGCTCTTTTGTATCTTCAAAGACAGAACATCTTCAAATCTGAGTGTGTGTGAAGGGAAAAAAAATATTTTATCATCTGAGTATTTAAGTTTTAAAAATATCAGAATGCCAAGATTTATCTCATGTTTTTATACTGGGAAATCTGCTAAGAACACTGGGACTATGTGTTTCCTTGCTGCAGTGGACACAAGAAGTTTTTTTTTTCAAATGTTTCCTCCCTTTTGTCCCAGCAGTAGACTCACACTGACAATTCTGAACCTGAAAAATCTCTCATTCTCATCTCCTCAGTGTATAGTCCAAATCTAAACCAAGAGCAGGCAAGAATTTAAAGTAGTTCAGCTATACCTTTTCTCTCTTTCTTTTTTTTTTTTCTCCCACAGAATCACAGAATCACTAAGGTTGGAAAAGACCTATAAGATCATCCAGTCCAACCATCCACCTATCACCAATGGTTCTCGCTAAACCATATCCCTCAACACAACATCCAAACGTTCCTTGAACACCTCCAGGGAAGGGGACTCCACACCTCCCTGGGCAGCCCATTCCAGTGCCTGACCACCCTTTCAGAGAAGTAGTATTTCCTAATATCCAGCCTGAATCTTCCCTGGCACAGCTTGAAACCATTCCCTCTAGTCCTATCACCAGTTATTTTAATCTGAAACATCAGAAACTCTAGTGTTTTTTTTTTTTTTATATTGCAATGACAATAGAACTGTTGGAGAAAGTGAGGGAATGCAGGAAGAGAAAGAGACAAAGTAAGTACATTCTTTCTCACATTTGGAAGGCCAGATCTACCCTTAGGAGTTAATCTGGCATACTGTGGTATGTTTTGTCTGGCTCAGGCTAGACCACAGGACTCTCAAAATCAGTCCTTTAACAATGTTTGTATCTTTCTATGGATTGCAAAGAGTGATAAGTAAATGTGTCAAAGCTGACCATGGCATTCATGCTGCTGAAGGTATTCCAGCAAGAAGACAAGCTAGCTGCAGCCTCCAGTTACTCTGCATTGACTTGACTCAATATTTTCGCTTGAATTTGACTCAGCATCACATTTTCTTAGCAATCACTGTACTTCATTCACATCAACAAGTGTCTGCATTTCAACGTTTGCTCTGTATTTTCATGACAAAGTGTAATTTACTTTAAGCAATGTCTCAAACTCAAGCATTACACGAAGAAGTCTATTTCATCAAGTCTCCTGTGGGAGGTTCCAAAGCCAAGAGCTCTCACATCACACAACAATTTTATAGGTTCCTCCACTGGATATTTCATTGCATTTCTATTTTGTACATCTGTATAACAGATTTGGATTTGTTCTACTGCAAAACAAACCTGTTGAAACCATTCGATACATCCAGTCCTGAAGTGGTTAGTCCTGAGGCCATGACAGCACCAATAAACAGCAGGTAACTGGAATGATTTTTACTAAAGCGTTAGCACGGAGTACAGCAACATCCTGTATAGATGACACCCAGCAGTTCAGATCATTATCTTTTACTGAAGCCTAAGGTTTATTTCAAGGTTACAGCCTGCTTCAATTTTTTACTCCACTGCAAAGATTGAGTGTAGGCAGATGCATCTGAAAAACAAGATTATAAAGCAGATCAAATAGCAAAATAAACAGCAGCATCCTCCACCTTACAAACCAAACAGCAGCACAAGAATACTGAAGAAGCACTGGTTATTCTTATATCATTGCAGAAAGCAAATCTCAACCTGGTCTAAATTAGGCTGCTAGAAAGATTTTACATTGATGTCCAACAGATTTGAAATGCAGATGACTGAGATGGATATTTGAATAAGATGAAGAACAAATATCAATCTGAATTCTGAATTTTTCTATTTATGGCACATATGCCAGCTGATACAGCATGAACACGACAAAGCAAAGCAACCTAGGAAGTACTTTGCCCAGCAGTGCAGATTTTTCCCTCTCATGCACATTCCTAGTTCCCAGAGCATAGTAGCAACTTTTTCTCTACAAGTTTAGAGGGGTTTTTTTGCAGCTGCGGAAATGAGGGGGATAAACATAAAAGGCCAATTTTCTTTGTATTTAAAAAAAAAGGCCAGCATCCCCCCTACACACTGTCAATTACACATATACTAAATAAGGAAACAGCTCAAGTGGTTCTTGTTATGAAAGCCAAATATAACAACGCCCTTAATTATAAATTTAACATGGTGAAATCCACTGTTGACAGATGAGCTCAAATGTATTGTAAAACACTGAGACAAGAATGAGAGTCACAATATTTTATAGAAATGCCATTTTGAGAATAATAGGAGAAAAATGGGAATTAAAAAAAAAAAAAAGGAAAAAAGATGAAGTACTGAAATAACAGTGTACCATCAAGATGAGTTGAGAGATTCACAGGCTAAAATTCTGGAGATTGGAAGAATGAATAAAAAACATTAACTCCTCACATGACTTAACACTTGTCCAGCTCAAACTGATTCCCAGGAGTCCTACATTCATCTAAATTCTGCTGATGTCCTGCTGTATTGCCTACATACACAGCATACATAACTATTTACAGAGAAATGCTTGCTAATTTGTAGTTTATCCTGACGTCTCACAAACAGCAGACACTGATGAAGCATTGCTGAGTAATTTCCTAGGTGAACTGCTTTCCATGATTTACACCTAACAGTGATCTGTCACAATTCAGGCACTTTCAAATAATGACTGAGTCATAGGAACTATTTGTAGTCAGGCAGGAATACAGAGTATGAGTCATACTCAGCATGGTACCTTCGTGTAATCCTGCTTAACCTTTAACCCAACTCTACACAACCAAGATGCTTTTGAAGGTGTTTGCTCTGCAGTGTTTTGCCTGGATGCATGTCCAATCATAGGCAGATGTTAATGCTCATATTTAAAGGAAATTATCTATCAAGTTTCATAGAAGAAAAAAAAAATCGGAAGTCACCTGAAGCTGTGGAGTTGTACCTAATGCAAAGTAAGACTACTTCAAAATTGCAATTGAGACTCCACAAGGAGAGTTGTACTACCTCAGGAAAATCACTGAGCTTCAGTAAGACCAAAGGTAGGACAACGCTTGTAGTTTTAAGGACAAATTGTTACTGAAAAAACTGTGAGTGGAAAAATTATTCAACTTCCCAGGTATGCAACAAGCCTTACTTCTTTTGTGAAACATAAGGAGCAGCAAACAAAGCCTAATGCAAGCAGTGAAATGCATTGCTTTGTGTTTAGCTAGAAAGATAACTATAAGGTGTTGGGTTGCTTTTTGTTGTTGTTGTTTGTTTGTTTTATAAAAAAACATAGTAATAAAATGAAGAGGGTGAGTAAGAAAGATCTGAAAAGGTAACTTCACCCTCGGGAGAACAACAAAATTTGTGCCTGGTCACAAAGAAAAATAATGCATCTCCTGTGGGCCACATAGATTCAAACGGGTCATAAACTGAGTCTATATTGCTGGCATCTATTAGCATCATGAATTTTAGCTTCTAGGCTTACCTTTGAATGTTTTTGCAGTAAGGGGCCTGAGGATTAGACTCACAAAATCATTAGCATTGGAAAGCCACTAAGATAATCCAGTCCAAACCATCAACCCATGCCTGTGACTGCTGTAGACCATGTCACTCAGTGCCGCACCCACACACTTCTTGAGCGCCTCCGAGTGACTCCACCACTTCCCTTTGCAGCCTGTTCTAACATCTTACCACTCTTTCTGAGAAAAAAATTTCTTCCTCGTATCCAGCCTGAACCTCCCTAACAAAACTTCAGACCGTTAAGAACCAGAGAAAGCAATTACTTTGTATGAAGCATTTACTTAGTGTCAGTAGGCATCCTTGCCTTTTAGAAAACATCCATAAGAGTTTGGTCTGTTGCAGAACCATTTCTCTACTTCACAATTACTGCAAGAGCAGTTTGGCATGTTCTGCTCATGAAGAAGCAGAATGGCTTTGACAGGTCCCCAACAATATCAGGCAAAGTATTTGCAGGTAGGCAAATAGTCATACACAGAAAGAAGAGTTGAATTCACCTAACTGGTGAAAGAGATGTCTGGCTACACAGCACAGCTTCTCAAGATACAGCCTTGGCCCAAGACATGCTCTCCCTCCCATGGCTGGACAGTATGTAGCCCAGGGTGACTCCACCGTTCTGGTCATGTGGGAAACACAGATGCAAACAATCTGCCTGTGCTCCCTGCTCCCTTCAGCAAGTGCTCAATCACCAGTTCAAGCTGCGACCGATTAGTTCCCCTATAGGCACATTCTTGAAAGGGCAGATGCAGAATCTGGGAGTGACAATGGTGTTTCTATAGACACATATGCTGTCACAGAACAGCAGAAATGAGTGGGCAAGTTTTATATATAAGTTTTTTCTCAGGCATATTTTAGGTGTATTATGAGGTATATAGAGTTCTGCTTCTGCTAAGGTTAACGCAAATTGGGAAATGTGTGAAGCTCAACACAGATGGTTCCGAAAAAGTTTGTTTGTTTTTCCCAACATACAGATTTCTCCAGTACATTTGAAAGCTTAATGAATTTCCATTCAAGTCTCAGAGAAGGATGGTATATTACAGCCTGAGCTTTAAGAGTAGAAGAGCTTCTTGTGTACTGAACTAGCTTCCTTATAACATTCTAGCAGTTCTCTCCAAAACATGCATCTTCCTCTTGGGAAACACTTCTTGGTAAAAATTCGCTCCCATTTACATCCTGGCAGCTTTCCTTAGAGCAGACACAGGGCATCCAGACTTCAACTGTATCTTGGTGCTTGTCATTATGGTTATTGAATCTAATAGCAGCAGGTATGTTAGTAGCCAGCCTTCCTTATGGATAGTAAGCTATGTAATTCACTATATAAAGGAAAGTGACATTTTATCACAGACAGCAGTAAGGAAGTTAGTTACAGTGATTTTTTCAATCTCTAAAAAGATATCAGTTACTTTTCAAAAAAGGGAGGCTTGTATGGATGTTCGTATCTTTTTCAGACAAATGAAGAGGTTCCAGGACATTTTGTCATGTTAGTCCTGCCCTTAAATTTCCAATTATCCCAGCAGAAAAGGTCTAAAACTCAGGTGAGAGTGAGAGGCACCTTCATGTAAAGGCACAGAGAGGACTTAAATAGACCCTACTTAACAGTAAAGCGCTCTTTAGTTTAATAGCATGTAAGTCTAAGTTTCAGGGGAAAATAGCCTGAGAAGTTTATCTGCTTAAATGCTACTAATAGTTTACCTAATAGTTTAGGGGCTACTGGTTTCTATCACCTGATAGATTCACTGGCATCATGCAAAACTGAAGGCACTGGTGTCTAAGTGGAAACGGTTACCAGAAGACATATTTGAATCCATTATTTGGGTATAGCAACATTTTCAGTAGCAGTATTCAACCTCAAAAGAGATTATTATTTTCTGAGCTAGAAGCAGATGTTTTTGGTCGTGATTAAAGTCCATGAAGGTGAACTGCCTCTTACAGATGCCATACTGGATCTAGATTTGTTTGCTTCAGCAACCATTTCTCTATTTAAAATTAAAATGGCAAATCAAGAGGAACATTTGACTAACACTACTACTTACTTTATGTTAGTCCCTTTAAGAGCTATCTATACCTACAGCTTCATTTGTAACACCACTATCTCTGTTTAAGTGTACTATTTGGCATTGAAAACAACCTGAATCGAAATTCAATAGAACAAGTTCTGAGTTTGAACTGTTAAGAACTAGCTTTACCCTTCTTTTCCTTGCTCTATTGCAAGTACCACAGGTTACATACATCAACAGCTCCATTTCTTGTCAGGTCTTTATGAGCTCTACTTGACGTGGCATTAGGATAGCACCTGAGAATGTTGAAAGGAATGCACAATGGATAAGGCAAGGAAACATCCTCCATGCATTCCTACATTGAATTCTTCATACTAGATCAAGATATTACAAGCACCTGAGGCAGTATATGTGGAAAAATGGTAAGTCAATTCTAGTTCTAGCTTTAGATAGTGTATATCAAAGCTGGCTTCCTATAACACTGTGCCATCTGTCAGTAAGCAACTGTTAGAGGTGGAGCAAGAGCAGATTCCCTACTGATTAAAGTTGGACACATATAGATGTTACTACTTAAAAATACATACAATCAAGCTTCTTGCTACCCTTAGGCCTATATATACTGAAAAAAAAGTTAGATTATAGTATTATCTTTTCCTCTAAAGACATCCCTGTGTCAAACTAAAAATGTTACAGGAACAGCCCACCATTTTTACAGCATGGAAAAAGCAACCTGCTGTGAGGGTCCAGCACAGAGCCTTAGAGCACCATCTAGATTCACTCAAATAAGGAGATTAGTTGCAGTTAGCCTATAGAATTTAAATAGCATCTCACCACACAGAGTTAATGTTTATTTCCTCCCAAAGGATAGCAAGTGCATAGGCAGATAACAAAATGCAAAAGTTAAAAGCCATGCTAAAATATAAACTGAGTCATGGCTACTACATGAAGTAGAATCTTAAGAGAAAACTTCCAGTTACAGTATTTAATTTGCATCACTGCTGTCAACAAAATGAAGGAAATTACTTTGTCAGTTCTTTGCTGATGAACTAGCAGGTTCTCCTGCTTCGTTTGATGAAAGCTAAACTGTACTCGATTTCCATAGTAACAAGAGCAACCAAATATCCGCAGAAAGGGATGGACAATCTACTACCATATGAATTAGATTCAGTTTATATCCACATTGTAGAAACATTTCAATGCTGGCCAAGTCACAGCTGGGCAACAGCAGCTAGAAGTCTCTGTCCTTGAATTGTACACTGTCACTCTCAAGTTTTCATCTTTCTTCTTAGAGCTTAGCAGCTGTTTCCAAACAACATTAAAGGAGAGTTTCCAAAAAACATTAAAGCACATCTCTGCATCTCAGCCAGATGTTTTCACCTGACTTCCAAGCACACTACCCAAATTCAGGTCACAGTTGGTCCTTAGCCATACTCTGCCACATACATTGCTTACTATGGTGAGTATCAGTCAAAACATTTTATTTTTTTTTAACCTAAGGCAGGCTGCTTGCCTATTATACACACAAACTCTTTATACTCTACATCCAAGGAGTTTCCTGTCAGATCTGCTACTAGAGATACCTAGAGGTTGTAAAGAAATCTTAATACCCCATTGACCAGTATCATGCTCTTTTTTTTATGGAAAAATTTGCCCATTGATGTTACGTTTGTAGCAGGAAGGACTTCTGTCATCAGGTAGTAGGCAGAGACCATATGCTAACTTGCAGTCTTCAGTGAGAGGTTTGTAATGCCATCCCAGTTTGCTTCTGGGGAAGAAATTCTTGCTCCTCATCTTAAAAAAGGGGCACCCTAAGACCTACCTGCTGTCTAGAGTTAAGACAGACAACATGCAGTAGCCATTAAGGTATGGAAGTCCCTTCACAGTTCTCTGAAAGACATTGATAACAGGTCACTAAAGAAATGCTGCCTTCAGGATTATTATTATGGGTGTTTCTTCATTCTGAAGGTCAATAAAGTGCCAAGCAGAATTTGCACATGCAACTTTAAAAGAGTGGACAGTCTACTCATTTTGAAGATCAAATATGTTTGGAACTGGGGGCAAAGACCCTCAGCTACTTCCCAGGAGGCCTTTACAACAGGATTTCCAAAGATATGCATGTATAGTAGAAGCTATATCATTAATTTGTTTTGAGTTTTTTTGTACTCTAGCCTATTTAATAACAACAGTAAAAAAAAGGACAGACAGTATCTACCAGGGAGGTGTTGGAGTCACCAACCCTGGAGGTGTACAAGAAACATATCGATACTGTACTGAGGGACATGGTTTAGTGGGAAATACTGATGATATGTGGACAGTTGGACTTGACGATCTTGGAGGACTTTTCCAACCTTGGTGATTCCATGATTCTACAATTCTACCTGAATTTATAGTGCTGTTTTTTACAGACAGTTGTGTCTGGAACTCTGGTAAGTCTAGAAACTCAACAGCAAATTGCTAAGGTAATTTAAGATATTAATTTAACTACATATTACAAAAGAAAAACATATCAGGAAAACACTTTTTAGTGCAGGACAAATAGTCAACAGGTTGACTACTGTCCAGCCTGTACATGCAGTAATTTCAAGAAACAGCACTCATCTGTTGCATCTGTCCTGCATTCTCAAAGGATGCTGCATACATTTCTCGTTCAGTAGAGTTCATCTTATAGCACAGATGAAATAGATGAAAAGAGAAGCTGAAATAATATGCTGCAGCCTTAACTGCAAGAGCCCAGTACCACCCATTAGGGAGTGGCACAGCTATATAACCTCTTTTCATCATATACACATTTAGACAATATTATTTTTAAAGAAGCAAATTGCATCTTCATCATTTTTGGGCAGTAGTACTGTCCCCCAGGCGGTGGGTTCTTACGTCCCCTCTTACACCTCCCTGGTTTCTACTCTCGCAATTAAAACATGCTTTCAAAATTTCAAGATACAAAAAGACGATGATCCAAAGTCACATACAGAAGACAGTATTTTTCAAACAAGCAAACAAACAAACAAAAAATACCCTACAATCCCACCTACACTCATCTAAAAGACAGTTTCCTTCTCCAGAAAAAGGAGAACTAAATCCAGAAAAGACCAACTTTTAAAGAATACCATACTTTCCTCTGGCGGTATTTTTTAAGCATCACAGCTACATCAGACATTCACATACCTAAAAATTACTTCACAGAACACTGAGTCAAGACTTAATGAAAACACAGCTTAAAGATACAGCTTAAATGAAATTCCAAACCCTTCACACATAGGCCTGCTGTTCTTGTTTTGCCTCTAGCTACTGGCTCAGAGTTCATGTAATTGTACTGCTATCTAATATTATATTGAAAATTCAGAGATGTAACAAAAATAAGACATTTCCTATCCTAGAAATAAAGAAAAGTAGGTGGGTTCTCTTCCTAGAGTTTGTGGCTTAAAGGTAAGCACTTCACAATGGCTGATTCTAAGTAATGCTTAAGTCTTTGATTAGCAGTGATGTGTCATTCAAGTGAATTCACTTGAAAATCAACATTTTCATAGTTAATATTTGTGTAGTGATGGTTTACAAATCCAAGAGGTTATCCTTGATCTTTCATTAAAGTCAAAGGTGCTGGGGTTAAAAGGAAAGTAGGGAAGACATGAGAAAAAAAAAATAGAAAAACACAAACAAATCATAGGTCTGAGTGTTTTTCCAGGAAAAACAAGCAGAATAAACAAACAAAATGACAACAAAGCAACGAGTGATAAGTTTGTATTTGCAAACAGGTCATATGCTGTCGTATCATACATGTCCTGGAAAATTCCCGCTTCTCTATTTCTCTGTGTTCCACTATCAAGATGGGTTATAATAGTACTGCTTTGACTCAGGAGCTTAGAGTAAAGACAAATCTACTTCCAAATGTAGACAAGCTGTGAAGCTTTGGGCATAAGCCTTAAGACAAAATGCTACAGATTTTGTCAGCAGATGAGAGAATTAGAAGCAAGGTGGTAAAAAAGACCCAATAACTTGGCCCTAATTCCCCCTCATAATGATGTAGAACCAACCAGTGAACAGAGGTAGATTACAACAAGAACACAAGAAATATGTCCAAATTCCAGGAATGCAATGATGCCAACTTTAGATTGAATTTAAAAATAAATTTAGAAAGAAATTCAAGTGGAAAAAATAATCATGCACTGAGTGAAGCGTAGCTGCAATAGTACCATTTGTCCATTTCCTACTGCAATATATGACACAGCAGGCAATACTCTGTGGAAGCAAGGTATACTGCAGCCCCAGGATATTTTCAGCCCACCCCCTACCATCTGCAAGCTCACAACCCTGGAGAGTTAGAGAATACTGATGTTGCTTTACACAAAGGCTAAAGCAGACTCAGAGATGATTAAAGTGACCAGGCCAACAGAGAGGAACAAAATGCAATGATATGCTGGCACGGATTACTCTGCAAATTGAAGGTGATTTTATTCAATCTGTTAATAACCTACATTGATGCAACCAAATGACATTCAGTGATGGAAATCTGTTATAAATTTTTCAGAAGTACAAAATCTTCAGTGAAATCCCAGAACTTCATCATGGGCTGAAGGAAAATTATGTAATCTGAGTTACACATCACTTTTCCATAGTTAGCAGATTTTTTAATCCAGTTCTCTTTGCAGTTAGATTTATTTGAAGTTAGAACTGGCTTAGCATTAGTGGCATATCACTTAAGGCCTTTGCTCCTTCTGTTACCCAAACAAACACAGATTTGATAAATGAGCACTTGCAGTTTATTTATAGGAAATAAAGTGACAGAAAGAGCTGATGGAGGCCATTCACTCCCTTCAAGTTGTCCAGCTAGGCAAAGCAAAATAAACTCCCATCTCTGCATATGGGAAAAGGAAAGCATGGTGTGAAATGGCATTATCTTATGCCACTAGAAGATACTATGATATTTCCAGAGCAATGGCCAAACACATGTCCACCTATCCACCATGCAGTTGACAAGTCTTTAGAAAAGACCAGGGTGACAGAAACATGCTCCTCCAGGCCCCTGCAAATAGTGCACAATTGGACAGATCATCTACTAGAGTTAATTATCAGGTCTTTAGAGGAGGTAATAGCTGATGCCTGCATTCTGCTGAGTGGATAGCTAAAATATATACTCACATTTCTTCCATTTGGGGCTCATTTCAGAATCAATATTTAAAATATTCTGCATTTGACTTGTCAGGAATTGCCAGTGCAAACCAGAGTGCTGGGGCTGAGCCTCATCTCCTACAGAACGTGGCTATTTGTTTCTCCTGCTCTCATAGTCAATGGAAGCCTGGAGCATAAGAAAAAGCAATCATATTATCATGGAGAACCTCACATATACATTCAAGACTCATTTCTGACTTTTTTTTTTGGGGGGGGGAGGGAGGTCATATTTTAATTTGACTGTCTCTCAAGCAATTTTTTTCCATCATCAGCTTAGGAAACTTTTCACTTCCCTTTAAAATAGGTAAACGTTTCAAAGAACTTTGGTTCTTTGAATTGAAGGTTGACAATATATGTTGAATTTGAATAGTTCCAATCAAATGAGTCAACACATCTATAAAAATATATATATATAACCTCCCAGCTTAGAAGTCCTAATTCCTATCTCACGCCTGACTCACCGGCAAATTACTTCAGAGAATAGGACCTTAATTTTTGCTTATAAAAAGTCATACCTATTCCTGAAGGAATGACTGTATTTCTGTTGCCCATTTGAAAAGTCAGAATGTACTGCACTTTATTGAAATGATCCATACTTACTGTTTAAGAAAACAGTTTTTGAAATAGATCTAAATTAAGTTTAACCATCCCTCACACATCCCAGTCTGAAGGAGCACCCTAGCAACAACCTTTAGCATTTTGCAAACATTTGCTACTAATTATGGATTCTTAGAACAATAATACATAGCTTCATGTTTTCAGGAAAGAGGCCAAAAGCAGCCTCAAAAGTAAGCCTTAGCTTTTAATTTAAACCAGTGCCATACAAATTCTCAAATATACATTGCAAAATTTTCCCAAAACATTGCTCTGATTAATGGCTCTGAAAACTTGTAAAAGCTCAGCTGTCAAGCATTAAAATGTAGGCTGAGAAAAAACTCATGTAGAGAAGCTAAATAAAAATTCTTTGAAACAGCTTTTCCCTGTACCCTACAGAACAGCAGCAAACAAAAATCCCAAGAGCCATAGGACTCATTCAATACCAGTTCAAGGTCTCCCATACCTGTTCCTAGCAAGTAACTCAGGCCCCATGGCAGGGTGCTCTGACCTCATCTGTGAAAAATCCATCAGCATCCCATAATCCATCTGCTCAAATTCCTGTATACACAACTGTCCTCTCTAGCACAAAAACTCCCCTATTACTGCTTGAGTGTCTTTTAGCCTTGAAGTGCTTTTTCATTCCTTGATGATAAGCAGACAAAAGAGACAAAATGAAGTAGGGACAGAAGAAACATTATCCTTTCTAGATTTCTGCTGTTTTCATTATCAGATCATCATATCCTAACAAGCATCCAAGATGTACTTGAGCCCATCTGCCCTAGATGACATTGTATAAGTGGGAGAGTTGGTTAAAATGACTCGTAGAGGTCCCTTCCAATCTCAGCTGTTTTGTGATTTTTTGTTTCAAAGAAGCTATAAGTACAATAGAAATTCAACATGGATAACCCTTTACTGAGAAGCAGAGCCAGGTATCCTCAGCTATATCCCTGTGATAATCAGCTGGCATATTACTAACAAGATACTCTGGAAGATGCATCATCTGTTGAAGAACTATCAGCCAATAGGGGGTCCCTAGTTAAGTAACATGAGAGTGCCTTGTGTTTCTGTTGTTGTTTTGTTCTGTTTTCCATTTCCTTCTCTTATCAGCCAGTAATAACTAACATTTCCTAGATTACTTATAGTAACTCAAATCTGTGGCCCCAACGTGATACGGTTTTAATTTTCTTGGGGAAAAAAAGGCAGGCATCACAGAAGTATTTTATTTATTTTCAATGTAAGAATTGTACCCTCATAGCAGGGAAGAATGACAAAAATAAGTAAAGCTACCAGATTATTGGCACACAGACTCCTGAACATTTCAATTATGATACCACAATACTTTTTACTCACAAAAAAAAAAAAAAAAAAAAGAGAGAAGATGAGAATTGTCAAGGAAGTTAAAAACCTCTATTGTTCTATTGTTTGCTGAGGCTGGAGCCTGCTTCCATGAGATGTAACAGTGGATTCCAACATAACAGACATTATAGTTCTCTGTGTGTTTAAAAGAAAAAAAAAAAAAAAAAAGAAAAAAAAGTAATGAAGCTTTTATAATGTGTTGGAAAATGGATGTTCTTTTCAGAGAAACAGTTCCTATGTCCCCTGCCATGAGACCGAAGCCTGTTCATACAACTTCAAAACTATCACTAGAATAGAAAAAAATCACCACTAAGTTTCCTTGGGCTTGGTGACTGATTTACTGCAGTACATCCAGCACAACTCATGCAATTTCCATCAGTCTATGCTAACCTGTCAAAGCACAGTGCTTCTAATATCCTATGAAATAGAGGGTTTAAGTCCTGTATCTCCCAGAGCTAAGTACCATGTGGCACTGCACTGCTCCAGATACTTCAAAAAGCTTTCTTAAATCCAGTTAATGTGTGAAGGGTAGATGGGTGGAGGAGAGGACAGGAACATCAAGAGGCCAAGAGACCCAGCTTTTGGACTCATATAAAGTAAAGCCCAGTTTTTAGTTCAAAATTTCAAGTACGTACTGAACCTGTAAGTGTTTGACAATTGTACTGCTGCATTTTCTGATTCAATTTCCAACTGGATTCAGTTAACTGTAGATAAGAAGGAAAACAAACATACAAGCAAGCAAGTGAAACCACCTCCTGTATCTGGTCTTCCCCTAGGCAAAACAAAAACTTGGATGTGAGTCTTCTGGATCTTTGGGAAAATCTGGACTGCAATCCAAGTGCTGCAGTTTTGGCCAGCTCTCACCTAGATGAAGCAGTAACCTTCAGTCTGCTGAGGTCTGGGATATCATGGGATCATAAAGATACTGAATTAAAACTTGATGGGTTTAAATAATCATACTGATGGAAAAATAATTATGTTTTCCTTGTGCTGAATATGGACTGAAGAAACCAAACTTCTAACCAAAGACATCTTAAGATTATATGAAATCATAGGCTTTGTTTTATGAAACAAAAAGTGTGGTTTTAAATGATAAATATTTTTGCTTCTATAGCATACTGCACAGATACTGTACAACTAAAGTTTCTCACTGTAGCACTTGGAAATTATTGGTATGTCTCACCTTTTTAAAGATGATGTTGATAAAGTATTCAAGTTATGATCTTTGTGACAGTCAGAGAAGTGAGCTTTCCAGACCCAGATTTTAACAAATGCCACCAGTAAATGTACTGTGTGCAATTATTATATCCTTAGGTAAAGCAAAGGCTGAGACAGCACAGCCATTAACAACAGTGAGATATCCAGTGAGAAATACAAAAAGGGATAAAGTTTGCTAACAGATCTGAATGATAAGAATAATAATGATAATCAGATTTAAAACATGCCTGATAGTACTCATTCTTTGAGATGAGTTCATACTTCTTTTAAGCTTCGGCACTTTATTTTGGTTAAGCAAAAGCAGAGCTTCTGCTACACAGTGTGTGCTCTGTTGTTAATGCATACAGCAACTTGCAGTTTACAAAGAACTGTTTCCTCTCTTGATAGTCTTCATCCTCTGTGGTTAAGAAAATAGTACTTCCAAACAGTTGGGGTCAATATTCAAGCTGTGATGCTTCCTGTTATTTGTAGCTCATGAGATGTCTATCCCAGTGTTTCCAGGGACTTTTTTAATTAACCAAATCCCATAGCCAGTCAGGAGTAAGCACCAGTATGTGTTTTCCTGGTGTAATTCATGTGTGATCAGTTTTGCAGATATTAACACTGGAAATACAGACACTCATAAGGCTAAAGGCAACTGCAAAGCAAGCAGGTACCAATGAAGTCGTGGGAGCAAAGAGTCAGTAGAGATGGGATACTAATGGCTGCAATATCTTTCCCTCAGAGGGAATAAAAATAAACAGCTCTCCTGGTTTTTTTATCTCCCACAAAATAAGTGGGAGATAAAAACAAGCAAATGCACTAAACACTTTGAAAGGAATTGATTTCTAACCTTCTTTCTCTCTGTCCTTGGTCTCGTGTTCTTTGCTGCTCTTTTTTTTTTCTCCCAGAGCTAAGGAGGTAATGTTGTTGTAGTGCAGAAGACAAAGAATGGGAGGAGAAGTTTTTCTGTTTGAAATAACTAACTACTCTTTTGTCCTGCAGCCAACAAGGTGGGCTGGGATACAAATCAGAAATATTTTATTGTTTTCCAGGGCAAGCACCAGATTTCAGTATCATTCAATTTACAGAAAAGGTTAAATTTCACACCCCTGTACAAATGAAGTGGTATTTTGCTAAGGAGGTGTAATTCTATGAGCAGGAGAATCAGCATGAAACAACAGCATTCACTGCTTCTTGCTGTGTCTGATTACCACTCATTACCACATTCTTATTTTCTTTTGTAAAAGTGTATACCACAAGAAAAAAGAGCAGGGTCAGCAGATGACTTACATAAATGGTCTGCATTAAGGTGTACGGCATGTCTTGGAGTTTTTAAATGTTAAGAGCTCTCATGTTTTATTTATAAAGCAGTTTTAATAAGCATTGTAGAACTCCATGGATGTACGGTCCCAAAGCAACATCATCTTTCCTAATTTTGTTCTCTGCATGGTAGACACGTTTCATAAGCCCCAAAGAATTAAATGGCACCCAAGTCCATATCAGAATATCCAAGGCATTGTAAGGTTTTGTGGTTCAGTCTGCACAGTTGGCTCTGTAAGTCATCTGTTACGTATTTTGAAAAAGAAATAGGTTGAGGAGGTGGTGAAACAAAACATGTTAATCCCCACAAATTCAATACTAGCAGTCAACAGTTAGGAAAGGAAGAAAAACTAAGTAATACATCCATGTAAGAATGTGAAGAGGAACATATTCTTATTTTAGATCGGTTTTACATTACTAGCTATAGCTTCCTGTGGGTGAATAAGGTTTAACCAGTAGAAGATCTGAGAATACTACAAGCAGAGCATCCCAGTGACTATGAGAATAAATGCACTGAGATTACATGGTAGAATGTTAACCATAAATAAACATATGTTGGTTGAATTTTCCCCAGGGAACATGTATCTGTTCAGAGTGAAACACTTCACAAAAATATATTTCCACACTGTTTTTTTTTTCCCAGGGTTGGGGTGATTAATATTTTTTCCCACATCTTTCAAGAGAAGCAAGAGATCCAGTTAAGAAATTTTCTGAAGCAAATGTTTTAGTTTTCTTAGTTGGAATATGTCTCTTTTCTTCTACTTTTTTAAAACTTTTTTTACACAACAATATTGAAAGGATAGAAGAAAGCATTTCACTGTTATTAATTTACCTCATGTTACCGTAGAATCTTGTCATCTGAAGTATTTTGTTTTGTGGTTATGTTTAAAATAAATTAAAAAAACAACAAATAAAATCTTGATTTTCTTCTGCCTGTTGGACAACTTCAGTTGTCAGTACTTTGGATGATTTATATAAAGTGATCTTGGCTCAGCATAGTTCTGTGTTCTGAGCGAATTGTTAAGTTTCAATTTTTCTGATATTTGATTTTGTTCTATGCTGATCTGCATGTTTAATTTCTACAAATCGACTCCATTTGACCACTCTATTGTCTCTCTTGACCTCCCAGCATGCCAGAATCTACACAAGGTCACCAGAGGGCTGATGTTTATCACTGGGGGGAGTCCAGGATCCAGAGTTATGATCTGAAAGATTATAAACTCACAACTTCTCAAAGCCCTTATTCAAATGGCAGAGTAAACCAGGCTTACAAATTCCTAGTAATGCTCATTTTGGTTCCCTCACCCGCTTCCATCTTTTTGCAACAGTTTTTGATATATGTTTATCCCTATGGAGTTCCTCACGTTATTTTTAATATGTTTTTCTTTGTAAGTTACAAATATTTAAATAATTCACCCATTGGACTCCTTAATAAATAGCCTATCAACAATGCTTAATATTCCCTTTGAGAGGTAAATTTCAAATAAATGACAACATGAAGGCTTACAGGTAAAATCAGTATTTTGTAATTTTCCCTTCAGTTCCAATTGCAGTAACAAAACTGCATTTTTTTTTTTTACTGTGACATACTGCACTAAGCTGTGAATCTGCAACACTCTCAAAATGCTCACTTGGGAAGTGAACCAGTCTGTTGACGTGACTTGGAGGCTTCCATTAGCTTCAGTCCCATGAGTCAAAGATTCCATCTTCAAGGAGATCTCTGACAACCTTTTTTAAGCAGAGTATGAAGAAAAGCTGAATATAGAAATTAAAGTTTTTCAAAGATGAGTAAGGAGATCGTGCACGCGCACTTTTTCAAAATAGGGTAGGTGAACAGAAGAAATAACTTTTTCAGCATGTTTCCTGTGGATGTCAGATTTTTCTTTTCTATTTTCCTTTGTACATTATGTTTATTATTACAGAACAAGACAAGGCAGATTATGTTGGGTCTCTTTGGTGTAACTTTTTGTACCTCAGCATCTCAGCTTCTGTCACCAGAGCACTGGCTTGATCCATTGCAACAGTAGGCAGTTACTGCTTGTATCTTTATCCCCAGAACAGTACATATCAAAGCAGTATAACAATACAGTTTTATTTTAAAAGAACTCCAGAAACAGCATCTTTATAAGATAGCAATAGCTCACCTATTTGTACATTCCTCATATCTTAATTAACAAGCCTGAGCAAAGAGATTGTCATCATGTAGAAAAGAATACTTTCAAAGAAAATCTGATGAAAGCCTCCTGCAGCAATGTCCTCCAAAAGTTCCTGCTTCCAGGACTCCTCAACTAAAATGCTACACCTTATATTCATTTAGCTGATTAGAACGTTGTCGCTTTCAGGAGTCACCAGAACCAAGAACTCTTGTAGTTCAGACATCTCCAGCACACAAGAGAAACCCAGAAGAAATAGAACATCAGAAGATTACGTAGCAATCAGTCTGAGAAAATCTGCCTTACATAGGAAAAGATAACAGAACAAACTAGCATATGCATTTTGTCAATTTGAAATGTGAGATAACAAAAATATCAGTGCAGTTTCAGAATGTTTCAGAGTGTCTGGTGCTTTGGTTACAAGGAATAGAGTGAGGGGGCAGAAGAACAAAGGTCATTTATTATGGTTTTTCCAGCAAGCTCCAGCCAAATGGCCTGCTCTGTGGGGAATCTTTCTGAATATGTGAGAAGTCAGTGAGAACTATCAGTGATAGGTGGATGGTTGGACTGGGTGATCTTGGAGGGCTTTTCCAACTTTGTTGATTCTATGATTCTGTGTCAGACTGCAAGCACAGGCAAGGGTATGTCCCCATAGATGCTACTGTAAGACTTTGAGACATGACTCAGTTATAGACAAACTTCAATTCTAAGAACGTCAGTTGCTACTGAGAAATAAGATGAAAGAAGTGAGTTCAGTGAAATAACTCTATATACTCAAGGTATGTAATGGTAGAAATAAAGAAAAATAAATAAAATTTAGGAATGGATTATTAGATGTGTACATTGCCACATCTTCACAGAGGTGAGAAAGTTAAGAGAATTCACTGAAGATAAACATCTTTCTCAATGGAGCAGCAAAGTAATCCAAGGCAGATCTGGCATAAAATATCTTAAGTACAAAAAGGACTGAAAAATAAAAGTTCAAAGTAAAAGAGAAGTTTGAAGTTAAAAAGGGGGAGAATGCAACGAACATTTACGTGACCCTGGGATGAGGTGCTGGGAAGAATATTCTCACATGCACAGTGCTTCAGACTGAATGAAAAATAAGGTGCCTTCTTTGTAATTTCTCTGAACCACTCAGAAACCCTCTGAGCTTGGGAAATGATGTTATTCCAGAACAGCTGTGAAAAGAGGAAGTCACAGAACTGGTCTTTCTCACAGTGTCAAGAAAAGGACTACTAGACAGCAAGACACAGAGCAGCCTCCAATGAGAGGAAGGCTATTAATTGTTTAAAAATAAAAATAAGAATCACTTTAATGGCTAAAGGGAAGTAACTGCGCAAAGATTAGATAAAGATAAATAGAAGGAGCTGGGATCAATAAACTGCAGAAAATAAAGCTGATGGAATGTTTCCTTGAAAAAGAAGAAATGTTTTATGATTTTATAGACTTGTGCATCTTAAAAAGGGACTGAGGTATGCTTCTGATGAACTGGTACTTCCCCTCCCTCAGCCTTCATGGACCAATGGTAAAACTCTTTAAAGAGTAGTAAATTGAGACACTTCTGAGCCATGTGTTGTCATTCCAGCAAAATAACAAATTTGAATTCATTTTAAACAAGTTATAGTGGAGCTACTAACATCAAATACAAATCATTAAATGAGCAAAGAGTAAAACATCTGCAAATGTCTTTCTGTGTAGCAATGCCTTTTCAAGAAGTGCTCAGGATAGAAAGAAAAGCAACATGATGATGTTCATGTAGAGACATATGAAACTGCTCCATGCACAGTTGAGCCCAAGCATTCCCAGAATTTAGAGATCAGAGCTAACCTCAGATGTGTTCTAGCCTATTGTTATGTTTTATTCTGGCTCACATAAATATCAGGCAATTGAGTAACTACTTTACCATAAGTTTAGCCCCCACTGGAAATGCTGAAGAAAATTGTAATGGATTGAAAGAACTGCTTTAATCAGCCACAGGCAGATGAGGATTTAGATTATGGGAAACATTCGAATGGAACAGGTTGATTCCAGCAAAACTCTTTACAGTTGGAAAGCTCTCTGGTGTTAATTTCAGGATTTCAGTCTATTGCTGTGCATAAAAGCAATGTGATGACTGGACCAGAAGCTAATGCAGTGTATTGTGGAGAATAGATATAATGATATTTGCATGATAAACAGGTGCATGTATGGAAAAACTTAGCTGAAAATAATAAAGACTCCTGAGAACATGAGGTTTTTATGGGAGTACCAAGCTGAAATCTCATCTTGTCTACTGCTTTCTGCAAGAGGGAAAAATAAATAAAGTTATATTTTCTCCTTTAATATACATCATCCTGCATGCTCTTTTTTTCCCCCTGCATATGCAGTGGGGCTTGATTAAAGCACCTGAAATACTTGTATAAATCTGGCTGGAGTCCATTTACTAATGGACTTCATTGTTTATAAATAATCATTCATTAGAAATATGCACCCTCAAAAAAACTGATGGAGAATCTGTGCCAGCTTTCTGAGAGCACTCCAGAAATATCTATTCTTCTATATTTCCTAGGAGTAGCATTCACAGGAACCAGGCTATCTCAAAGTCTGCAAAAGTTTTCTTTTTGTAATGTGCTGCAGCTGTTGACTCAGATGCTGTGCTTTGCCTGCTCTCCCACCTACTGAGATCCTGAGTGCACACAGGTGGTAATCAGGAATGGATGAGATGCTGGCAACAAGAGTATTCATCATTTAGACAAAAGAGGAGCTTTATCATTGACTCACCAAGAAAATTGACCATTTTTCCCCCTTTCTTTCTTTTAAATTATATTTTTGCTGTCAGTCCTGTTTTTAGAAGATTCAAAAAAGTCTAGCTGCTTTCCTTGTAGTTATAGATATATTCCCCAAAAGAAATATCTTATAGAATGACATGGATGCTTTACTGTGACATGTCATAATGCAAAGAGTCTAGATAATGATTGAAAACAAGAACTCCAAGACCTCACCTGTTGCTAGTCTGGCTACAACATTGCTATTTTTCATTTTCCTCAGTCATAAGATGGGAAACTACAGTCCCAGCTTCAGAGCTGTTGTGATTTGGAATGTTCACAGAGTTCAGCCTAACTGCAAGACAGAGCCTGTCTTAGTGTTGCACTCTGAGATGCTGAGGATGCTGAGCATCACTTTTACTTTCTGCACAAATACATACACTGCTGTAGCTGCAGCCACTGGTCTATCCTGAAATGTCTGCCCAGCCGTTAGCAGGATGAGCTGCTCACACTGACCCTTCTCATATCAGATTAGGTGTGTGAAATATGATGCGTTTTTTTTTTTAATATTGATATAAAACTGTATGTTACAAATCATATTGCATAGACTATAAAATATATAAAATAACAAAACACATATGTCTCAGCCTATGAAGACAGGCTGAGGGAGCTGGGCTTGTTCAGCCTGGAGAAAAGAAGGCTGCAGGGTGACCTCATTGCAGCATTTCAATACCTAAAGGGAGCCTACAGAGGGAAGGGGAATCAACTCGTTGAAAGGGTAGATAACAGCAGGACGAGGGGAAATGGTTTTAAGTTGAAGGAGGGAAGATTAAGGTTGGACGTCAGGAGGAAATTCTTTACCAAGAGAGTGGTGAGGTGCTGGAACAGCTGCCCAGAGAGGTTGTGGATGCCCCGTCCCTGGAGGTGTTCAAGGCCAGATTGGATGGGGCCATGGGCAGCCTGGTCTAGCATTAAATGAGGAGGTTGGTGACCCTGCATGTGGCAGGGGGGTTGGAGATTCATGATCCTTGAGGTCCCTTCCAACCCTGGCCATTCTGTGATTCTGTGACATATAAAAACCACTTTCTAAATGTTAATATATGTGTGCCATGTTACAATGATAGCACAAGAATTTTAATACTGTAGCTGCATCAATTTTTTCAGACTATTTTATTTCAGGAGTTTTGTATTATAAACAGCAAGTATAACATAATCTGTCCACGCACCAGTCAGTCTTTAAAAGATTATTTCCCTTAAGAGGAAATGTTTGAGATCTGCCATGAAAATATTCACAGCACTGGGTAATTATCAAATGCCTGGACAGAGTGAAGCATAGGGCTGTTTTCTTTGCACAGCTAGAGCAGAGGTCAGCAGTAATCCATAACTTGGAAATACATGAACGGTGGAAAGGAGAGGGAGGAGGGTGCTGGAAGGGAGGTTGTTTGGTTTTCTTTTGCACAGGACGTGCATTATTACTTTTGAATCCTTAGAAATACACAAGATGTATTTCAATACCCTGGGTAGATTTATAAACCAGGTTCCTCTATCTGAAATCTAATCATCACAGCTACTTTGCTCCAAATGCTAGCTCAGAGATAAAGCTTTGTAATAGCGATTATAGAGTTTATGCCACAAGCAGGTCATTCTATGCACAGGCATCATAAAACCACATACTATGGCTGCTACTTTAATTCTGGTGAACGCATCTTTCATTCACTGGATGCAGTTTCCAGATGCCATCGCTGTCAGCTCATTTCTTATTCCCTCCGTTCCTCTACCCTGGCCCTGTCTGAATGGTGCTTTTTTTAATATTGTCAGGGGATTTCTAGTACTTCAGAAGTATGCACACACCACACATGCTCCCCGTAGCTCTGCTATACATGAACAACTGCTTCCAGAGACATAGAATAGGCGATGCACAGGGGCAGCATTTGCTTCTGCAACAAAGCAAGCCAGATTGCTTCACTTCAGTAATGTCAGCTCAGCACCATTTGCAACCACTTTCCTCTCTAATGGTGAAAACTGTGAGAAGTAGAGCAGAGACAATGTAAGACAGAGGCCCACTGGATTTTGCAGAGGAAATTGTCACCTTCCAATTCCTTTATTTCATTCTGGGGGGTTGGAAGGTACCAGTGTAAACAATGGAAACAAAATCCCATTTGAACACAGCCAGGCTGCTTTGTAAACTCAGTGAAAAAGTATATTTTCGAGCAGAATCTAAAATGACTATTAAAAGCAGCATCAGCCACAGAACCACTGCAAATCCACGTGCAGATCAAGTGTTACCAAACAGCCACATATGATCTCTGTTGACACTTCTTTTAACTCCCAGTGTGTAGTGCCAGAACTGTACAGCACTGCTGCATGCCCATATCAAAGTTGCTTCAGGTCCTAAGATTTCATTGAAAAATTAATCATACCGTATCTGTATTTACCAGAATAACTCTCCAAACACAAAGCATATCCAAACCAAAGAACTCTGTTGCACTATTTACCTCAGCACGGACAAATTCTGAAGTCTACAGAGATTATATATAGATGAATATACTTTATTATTATTATTATTCAGAATTTTTTCAATCCAAACTTTCTCTGGTAGTATCCCAGCTTCCAAAATCCAAAATGCCAAACTCAGAACTACATTTTTTGACAAACACTACCATGCAATTATGTGCTGGCAGTTACTCCAAATTATTTTAAGTACCAGGAAGTATGGGAAGAACATAAATAGCATAATACAAAAGAAAAATAATATGAATCACTCAGTGCATTTTTCATGTCAGCTATGTGAAAGTGCTTCAGGGTTAAGTTAAGATGAAGCTGCTGCAAGATCTTCTTTTAACTGATGTGGAGTGACATCAAGAATAACATGTCCTTTTACAGAACACTAGTCAAGGTGAGACAAATGATGCACAGACTTAGATGTTATTCCTGCCTGTGGCTGTCCAGTTCTGCTTTTCATCTTCTGCCTTTTGGATGCAGAGGATTTGTTCTGGCCAAACAGAAGTTCTCTTTTCCCACAGCCTGCACTACTTGGGTGGAGACTGCAAAATCCTTGCCAACTGCCTTGAACTCCAGGGATTTGCTCCAAGTGCACCAAAGTTTTCCAGGAGGACATCACCTCACCATGGAGCTGTTTCCAGAATCCGGTAGCAGTGTGAGATAAGAGGATCTCTGACAACTGCTCCTTCAGCTTCTAAATATGGTTTGAAACAAGCTGGCTTTGTTCCAGAAGCCAAGCCATCTGAATCTAGAATGTTATCAGTAATTAGGCTGTTAGTCATTTATCCTAAGATTTCTATCTAAATATATATTAAAAACTACTTAAAATATCAGTAACTATATTTGGAATTGGTGGAAGAACAGATACTTTAGAAAAAGAGGAAATTGTCCAAATGGTTAAGAAGCATTTGGCTTTGTGTCATGGCTGTGATCATGACAAAAACTGTAATTGATAATGATGGAGAAAAATTAAAATCTCGCAAGAAAGTTCTTCCACACTTTAAATCACATGGAACATGGACCAGTGTTATGCCCTTCCCTTTTTCACTATTTCCTCTGCATTTTATAAAAAAATTATGTGTAACAAGCCAACCCCTGCCTCCTGCCAACCTTGACACAGGCATAATCTCTTGGGTATTCTGAAAGTCAGAACATCTGCCTAGTTTAGGGAGACTTGAATCATGAGGCAAAGAGATGAAAGAAATCTCCAGGCAACTCAGCTTTTCAGCATGGTTGATTCCAATCACAAGTTATCTTTAATGGTGCTCAAAAATAACGTAGAGAGACTTGAAGTTGTAGAAGAATAGAAGGAAGATGAAAGAATGTGTATCCTGAAACTCATATTTTGCCATGTAGCCTGCATACTAACTTTGTTCATGTTCTGTCTCCATTACTATGTGGATCTGGCTTTCTTTAATTTAATTACTTGCAAGTACTACAAACTATAGAAAACCATCAGATATTAGAAGACTGAAAGATAATGACAATAATTTTCTATTTTATTCTGTCCTCCTCTGGCTGCTGTGATAATGTTTTATCAGCAGTACTTAGAAATACTTAGAGAAATTAAACTGAAGAGATTGTGGTGAGTCTCATCCATACAAGAAAGGAAGAGCAATGTTAGCCTAAGTGGCACCTTTTGCTTCTTTCAGACTACTCACTGAAACCCAGAAGGAGCTTTTTCTGACAACAAGGAACATCACACATGCGGAGTGGCTTACAGCTGCTCCTGGTCCTCCCACTCACACAGGAGCAGATAAATAAAGGGTGAAGCTTGGCAGTGCCCAGGATTTATTTCCTAGCATCATGGTATCAGAAGACAGACAGACAGGCTCTTGTGCTTGTTATAGTGCCAAATGCCACAGACAGTCTGAGCAAATAGAGACAGGTAAGGATTTCTGGATATAAGGCCTTCTCTTCCTCAGTTTACAGCATAAGAGCAGAGTAAATCCAGAGCAGCTCTCGCCAGATCTGTAAAATCTCCCACACCAGCTCTTCAGCCACCCATGAAGTACCTAACAGGCTCCTTCTCAAAATTCCCCTCACTAAAGAACCTTCCATAAAACTGCCCTTTTCAGTAAAATACAAATTAACAAGCTTCATCATTTCATCACAAAACAATGTGATGTCTCTGTTTCTCTCCGACTCTTGGTATGTGGAAAACTTCTTATTTTGTCTATGTTCTTTACCCATCCCTGACTGAAACAAAGACACCCAGTCCTTTGGAAAAAAAAATAAATAAAAAGTTCCATGTCTCCGTAGGGAAATAAAAACCAACACAACATACATGTGTTTTAAAAAATTATAGTGATACTTTCTTTGAGGTTCTGCAGGACAATAAGCTAGAAAGAGAAGGAAGACAGCCAAGTTTTCTTAGATGTTTATTCAAACTCATGAACAAAGTGGGGTAAACTGTACATTCTCTAGAGACATCCAAACATGTCATAAAATGGCAAATATAAAATGTACAGATAAAATATTAACTACAACAATTTTAACATTCCCAACACAAACACTTCTGAGTGGTACTAAAGAATTCCCATCTTTGAGAAAAACTATTGTTCATACAGGGCAATTGCACAACACTGAAGTATCCCTTGTTGTTCTTTTGGTTATTTGATTAAAACTAAAGCATACAAATCTTTGTGTTTCAGGTGAGATCTGCATTTTAACCCTCCATATCTGGGCACTACTTCATTTGCACACATTTCTGCGAAATCCAAAGGAAAATCTACCAACGCCTGTAACACTGCACAAGAGGATGCACCATGGAGACCAAGACACAGAAGAACACAAATGCTTCTTCGTGTATATATGGTAATAATCAAATGCAAGACAGAAGAAGGTTGTTTGATCTGCTCAGTGTTCTCAAAATAAAAGCAGCTCCGGATTCAGAATTTGACTTACAGGACAACATTCAAGGATGCTTAGACAGTGGATTAATTTTAAAGCTTTTGCAGAAAGGTAAGATGGGAAACAATTTCTTGAAAGAGAGGAAGTCAAAGTATGTTGAATATTGAATTAAAGGTCTAATTTGGGAAAAGGAAGAAAGCAATTTTAAATTCTAGTATAGTGATTAAGTGCCAATCTAAACTGTGAACACCTATGGAATACCTGAAATGCCAAACAACATCAGGACTGTGGGCAAAGAAGTAAAAAAAAAGGAGGTGCATGGACAACTCATACTGCAGAGCACAGAAAAACCTTAAAAAGAAAGATCCCAGAAAGCTGAGAAATCATTTTGAACCAAACTAATACATAAGTTTGGCAAACCAGTTACTCCAGATGACTTTCTGATAAAGTCAATATTCCATCACACTTTTTGCAGGATCTGTTTTCTAAGTGAGATGCACACAAATGGAAAAAGAGAATTCACCTCACCTGACTACAGCTGCACAGATCTTAGTAGTTTTGACTCCATTTAAGGGGCAGAGAGGAACAAACTTGCACAGGGTTTTATCTGCAGGACAGGGTTTGGCACCTGCACTCGATGTGATGAGTCACTGTGTGGGGGTACTCATTGCTCTGCAGAAGCCTGCAGAAGTCTGTATTAGCAGGTGAGACGTGCGATGTCTCAAAACAAGGAGCACCATTGTGTACTGTTAATCTGTGCAGTAATTGAGTGGCATCAGCAGCATGAATAGCAAGCATATGTAGGACCTTTGTTTTCCTGTTCAGGGCCAGGAGCCAGATCCCACCCCAGCCAACAAGCATAGCTGCGAACTGCAGAAACACAGAACTAAAGCTGGCTTAAAATAACACCCCTCCTCTCAGGAGCTGGTGCAACATCATTCCCCACTCAAAAGCTGTTCGTGAGCTTTGAGAAAAGAGCAAAGAGTGTTTGTATGAACATATTGAATTTATTTAATGCTTTGACAACCTTTCTGAGAGGAAGGGCAGCAGAGTTCTGGAAGTGTTTCACTAAATGCTTCAGGTTGGGGGTAAGCATAAAGAAAATCTCTTATATCAAGACATCTTTCTTTCTGCTGTCTGAGGATATCTTTGATCCATAATTCTTTGGAGAAAAAAGATACAAAAAGACACAAAGCATTCTTCTCCCTAAAGAAACCTTTCAACACATTGTTTCAAACCTCTCTTCACAGCTTACTGCAAGTCTGATAATGTCTGGGTTTAAAATAAATACGAGAAACAATCAATATATCTGCTTTTTGTTCTTGCCTCTACTCTGCACTCCCCCAAAATGCATGGGAGATGTGCCAAAATAACACAAAATGTTCTACATCTTGTGCTCCCAGAAAGACAGGAAACACTGTGGTCTCATGAGAAGATTTTTTAAAAAACAACTGTGGCTTATCCTGCAAAGAGCTCCATGGAAACGTCAATGGAACTCATTGCTGGAGTGTAGCCTAAAGCTGGGGTTTAGCTTTTTTTTTTTTTTAAAAAAAAAAAAGTTTGTCTTGTTTTGTCCAAAACAGCCTACACATCTCTGGTACAGCTCTGTTGGCCTGTTAGGAGCTAAGCTGAGCTCTTCAGCTTCTTTTAAAACAAGATACCAAGCAGCCATGAAATGGTAATGACTTTCAGTATTTGACCCAGTAACCTACAGGAGGAATGTAGGTAAAACTTCGTCGACTGATGCTGCATTATGTAAAGCCAGGATCAGATAAGTGCTGGTATTTTTTTCTATGCTTGCCATGATGAATAAAATCACACAAAGCTTTATTTCAAGATATAAATGAAGTTGGATTGAACAATTCTTGTAGCTCTTTTAAAAATTACACAGTTGGAAAAGAATTGTCAATCAATTCTGTACGGAACAATGAATGTTAAACCTCATTCAAAGCTGTTTCTGTACTGGCCTTATTTTCTTAGCACAGAGCACATTCTAGTGCTTCACATATCAGGTGGTATCTTTATGCCCTGTGCTTTGAATGATTTCATCTCTTATGCATAAAGTCACAAGAGAATCCTGAAAATCTTTTCAACTTGTTGATCTGAAAGAGTGTTTGAAAACTGAAGAAGCCTAGGTATTTTATACCCTTGACTTCATTACTTTACAAAGCAAAGCTACATGTGTTCTGTTTTAACCAATAAGTAGGCCCTGGAAAAGTATAAATATGCCACTCAGTATGCAGGGTTTTTTCCCCCGTCTGCAACAAGATGTTCTGCCAACTAATTCACATTTGCATGACATTGTAATATTTCCATTAGCTTGGCCGATAAAAGTTTTGAGAGACTGAATATGTTGACAACATCCAAAAATTTTTAAGAAACTTTGGCCTACATTGTTCTGAGGGGGAAGTAAGAAGACAAAACAACAACAGAATATTCAAGGACAGAGGATCTAAAGCAAACCATCATGACTTCGAAAAATGTGAATTTTAGTTTAGTTGGCCTCATGTTTGCTTTAGATAGGAGAGCAATTCATTTTATTTTGCATTTTATTTTTCTTTTTCATGTTCAGCTGTTCTAAGTGTTTTGAGAAAATCAACATTGTAAATGAAAAGGACATCCTGTAAAACTTGAACATCAAACCAGAAGACTTGGTCACAGTTAGTGTGAGCCCAACACTCTATCACAGTTACTAATAATAAGAGAAGTCAAACACTGAAAGCAACTAAAGGCTAGAAGGACAAGATAAAGGTCAACAAGGAATTCCTTCTTTTAAAATTCTAAGATTAGCTGGAAGACTTTCTCCACAGAAATCCTACCTTAGGTGAGCAAATAGGGTCCACCAAAACAAGCCTCATTTCTCAAATAATGAGATGCCAAAGAACCAGAAGACACGGTAGAGAAACCAGAAATAAGGAAATATATATCTCCTAGAATGAAGTAAATAGGATGCTAGAGCCCCTACTGCTCAGATTAACAGGGACCAGAGGAATCGCACAGGGTCATGACAACAGTACCATTCTGTTTGCACCCTCAGACATTCATTGGAAATTCACCTGTCAGGGATCCTGAGATTCTCTGTTGCTGGAATCATGAAATTACCTTTAGTTTGTCTTTTTTCTTCTTCACTTAAAAAAACAAACAACAATAAAAAACCCCACACTTAACTAAAATGCAAAACTTAGGTTATAAGGATGGAGAAAATAATAAGTTCAGGACAAGGAAAAGGATCTGGGCTGAGAACACCAAGGCACCCCACTTCCTCCTCGCTCAGCTCCAGAGTCCATTGTTGGAAGGGAGAAGAACATCCCTCTCGCTTACATGCCCTGCTGTTGTTAGGCAACACTCCTACTTGCTTTAATACACTGATTAAACACTGACTAAGGACCTCACAACTTAACCTTTAATTAGACTATCACCATCTTGCAATCAGCAGTGTGCAGCATTCACAGTTCAAATCCCGCTCTGCACAAAGCAAACTTGATCTTGCAGTGTATTTTGTGCATCAGTATTTGAAAGTGTGGGATGTTCTCAAAATTAATAAGTCTTACTGTGTGGGAGAGCTGTTTTATTTTTCTTCTGTAGGGTTACTCTGGAATAACTCTTGTGGCTTCTAGAAATGCTATACAGATGAGGAATTCAGCCTATCCCGTCTCAAAACAGGGTGTTTTTTTTTCTTTTTTTTTTTTTTTGTCAGTTTTGTTTTTCTTAATACAAGGAACTGAGTACTGATGCACATTCATAAAAGTCTGTTCTATAAGTCCAAGTACACAGTGCTGCAGGACATACTTTACCTGCAAATTCTTTGCCCATGTAACACTGCAGAATTTCATCAAGCACAGCTAAGCCTACCACGCAGCCAGGTCTTTTGTAAGGCAATTTGTAGGAGCTGGAAGCCACATTTAAAGTTAAGTACACATTTTAATGATCTACAAAAGAAAGACTTATTTGCCTCCTTTCTACTTAATCTTCAGAGACTTTGCACCCATAGTTACAGCATCAGATGGGACGAATCTGTTGCTAATGCACTAAATCCACCCTCCCTTACTTAAGGAGTAGGAATAAACATGTGGCCTTAACGTGGCTTAAAATGCCACTAAGAACAAACAAGCTCCAGAAGAACTCTAATTTGTGATCACACAGAAACCTTTATAGGATGCAGATTAGAAGTTCATGTTCTTGTCACTGTAGAGATACGATGACTCTGTTAATTTAAGCCACTTAACCATTTGAGTTTGCAGTTCCCCATGATCTTGCTGCTAATTTGTTCACACTGCTCTTAAGAATTGAAAACAAGCCTATCAGGGATGATTTAAAAGATCTTAACATTGTCATACCATTAACTCAGAGCAAGAATAGTTCCAGTCTAACTATATGTAGTCTTTAAAATCTGTAACAGCAATGGGTGAGAAAAAGCTATGCTCAATGAGCCTCAACCCACTCAAACATATGTTTGTTAGTAATGCAGAGTAAGTGCCAGGATTTATTAAGTAAATTATTGTACAGCCATTTCTTGAGTATACAATACTAATGACTTGGTGTGAAAGCAAATCATATGAAGAAAAGAAAATCAAGAAAGAAATAATGTTATTCATATCTGACTGCTTTTGTTTCTGCCATTGACCAGCCATTCTTTAGCATTTGCCGGGCTGCTTTGCCCCATGACAGACTGCCAATGGGGTTCTGTGTTTGTATTTGCCAAGGAGTGTAGGGAGTGTAGTAAGAGTAGAGGCATTTTGGTGCACACTGAAAACCAGAAAGAGAAAGAAAAGAACTTGCAACCCAAAAGAACATCTTACTTTGTACCATTTCTATAGCAAAGTATTTTTAGATAGTACATGGAAGATCCCACTAATGATTTCCCAAATAATATGTAAATGAATTCACCAGATTACCCAAAGCATTGCAACATGGCCTGATGTTTCACTGACTATTCAGAAACCTCCTCTCCTGTAGTACAGATTTTGCATCTTCTTGAAAGGATTTGCCTGAAATGAGCGCAAAATGTGCAGCACCCTTTTCACAGGGATATAACACCCAACAGGGAAACAAAGAAAAGCAACATGAGCAAAAGTGGAAAGAACACCTTATAGTGCTAGAGCTTCTTGGTGTGGAGCCCGAAGTACCATAGTCATAATTCAGCAAGCACCTACAATCAAAGTCACCCTTCATATTTTTTTAGCTTTGTACTCAGAGGCTGAGTATCTGCTGCAAGAATAATGTGATCTGTCTCTTCCTTAGTTTAAAAATCACACTAACTGCTATTGGAAAGAAACATTTTCAAGTTAACAAGTTACCTTTCAAAACCATCCCAATGCAATCTTAAATGCGATTTACAGACAGGTAGTCCCAGCTCCTTGTGAGCTAATTTTAGGCACTTAGCTAGAGTTACCCTTGCGTATCCTAGGAGATAATGAGGTACCTGCTGACAGCAGTTGAGATCTTAGTGGTACGAACAACTTTTTTCCTCTACTGATTACAGTGAAGACTTAGGACAATTATGCTCCTAAACGAAGTGTATCAATTATGTACCTAAAGTTAGGCAAGATGAATGCAGGCCTACAGAGCCTAACATTTACAGAGAATCAGTACACCTAAGGCGCTTCGTGGACAGGTTGTTCTTGAAAAAGGCTTTTAGGCCCCACGGTGGGTCTTTCGGTAACCAATTCCCTCCAAATTCACTGGGAGTCGGTCAATAACTACCTTCAAAAAGCTTTTCCCTACAGCACATTCGAAAACTTTTCCTCTGATTTTCACCCATTTGGAGTGGCTTTGCACAGCAACAGAACAACTGTCTATCAAAGGGCAACAGCCAAGATATTACAGAGGGAGCAAGTGGAGAACAGAGAAAGCTGCCATACTTTGTCAGATTTTCTAGCATGTCAGATGGCCCTCAAGAATCCTGCTGACTTTATGTGATTGACATGATTTATGAAGGCCAAGGAGCTGTGAACAGCAGCTCTGGGTATTGGTATAGCTGACAGCGTTCCTCTTCAGTGGGAATGCAGTGGGGCATAAGGCAGTAACAATATGCAAACTGTGTCTTCACAATATGCAGAACTTAGGCCCTTTCTTAAAGAATGTTTGATAAGGGCTTGAGTTTTTTTTATTTGCAAGGCAAATAAATAAAAAGAATCTGCCTCAGTCCCAACAAAACCTTTCTAATAGGAAAGCAAAACAAAAAGCTCATAGGAGAAAGCCAGAAAAAGCACAAAGTTGGTTGTTATTATTCAGCACACACAATCCAGAGAGAGTTGAGAATTTACCAGAGAACATTAGACCAGAGGACCAAGTGAAAGTCCCTGATGTTCTCCCACATGTAATCAGAGAAAAAAAACACAAAGAAACCCCACACCATAATGAACCCAGGGGATCTCCATTGCTGCATGCTATGAGAAGAGGTGCAATTACTTTCTCTCCCTAGGAAAGTAGTTTAGTGGTGGTGGTGGTGGTGGTGGGTTGATAGTTGGACTTGATGATCTTAGTGATCTTTTCCAACCTTAATGATTCTATGATTTCAGTTAGTTTAAATAAAGCATGTTTTCACAAATAGGAGGACATATTCAATAAGGAACATCAAACTCCAAACTTCCAGTTGCTTTCATCATGAAAAGAAGAAAAACATCTGTAGCACCGATTCTGTTCCCCTTCTCCTTACTACTGTTCAAAAAAATATTTCCCCATTGATATGAATTTCCAGTATAGTTTCACACAATCTTCTCCTTAGCTCTAAAATGTTCACCTGTCAAATGCCAGACTCTTCACTTCAAACAAGTGTGACAAACTGAAAGTTTTTCATTAGTACTTGATCCTTACCTCCTTTTACCAGATGTAATGCTATGTGACCACAAGCCTTTCCTATGCCATGTCATTCATCTGGTGGATTTTTATCCAACTAGCGACATGGCAAAGTTGCAGCAGCTCCCCTTGCCAACAGCAAGAGGACATCGTTCTGCTTGGAGAAGGGTCTTTCAACCTTAACGACTCAAGATGGTGGGAGTTTCAGCAACAGTAGCAGAGATGAGAGTGGAAAAAATAGGCCAAATATTCTGAAGTCAGCAACTTCCTTCTCTGTCCTCCAACTAACCATTTTGTTATCATCTACAATTGTTAAATCATTAATATACCATCATTACCTCCTTTTGGTATTTTCTACCACATTGCTCCCTCTCTGATTGCAAAAGTACCTTCTGAATCATCACTTCTGCAGGCCTTTGTCAACTGAGTTGCTGGCCAAGGATTTGTACATTCAGAATGTCCCACAAGAAACATCAAACATGGAGAATGAGAAAAAAAAAAAAAAGAAATGATGACTACTAACATCAAATGCATGAATTACTTAATCAGACCACCAGAGTTACTCAATTTTTAGTAAAAATCTGTGCCTACCTAGCAAGGTGTTGATGTGTGATCATGCCTCAGCTGCTCAGTACCCATGTATGTGGTACAAATCTGGACTGGAGCACTACTGGGTAATGTCTCCTAGGATCCACTGCAAGGAAATGTGAAAGGCTGACAAGAGAAATTTGGGTATCCTCTGCCAACACATTTGTGAAAGTTCTTGATGCCTTTCTAAGGAGAAAATCAACTTTATACGCAACAATTTGTCACAAACTTTCTGTTTCCTCTTATCCAACACAGCAAAATATGTTGCACTGACAAAATCATAAATGGAAAACAAAGGTGAAATGGGTTTCCATTAAGATACACTTCCAGTTTAGTATTTATTAAATAATGTTCTTTATTCTGGCTGATTCAAATTCCTGCATTCAGCCATGAAAAATTCTATAGCAGGCTTTCTAATCCTACAGCTGCAGTGTTAAAGGGTACCGTGGTTTGCAAGGGCATAGAATATTAGGAAATGAAGTAGACTTATTTTATTCACAGTGGTGCCAGCAGTAAGGCTTAGAAAAGACAGTAATTCAGTGCAAATCTATTGACTGTATTAAACAAATACTGAATTTTAGGACCGTGGACCATTTTCTTTATTACATCATCTGATATCTGAGTCTAGCCTAGCAAGCAAGAATGCTATAAAGAATCTATGGTCCAGTATACATTATGCTTTTACTGCAAGAATAAAAATACCTAATGCCCTGTGCAGCTCTTTTAACCTCTATGAACCTAGTATTTCCCTTTCATAAAGCAGAGATAGCATGTATTATCTTTGCAAAAATCACTACAATAATGAAAAAAATATTTTCCATACTCAATCCTTCTTCCCAGTGAATATTTAGAAAAAAAGAAAAAAAAAAAAATAGAAACCTCGTGGATAAACAAGCTCAATATAGGCTCAGAAACATTTTCTTTCATTATGGAACACATAAAACACAAGCTCATGTGGGAGACAGGTTATAGCCTTGCTTCTGGTTTCTTTCTGTAAATGTACTTTGTATTATAAATTAAACGAGGTTTGGTTCTTTCTTGAGGTTTGTGGTGGCCTCTAGCGGTGGCTGTGTGAACGGAACATTTCCCTATCCCGAACGCTCAGGAACAGAACGATGGCTGTGGAAGAAGAATTTGTATTGTAAATTGTGTCTCCCAGCTTCTCACACAGGAAGGGTGGAAAAGAGCAAACCAGCAGCACTTTCGTGTAGTTCACACTTAGAAATGAGAAATGCAAACTCTTTGAAGGTGAAGAAACACTGGGGAGAAGAGATGTCATCCACAGACATCTCTGAACAGGATTGAGAAGTGGGCCCATGCTAGCATCAAGAAGTTCAGCAAAGGCCAGCACAAGGTCAAAGGGCTGGAGCACTTCTGCTATGAAGAAAGGTTGAGGGTGCTGGGTTTGTTCAAAGAATCACAGAATAGAATCATAGAACCATTTGGCTCAGAAGGGATCTTTATACATCATCTAATGCAATAATCAGAGCCCCAGTCAGCCTGGCCTTGATTGTTTCCAGGGATGAGGCATTCACCACCTCTTCGGGCAACCTGTTCCAATGCTTAACCACCCTTATTGTAAAAAACTTCTCCCTTATATTCAGTCTAAATTTCTCCTCTTTTAGTTTGAAATCATTTCCCTTTGTCCTGTCAGAGCAGACTTCATTCAGCTTAGAGAAGAGAAGGCACGACGGAGATCTCATTGTGGCCTTCCAAAACCTGAAGGGAGTTTATAAGAAAAATGGAAAGAGACTTTTTACAAGGGTCTGTGGTGAGAAGAACAGGGAGCAATGCTTTTGAAGTAAAACTGGGTAGATTTAGGTTAGATATTCTGAAGAAACTCTTTACTTAGAAGGTGGTGAGGCCCTGGTACAGGCCGCCCAGAGAAGCTGTAGATGCCCCATCCCTGGAGGTATTCAAAGCCAGGTTGGATGGGGCCCTGGGCAGCGTGATCTGGTGGGAGGGGTCCTTGCCCATGGCAAGGTGCTGGAACTAAATTATCTTTAAGGTCCCTTCCAAAACAAATTGTTCTAAGATTCTGTGAAACAACTTATCCATTCTTTGTCCTTTGCAAGAACATCTAAGCCCTTTCCTAATATTTCTTAATCTTTAATCAAAGTAACCAAAAATAGTCATTCTTTCCCGCAGCTTCCCTCAAATTCTTCAGGATCTAGGGTTTTTAAGGTGAAATTCACTCTGGAAAAATTATCAAAGGATGCACTTCAATACTGGAACACTCTGAGAATGGCACAACACAGAGCAGCCAGTAAAAGTGGTTTCAGTATCCAATTTTCTTCTTGAACTTCAGTATTTACCCTAAACTCTAAATATTCATCAGGTTTGTTTCAAAACCATTATACTGCCCTCTGTTGGTAGAAGTACACTCATTTTCCCCTAACACATAAGGAAAATCTTTGCATATACTGCCAGATCTTAATGGCTTCTTTGCCAGATGCCTTCCATCATTTCTCTGCTAGATTTTGTCATCTAAACCAGGAGTCTCTTTGCTACATCACTGCAGAGAATCTTGTAATGGTTTCTTCTTCTGTTCTTCGTCCTCCTTTCTTCCTTCCGACTTCAGAGCCAATGGAAAGACCTCAGTTCCATGAAAAGCTCTAAAAGTAGCAGAGCGCTGATGTGAAGACATAGCAGTAACAGCAGCAACTGTTTCAGATGCCACATTATCTGTGTTGAAGGGATCTGACAGAATCCATTCTTAACACACTTGACAGCAGAAATCAAGCTTTAAGAGTGCTCATCAAAGGTGTTTGCACTAGACATGCTCAGAAAGGGCCTCTTGAACAATGAATACATTTGAAACACGAGAAGTGTTTTTTCTTCTCATTATTTCAATGACTACTTCAGAATTCTCTAAGATTTTCAGTTTTAAATCTTAAATGCAAAGCACTTAACTGTCAATTAAAATAATGATATCCTTTCACTCAGCTTTTTAGCTGAGCTCACCAAAGAGGCTAATGCCTCAATGGAGGAATGCACAGAACAGTTTTAAAGTGGGTGCTTATGTGGACTGGGAAACTGAGGCACAGAACGAAGATCACAGTTAAGTGATATGACAAGGTAAGAAATAAAACCCAATCTTCCTAGTTCCTAGGACCCAGTCCTAATTCTGAAACACATTCCTTTCTTTGCAAGGGGTATTTCAAAATGAACCGTCAAATCCCACCACCGTTCTCATCTTTCTCTGGACAGATGATATCCCATGTTGCTTTCATTATTGCTTTGTGCTATCCTTTGTCTATCCTGTTCCACTCCAGCTCTCTTGGCTTCGCCCATAATCTCTTCAAAAGCACAGTGCAAGTATTATTCCTGTTTCATGCAAAGCTTTCCTAAATTTGTGGCAGGGAAAAGGCTGCAGAAAAACTGTATCGTGTGACTCCCAAATGAAACCAGCTGCCTATTATTTCCATGCCTGTAACTTTAGACCAAATTATGTGAGCTGGAAAGCAAATCTTTGGTCACTCTTTGAAAAAGTAAAGTATTTTATATTCATTTTTATTTACATTTCATGCTAGTAGCATAGAAATTTGATCACAAATGTGACCTTGATATTTTCTCTTGCTCAACTATTTTGCTACTAAGCCAATTATAATAGTGATATAGGATATTCTCCTTATGGTGTCTTTAAAGTGTGGCTGCAAAGTCTACTAACAAGAGGCTTACGGTCAGTGACAAACCGCCATAGGTCACTGAGGTCCAGGTGCTTGTGAAAACTGATAGCATTTGCAAAGCTCTCCTGCAGCCTTTATCCTGCTTCCTGCAGGGTGTTGAGATGTCACACCAAATTCCATGCTACTGGGGACTGACTATGTCTGGAAATCATAAGATCTAACTTAGTGGGAATTTGGAAATATCTATAGGGGGCGAGTATAAACACAGCATTAGCCTACACACCAATAATGGCCCTAAGAGCTCACAGAGAATCTCCAGCAGTCACTGATGCTACAAGCTTATCTGTTAAATCAGAACTGAATATCCTTCAGAATTTGTTCACTCAGGTAGAAACAGCACATCAGTGCAGAAAATGTTCTCTGAAACACTATGGCCAGTACTCGGCAAGGTGTAAGGGTAGGTAATTGCCATTGTCCCTTCAGTTATATAGACATATATACAGTTTTCTCTCGAGCCTGTATATTAGTAACACATAGGTGCTCATCTTGCAGCTTCCAGTAGGGAGTGCCTTGTTTCATCTCAAGCATTTCAGAACTGAATATCCTACTCCGCACTTCTGTTTTCTAAGTGGGGGAGTGGAAGAAATAGATTAACTTTTCCATCATGTTCTGTCCATCATATACCCTTCATTTATTCTTAGGGATCTCACACATGACTGTGCCTGCCAATTAATTGATACCGGTAATTATATTTTTCAAAGTTAAACTCCAGTGAGTGTGAAGAAGCCATAACATTGTAGTACGATGACTTTCACAAAAATTAAAATTTCAATGCATTAGTAGCTGCATAATGTTTCTTCCCTGAGTACCAACTAAAAAGCAAACTGCCATTCATATCTTTGACCACCTGTACTCTTAAGTTCAAATGGGTTCTGTTTATGGCGCATCAACATTATCCGATCTGAAAGTGAATTCTAATTGCTGAACTTTCTCTCTTCAGCATTTCAAAAGCAATTGAAATCTAAAGGCCCACATATTCAACCTTCAAAAATGTAAAACAAACTATGCAGACTATTGAGAAATAAATAACTGCTTTCCTGAATAAAGCAACAGATTTCAGAGAGATAAAAGTAGTACCTTCTTCCTTCAGAGAAACCAATAAGAATGTTCCATTGGAATATTATGCAGCAAAATGTTTACCACTAATATCATGGAAAATCTGAAGATCTAAAAATACCAGGTGGCAGAATCAGCGTGCCTCAGTTCCAGCTCTAAATTGTTATGGTCTATTCACAGCCAACATCTCAAAGCTTAGAATGAATCCTGCAATGTACATTCTTTTGAAAAGAATTTATGGTCAGGAAGAAAGCTGACTGGTGGTATGAAGTCGCTGTAAAACAAACACATGCACAAATCCTGGTACTCTTCTAAGGACAATGAATTTAAATTTACTTCCATCCAATTATTTCTTCATTTTCAGATGGCACAGAGCAATGAAAGTATTCGAGCTTTATCTTAATTCTGTCAGATCTGTGTAACAGAAAACGGCTTATAGCTTGAGGCAAAAACATACTTTCTTCTAGAATCTTTGGCTTCCTAGCTAGCCATTTCATGAGCTATGAGCTTCCCACATCCTTGGCCTGCTTAAGTCTTTGCTTCAGTGAATCTTCAGTGTAATATCTTAGTGAAAAAAACACTGACTAGTTAGTAAGGCAGGCATGCAACAAACTCCTGGTCTCCTATGTCAGCCTTGAACTTCAGAAGATCTCTTTGGCTTTCCAAAAATAATTTTTATTTTTTTTTACTTCCAAGAACACGCTGTTTTTCTGACTTTTCATTCACGTTCAGAACAATGGCAAGAAAATCAAAACCTGAAAAAGCTAGATCCCATACAATACTTATCTCACCATGTCTGCAGGTTTTGTCTTAGAGGCAATTCAGAAAAAGTCCCAGCTACTCGTGAGTCTTATAGATTTTAGTTTCCTGGATAACTTTAGAGTAGCAAGAGTTTTAGAGTTTGATCACTAGCATATGACTATCTTCACTATACTACATAGTGAAAGTCCTCCTGCAGTTCTAAATTAATACATGTAAATTGGTATGTGCGTGCACGTGCATTTACCTAAATGTCAACATAAGCTGTTAAATATGTAAAAAAAATCCTGCAGGGTGTAAGTTATAGCATACATCTGGCAGAATCAGTTGTGATTGGGTTTGCCTTCTGAGTTTAACACTGTGGAGTCACACTGCCATTATTTCTAAAAGACTTTCTTTTATTAATATTGATTGGTGTTATAGTATCACTTAGACTCAAGCCTTTTAGATAATGTACGCAAAAGACAGAAGTGTTCTGTGATTATTTAAGAAAAATTCAGTTCACACAGTCAGATTGGGCTGCATGGGTTCAGCAATGCCCCAGTCAACCCATCCTACTGAGTGAATACCATGCAAGGAACAGAAGCATGCTGGAGTTTTGTCAGGAGCTTAGCACCTTGTCTAGCTTAGCACCTAGAAGACACGCTACTACAGAGTTCACATGATTATTTTTGTGGCAGTTTCCCAAATGGCTCTATTTTGATATTTTTTAAGTGCAATTTATTCAACCATTTAAAATCACATGGATCTAAAACTAATTTTCTTCATGCTATTTTTAAGTTTCTGAGGTAATCCAAAAGACAGCACTTCAGAAATAAGACTAAGGCTGAACTGATCTGTGATCCATCTTTTTATGTAAAACACTAAGATCATGGTCAAACTCTAAGTGATAATGTGAGACTTGTTCCTGCTTTGAGATGTATAGTCTGAAGCCTCAGCTCCCATAAACAGAATTTACAGCTGATATTTACCCTTGGCAGAAGTGTAGCATGACCAAGCAGCAAACAGTGAATCAAGAGTCGCCATCGAGGGCTTCAAAAACTTACCATGGCATAATTAGAAAGCAGCACTGTGGTTCCCATCACTCCATACAGCAGACTCAATCCAGCATTTTCTCAGTTGACATAGCAGTGTGCAGCCATTATCGCTACATTCCTTGCAGCATGACATTTCATAGAGAAGAAAAGGTTGATAATGAAATTGAAGATTCTTACATATCATCTGTCTAATCCTACACATCACTACTAAATGTACTTGAAAGAAGCTTTCTTCTCAGAACTTGTAATTAAGTTGAGTCTTATTTTTTTTTGTCCCAGATTATTGCCATTTTATCCCTTTAGCAAAACTAATAAAAATATAAAGTTTGAAGTGAGAAAATTAGATGCCTTTGCAGCTTTAGTTAGTGTCCATCTTAAGCCACCCTCAATACAGAAATTACTTTAATCCACGCAAGACGAATGATAGTTTTCATTCTCTGCTGTGCCCGTATGAACAGCAAAAATGAGTAAGACTCTGTAGAAACAGTGATAGCTTTCCCTGCCTTGAAGAAAACTGAGGTTAATTACAATGATTTTGGTGTCACAAATGCATAGCAGAATATTTTCAACTTGGTTTTGATGGTATTCTGACATTTGGGAGTCCTACTTTTTCATCTCAATCATCTGGGAAGACATATCTCATCCAAGTACCCAGGAGCCCTTTGGCCCAGCCTCCCAGCTGGTACCACTCAGCACACCACTGCCATCACAGAGCGGACAGCTTTCTTCAACACATTTACAAAAAAAAACCTGACAAGCCAAGTAAGATACTAACAATTGTACTGGTTTCCAGAATAGAGCACTAACTTTTTCAGGCCACATTTCACAAAGACTATTGAAGCAAGCTGAAAAAATCCAAATTCCTCTAATAGCAGTATTTCCTAATTTCTACTTTTGTACACAACCTGAAAATGGGTTTGAATCATCAGACTTCTCTAATTATTTCAGAGATTAAAGATACTGAAAAGAATAGGGAACAAAACTCTCACACTAATTCTACTACTTTACATGTACCAGAGTTAATAATTTCATGCAGTGACAACAAATTATAGAGGTCAGGAAACCTTGCTTCATTATGATATTTTTGGTTTGTCAGGCTGCAAGAAGTGATCCAGTTAATAAATAAGCACACTCAGCTAATAAACTTGATTTCTAAGCCTTAGCTCACCTTTAATGCATAGCAAATTAAATGCTTGCTAGTGCCAAGTCATTCTGGTGCAGTGCTTCACTGTCATGCACAGCAGAGGTTATTATTTTTAACTTTCGTATCAAATTTGATGATTAGGAGAGGAAGCTTCTTAAACAAGTTATAGGCTGCTACTGCTACTCCAAGTGCTCTCCATCAGCAGCCAACCTGAAAAGAAATCAATTTTAACTGCATAGGAGAGCCACAGCTCTTCTTTGGTCCTGTGGTATGAAGGAGACTGGGGGAGTCTATAACACAAATTGCATCATATTGAGCAGATAACAGTACTGAGTCTGTCTACTGCTAGTTTAAGGGATAGCCTCACTGCAACCAGCTAGAGGCAGCATTTGATCACACTATTCCTTAACTTGGAAACACTCCGGTCTCGAGCTTAGGATCCCAGCCACAATAATATTCTTGGAGAGATGAATTGTCTTTTAGCCTGCTGGCTTTGTCTGGCAACGAGATGGAAGTAATTTTCTGCAATTTGATCTGGAGAAAAGAGGCGTCTTAGTATTTTAGGCCAGAGACTAATTGGAAACAACGGCTATACAGAAACCTTAACACCATCTTGATGCTGCATTCTAAGACTGTATGGCATCTATACTACCCATGAGCAGTTAAATGCAAAAGTAACATCTGGAAAGAGCACCTGGGGCTGCCTGGACCCAACAGGGATTTGAGTATATTTTTCAGCGTAGTATGACAAAATATCACAGACTCCGTGCAGTTCCACATCAGCAAGATCTCAGATAACATGCACAGCAATATTTACTATTAAAACAGTAAATTACAGTATCAGAGCTTATATTGTGGCTGACAATGGAAATCAAAGTGTATTTCTTGAAAATTTGTAACTTAATAACAAGAAAAAAAGCCATCATGCTGAAAGATTTTCAGACAACAAGAAGCGTCTGTTGTTCCTTGGTATAACTGGGAGCTTGAAAACTCATGTTAGAAATGACTGGGAAAATTCATAGACCTTGAAAAAAGAGGTATCCACTGATTGTATGCCACCTCTTTATAAATAAGATGGACAAAGAAAGTCCCTTCTACAGCTTTTATGCCTCACTGAGATAAAACTGGAAAAAAACACTAGTCTTCGGGTGAAACTCCAGGCCATCTGAAGGCTTTCTCTGACTTAATAAGGCCAAGTGCTGCCTCATTTCCAATCTCTTTTTTTATTATTGTTTCCTACTTATCTTTGAGTACACAAAACTAATAAACATGCTCTTATCATAGATAAATAAAGTAGCAGTGGTGAAATCTGCAAGATCAAGCGGGCATGGAAATGCCTTTCCTTTATTGTTTGTTTGTTTTTTTTAGTAAAGGTTTTAATAAAGATGTATGTACAAGCCTTGCAGCTCTTCAATAAAAGTCTGAACCCTCACGTTTCTTATAGACCTCAACTCCCTTAAGTCAATGAGCAATTTTATAGGAAACAATCTTACACTGGCTCCAAGGCGATGAACAATATTATCTAATATGTCTTTTCCCTCTTGAATCTCTGTGATTAAATTTTTAATTATATCAGATGGAGAATACATATAAATACAGAGGAGCAGAAGAAGTGACCTCAGCTCTTTGCTCTCCTGGTGCAAGAGGGGGTGCACACTCCCTTCCAGCCTTGCATAACGAGCCCTGGAAGGAGAGAAAGGTCCCACACTCTCCAGAAACAGCCCTAGAGCCAGCCTGAGCCCATCTGCTGCTGCAGCACCATTTGAATTACTGACTCTGTTATGGGATGGGGGCAGATAATGCCTTGATGGCCAGCAAGTCCTTTTGTAATCAGTAGTGCTAGAACCCAGATGTTCTATTCTGATAGCTGGCAAACTGATTTCCTTTTATTCTTTTCCCTTCTTCCCAGGAGAATCATCACAAGAAATAATTTTGAAGCCAACTAAGTGTAAGATAAATAAAAAAGAAATTAAATGTAGAAAAAAGATATTTTCTATTTCAAAAGGGGAAATCTGGAAATCTGATAAGTTAGGAGTACCAGTTAATAAAAATTAACTGAACTAGCCAATGACAGAGAGAAGCCTTGTGAACCAAATACCTGCATACAATTTACAACCATAGAATGTTTTTGATCTTGAATATAATCTAGTTACAGACCCACAGACAGGGACTGTGGTGCTTGAACGTCAAGTTTGTAATAGGCATTATGAAACACATTGACTGTGAAAGCAGGAGCTGTTCTCACTTCAGACCAGCAGCAAAGCTGGGAATAAAATTTCGTCCCCCGTTTAGGACTCCCTGCACAGAAAAAGATTCAACTTGCATTACTTTTTTTTTTTTAAGCATCTCACTTATCACAGATCAAAGATGTGCTCAAAGTTGATTTACATTATAATAAAGAACTATTCTTTTTGCAACACTCTACCTTTGAAGTTATCACTACTTTAGACCCTATTGAACTCTATTAGCAGTGGCAATAGTTTCAAACAACAAATATTAGGAAGAAAAACTGCAGGTAGCTCTAAGTTCAATGAAATTAACAGTTCAAATTTAATTTCAGATGTATCCAATTAAAGAACTGACCAGAATAGAAATTTATCTTGGAAACTTATTCTTTCTAATGGTTAAATTACAGTTAATACTGCTATAAGTAGCACAACATACATACTTACGGATTTAGGAGGGAAAATAAGAGGTACAAAACTGAAAAAGCAACTGATGGGAGATGGAATAGAGACACACACACAAAGAAAGTGAACTCCAGATGTCTATTTATTTTTTTTTCTAACAGTGTCTGATAAGGCAGATAGTTACTGTCTGTCATTTTCTCAAGCTGCATGAGCACTCAGAAGAGAAGAGCTGATAAAACATGAGAAAAATAATGATGAAAATGTGTTTGAGCAGCAAACCTGCTTGGACAAGTTCTACTACCATCACTCGTTTAACATACAGCCACCACAAAACAGGAATATACTGACTAACTTATAACAGAAACATACAACTCTGTAGTTAGCTAGCAGCTAATGATGTGGTATCAGTGTTATAGCACGATTAAAGCACTGGCAAAATCACAGAGACCTTCTTTTCTGAGACTCTGACACAACACGTGCCTTCCATACATCCTCCCTTGCATCTTGGTCTTCCCATTACTGTGAGACAACTAAATAACTAAAACTACAGTGGGAGCACGGAACAGTTTGCATTACGATCTCCTTCTCCAGCCTAACCTATTTGTGGAACACAGACTTAATCCTCTCTTTTTATATTTTGCATTGCTTTAAATAGAAACTGAGAAAGAAATGCGCTCTTCAGCACACTTGGCCAGTATGGAAGACAAAAGCAAAAAGAAGTCTCAATTCCCTAACTTCTTAATGTCTGCATTTTAAAGTCCAGTAGTTATGAAGAAGAGCAAGAAAACAAAATCATGCCATTTTTAGGGCAACATACTAAATAGCCAAAATAATCACAGAATGTGAAATGTAAAGAAAAGCCTATTTATGGGTGTAACACTGTAACTTACATATCTTTCTAAAACCCAAGTTCATTGCAGATTAATTGAAAGATGTTACATTTGCTGCTGATAGCTCTCAACTGCTAATGTTAAATATTCTTGTAATGTTAATCCGTGTTCTCGTAAGCCTATTCCAACAGATGGACATAAAAAAAGATTCATACAAATCTGCTTTAAGAATGGGCATCAGAAACAACATTAACTGGGGATCTACCTATCAATCCCATCTTCATAGAATCATAAAATGACCTGGGTTGAAAAAGACCTTGAAGATCATCCAGTTTCAACCCCCCTGCCATGGTCAGGGTCGCCAACCATCAGACCAGGCTGCCCAAAGCCACATCCAGCCTGTGGATGGGGCATCCACAACCTCTTTGGGCAACCTGTTCCAGTGCATCACCACCCTGCACCCCAATTAAAAGGCTAATCTACTATTTATCTGCTATAAATTGAAAAGAGTAGTCTGTTCTCTGGTACTGGATTTTTGCAGCTATAGCTGCAAAGACTAATCACTTAGGACATCCACAAGACCCATAACATACACTAGATTTTATATATATATATTTTTAACAGAGTAAACTAATACACGGTATGGAAAAGGTACAGCTATTTTAGAATCTTACTAGAATCTTATTAGAAGCCTTGTAAGTGGAAACAAAAAGATATTTACCTGAACTTCCAGGATATCCTCACAGTACTTAAAATCCTTGCAGCCACATGATAAAATGGGAAGAACTGTGGGAAAGTGGGCAGGTGGAGCTTGCCAAAGCCATTAAGGCTTATTTGTGCCCAAAGTGCTCTGATGTCCACACCTCAGGTGTCCATGCTCCCATCACTGGGCTTATCCTAAGGACACTATGTAAGAATGAGTACGTGTTGCCTCATATTTCTGAAATAGTTAATTCACTCTGTGGTACAGTAGATAAACACGTGAGCTCTTCTGGTGTAGGAGTCTGAGTGCTTCTGTTGGAAAATAACATATTTTTTAATTGTGCTGTCTGAACAAAAACACCCATGATAAAAGCTATGTTGATTTTTCAGCTCTGGTAACTAACGACCGGGATTGTAAATGATGTATATGTTGAGGCAATTTGAATTTTTAGTGAAAAAAAGAAAATGATGCCTACTAGAGACTCAGGCCAGTATTTAATCTGAGAAAACACTCAGCATTTAAAGTAAATTTGATCTAGAAAACAACTAGTTTGTCAGGTGTTTTCAGAATTCAGGAGACAAAAGAAACTAATAAGATTCCAGAAAAAGAAGAAAAGTCACTGGCAACTTTGAGCAGCAAGACAAGAGAATTTCCCTCCACATAACTCAAGTTATGTAAGAACACACACTACCATAGCCAGGCTCATAATATGGCCATCTCACCACTGTTATTTTTCAAATTTGTGCATGCTAGATTCCCTGCCCTTATAACTGGAAAGGAGAAAATAATAGCAGAAGGTAAAATGGGAAATAAACAAAAATAGGGTATCTAGTTTTGTCGCTGCTGCTTTTAATTAAACTAGAGAAACAGCTTATGACAGAGATAGATTTCCATTGTGAGTAGGAACACAAGAGTTACATGATTATCAAAGCACTGTTTGATGCCATGCAACATATACATTCTTTTATCTGTATTTCATTATACTCCTAAAGAAATGCCAGGTGAACACAGGGCAGAAAAGCTGAAGAAGCAAAGCAGATGGAGCTGCAGATTTCACTGTTTTTTCAGGTGTCCTCTTTTGAAATCATCTACACAGAAAGGTCTGTTGGCTGAAAGACCTTTTACAGTTGTATCTGGCGAACCTTTCAAAAGAGCATCAAAGAAATGGGAAAGAGTGGAAAGTAAAATAAAAGCTCCCACACAGCTGTGGCTGGCCTCACAAGACCAGCAAGGCCTACACAAGGGTCTACACATTTGAGTGTGGTATTTATGTGAAATAATTAAGACAAAAAGGCAGAGAGACATCCTGTGCCTAATCATTAGCAAGCTAAACTAATATTTCATCCAGTGCTTGATACAATACCCTCATAACAATTACAGGATTTCCCATGGATTGCACAAACAACAGATCATTCCACATTACTTCACTGCATAATTTTCCCAGCAGTCTTTAATTAAGAATACTAAGCAGAATCAAGAGGAAAAAATGGCACTGACAAACAGGATGAAAATAGCCTATTTAGAGGAACAAGAAAAAGGGTGGTATTCCTAGTGAATCAAGCAATGACACCGATCAATTGATTACAAACGTTTAGTCAGCTCTCACTCCAAATAAAGAAATTCGAATAGGTTTGACAGACTTCCCAGCATGAAAGAAAAATGCTTTGAATGCAAGCAGCTACAACCGCAGCTACAGTACCAATGATCTAGAGGTCAAGAAAGACTCTTACTGACTGCAGCTAGCTAAGAACCATTTGCTATTTCATCTTCCTTACCCACCTACCATACCAACAGTCATGACCACTGCAAAGAACTCATGATCTGATGGATAGTAAAACCGATGTTACTATCATCAGGAAGGAAAATGAACAGATTTTTCTACTTTCTTTGTGCCTGATTGTAGCTTAAGAAGATTTGGACCAGCCTGAAAAAATGATCAGAATCACATGCTGGCACATATTATAAGCTTTTAGAGCAGTGTTGAAGTAACTGATGTGATTTTCAAGGGACAGAAGGTGCATTAGAGGAATCATTCTGAAGGTGACCATTGTAAGGCAGACTATACAAATATTACAAAATGATACTATATGTCATCGCATATATGAAGAACAGGAACATCTGGATTAGCAAAGAGAGTAGATTTGGGACTAATAGTGACATGGCAAGTATTTAAAATCAGTAAAACCACGAGAACGATTGGAAGAAAAGGTAAGAAAGATAGTTTCAAAAAGTGTCACTAAAGTAAAATTTTTAAAAAATTATTTGTCTGCATATTTTCATGTGACTGTGAGTCAGCTTGCCATGGAAAGTCAGTTGAATGGAAAATGTAATAACGTACGCTGCAGGTAAGTTACAACAGAAAAACAATAAGCACAATTCTGTTGATGTGGTCAGTGCTTCAGAATCACATTAAAACTGGCTAAACACTAGTCTATGATAAACAAATCTTAATCTGTATATTTTCTAGCCTGCACAAGAAAACAGTCAAGTATTTTATATCAGCTCAGTTTCCAGTTTGCTTGTACAAATCAAATTAGTAATCCATTTTGTTTGCTTATCAGAAGTAGCATACAGGAAATGAATTCCACACATAAAATCAGTTAGTGTGAAATAAGAGACAGGGTAACAAAGCTTTAATAAAACTGCATCCAGCATTTGGGGAAACTAATTATTTACAGAAAAGACAGACAGGCTTCTTCACAAGAATTCAGCAAAACAGCATTTGTAATGTTCAGATAAAACATGAACAGTACTGTAATTTTCCTTTAGCCTACTGGAATGTTAAGCAGCAGTGTTTCACAGTCACTAGATTTTCAGCAGTAAGGAGGCTTGGAAGGGATTTTTTTTTTAATTGATATAAGATGTTAATAGCAAAGTGGAAGTCTGAAGAAGATGCTAGTACTGATGAAGCCGCTAGCTTCTGTACTAAGGCAAGGTCATATGTAAAGAGCCATCACGGAGTTCTTGCAGTGCCATTGTAGGGCAGGAGTTCCATAGAGGCAAATTATTCTGAGGCTTGCCAATTCTCATACACACAACTGAGCTCTACCATTCAGGTGTATTGTCAGGGAGATTGGCATGACCCTACGCAGTCAAAAATATTCAGATTATTTGCAGTAGATGTACTACGCTTATTTTTTCTATGTTACTGCTTTTTTCTCTCAAGACACTCATGAAGTGATCAAGCAAATGGCCTCTCTTACACACAGTAATCTTTTCATTTGGAATTCCTAAGGTGAAAGGAAGAGAGTTGATTAATAACAAAAATATAATTTTAAGATGTAATGAATTTAATTTCTATGCAATGTTCAGTATCTGACAATCACTAACTTCTGTTATGTAGGAAGATCACAAAATATCAGCATGAGTAATGAAAATTTTCTTCAATAGCTATGGTTTTTGCACTGATTTTTAGAAGGAAAAAAATCAACTCCGTTAATGCTAGTAGTTGCTTCTACTGGAACAAATGTTATTTTATGTGAACATTAGAAATAAGCATGCTATATCCTTCTTTGAAGGCACTACAGAGAGTTTATACTCATGAGAAGGTAAAATTAGCTAATTTGGTGTAAAATTTCTGTGAAAAGCAAAACCTCTGTTGTTTTTATGTAAGCTATTTAATTAGGATAAAATCTATAAAGGGGGTGGAAATTTCTGTTGATTTCTTGGCAGTCTATGAAAACTAACATCCGAGCTGTATTAAATTTTACCACCCAAACATTCTGAAGAATTTTTTTCATTAGCCAAATTTCTCTCTCTGCTCTAATCTATTATATTTTCATTCTGCCAAGTATGTCAGACAGCTAATGGTTAGTATATCAGTGTGTATGCCTTGGTCCAACTGATCTTTGAACTGGACTGACATCTACTAGCCTTTGGCAGGCTTCCATTTTGAACTAACTGTTGAAAAAAGATTAAAAAAAAAAGTACTTTGTTCAAAAGTTGTCCTCAAATGAACTGTAAAGGAATAACTCTTCCCCCCTCCCTACTATATCTGTCATTTTTATTTAACTTTCTTTGGCTTGTTTCAAAAAGACAGGCTCTTCTAATCTCCTCTAGTAATACAAGCTGCCCTTCCTGATACCTGTTTCAACATGATTCCACTTGGACTCCACCTTTCTAATCGCTGTTGAGTAATCTGTATGCAGTGTTTCAGATAGAGACTTGCCATGCTTTGCAATGCATACTTCCACAAACTTCAATGAAAATGCCTCACACATCACAGATTTTATTCATTCCTTTAAAGCTAAATTGTACCACTGAACATAGACGATATAGCAGAAGGTCAACTAGCAATCACCAAAGTAGAAGAGAACTAAGATAATAAAGTTTAAACTGTTCAATTAGAGAAAATATATTGATGCCTCATAAAAGCTTTAATTTTGACACTATTCTCTCCAAGATTTTCCTATAAGTTCAAATTGTACTAGGTGTGTTTGGCACATCGTGGGCAATAGAGGTACCATGATGTAACTCAGAAGTGATACACTTTTATGCAGTAAGTAAAGGAAGAGAGAGCAGATTACCAGAAGCAGAAGACCAGACTACCACAGGACTGCACTGGTTCAAGCCAGGTAATAAGCATCTTTGATGCCACAATCAACCAGTAAGTACGAGTCTGTACCTGATCCAAAACATATACAACACAGTGGAAAAATATACCCTGTTTTCCATGTTCATTCATCCAGGCCCAGAGAAAACTATAGCTCAATCTCAAGCCAGATAGTAAATGCAATGCTGGTGTTAAGGGCTGTTTTATTTCAGTTTCAGGTATCTACCAATCTTTTTTTCAAGAAGTGTTTCAAGGAACGTCTGGATTCTGAAGTTAAACAAAAATGAAAGTTCTGAAAAATATTATTGTAGCTCTGATGAGAAACCCCGCTTAAGTCCCTTTTTCATTTCATGAAGATTTGTATATCCTGATATTATTAAAATTCATAGGCTTGTTGTGTCTGACACACCTTACAAGGGACTGAACTTCTCTTTATAAGGACTTACTCTTCAGTTGAAAACATAGCCAGACAAGAATTCTGTATTTAGGGAAAATAAATTCCTCAATAAGAAGTTTGGTCATTCTCTACACCAATCTCTTTCCTGCAGAAAGGACCAATACTTTTTAAGATCTTGCCTATTTGAATGAGAATTTGACTAAAGATCTCATATCTGCTTGCAGAAAGACAGTAATTCAGTGATTATAACAAAACAAACAAACAAAAAATATAAAAGAATCATAGAATCTAGAATCACAGAATGGCTTACCTTGGAAGGGATCTTAAAGATTGTTGAGCTCCAAGCCCCTGCCATGGGCAGGGCTGCCACCTACCAGCTCAGGCTGCCCAGGGCTCCATCCAACCTGGCTTTGAACACCTCCAGGAATGGAGCATCCACAGCTTCTCCAGCCCGCATCAGTGCCTCATCTCCCTCTGCGTACATAATTTCCTCCTAACATCTAACCTAAATTTCCCCAGTTTTAGTTTAAAGCCACTCCTCCTTGTCCTATTACAATCTACCTATGTAAAAAACTCTATCCTCCTGCTTAAAAGCTCCCTTCAAGTACTGGATAGTTTTGTCCTAGATCGTATACAGATTCTCTTGCATACTCCTCTCTGGTCTACCTGTAGTGAACAAGGAAAACTGCAGAATAATTTTGTTGCTCTGTTACTTAAGTAGCATGGATTGCAATATGCTATACCATTACCATTTCCTCCACAACACTTCATTGCATTGCATGTTTCCAAGTAATTTCACATTGTTAGAAGTGGGAGTCTCCAAATAAGACTAGGCCTCTTTTCTCAGGTAACAGTGATAGGGCAAGAGGCAATGGCCTCAAATTGCCCCAGGGGAAGTTCAGGCCACGTATCAGGAAAAAAACATCTCAGAAAGAGTGGTAAGGCACTGAAACAGGAAGGTGGTGGAGTCGCTGTCCTTGGAGGTATTCAAGAAACTTGTGGATGTGGCACTGAGGGACAAGGTTAGTGGGTGTGGTGGGGATGGACTGGCAGCTGGAATGGATGATCTTAATGGTCTTTTCTAACCCTAAGGATTCTATGATTCAGTGATCTCCAGCCCTCTGATCCCAGAAAAGGCCTCCAGGAGATCCCAAGGAGAAGGCACACAAGAGTAGGCAGCTACTCACAGATCCTTCTCTAAAATAGCCAAAAATAAATACCGCTGGCTTTTAAAAAAGCTGCAGATGCATACATAAAATGACTCAAGACCTTCGTTTATCATTTGTGAAGAGCTGTGTTCCTCTTCTCTACCAACTCATGTAATTGAGGTTGTGTTTCTTCTAGGAGACCTAAACCTTGTGATTCTTGGATACAATGAAGGAGAAGGAGATTGTAATTATCAAGTTAAGGCAGCTCTGATTATGTTATCCTCACAACATTACCTTTAAAAAGTGCATCCACTTTTTCACCTTTTCACACTTATTCAAAGTTACTTAAAATCTTCAAATATAATTTACACTGTAATAAGTAACTATTTTGAAACTCATACAATGGAAATAGCAGTGACGGTGACATTTTTTGCTGGTTTGCTTGTTCTTCCACCAACTCATAGAATCATAGAATCACCAAGGTTGGAAAAGACCTACAAAATCATCCAGTCCAACTATCTGCCTATCACCAGTAGTTCTCACTAAACTACGTCCCTCAACACAATGTCTAAACATTCCTCGAACACCTGCAGGGTTGGGTTGGTGACTCCACCACCTCCCTGGGCAGCGCATTCAAGCACCTGACCACTCTTCTGGAGAAGTAGTATTTCCTAATGTCCAGCCTCAATCTCCCTTGGTGCAACTTGAGGCCATTCCCTCTAGTCCTATCACCAGTTACATGAGAGAAGAGGCCGACCCCCAGCTCGCTACAACCTCCCTTCAGGTAGTTATAGAGAGCAATAATGTCTCCCCTGAGCATCCTCTTCTCCAGACTGAACAATCCCAGCTCACTCAGCTGCTCCTCATAAGGCCTGTGCTCCAGACCCCTCACCAGCTTTGTTGCACTTCTCTAGACACGTTCCCTTCTCTAGATACATCCTCAATGTCTTTCTTGCAGTGCGGGGCCCAAAACTGAACACAGTATTCAAGGTGCAGCCCCACCAGCGCTGACTGCAGAAGGACAATTACTTCTGCACTCCAGCTAGCAACACTATTTCTGATACAAGCCAGGATTTAACTCCATTCACCACCATTCCCTGGGCCCAGCCGTCCAGCCAGTTCCTTACCCAGCAAGGAGCGTACCTGTCCAAGCCACAGGCTGACAGCTTCTCCAGGAGAATACTCGTAGTTTTACTGAAAAGAACATTATTTGTTCTCAGATAAATAATCATTTGAACATAAAGAATTATTTCTCAGGAATAACAATAGGAACTGATACACACCACCAGGTACTTGTCTGTCTTCATTCAGTAATGCTTTGAAACCTCTTAACTGTTCTGTGCAGGACACACACCAAGCAGACAAGCAACTGTTAACCAAACCCACTGGACAAAACAGACAAAAAAGCCCATCTATCAACACTTTCCTATAAAAACCAGTTTGTGAAACTGTCTCTCTTAAATGCACCAGATTTTTTTTTTTTCTTTTTTACTTTTCCAGTGGGATCAGGACTACCTTCAAGCAAGTTTTCCTCTTCTCTCTACTATCACCATCATTCACAGTCACACTGACCATGAAGAACAAAATAGGAATTTAAGGTAACGATATCCAATCTGCATCTTGACACCCACTGAATCACTGAACCTTGATCACTGAAGAATTTCTTACTAAAGTCAGAAAACTAATGTGACTTGCTTAAAACAAACAAAAATCTTATATCTTTGACCAGACACAGAGACCAGCATCTAAGTACCTATCCATTCTTACACAAAGATTTATTACATGTACCTTACCAGTCTGCAAGTCTTCTGTGTGTCTAAACATACTGCAACCCAGCCCACTCTAAGCTGAAATGGAGCCAACCACAAAGGAAGAAAAAAACACCACTCTAAAAACTTTTTTTAAAAATGGAAAATTAAACATGTTAGACAAGTTTTACCAGCATATTCTAAAACATTCCTGCAGCTCCCCTCCCAGGTATTTTAAGTTTGAAGAGGTTTGCCTAGTAATACTGCTCTAAGTTAATAGTAACAAAGCATGTGATTTGGTTTTCAGAATAAAGAAGATTTTGGGATAGCAGATAGGCTTTATTCCAGAATTCCCAGTATTTCAGAAGAAAATAGTCATGGGCTTCACACTTTCTCATGTTGAAGTCCTTTGCTTAACTGGTGATAATAAAAAAAGTGAAGTTGCAATAGCATCTGGGATGTTTTCTTCCACTATTTTATATACCATTGTGATTGTGTGAGAATAAGACAGCTTTGAGCTACAAATGAGCTTACAAACTGAAGTAGTTACAGGAAAAAAGTAGAGAGATTACAAGTCTGGAGTAACTTATCTGGAGGAAATTACATTACTACAAAGTGAGATGAGATTGAAAGGGACAGAATAGCTAGGAACTGGTCTAGGCATTAGACGTCAAAGAATAAAGACTACTGCAAATGAAATAGCAACTGCCTTGCTTACAACAATAAATGCTTTTATCTCTGTTTTTTCTACTATTAACTGTCCAGCAAGGATCATGCTATACATGAAGTATTCCTGTAAGTTATCAGAGAAGCAAAACAGATAAGGAAGATACAGTAGTATCATAGTATGTTATGAGCTACATTACATGAAGATTTTGCACCATCTGCAGGTCCAAGGGGATATAAATACACTACAGATATACTCACTAAATAATAAAATACAATAGCTGTGTGCATAATTTCACATTCCAGCAATAATAGGTTTTGTGGATTTTTTTGAATACAGCCTTTGTGGTTACTATATTTCTGGATGAGAGGCTGTTAGACCCTCTTGAGTACTCCTCAGCAAGAATCAAGATATGTATATATATATATAATTTTTTTAGGATTCATTTAATCTTTAGCTGAGTAGACAGCATTGTCCTGCTAACTTAATTCAAAGCACTTAATTTTCCTGTGCAATCTGACAGTGGCCACAAGCCTTCTCCAGTTCTTATATTCACTACTTGGAAATATTAAAAGAAAAGTGTTTTCTTATAATGAAAGCCTACAACATATTCATCCTCATCTAAATGTAATCAGCTTGTACTTAATTATGCAGTGTTAGAAAGGCTGTCTTCACTAGGTACTATTTTATATTCTTAGTGCTTCTTGATGTGAGATGTTTTTGATTATTTAAGACTGAAAAAAAATAGCAGTAATGGTACAGTTGCTCATAGAGGTAAGATGATTTCAGATGAACCACACTTTTTCTCAGTGTCAATTTGGAGAAGATTTAAAGTTTTACACAACAATATATTCTTATTGTAAAAAAGAGGATAAGATGGAAAATAAAACAAATGTATCAGTGTAATAATTCAATGAAAATTTGTTGTGTAAAAATCATTCAACATAATTCACTAACACAAACATCAGTATAAAATTATACAGGAAATTAAGTCAGTGGTGTTTGAAATTTTTCCTCATAAGAGAGATATTCTTTAAAACATTAGAAGAGACAAAACTCTACTATAGCTGACAAAAGAAGAACACAAATAGGGTATTTAGGTTGAAAGTTTGATTAATTTAGTAAAACCAATTATATATCAAAGTACACCATTATCTGATACATCTGCCCTGCTAACACGTAACGCTGCAGCAAATATAAACAAAGTCAGTTACTGACGATAAAATTTTGTGATGTAAAGATGTGTTGGACTAGTACCAAGCGTATTACAGGAAAATAGTGCATACTACCCTCCTGATGACTTCAATATGTGTTTAAAATATACAGCTGCTTTCAATTGATCTTCAAACTTCTTTTGACGTCAACAAGAAAACAATGTCAGGAAAAGATCTGTGATAAAATATGGTAAGTTCTAAGAGCAACTGTGCTTTTAGTTATTTATTTTTAAAGTCATGGCAACAATACAGCTGCTGCAGCGTGTATTCTACCTGCAAAGAAGCACCTGTGAAGAACCTGCAAAATATAGAGAAAAAAATTAAAAATATGTGCATGTTGTCTTTTGCATTGATTTACTGTGTTTACTGCCCATGCACATTAAATTTTTGCAATCTACTTTACAAACAGCACACACTTTTGCATATTCTGCATTTAGTTTAGGTGAAAGAACTGCAACTTCTCTATTGTTTGACATACCAAGTTATAATTTGCATTTTGCCATCACATATAATTCTGCCAGAATTCTTGCACTGATTTTTTGCTTTGTTTCTCATTGCCTCTGACTTAGTTTCTCTGGAGAGCTTGAGCAAAAGTGACTCAGCCATTCTGAAGCACAAAACTTGTAAAGAGGAGCCAGACTAAATCTACGGTGAAAACTGCTCAATTTCTGAAGATCTCTACCTCACCTATAGCAGAATTTTTAGAGTAAAGCTGTTACTCAAAACACTAGAAGAGTTATACCTTTTTTTTTTTTTTTTTTTTTTTTTTTTTGTGGAAATACATCCTGGTTGGCTAATTATTTGTTTTTTATAAATACAGGAGCACAAAGTTTAATGTTAACACACCTAGGTTCTGAGAAGCTAAGCAGGCAACTCAGACAGCAAAGAGTTGAGATTACCAATGGAAACAAAACAAAACATTGTGTGTCAAATTGCCAAAGCTAATTTTTGGCTCCCAGGCAAAAAAAATTATGTCAATCGCTAACTCTGCAATTATAAATTGTCATAAGAGATATTTCTGCCTTCGGTGTTTTAAACAGATGAAACTAGGTGCCTGCTCCTTCAGTTCAAAAACTGATCCCAATCCCCTAGAATCAGGGAGGCTGTAATCTGAGTTTTTGCACAGTCCTTGCACTCCTAATGCAGAAATTACTGATGTGCCAAAATACCCAATTTCTGCTGCAATACATGGCAGAATTTCTGAAGTTATAGAGAAGCTGGAAAACAACAAATTATCTAGTTTATCTGTTTATGCTGCACACACTACACTTCTACATTTTTGCTCCCTAAATATGTGAAGGAGCTTCAATGGTGGGAAAAAAAAAAGTGGGGGGAGATGGGAAGCAGTGACAGCAGCACGACTGCTTATTGGCTAACTTAGAATTTAGAGAAGCAAAACAAAATGCCAAAGAGAAAAGAGAAAGCTTTATGATCTATATGGCAAATCGATTATATGGGACTATTTAAATCATCCGAGAGATATTTATACATCCTCAGAAGAGTGAAAGTAGACCCTTAAGAAAGCCAAAAGGACCAAGTGTCAGCCAGTGGGCAAAATGTAGTGCAAAGTCCATTGTTTTGGTTGTCAAACCTAAATACCTATGTTCTAAGATGAAAATAAATGCAAAGTTAGCAGTATTGATTTCTGTAAGTCTCCAATATTAGAAAGCATTTGTGAACAACTTGAAGAGTACTTATGGAAGCTTTCTTGGGTCAGGACAAACACAAGACTGCAGTTATGCATTCTGCTCTGAACCTCAGTTTTTCATGCCATTTACAAGCCTGATGTTAATAGTTTTCAAAGAAGGAAAGAAAAACTAAAAAGGAAGAAAAAAAAAAGCAGAGTAGTGACATGTTTCAAAATCATCATTCCATCACAAATTTGAAAACCATCGTTCTATCACAGTCATAGTAATGTCAATGTACACACTGAAATCTGCCTAAAGCACTTTTCATTTTTTTCTTAGTAATAAAGAAAGAATGATGCCTGCATATCTTTCTCTACTCTTTTCTGCAGTAGCACGTACTATATACTAATATTTATCATAGGAAAATAATAGTGACAAGCAGCATCTGATGCACAGACTCAGATGTGAACGATCCAAATTGTTTATTACAAGTTCTCACATCACTTATATACATTCACAAGTTTCCTTTTTTAGGTTTCCTATCCACCCTTAAAACTTTCCCATGCACTTTTACATATCAATAGAGTATCCTACAAATGTTCCTTAACCGTGCATGCGGATGCTTATCCAAACAGAGCCATAAACCATTCCTTTTTGCTTTTTCTTTTCTAAAGGTATGCTTGGTTCTCATGCTGTTTATTTTGCTCCACAGTTGCTGCTCAGAATAGTTTTTCTTGTATTCCCACAGTGACACACATACTTAAATTTTAATCTAAGATCTTGGATTTTATTAACTTCCCTGGTAGTGTTAAAAAGAATAATTCCATGATTTAGTACTGAAAAGAACTGCAGATGAACCACAAGTAAATAGAACTGAATTATCTTTTGCAACGATCTGAGAGAGACTGAGGGCATGTGTCTCGCTCCGATTTATAGGAGGGAGATGAGGTTCTTTTAATATCTATATACCCGATGTGAGATTAAGAAACAACGGTTCATATGTTAGTCCAACCAGTTTATTATAAATCCTAATTAAGGAGACGGGGAAGGGAAGGAGGGCGATAGAAAAGATAGGAAAGAAGCAAGAATGCCGTAAAGTGGGGACAGTCACCACCAGGATCCAGCAGCGGTCCCGTCGCACGCCGCTTCGAAGGTCCGAGGCAGAAGCAGCAGGGGGGAGGGGAGGGGGAGAGAGCAGCAGCAGCGTGGCCGGCCTTGGGCAGCAAGCAGGCAGCAGGAGGCAGTCGCAGAGCCAATCCGGGGGGAAGCAGCAGGACTCGGGTAGCGGGCCCAGGAGAGTCCGTCGGCATGCAGGCATTCTGTAGTGAGGAATCTGATGGCAGACACCTTTGTTCTTCTTCAGCATCGTGGTGGAGGGCAGAGCACGTCCGGGAGGGGGAGAGCGCAGAGCAAGTCCAGGAGAGAGAGAGAGGCAGGTCGTGAGGATTCTTCATGGCAGAAACCTCTTCTTCTTCATGAGGAATCTGTTGCCAGAAAACCTGCTGTCTTCTTCATGCGGAATCTGTTGCCAGAAAACCTCTGTTCTTCATGATTGTAGGTCCCCATTTTATCCTTCTTTTCTTTCTGCCTACATGACATCCCTGGGTGCTTGAGCATGTGAGTACCCCCTGAGATGGCCATCTTCCTCGAGATAAGCCCACACAAAAGACCACTTCACAGCCATTAAGCTGCAGCTTCTCTGTCTTTCCTTGCCCCTGGCCTTGTCCATCTGTGTCCCTCAGACAAAGGATTTCACAACCCCTGCCCAGGACTTTTCCTTCAAAGTTCTCCAGACAAAGGATTTTTCAACCCCTGCTTAGGATGTGCCTGAATTTGTTCATCTGTGTCCTCAGCAAGCTTTGAGACAATGATGTAAAAGAATAATCTCTTACAGCATGCTGCATGTGAAGGCTTACAGAAAGCCAGATATATTTAATGTGTGGAGGACATCTTTGCCTTGAGTTCTGCATTGAGTTTCCTCACTCCAGGGACAGATCTGCAGGCCCTGCCTCTGTGCCTGCAGCGCTAGGACATGATTGTGTTACAGTCTCAGAGATGTTTTGGTTTAGTTTCACATTGTTTGCTCTACTGAGAAAGGTTTTGCTTTAATGGTTGAAAGAAAAAAAAACCTTGAAAACTGAAACCAAATGAAGCCTGTGGTAAGAGCGCTGACCTCCATGTGCAGGGATGTGACAAAAGAAAGGACTGCAGCAGAGAGGACTGTGCACAGTTCCCCCAGCTGCTGGCAAATTCCCTTTGGCAACCAGGAGAAACACTGGGAGACCTCCTGTGTAAGTTGGCAGCTCACTGTGGCTGAAGGGTCCCCATGCAATGGGGTTGCTCCTGCCCAAGCACAGAGCACTCAGGCTCACAATGTGGAGCAATGTTGAGGAAGCAGGCTGGATTCCTCTTGAATGAAACAGACCCAGAAAATTTTCTCCAGAGTCACATCTAAAGCATTTTGGCTGCGAATTGGTGTACAGATAGAAACCATTTAGAATCATAGAACCACAGAAGGGTTTGAGTTGACAGGAACCTTAAAGGCCATCCATTTCGAACTTCCTACTGCATGCAGGACTGCCGCCCACAAGATCCATCTGCCCAGGGCCCCATTCTACATGTCCTCGAACACCTCAAGAGATGGGGCATCCACAGCTTCACTGGCCAGTGCCTTACCACCCTCTAAGAATTTTTACCTGGAATCTAACACTTACAGCAGCCCAGTGCTGAGCATAAGTGAGCTGTGAAGCACCCTGGGAAGTTCTGTACAGTAAAACCTCCGTTGTGCAGACATATGTCCACTTCATGGTCCGCTGAGCCTCCCCAGAGCTTCCCACGTGTTCAATTTCATTTCCAGTTCTCTCCCTCATCCCTCTTTGGTAGTCTGATGAAAGGACGGTGTGGGCCCGGGTGGCTGCCGGGTTACACCACACCGTAGAGCCCACTGGCACCCAACCTCTGCTCCTCTGAGTGTCCTCGTGTGTGAGAAAACAATCAGAACGCTTATAGATGCGGAGAAAGGCTGAGAGCAGCCGCACTGCTGACTCCTGGCACAGAGCAAACGCTCTGCAGGGCAGAGGTGAGGGATAGAGCTCCTCAGGCCGAGAGGCGCTGCATTCCTTGCCCCCCAATCACTCAGGCATGCCTGTTGGCCTCGCAAACAGGCTAAATTACCACCTAACACCCAGCAGAGGCCCATTTCCATTGGTGAACACCAAACAGCAGCAGATGGGTGCTAACAGGATATTTTTAATACTGCCATCCCAACCTGCCTTCAGCCTGCACCCGGGGGGCACCGCTGAGGCGAGCTGTGCTGGTCAAAGCCCCTGAGACAGGCTGAGGGAAAAGGAAGAGTCCTGGATTCAGCTGAAGATGGGCAAACAAACCACAACTGGGTGGGTTGGAGCCGCTGCTGTGACAGGCGGCAGCGGGGAGCAAGGCTGGGCTGGGCCACGACTGTGCCACCATTGGGCCGGGGCTGTTCCGTACTCTGTGATGTCATGTGGTGCCATAATGCTGAGCTCAGTGGGCAGTTGGTTAGCAGTTGCAGTTGCTGGTTAGCAGTTGGAGCTGCTGGTTAGCAGTTGGAGCTGCTGGTCTGCAGTTGGAGCTACTGGATAGTAGTTGGATCTGCTGAATAGCATTTGGATCTGCTGGACAGTAGTTGGACCTGCTGGATAGCAGCTGGGGCTGCTGGACAGCGGTTGCAGCTGCTGGTTTGCAGTTGGTGCTGCTGGTTGGTCTTTGTGTTGTCTCTGGGCCTTGATCAGCAGTACTGATGGCTGCACATCAGTTAGTGACTGGTGAGTAGTTGTGTTTTAGTCCCCTCTTCTTCTTTCCTCTTCTTTTGTGGTAAACAGTTCACATCTCAGCCCATGGGGTCTACTTCTTTTCCAATGCTTTCCCTCATCAGACCTGAGGAGCGAGAGCAAAGGGCGCTGTGCTGCCGAGCCGCATTGAGCCACTGGGGCCCAGCCTCTGTTCCTCTGTATGTCGGAAAGTGAGGGCAGTGCAAAACAAGGTTCTTCTCAGGCCCGGTCGTTAGAGGCCGAGGTGGTACACATCGTTGTAATGTCTGGTAGTTTCTTAAAATAGAAAATAACCCCTCCAGTAAAACCTTAAATTGGAAGGCAGCATCGTGTACTGCAGAAGTGTAGGGCACGGTTGAAGAGCTAGTCCAAAACTTACCATCATCCCTTCTCTGGGATGACGATTTTGAAGGAAGTCCCACAGATTTGTCCAAAGTTTTATTCAATGTTAAGTCCAAGTGACCCCAAGCTCTCTTTCTTTCCCCATTATGTCGGGGTAACCAATGCACTTCCCCCCAGCTCCCTCCGCTGTAAGAGGGAGAGTATCAGAGTATCATTTTCACCCGCGGATAAGTAATAGATACTGCATTTGGCCCTAAAAAGCACCTTCGTGGCCTTTGCTTTTCACTTGAATTCTGTGTCGTTCTGGAAACAAACAGTAGAAAGAGGCATCCATGTGGTTTGGTTCTCTGATGGGTGGCTGCCCTGAGCACTGCTCTATCACAATACTACTCCTATCACGTGAAGATAGAGACACAGCAGTGATGTGGGAATTGCTCCAGTAACGCTTGCTATTGTGACAGGGCTGCTGCCTGCCGCCTGGCTCTTCTGGCAGTCTACTATGCCGCCTGGCTCTTTTTGGCATCTACTACGCTGCCTGCCTCTTCTGGTAACCTACTATGTCACCTGCCTCTTCTTGCAATCTTCTACACCGTCTGGCTTTTCTTGGAAACTACTACGCTGCCTGGCTCTTGGAATCTACTACACTGCTTGCCTCTATTTTGGAATCTACTGTGCCGTCTGCCTCTTTTCTGGAATCTACTATGCTGCCTGCCTTGTTTTTGGAATATTCTACGCTGCCTGCCTTGTTTTCGGAATATACTATGCTACCCACCTCTTCTTGGAATCTATTACATCTCCTGCCTCTGCCTGGAAACTACTACGCTGCCTGCAGCTTCTTTGGAAACTGCTATGCTGCCTGCAGCTTCTTTGGAAACTGCTGTGCTGCCTGCAGCTTCTTTGGAAACTGCTGTGCTGCCTGCAGCTTCTTTGGAATAAACTACACCACCTGAAGGTTCTTTGGAATATACTATGCCACCTCCATCTTCTTTGGAGTACGCTATGCTACCTGCCTCGTACTTGGAATACACTGTACCGCCTGCATCTTCTTTGGAATGTCTTACGCCACCTGCCTCTTTTTGGGATCTACTACACCACCTGCACCTTCCTGGAATACATTATGCCATCGGCCTCTTTTTGGACCCTACTGCGCCGCCTGCCTCTTCTTGGACTATACAGCGCTACCTTCCTCTTCTTGAAATACACTATGCCGCCTGCCTTCTCCTGGAATATACTCTGCGACCTGACTCCTTTATGGAATATACTATTCCACTGGTCCCTTCTATGGAAGATGCTACGCCGTGTGGCTCTGCTATGGAAAATACTACGCCACCTGGCCCTGCTGTGGAAAATACTACGCCGCCTGGCCCTGCTATGGAATAGGCTACGCCAGCTGGCCCTGCTATTGAATATGCAGCACCATCTGCATTGTTTATGGAATATTCCACACCGCCTGGCTCTCTTTGCAACATACCACACAGGCTGGCACTCCTTGGAATATAGCACGCAGGCTGGCTCTACTTGGAGGGTACCGTGCAGGCTGGCGCTCCTTGGAGGATGCTATGCCGCTTGGCTCTGTTTGGAGTATGCCATACTGACTGGCTCTCTTTGGAATATACCACACAGCATGGCTCTCTTGGCAATTGAGTATTCCACCTGGCATTCCTTGTAATAGAGTACACCACCTGGCTCTCCTTGTAATAAAGTACACCACCTGGCTCTTTCCATTAAACTTGCAATGGCCTTTTGCTTATAGAATTGTACTGCATTTTCCTTCTTTTATCACAGCAAGGCTTGGTTTGGGAAGCACCTCAAGGACCATCATGTTCCAAGTCCCCTTCCACAGACCAGGCTGCCCTGCACTACATCAATTGCTGTACCTGTTTGCTCAGGGCCCCGTGCCTCATCAACTTGAACACCTCCAGGGACGTGGTATTTACAGCTTCTCTGGGCAATGTGTTCCAGCACCTCACCAGTCTCCCAGTGAACAAAACTTCCCCTCACATCTAATCTACATCCACTGCCCCTGTCCTATCGCTCTCCTCTCTTCGATAACGTTGATTTCGCTAATGTTTCTATAACCTCTCAATCACCACATTTTGGTGTGCCTCACTAGTTTTAATAGGGTGAGATTTTACCTGCATCTTAGGTGTACCACAGAAAAACATACAAGGTGAGTGCCAGGCTCTCACCACCATGGGTTTTGCTCTACGGACTGGCTTCTCCTTGTCCACATTTGATCACGTGAACACAAACCCTGATGCCACCAGTAACCCCAGCTGATAGATGCCAATTCCTCTTCAGTCCCCAGCTTCTCCATGTCCAGGAAACAAACAGAATGGATCGAGGAGACCGAGCTCTGCAGAAGATGACGGCAATCCAGAAAGAGCAAAATCAAGTTTTAGCAAATGGGACAAGTCAGGATCGTGCAAAACAGACACCTTTTGCACAGCTCACGCTGCCAGTGATTAACACAAAACAGGAAAAAAAAAAAAAAAACGTGAAATTAAATGTACTACAACTCACTCCATCAAGTTTTAATCCCATTTGTGACTGATATTCCTAAAACAAATACTATTCAGGAATGCAAAGCTAACCGCATGCATAAACACTTTCTGGAAAGCCAAAAGGCAATTCATAGGCTAGCACTCCTCGAAACTGGGAAGAATTCCTGACATGGTCACTTAACCACAACACTCAGAGTGACATCATTAGTACCTTCAAGGTACTGAGGAATTTGATAAGCCATATTTGAAATGCTCACTAAAGAAATAAGTGTTACAAAGCTGTCCTTGGGAGCTGGAGTTCCTTTAACACTTACGGGAGTTGAGCACTGCATTTTCCTTCTTTTATCACAGCATGGCTTGGTTTGGGAAGCACCTCAAGGACCATCATGTTCCAAGTCCCCTTCCACAGACCACGGTGCCCTGCACTACATCAATTGCTGTTCCTGTTTGCTCAGGGCCCCCTGCCTCATCAACTTGAACACCTCCAGGGACGTGGTATTTACAGTTTCTCTGGGCAACGTGTTCTAGCACCTCACCAGTCTCTCAGTGAAAAAAAACTTGAAGTTGGGACTTCCTTATAAAGGTTTTCAACAGTTTACGGGGTCTTTGGGGTTTTTCCATTTGCACACTGTACCCACAGGCCAATGTGTGATACAGAGCCCAGGTGGAACACCTGTCTGCAAAACAAATCCTTGCAAAAACAAGATAAACTACCAAGGTCCTCTCTCTTCCAAACAAGATATTTGCAGCTGCAGCCACAAATATCACTTCCCTTAAAACTGTCAGAATACTTTGTTCCATCCCAGGATCATTCTTCAGTCTGTGGCCTTCCAGGTCCCTGACACATGCCACCGTGTGATCTTGATTGGAACACACTGGTCCCTTTAAGTCTTCAGAAAACTTCTTTGTATTATGGCATTAGGAAAATAACTTTTCATACTTAAAGATAAAAGTGTGTTTGCAGAGGAAAACAAATGTAAATTTAGCAATATTGATTTCTTTAAATCTCCAATATTAGAAAGTATTTGTGAAGAAATTGAAGATTCCTTACCGAATAGCAAAATCTTCTTGGGTCGCGACCTACACAAGATTGCAGTAGTATCACAGAATCACAGATTTTGTGTATGTATGTTCTGCTCCGGACCACAGTTGTTCATGTTATTTACAAACTTGACTGTTTGAAGTCTCATAATATAATCATTATAACAAACAAACTGCACAATTGTTGAACTGAAGGAAGTCTCCATAGAATTTAATGCAAGGCTCCTCTTTTCCATAGTTAAAGTACATATTTATGGAGAAATATGACATATTCTTGGCTTTGGATTCTTTGGAGCCCTGGTCATTTATGTCTAAAGAATTCCTAACCCTGGTCTTCAGGGTTTGGTGAAAATTTCCATTTTGGTGTTGGCAACACTGGTGTTTTACAGGAACCCCAAAGGCAACTTCTTTAAGTAGAAGATGTTAAACACAGAAAAATCCATGACATACTACTAAATTTGTGTTTCATCCACCTTATTCAAGAAGGCAAACACTAGTCAAGACTTTTTAGATACCCAACTTTCATCACTGCTGACGAGCTGCTTCATATTGAAATTGCTAGATCGATAAGCAAACATGGTTCAAAGAAGTCTGATAGAAGTTGTGTCTTCATACGAGCAGATATTTCCTGCTAGAAGTTCTTGGGGTTTGTTTACTTCCATTTTTAAAGAAATGTTGAAAAAATACAGCAATTCTAAAACACACCAAATACTGGGAGCGTCAGCATGTATAATATGAAACGACTATATATTAGAAGAACAAAATAAAATTAGAAATAAAAGTTTGCTGACTGCCTACAAACCAGTGGCAGGTGAGCACGCAGTGAGGTGACAGTCATGCTTTGGAAGTCACTGCCATGCATTCTGCCCCTGTGGGTAAGTTTCTTACTGCACCCACACACTTCAGCTTAAGGATGCATGCAGCCAAGTGCCTGGCAGGACTGCCAAGCTGTGACTCAGCTATAGCACTGGAGTGAATGTGCCTTGATATTCATTCATAATGAGCACTGGAAAAAAGCCTGGAAGGCTTTTAGACACCCATAAAAGAAGAGGTTTTATTAGAGCATTTACAACAGTATTTATCTTTTTTTTTTTTTTTTCTACAGAGATAAGACCATTAGGTGAAATAGAAGCATACTTCATGAACTACTACTGCCTGCGATCTCAGTAGCTTTCTGAGCTAGATTAGACTGCCCCTCCATCCCTAGAAAATACTCTTCACCACACTGAAGGCCTTGCTAGATGCAAGTCAGATCCTTTTTTTCCCCCCAAGCTCATTTTGCTGCAATATTCCCATCAATATGTACGCTATAGTGCAGTATACTGAGGTGCAGCCCATTTTAGCCCACTGCAGCTGGGAAGGCACCAAACCAACATCAGGGACAAACCAGCTCCACTTGCTACCTCTCAACTCAGACTTTTCATATAGCAAAATGACAGATGCCCTAAGCTACTCAATAAAAAAAAATTTCTATCCCTACCCTAGTCAAGAGCTGACCTTCTTTAGCTCTCTCTGAACAAACACCAGAAAGGGAAGATGCTATTTTACATAATAAGAAGGTAGAAAACTCTATTCACCAGTTACTGCTGTCAAGATATTCGCCATACACCTGTTTGTACTGCTGTTTGCAGCAAGTTCCCAGTAAGCACAGGAAAGAGCTCATTATCTATTACAACTCCAATGCGAGAGGCATGGCTTGGGTGCAGCAGGAAATAGATTCTCTTCAAGTCCATGGCTGCTCCTCCCCAGGCTCCTTGTTTTAGTATTAACAAGATGATTTCAGGAAAGCTTTGGATACTATTTCTCACAGTATCCTACTGGATGAAATGCCCAGCATACAGCCAAAACCACAATACAATGGATAAACAATTGTTGCCCGATGAGCCAGTTTCAAATTGATTTGGTAAATGGCTGTTGGCCAGTCACTAGCAGGGCTCCATGGGGCTTCATTTTAGGGCCAGTTCTCTTTAATGTTTCCATCAATTAACTGGATATAAAACTCGAAGATATTAAGTTTGCAGATGACACTAAATTAGGAGCTGCAGATTCCTTCGAGGACTGAAAGAGATCCTGAAAAATTGGAGGGCTGGGCAATAACCATCCACATGAGGTTAACAAGAGCAAGTGCTGGATTCTGCAACTTGGATGGGGCAGCCCTGGCTATATGTACAGAGTGGGAGACAAGAGACTGGAGAGCAGCTCTGCAGAAAGAGACTAGGGATTCTAGTTGACAGCAAGTTGAACACGAGTCAGCAGTGCACACTGGCAGCCAAAAGGGCCAAACCTACTCTGGAGTTCATTAGGCCCAGCACTGCCACTGAGTGACGGAAGGGATTGTCCTGCTCTGCTCTGAAATGTGCAGCCTCACCTCAAGCACTGGGTGCAGTTTGAGGCTGCAATATCAGAAGGACATACAGCTATCAGAGAGCATCTAAAGGAGGGCTACAAAGATAGTGAAGGGTCTGGAGAGCCCTCACGAGGAGAGGATGCACTGAGCTCTGCTCTCTGATGACAGGGCCTGAGGGAACAGCATGGAGCTGCATCAGTGGGGCTTAGGAACAGGTTCTGCATCAGAGGGCAGTGGGCATGGAACAGGCTGCCCAGGGCAGTTGGCACAACCCCAAGTGCTGGAGTTCAAGAAGCATCTGAACAGTGCTCTCAGATATAGGGCTTGGATTTTATGTGGTGCACTGCAGAGCCAGAAGTTGGAATTCTTGATCTTTGTGGGTCCTTTACAACTTGGGGTTTTCTATAAGGCTACTCTAAAGAAGGACACACCTGTCCAAATATTTAACAAGCAGAAAGTCAAGAATTACATATCTGTGGTAATAAACTTATCTTAAGATAAGAAAGTGCACAAAGAAGTATGATAAAATATATTAGTTCAGGACAGCAGCAAAATGAACTTTGTCCCATAGTCTGTGGGTGTCCTGTGGGGATAAAAAGGGATTCACAGCAATTAGAAGTTCACCCACTCACACTTCTCAATGAAAACAAGTTCACTGCAGAGAAATACATGTGCTGGATCATTTCTGTTTTGAAGGCCTGACACCCAGGTAGTTCCTAACGGCCGTCTCTCTGTCAAGCAAACCCTCTTCTGTGGCCTGATATAGGAACATGCTCCCAAGAGGCATACCTACACTTTGTTCACCTTGTGGATGTGAAACCAATGGCCCAACCACCTCCTCTTCCTAGACTATTTTGGCATATGCTTGCTGCAGGCACCTCTCCATGAGTGCTGGCATTCAGATCAGGAAGGCATTTGTGAGATGATTCCAAGTAATCACCACTACTACCCATGCCTCATCTCTTACTGTCATGGAGCTGCCTCACCATTTAATCCATTCAACTGAAGCAAAACAAAAGGCCATCTGCAGCAGACTCCTTCTAGGTAGTACTTTTTCTTAGCATGGCCTAACATAAGTTCGCATTAAATAGGCACCAACAAATAGTCAAGAGGTTGTACAGCCAAATAAAAGTAAAAAAAAACATTGACAGCCTTGACTATTTCCACAGATCTCTAAACCTGATCAGCACTTGCCTTTTCATGCACTTGAAAAGACTTTGCTACAGATCCCAAAGGGTAGGAAGAAGTTCCTGCCACCCATGTTGCAGGGTTAGTTAGAAAAGATAGTTGAAAAGGCAAAATAGTTGAAAAACAGGTGTCATCAAAAAGCATAATGGAGCATGAACCAACAAAAAGGCTTCAAGCTCCACAGTGGCATGATACACTTTTGCTATTTTCTTCTGCTGATAGACATGGAAATAGTGCTTGGGTGAAGAAAACCCTGGGCTGGGCAGCCTGGCAACCCAGACTGCCATGGCCTGGGAGCCCATGCAGTCGGCTCAAAACCCCAAATCAGGTCTTCCAGAACTCACCAACAGAAAAGATTGTTACCAAAAAGCCTCTTTCTGCTACAAAGCCAGGAAAGCTGGCAGATCTCCCAGTAACTGTTTTTTCCTGAAAAGGTGGTGTTCTGAGAAGTCTCATCACAAAATTATCAACCTGGAAAACAATCATGCACAGAGGAGCCTGACTTGATGTGGGGTGACAGGTACACATCCACTCAAAACCACACCTTTCTCCAGCACAGTTACAGCTGAAATGTTGGCACTTCTCTTTGCCTCCCAGATTTACAACAGACTACTTGTTGTCAGTGTGGCAAAGGGCATTCATCATCTTCAAACAAGCACAAAACACAAGCTTGCCAAACTGACAGCTAAGCAGCAGATACACGTGACCACAGCAGCTGTTCTGCACTAGAACAAACTCAAAACCAGGTAAACACCCAGTGAGGTGCCGGCCACACTTTGAAAACCACATTCATACTTACTATTCCTTAGGCAAGTCCCCTCCTGCACCCACATGCTGCAGACTGAGTACTAACATGTCCAGGCACTCCAGGAGGCCTTCCAGGGCTTAACAGGGCTGTGGCTCAGTTACAGTGATTTCAGGTGGACGTTTGGAATCAGAACACATCTTAGGCGAGAAGAGGCTGAGGCAGCAGGGACTGATCAGCCTGGAGAAGAGGAAGCTCATGGGGAATTTCATCAGTGTCTGTAAATACTGAACAGGAGATGTAAAGAAGGCAGCAGTAGATTGTTTTCATTGGTGCTCTGTGCCAGGACAAGAGGTTGTGGGAAAAATTTGGAATACAGGAGGCTCTATCTGAACATCAGGAAGCACACTTCTGTGCTGTGAGGGTGGTGGATCACCAACACAGGTTGCCTAGAAAGGGTTTGGAGTCTTCCTCCTTGGAGATCTTCAAAAGTTACATGAACATGGGCCTCAGTACTCTGTTGTGGGTGTGCCACTTAAACAGGGTTTGGACCAGGTGGCCTCCAAAAATCCCTTCCAACCTCAACTCTGTGGCTGTGCCCCCATGCTGCGTTCTGTGCAAAGGTGCCCAGAAGGCTTTTAGACTCCCAGAAAATAACAAGTTTGATTAAAATATCAATGGTGATGATTACCTTCCTACTATTATTTCATACTTGCCATTTCATTACTGCTGCAACAGATCCATCGCAATCAAGAAAGCTGGCCCACTCCATTTAGTATTTTGTCAAAGGCCAATCCTGAATGTTACTCTACAGGAGGGGCAACTCAAAATCAAATGCAAGCGAACATCTAGTGAGAAGACAACAATGCTTTGAAAGCTGTGACCCCACTTCACAAGCTTACTAGTGATTCACCTCTTGTATTCACACACTACAAATCACAAAATGACATGGCAGGTTGTTCAGGAGAGCTGCCAGGTTTTCCAGGAAGCACAAACACCATGACTCAGCTGAAGGATTGAAGTAACTGGATCTCATTGTTCAACCATACTGACTGCAGCCAAAAAAAAAAAAAAAAAAAAAAAAAGAAAGTTGAAGGCTTTTCAACTCTCATAAAGTAGGCTTTAAAATGCTGCAGGTGATGACAGTTATCTTTGTCCGTATAAATAAAGCAATGAAGTTAAACAGAACAGAAAAGCCTAAGTAGAAAAGCCTAGACATGTAACCATATCCTTTCAGCAGATCTTCCCAGCCAGACCCATGCTGTGAGCTCCTGAGCTGCCAAAACCTCTCCCTGCTCCACCCTTGCCCCTAGAAATTTCACTCCAACCTCTTGAAGGCCTACCCACTGCTGGCCACACCTTGCTTCTCTCCAGAGGCAATGACCCTGCATGCCCCGCATCCAGGTAGACCCTGAGTGACCCAGACACTTCCCAGTTGGCACTGCCTTCTCAAGGAGAGCCCCCAGTATGCACAGAGAACAGTTCATCCCCTATTACATCGGGAGGCACAGCTGGGGTGCAGCAGAAGGAAATGTGACACCTGTGTCTGTGACTGCTCCTCCCCAGGCTCCTTGTACCAGCAAAGCTAGTCCACATGTTAAACAAGCAGGAGGTAGTGTGAGAATTACTCCTGTACTCATATCTTACTGTCCAGACTTATCTTAAGAAGAAAGTTCACACATAGTTGTCACATTAAGGATATAAGTCTAATGCATGGCTAGCTAGGGAAGCTCTCCTGCTGAGTTGGAAGGCTCAGAAAGGAGCTCTTGCTTTATAAACTCCTTCTCAGAGAGCAGTGTAGGTGGGCTAGGTCCAGTCTTAGTCCCATGCTTGGTCAGAGGTTTTTTTGTCTAAGGATAATGTGTACAACCACTTATCTTTACTGAAACAACATAAGGCAGTGAGGCCTCCACCTCATCCCAGGTGTCACTCAGTCACTGTAGCCGCCGGGCCTTATCTGAGCGTTAAACTGCACACCTCCACATCTGTCAACTGCTTTGGCAAGATAAGCAAGTTACTCAACTGCCACCTTGGCTAAGACCAGTGCAAGATAAGCATGTTAGTTAAATCACATTCTTGTTCAAACCAGATTCAATTCTCTAACCTCAATCTCTCAATCTCTAGATTTCAACCTTTCGGCTTTTACAATTATGGGTCTATCTGACCGGTAAATACTGAAGTTTGCATATTATATATTGATCTGTATGGAGTCATCCAGTAATCCAGCAGTCCCATTCCACTCAATGCACCTGTCATTTGTTTGCATATTATACCAGTCACCATGCTAAAATTTTGGTTTCTAAATTTTTTTCAATATTGATAACACAATAACTTCAACCATAAATATCAACAGTCCTTGAGGATGCTCTAGCTCAATGTAGATAAACCATCATCCCAGGTACAGGTTCTTGGCATTGGTTTTCCTATAAAGTACAAAGAGAAAATACTCATTCATAATACGACTGATTTTAAGTTAAAATTTGTCTCCTGTAGCCACTTCCAATGCCACAGTTTAATAATTCCAGTCATTATTTTGCCTGTAAGATTTTACATTGGTGAGCCGTATCCCCATCGGTCATTGCTTTACCTCAGAGTAGGTGCTTCCTGAATAAGAAAGTTTGCTTGACAGCATTTGAAATAGCAAAGTGCTATCTATCTATATCTTTCTGCAATTTAGACACTCTACCTTCTGTAATAAGTATTGTTTCATTGATGTCTTCCAAATGGACATACCATTTACAATCTGTAGATTTCTGGGCCATGTTTCTTGGCAGTGTTGTAGCCTTGCAAACAGTATGTATCCATCTTCAAGAAGGGCCGTAAGGAGGATCCGGGGAACTATAGGCCTGTCAGCCTGACCTCGGTACCGGGGAAAGTAATGGAGCAAATCATCTTGGGGGAGATTGCACGGCATGTGCGTGGTGTCCAGGGGATCAGGCCCAGCCAGCACGGGTTCATGAAAGGCAGGTCGTGCTTGACCAACCTCATCTCCTTCTACAACTGGGTGACCAGACTGGTAGATGAGGGATAGGCTCTTGATGTAGTCTACCTAGACTTCAGCAAAGCCTTTGACATGGTCTCTCACAGGCTTCTTCTGGGGAAACTGGCTGCCCGTGGCCTGGACAGGTACACACTCCTTTGGGTAAGAAACTGGCTGGAGGGCCGTGCTCAACGGGTGGTGGTTAATGGAGTGAAGTCCAGCTGGTGACCTGTTTCAAGTGGTGTCCCCCAGGGGTCGGTACTGGGGCCTATCTTGTTTAACATCTTTATTGATGACCTAGATGAGGGGATTGAGTGTACCCTCAGTAAGTTTGCAGATGACACCAAGCTGGGAGGTGGTGTGGATCTACCTGAGGGTATGGAGGCCTTTCAGAGGGACTTAGATAAGCTGGATCACTGGGCTAAAGTGAATGGGATGAGGTTCAACAAGGCCAAGTGCCAGGTCCTGCATTTTAGCCACAACAACCCCATGCAGTGCTATAGGCTTGGGGATGAGTGGCTGGATGACTGTGAAGAGGAAAGGGACCTGGGGGTGTTGGTTGATGCTCGGCTGAACATGAGCTGAGAGTGTGCCCAGGTGGCCAAGAGGGCCAGCACCATCGTGGCCTGCATTAGAAATAGTGTGGCCAGCAGGAGCAGGGAGGTGATCATCCCCCTGTACTCAGCACTGGTGAGGCCGCACCTCGAATATTGTGTTCAGTTTTGGGCCCCTCACTACAAAAAAGACATTGAGGCCCTGTAGCATGTCCAGAGAAGGGCAACGAAACTGGTGAGGGGTCTGGAGCACAAGTCCTTTGAGGAGCAGCTGAGGGAGCTGGGATTGTTTAGTTTGGAGAGGAGGAGGCTCAGGGGAGACCTCGTTGCACTCTGCGGCTTCCTGAGGAGAGGTTGTGGTGAAGAGGGGTTTGGCCTCTTCTCCCAGGCAACGAACAGGACCCGGGGAAATGGCTGCAAGTTGTACCAGAAGAAGTTTAGGTTAGACTTAAGGAAGAACTTCTCTCAGAGAGTGGTCAGGCACTGGAATGGCCTGCCAAGGGAGGTGGTGGAGTCGCCATCTGTGGCAGTGTTTAAGAGGCGTCTGGATGAGGAGCTGCAAGATATGGGTTAGTAGCTTGTGGTAGCAGTGGCAGTGTGAAGACAGTTGGACTAGATGATCTTATAGGTTGTTTCCAGCCTTGTGATTCTATGATTCTATGATTCTATGATGTAGGAGATGTATCCCCAAACAATTACACAGTCTTGATCTTACCTGTTCCACGTATTTCACCACTTACACTAGGGTCAGCAAGATACAGCTCCTGTTGTTGACTATTGCCTGGAGTCTTCTGACTGCCTTTTGATCCATCTCCATAGAGTTGGTGTAAGAGGCTGTTTTCTCCAGAGGCAACAAAGTGTTAGCAATCCCAAAATGTGTTGATATCAACAGCCCTACACGGGTGAGTCCATAGTCTATGTTCCATCACTGATAACCCACACAGTGTATCACAGAGGGTATGCTGATTTCTGAACATATCAGATGAGATATCATTGCTAACCAGATGACACCAAGTGTCATTGACTGAGGTGGTAAGTAGGCAGGGGTCAGTAACAAGCAAGGAGTCTGTAGCAAGATAAGCAAAGGCACAAGATGCCTAAGGTAAGGCACTGACATGATATCATGTTCATAGTGCTTTCCATAGATATCCATGTTTTTTTTGTAGGAATCACCAATAAAACATTACCAAAGGTAAATATACAGGTAAAGGTAAAGGGCAGTAAGATCAGTGTTCTGAACTAAAAAGGTGGGTTAATTTGCCCAAATGTAAGGAGAGAGGCTGTAGCCTAGACTAGAGTAGAATGGGGTTGTGGTGAGGAAGGGAAGTTATTGCCCAGTTATCCAGTTCTCTACAGCAGCTTCTTGTACTGCTGTCCAGAGAAAGAACGCCACTCACACCTGCCTGGGGTGACAGAGCAAGGAAGGGGTCAGGCAAATAGATGCTGCCTTTTTAATTGCCCCAGGAGATGATTCCTTTTTCAACTAAAATGTGTGTCTGGTGTCTGAATTTATGTCTGTTTTTATTCTTGCCTGAATGCAGAGTATTTAGAAAAAGTTGAAAGAACTTATGTTGAGAAGTAGTTGGACTCTGTGATTGTGCCAACACATGTAGAATAGGAACATGTGGGAAAGTGAAAGGAACATGGGGGAAAGAATTCAATCCATAATACAGAATTATGGTGGGAAGCATTTAAAAAACACAGCAAAAAGACATGCGATTTTATAGGTGATTAGAAAATTGGTTCTGAGAAATGAGATAATGTTATGGTTCAATTAGGTGCCGAAAGCCTCTAGAGTACAAGAGGCAGGGGCCTCCTGTTTGCCTAGGGAGATAAAACCCACTGCAAACTTGGAGCCATGCTTTGATGCTTAACATGAAGTCTCTGAACCCATATAAATAAATGACATCACTCTTGGAAGTGGTCAGCATACATAGCAGCTGTTGAAATGCATTCAGATACCATAGTGACAAGCACAGTCCAGGAAACAAAACTAACTGGAGCCATAAAAACGAGGACCAAGGTGAACCCTTGCTATTTCTCCTTTGGCAACCCTCCCTTTGAATTTTATGAGTTTCACCTCAGCCCCTTATGTAAAGTAGCCCTTTGCTGGATCTGTCTGACAGCTGTGTAGCCTGCCCCTCGTACTGAGGTAGAGTGGCTGTATGAGGCTCCCTGCAGACTTCACACATCAGAACTCCAAGTGTGTACTGACCCCTCATCAGGTGAGTTGATCAGACTGAAGCACTCCTGCAGGCAAGCTGTGATTACAGCCCCATTTTTGCAGCCCCTGGCATCCTGCTGATGCTAGCCAACAGTTCAGCTGAGCGCAGAGAACCAACGGCCTTGAACACCTCCAGTGATCCCACAGGGAGTGATTCAGGAACAAATACTTCTGCAAAGACAGGGGATGCATAAATTAGGTAAAGAGAGGCTCTTGCTCCCTTTTAATGAATTCTTCTGAGCGGTGGTGAATCTGATTTTTTCTAGGAATAAAAGATGGAAGTTTTAGACCTTTTGTCTCTGCTTGTAACTGAGGATATCTGCACAGGACACCTCCTGCAGCAGTTCTCCCACTATTCTAAAGCTTCACAGCACTTCAGGAGAAGGCACGCGAAGCACTGACTTCACCACTGAATAAGGCATTTCCACTTCAACAAAAAAATAAATGAATAGAAAAATCCTTGGCAGCCAACCAAAACCTCAAAATCATGGGCCCCACGCCTTACGAAATCCTGGAGGAGGCGGAGAGAAGGGTGGAGGCTGGCTGGGCCAGGCTTTTTTAAGTGCCTGGGGGTGGCAATGGGCATGCAGAACCAGGAGGTGGCCAAGGGAGACAAGTGGGGACAGGATGGCAGTGCCTTGCATGGAGCTGAGCAACAAGATGAAGATGCCCATCCTGGGGCTGGGCACCTGGCAGGTAGTGGTGCTGTGATTCTTGCGGGTGCTGCAGGGGTTAAAAGGAGAAGGTGGGGGGATGAGGGGGTGCAGAGCAGGGTTGAAGTGACAAAATATTAAAAAAACAGGTTCTGGAGGGCTGCCTCACTGGCGTAACTGGGCAGATGGACTGTCAGACAGTAGGCATGGGGCAAGAGGGGGGAAAGTGAAAAAAGGTGGCAAAAAAGTAAAACGAGAGTAGGAGGAGAAAGTCCAAATAAAAGGGAGGAGCTGGGAGGGGGAAAAAAATGTGGATTGCAAAAGGCTTCCTGTCCCGGTGCTCAGAACTGTGTGATGGGGCTGCAAGTGACAAAATTCCTTGAGTCACACTGGGGGGAAATGATACTGTGTTAGCCTACTAGAAAGGGCAGGGTCAAAATTGTAGAACCAGAGACTCATAGGGGCTGGAAGAGACCTCTGCAGATCATCAGGTTCAATCCATCTGCTAATGTCTGGCAGAAATTAACTTCTTTCTGTTCCACTCCCAGTGCTGCAGTCCTTTCCCTACAAAAAAGGGGAAGTTAAAATTCAGTTTAAATGCTGGTGATGGGGAGCAGCAGCTGTACAGGGAGACTTCAGGGAGCTGTCACAGTGGGTGCTGGCCAGTGGCAAAGGGAAGGTTCATGGTATGATTGTGCTTGTTTTCAGGCTCCTCCGGGGAAGGTGGAAGAAGTGGTGAAACACGCTATCGATGCTGGCTACCGCCACATCGACTGTGCCTATTTCTACCAGAATGAGCATGAAATAGGGAATGCAATCAAGCAGAAGATCAAGGAAGGGGCTGTGAAGCGGGAAGACCTCTTCATTGTCACTAAGGTACAAGGATGCAGGAATGTTGGTGCATTTAAGTTTTCTCGCAGATAAACCTTTCTTTCATCTATAAAGTAATCTAAGGGCTTGTTCCCTTCTCCAGTGTTTATTTCATGACTATGGGCTATGAATTCAATTCTTTATTTCAATTTTGACTGAAGTTTATTAGGAATTAGTGAAAACTTTGGAAAAATAGGATGGTTGTTGCCATCATCAAAACAATTTTATTGCATCTCATGAGGGTTCACGTGTATGCCCTCTAGAAAGATCAGGAAAACAAGACAAATCAGGTGTTTGAATTCACAGACATTGTACTACTTATTGGTGTGCAAGATCATGCAGAAAATGTAGGCCTGAAAGTGAACAGAAGTTACAGTATGGAACTTAAATCTGAAGCAGTTTGTGTTTATGCTCTCATTCTTCATCTCATTCACTTGTTTCAGCAATGTTGACTACCACAAAATGAGAACACATCAACTAAAAAACTTGTGACTTCTGGGTTTTCTAGCACAAAGCCGTAAAACACTGAGCATAGATAAGCTGTTCCACATACTCTTCATTTTTGTTAAAGAATAATTTTTAATTTGAATAATACTTGTAAGTTCTACTTAAACAACTTGAATTTTCATTTCAAAAGTAATTAAGGAAAATTCAAAGCAGTCCTCACTGTGGTCAGATCAAAGGAACAGAAAGAGGATAGCTATATGATGCTCATGAAATTGCTCTGTAATAAAATAAGTGTATATAAATAATCTGTAGCAGTAGAAATTTTGCTGTGTCAAATACACTTTTTCATTTGGTTCTGAGAATCTCTTGATTATCCATCTGATTGTCCATCTTCACTACTAACTTTTTTACTTGTGTTATATTTGTCGTATCCTACCGTTAAAATATTAGCATCCTTGTCTTCAGTGAGCACTCAGTGGATGGGAAGGCAGTTGTCTTTCCTGACCAGCAAGGGAGAGTTTCTTGTCCTCTGATCTGGATGGTGAAAGTTGTAGAGTCACAGTTGAGCTTGGTTTCTCCCCACAGTTGTGGAACACATTTCACGAGAAGTCCTTGGTAAAGGAAGGGTGCAAAAGGAGCCTCACTGCACTGCAATTGGACTACATTGACCTCTACCTAATGCACTACCCTATGGGATTCAAGGTAGTCTTGCTCTACATTCCTCTTTTCTCCTTACCTGGGTGGAAATAGTTCATTCTCTCTATTATGCTGTGGCTTACTTCGTTACACAGTTAGGATGTGCTACAGTTCATTTTTCTCCTCTTTAAATCTGACAGAAGCAAGCATTCAGTTAGTAACTAAGCAGTGATATGTTTGAAAGCGTGGGTCTGGCTGTCCATTTTTGTTAGAGTGAGATAGCTGTGGTTAGAAGCCCTGCTAATGACCTCTTTAGGTCTTCAGAGAAATTGTAACGAGTGCATGAGGGTGCAGTTCGGGATCATGACCTTCTACTGGGCCAGATCTGTGTTTAATCTCAGCTAGAGGTGTTGGCTTGAATTGGAGTAATCAACCGTGAAAAAACACACATAACACAGAAAGAACGTGTTTCTTTTTCACCCAGCCTGCATCAGTGTAAAATAAATAGAAACTCTAGAATAAAGGTAGAGGTGGGTCTGTTCCCTTCACAACAGACCTACTTAAACCATTAAGATGTTTACTGCTAATCCCTGTCTCTTTGTAATTATGAATCTGTAGAAGAATGGCTCTCATCCAAGAGAATACTGATGATTATGAATCATTTTTAGTTATGTGATATGTTTAAAGAAACTGCTAAGTTTTGATCTGTAATTCCAGTCACAAATCTAGCATATGGTTGAAAATTCAACTCAAGTGTCTGTGACTTCTGCCTTGAAATTACAGGCTGGTGAAGAACTGTTGCCTGCAGATGACAAGGGTATGATTATTCCCAGTGATACAGATTTTCTGGACACATGGGAGGTAAGTTAATATTTGGTCTTCTGTGTGGGTGTCTAAACTAAATACATCAGAGATGTGCATGCATAATGAAAGTAAGGAATAGGTTTGGGCACAGAGGATAGTCACACAGCATTATATTTTATAACCACAACAGCTACTTCCTCTTCTTGTTTTGAGTAACTAGAAGGGTATGTCTTTACTACAAATAAAGAGGAGAAACCTATCAGCACTCTGGATGCTATCACTAAAATAATATTTAAATATGCACAACGGTAGATCTGAGGTATAGATTAATACACGTGTGGCTGTTAATTTACTGTGAGTTTCATACAGATAAGAATTCTTGCACTTTTCAGCAAAGGGCATCAGCATCCTTCAATTCTACTTTCCTTGTGGACTGAGAGGATTCAGAATCTGCTCCTGCTACCTGTAACACAGTGATGCTGTGGCTCTGGGAACTCAGTTTTTCTCTGCAACATTAGAGTACAAGTTCAAGAAAGTATGTTGCAATCAGCTTATGGCTAACATCCTCCCTGTCATGTCCTGCCACTGCAGAGGTAGCATGGTGGCTCAGGATGAGGTGGAAGCATTTCCTTTCCTTTTTCAGCTCTAGCTGGAAAAGATTCTCAGACTAGACTCTCAAACTAGACTTTCAGAGGAGCCTAAGCAAAATATTTGTACCCTGTTAAAAGGTTGGCCAACTCATTCTTATGCTACTTTCCCATCTGCAGTATGATATAAAGTACTCAGATAATACAAGATACAAAGATTTTCCATTTTTAAATTGAATGTACCATTGTTAAATCTATTGTGAGTTGCTTGCTGGTTTCTCAATAACTTTAGTGAAATAAAATATCATGGCTGACAGTTAATACCACCTCATAAGTAAACATTTGTTGTCCTCCTCTTTAGGCCATGGAAGAGCTGGTGGACTGTGGCATGGTAAAAGCCATTGGAATCTCAAACTTTAACCATGAGCAGATTGAGAGAATCTTAAACAAGCCAGGATTGAAATACAAGCCTGTAGTTAACCAGGTAAGACTTTGATTTTTATTCCTAAATATGTTCAAGCTATATTTCAGCTCTTAAAGCTGTTTTCTGCCATGACTTTTTAATAGTTTGGTGCCATGAAAAGATCTCACAAAGCAGTAAGGTACCTTTCATTGTCTAAAAGATCCTCCAGGTCAGTGCTGCCTGAAATATGCAGGGCTTCACTACAAGTGAATTTCACACCATTGCTAATGGTTTTTACCTGACAGAGGTCTTGAAAGAAAGGTTGTTTTTTTTTTTTTGTACACTTGCATGTGTGTAATGCTGTGGACATTTGAGAATAATACCATGTAAAACATGAACAGTTGGGCTTATTCATACCACAGTAATAGGAAACAGATGAGAATATTTCATTCTTAAACATCAAAAAACAGTGAAAATATCTGTGGCCTTGTGTAAGTCCTTGCAATTTTCTGCTGTATGTCCCCTTTCACACTCCCAAGTACTGCTCACATCACAGCGCAAGTTGTCACAGGCCCAATTCTGCCAGCTCAGGGATAACCAGCCAAATCTTCAGTGCAAGCTACTGCACAAGTGTGGCAATGTACAGGAATGCCTTAGCACATTCACTGGATTTATTTATTTTTCAACATAAAAGAAAACACTTCACGAAAATTAATTATAAAAAGCAGGCTTGAAGCAAACATTTATATCATGTTCACGGATTCAACAAACTCAAAAGTCCTTTTTTATGTGGAAAAATATTCAAGCAGCACTGTGGAAATACATTGTTTTTAAAGCACTGGCTTCACACTGAAGAAAATAGGAAAGCTTATGCACCTGTAAAATATTATTAAACTTTATATAATGCTTCTGTAAGGAGGGATAAGCAAGAACATCCTGACTTTGTTTTGAGTAGGATTTTCAGAAGCCAAGGAACATATTGCAGCAACATTCTGAAGGTCAGAGAGCGCACAGCAAAGCAGCAACAAGGATGTGTGCTTGTTTGTGTGTTCTGCACATCATCTAGAAAATATCCAGAAAGGCTAAGCTAGGGAAGCTCATGCCCCCGGGCTTCTCTGGGAATCAGGCAGACTCCCTGAGGAGAGAGAGGATGGCTCAGAGCAGAAACTTCAGGTGTTCTGAGCTGCCCCTCTGGAGATGCAGTACTGTTCTCCCGATTAGTTCAGGAAGACTGATTTGCCAAATTTTTGTTACACATTGCTGTGATGTGAATGACTTTCAAAGATCTATTTTAATAATAAACCTGGGAATCTTTTCACATTATCTGTGACTCAAGAGGAGGTAAAATGTTATGCTCTGGAGGCCAGTGCAGACTGCCTCCATGCCAACCACCATGTTGCTGTGCTTGCAGATCGAGTGCCATCCATACCTGACCCAGGAGAAGCTGATCAAGTACTGTCACTCTAAAGGAATCGCCATGACTGCATACAGCCCCCTGGGCTCTCCTAATCGGCCATGGTGAGAAAGCATGGCACCCTCTCCACACAAAAGACTGCCACTTGCAACTAGAATCTTCGCAGCAAAATATCTAAATGATGCAGCTACAATGAGAAAACTGCTGTTGCTTTGTTGCAAATCCTTTCTTCCTGCAGAGACACTAATACATCTCCATCTTCAATATCCTGTCTTGTGTTTTCAATAGGGCCAAGCCAGGGGAACCTATGCTGCTGGAGGATCCTAAGATTAAAGAGATTGCAGCAAGACATCATAAAACCCCTGCCCAGGTAAGAGGTGTTGACAGAGCAAACTGCTCATCTTCACAAAGAATCGTTGAAACTTGCTCATTTATGCAAGGTGATTTTTTTTCTTCTTTGCTAGTCCCTCTAAAGAGATCTTGCCAATGGTGGACAGGAACTGTGCTTCAAACAAATCCATTATGTTTACAGGCAATCAACCATAGTCATATTTTAACAAAGGCAGAGCAGGAAAAAAATGTATCCAATAGTCTATCAATGAGAGGGGAAAGTTTTAAATATATATATATATATATATATATGTATATATGTATATATATATGTGTGTATATAATTTAAAGACTTGAAAAAGCTTTGTGTAGATGAGGTACTTACTTGTGAGGCAAAATAATCTGCAGTATTGTGCTTATCTGGCCTGAGCACCCATGTAACACAAGCCAGAAACAACATTGTTTTTTCTCCCCTCCACAACCCAAAAAGAAAGAAAAATTCTTGAGAAGCAAAGATGTAGAAACAGCATAAACCAGAAACAACTGATAATTTTCTCATTAGACCATAAATAAATGCTGGATCATCATAACTGGCCTGTGCAGACTTGCAGTATTCCAAAAAGTGAATATGGTGTAGAAAGAAGAATCTGTTTGTGAATAAAGGGGGGAAAGAAGCAGGGAGGAGAGGAAAAAAATACACAAAATGCATTAGAATAGCTTCATTGGCAACTCTGTCCTTGTAATCCTTGTTCTTTTCTAGGTTCTGATCCGATTCATTATCCAAAGGAACTTGGCTGTCATTCCCAAGTCTGACAAACAGCAGCGCATTAAGGAGAACATGCAGGTGAGGCATCCATTGGGACTACTACAACCATAGCTGTAGCTCCTGTGTGTTTCCAACAATTGGTGGGAGAGGCATTGGAAGGGGAGCGCAAAAATGTAGAGATCAGGGCCTAGCACTACCTACCCAGGCAGAATTGTTTTTTTGGGGAAAAAAGCATCTTGTTCCTGTCAAAAGAGAAATGGGTTACAACAGGAAGGTTGGAGATCTAGAGTGCTGGAAGTGGAATCCCAGTTTGGGTCTTACTCTCAGAGATCCTTATTAAGCCCATTTTTCTGGGGCAAAAAGGAAGGAACTGTAAACATCAGACCCAGTAATCATTTGTCTCATTTTGAGGCTGCGGTTCCTCTTGGTGGTGAGAGTCAGCTGGATGCTTGCTCTGAAGACCTGCCATCTTAAATTGTATCTCTGTTACTTTCAGTTCATGCTGCAAAATTTGGACTCATTTCTCCTGTTAACCATCAGCAAAAATCCTTAGATGACATTTACTGTGAGATAATGATCTGCAGTTGGTACCCAGGAGTCCTCTGTCATAGCAGAAATATTTACTGACAGCTCCAGTATTTGTGACGCATGGAGTAATCTGCACTTAGCACCTAAATTCTCTGTTGATGCATTACAATGCAAATGGAAGTGGTGTTTGCATTCAATCACCTAGAACTATGAGACGTTGCTATGAACAGCACTTCAGAGAAAAGGACTAATTAGTAAACTGTTGTTCGGCTGTGAAATGAGGATTTTCCAACTACCCCTAGTGTGCATGCAGTATATTCCCAACTGAGGTTGTAACAAATGAAGGAAGCACACAGTATCCAACTACTTATGAACCTAAATAAAAAGAGCATTTTCTTGTTTATTTTTTTTTCCACTAGGTGTTTGACTTCGAGCTGTCTAAAAAGGAGATGGATGTCATCCTCAACTTTAACAGGAACTGGAGAGCAATTCCAGTGCCACAGTATGTTCCTTATTATCTTTATTATCCATCAGGCCTGTCAGTCTCTGTGTTTTCATACCCTGCATCTTGAAAGCATGCATGACCAAACTGAGAGGGCTCTCATGTAAAACTCTAAAGGTCAGGTAATACGACATTTCCTGGAATGGACACCAGGAGGAAGAGTCATTCAGGGCCTTCCATTCAGTATCTTGTTGCATATGCTTGTTCTCAAGCCTGTATTACTACTAATGACAGCTACCAGCTGCAAGTCTTGCGTACGTTGGCAGTGAAGAATGGAGACTACAGTAGGGAAATGCAGCTGAAGACACCTGATCCAACACTTACTTAAATAACCAAGTTCTTTCTCTTCTTAGGTCTGCGAATCACAAGGACTACCCATTCAATGCAGAGTATTAACACCTGCAGTTTCAGCAGCACCTCCGTGTACCTCCCTCCGGATTAGATGTCTTCTATAGCTGAGTCCTGATTTCTTCTTTTGTACTCAACAGCCATTGGGAGTGGTCACTTGTCCTCCTTTTTCAGGAGGACACCAGTAGCTGGTGAAAGAATGCATCAATGGGAATGGGTCTTTTGTTGAGAGGGTTAGCAGAAATCTGGTTTTACTTCTTTTTTTTTTTTTAACTCAACATTCAACTCAACTTTTTTTCTGTTTTTCCTTCTCTTGCTTAACTGAAAACATGTTTAGCAAATGAAAAAAACCCTTGTAAGTAACCAGATTTTTTATGTTGTTTTCAGTGCGGTAAGTCTTACTGGCTCATGAGTGGCTGTTGAGGAATGCGGTGCTTATTTACTTTGCTTTTTATGTAGTTGTGATTTTTACAGTATGAATAATTAATGCTTTAAAGTTTTATATGAATAAAGATTGAATAAAAGCAAACAAAAAAAGAAGTCTGAATAACCGACCACAAAACTTCATCAGTCTGACACTTAGATTTTTCTCATGTAGTCAATTATAAAAACACGCCTGAAGTCTGGTTTTCAAATTTTAATACAGGAAGGAAAGGCTCCTATGGTTCCTGTCCCAGGAACTAATTTGGGACTTAGGTATCAAACAGGCTGAGCTGTACCTGAAATGGACCTTCCTCTGAACAACCAGAAATCAACTTTTCGTACAATTAAAGGAGGAAAAAGGGAAGACAGAAACATAGGCAGTGATAACTCACAAGAAAATACACCCAGCAGAACACAGATTCTGAAAATCTCAAACAAAATTAGATTTTTGCAGTTCTGCTGGTAGCATTCAGCAAGCAATATATCCAAACAGGATCTTGGTTTATCTAAGATAAATATAAAAATATATATATTTTATTTAAAAACACCAATGCAAGTACTGAAGTAGACTCAAAACTGCTTTAAATGTTTTCAGATAGATGATACTAGACAAAGGAAAGGCTGAATTTAAAAGTCTGTTCTGTGGCATTCAGCACACTGACAACAGGAAGTCTGACTGGGATGCCAGGTGAACCACAGTAAGGCATGAGTTAAGGTGCCAATTGGGTAGTGTCTCAAAAATCATCTCCTCACCATAGCATCAAAATACCAACAAAACATGCAATGCCACTGACCCATCACAGGGATTTCTTTGCAGCAGATGCCATGGGGGGATGGTACCCGTTCAGGGGACAAGCCAGGAACCACTTGTATGACAATGTGTTCCTAAAAGCAGAACTGATTGTGGCCAGCACACTTCCATGATCTCGGGAAAAAAAATAATAAATAAAAAAAAATGAAAATAATTTTAAAAAGACACATTAAATGGGAGCAAATTTCCCAGCAACAAGGAAAAGCATTACTCCAGCCCAAGTTTGGAAGCACATCCCCCTTGAGCTGCCTCACGCAGGGAAGCAGGGGAAACACTGCAAACGCTACAGCTCACACAGAGAACATTTCATGACGCACATGCCATGCCATGAGGTCAAGTACCTGCTTTTCTGGATGTTGTCTCGCACTGGCAAATGTGATAATTAGGATTTTTCTTTTTCTCCCTTTAAGAATACATACAGTAAAGCTGCTGATTTCGGGACATAGCTGTCTGGTGAAGATGTGTACTAGGTGTACCAGAAAATGCATCCCTCAAGCTTCATGGCAATGACACCTTGTTTCACACGGCCTTAGAGGGGATTCCTATCTCAGTCACAACAACGGTTGCAATTCCTACTCATTAAGAAACAGGGGGCTGCTGATGGAAATATTCCATTTATTGTGAATGCGGTTTCAGAATACATTGTTTGAACAAATCATTTTTATTGCAGCTATCAAATGTATTTGAAAGACTCAGAAGAGTGTTTACAAAACCCCCAAACAAAAAACATGACAACTCATAGACAATGTCAGGCATAGTTTCACCCCCTACAGATAACTAAACGCATCTCTATGTAAACAAGATGTTTCAGCCAAGCAGGGAAGCTCATCTTTGGGTTCTTCTCTGTTAGGAAGAAGTCAGATGCTGTAAGAGATGGAAGTGGTGAAAGGGAGATCCCGCTAGTTTCGATGCACAACAAAGCTGTTAACAACACACTCGGGGGCTACTTCAGCTGCTCAGTTTATGCCATCCATACACTGTAGGATGTCGATGCTAAACTGTATGGCATGTACATTCAAACCAAGCTGACATCTTATAGCCACGTGTTTACTATATACAAATCAAAACATCTGTTAAGAAGATATTTGGGAGAGAGAGTTAAAAAGAAGCACTACAAAGATAGAGGTTTACTTCATTTAGGTGGACCTGGTGTACGGCACTGATGAATGGCAAGATCTAGTGTACAGTCATTTGAAACAAGCTCCAACTGTGCTTTGTTTTACTTTTTAATTATGGTAGTTATATATAAATTAAACTACAATGTTTTATACAAGTGACCTATTTTTGACCCTCTATACCCTTACCTTTTCCTCTTTTAAAAACTATAACTTTCTTTTTAATTACCCATTCCTGGGCAATTGACATTTAAATTTTTTAAAACTTATCTTGCCATACTTCTAATGGCAATTATGAAATCTTACTATAGGAAAGTGTGTGATTTTGTCGTTATCTTTTTAAAGCTGTGATATTGGCTAATTATGTATGTTTATTACTAAATATAATACTCTAGCATGTATTAAAGCATTCTACTGTTAGTAGTGCCTTTAGGCTAAACTTTGTGAAGCTATGTGTGTATATATTCTAAGTTGCAATCAATTACTAGTCACTAACAACAAAAAGAAATATCAGTACCGCTGTCAGCTAACATAATCATCCAAATTTATGCATTAACTTAAACTAGAATGGAAAAAATGATACTTTAAAAAAAAAAAAGTATAAAACAAAAAATTAAACAAGTTATTGATGCAGTATTTCTCATGACATGGGCAACTTACAGAAAACATTACATTGTCAACTAGAGATACTTCTTCCATGCCTCAGTCTAAAGTGCAGAAGGAAAGACTTCTGTATTCCAAAAGTAACCATTGTTTTCATAGGTTTACTGCACACCTTTCTTGAGCAACTTCACTTTAAATGCATTTTGGGTTGACCTCTTACGCCAGCTGAAATCACTGTTCCGGTCCATAGTTAGTTACAACTGTCAGTAGGAGAGTCTGTATATTTCACAGCATGGGTTTCTTTAGGAATAAAGGTTCTTGTGCAAAGGCAGTACTATTATGATGAATGTCTAGATTGACTATTAAATATAGTGCTAATATACATGGTTTTAAATGGGATAATGCAAAAAGACATTTTTATGCAAATAAACATAAATATAAAAAGAACAATTTAGCACTTTTTCTTTCTTTTTTTTTCCCCCAACTGATTGGTCCAGCGTCTTTAGTAGCCTTCTACGGTTCTTTCTCAAACTGTCTCAAACCTGCTGAGAGAAAGAAAGATTAAAGATGGCCTGAAATAACCCGAATGTATCTCTGAAGTAGAGAGGGCATGTCTAGATTTACATGCAGCATAGCATGGCAGAAGGCAGGACATGACTGGGATGTTGCTGTGCTCGAGTATTGGGCTCTGCTAGAGATGATCTTCAAGAAGGCAAGCAGGTTTTCACTGGGATGCCTCCCTCATCTCCAGCAGCCCTGGGAAGCAGCCCAGGAGCTTCCCACCACAAAGGTAGTGCATGCTGCACCCAGCACATTACCTCTCCCAAGCCATGAGTGGGTGGCTACCATAAAAAGCTACAGTGCTGGGCACACACACTCTGAGTCCACAGTTAAACAGAAATCCAACTGTTGAAAGTCTTCTGCTGCTATTCTTCTGCTGAAGCCCTCATCTCAGCCTTAGAGAAGGGCTCAGCATTGCTGCTTCTCTCAGCTGGGTTGCTCCTGCAGGGCTTCAGTGGCACAGTCATAGGAACAGAGCTGCACTAACACTGAGCAAGCCTGAATAAAACCCTCTGAACACTACAATTTGAAAAAGAAGGGAAGATGGAAGTCAATTCTATTTCTGGGCAGCTCCAGGCTGACAAAAATCATCCACAAGCACAGCACAGCTCTTGCTTCACAAATGAAGGTGAAGAAGAATGTGTAAAAAAGAAACATAGCAAAGGTTTTCTACATTTGATCATTTCATTCCTAATGAAAAAAACAAACAAACAAACAAAAAAAAAAACAAGGGATATTGCAAGGTATCTTAATGCTATTAAACTGATCAGTAAATCTCCATTCTTCCCAAGAGGTCCTTAGGACATATATTTCCTCTCATTGGATTTCTTTGGAGTGTCTTAGATTAAAATAAAAAATTAAAAGAGCACATACAAGCTAGGAGGAGAATTTCACTGACTTCTTGACCTACAGCTAAGTTGTTTCCTAGACTAGTAATTTCAACATGACAGTAGTAAGACTCTTTTTGTCTTGCAAAGACCAATGCACAGCTCCAGCAAAAGCAGTGACACTGCTGAGTGCATCTGAGCTTCATTCCCATCTGGATGTGCCTTGATGGGCAGATGGGACTTGTGACCAGCAAGGTGAATTTTCAAACACTAACACTGCAGAGTTTTCAACAAGCTTCAGTACTGCCCAGTGTCAGTACATAAAATCAGATGCAGGGCTGGTTCTCAGCAGTGCTGAGATCTTCCATTTTTGCTCAAATGATGCGGCCACAATAACTTTGCTTTTTGGGTTCTCCCTTTCCACTTATGAAAAGCATATCCATTCTCTCTGCAGCCTTTAAAAGAGCCTTTCCCAGATGCCCGGTATTTGCTGCAATTAGTTAAATGACCATTCCCTTCATCAGACCTCTCAGTTTAATGATGCTCTGCAGCTTTAGCAAACTTGATGTGATGTCACTCGCACAATACTTGCAAACATGGCTGAAGAACTTCTTGTCCTCAGCTCTCCCAGATGTTTCAGGCTTATTTCTCAAAATAGTAGCCATATTTTGATGATACTGCAATGGAGTTTGTTTCCCCTTTTTTGGCAAAGGAAAAAAAAGGTGTTTTTTTTCATCAACGTTAACAGTTGTAGTGTTTTAAAAACCCGGAACTGTAGTGTCTGTACAAAAATGTGCCAACATTTTTTTTTTTCTTTTAATAAGCGGGTGAATTATTAGAATTACTTACCATTAGTCTCTGATTTTTTCCCCGTAGCTGTTACCTGTTCGAAAAAATAATAACCCCTTATTAAAGTTGAATGTGGGAAAATGTAGTTATATAAGGGGGAAAAAATCATCCCAATGCTAAGGGCATAGTTCCAAGCACAACTCAGTTCTTCCAAATCGAAATATAAAAGTTGCGTGCTACCTACAGCTCATGGTGCCTCACTGAACTGCATACACTTTTATAGATAAGAAGGTACATCAATAACACAAGACATGTAGAGGTCTAATTCTAACTGACTGATGGTATGGCTAACAGTGCCTCCCCCACCCCACAAAAAGCCTCATGTAGAGATATCAATGTTTTAACCATGTGCAAATGTGTTACCTTTGAAGAAGAAGCAGCTGGCTTTTCAACTGACTGCTTCTCCCAGAGATTACGTTTGCCGGATACATCTCCTGGTCTTAAATCCTGTATTTTTAAATTAATGTCAGAGAACAACAACAAAAAATCTTTAGTTCAGGTTTATCTTAATTTGATAAAGGAAAGGTTAGAATGTGACTTCTTCACAAGAAGAGTAGAGAACCATCTACAAATGGTAAATATTGTATTGTTTATCAAGTATAAATCTCTCCTCATGTATACATGCTTAAACACCAAGTCCAATCTTGCTGCATCTATTTGTTTTTTCACAGACAGGCTGTCATGTATTACTTTCATCCTGGGCAGTACAATGAAAAGTTATTTTTTTAAGGAAAATTTATTCCTTGAAATAATATTTCAGTTAAGGAGGAATTCTAAGGAAGTTTCTCTCAGGTATGTTATATCAGAATCAAAATATTTCATTAAAATAATAATTTAAAAATAGAGTTAGATTTTCATACAGCAGATCTTTCTCTGCATTCTTAAATAAATATTTCAAGATTTAATACAGTAGTCATTCATGTCCGTTTGAATTTCCATTGTACCATGTCCATTGAGTTTTTTGCACACGAGGATTTCTAACTTAGCATAGAAAAATGCTTAGTGATGTACAAACTCTAAAAGAGGTGTTTGAGCCCAGCAGTGAAGTCGCAGATTAACCAGATATGGTTAAGACCTGAAGCCTATTCTGTACCCCAGAAAGTGAGTTCTGCAGTAACAGAGGGAGAACGAGATAGCAAAACTGCAGTGGACTGTTTGCATGTCTGCTCTCAAATACTTCAAAATATTTATTTATTGTGAGGCAATGTGGCAGGGAGTTATTTAGTAACTATGGAATTGTAGGTTTCCCTTTGATTTAGCCTTATAAAAAATAAAAATCACACAGATATACATGATTCTTCAAGGTCAACTACAGACAGATTTACCTGACCAACTTAGAAAAGAGACCCACAGAGAAGAGGAGGAGGACTGCAGGTTTCTTCAAGCAGAGATATTGAAAGAAGAAAGAACAATCTATTGAGAAAGAGGGAAATGAAGACATGGATAGAAACAGTTGTATGAGGAGAAAACTAGAGGTTAATTTTATGTTATCTAGAAGATGAAAATCTGGAGACAGATTCTGTACTGGTTTTCAGCGCTTTCAATTAAATAGAGCCACCATGATGACTTCTTTTCTTTTTTATTACTTTCCACGAGGACACAATCTCTAAGCAGCAATCAGTAAATACAAACTTTAGGGGCAACACCACAAATTGCAAGTTCTTCTTTGATACAAATAAGCACATGAATGAAGAAAGTGTATGTCAAGCTGCATCTTTTATAAGGGGCAAGTGAACTAGCAGAAACAAACTACACAAAGATATGGGAAGAAACCACTTATTTAATAAAAGACCAAAGCTGAATCATTAACACAATGAATGATGTCTTTCCATTCCCCTTGGGGAATTGTACACCCAGTGCCTCAGTTCCTCATCTGCCCTTACCTACCCAACAATTACCTGTTTCTGCTCCTTTCCTTATCTACACTGCTGATTCTCATTTTCTTACTTTACTAATTTGTTCACATTTTCTGCTCTGATTCTTGCTGACGAAATAGGCAGGCTAAAGAGCCTTCATTAGGAATGACATTTATGCCCTAAAAGAATTACAGTATTTCAACTACGTCTACAAAATTCTCAGAAGATTTTTATGGGGCAAAGGCCAAAGCACAAGTGTTTCATTCAAAGTCTATGTCTGGTAATTTCTGAATTAACAAGGCCTTCACAGACAGAAATGACCTTCTCTGCTAGGGGAACACTGTGTCTCTAAAGCACCCCTCAGTTTTAAGATCAGAATCACCCCATTCCCTATCCTCTTTTCTGACTGTGCAAGAATTAACAGTGAGAGGGCCACTGTGAGCTTCTAAGCAAGGATGGACAGCAATGTTCCTCTGAAGACCATTAGTCAATTAAGGAAGCACTGTCACCACCTCTGTCCCAGGAGAGAACCCACCTACTGAAGAGACTGTTGCAGGTTAACTTACAGAAGGTTTTGGAGCAGGTGATTTATTACCCTCTGGGGTCTTGGTTAGCCATTCGTTGATACGACTGGAGACACCAACTTTCAGTCCAGCAGTTTCCTACAAAACAGTAAAATCTTATCAGAAGACTTTCAGAATAGCTTTTGATATATTTTGAATGGTTTGGATTTAAAAGCAAAGCCAAACCCCCTTAATATAGAAATCTTCACTGAGGTTATGGCTGAGAGTCATCCTGTCTACTCTGAAGATACTGCCGCTATGAACTACACAGTACTGCTTCCCTCTAGTTTTCATTAAAGATAAATGAGGTCTGACAGAATCATTTTCATTTTAGCACTAACTAAAATAAACCCAAAAATAAACCTCAGACACAAACATTCTATTTCTGCTGTAACTTCAATCCCTAAGGAGAAAAAAAAATAGCCTAAGGAAGAAGGGACATGAACAAGTTATTTTGTCTAGATTTTTGGTTTGTTAATTTTTTTTTTTTTCAAAAAACATATAACAGAGGAGTTAACTGGCCTAAAATTTCTATTATTTAAAGAAATCTTAAAAGATTAGAACAAATTACCAAAATTTCTTAGCTATTTGTGAGTATCCTCCTTTAGTCTATGGCTTGGCTTTTCAGCTGAGATGAATGCTCATCAGCTCACATAAATTTATAGAAAGGAAATCTGGCTTTAAAAATTTATGTAGAGTAGATAAATGTCTCACAAATGCTTCTATCCATGATCTATAAAACATCAGTAGTTTGTCTGTTTAATCCTACTCTGCCCCTAAAAAGAATCTTTCCCAACACAAAGAATTTCTTTGTACCCAGCTTGAACTACCCCGATAAATTTGTCTAAGATATCTGATGTGACTCTGGAATGTCTCATAACTTAGCACAGTGTGTCACTAAATTCTTCCATTACATTCAATATTGCAGCAACATCATTCTGTGGACTTCTGAGGATTTCAAGATCCTCTGTGATATTCTTCACTAGTGATACCAAGAGGAGCAGACAGGCCTACTCAACATGAACTGCAAGATAAGGCCCATGATATAATTCTGTATAATCACCACGTGAAATTAAATACATACCTTATTTGGTGTTCCTGTTCCCCCAGGTGATGAAAAAACATTCCCTTTCTCCCACATGCTCTTGATATTACGGACACCCTCAGCTGGAACAGGAAGGTCAGAGGCTGCTGGTTTGGCTGGTTTTGCAGCCTTGTTGCCCTGCAAAAGAATTGAGGCAGTTGGCATTAAGAGCCAAATTTGCAGTAAGTGCTGTGGAATGCAGTAGCTGTAAGTTCTAGAAATGACCACGCAAAGATGGAGAGAGGAGATCCTGCTGAAAGATGCCATTGAGACTCTTTCTAATTTGCCATTGGTCAGGCCCCCTTGACACAAGAGGCTATGAAAACTACAATCATGCAGACTTGTGCATTTCTTACACTTCTAAAGGTCACAGAAAAGCACTTAACTGAATGTAATTGCTCCAAGGCTTTCATCTGTCTTCTTTTCAGTCATATCACTCAAATATCACAGAATCACAGAAAGGCCAGGGTTGGAAGGGACCTCAAGGATCATGAATCTCCAAACCCCCTGCCACAGGCAGAGCCATCAACTTCCACATTTAATACTAGACCAGGCTGCCCAGGGCCCCATCCAACCTGGCCCCAAACTTTTCCAGGGACGGGGCATCCACAACCTCTCTGGGCAGCCTGTTCCAGCACCTCACCACTCTCTGTAAAGAACTTCCTCCTGATATCCAACCTAAATCTTCTCTCTCTCAACTTAAAACCATTTCCCTTTGTCCTGCTGTTATCTACCCTTACCAGTACCCACACCAGTATGTCATAATTGACATACTGTCAGTATGTCTCTTTCACTGACATCAGTAGGGAAATCATTATGCAGAGGAGACTTCATCATCCATCATTAGATTCACTTTACCTGCCCCAAACAAGTTAACCTCACAGCTTGCGATTGTAGAGGCAAATTTAAGTCATTACACTGTATTTGGAATTATGTCAGCTTTTCATGAGTGGGATGGGGTGGGTGTTGATTTAGGGTTTTTTTTGGCAGTTTGTCTTTTGCATGGTTACCAAAAGAAGTAGGTCAAACGTAGCCTGTTCCTTCTCTTCAAAATTCTTGAACATTTTTTATAACACAGTCTTGATAAGAGGAGAAAGCTATATGAGCTATCAGCATAATATCCCTTTTAATAATCTTTTTATTCCCATTATGCTTATCACCTCAGATCTGCTGCATTAACCAGTGTACTCACTGTACTTAGTGACTTACAAAAGTAGTTCATAAACAAGCAAATAAAACACTACTTTTTCTTGAACTATGAAAATATATATATATATATATGTTCTGGTTTAAAAGAACATTAGTAGCTGTTCTTTGTCAAAAAAAACCTGGGGTTGAATTCTACTTCATTATTATTAACCTGTTTCTTCTTTGTCACTTCATATCTTCCTAATTCACTGAAGTGTCTCTCGCTGCCCTAGATTTTCACTCTGAAGTGGCAGTAAGCAAAACAGGCCCAGTTCCTTGCTCCCTTAAATAAGCTGCTAAGTGATCCCAAGCAAATTAGCTCAGGATGACTATCCTCTCTCTGCTGAGAGACTGGATACAGATATCACTCAAGAGATGCTGACTGAATCTTTCAAGAGCTTCTCCAAGCTTACAAAGCAGACAGTATATTTTGTAGCCTGAAAGGGAAGACACGAATCAAAGATTATGTTTAATTGTGTATATATAGGTTAGGTATTGGCATGACCCTAGCATTTTGCTTTTGGAGTCTCTTTGAAAAGAGCTTCTGGGAAAAAAAAAAAACAAAAAACAAAAAACAAACAACAAAAAAAAACCACCTGATATTTTAAACAGTAAAATATAGGGTGATTATTGATTCTCAAAAGCCATTCGTAAATAAAGTCATTGACTGTGACCTGGAATTAACTTACCACAACTGCACTAGTGTATTGCTCAAGTCTACTGTCAATCTTTGAGACAACTGCTGCCGTGTGGGCAGGTTTCATACCACTGTAGGGAGCAGAAAAGAGAAAGAAATTATTATTCACTCTGATTAAACATTTTGACCGAATCTACAATGTTAGATTTTTTTTTACCTCTTCTGAGCAGATTTGTTCAAAAATTCTGCTCGTTCTTCTATCTAGAAGAGAAAGAAACAAGAGTTACACATTTAAAGGTAATACACAGGCAACTTGTACAAGGCCAGCATAAGACACCATCTTAAATGACAAAAGATCGATCTGAAAGAGATGAGTTTCAACAGAGATCACCACAGACACACACAGAAGTTTGCAGTTGGGAGCCTCAACGGATGCATTAAGAATGGATATAATTTTCCGCATTAATGTGTTTATATTATGTGTATTCTGCAGTGTTTCATTTGTAACAAGAGTTTAAATTCAGCAATGCAGAAAGGAAAGAAGTTTATATAATCATAGAATTGTTTGAGTTGGAAGGGACCCTTAGAGGCCATCTGGTCCAACTCTCCTGCAGTGAACAGGGACACCCACAGGTAGATCAGGTTGCTCAGAGCCCCGTCCAGCCTGACCTTGAGTATCTCAAGGGATGGGGCATCCACCACCTCTCTGGACAACCTGCTCCAGTGCTTCAGTATCCTTAGAGTAAAAAACTTCTTCCTTAAATCTCTTCATTTCAGTGGCCCTTTTCTGGTCATGTTCCAATAGGTCCACATCTCTCCTGTACTCGACATGACTGACTCCACATCTGGATGCAGTACTCCAGGTGAGGTCTCACTGCTTCAGAATAGAGGGGCAGGATCACCTCCCTCACCCCGCTGGCCACACTTCTTTTGATGCAGCCCAGGATATGGTTGGCTGTGAAGGCACACTGCTGGCGCATATCCAGCATCCCATCTCTCAGGACCCCAAGTCCTTTTCTGCAGGGCTGTGCTCTGTCCTTATGAAAGGGGTTGATATTCACAAAATCTGCTAAATTTCCACTTATCTCCTCCTCAAGGGCAAGAATATGCCTCTTGAGGGAGACAGCAAATTTATTAAAGTTTGTCTGAGAGATATCAGACTTGTCCAGTTTTGGAGCTCAGCCATGTACTCTTTCTCATGTATGTTTTTTCAAGCCATCAACAATCTGAGCTCAAAAAAAAAAGCCATCAGACTGCTCATGTTCAGCAGCGTCACTGTGTAGTTGATATCTACCAGCTACTACTATACAAACTGGTATCTTACATTTCATCATTTTCTATTCCACATATAGGAAAATATCGTAGCATTTCCAGGGGAAAAGAATCATAAAGGTATCATAAGACTAATGTCAAAACTCTTGAAAATTTGAAAACATGAAGACTACCTCCCTAAATGAAGTTTTAAAACATTTCATGATAGAGAAATATATTTGCATTCTAGGTCAGAAGTACTTTAAACAGTCAACTTCCTCAAGTCTCTTCCACATCATGTTGTTCTATTTCTTGTCTCAGGCTCTATACTTTCACGGAAGAGTACAAAAACATGTCCCTCCAGGGGATAGAAATTACTGTTAATCAGCCCGATCATACTCCTAAGGATTCCCTGTTCTCAGTATCTGTTGGCCATTCTCAAATCACTTTAACGGTGACAATGAGAGCCCTTCCTTTACAAGGTTCTCCTTGGTGCCCTTTAGCATTAAAGCTGTATGAGACTCGTCCATCATACACCAATCCCATCAAAGGGCATGCACGTTTTCCTTCTTTAGATCATAGGACCAAAAACTCGGGTGTTTCACAGCAGTGTAGAATTTGCCCAATAAGACAACTGGAAAAACTCTCCAGATAGTGTCACATCCATCTCGAAAGCACCTCTAAAGTTTTAACAAATACATACAATTTACAGAGTAATTTATAGAGTTTTAGTTACCAATAAAAGATCTCAATGCAGTCTGAGGCAGAAAAATGGGCTTTTGCTTGAACATGCACCAGTTGTTTCACTTCACTCTCACAAGATGGCAGCAATACACCAAGAGGAGCTGCAGAGCACAGCAGCACGCATGCAACATAAACAGGGATGCAGATCGGCAGCTCTTCCCATTCCATCCTCACAGTGAGCAAGTTAGTTTTTCCCGAAGGAAACATGATCAGCTTTGCAATAAAGCAAGTTGATTATATGATTTAAAGCGACTAGATGGATTTATGATGTTAAAACATATCACCTCACCTCACCTCAATTATGGTACAGTATGAAAAGTTTCCCAAAGCACTGATTTCTGGGCCATAAACAGCAGTAACCAAAATATGCGTTGTATCAATGAGAGCTGCTGGTTTCTCCCACTCTCTGCATGCAGGGGTAAATCCCACAGCTGCATCAGTGAAACACTGGCTTGTAGGAAGAGTGATAAGGAATGTCCCAAAGAACCAGAGCTCCAGGAAACAACACTATAAATCAGTTACAGCATCTTCTAGTTCAGATCAACTCAGATTCCACTTGAAGTCTTACAAAAGGGACAGATCTTAAAAGCTGTTTAAAATAAGCTAAACACCAGAGTCTGTAGAAACTTCTTATGTTCATGAAGGAGAGGCATTTCTATACAGCAGGAAAACCCAGCTGGCATGGGTGCTAGGAGAACAGCCTATGGGGAAGAGGGACATGAATTACTGAGGTCATAGTAACAAGACATGGAATTATTCCTTTCCTTCTGGAAACAACAACGCTCTGAGCACTTGCTGTGTTATCAAAAATAGGCTGGAAACTGCTCAGAACAGGAGAATGGGGAAGCAAACCAGAAATTAAGGTAAACGGGAGAGTAGTTAGGTGTGAGAGCTGGACATGATCCTCTTCCTGAGGAAGCATGTGCCTTGTGTGGATGGGTAACATATTTTCTGCACATTCATATAAGGGCTTGTTTTGTAGAGCATTTGCCTCAAAGTTCTGCATGCCATGCACAGAAGAATATATTGCAAACACACCTGTGCACACAGATTCATTCAGCATACAGCTCAAATCTATTTAGACTGCACAGCAATATCTAAAGTTTATGTACTACTGCACAGCACGCAAACTTCATGCAAATAATTTTAAACGTTTGACACATACAGTGAACAATATTACAAAATAGATCTGTAAGACAAACAGGGAATGCAAGGTGAAAAGTCAATCTGCCAGTCTCTAATTAAACTATAAACAGGGAAAAAGAACATGAGATCTCATGCTGCATCTCTCCCACCTAACTTTGGTTGCTTGAAAGTTTACCATTTAGTCCAAACTACTCATTTTACCCTCTATAGTCAGTGGAGAAACAGAAGATCTCACCTCACCTTAAGGAAGTTTGGACCTGCTTGTCCAAGAAGGCTGGCTCCTTAGTCTATCAACTGCCAAATAAGCCTAGACTGGACAACAAAATGTTTAGATGGATGCCTTCTCTTCTGCTGGTAAATTTGGACAAAATGAAACCCTCTCCTGCCTAGGAACTAGCTCCTGCCTAGAGCTTGATGATAGCTATGTGTCAACAAAAGTACCCAGCCGTTTAACTGCATCCCTACAAAGCAGTAACTTGCACCATGGTTTCCATCCTATTCAGTGCTTCGAGGTGCCCTAATCATGGCAGCAGCCATCAGTGGACATAAATACAAAACAAACAGTCTTACAGCTGACTGGGGCCTTTCTCAACAGGAATAGCACACACAGGTGGCAAGAAATAAATTAAGCAAGATGTTACACAACAATATAGGTATGCATTTATATACATTAAATATTTTATAGACGCATTTTGATCTCTGATTGTGCAAGAAGTTGCTTATTAAAAATCCAATTTAAGTGTGGGAGTCAAAGTGTGCTCTGTCCCATCTGTACATCCTCCAAGAACAGAAACTGAATGAAAAAGGAATGAGTTAATACACAGTCTGAGCCAATGACATGGAAAACACGTACCATCTAAATATTTCCAGTAATGTTTGTTTCATGCATAGCTTTTAAATGATTATTAGGAATTTAAAATTGTGTATTGGATACTATGCAACAGGATTTATTGTAAACTGACATACTGAAAAATTATTTTCAGAAAAAATGAGTCAAGAAAGAGAGGGAAGAAGAAACATGCATAAAAACAGAAATCCCTTTCTTATAATTTCATCTCATGTCTCAGAGATAGAAGAACCTGGAAATCCACTCTGTGTGATACCTGGTAGTCTCTGAGAGTAAATAGCTTCTCCCGAGCCTTGCCTCCCATTTTCTTGTTTCTTTAAGCTGTTGGGCTTTTTTCCCCACTATCAGCATCACAAATCCTGCCCTTACTCCTCTGTTTTCCTGCTGCAAGAACAGATCATCGCCTAGAAAGCACTGATTGAGCGAGTCTAATTCTTTCCAGTCAGTTCTCAGATACTGAGCAATAATGAGATATGAGCTTTAAAAAAAAAAAAAAAAAATCTCAACCTTGAAAAGTCCTGTTTCTTACTTAGTTGCCAGTACTGCCTTGTGGAAAGCTGGCTGGATGCAGGAGATGTCTGCAGCTTCCTCCCCTCAGTACCTAATTGCTTCTGCATTTCTGTAGTGGTAAAGATCTCCACCATCACCAGAGGAGAATCAGCACTGAAATATCCTATTCTCTCCTGATTAAACTAGAGAACAAGATGTCAATAATGCTCTTTCCAAAAGAAAACATGAGAAATTAACTTCTCTAAAACAGAAAGGAACACAATGAGTAGTCAGGAAATCTCATTCTTCTACTGCAGCACCATTTGTGAGAACTAAACTAGAGAGAGCATGAGGTAGAGTGGGATGAGCGAGCAGCAAAGGCTGTGCCAGAGACTCTCCTTTGTTCTTATGAAGACTAGAAAAAGAAGAAGAAACAAAAAGAGAGAAAGAGAAAGCAGAGACAGCACAGAGGTTTGGTACTGCAGCTAGAGCCCATGGGGAATCCACAGCCTTAATAAATCCAAGCTGCTCTATCCCTAAGCTAGGAATGAATATAGCCTACATTTACTTCGCATCCTTCCTTTTTACTGTCTCCTCTGAGAAAAACCAGCCCCTGTGCCCTCTCTGGAAAGACTCCATGCTGCACAGGCTCCAGCACTTGCAACCCCCTAAAATTAACTGGCAAAATCCCTGAAAATACCATATCAGTCAACCCTACCTCTCCTTTCCTATTCCATCCACTTCAACTTCTGTCACCTAGCTTCTAGGGCCAGCAGAGCTCTATTCCATCCCACATCTCAGACTCCCATTTTGATCATGACAGCAAACAGCTGTGGTGCCCTCTGTGGTTCTGCTTGAAACATCGTCTAAGCTTTTAGGGAATTATTTACTTAACAGTTAAAACAACAGGAGTTGTTCAGAACCTTGAAGACCGTGATTTGTTATAGGCCAAACTAGATAATCACAGTAGTACTTTCTAAATACTTGTACTTATATTAAGTCCATGTTTGTATCTTTATGTATGTGCATCCATGAGCTGTGTAATATATGGAGATGAATTGTACATCTTGGTCTCTAAATTCTGAGTCTGCTCATCATGCTATTCCATGCCTTGCTTGATGGATTAATGCCCCCTCCATAAGATGATAATATACCATACTATTTTCAGCCGCTCTCTCTTCTTTCCTTTATTCTTGCTGGTAAAAGACACATTCTGCTCTCTTCACCTAAGTCATTCCTAGGAACTTCTTTTTCTTCCCTAAAGTTTACCACATCAGAAAGAACAAAGGAGAAGACAGAATGTGCACATGCATCATACAGTTTCTAATACTGAATCTCATCTTTTTCGTTCTTAATTCCAATGGCCCACCCACAATTGAGCATTTATAGCTCTCACATGATTCACAACACATCTAACCAGAGGATACATTTATCAAGGGAGAAAATATGTGCCAGATGCTTTACCAGTCAAAAGATAACTTGGTCAGTGTATAACAACCAAATGAAAAGGCTGTAAACTGACCAGGTTAGGCTAGCTGGAAAAGTCTGTCCAAACAAAAGGTGGTGACAGTTACTTTTTTCTAAAAACTGGAGTTTGGCATCAGGTTATTAAAACCAGATTATTTTCTCTTCAGCTATTGACTACAGAAGGCCAAGAAACTGTTTTGGGCATAAAGATCAACAGTATTACATATATATTCTGGCCACCCACAGACACTAGACTGAAATATGTACAGTATCACCAATTTCAAGAGAAACTGAGAGAAAGAAAAGCATGTACAGAGTCACATGTATCAGTTTTTGTAACAAAATAAAATAAAAAAATCTTCTAGCTACCAAGCTATAAAAGCAGCAGCAATTATCATAATAAAAAAATGAACCTCAAATGCTTAACATTTGGAATATCCCAGCTTTCCTCTAAAAATACTTTTAGTAGCGTCGATCCAAAAGTTCTCTGAAACCTATGAACCTCCTGTCAAATCCACTGTTTTGTCCCACTCCCCCCCAAATTATGATCTGTATCTTGCTATTATGCATTTTCAAGTATAATTTTCTCTCTTCTGAGTCATCTGTGAACTGAAGCTCCAAATGCATGTCATAAAAGGCATCTTAAGAAACAGAAGGAAGAAAAAGAAGCCCTCTCAGGAGGACTGGGAAGAAGCTGTGCAATTACAGTGTCCATTCCTGACACAGTCTTTTGCAACCAAAATTGCAAGACCAGGTTTATCTAATAGGATAGAGTTGTGAAGTTTGGCAACCTTCATTTACAGCTGTATGTGTTCTGTCCTCAAATTTCAGGTTCAGATGTGTCTGAGGAGTTAAAGCCAAGTCCAGCCAAAAGTATCTGGCCACTGTATTTGCTGGAACAGGACCCAAAACCATATAGGGCTGAAGCTCCACATTAGTTTGAAGAGTGAACTTTGTAAGCAGAAATGTCATTCTGACAAATGTAGCTTTCCACTTATGAATGGCATTTCTTCATCTCATGCAGATCCAATTTATGATCTGATGCAAGTTTCTACCTGACAACCTCCTGCCTGGTTCTTTTTCCTCCTAAGGCCTACTAAATGGTCCTTTCTGACAGACATTTTGGATTTTTATTTGACTAATTTTATTTGACTACCTCAAAAGCAAAAAAAGAAAAAGATAGGTCAAAATGATAAAGAGATCTGTAGTTTGGGCCTGAGCTGAGAAGGAGACTAGAATAAATACCAAAACAAAATTCCCAATAATTTCACTGGCACCAATATTTCTCTTCCATGTTGAAAGATCATTTCAATGATTTATCTGACATGCAAAATAATACAGGCCACAGAAGACCACTTAGAAATTCCTGCAGCATGAGAAGGTTTTGTTTTGTTTTTAAATATTATGTAAGAAAATGAAATTGAGCACAGTATTTCCAGACATTGTTTCAGAGGGATCAGGCATAACATAGACCTCCCATATGAGACAGTTTCAACTAATGATACTTAGGCTGAATATACTTAAAAGACAAAGTAATGTGGCAATGAAGAAAGTAATCACGGATATGGAAGAAGACAAAGAATATTTGTGATCTTTTCTGTCCCAGCTCATAAATCAGTTGTATAATAAATTGAGAAATTAGTGTAGTAAAACAACTCTGAGTTCCCATTTCCTCTCGAAGGTGATGAAACTTTTTGGACATTACTGACATTACTGGGTAACTCCCAGGCTAAACAATTTTTAGAAAGGGTCTCGAATCCTCAATCATGCCAATGAATGAAGTCTTTCAGCTGCAGGTTTTAGGCTAAGACCTATTTCAAAGCATTGGCCCAGGTATGATATCAAGTATTTCTACAATGCTTTGGTGTTGGGTAGTTGGTTTGGACTACAACACCCATTAGTTTTTTGGTACTATACAGAAGTTAACAGGGAGGTTACCTTCAGAGATGAACCTTTAGGACTGAAACATTTAAATGGCTTCTTTTCTTCAGATACGCCATCTTCTGGCACTTTCTGACGTTTCTCAGCAGCTTCAGCTCTTCTCCTTTCAATTTCTTCCTTCATCCTCTTCTTTTCCTCCTAAAAAGTATTAATTTATTCTTTCAGAAACTGCATCACATTACAAGGCTTTGCTGTCCTGCAAAAATTTATCAGATTATCTAATAGATTTTTTATGCTAGCCAAAACAGTTCAGTGAATGCTGTCTGAATGCTAGTAACATGTAGGTGACAATATACCATAGTATTAAGTGAAGAAGACAATTACTCCATGCTCCTTTAATCTCTCCTCACAGTGATGTCATCAGATTTACCACCAAATAGTGTCACTTACAGAGAACAAGGCACATTTATAAAAATATTATTTCATTAAGAACTCGATTTCAGAAACTTAATGTTAAATTTTCGTAATGGTATCTGCATTTAAAGATATTTCCGAAGAACACTTAGATGACCTGAAAAAACCAGCAAACAGGTTTTGAAGTGCACTAGTCAACCAGCTTGTACAGACTACTATTTGTCTAAAATGGTGTAAGAACCAAAAAATCCTGCGGTCTCATTTTGCTTCCTAAATTCAGTTTCTCTGCACCCTCAAGCTTCACCTTTGTATTGTTTCTCTCCATCTTCTCTAGCAACTGCACCAAGGTTAATATTTAATATGGAAAAAATTGATAGATGCCCAAAAAGTGAAGTGCTTGAAATGCTTATAGTTTCCCCTCCAGAGAGACAACATGAGTTTTTGCTTTTAGAACTGCAAGTTGAAGCACAACCACAGTGAATGCTGGTTAGCAGAGTCTTTTTTCGCACAGTAAGTCACTGTGCAATTTCAGCATCTATTTAATTCTACAGTAAAGAGCTTAGCATGTTAAAGCAATTGGCATTTATCTACTAGCACTATTATTGTTCTTCCACCATTTGTTTTACAAAGAAGTAAGATTCCTTAATGATGCACCAGAGATTTTAAAATTCTATTTATAAAGTTTCTTGGCAAAGGAAGCACAAGCAAACAGATGTGCTTGGGTACTCAATATTTAAACAGGCAAAAATATCTTCCTAATGAGATCTTGCCCATCATAACTGTATATAACATTAGCATTCCAGTTCATCTGCGGCAGATGAATTTTTGCCACATCCTTTCTAATTTGAGTTGTGCAACATCAAAGAGACTGAAAATAAATTAAGAAGTCTGTGGCTATAAGAGTCTCCAAAATGTTACCCAAAAAGAGTATAAATATGCAGCTGCTGTAGATGGCATCCTGACTAATTAAGATATTATTAGAGCTCTGTCTTCCTTGAGGCTAAAACTGCAGTTTTTCTTGGTATCCTAAATGTTTTACCTTGGGTTCTCACTAAAATATCTGTGTGATGTGGTTGACTGATATGAAATATAGCATGCTTGCAGTTAAATCTATCGGTTAAAGGAATGGGGTAATTTTAATGCCCCTGGCATATTTGAGATATGGTCTATCCATTGTGATAGATCATCTCCTGACGCAGGCTAAGAAACAGCCATTCTGATAGATTACATGATCCAAATATAGGGCTCAAACAAAGGACAAAAGCTGAAGCAAAATTCAGCAGCAAATCCTCACACAGACCTCAGGCAGCATCAGGTTCACAAAGGAGAAGCACACACTGGCCTGTATGTTTGTTTGAATTTGGTCTTGCCTTGATTGTCACATACTCATTCCTCACCTATGTGCAAGTCTTCCATGGTATCATTCTGCCCTTTTGCTAAACGCAGATTCATCCATGTCCAGCCTCACTAACAGCTTTGCCTAAAGGTGTCAGAACTGTACAGATACTGTTGTAAAGAGTGACCATCTAATCTGAGGCGAGTGGAAGCAAAGGAGTTACAATGAGGAATTAAAATCAGAGAGCAATACTTTGTCCTTTACACTTACCTCCTCTCTGATTTTTCTCTCAGCCTCCTCCTGTTTCTTCTTCTGCTCCTCTTCCTCCAGGATTTTCCTGCGCTCCTCCCGCCTTTTCTTCAGCTCATCCAGCTCCACAGCTGCCTCCTGCTGCTTCTCCTTCAGCTTCTCAGAGCCAGCCTCAGCATTTGCAACTCCTTTCAAGTTGGAGCGGCTGGGAAAGAAAGGAAAGACGAGGTAATGCACCACAAGTTTTCCCTTCCTGGCCAGAGCTAACCTGATGCCTATATTCACCAGCAACACAAAGATACTTCTTATAAGATCTTTTGCTCCTTGTAAACTCCATCAAACTCAAAGCAAAGCATTTGGGGTAGGAGCCAGATAGGTCGGGACACTTGGAGGAGCATGTCTCCCATCCACTGCCAGTGAGGAAGCAGGCTCATGCACTTGAGACAGGGGCTGGACCACCCTGCCTGAGATCTCAGGTAACGTCAGCAAGATGCACCTTATCAGCATCTTCCTGAGGAGACACAAAGCATGCTCTGAAAGTAATGCCTCCTAGTTTAAGATGTTGATCCACCACGTCAGAGGCAAGTTTTGGTGGTATGGCAGTAGAGGTTGAACCTTCCTGACAATGTTCCATTACATCTGCAGTCGTGTGACAGATGGCAGCATAGGGGCAGTCTGACAAAATGGCATCTAACATGGACTTGCCTATGAAGCAAAGGTGTCACCAAATTCCTCCTTGAGGAAAAAATGGCACCCACTGACATTCATTGATGCTTGCTGAACATTTCTGGAGACCAAACAGTGGATGTGAGCACAGTGAGGAAGTGGATGGGGCATTTCAACCATGGAGACAGTGACATGAAAAACAAGCCACATTTGGGAAGCCATGCACAGTAGTCACCCCACAAAGTGAAGTATTTCTTGATTAGTGTATACACACAAATCAGACCAGAGAACTGTTTATGGAGCTGAATTGCTGTTTCAGTGCTTGGAAACAATGGCGGCAATGTTGAAATATCAGAAAGTTTGCACAAAGTGGGTCCCAAAAATTCTCACACAAGAACAGAAGGAACACCATATGCAACTTTGTCAGGACCTATGGAACAAACAGCAGACTGAAGGTGATGGTTTTCCAGATCACAGTATTACTGGTGATGAAACTCTGTGTCACCACTAAAAGCAAGACTCAAAGCAGCAGTCCATGCAGTGGCAATATCTGAATTCCCCATCAAAGAAAATGTTCAAACTCTGACCACTGGATCACAATACTGACAAAGCCAAGGGCTCAAACTTCCAGGGTTAGGCCAGAGAAGAAGACAATCTTTCTCTTGCAGCATGACAACACCAGGCCCATACCAGTTTGAAGATATAAGCATATTGCCAGTCTTGGCTGGACTGTCCTACTGCACCTACTGTACAGTTCAGATTTGGTACCTTGTGACATCCAACTGTTTGGGTCAGTGAAAGGTGGACTGTGTGGCCATTTTCCTAGCAAGTATGTTTGGGGACCAAACCAGATACAGAAGGAAACAGAGAGGTGAGACTCATACAGTTTCAAAACCAGAAATGCTTTTAAAAGCCTAAAAACATTCCTATGTCATCTAAAGCACCTATCGTTTGGAATCACAGAATCACAGAATCACAGAATGGCTTGGGTTGGAAGGGACCTCAAGGATCATGAATCTCCAACCCACCTGCCACATGCAGGGCCACCAACCTCCCCATTTAATGCTAGACCAGGCTGCCCAGGGCCCCATCCAATCTGGCCTTAAACACTTCCAGGGACGGGGCATCCACAACCTCTTTGGGCAGCCTGTTCCAGCACCTCACCACTCTCTCTATAAAGAACTTCCCCCTGACATCCAACCTAAATCTTCCCTCCGCCAACTTAAAACCATTTCCCCTTGTCCTGCAGTTATCTACTCTTTCAACGAGTTGATTCCCCTCCTGTTTGTAGGCTCCCTTTAGGTACTGAAAGGCTGCAATGAGGTCACCCCGCAGCCTTCTTTTCTCCAGGCTGAACAAGCCCAGCTCCCTCAGCCTGTCCTCACAGGGGAGGTGCTCCAGTCCCCTGATCATCTTCATGGCCCTCCTCTGGACCCTCTCCAACAGCTCCCTGTCTTTCTTGTACTGGGGGCTCCACACTTGGACCTCACAGATGGGGCCTCACAAGAGCAGAGTAGAGGGGAACAATCACCTCTCTGTCCCTGCTGGCCACCCCTCTTCTGATGGAGCCCAGGATCCCATTTGCCTTCCAAGCCACAAGGGCACACTGCTGGCTCATGTTAAGTTTTCCATCTATCAAGACCCTCAGGTCCTTCTCCACAGGGCTGCTCTCAAGGACCGCTCCTTCCAGTCTGTATGGATGCCTGGGATTCCTCCAGCCCAAAGTGCAAAACTCTGCACTCTGCTGTGCTGAACCTCATCAGGTTCACCCGGGCCCACCTTGCTAGCCTCTCGAGGTCCCTTCCTTCGACCGTGTTGACCGCACCACTCAGCTTGGTGTTGTCAGCAAACTTCTGCTGACATTTTCCAAGGAAAATATGACTTTAATTAAGGAAGTGGAAATTATTTATTAATGACAACTTTCCACAGGAGAAAACCCGTAGTTTTACAGCCAACTCTAATATGAGAGACAGGCAGAAAGAATAAAAGGAGTGAGCGGTGGGGGAAGAGTATTTGTATAGGTGAAGTGCATGCTCTCAACACAGTCAGATAATATCACCTAGTTAAACAATTACCACAACAGTGTTTAGGCAAACGTCCACTCCCTGAGCATGTTTAGTGTTACTGCTGACAAGGAGATAGGTACCACAGAGGTACCAGTGTGCTATTCACAAGGGACAGAAAAGGAATGTACTTACTGATTTTTTTAAAGATCTTTCTGCTCTATTCTGTTGACATTTAGAAAAGTTGGATATTAATAACTTCATTAATGGAACCAGTGTTGTGGAATTAAATGCCACAAAATGGAACAAATCAAGTGTTCCAACAATAACAATAACTGTTAGAAATGATGAGATTAGAGATGACAACACGAAGAACAAATACATAAATTTGCAGTCTGCTGAATCACACCCAATCCTGCAAAGGCACTCTTCATTCCAATAGATCTCTCATCTAGATGGGGTTAGACATATAAAACAGATTGTAGGATCAGAGCTGAATTATCTGTGGTTTCAATATCGCAATAGGATCTGCTAACACAGATTACTCTGCCCTCACATGGTATTACTGACTGGGAAAAAACTCAGCTGCAGCATGTATCATTTAGAAATTGTACTGCTAAAAAAACGTACGGTAAAACAGCATAACCAAACTGACACTGTGATGTGAATATCAGCTCTTGTACTTCATCTGTGAAAGTTCAACACCAATGTGGTAAGACCTGACATTTATTTTGCAATGTGTTTACTTGGTTTTAGAAAGTCTTTTCTATATATAACACCACAAAGCAAAGCTGAAGGAAAAAAATCTCCAGAGGTATGTGAACTTCTGTATCCCCAGGACATTGTCACACCTGATTTTCTAGAGTTATAGCTACATAGTATACATTTCCCTAATATCACTTTATCACAGTCCTTTTCTGTCTAGGTCCTAATCCTGAATGTGTTTTTGCCATGGAATTACTTAACCCATTCAAGTAGAGCCATAAAATCACCCTCCATCATAAGCATCGTGTAGTTGTGAGTAGTTACTAACGAGGGTTTGCATCAGGTAGTCATGTATAATTAGAGAAAGGAACTCAAGTCCTTTTTTAATAAAAAAATATAAATACATAAAGCTAAAACACTGAGAAAAAAAAACAATGGAAACTATTTGAATTTTCACTTAGGCTGCTCAAAGAACAAAGTGAGGACCAGCTCCTGTGCTTTGAGGTATGCTTTTGGGTGTTTAGCCTGAAATATTTCTAATATCATTTGCAGAGATTACAAAAGCCCATGAACCTTAATGGGGCACAAGGTGTTTCTAAACATCCAATTCATCAATCCTGCCCAGGCCATTAAAAAGCTGTTTTTAAGACTTTCCTGCTTCATTGCATGGTTGCAACCTCTGTAACAAACATCCCAGGAACCTAATGAATGAATTAATTAATTGTTCTTGTTATCTGAAGTCTGCTTTGTCCCAGCCAGACCTGCAAGTTTCAGGTCCCCCAAAATCCAAGAAGTCACTTCAAACAGACATAATGATCCAATTTTTGGGTGGTCCAGTGTGGAGTCTGTTGTTGGACTCAGTGATCCTTATGGGTCCCTCCCAACTCAGCTTATTCTATGATTCTATGACAAAGGTATCACTTGCAAGGGCAAATACTTCACACTCAAAATTAAAAGATCTGAGAAGATAATATTTGCCCTGTTTCTCTTTGTTTTATATGAGTACACAAGAAAGGTTAATCCTTAGTGACTTCAGTGCAGACAGCCTCAAAGAAATCGACAGCTACTCTCTGCTTTCAACTCATAAAAAAACAAAGGTGGAATCCAACCTTCGGATTTTTGTTTGAAGACCTCAAGTGTCTTCATTACAAAGGAGAACACTTCAGATTCCTACCTAATTTTATTTTCACAGAACCTTTCACTTCTGGTTCTGCATAATCTGAAACAGGAAACAATAAACAGGCAGTAATTCTCCTTATTTTCCTCCACCTCCCCAAAATCCTCTGTTCTCAACAGATTCTGGGAATCTCCATTCCTTACTGTCAACAGTGAAAAATTAGTATTGAGATGCTGGGTGGAGGAAGAATTTAATAAGTAACTCCTTGGTGCTAAGAAGTGAAGACAGTTGCCAGCTTTCAGACAAGGAGGAAAAGGAAAAGAAGTGGTTTGTGGGAGCCAAAACAAGTCAGAATAATATGGAAAAAAAAAAAGCACTGCTTCATATTTAGCACTTTTGCATTCCTGTGTGAGAATGGAGAGGGAGGTAAGTGGGAGGGGAGATGAGAAATGAAAGATCTAAAACGCCTTTTTTTCCTGCAATTTTCTGACTGACATGAACAAATGAGATGCAGATAAGATTTTCCTTTAGCCTCCACTACTCTATTTTGTTCTCAGTCATCACCACTGAGATTTAGCCAAGTTACAATGCTTCTTAATGAGTATCTGATGTGTTCATGCAGAAACAAGAAGAAAGCTCCAAACAAAGCCTTACGTTAGACATCCTTCTTCACATGTTTGGAAATCATGAAAGAAAAACAGAAAAAATGGAGTGGAAACTCAAGTCTACATGTTGCCACTAAGGCTTGTCTCCCACAGGAAGAGAAACAAATGAAAACACAACAAAAATATTTTCAGAAATCTTTTCTCATGTTATTGATGATGTGACCCCAGTCATGATGCAGGGTAGTTCTAAGGAAGGACTATTTCCTGCTACTCCATCTCCGTGCTGCCTGACTCTCTCTGTCTTTTGGCCTTAGGTCAGGGTGTCCCCAGGGTCTTTTGAACTGCATTTTATTTTGAGAAAGTTTGATTTTCCCGGAAGAATCACAAGGGGAGTGCTGAGATATAATAGCAATATCCATCTGTCCCACACATTTCTAAATGTGCATAGAGAGCTTAACCTTCTTTTTTCCTGTGCCAGTGTAAAAGAGAAAGAGAGGTGCATAGGGAAAAAAAAAAAATTATTTCTAACAAAACGAAAAGAACATTTTCTCATCTAACTGAAAAATACCACTTTTATGGCAAAAAAATTAACTACAAGGTTTGTCTTGAAATCAAGAGAATTTCTAGCTATCAAGAATTACCAACTGAACTGTGCTTCATACTGATATGCATTCTTACTATAAGAAATTGTTTGTAACTAAAAATTATTGAAATCCAATTTCAGGATGAATTTGATTTAAAAAATTTAGGGAACACAAAATCTGGAATGCAGTCATCACTGGCCTCTATGCAGATAGTGGAATGAAATGGCCCTCAAGGAAGAAAAAATCCAGCAAAGAAAAATAAGCCACTCATTTCTACCAAGGTTCTGTTTACATCTGCTTTCTGTACCTTGTTTTATCACTGTAACAAATGTGGGGGCAGTCTGCTAGAAAACTGACCAACAGTCTTAAATCAGACCTAAGCATTCAGTGAACACTAGAGCCTCCTCTGATGGTGCCAACCTATGTCTTGCACACAGCTGCTACAAGGCTATTCACTGGAGACCCCAAGAAGGCCCCTTGTTCTACTCTAACACAAACAAAGACCAGTGTGCTTAGCTGGAACTTACCCAAAAGCATTTTCAGTAGATTTAAGTTTGGGGGCAGTGAGTTCACGTTCTCCATTCTGTGCCTTTTGTTCTGGAACTCCCTTTTTACGATCCCAGACACTTTTCATTTCCTCCTTGGGTGCTTTTTCTTTATCCTTGTTGTCTTTTACCTGCTCAGAAGATACCATAAATCACAGGGGAAAAAAATGTCACAATGAGGCATTATCAATAGCAGTCAAGGAAGAGGAATTCCTTGAACAAGAATTAGTGATTAACTCAGCAACTGTCTTCAAAATGATCATGTGCCTTAAGCCAGAAGTAGACTTTTTAACTTTACAGTTTAAAAATACGATCATCCATCACCCTGCTTTTCTGATCCAAATTCACAATGAAAACACCTAAAATAACCAGTCTTCTGTGAAAGTTTCTTGCAGCTACCCATGTGGTAGCATGGGGCTTGGCTACCACATCTTCTTTCTGTGACTGCACCTTCCTTAGGTCCCTCAGTCCTCCTCACTTCCACTGCAGCATCACTCATGTGTAGCCCATTAAGATCCTGGGCTGCACACTCTTTGGGGCTAGGCTTGTTCATCTGTTCTTGGTTAAGAGCATTGGAGCAATAGAAATCATTTATTAACCTTCAGTTTGCTTGAACAAAGCTCATGCTATCTGGATGTAGGCAGATTGTTCTGCAGCACAGCAAGGGAAAACCAACAGAACAGAGCTAGCATTTCCAGCATCACAGCAGGTGGATGCCTCAGTACTACAGGAATAATGAAAAAGATAAAAAGCTGATCTTTGTATCAGAGTATAAGTTACTCTGTCAAAAAGCACAGTCATGCCAGAGGATGGTCACAAATAGTGTTATCAGGCTCAAATATTTAATCCTATGAAGAAGCAAATGTTCTCTCAAATGTTCTCTCTGGAAACACTAAAGCAAAAATTCTCCCTATCCTTACAATTTTTTACCCTATAATTTTTAAGAGTAATCAAGTATATTGACTGCATGAATTTCATTCTTCAGTATCCCCCTGTAGTTATGGGCTTGAAGTATTTACCAATACCAGAAACAGCCTGATCTCAGCACGCTCATGGTTGGATGCTGAGAAATGGAGTATATAGACTGACTTAAGTCCTTTGTCCTCCGGCAGAATTATTCCCACGATGAAAATTAGTTGAACTAGCAGCCTAAATAAACTTTCAATAGCAGCAGAGGAAAACATTATCCCAAAAATATCTCTTTCCCCTGCCTTACAGCGTTGGAGGAAGCCAGTAAGAAAGGAAAGGAAAAAAATACTCTCGTCTCTTGCCATCCCATTTGCTAATTAAAAAGCAGAAATAATTTCCATAACAGTCCTGTCTGCAGCACAACTGCTTTTATGGCATTCCATGCGGCATGAGGAAATAAAAACCTACAGCAGACCACGCTGAGGCGGCACACACTGCACGTCAGTACTGAGCAGTTACGCTGCTCCAGTGAGGTTGCCACTGATGAGGGATGTTGGACACAACCCACAGCAACATCTGCTCTGTCCTGAGAGCAGGCAGCAGCAGCAGCACAGACAATCCCCACAGGCTCCTGCCAATGGGCTGTAGTTGCAACCTGGATCACCACCCTGACAGACAGGAGGGGAGCTCAGTTTCCACGGCCATGCATTCTTTGGCTGTGATGCTGTGACTGCTAGCAAGCAAGGCCATTATTACTAGCTGCCCCCAAGGAAAGGTTTCCAGTTTTCTAGGAGCTGTGTTGAGACAACCCATACTATTCATTGAGTCTAACGTAAACTGCCAGACAGTTATGACTTTTGGGCACTCCCAAATGTGGGCAAGATTCTAGCTTGTGACATGTTCACAGCAAAAAAGCTCTGCTGCCTGTTTGCTCAGGGAGATACTGAGAACAGCAATACTGATTGTTGTAAGATCTCAAATGCCAGGATGTCTGTGTTGGGACTTTGAGAGCATAGGATTTCCTTTGCTGAGATTTTCATCAAGACCTTTCTCAGTCTCATTAAAAAGCTGATACTTCCAGTTGCCTGATGTATTGAAGTCCACTGGGAAGAGACATATCTCTTACATCTTAATTGAAATTGCTGAGAAAACTAATATTAAAACAACATAATTTAAAAAATAATAAGTTAGGAAATAGCATTTCAGAAGCTAGCAGGATTTATGGTAATGTGCACACATTTGAGAAAACCATTAATGCAGCTTGGCTCTCTTATTCAGAAAGATGATAAAACAAGATATTAAAGAAATATTTCACAGCTTTCAGGTCCAATAATTCTCCTACTAATTTTAATGCCAAAACTGTGATTGATAGGACAGGAACAGACAACATTATGTCCCACTCCAGAGGAAGACAACAGAAAAAGTATTTTCCCTTGTCTCAGTGCTTTCCTGAATTACAGGCCAATTCAGTTTCTGCCTAACTTAGTGAAAAGGACTGCTCTGATCCCACTTGGAGTGGGTGGGTGGTGCTACCTGAACTGAAAACAATTCACATGCTCCCTTCAAATCTCGAGCCTCAAGTCAAAAGAGAACATGGCCAAAACCATGCTTTGCTTAGCTAATTTTCAACATACATAATTTATATTTTAATCTTTCTCCATACACATCTTTCCTGTTAGGCTTTTATGCTAACATTTGAGAATCAAGATTTCTAAATCTAGAGCTTGAACAACTTCACACTACACTGGATTGATTACTGAGGTTGGAACCTTTTGGCAGGCTGAGCTCTTATTTGGACTCAGTTTCTTGGAGTCTTAAAAGCTGTGGGCATCTGCGTCTAGGCCTTCCATTTAGAGTGAACTGCTACACCCAAATACCATGAGAAAAGCAACTGTTGCAGCATGTCTAGCCAAACTAGAAGCAGGAAATACCAGGAGTCTCACATCATGAGAAAGCTTGTTCTTACGAGCTTTCCAGGACAGTTTTGAGTACCCAAAATCGTGGGGCAGTTCAGAGGAGACAGATTATTATTATTATTTTTTGCTAGTTTGATCAAAATCTGCCATTTGAAGGCCAGATTTTAGTCACATTAAGAATGGATATGCGCTGGTATTGCACAGTTGCAAAAGCAAAATCTGGTTATGTGAAGAAAGTATTCCTTCACAATATACCACCATCCTCTTAATTGCATATATGTGTCTACAATAAGTCTCATTGAATTTTGCTCTTTGCATGAGGGGAAGGAGTAGAGATAGAAACCTGATCATTACTTTGTTTGGAGTCTAAGATTGTCAATTTTTCATTACAAACTAAGAAGCAACAACTGAGATTTTCAAAACTGAGCAGGATATTTCAAAAGTTCAGCTTGATACACATGCACAAGTTTCACCTTTCAGTGGATGGACATTCAGAATTGCACCAGAAGTGGGATTCCCTTAAACTGTCTCAACCTGAGCATCCAAAAATGGAAGCACTAAAATCACAAGTCACTTTCAAAAGTCATGATAATTCCCTGGAAAATCCAATCTTGTGGGCATGTCTTAAAAGGATCATGGGAGTCCCACAGACAGCTGAGTGAGCTCCAGGCAAATATAAGCAGGACATTATGTCTCAAGCCCTCCCCACCCCCAAATCCACATCTGAAGTCAAATATTTATAGCCCTCTTTACACGGTGGATTGTAATGTTCAAAGATAGCATGCACCAGTGAATATTACAAGCTGATTCTGTCATATAATTTTTTTTTTTATGTAATGCTTATTTTTTTCACAGTTCCTTCCTCTTGTTTCACAATCAGTAATTTGGAGTACAGTGGCTGTTAAGTTTTCCTAAAGCACTGTTTTGACATATCTTGCAGCTCTCATTGAACTCTTAAGTTATTTTAGCACATTGCCAGTCTCTCTCACTTTGGAACCTTTCTTCCAATCATCTTCATAATGTTGTCTTTTCAATCTCACCTGTTTTCTACTAAAAATACGGACAATAAGTCAGGCAACTGGACCAAGAACCCTGTGACATGATTTGTCTTCACCTCTTTCTGAGGGAGAGCTAAGCTTCTACAGCATGTCCTAAATTGATCAAGTTGCTTTCCAACAACTAAGGGCAATAGCAAAGATCCTCTGAAGCCCTCAGCATTCCCAGGCAGATGGACAGGCACAAACTACCTGTCACTAAATCTCTGTTGCATCTCTTTAAGAGAGCCCCATGAACCTGTTTGAACCCATATCGGTGCAAACCTGTAGGAACCTGACTGGTCTCAATGTCTGATCAGGATCAGAGGCTATTCTGATAATTTCTGCACTGACCCAAAAGCACATTGAATATGGCTCCCTGTTTGTCAGACGTAACCTGAAGAGTAAATGGTTCCCAAATCTTAATTACTTACCATACAGTAAAACACCATGGCACCAGCTCCTGTGTTTACAGTGGAAATGCAATGCAGTAATTTTTGTAGATTTTCTCTTCAAAACAAAAGAAGAATCTCGGGTATGCATAGTTTATATCATGTGATATTGCAGCTTTGGGGAAAATGATTAGTTAAGATATTCAAGTGGCCAAAGGCCTAGATTATTATTATTACTATTTTAAGAGTAGGTCTCAGTCACAGGGGAAAAGTTCACAGTAAAGTCAGAGGAAACAAGGGAAGGATGGTTAGTTGATACAGTCCTGAAAAATTCATCCCTAAGGTGCAAGCCATCCTTGCATTATTGACAAAAGTGAGTTTGACTGAAGTATTTGTTCTAAGACAAACAGAACTTGGTTTTAAGGTCACAAAAGAACAAAATGCTTGAGCATATACTTAATGTTAAGCTACGCAAGTAGCTTCATCTATTTATTTCAGCAGGATTGCTCATGTTCTTGAAGTGAAGCACATGTTTAAGTACTTTGCTGACCAAGCAAAATTCAGTTATAGGTCCCTTATTTTTTTATCTCAAGTTTTCTTACAACAACTAAATCAACAGTTAATAAATTACCTGTTCTTTTTTGGAGGCAGGTTGAAGCTTCTCTGGTAAGCTTTCCTTTTTAGCTTCCGCTTTAACCTCTTTGTCTTCCACCTTTGTTATGGAGTTTTTAATAATTTTTGTTTTAAATACGGTATGAAAACATTGTTCTACAAGCACTTTTGTTTCTCCACACTGTGCTCACGTACCAATCCTGTGTGCAGCCACATGTTCTTCATGTGCTGTTGTGCCCACATCTGCGTGTACAGCCATGCTCCCTCCACCCTCTCTAAATGCTTCCATTCCCCCATCTGGGCTTTTCTCACTTGTGTGGCATCATGCTCACGTGTTCCAGCAGAGAGCCCTTTCTTGTGATTGCATTTAACACACGCATTCCTCACACAGGTTTACCAGGTGCTGATAATATTTTGTGTTGAGTTGCGTTTGCCTCAACCTTATGTCTTACTTCATCAGGCCAGCTTATAGCAACTGAGAAAAAAGGCAGCAAAGAACATGCAAAGGTCTGATCATGCACGGTTTTCTCTGAACAGTGGAGTGAGGACAGGCATGTTATGCATCTCATTACTGGTACGCAGAAGCAAGGAGTTTTATTTTAAAACAAACAAACAGAGAGTATTAGTTGTTTAAATGCAGGAACGAATCTTTTCTTGCATTACATTTCTCACAAACCACAGGTGTCTTAATTTGGTGCAAAATGTTTACTGTACCTTTTTTCTTAGCAAATCTGCTTGAGCTTTTTCCTCTTGTGCTTTCTTCTCTTCCAACTTTTTCTTTTCCTTTAATTTTTCTGCCTCTAACCTAGCCTTTTCTTCAGCTGCTTTCCTTTCCTCTTCTGCCTTAGCCCTCTCTCTTTCCTCAGCTGCTTTCCTTTCCTCTTCTGCCTTAGCCCTCTCTCTTTCCTCAGCTGCTTTCCTCTCCTCTTCTGCCTTAGCCCTCTCTCTTTCCTCAGCTGCTTTCCTTTCCTCTTCTGCCTTAGCCCTCTCTCTTTCCTCAGCTGCTCTCTTCTCCTCTTCTGCTTTAGCCCGCTCTCTTTCCTCAGCTGCCCTCTTTTCCTCCTCTGCTTTCTGTTTTTCTTCAGCTGCCTTCTTTTCTTCTTCTGCTTTTAACCTCTCCTTTTCTTCTGCCTCAAGTTTCTCCCTTTCTTTCTCAGCTTCTTCCTTCTCTTTATCTGCAGCATCAGTTATACTCCGCTCCCCTTCCAGCATAGCATTTGTATCATTCTCTGCATTTACAGCTAGAGTTTTTGTTTCTACCACCTCTTCTTTATCTGTGGACTTTTCTACTGCCACATCTACCTGATTTTCCTCTGTGGGTACCTCCTTTGGTTTCTCCTCTTCCATGTCTTTTTCTTCTTTTTTTCCCTCTTCTTCTCCATCTTGCCTCCAATTGTTCCTTTGGTACGATTTGGTAACTGTTTCTGTTTCCTCAATCTCACAGCGTCCTTGGCGTGTTTCAACCTTTTCCTCTTTCCCTGTGGTCTCATTTTCTTCCACATTGTTTACTTCTCTCCTGCTGGGCACTGACAAGCTCCCATCTGTGATCGTTGGGTCAAATTCCTTTTGACGTTCCAGGGCTTCCTGTAGACGTTTTTGGCGTCTCTCTTCCCGTCTTGCCAGTCTCTCCAACAATGCAGCTTCATCATCGGTACTACGTTTTGTTTCTTCTTCTGCCACACTACACAAAAGCAACAATTTGTCATTAAAAAAGTTTTCTAACAATGTATGCACTTAGCTGTTTCTAGAAAAAATATATATATATATCACTGTAAGATCATTCCATGGTTTGAAAACACAACAGGTTGCATAATTCAAATTTTAGCAAAATTGTTCCAGGGATTAATTTTGGCATTTCTACACGTGTAGGAATATGGCATTTCACAGTGTCAGAGCCTGGAAAGGTTCTCTTCTAGGCAAGCTCTGACAGCCACATCAGCAGTCCCCAGGAATCTAACTGACCTTACTGATCTGATGCTTGGAACAGATGAAATATAAACAACGTTTAAAAATTCATCCTTCCACTCTGCACTCTACTGCAGAATATATGATAGCTCTCAGCTATCTTTAATCCCCCCCCCTTCGGCTTGGCCAGAGGCATACATGAGAACTCCTTATCACGCACAGACGAAATTTTGGAAGATGCTACACAATCAAGATTCCTTCTGACTTCAGTGGCATTCTCTAAGAATGAGAAAGTGATTAATCCCGTTCAGCAGCAAAATCGATAGATAGTCTATAATGTGATAACCTCGCAATTTAGCTTGCAGTGCAGCTATGATCATCTGTTCAGGGACATGAATTTCTTAGAGACTGGAGTGAGCACAGATCTTAATTTAAGCTATGCCATTCAGCACCTACAGCTAGCAGGACTGGATCTCACTCTCAGCACCTGGCGGTTTTTTGACTCCTTCAAAATTCAGCTCTTTAATTCTCCTATATGCACGTTTGTTCCTTCTTCCTAGCTGTTTCTGTTTATTTATTTTATAATTGAAAAAGATTAACTTGTAATCAGATGTGTTGCAATTTTCTTACCTCGTTTTATTTAACAAAATGCTGCTTGAGCTCAGTATCTATTAGTTTGCTATCACAATATATATTTCTGGTCTCTTCTATCAATTGTGATATGGCTAATAGAAATCTGGATGTATGATTTGTTACTATGTGAGACTAAACCAAGAGCAGATAGACTGGAAGGCCAACGCCGCCCTCTCAGTGACATGCAGAGCTAACTCCATCAGCTTTTCTATTATTTAGGGCTATATGACCCTGACAGTGACAGGTGAAGGCTAGTGTCTAGTGCTCACCCCTCCTCACAGGCACATCTCAGCCATAGCTTAAGGCCTGGGGGCTTCTCATGTGCCTTTTCCCAATGACCATGGCCCCCATAAGTAGGATCACTACACTTTTTTGGCTGTCCATCTAACAAAACAAAAGCTGAATTACAGGGAGCTTTGTGAGGCAAGACACCAAATGCTAAGGGAATGAAAGAGCAGAATGTATTGGAGGCATTTCCCTCTCTAAGCTCCAGATGAGATGCCCTGAAGACACTCTGGGAATGTTTCACAGGGCTAGGCCTCTAGGCCAGTCTCAACAATGCTCCCACCATGTTACGCAAAGCAAGTGGCACTTCTCATGGGGTCCTCCTCTCAGCAAGGATGGTCATATCTAGTGCTTGAAAATTAAGCAGCAAGACATGCCCTTTCAAAATATTTCTTTCCTCTGAACAAAAAGTATAGCTGTCTTGTCTGTAAATATCAACCATTTACCTGTTCTGGGCATTAACTTCTGATTTCTCTGTTACTTCCCCTGATACATCTCCTTCTTCCTTTTGCCGCAGCCTTTCCTGTCGAGCTCGTCGACGACGTTCTCTGGCAGCTTCTTCCTCATCATCATCATTTCTCTGGTAGGACAGCCTGCAACAAAGCAGGAGAGAGAGGGAAATAAAAGGGCTGTAGCACATAGGGCTGTATGTCTGAAAAATCACAATAAAGCAGATGACCACAGCACAGTAAGCACGGCTTGCTGTGGCTGCTCCATATGCTGTTGGTGTTAAGAAAATAAACTGTTGAGTTGAGACAGTTTCAAGACTTGGTTTTGTGTTCTTTTTCAGAAACAAAAATGAAAAGTGGTAATAGTGAAGGCAGCAGCCTCTTTCAGCTTACTCCTACTACATATCAAGACCATAAAACCCCAGCCCGATAACTAAGCAGACATCCTGCTGGACTTCATCATGATCCTGCCAGGATGCACTCAACTGTTTGAGCAGACTATCACTCAGGGTCCCATAACTGAGATTGGACCTAGCTAAGTAGCTTTTCATTAGACCCCTCTAAATTTAGAATGACAGAATTGTAGAATCTATGATAACACATTGTTTTAAATGCTGACAATATTCTAGAACTGAGAGACTAGAAAATGGTGAGACACAAGCATAATGACTCTTAGTGCTCGGTTCTGAGTGCCAAACATCTGACACCTACAAAACTTTTGTGAGCACAGAGCCCTGCCAGGCTAAATCATCCAAGATCTCTGCTGTGATGAAAGGCTACAGCTGAGAATCCATTGTGTTCTTCTAACCCAATAGATGATTACAATTAGTTTCATCCTACTTGAAAAAGAAAGCAAGACATTACAATCCTAATAATCCCATGACCCATTCAAATATTTGGCAAAGTGCATATCACTGCACAAGATAAAGTGAAAGGCCTGCATTCCTGTTATCTTTTAGTGCAATGAAAGTGAAATAGGAAGCTAACATGTACCAAATCCAATCAGGGTATTCATTTACTTTGCATCCAGCAGAGAGAGATGATGGTTAAGAAGTCACCCTTAATTATGTAGTTGTATTTAAGATAGCTCTACAATACACATACAGAAAAAAATTGCTTGCACAGAGTCGAAACAACCACAGCAATTCAAAGAATACTTTAATATTAAAAGTAAACAAAAATATTTTGATTTAGTCATGAATTAGACTCATCAGGTCCAAGCCTCTCTCACTGCCTTGCTGTAGTACTATTTTTTCTTTCCTCAAAGAAATACAGATTCTTCAGACATTCAGTTAGTCTAATTTTGCTTTAAAATGGAAGCTAAAGCCCAACATGTCTGAGTCATTTGCCGGACCTTGAACAGCATTTTCATCCACTGCAACTTTCCTTGGCCTTAGTGTACTAAAGGATTTCATTTGTTACTTTCATGCTCCACTTCAAGAGCTTGTAACTCTCTCTTTGTGCAAAAGAGCTCCTGTCAAAGAAGGTGAAAACCAGGAGTGCAGATGTGAAGGGTTACAGTAGTGGGGAAGAAAGGGAAAAGAATTAAAAAGGCAGAGAAAGCAAGGAAAAATACTTTCTGTTATTTGTAAGCGATTTTAAAAGGGTTCAGTACTTCATTAAAGTCTTGGATGAAAGCATATAATAATAATAACAATATAATAGGAACAACAATAAGAGTATAATAATAAACCAATGAAGTCTTTAATTTTCGGAGGAAAGAGAATAAATCCATATTGGCAAAGTGACCACAGAAGGCCAATTCAGTAGAAAGATTTTCTGCCTGCAAGAAACCTATGATCTGTTTAGTTCTGAACTGCAAACATAAGGGCACAGGATCTTTGCTCCTAGCCTGTGGCAGTTGGATAAGGGCCATGATTGAGTCAGTTCCCAGTGCCAATGGCTCAGGAGCTATCTTTGTGGAAAGACCACAAGAGAATGAAGTATTTATCCTACTCTGCACCCACAAAGAACCCTCCTAGATAGTGAGGAGAACAACCATTTTTAAAAACTTCTTTAAAATGTCTTTTTGAAACAACCAGTTGCACAGAAAACTAAGAAGGGAAAGAAAAAGCATACTCTGAACAAAAAACTTCCACCAAATGGTACTCATTAAATAAGTCAGATGAAAGTAGATATGTATTTCCTGTCCTTGGACACATCGCATAGATCATCTGTTAAGAAAGCTGACAATATCTCTCAATATCCCTGTAAGTATATACGCTGCTGCACTGTGTATCCGAATGTTCTCATGCAGCAGGAGGGCGGAGATAGGGGCTACACTTGTAAGGATCACAGCATCCAATTCTGTTCATCAGCATGGATGCACAAAACATTCTCAGTAACCTGGAAATAGGGAGCTGCCATCACAGATTGACCAGTAGAACAAGCTGAAACTGCAGGCTGAGGTCAGCCTTAGCAGGCTTATGAGCATGCTTTGAGCAAACTCGTAATGTGATCAATTATGAAGAGACTCAACAGTCACCTGAACTGCAACTGACATTCCATGACAAACGCAGTCAAAGCAACAATGCATGATACAGACTCAACAGCTACCACTTCTTCCCATGAAAAACACGCTTCTGATGACAGTGCTTCTCCCACTGATCTTAGTCCTCATGCACTGAGGTCATTCACCCCATGTTGGCTCGCACATTGCTCATCTTCCTTAATTAGCTAACTCCCCTTCTCCCTAGAGTGACAAGCTAATTTCACAAAGAGATTAAAACACAGGCAGGCATATAAATTAATGTACCCTCCACCGTACATTTTAGATCACAAGACTGAGGCTCCCTTTTCTATAGCTACAGCTCTCCCTAACTTCACAAGTCTTTATTTCCACTTGCTTGCATCTTTTGACATTGGGTAGACCAAGAGTAAACAAATAACCAAGCGTGAAGCCAGGACTTCAGTCCTCTGTATCAGACAGATGGAAATCCAATGGTCCACGGTGGCCTGTGGTGTTTCTTCACCTTTGGAGAACCACCTTCCTGCCCAGCATGCACACACCTCACAGTCAAATTAAATTAACCTTACAGCCATTTTCCTCCTTTTTGCACAACTGTTCAAGTCTTTCTCTACAGTTAGCTGTTACAGCTATTTCGGGTAATGAGAGCACAGCATGATCTCAAAGAAGTAGAGAAGGCCAAGCCTTCTGATATTAATATTCTTATTAAATATTCAGATAAAAAGATGACTATACTTTCTTACCAAAGGTGTATGCTCCTGATCTAAATGACAATCAAAAGGAAAAATAGCAGTGTTGACTACATCTCCTGCTATCCTTTTGTGTTTCTGACATGAGAAAAGGCAGTATAACCTGTAAGCATTGTTGACAAGCCATTCTGGTAATGCATTAGTGCCAAGTCTATCATATTTCATATGCAGCACAACTCAACTAGAGGAGACTGAGCACCACATCTGCATGCAGCAACATTTCCCACCATGCTAGATAAGGAGAATTACAGACATTCTGCCTTGCTGGGAAGGCAGGATAATTACAAACGAAGTCAACGACAAATGTTCTAGTTATTTCAGTAACATTACCCTCAAACTCAGTGTGATGACCCTACAGTCTACAGCAGAAAGTAACTCTTCTGCATTATGCATGGCACCACTTGCCTCAGATGTTGCACCCTTTGAATTTTATGTCAAGCACTGAATTTAGATCAAGTTATAACCCACTAAGAGAGCTGGTAATAGCAAATATGATTGTTCAGTCTAGAGAAGAGAAGGCTCTAGGAAGATCTCATTACAGCCCTTTAGTTTTAAAAGGGATCTTATAAACAAGATAGAGACTGACTTTTTACATGGTCTGATAGTGATAGGACAAGGGTGAGACATGTAAGGGATAAACTCACAGAGGGAAGATTTAATTTAGATGTTAGGAGGAAATTTTTACTCGGACAGTGGTGAGGCACAAGAACAGGTTACCCAGAGCAGCTGTGGATGCCCCATCCCAGGAAGTGTTTCAAGGCCAGGTTGGATGGGGCCTTGGGCAGCCTGGTCTGGTGGGTGGCAGCCCTGCCCACAGCAGGGGCTTGAGACTATATGGGCTTTGAGGTCCTTTCAAGCCCAACTCATTCTATGATTCTATGATTGTGAGGCTGAAACCGTTTCATACAATCCAGCTTCTACTAGTTTCCATTTGAAACCACCAAGCAGCTCAAACATTATCTGAGGCACTTTGGTTTTAGAATTTCTTGCCAGCACTACTACATTATTATTATTGTCTGATTATGACAGCACTGAAATTTCCTGATCAAGCTTGAAAGCCTGTTATACTAAGCATTTATAAAGGTAGGGGAAAATCTGGTCCCTATTCTAAAGTGTGTGATACTGATAGAAGAAAAACATAATGATTTCAAATAGCACCTACCCTCAATGAGCCATAAGCTAAACCCAATTAATCTTTTCTATTTCTTACAAAGGTGGAAAAACAATGCTGATTTAAGATGGGTTAAACTGCTTGGTTCTAGAAGAGATGGGGAAAAAGAAGACTGTGATTCCACCTTAAGGAGATGTCAGAAGTATGGGGGGAAATTTCAAACAGAACGAAAGCCTTTGAGCATAAATTTTTAACTTAAACAATTCAGGTCTGTCTCCTCTTTCTCCCGTGACTCGCTCAAATGCCAATCAGTCTTTGCAATCATCTGCAAAAACCACTTGCATTCCTAGAACCAGTGACCAGTACACTGTTCAATTATATGCAACTGCTCTTATTCGGCAAGTTCTTTCCCTCACACCTTTGTTACCTGGAAGCCCTTATGGTTTGCCCTGCACATAAGCTATAGATTTATTTTCTCTGTGGTCCAGCCCAAGAAAGAGGATCACTCATCCCAAATCAAACTGCTTCATCTCCATATGCAACCTAACCTCTTTCTATGAACTTTACCCTTCATTACCTAACACCACAGCACTGATGTCTTTGCATTTGTGTGTCTCCTAATTGATGGCAGAGGGCAGACATCAGTAAAATATCCTTGATGACAAATTTCGCAGCCAGATTTGGTCTATAGCAGCTGAATTCATTGGTCTTCTGCACTCTTAGAAAACCTGTCTATTTACCCAGGCTCTTCCTGAAAGGATGGGTGGGGTGAGGATGGGCTCTGTTATAACACCCATTGGAGAGTGCTCTTTATGTCACTGCTGATATTTGGTCAAGTTTTATTTATGATTCCATATGTTTTTGTGTTTGTTTTTTTTTTTATTGTTACTTTAATTAGTGTTATCATAGCCATGCTTCAAAACATGAACGTAAACAACCGATCAATCTTTACCTCCAAGAGACAGCAAATGCACATGCTTTCAGGGCATTAAATCTCTATCAAGCTTTGCATGTCATAGATTAGCTGCATTTTGTTCAAGTTGCATCAAAAAATGTGGTGAATAGTGGGGGAGCAGTGGGGGGAAAACTATTTTTTCTAATCATTTCTTCATAGTTCAGTGAGAGCTGCCAGCATTCTGCTCAGACCTGATCAAGAAGATTCATTTTTTATGATGAAACAAGCAGAATTTCAATCCAAAATGCTCATGTTTCAGAAAGATATAGTGAGTGAAAACAGGGGATTATGCTGGAGACATGCATACATGCCACCGCAGTTCTCAGTGCAATGTTGTGCACGAATGCTCTTATTAACATCCATATTTTTCACATATTTCTCAATTAGACATGCACCACTTTTTTCACATTGAACACAGGAGAGACAAATGGATAAAATTAACCAATGAATGGAAATTAAACCCAGACAAATTTAAACTGGAAATGAAGCACATGTTTCTAACAGTGAGGTTGATTAAATATACAAGAAATGATGGAATATTCATCTTAAGATGAATGCCTTTTTGGAAGTGATACTACAGTCAAGTACTAATTCTTGGGCTCATTACAGACACAACTTGGTGAATTTCCATTACCTCTTATGTATAGAAAAATCAGGCTAGATGATACTGTGGCTCGTGCTGGACTTAAAAATTGTCTTCCACTTACAGAATGTACGTGTCTTCTCATTCACTTCACAACTCATCTCTGTCTCACAAATACTTTTACTCTTTTCACCCACGCATTCTCCAGAGCTACGCAGCCAATATTCCTGACTTGGCATGTTACCGACAGAATGTATGCACATGTTCTCTTGGAAAAATAGAGACTGACACACCTTTCAATGTAGTCCTTTCCTCGTTTACATTATTTTCATATTGTCAGCTTCTAGTATCCTTTGTTTTTTTAATAGCTCCAAAAAGTTTAAGGGATTTTTTTTTTCCCTCTGAGTAACCATCTATTCAGTGGGTTAGCAGAAGGATTTTATTTCCAATGGGTCTGGCATCCATATTTTCCTACCATGCCTTTAGCAGTCTCCTTTATTCTGCCTTAAACCTTGATCAAAAATATCTAAAACATAAAACAGTGTGTATTTTAACAACTAAACTGTTGTTTAACCTGTGCAGAATCTTCAGATGATCTACATCTGATAGGCTAAGGATCTGACCATGAGATTGTTGCTTTGTTTGTATGACAAAAGAGCTAAGTATGGAAAAGAAATGGGATTATTCCGTACATTCTTCTTTGTGATTTCTTTTATTTGGTAGTCTTTGACATTTAGTTTTGTTCACAGGTAAGAAAAGAATAGGTGCACTTGTCCCTTTAACAGTATGATTCTAAAAAACTAAATAGAAAGCAACTCTCCTGGGGGAAAAAAAAAAAAAAAAAAAAAAAAAGCAGCATAAAAAGTGATTTGCAAGCCAATAACCACAAGAGAAAATGACTCCAAATTGATGAAAAAATTACCAAGTAGTTCATGCCAAAAGTAACCAGGGAATTTATTTCACTGCTGAAGATGCCATTGAAGATTTCGGGACAGATTTTGGCTTCCCAAATTACTGGTTTCTGTCGAAAATGTATGTTTCAGTTCAGTTGCAGCCCAGGATTTCCAATGTCCTGTCTCATTTCTTGCAGCCTTCTCTTTGTACTAACACTGCTGCTTTGGTTTTATATTCAGGCCCTAAAACCTGGGTCTTGTAGTTTGAGCCAGTCTGTAGTATCACCACATGGTTCTGCACAAAGGCAGAATGACTCATGCACGCGCCCATTTTTTTTCCCTCATGGCTGAAAACTGATGATCTGTTTCATAATGTGAAATGCAAGCAGATTCTTCAGCCACATCCAAATAACTGCTAAATCGCCTCTGAATACCTCAGCATAAATCGCATGCAGGACCGCTAACATGAAGGGTAAAAACCTTCAGCTACCGAAACAATGTTAAATTTGCTTCCAACATCTATTATATTTAGATAAAAGAGCTTGCTGGAAATGTCCCAGGGAAAAGCATGTAATTTTCTCAATATGTGAAGTTTGTAATACTTAGCAGTTTTCCTTCAACCATGATAGATTTGACATTGACCAGTCAGGAAACAATCCAGTGCATTCAACCCATTTTTATTTAGAAGTTTCACACAAAAAGTAAAAAAAAAAGTCAGTGAGTAGAAAAGTAATTGGCTAACTTCCTTCTAGCTGATAGCTATTATTTCTTTACTGCTTTTCTTGACACTTAGTGGAATTCACACAGAAATCTGTCTCTCTGTACAAAGAGAAGTGTACAAAACAAGTTTACTTCTTCCAGCTTAAAAATGTGGAAGCAAAGCCCAGTTGCTGTGCATACCACTGTGGTTGATGCGGTATTTGCTGCCTCTGTAGCAAATTGCTTGCTGCTTGTTGCCACCACCTCCATCTTCTAGTGCTTTATTGCATATAAAATCCAGTATCACTTATGCCACATCCTTACCCAGTAATATTTCAGGCATCTCCCTGTTGAGAATAGTGGGCATGTTGCCTAGCTGAGGCATAAGTAAGGAGTTACAGGTCTCATCCCAGAACATACAATTCACAATTGCTACAAAGCCAGATCATAAATTTTCTTTCTTATGGTTTTGGGCCCCTGTATTCAGTAAGGCTTTCAAGGCACTTTCATACCCTCAAATTACTAGTATACTAAATGCATGCAAAGTTAAGGACTAACTCCTCCTCTTTTGTATTGAATTGCAAGCAAAGTTCCAACTAATGTGATTGAGAATCACTTTACTAAAGACAGAAGGAACTAAAATGAAGAAATAAATTGAGACTTGTGACTTTAAAAAGAACCCTTACATTCTGACAATTATGGTTTTCCTAGAAAATATGTAAAAGTTTTGAGGAATGAAATCAACAATTTTTTACGGCACCTTTAAGCAAACTGATGCCTCCTCATGCTCAAACTACAAAGTTCTGAGTTCCCTACAAGAATCATTTTAATCCCTTCAAAATTCGTGTTATCCTTTGCAGTATCTATCAGAGATCTTTAAATAAAGGCCAAAAAAGAAAAAAGAAAGAAAGAAAAATGGCACAAGGAGGATATCTTCATACTCTAATGTTTCATCACCTTGCCCAACCTACTCACAATCAACTTCCAGCATACTTCCATTCACCACCCATCCTGTCAAAACAAGACATGAAATTTGAGAAGAAAAATGTCTTTTTTCTAAGATGACAAATCTTCTCAATGAGAAGAATCCCTATTAGCATTTTTTCCCTGCCAGGTTTTGCAGGGAAGAACCAGAGGCCAGGACTCTACACGCAGGTGAATCCTGAGGGAAACAAAGTCCACACTGATCGATATGAAGGACAGTAGCTACTGAACCCAACACAAAAGGAATTATTTCATCCATCATGGAAATGCAGCTGTGCCCAGGGTTTGTCAGCAAGTACTCTATAGCTGAGACTCTAGAATGGTAGCATCAGTCTCTCATTTAAGATTGATAATAAAACTGAATGTAGATTAGAACAAAGCTAGGACAGAGAGCCAGTGGGGCAGGGAAGATGGAAGCAGGAATCATATAGGGAATGCGTCTGTAGGAAGGGGACTGGAACAATATGCCTCCCTGGGCTGGGGAGAGCCAGCTAGCAACAATGGGTGACTAGATGATCTCTGAGGTCTTTTCTAATTTATTGATTTAATGAGGAGCCCGGGTGATGGAAAGTGGATAAAGCTTGATGGAGAAATACTCAGAGGACTGGAAAGCAGAGGGGGGGGAAGAGGAAAGAGATCTGCCAGGAGGTAGCTATGGCAGTGAAAGCACCAGGGCTGGGTGGGCAGCTATGATGTCAAAGTATTGAACCTTTCCCATGGCTTCTAAATCTCTGCTGCACAAGGACCTGGAAAGCCAAATTTCACCATGATTGACAGAATTGAAATGGTATGACAGCAAGTCACAGTTACCCAGTTACCTATATATCATCTGTTTACTCCCTCAGCCTTGCATAATCTGAAGTGACTATAAATGGTCAGAGATGGCTATTTTTATTGCTCAGTTCATGAGAAGTATGGGTGTTAGCTCTAGTCTGGGCTCTGTGAAGCATCAAAACTCCTCTATATTTCCCCGGGGATTCAAGATTGTAACTAACTTGCTATTGCCAGAAAAGTCCCTGAAGATCTCTGCTGTAGCTTTCAGATACGCGGCAAAATCTGTGCTGAGTGAACAAGGTACAAGGCATGTATTTGCACACAAGGAACCTGGAAAAGTAATTTTACCAGATAATCATACAGATAATCACAGAATAATCTTTTTTCCATCCACTCTTCCTGATACAAAATATGCAAGAGGACGGTACAGCCTTAACGTACCTCAGCAGACTAAATATTGAAATAAACACTTGCTAATGGGAAGGCAGCTGAAATGCAAGAGGAGGACTTGCACTGAAACAGAATAGACTGTGAAGCCGTATGCTAACTGGAATAAACCACTTTAGAGGGGGATACAGCATTACAAATACGTTCATTGCTACAGCATATGGCAAACAGGGAAAAAAATAATGAAAATCAGATGTCTCAAAGTTTTCTAGCACTGATTCCCCGTACTCACAATCCATGGATGCTGTGCAGGTGCAGATTTGGTTTCAAGGGAAATTCATGACTGTTCACTTTTAATGCGGACAAGCATCTATCTCTTTCTCAGATACTTAAGAAACTTACTGTCAACAGCTAAGGTGATTAGGAGACATTTTCTGGGAGACAGAGGAGGAATTATGAGTGCAGATCCTGTCATTTGCTAACAAGACTAGGGCTAGATACATTCCATGCATCTCTCTGAACGTTAATCCTGATCTGTCTTTCACCTTCATGAAAGGTAAAAAAAAAAAAAAGAACCAAAACCATTCCATAAAACAGGCCTGCACAGATATGTAAGGTCACGTACAGCACTTTGAACAGCACGCTAACGTCACAATGATTTGCAGACATCGTATACCAGCATTGTGCAATTTAAACAGCTGGAAATTTGACATGTATCCATTGCAACTATACACGCATAAACACTATAAAATATCCTGGCTTTATTCTTTTGATTAGCTTTCCCTTAGATGCGTCCGTTCCCCCTCGCATTGCTCCACTGTGATCCTTATTCCAGGAAAAGTTACTCATAAGAAACTAGCATACAACTCAGTGTAAAACGTTAGAGAAAGCTGACTCTGAAGTCGTGCCAGATGACCAAGCACACTGGAAATATAAACATAGAAGCCATCAAGCTTCAGAAAGGGTAAAAAACAAACAAGCAAACAAGTAAAAAACAAAACCAGAACAACAACAATAAAACACTTTCTCATGGAACTCTAAAGCCCAACAAAAAAAACCTCTTCCATTTCAAATATTCACTAACAAATTATTTACACGTTGTGAGTTATTCATAGGGAATATCCACATAAAAAACAGTAAACAAGAAAATAATAATTTTCTTGCCCTGACTGTGCTTCTGGTCCATAGACTTCCAATGGAATACATGCAGCTGTTCAAGGCACATGGGTGCAAATAGCTCACATAAATTACTGTGCATAGATACCATGCCAGTATAAGGGTCTTCTTCCACAGTATATAGGATGCTCACAAATAACAACAACTATTACGGTATGCATCTATTTTTCATTCTGGAACAGCAGGTCCATATACAGAGCTGGGCCGTAATAGTGACTGCAGAATGCTTCACACTGAAATATCCCCACACAGATGAACTCTGCAGGAACATGGGGGAGCTGAGTGGTACTGCCAGTTACACATTCACAGCAAATTATTGATCAAGTCCTGTTTGCTATTTAACAGCTCTTCCACTGCCAAACAGCTGTTCTTTACCCTAGTCAGTTTGCTTTGCTTTGTGTTCATCAGATAAAAAACCTGGCCCTGAGCTTCCCGTCCCTGTCCCAACTCCAGCTTGTCCATCAGACACCAACTTTCACACTGCTCCACCACCAGCAGTGGTTTGCAGAAGGTAAGCAGCACCAAGCAGGCTTGGTCCTATGGGTTTGGGTTGCCTCCATGGAATTATTTCATGTTATTATAGCCTTTGCCACAACATTCAGTGACCAAAGTGCCAGAGAATTAAAAGAATAAAAGAATTGATTTGATGCTATGCAATATATTCTTTATTTTAGCAGTGTTTCATTGTTTTGCTAAAAGAAATTCCAGGTGAGCCCAGGGAAGAAAGATGAAGGAGCAAAGTGGATGGGACCAACCACAGAGCAGATAACTGTGACCAATGAGAGAAGGAAACAGAGAAGCTGGGCAGCTAGAGGAAGAGAATGGCAAAGGGCTGCTGTGGCAAGAAAGTAAGCAGACTGCAAGTGAAGGCAGAAGAGAGCCTAATTCCAAAAATGAGGGAACAAGAGAAATTAAGTTTTCATCACCAAAAAGCACAGGTTTTTTGGAGACTGAATTGACATTATTAAGGAAAGAATAATTGAAAAATTTGTTGTTAAATGCACAAAAAATTATGTTTGAGCCAAGGCTTCTAGGATAATCCCTTACATGCCAGGAGTGAGCACAAACTGATATCTATTCAACTTTCCTCATCATATTAGCACTTGGCACTCACTAACTTCTTTCCATCAAAAGGCATCAACATACTTTACAAATGTTAATTAATCCTCACAACCCCTTTTGACTGCTGCATGCTGGTTATTATTCCTATTATAAAGCTGGTTTATGGAATGGAAAAATAGGGACACAGACAAATGTACTTGTTTCAGCCTCAACCCCACAGCAGATAAGATTTGTGCATTGGCTGTAGTACCTCAGTCCTAGTCCAAACCCTGTGGAAGTTACCAGGAGCTTTTTTAGCAGCTTCCAAAAGCCATTGCTACAGGTAGGCCAACCTCTTCCTCCCAGGCCCAACAGCTGCACCTTGCCAACTTCCATCGCTGCACCCAAAAGTGTGTGAAAGCCACAGGCAGAACTGATTATCCTGGGACAATTTTTGCTGGCATACAGAACAAAGAAATACCTTCCCCTGAGTTCCCTCTGAGCAAGTGGCAGCCTGCCCCTCCTCTATGCAATGCCTTCAGTTTCCAGGTACTTCCAAATCAGTAGTTTACATTTTGAAAAGAGATTTGCCTGGTGTAAAATGGGAAAGGAAACCCAGAAAGCTTCTTTACCCAGGGGAAACTTGCAGCCATGTCACTGCAAAAGAGCGTCAGGCTTCATGCATGGGTCAGTATGCCTCAGCACAGCTGGGCAGCCCCTTCAAGCACCAAGTTGTGAGCTGAGATACACTTCAGTGCCTGAAAATATGGAAAATGGGGTGCAGATCGCCTGCCTACCACTGAGTTTCCTGCCAAACCCTTCTGCTTCTCACGCTTCAACAGGTGCAAAAAGCCAGCTTGGTGAGATGGAATTCCCAAAAGGTGATTAGAGAGAAAACACCTGCTCTACCCCTGGAGATTTTAGTTATGCAGAAACTCTTAAAGACATTGCATGAGAAGGCTTCTGTGCACAGCTGCTCTCACTGCACCATCTCCAGTGCCACATGGACTCGGACTGACCTGAATGTGAGCCAGGGCCGTCAACAGCAACCCTTACCAAACTACATCTTGATTCAAGGGCAACATTTGCTGTCGCACTGCAAGATGGAAGAGCATTTTAGGAAGCCACTGGAGCTCCTAATGGAAAGGTATTCACACAACGTAAGGAGCCTTCAGAATAACACCATCAGAGAACAGGCCTCAGGCTTTACTCAGACCTGCTGTGATTCATTCTAGTGTCTTCTTCCCAGCAGTCAGTAGTAACTATTCACACATGTACATCAAGCCAACTGCAAGAGAGATGCAATCCACTTTATCCTTCTACGAAAGTCCTTACTGAATTTCAGTTATGTGCCCTGACAGGCACTGGAAGGAGCCGAGAAAACAAGCACTGGATGGCAAGTCTATGTTTAATAGGCTTTTGTGAAAATACAACATTTGATAAATGAGGATATAGCAATGTCCTCATTAGCTCATGTGTCCTCATATAGCAAATGTGAATTGGAGAATATTTGGCACCAGAATTGGGACAAGAATAAGAGAAATTGAATTCCTGTTCTCAGAGCATGGTCCAACCTGTTACCATAACTCAGTTGATTGAGATTACTGAATAAATAAGAATAAATGAGATGCTTAAACTCACTTGTGTATAAGTTCCCATTTGACAGCAGGGTTCGGAGAAAAAATTATCCCTTTGGGAGGTTCAAAGGTTGGCATGATAGGTGTTACCTACATCAATAAGGTATTATAAGACCAATCAGTCTAATATGAACATAGGCATAAAACTAGACACAAACACTAGCATTTATCTGCTAATTGGGCAACCATGGGTGCTTTTGCCAGCTTAAACTGAATTTGAGTAGAAGTATTTTCATTGTTAGTGCATAGCTATAAGTGTATACCAGTAATTTTTCTGGGCCCTCGCCAACAGTTTCATCAAAATACTCTTACAAAATTACCAAAGATTTAGGAAACTCCAGGGCAAACTCCACTACCTACTTTTGCACTTCAGAAAGAAAACTCCCAAAGGGTTTTCTCCTCTGTTTCAGCTCCCCAGAAGCTTTTCCAGTTCCTTCTCCAGTTTCTTCTCACATTCCAAGCAGATCATGTCACTTCTCACCTAATGGCACTTTAATGGGTGTCTCCATCTTCTTACTCCACACCTGTGAGCCCTGCCTTAAATTCTCCCAAGCCGGAACATCCCAACTTTGTACCCTTGCAAAACTATCAGCTTTGGATGATATTCCAAAAATGGAAAAATGCCAGGTTCTGCACCTGGGATGGAGCAATGCCGGACACAGGTACAGACTGGTGAATGAGTGTCTGGGGAGCAGCTCTATAGAAACTGACCTGGGGGTGCTGGTGACAGCAGTTCAGCAAGAGCCAGCAGTGTGCCTGCCAGCAAAGAGTGCAAACTACATTCGGGGTACATTAAATACAGCAAAGCCATTCAGTCACACATGGCTATTCTCCTAGCAATGATGTGGCATTGTCTGGAATACTGCATGCATTTCTGGGATTCACAATATGAAAAGGATGTTAAGGTCCTTGAAAGTGTCCAGAGGTAGGCAAAAAACCCAGTAACAGGGTTGGAAGACATATATATGTCCAGGGTGGCTTGGACTGTCCAGCCCAGAGAAGGGGAGACCAAGAGGAGAAACTGTAGAGGGAAGCAAAAGGAGGTGCCAAGCTTTGCTCCAGATACTGACGGTAAGATGCATGAAAGAGCACAAAACTGCACCAAGGAAGCTGGGCATTTGAAAGTATTTCTTTACTGTGAGGGTGGTTAAACACTGGAACAGGCTTCCTAGAGGGGTGGTTCATGTTCCATGCTTGTCATACTCAAAAGGCATTTGGAGAATGTCTTCAATAACATTCTTTAACTTGAAGAGGTCAGGCATTTGGACTAGATGATCTTTGAATGTCCATTCCAAATGAACTACTCTATTTTATTCTTTTCAGGGCTCAAGATCACGTTGAACTTGTCATGCATCTTGAGAAGTGCTGGAAAGAACCAAAAGCTAGGCAGTAAACAGCAAAATCTCTGCCTGTTCTAGTGTAGTAAAGAACACAATCATATCCTTTTTGGGATGAGAAAACAGATTGGTAGTATTTCCAGAGAAGAACTGCATAGAGAACAACAAGCATACACAGAATGCAACAGCACTGTTTTATGCATTCAGAGCGTTCATCCTTCTCATTCACGGACTAGCACGTAGCTAGATGGTATGTAACAAAGCTAGACTTTGTCTCTCACCTGATCACTCCTTAGGGTGTTGGGTGAGGCCAAAAGGGAAGAATCCAAGAAATCAAGCAAGGAATTAACCCGACGGCTATCTCCAAATGACAAAGGATCAAGTGAAGCTATCAGATATGCACAAAAAAGGAATATTTGTCCTCAACTGGATGGGCTGCAAATTAATGCTAATGAATATGTTGTCAGTGGGAAGATTTTGTGGCCATACAGATAAGAACTGGCAGAAGAATCAAGATGGCATTACTGTAGTAGCTTTTTAGCATGATGACAAGTCTTGAGGAAAAGCTGCATTTGCAGAGAACTTCCAAGATATGTTGCTGTAGGCTTTATGGTAAATCATAGAGAAACTAAAAGAAAAACACTTCTCAGCCTTCATCTTCCTAACGAAAGTAAAAGCTTAGATGACTTTGGAAACAGATGTTATCTCTGTTAATTAGGCTTTGAGGCTTTTTGAAACCCTAAAAAGGAAAACTGCTGACATGTTGTGTTTGACCACTTCTGTTCCAGGAGGAGACAGATGACTAAGGTTAAGATGGTCAAGATGCATAACTCCATCGCACACACCCAGAATCCATGCCAGTGATTTCCTTTCTTGGGAAGCACGATCCTAAAAATTTCCTGCTTCACAGAGCAAAGATGCTGATACACAAAATGTGTGAGGCTATCCCTTGAGAGTAATTTAAAAATGAGACACATTTCATTCAGGCTTTGTAAAATATCATGACATACATTAGAAAGAGTGCTTAAAGGTAAGAATTAAAGAGAAAGGGAAAGGAAACACATGGCAAAGGATAGGTGCATGTAGATCCTGTGAGCTGGCAACCCAGAGACTGCCTGAAAGGAAACAAAGTTTACAAAGATTCTGTTATGGCCATTTCAGCGTGTGATGATGGTTTGCGTCATTTGGGGATACTTAAACCTACAGAACTGTACCTTGTGAGGCTCATCCATCCCACAGTCCAACTGCTCAGTTACAAACTCTTTTCCTCCCCCCCCCCCCCCCCCAAAAAAAAAAAAAAAGGCATAGAAAGGATGATGCCAGGACATCAATATATATATGTGATGCTAGAAGGTACATCTTTAATTACACTGAAACAACTCCAGCACTGAATGTACTGCAGATGGAATTTGGCAAGCCAATAATCTCTTATTCAAAAACATGTAATATATTTTTTATGATTAAAAAATGTGCAGGCAACTTGGCTATGACAAGACAAATGGAAGCCAAGATCTCATATCCTGTAGTGACAAGTGTGCTGGTCTTAGGGATGCATCTCTAGGACAGACATCCGCATTTCTTAGAGTACCCAGGGAAGGAAAAAAAGTGCACATGGACTGCTTCTGCAGGAGTGACTTGCTCAAATTTTCTGAAATGCACAGCAAAGAAGTCAGGAGATGTTTTCTTAATAAGATTTTAAGCTGTCTGGCAGAAGAGGGATCCTTTTTTGTTTGTTTGTTGTTCAATACAGCAACTATTACACGGAGGTTCCATACCAGCACTGAATCTCCTAAACAGAAATATAAAGCAGAGCAAAAGTGACCTGGAAAAGACTCTGAATTCAGAATCTAAACTGCTTATACAGAATTAATCTTTACAGGTTAGCATGCTAAGTTCTGCTAGAGTCACTTTTTTTTTCATGAGAATCCAAATATTTCTCAGTAATGCTTAGCCAACATACAGAAAAATGTGGTGGATGGTAATTAAAAAGAAAGAAAAAGTCAACCAAATCCCTGATCTTCAAAAGAAGTTCTGACTTTGAGGAAGAAGAGTCTGAGCACAAATAGATATCAGACAGAATTATATATATATACACCCAAAAATGAAATGGTTGTGCAACAACCTTTTGGGTGTAACCTACTTCTAACAGCATATCTGTACATTTTATTTAACATGATCTGGTTCATCCAATCCCTGCTACAAACACTGTTTACTTTTCAGCATTATTAGCATGAAAGTTATCCTTCACATGTTTTGCCTACAGTGAATAACCTCAATTACAGGAAATGTACTCTCAAATTATGTTGAGAAAAAAAATGGGAAAAAATGTTTCACGAAGGGTAGAATCAAACTCATAATACACTGATAAAAATAAATGAGTGATAGAAAACTGGACAGTCAGTTACTAGGTAAATCATCATTCCTCCTGCAGTCCAGGAGCCACACAAGGGACACCACATAGAAAGGGACAGCCACTTTGCATCAGTTTTGGCCTCCTGATGCAGCATAGAGTGAATTCTAGCATAGCCAGCACTTGGCTTGGCATTTTGTTTACTGAGAGACACAGAGAGACTGGGGAAGGAAAGAATTTCGATACCAGCTTCTGCCCTTGCATGCAACTTTGCTCATCGTAACTCAACTGAAAGCTTGAGGAATTCTATTGAGTTCAGATCTGTGCTGAAGCCTCTATTTAAGCCTGGGATGCATTGCTCATCCCTGGAATTTAATGTGAGCCTTCAAAGCAGTTTGAAAGAAAAACAGCAGAGCAATTTAAAATGTCAACAAACTCTTGTAATTTGTACTTTCCTCCAATGATGGATGTCTGAGAAGAGGGAAGTTGGATTTGAATACCTTGGACCAAAGTGTGATTTTTTGACAACTTCATAAACCATTTAGATGCTTCAGATGTATAACAAACTCCATAGAAACCTATGTTTCACCATGCCTGCTGCTTGCTCAGAGGTGACTACGGTACATTAGGTTGTTAGGCTTGCAAAATCTTGTCACTACCACCTCCAGTTTGTGTGCCACAGTGAGATTTTACAGCACTACTGAACACTTGTAGTGTTGAAAAGAAGAAGGAAGAGGGAAGGGGGGAAACCCTCCCTGACTGTCCGCTCTGCAAAGGATTTGAATTGCAGAAAAGAGGAACCATGTCAGCAAATGCCAAACCAATGCAGTACCTGCCAAACCGCACCTTATCCTTCTCAATCAGCAAAAAAATTATCCGCTGCCTGATTTCTCTTACCTCACCAATAAAGAGCTAGGTTTTTTTCCCTTATTAGGACATTCTCCATGCCGTAAAATTCTGGCTCTAATAAGTGGCTTTAACAATATGTGCTGCACATCAGCACAAAAAAGAAAGCAACTAATAAAAATAAAACACAGGAGGAGAATAAAAGGGCTGAGTCCTAAATTAAAAGGGACGACATCAGCTTAGTTTGGGCTCCAAAATTTGATCATAGATTTTATAAAATAGAGAATTAAAATTGGAAGGAATAAATGCATGAAGGCTAACATTATACAGATATGTAATTATAATCTTGGCCCTGTAGCTACTTATACATGTAAGCAGCCTTACTGAAGTTAGAGAAAACTCTTTATAAACTTCAGTGCTTACAAAGCTCAAAGCAATTCAACCGTTAGAAAAATTACAATATTAAAAGAAAGGCAATCTTTGTGTTTTCTTTAACAAAGTAAAATCAAAAGGAGTGAAAAGTTACAAAATTTTAGCTGAGGTTTTTAATTATTCAACTTGAGGTGTTTTGCTTGATTGGATATTTAACTGTACGATTTTGTATCATCTAGTTTACTGTATCTGTTTAATAGTGCATTTATTGCACTACTCACATTGGACAGAAGAGCAGAAAGATCCTGAAATAACCAGCAGAGACTTTCTCCCTGGCCTTTCTGGACCTTCTTGTTGTATTCCAAATGTGGAAAGGGTGGAGAAGGAGGCACGGGTCTGCAAGTTCTGCAGGGAAGGAAGCAGAGGTAGGAAGCAGCAAAATGAATGTCTGCTGCCCCCCATCCCACACTGGCACACCTATCGCAAGAGGATGGCTGCAGAGGAGCTAACAGGCTTTAAGATGTGCACTAGCACTGATTTCTCTAGTTTTGGTGAAGCAGAAAAAAAAAACAAAAACACCCTTGTCAGAGCAAAGTAATATGGAAAATGTTCAGGATTGTTTTAATTCAGTCTGAAAGAAGGCAGTAAATCTTTCATTTATTTTTTCTTCTTTAAACTTATTTTTTCTTTCAAATTTAGGTTAGCTCAGATTGGAATTGAAAGATCAGAATCTTTTATTACAAAGAAAATTGCAAAGAGGCAGCTCAGTAATTTGTAATTTAGAAAGTGTCAAAGATGTAATTTTTTAAAAAATATATATTTCCTTTTGCTTCCATTCAGATAAAGCAAGTCTGAGAACCTACTCAATTCCCAACCAGTTCTGCTCTTGGTACTCTCCATATTTTTCTTGGTTTTGCTAAATTTAGTGTGCATGAAAAACAATTCTCATAGTTCATCTCAGGCATTTGGATTTCCAGAGAGCAGCATCAAGTCTGATACCTCTCAGCCCTGTGCTGGCTTAAATCTTCAAAATTTGGTTCTTAAAAATCATGACTTTAAACTCAGATAGGTGCCTAAAACTCCACATAGATTAACCCAACTCCGCATACTGGTCCCCCAGTGCCTTTCTTGTGTTGGAGGAAGCGCCTCCGAAATCTCAAGAGTTTTTTTTACCTAACTCTCCTTTCTTTGTCATAATGTTTCCTCCACTGTGAAGGATAATTTCATTCAGAAATGTTTCAGCTGTTGTAGAAATTTTCTTCTGATACTCTGTGAGGAAAGTTCCTAAGTCCAGCAACAAAATCTTAAAATGGACATTCAGTCTTCAGTAGCCAATATCCCTGATGATGTGTAAACCATACACCTAAGTCTAAGTATCTCACTTCAGCAGTGACAATTAATGTTCTGTGTACAAGGAGTGTTGTTGCCAGAGCATTTAACATGGTAAATATGGTAAATATGGTACAGGCAGACAGAAATGTATTTGCACTGAAAGCACTCACTTGTTATTCTGTGTGTTCATTCTTAAGCATCAGGCACTGGTATGCAACATGGATATAAATAAACTGTACAGCTTAGAAATGGACAGGATGGTGTAGGAGGATGAACCATGTTCAGAGACAGATTTCTGTTCTCTGTTTTAAGATGGAGACAAACAGGCTTTGCTACAGGCTAACATTTTAGCACATCTGGTCTTTAGTCACATGATGCCCATGTTCTTTTTCCTTGGTAACATAAAAAAAGCTTTAAAAAATTAAGGATTCTGGTTATTTCCCACTAAGGAACAGAAATGAAATGTACAAACAGAAAAGACCAGAAAGAAAGGGGAAGATGGCTTTGAGTGAAAATGAACAGCACCAGTTTTTAGAGCAGAACTACCAGCTTCCTCAACCCTTCTCTTCTCCTAAAAAAAAAAAAAAAAACAGTCAATTATCTGTCTTGTCCATCTAGCCCAGAAACAGAAAAAATGAGAATAATGTTTGAGAATGTAGAATATGAGGAACCAATCAAAAATGCTGTGAAGGTCAACTTCCAGCATCCCAACTGTCAGCAAAAAAATCTGTGAAGTTTGGACAAAAGCTACATTGGCTGGAAGAAAACATTCTACCTGTTGGCAAAGAATACTTCTGCTTTCTTTAGAAACTTGCACAGCATTTTAGTGTCCAATAAAGAGAGCCAATTCAATTCCTATACATTCACTTAGCAGTCTTTATATTTTCATGCCAACCGGAATGATTTCTTGGCTCTGATGAGAGCTTCTGCTTTTAATTTCCACTGTATCAAATGTTAACAGGATTATATTCAACTATTTAGCAATTACAGGCTTTTCTACAAGCACACCAAGACTGTAGAAAGTACCTTTAAATGATGCAGCTGAAATGATCATATAAAGGGGCCATTAGAGGACATTTGCAAGAAGTTAGTTAGAAAACCTACTATGCCTCATTCAAATCAGCGTAATAACAGACTCCTGTCTTTCCCTGGAGAGTCTCCAGGGAGTTCATATATAAGAATTTTTATATTTCTTTTCCATTGCAATCTCCTGAGAAGGCATGAGCAGTTGGAATGATTACGTTATGCCTCCACCTGGGAAGGGCAGTATTTCATCATATATTTCACTGAGCAATGCTTTGAAGAAGCCTTTTTGGGTAATACTAAAGATGTCTTCCCCACTTTTGGCCTGAGGTCATGGGCATGCCTGTTAAAAGGGAATAAATCAGTTTCCAAATTTTGGCCACGTGTTTCATTTCTCTTGAAAGCCCTCTCCCAAAGAGAACTTTGCTGTTCTTCTTCAGGTATGCTACTGGAAGTTTTGACAAAAGAAAATCCATGCCTGGTTGTCAGGTGTCTGCTCTTGTTTAGAAGCTGCTATGGGATACAAGTCTCCCAAGACACAAGGTATAGTAGCTAGTAGTGTTTCATGAGAAAAAGACTGAATTGTCTTCATCCAGATATAATTTCACTGACTTCACTGAATTCACTTCACAAAAATAATTGTGGGTGATAAAGCAGGCGCGCACTGAGACATTCCTCCCAGCATTTGCTTCAGAGACACACAAGGCACAGAGCCAGCTCATTGCTGGTTCCCTCTCTCACCCATGGGAAGAGTAGAGAAGAATCTCCCTCAGCAAGGATATCCAAATACTTTTTTTTTTTTTTTTTTTTTTTTTTTTTTAGCAAAACAGCCAGACCCTAACTGATTTAGCTAATCTGACTGCAAAATAGGCCCATGAAAAGGGTCTGAAGGTTATTTCAGAGCCTCCAGCTCTCCACATCAGGTACCAAGAGTTCTGGTTTCCACCAGCCATACCAGCCTTATAATGCCAAAATCACTCCTTTGCTTTACCCTCACATAGGTGGTAGTGGAAATGGATCTTTGCCTGGGCAACTCCCTGCTCCCATTTAGCAGTACGGGAGGGCTGGCTCCTGCAGCCTGTGGCCGTGTTCCACTATGGACCAACAAAAAACAAATTTATTTGACATGCTCTTAGCTAAATTGCTATTTATTACTCCATATCTGAAATCATAACAAAGGATTTCAGATTCCTGGAAGGGACTTCTTGGGGGGGCTGAGTTCCAGAAATCTCTGAGCTCTCTCCAAGAGCACAGGATTTGATGTTGGAAACTCCAAAAACTAGCACCCAGAAATCTCAGTCGATTTTGAAGACTTCTCCCCAGTGTTAAACACCACCACCGTACAAATCACAGTAATTTATAAAGATAATAATTCCCTGTTTCCCTCTCATCAACATATGAAGCAGACAAACAAAACAGCACAAGACCCAAATAAACTAGATAATTTATTTGGTAACATTGCACAGGCTAATTGATTTTCTTCTTTTGCTTCCCTCCCACATTCAGGGATGAATGTGCTATGAGGACATTATTTACTTGGTGAATTAAGCAATCTGAGTTACGAGAAAATTTTCACACAAGCTATGAAACTTGTGTAAATTTCCAATTAACACAACTCCGATTAGCAACCAGTCTTTCCAACCCATTCTTCTGCCACTGAACAAAGCAATTCAAATTCTGCAATTCAGATAAAAAATGATGCATATATGCAAAGCCTTTTCTTTCAGACAACTAAGCAAAAAGAGTAGCAAAAGAACCCAGTCTACATCGAACGCTTACTTACTCCCCAGTTCGACCAACTTCCAGCTTTTTACACGCCTTTGCCATCACCATCATCCAGTATTTCTTATGCAACGCTAAAAGGCTAAATCCATACAGATAGCAAAATAAATTGACAACTCACTTGGAAAGACTTGACAAGTTCTGCCTGCAGTATGATCTGCTGATCATGTCTGTAGCGAATGAATCAGTGCAAACTGCTGCCAGCTCCAGGGAGAAAATGGACAGATGATCAGGGCGTGGAATGAGATAATAAAAATGCCATTATCCTTTTAGGCATGCGAGACTCATTGGATGCTCTTTCCACCCCACAGGTTAACCATTTGGCCGGTCCTGCCACTCCCGTAATGACACTCTCTATTTGCCTATTGTGAGGCTCATTATCTATCCCGTATCCTCCTCCCCTTCCTCACCCCCCTCTGCTCCGAGATCATATGATTATTAGCTTTTGTGCTGTATTCTCTCTAATAGATGCTCTCTGGCTGGACCTCCAGTAACAGAAATTCCTGCAGATTTCTCAGCTGCTCAACTTGATTGACCAGTGCATGCTCCCCATCCAACTTTCACAAAAAAGTGCTTCTGTTTCAGCAAGTCGGTCCAAGCATGGAGCAGCCTGAGTGCTGCGCAGATCTGCCCTCACAAGTATTTGCTTGTAGGGAAGTCGCATTCCAGCCTGCAGAGAAATGATGAGGGGAGAAGACCCGAATATAAAACAATGGTCCAGGAAACAGTCCTCCCTTTTCATCATAAATCACTGCTTGAACATAACGCAGGCACTTGCATCCAGTCTGACTTGAGAAAGGTCACGCTGGATAAGGTAGCTCAAAAGACTAGAGGGTGACTGCCAAGCAGGAACAAATCCAGGGAAGTGGGAAGTAGCTGCAAGTTCAACGGCAGTTAGGATAAAATCATCTCGTCTTTAGCAATGGGATTAAAAACAGGTCTGGAGCCAAATCAGTCCTAACAGACTCTCCTCATTGTTCTTCCATCTAATCCAGTGAATGAAGCAGAAAACAGAAATGCAAACAAAGTAATTTAAATGGAGGCACCACCGGTTCCTGTGATTTCACTTGCTTGGCTCTCATACCTCTTCGAGCCCTCATATTGCGAGTAAACTAAAACAGCTTACTGTGCAGTCCTGCAGCCATTCCACCCCAGGCTGGGATCTTGTTAAACTTCATAAATTACAGGGGTGGGTGTGGATGGATTAATTCTCCAAAGGGAAATCTGTCCTGTAAGCTTGCCCTTCTGTGGGAGAGAGTGAGCATGCTCAGCAGGTGGCACTCTTCTCTTGGAGTGAGCTGAGGCAGCCCTCTTCCAGAGTCCATGGAGGATGGAAGGTTTCTGTGCAAGAAACCTACAACTGCACTTGGCACAGGGCACTGATGCACAAGTACTGCAGCCAATTTATTTTTAGTACTTTTTTTTTCCCCAAAAAACTTCTCTGCAGTTTCCCGGAGATTACTTCTGTGAAAAAGGTAGTTTTGTGCTTTACAAATAAGCAAAGGATTCTCATGCAAAGGCTCAGCTTTTTCACACACTTAGGAACAGGTCTGCCATACTCCAAGAAATGGCTGTAGTTTCATGTGCATTATCTGATGACTCAGCCCCTTGATCTAGAGTATGTTTAAAAATAAAACTTGCTTTATCTGTCTTTCAGTGTATAAAATCCAGAGGAATTCTGGGCTGAAGCAAGAAAAAGCCTACACTAGTGAATGAAAATGGAGAAAAATGTGAATTTTATTTTTGTGACGGTAGAAAGATCTGCAAATGAGATGAGATTACAGCAGGTAGTCCCACTCCAATTCTTTTACCTTGTCCTCAAGTGAAGGAGACATGTAAGGCAATGTGAAAGTGTAGAGTTCTTGTAAAATGCTGGTGAAAAGGGATTCTCCTGAGAAGACTCTTGGGAAAGGCATTTCATGATTGAGGAATTACAGAAGCAAAATTCTTCCCTCTAGAAGTGCATTAGTTAAACAGAGATGGTATCACTGTTCTGCCAAAATATACATTTTAATCAGATGCCAGATTCAAGAGATGATGTTTATGAGACTGCAGACTAGGCTCCAAAGCAGCCCTACAGATTTCTAATAGAGGTCTGTATTTACGGACCTATTTAATGTGTCATGGAAACAGACAAATTTTGTTTTGAGTGGGTTCTAAACACTTTTCAATCCACTCTGGATTATTGGGGTTATTGCACATGGCTCACAAACAAAACAGCTTTCACATGGGATACAAATAAGTGCAAACTGATTAGCTGCTAAAATCTTACAGTACTTCTTCAAAGAAGAAATATTCCCTGACTGGACATGGGCCTGAGTAACCTTCTCTAGGTGGCCCTGCTTGAGCAGGGGTTGGATCAAGTGGCCTCCAGGAGCCCCTCCCTAGCTTGACCACTGTGATTCTGTGAACAGTACCAGATTATTCTTCTTAACATCCCACTGTCACTATTGCCATGCAAATTCTGGCTATGTGTGGCAAATTCAACCTATTTATTGGGTCATTATGAGCAGGAGAAGCCTTTTGCACTTATAGTAAACTCCAGAATGGTTTTAAACCACCCTCCTTAGACTAGCACAGACAGAAGAATTCCAATTAAAATCCCAAATAATGTTTTGAATTAGAAAAGTCTGGAGGAGCACTTCCTGTCTAGATGAATCACAGTGATTTACATAGCCTATTTTTGACTTGAAGCAAGACTTCTAACACAAAATAGGGTCCTCTTGCTTATAGTTTCTAACTCTACAGCACTACTGAGAACTGATGGCTTTTGTCTATTGAATTCTTAAGCAATCAGCGCTAACCACATAAGTGTAGTCTCAACTTATGTGCCTCCTTTGCCTACAGATGAAAAACTGAACATAATAAGGCAAGAAAAACTCCAGTCCCAAACTGTAGCAGTCTCTCTGCCCAACTGGTTGTAGCATTCATTTGTAAAAGGTACTCTTGTCAGCAAGTGCTTGAAAAACTTGCAGGTTCGCATACCAAGTATTGGCTTTGAATTCAACAGCACTGGTGTTGATTATTTTTTTCCACCCAGAAATTTTAATAAGCAAGACTTACCACATGTGCAAAGTCTCAAGACCCAGCATGCAATTCTAGACACAGGCCTGTTAAGTCTACTGCATACAGGCAATGAACGTGCTGGCAAATGGGGCTGGGCTAACCTGTGCCTACTGTCATAACATTGCACTGGTGAGTGGCCAAGACCGTTGTTTAAGTTTTAAGGCCCTTTTTAGCTGAGGAATATCACTGTTTTAACATGGACATTTTGTAATTCAGTTTGCAGAACAAAGGAGCAATCACCACGGACAACACATGTAATACTAACCATTCACATTCAGTTGGGTGCAGACTCAACAGCTCTATAAATTTACAGCAATGCTGAACTGATTCTCCTGAAAGAGACTGACACTGAATCAAGATTTTGCCATGCTTGCAAACACCTTTAAAAGAAGGGGTGGAGGAGTTGATCCTTGCACTTAATAATTACATTATAATAAGTCAAATATTTGTTATTTACTTTCTTCGGTAACTTAACTGAGAGGGATGTATAATCTCTCTTGTGGCCCTGAGGTTGCCCATGTTGCATATGGAGCAGCAAGAGACAAATTACCTTCCCTTAGAACATTTTGAATATTCACATGGGCATCTAAAGGATGAAAGGTGACAGGGTGATAAAGGTGACAGGGCATGCATGTCTCACAACCTGTTTTCTTTGTATGTTCTGATGTTTGTGAGATGATTACTTGCTCTAGAAGCCAAGTTTTTTCTGAGTGAGAAAACAAAAAGAAAAAAAAGGTAAACACAAACAAAACTAGAGCACTTGAAAGGAGTCATTCACACCAATGAATTCAAGCCAAATAGCTCTGTGAGAGTCAAGGCTCATATGTTACAACAAACTACAAGGCCTTTCATAGCTTGTCAACATTAAGCCTAGCAAAATGAGGAGGAGGAAGGAGATGTGAGAGCTTTCCAAAAGGAAATTATTACTGGGAAGTTCCAACATCTCATACTAACAATAGGAATGTCCAGAGGTCATCCAGAGAGCCACTTCACATTTTGTTTGTTATTCTTACTTTAACCATTCCTGCATGTGAGGCAGAGTTTTCAGTGGGCTGATCTCAATAACCCTTGGATCCTTTTCCTTCTGAGACTAGAATGTATTTAGAATCTGACAAAGGCACATGCATACCCTGGACCATGACTTCCCATATGTAGCCTATTCCTCTGCATCTGCTGACAGTGGATTCCGTCTTTCACTGCTCTGCCCACTATTCTCGTTCTGTAAGTCTAATACTCCTAGGTTTCTATAGCTGTTTGTTAGTTCTTTCCCTAGTCGAGGCAGTTTTAAAACAGGAAGGCAAACAACTTGCAGAAATACACCTGATTTGTTTCAGTGACAGCAAACAGCTCACCGTGCACATCCCTCCTTTTGTGCCCCTAGTCTGAAATAAGCAGGTAGACTTGCAGAGATCTTTGCAAAGCTACTGGCATTTTGCAAGAGAAACAGAACTCTGTTTTTCATGAAAATCCATTCTAATGACATCAACATCTGCTCCTTGTTTAAAGAATATTTTTAACTGTTCCCTCTCTGGGAAAATGAAAGATGTCACAGTGTCTTTCATGTTCTTACAGAGCAGAAAAACTGTTGGCTTTTTTAAGGTCTGTTCTGAAATGCCCCAACAGTTTCCTGCAGGGAATTCAGTGTATGCATCTCACAGGGCAAAAGGATCTGTATTCATCCTCCTCTAAGACTTCACTTTAGGACACTGGCATGTGAGCAGAGATTTGATTTAACAGATGAACAACACTTGGCATATTAACTCATCGGCAGTAGGTAAAGTCTGGCAACCCATACTTAGGTCTTGGAGGAAATCTCTTGAGTACTCATAAAAATAAGACTATGCTCTACATTATCAAATAATGCTGAATTGTCTCTTTACAGTTGTTTATTCCGGTCCAGTTTTAAATATCTTAAGTAATGGAGAATTGCATTTCTCAGTGGGAAGGCTTCTGCAGTCTGACAAAGTTCACTAATAAGAAGCCATACTACAGCTATGACATCTATTTCTCCTTTTTTTTTTTTTTTTTCAAATGGTAAGTCGTCGTTATTTCTACCTGGATGCTTATGGAAACTGCAGCAATGCCAGAAATTTGAATGTACTTAGTGGAACCTGCAAATAATACTTAACCTAGCCACAAAAGTGGATATATATATTCAAATGCATACTCAAACTGTAATCTGTAGTCTTGGTTTTGGGTATACGCAGGTGCAAATCATGGAAGCACATGCATACAGAGTTTGCATGTTCACATAGACACATTACCATGTAGCTAATGACTTAGCAGGCAACAGAACTATTTGCATAGGCAAATTCTACAGTATTGGAAACATAAACCTGAACATCAAAATGCGACAGCCTGAAGCCTCTGAAGTGTTAAATACTTGCAATAATGTATTTCCAGGTACTGAAGACCCATCTAGAATCCATGTGAGGGAAGCATTCACAAAGCTGTCTTTAACTTTTCCCAGTGCTCCCGCACTGCCACTCCTGAGTGACAGGCTCTGTCCCCCATCCCTGAGCCATCCTTCAGAGAAGCCCATTTTTCTCCAGCCTCCAGCAGCAGTGCAGGGCAGGGCCTGTTTCCCCACTCACTTCCGTGTCCGTATCATTGTTCTTTACAAAGTTTCAGGGAAGCCTGCCAATTCTCACAGAGATAAAAAGCAATACATTATTTTGGCTGGCAAATTTTAAAATTTGCTGGCTCTCATTTATACCTGAACTGTAGTGTGCTTGGAGCAGTAACTGCTATTAATAAATTTCAGCTTTCACAGGGAGAAGAATAATATTCAAATCCCAGAAAGTTGTGATTGGTCTTGTAGGACTTCTGCTTGCAGCCATGTATTATAGTACTTGCAGAATCCACAAAACAGAAAGCTGAAAAAACTGTCAGTAGAGTCAATACAAGATCTCTTCACCTCAACTGTTGCTGACAATAGTTAATTTCAATAACACTTTCAACAACAGTTTGGATATAAAATTATTCACCTTATTTTTAATACACTAACAGCCATGCTCTGAACATATTAATCGCTTATTAGCCCCAAAACCCAGAAAGAGGCACAATGTGGTAGATGAGATACAAGCATACAGAATATGCTGTATCCACTTGTCTAGCCAAAGGAATTTACAGCCTTGACTCTTCTTCTGAGTGGGGATGGGTTGATGCGCATGCCTTAACAGATGTGCCAGTGAACAACAGGAAAGCTGGGGAAGGTAAAGCATAGGACCTGTTCACCCTTGTATGTCACCACAGTCAGTGAGAGTATCTGCTCTCACTTCAGTCTGAAGCCATGGTCTGAGTCCAAGCTTTGGGTTTGGTCCTTCTTTGCTGGAATAGTTTATATAAATGAGTGCACAGGCAGACACACGCACAGCTCTGGAAAGGGAAGAGCATTTCCTGCTGGGTCAATTTATGGAGACGTTCCTGTACCAAGAGCTCCTGTCTTATTATTCTCTAAATTTTACTCGTGAACAGCATCCAAGCCCTGGTCCAGACCTCAGCTTCACAAACAACCCAATAAACTCTGCTAGCAAAGCTATCCACTGTAGCCACTGACTGTTCAACAACTTATGCCACTTGAACAGCTCAGAGGCATTTAAAATGAAAAACTTAGACTCAAAATATTCAGCCTGGGCCTTCCTTGTCCCTGAACTTACTTTAAATGTATTAAAATGGAGCCTCAGACCAGGACTGTTCTTCACGCAGATTAACGATCAGTTAAATTCCTGGCTGGATGTCTTGTTCATTTTTAATATCTGGTAATGGCCCTTAGGTGTTTTGGAATGGACTTTATTTCACTAGCTGCACGGGGATTACCGACTAACCGGATGCTCCCAGGAACCCTCAGAGAGCAAACAGTGTCAGTTTATTTAATAACTTTCAAAGTGAAACTAAAATCTTGTCCAAATCATGTCTCCTCTGATTTAATTAAAATGCACCACACATACTGCACTGCTCTGTTAATCATTAACAAAGTTAATTGAAGACAGAAGATGTGTCTTTTCTTTTCTTTCGTTCAAAAGCCTCCAGCCAGTGGAAAACTTCAAAAAGCATTCCCAAAAAAGACCAGTACAGTATGATTTTTGTTAGAATGGCCAATACGTCAGTATGGTTTTTTCCTCTTCTTCTGTATTTCTGACTCCTATAGGAATGTTAAAAGAGAGCGGTTTTTTTTCCTTGCTTGGCAAAATACCTTTCCCAAATTTTCTAAATATTGCATGGTATTTGCGTCAGTATGACAGTCATTGGGTTTGACAGGAATCAGATTGCTAAATCCACAGAAAAATGCTTTGGAAATTAGAGGCTAGTTATACATTAAATTCCATTCAAATCCACTTCAGCAAACTGGCAAGGAGTGGATCTGAACCATCTCTATTATCCATTCACTGCTGTGGTTCACAAGAGGTTTCTCAAGCACAGTAACCTCGAGGCCAACTTTTAGACTGACTCACACAAGACTCCTGCGTCTGATAAACTTGATAAGCTCTCCTGTCTCCATCCATTTTCACTTTCCAAGATGACCTAGCAGCTCATGAAACATATTCTCCCAGTGCAGCAAGCCTTTCCATCTTCTTCCAGGAAGGAATCAAATAGGAAATGAAACAATGTTAGAAGGATAATACTTTGAGGACTATTCAAGAAACAAAGTGCATCCAGCATCTATCTTTCGAACAATTCTCCTTTTTTTTTGGAGGAGGTGAGTAAAAAAAAAAAAAAGCTTCATTCTTCACTGTCTTCAGGTCTTAGGAAATCTATACAAATGCTTCCAGTCTCATCGGTACAGTTGTTATCTAATGGGATTTCCCTCTTGAAAGCAACAAAGGGTCAAGGCTGAACACTTCCACAAGGCCTGTCATATCAGGTCAGGACAGCACTCCATCAAGGCTGGATTCTTCCCTCCAGCTATGGCTCATACCTAATGGTTTAGAGTAAAGCAGTAGGAAAAGGAAAAAAAAAAAGGCAAATCACACTGCACCTGGTCCACTGAGCAAAGCTCTCCCTACGCAGTAAAATTCCTCTGTGCCTCCTGCAGGCAGGCAGCTGGGGCTCTGCCATATGCACTCCAGAGATTTTGAAAATAAATACATAAATAAATAAAACTAATTTGTTGCAGGATAATACACATAAAAGGACGCTAAGCAGCTAAAATGAAATCATCATAACGTTCAGTATTTGCATCACAGCATGCACATCAGGACATAATGATCTGGGGACTTAAATAAGTCCAGTATAAGAAAAAAAACAAGTGTATTTTCCTCAGCACCACCCAGCACATCGTTGCCAGTCAGCACCATGGATGGGAACTCTTGGATAACAGACCCAAATGCTTTAGCATCTGAGCTGTTTGCCAGTCAGGTAGCAGAGCATGAGGAAAGCCACACATCTGCTTTCCTCATGCTCTGGATCTGCTCGGTCCACTGGAGCCTCCAGGATGTGTACATAGCATTGTATTCCCTGGAGAGCATAAAACGGTGAGCCACACAATAGGCAGGCTCACGTGAAGGAAGAAGAGGGGCTGTAATCCCTCATACTCGACTGGGCTTGTTTTCTTAATTTTCTATGTCTGCTTTGGTTTTCATTTGTAAAAATTTTATAAGTTAAGGCATCCATGAAGAAATGCGTTTGTAAACAAACATCTGGGTGGTACTCTTATAATAGAGGTTGTCACAATTCTTTACTATTACTTATGGACTTAGGCAAGCTTCTCCTCCAGTCCAATGCCCGCAGTTAAAATCTGAAGCAGCACTGTGCAAGTAACAGGTGAAGTCCCTTATCTGCAGGACCACAATGTGAGCATGTTTCTCTGACACATCAGGGTCACATCCCCTCCTTCAAAGTCTAACCATCAACTCAACACTCAAGAGATCTGTTGAAATTGAGGTCATATGATGAGGGTAACCTTGGAAACACTTGAGCCACAATGGGGTGACAACATTCTCACCTCTTCTCTTCAGTGGGTGTTACACACAAGCTTACCACATGCCTAGTTAAGCATCCAAGCAGTTTTGCAGGAAGCTAAGTAATAAAATGAGAAAAGGCTTAGAGATCTGAGAGCAGAGAAAGCAAATGTGTTCTTCTGTGTTTGTTAGCACTTGTAGCACAGTATTCATTATGTATGAAAAGACACCATCCACAAACTTACACTAGCCAGAGAAGTTTTTTGCTACAAGAAAGTGGAGAAGGGACCTCAACCTCAACTGTTCTTTCACTAGACAACACAAAACATCTCCCCTTTGCTATTACTATACTCAGGGAAGCCCTTGGCAGTCCCTGCTGGATGGGACACTTACAACCTACGCAATCTGCCACCAACCAGTACTCTCCCTTTCCCATTCTGTTCCTGATATTAAGACTGAAAAATTGTCCAGAAGTGACAAAACAGAAATTTAACATTTTCCCCAAACTTGTCTTCAAGGAGATTTCAATAACACAGCTATCAAAAGAGTCCTTAATAGCAAATTCAGGAGTAAAGCTTGCAGAGATAATTGTCAGTCACAGGCCACAAAGAAAACTCATGATCATTTTCTAATGGCAAACCTTCCTTCAGATCTGAAAAAAACAGCAATCAGATTTCTAAAGCTGTAGCTATAGCTCCACAGTGATGTTTTGTGCACTGAGAGATGGCTTCAGAACATCACGTTTTATGAATAAACTTTATGAGATGGGAAGGAGTCCAGGAGCTCCTTTTCCATGGGCTCTTCTGGGGTTTAGACGTTCTGTAGGGATTCATGCGCATGCAGTACTATAACCTTCTTTCTGGAACGAGTAATTATAACAGGAACATACCCTTCCAGTTTAAACAACATCCGTTCTGAAAGTGAACGTTTTCTGTCACTTCAAAGTGCAGACAGCTGGAGACAAACCAGTTCTTAGAGTACCATCTTTGCATTTACAAAGGGACAAAACTTCAGTTTTAAATACATCTGAGCTGGTGCCAATGTTTCAAACAAAAAACATCTTCATCAAAATGAGAAAAAAAATAGCAGAATTGACAATCTTGTGCTTTAAAAAAAAAAATCTGGAAAGAAACTTGACTGACACTTAAAGGTTTTTATAGAGAGATAATTACCAAATCTCTCTAAAATGGCCACTAGAAATTTTAACTCTCTAAAGCTCTTGAGAACTATTAAAATCATGTTTCCACTAAACATTTCAGGAGAACATAAAAGAGAGAAATCGGAAGTATTTTCAGAAACTTGGCAGAGTTTCAAACATCTGTAATACTTGAGAACAACCTTTTTTTCACAAAAAAAAAAAAGGTTTGCAGATTTTCCATCAACATTAATTCATTTGCTCTGAAAATGTTGTGAAACTCTGATCTTAAAAAAAAAAAAAGGAAGACTTCAGGATTTGGTTGAGTAGAAAGCAGAAAATCCCATCAGCTTCAAATGCCAAAAAATTCAAATGCCTAAAATTCAAATGGAAGCATTAAACTGAATTAATCACACTCTGCCAACAAGTAAGATAACAAACTATTGATAAGATATCCTGCGATAAAACTCAGATCTTTTTTAATGTCAGATCTCTTGAAAAGACTGTTTCAGGCTCTAATAAGATAGATGCTATCTCAGCAAGGGCTTCTAAAGCCTCCAAAGTGCTCTGAAACCAATCAAGGATCTTTGGGCTTTCCCAGTGTGTTTAGAAGAAGGAAGGGGAGCCAAGATACATACTACTGATATTCTCATTAAAACCACGAAGAACACAGATACTCGTGCAAAGTACACTACATAATCAAAGTCAAACAGCTCTTGGGTGGGTGCTTAATGGGTTCCCGCCTTGGCACAGGATTTAGAACAGGAAAGTAACTCCTTCTTCACGCTGTGTGGCTCTGCCCTGGCTCTGGCAGCCTGCCTTAGGTGGTCATTGTAGATGCTGCCCAAGGGACACCCTGCTCCCTTCCTCCTCACCCACCATGCATCCCAGCCACCCTCCTGTATGTGCAAAGAGGAGCTGGCAGTGGCACATGCAGCCCAAGGGAAAGGAAAACAACATGTCGAGCCCTCATAAGGGAAGCACGGCATTTCTGCAGCCAAGGCAAATGGGAAATGTGCAGCTGTGTGGGCTTCTTTTCCAACTGTTCAGGCTTCTTTTCCTGTGCCATGGCTCCACAGGCCTTGAACCTGCCCTAATGGAGCCATCAGGTTGGAAAGGACCAACAGCAGGTTCTACTTCATTCAAACACCATCATGAGTAAAGACTCAAAGACTCCTTCAGCGTCACTTAATAGGATTTAAATGAACAACAGCAACACTAAGGATCCTAGATCCTATATATAAACATCTGGCTAGACTTGAATCCAAATAATAGTAAACAGCAGACATTCTGGGAGAGAATGCAAGAAATTAAAAAAAAAAAAAAAAGAAACTTCATATGATCCTTTACCAGTATTTTATCCTTATCAGTATTATTTAAACATGTATTCCTTTTAAACATAATGCCTTCCCAAAACCCAGCTTCATCCACATTCTTACATTTGAATCCTAAGTTCATTTTTTGAAAATGCAATTCTCAAAAAACAAAATTTAGACAATATATCTCTCAAATAACACAAATTATATAGTATTTTCTTTCTCCGTTCTTCCTTAGGAGGGAAAATATGAGCCATAGTAATTCCCAGACTGAAGAATATTTTTATATTTACGTTGTTATAATTTACAAAATCAAAATAGGAATGTTATTTGAAACATTATAATCTTTTCTGTTGTTGTTGGTTTCTTTTTTTCCTCTAAGATCTTTCTGAGAAAAAAAAATCATCCCTACTAAGATGTGACATTCAAAATTTCAGGGATAAAAAAATTCTTCAGAGAAAGTCAAGGGAAATTGATTCATCTCGGAAGATAAGCTTGATCCTTGACTGTGACCTCGCTACTCATGATGCACATGACAAAGCTTAAGAGGGTAAATGTGATTCTCAGAGGAGTACAGTGCATTTTTGTTTTTAGAAACTCTACATTTAATTGAAATGAGAGATAAAGAAAATGATCTTTTGATGAACAGGGACTGGCTTTAGGCATTTTCTTATCAAGATGGCCATGTTCAGAACCCACCCACCAACATAACAGAAACCACAGTTGGCAAAGGCTACATGCAAAGGCATTTCCTGAGTTCTAACTTTCTAGCAGAGGGCCAGATGCTTCATGATCCTTCCTTAAAAGCGCAGTTAAAGAAGTGGGTGTACAGAGCCTTGCCTAATCTTGCATGTTCTATGTAAAGACCAGGCAGTATCCCAACCACATGCTTGACATCAAAGAGGCAGTGGTCCATTGCTGTGTTCTCAGGAGTTCCCTGTTCCATTGAAGAGTGAACCAAGAGTCTACATTTTCTACCCCATCACCTTATAAGCTTCTGTTTACAACCTAAAACTGCTAAATTAAGTAGTGATTATCGTGGTTCCCTCCCCTGTGATGTGCCAAAATTCCACAATAAAAGGAAGAGCAAACATTATTATAAAAAGTAAACAGCAGCTAAGGGCCTAGAGTGAGGACTGTGGTTTACTTCTAACCTACACCATGGTCTACCTACACCACTTCCAACAAGTTACTTCCAGCTTTCTCTCCTATTATCTCTAGCATATAATAGGAGAATTACCTGTGTGAAATTCTCCAAAAGCTCTTACCTCCCTTAGAAGTGAGAGACTTCTAGGAGGACTTAGAGCCTTGTAAAAAGACTGTCCAAAACTTTCTACAGGAAAAAAATAATAATAATAAAAAATTAAAAAAAATTGATAGTTCTTTAAAAAAAAAAATTGAAAAAAAATCAGCCCCTGCCCTACAAAACAACCAGAGAAAGAATAGACTATCAATTTTGAGCTTTTTGATACTGAATAAAGAAAGGCAGCTTTTAAACAGAGGTAAAAATAGACTACACTCAAGTGCAATTTGCATGTGAAACTACAAGGCAGATCAGAAACAAATCCATAGTGTGGCTGGCTAGAGATGTAACAAACTCTGCCCACACGTGTACATGATTCATACTTACAATACTATCCCATGTACACATATTACACTATGTCAATCTGCAATATGCCATTCTACATGTCTGCCTACAAATATCAAGCATAGAGAGAAGGAGAAAAGCATGTTATGTTAAGAGTACAGCTTGAACAAGCCCAAATCAGATTCCCAGAGCATCCTTAATTCTGCTATCTTGAGCCTGTGCATTACAGTCTTTTGTGACCTGGACCTGAGCAAGGCCTTTGACATGGTCCCCCATCACATCCTCATCTCCAAACTGGAGGGAGGTGGATTTGACGGGTGGACAACTAGATGGATAAGCAATTGGTTGAAAGGCCGCAGACAGAGGGTGGTGGTCAATGGCTCTATGTCCAGGTGGAGGCCGGTAACGAGCGGTGTCCCTCAAGGGTCTGTCTTGGGACCGGTGCTCTTTAACATCTTTATTAATGACATCGATGAGGGAATGGAGTGCACCCTCAGCAAGTTTGCTGATGACACCAAGCTGAGTGGTGCAGTCGATACGGTGGAGGGAATGGAGGCCATTCAGAGGGACCTTGACAGGCTGGAAAGCTGGGCTCGGGTGAACCTAATGAGGTTCAATAAGGCAAAGTGCAAGGTTTTGCACTTGGGCCGGAAGAACCCCAGGCACCTGTACAGGCTGGGGGGAGTTGTCCTTGAGAGCAGCTCGGCAGAGAAAGACCTAGGGGTCCTGATAGATGAGAAACTTAACATGAGCCAGCAGTGCGCTCTGGCAGCCCGGAAAGCAAATGGGATCCTGGGCTCCATCAGGAGAGGGGTGGTCAGCAGGGATAGGGAGGTGATTGTCCCTCTCTACTCTGCTCTTGTGAGGCCCCATCTGGAGTACTGTGTTCAAGTGTGGAGCCCTCAGTACAAAAAAGACATGGAGATTTTGGAAAGGGTCCAGAGGAGGGCCACGAAGATGATCAGGGGGCTGGAGCACCTCCCCTATGAGGACAGGCTGAGGGAGTTGGGTTTGTTCAGCCTGGAGAAGAGAAGGTTGCAGGGCGACCTCATTGCAGCCTTTCAATATCTGAAGGGAACTTACTCCCAGGAGGGGAGTAAACTCTTCATAAGGGCTGATAATAGCAGGACACGGGGAAATGGTTTTAAGTTAAAAGAGGGAAGATTTAGGTTGGATGTTAGGGGGAAGTTTTTTACTAGGAGGGTGGTTAGGTCCTGGAACAGGCTGCCCAGGGATGTTGTGGATGCCCCGTCCTTGGAGGTGTTCAAGACCAGGTTGGACGAGGCTCTGGGCAACCTGATCTAGTAAAGGTGTATGTTTGGTGGCCCTGCTAGGCAGGGGGGTTGGAACTACATGATCCTTGAGGTCCCCTCCAACCCAGGTCATTCTGTGATTCTGTGATTCTGTGATTCTGTGACCTGGTGAATCCATCTGTAAGCAGTGTGATGAACTAGAATCACGATAACGGAAATTCATTGCCATGGACCTTTTCTCTATACATTGCCTTTCTATGGCAGTGTCTTGTAGGGCAGTTCTTTCACAGAAATTACCCTAAATCAGCAGCATTTAATCTCCAAGTAAGGTAACTAGGAACTCTGCATGAGAAAAGCCATTATATCGTCCCATCTTTTTGAATCCATCTAAACACAAAGATCTTGGCTGCATATGGTCAAAGTCAAGCAGAGAACTCTACAGGCAATTTCCTGCATTGAATAGGTGACTTAAGCATTGCCTGTGGGTCCTCAGCTGTGGTAATCATGCAGCTGAAGCAGGATTAAAACAAACAGGACCAAGATCTAAACAATAAGCATAATCAGACATATCTTTGGTACCATATGTTAAGAACCACTCCATTGGCTTTCTCATAAGAGACCGAGACTTATCATATCAATTCAGAAATTATTTTCAGTAAATCCAACCTCATTATTTAAAATTAGGCTAAACATTCAGTTGTATTTAAAACTCTCTGTTTTATCTTTCTTCACTTGTTAACAGCTTACTTACAAAGATAGGTTGGAAAAAGACGTTGCTTGAGTAAATCAAAGCATATTACCATCTATTCCCTGCTATTTGGTGAGCCTCTTCTCCAAAATTGTAAGTTGGGTGACTGTATTTCTAATCCACTTTTCCACAAAGTGACATAAGCTGCCAGTAAGATGTCATGCCCTATTCCTACATGTGCACTTCTGTAACTGTCAACAGCCTCTTTCAAGAAGAACATACCTAGTGCAGGTAAAACAGCAACAACTAATCATCTCACAACACACAGTATTTTATTTGGACTATTTACTAGCTGAAGAAATTTACAACGATAAAATGTGAGGGTTCCCTCCTATCCCGCCCTCACACCCCCATACACATTGTTACTCCTGAAGCCGGATGATAAATGTACCCAGAAGAAATATTCTGAGAAGTGCACTCAAACCTGTCATCTCAAATTGATGGCTGTGTTCATTCCCTTTCTTGTACCTGCACCAGAAAGAAGACAATCAATTCATAACAACCACAGCTCTGGTGACAATACACAAAACAGAGCAGAGACCACTATGCCTTCCCCTTGTCATTTTGGTTCTCTTTTTGGCTAAAATACTAGCCAGACAAACAGAACAGTTTATGATGGACCAGCAGATATTATTTTATTCTTGTTTTTTTCCAACATCTGCCCTACTCTGATTTTGATTCCAGTCATATTATAGCATGGAAGAAGAAGAAAAGGAAAAAAAAAAAAAGGAAAAAAGAAAAAGGAAAAAAAAAAAAAAGGAAGCAACAGTTAAACAAAGTACTTAGCAAAACATTTGGACTCAGGCTCTCAGTCGTGCCCTTTAAACCATTATGTTAAAAATGTTTATGCAGCAGGAGCATTTCTCCTACACACAAAAAATCTTGAAAAACAGGAAAAGGAAATTAATGCTTCCTTCAAAATTAACCATTACTGGTATAGTCTTTAGTCTGCTACTGTGATACTCTACTGTGCCTTTACCTTTGTCTGTATCTATAAGATTCTGCATTGAATATTAAAGTCATGAGCTATCCAAAAGTTTCAAAGGGAGAATAAAGACAAGCATCTTCTCTGATGTAAAACATTTTTTAAATCATTTTTAAATTACCATCAAATTACACTGAACATTTGAAACAAACAAACAAAAAAAAATATTGACATCAAGATAATAATTTCGGAATTTAACACAGAATTTTAAGAAATTTGCAATCTCTCACCTGTGCATTCAGATGGCACAGCTATCATCAACACAGACCAGTCAGTAAAGTTTCTTTTGCTTACTCAGTGTTTCTAATCTATCAGCTTCCATCCATCTCACAGCATGCAATCACCTTGCTGTACTATAGAGAAGATTCTCCACACCCCTCCTGGCAATTCCATGCAGTGCTAGAAATCATATAGAATCATAGAATCATAAAATGGCCTGGATTGAAAAGGACAACAATGATCATCTAGTTTCAACCCCCCTGCCACAGGCAGGGTCACCAACCACCAGACCAGGCTGCCCAGAGCCACATCCAGCCTGGCCTTGTATTCCTCCACAGATGGGGAATCCACAACCTCCTTGGGCAACCTGTTCCAGTGTATCACCAGTCTCTGTGTGAAAAACTTCCTAATATCTAAACTCAACCTCCCCTGTCTCGGTTTAAAACCATTCTCCCTTGTCCTATCACTGTCCATCCTTGTAAACAGTTATTCACCCTCCTGTTTATACACTCCCCTGAAATACTGGAAGGCCACAATGAGGTCTCCCTGGAGCCTTCTCTTCTCCAAGCTAAACAAGCCCTGTTCCCCCAGCCTTTCTTCATAGGATATATGATGTATGTGACCCCTATACTTGCATTAATGGAATTAAAACTGTGACAAGTTTGATCAAAACAGGCTGAACAGGCTAAGATTTAACTCTAATCTTCTGCAGATTTCCTGCAGAAATGCAAGGGGACATTACAAACCTACTCAGCCTCCATCATAGTAAAGCTCTTCAAAACCCCGCTTAAATCCTGTGGACAGCCATTCAAGTGCTATAGCCTGCATAGGTCAGCTGGAAGCTGCCACAGAAATTTTGAAGTCATCCTTCACTAAGGAAAGTGTGGTAATGATATTGTCATTTCACAACACACTGCAATCCAAAGATGCACATGTCTACTGCTATTAAAATGCTGCTATTTTTACATGAGTAGAAGGTTCAGTTTGGATCAGGAGCAGCAATGGAAGACTTCTAGCAGAGTTCTAGACAGTGCTGAAGGAATCAAAGACAACATGGTGTGCATGGAATGGAAAGGATTGTAGAGATAGCTCCTCAAGCTACTACAGATCATCCTAAAGAGACCACTAAAATTAAAATTATCCATTAAAATACTTCTCTTTCACCCTACAGACTGGGCACAGGAGAATATCTGTAACAAAAATTCTTACCCATGTGTTAAATCGACCATTACTTGCCCTAATTGCTCTCCTAAGAACTCTAACCAAGAGGTTTGATAATGCACGGGCTGTATTTTGCAAGCTTCTATGTGTCTGCTCAAGTCTCCTTTAGTGAAGAGCTACACAACAATGTCCCTGAGAAAGATCAAGCCAAATTAAATCTTTATGCAGTGTCACTGATGACAGTGTCTCCATTCAATCATGTCCTGCATTCAGTTCATGGAGGGTAGCCCATACACAGCAGATGAGTGGATATGGCTCTTTGTTTGAAATGTATTTTTCAATACTGAAGACTGAGTTGTGTCATCTTGTCCAGAGAACCATGCCTCACCTGAACAGGAGGTCCCTTTAGCAACAGGTTTGTCTTTCTCTGAAACTGTACTAAATTACTAAATTTGTTGTCCTGTTGTTGTTTGGCATTCTCTGTAAATAGTCTCAACCTTTCTACTTTCAAAGACAAAACACATTTCCAGGCTCTCTGGATAGAGGAGAAAGACTACCAGATATAGAAAAATATGAACAAAATGACACGTTTCACAGCTAGCGAGGTAGTCAGTTTGATGGCTTTCCCAAGATTACTATTCTTCCCCTTAAAGTCACATTAAAGCTTTTCTTCTGATGTAAATACTGGTATAAAGGCTGAAAACTATAAATGTAGGACTGGGCTGCTGAGACAGTGGGGAGGAAATAGAGGAAGCACATGAAATGAAGGCACAGAACATCTCAGAAGACTCTATGCCCTACACACTTGTAGACATTCTACTTTTTAATTCCATGCTACTTTGGTTTAAAAGTGCCTAAGAATGTATGCAAAACAGTAATATTAAAAAAAATCTGCCACTACAATATTGTCTCTCACTTTAAAACAACATGTCTTTTGCTTCCATCTTGCAAGTAAAAAAAAAAATTGAAGATACAAACAGCTCAACACAATGGGCCTAAAAATAGCCCCATCATTCATGGATCAAGTCTTACAAGTTATGTGTGCAGTAGCAAAATTCTGCAAAAAAAAAAAAGTCCTGCTGGGGCATTTTCATTTCCATGAGTGCAATACTACTAAGTGAGATGGATTTTGTTATGATTACTGTGACCTTGTATGTTATATAACTGCAGCCTGGGAGGGATTTTATTGTTGAAAAAAATTCATATAAAAAAAAAAAATAAGCTACTAATGTTCATGACAGAAGGGGGAAATTTGATCTTGTCACATTCTAGACCACAGAGAAAGGAGTAAAATCCTAAAATTTAATGTAGCCACAGTTTTATCAGATAAGAAAGGCAAGGTAACTGCAAAAGAAATCATTTGACTAAATCCAATAAAGTGAGAATGTGAGAAACTTGGTGGTCTCCAGCCAGATTTTAGTGGACACATTACACCTGGCATCCATGAGAGCTAACTCAGCAAAGCTGCCTCTCTGTCAAGACTATGGCACATGCAGAAAAATTTCATGACGCTCCTTGTGCCTTTTTCTTGAGAGTATTCAGCATGGCTGCAGTCCACCAGCTTTCTCCTTGCTGATTCTGACAGTTTCTGGCCTCGCTGCTGGAATAGCACAGCCAGTGCTGATCCTGGAGCAAGAAATGAAGCTGAGTCCACTGTTTGCTGCTCCCCACAGGTTTTGCCCATCCAGGGCAAGAGTCCCCCAGGGGCTGAGCTTATAGCATGCTCATCAGCTCTACTCCCTAGGCTCTTGTGGTTTCTTGATGGCTTTCAGCAAAGATCTCCCAGGACTACAGAAACCTGCCTGTGTAAGGTCATCAGCTGCCTCTGGACAGGAGACCTCGGTCCTTTGGCCTGGCTACTTGATGTTTACCACAGTTTCTCCAGCAAGGCCTGTCTGAGCACCCAACTTCTCTCGAGCCAGGAAATAGACAGCATGTTTCCCTAACGTTTACAACTGTTTTGAAGGTTGTATTTTCTATTTAGCAGTAATGTTTAATAACCTCTTATCTTCTGGGAAACAGCTTTATATGTGGGAAACTAAACCCTGATCTTTATGAACGTCACACTGCTCACTTGGCAAGCTTTCAAGCCAAGGTGCAGTCTGCACTAAAAAGCTCTTCCATCCTCCAAGCTTCTTCTCTCACACTGTCAGTAATGCAGGCAGCTGCCATCCCTTTTGTCAGGGGTGTCAGAGTTCCAGAACTGCAGGGCATGTGCACACATCTACCTACATATTGATGCAACAAATGCAAACACAGTATCCAACCTGACAGCAGCATGAGCTGTCAAAAACGCAAAAACTACTCCCACAAAGCCAACGGCACTGTTTGTCAAATAGGGCAGGCAGTTCATAGGCCACAGATCCTACCTGTCCTCATCACCTCCACAGAGGAGGAGAAGAGCCTTGAAACATCAATTTTTCACCTTCAAAATAACCAGAGGCCAAAAGGATGCTCTGCAGCTGACAGCAGCAGGAGAGCATGGGTGACACTGTCGGGAGCACATGCAGATCTGCTTCTGCAAAGCCACTGTAGAGATCGACAGAGGTTTCAGAGAGTATCACGAGGCACTTCTCTCTTTTTCTGTTTATTGAAATACCTTTAAAAATCTGCCTGTCTGGGCAGGATATATCTCATATGACAACAAGCGTGAAATGAGTTCATACTGATCAACTTTGGCTTCACTTGCAAAGCTACCTAACTTCCATTAGCTGTGAGGTTTAAGATTAAAAACAGTATATATATTTTCTTTCTAAGGAAAAAAATAATGTAAATTGGCTGCACAACTGCTCACAGCTCAGCTATGAGCTCCTCTCAAAGGCTACACAGTAAGTTGTGTCAACCTATACCTGCAATGAATTAGGCCCAAAGTCTACACAGCACTTACTCTCAACATTTGACTATTGCGTAGATCACAGTTATTTATTGAGTCATGTAGGATTGGGCTTTGCTGGGAGCCATATTTTAAAGTTATAAGTACAGTTCAGCCTGACGCTACTTTTTTTTTTCTCTCTCTCCCTCAGCATTAGCTTGAGTATTGGTACAAGTAGCAGCTCATACAAACTTGCCAAAAAAAAGTGGAATACTTTCCATGGGAGTATAAAATAGATTGGCCACTGTTATTCTAACAAGCGCATTAGTTCCATGTGCTAGAGAAATAAAGTGTTCATTCATTACCCAATTTGCGGTGACAGCTTAGTGAGATATCTCGTTTACATTCTGATAGCCTCCTGAAATGAACTGAATTCCCATACAGTCGCAAAAGGCCAAAGTTAGCATTTTCTTTAAAAAATAATAATAAACTCAAGTCTGCCTCTGGAGCAGATTTGCTCTAACCTTGAACCTTAAAAGAAATGAAAGGGAGAAAGTGCAAGGCTCACATCATAAGGGGGTGGGGAAAAGCTAATGGCACCAGGAATGGAAAATGTGGGCATTAAAAGAATTTCCTATTCTAAACAGCATGCAAAGTTAAAAATACCTTCTCTTGAGATTATCCTCAGCATAAATACTCACCACAGCTATTTTTAGCTGTCTTGTAGCCTATGACAAAGATTTTTATTCCAACAAAGGAGCTGTACACCAATGCACGACCTGTTTAAAGAACTATTAAAATGGAAAATAAACCACTCTTGCATCAGCTAGCCATATTGGTACCTGTTTCCAATGACATCTAAACACAGCTTTTCTGGATACTGACAACTGGCCATTAAATACTAAAGAGACGGAAAGGAAAAAAAAAAATTGTATTTATCACAAGCCAAAGACCCACTGTCATAAAAGCCAGTGTCAGAGTTCCTGCAAAGAAGAGCTGAAATAAAGAGTGTGCAAGCTACTCAGCACCTCTGTGCAGAAAGTGCCTGGGACAAACCAGGAAAAGACCATGCCGAGACTCCCAGTCAAGCCATGTGCCATGTCCCATACTGCTGGGAAACTACCCAGAGCAGAGTGACACGGACAGGGTTTACTGGGAACCCATCAGACAGGAAAATCTTTAAAACTTTATCCAGTTTCCCATTCTTTGACGTTTTTTTTTTCCACTACTGTTGGCCTTTTGGGAAATGTGGGAAGCCTGTTTAAAAGAAAATGGACCACAAAGCACCATACATCTTCAGAAAGTGAAAGACATCTATGCAGTAAGTAAGCAACTCCTGGCACACATGGAGAACTTCAACCTGTTTTGAGGCATTTGACATTCAGAATAGAATGGGAACAGAGAGAAGCAAAGCAGATAGGGTTGGCATGCAGCACTTGAAAGAAAGATCACTTCCAGTAGTCACCAATATATATCCCTACTGTCTTGTTTGCCTTCAAATTTGAATTAGTCTAAACACTTTCTAAAAAGTAATTAATTTGGAAATATACTGTTGAAATCCATGGAAGATTTTGCAGAGATACCTCATGGTATCAGAGAGTAGGTACTGCCAAGCTCTTTCTAGGGCAGAGTAGACCGGTGATATGAATGGAGGAAAAGGCCAGTGCTCTCACCACATATATATAGTAAAGTGTATGTGTCCCACCAGATGGGTCTAACAGTATGACCAACAGCCCACTGTATACTCTCCCAGGAATTACATTTTTTATTTCTACCTCCAGTCTTACGGCACCAGTTGCATCTTGGGGTCCAAAGGGTCGGCATCAGAGATCCTGTTTTCTCCCTTCTTAGATCTCCCTATGAAATCCATCTTCTAATGTGTCTGGATCACATATGCTAATGACTCCATAGCTAATCAACTGAGTTGTTACTTGTAATTGCCTCACTCTTACTGAATGTTCAGCACTTCTCCATCAGCCATACTCACTCTCCAAGAATTTCAGACAAGAGGCCTTCTCTTCACTGTACATGCATAAAGGAATTTGGGGTATAGTACTGATCATGAAGTTCAAGTAATGTATATTTTTAAGCTCAGCTTCGGTTTGGCTTGGGTCTGGTTTCTTCAATTCAAGTTAAGATTTGAATTAAAAAGAGACATTTTAAATTAATGATTTGTACTGAGTTTCATTTCAAGAAAAGAATAACAGCTTAAACTAATTTTAAGTTCAGATTCAGTTCAAATCTCTGGTGCTGGTTTCTAACTTGTGAATCCAGATAGTTAGTAATGAAACACCATCAAATGTAAAATTAAGTATAGCAGAAAAAGAGGGGTTACTAAGGATGATTTAATTAACACAGAGAGAACCCAAGCACCAAAATGATTCATGTTGTAGCAGCACATATTTCATAGTGATAACATCTTCCCTGTCCTCTCCTCCAGAAACAGAGCATTTTGCCCTCTCTCAGGACATGCTGTTAGTCAGTATTACTATGCAAGGCCTCTACCCATATTTCTTAATGGCACAGTTTACCACTTCAGAGAGTTTTCTCCACCTGGAGAAAACTGGAGTTGCTCACTGTTACCTTGCAGGAAATGGAGAACTTTCCCTCCTCCCCCATTTTCATTTGTGAAAAAGGGTTCAAGATAGCTTTTCCAGTTTTGAGTACTCTTTTCTATCTCCCAGACACCAAAATCTCCTACTATTACATGGCTTGATGGAAAAAAACAATGTACTTCCATCCCTTCTTTCTTTTTTTCTTTATTTAAAGGATGAAATCAATAAGAATTTTGTCCATAGAAGGAATAGCAAACAGAAACCTTTGCCTGAATGCTAAGAGTCTTACACGTAACTTTCCGTGGAAGCAGAGGGAAGTTAGCACAGCAAAATAAACTGTTTTGAGACATGGAATTTTAATGGCAGTTTAATCTATTGCACACAGTTTAGCGACGTAATGAGAAGCCTATAAACCACACAAGTGCTACAGACTGACATGACATTTCAGTCATAGTATATGGTTTTACACAAAGCAGCAACCATTGCTGGATAGTACAGTACATTCTGTTCTACCAATGGCAACTCAACAGCATCATCTACATCTGACTCTCATTCTTTCTGGTATTCAGTATTATGGCTTTTAGAATAGTATAATAACCATTATTCCACCCCCTCCCCAATTCTGTGGTCAGCAGCTCAATACTCCTAGCATATTTAATTGATAAATAATGGGGAGCATGGCTAGGGAGGAGGAAGTCTAGCAAAGGGAGTTGAGTTACATAAGTGACTTATTTTTTTCCTTTAAGTCTTAATTTATTATTTGTTCACAATGTTCACTAAATATATAAGCTCAGCTGCCACGTTCCCTTTCTCTGCATAAAGGCTGCAAGCAGTTCTGTGTCTTCCGAGACACATTTCTGTATATTAAACAGTGAAGATGTATTTGTCCTTGTTTATGAGATGCTGGAAACACAGCTTGCAGGTGAAGTGCAGACCAGGCTGCTCTGTAGGAAAGCTCACAGCTGTTCTCTGCCTTACTGAGATGATGGTCCTGTGTCTAAGGCATGGCCTCTATTCCCAGGTCTGCCACTAAGTGATTAAAGATGGAGCTCGAGGAAAAATGTATTATGACAGCCTAAACCCATGATGACAAAGGCACATTTACAAGAAATGGGGACATGATTCTGGTTTAAGAAAAACAAAACAAAACAAAAAAAAAAAAACAGGGAAAAAATAATAATCTGATATGACCATAGCTGCTAACTCAGATGGTGAATCCAGTTCACAAATGGCACAAAAGTTCTTTCAGTCAAAGGGTCTGGTATGATTTCTGCCCTATTTTCTGATTACCTTCCCAAAAAAATCAGCATCGTGTTTGTTAGTCTTGGCCAGAACAAGTCTCCAGATGTCTTCCACATCGTTCTCTCACACAGACAAATCAGTAATCCATTAAAGTACCCTATCAACTGTCTTTTCAAGATGTGCCTCTAAAGCTTGCAGACACTTGAAAGACACTTCTGACTGCCTTAAACAAAAGCCATATCACGTGGAAACTCATAAAATCCAGAAGAAAAGGGCTACAAGGAGGTGCTGTTGCTCATCTCCAGCCTTTGTAAGTATTTAGCCGATTAAGAGCAAGGCAGTCCCACAAACAGACTGCAGGCTGTTTGCAAAACAGCTCATGTCATCTCAGTGCCTGGCATCCAACATTTAACAAGTCTAGCATAATCAGACTGTCAGCCCAGGAAGTCACCACCACATGCACTGTAACATCTCCATATCAACATCCAGAAGTGAACAGGCTGTGAGTGGCAGAGATAAATAAAGGGTCTGCATCCAATTTTCCACGACACAAAATGTGCATGAAGTTTTACTTAACTTTAATCAATAGATGGAGGCCGTCCTGCCATCTAAAGACCATAAAACTTATGGAGGTGGATTATTGCAGCCTACTGTGAAAGATATTTCATGACTTCTTCTAGAAATGACCAGTACCAAAATGCTGATGCTGAAAATTCTGTTTTGGGTGATTCTGCACATTCTCAAAATTCTGCAGGTGTACGTTAGAGAAAAATCTAATAGATAAATAGGCAAGAATAAAGGTTTCATCCATCCCATCTGCTAGGTTTTTGGCTGTGCTAATGAATCGCTCTTAGCTCGGTATCAGCAAAGCTAAGTGAATTGCATTACCATGTTACCTGGATGATGAAAAAAAAGATTGTCTAGATCTCAGGTGGTAAGGTTATGAATTACATACAGCTTATGCCATAACAAACACAATCTAGTGCTAAAGGAAAGGGGTAAAAATAATTAAAATGGTTTTACTCCCAAAATAAGGAGTCTCCTCTAGGTATCTTTGAAGCATTCCCCTGTGGCTGTGTTTCATCTATATCCCTTATGCTTACAGACTTCCTTCATCTACTTAAGCACTTAAGTAGTCTGAATTTTAACAAGCAAACTGGTTATATTATTTTAAAAGTCTCAATTTTAAAACCGTTCTGAAACTCTATTCATCCTGCCCTGCAGAGGAGCAACTTACTGTCACTGTAAAAGTAGGCCATTAGGCACAGAACCTGAAGCATTTCTCCTGTAAAAGTTGACAATTCAGATGGTATCAGTGTATGTTCACACTTTCATATGAAAAGTGCATTGCAAACTACAAAGACGCATCTCCAGCAAAATGGATTTATTGCTTGAGTAAAATGTGGCAGCCTACTAACTCATCACGTACTCCAGTAGGACAAGGAGACATTTTAGCTAAGAACAGGCAACGTCTCCCATAAAAATGGCTCATTCTTCACCTTAGAACAGTGAAGACCTCAATACTTACCATGTGTAATCCAAATAAAGACAACATTCAGAATATTTTTATTAAAAACAATTGTTTTGAATACAAATGGCCCAATTTACAATATGTTGGGTAGCTGCCGGATGTCGATAGAAAATGAACATATGCTGTAAATTCAGTGCTCAGTAATTAGGAAAATGTGTATGTTTCCCAAGTCTGCTTCTCGGTAGGTAGGACTAAAGGGCAACATTATGTCATTTCCCTTTGCGCAGGACTCCCTATTGACTTCCATAAAGAATTTGGCTTAAAAACTGATGACAGAGTACAGCCCAAGTTCTTCCCCAAGAGGAAAGAACAACCAATAAATAAAGGAAGACAGGTTGGTGACGGAAAAGTCATTCCTAGTCACCAAGACATCTTACCAATATTTTCTCTTCCAGCAGTATAATGACGACAGGACAAACGATCTCTGTTCTCTGTTATACCAATTCCTTAAATTCAGAGAAATTGCTAAACACTCACAACCACTGAAAACAGGATTCAGACTGAAACATGTGAGAGCAAGTTTTAAAATAATGAATGCAGTATAACATGGAACAGCTATGAAGGAATGACGCAGCCTACTAAATTCACCCTCTGAGTTTAACTAAGGGCCAACCTAGCTCTTTTCTGCCTTAAAAAGTACTATTCAATAATCATTTCTATTTCAGATTTCTTCTGTTACCAGCAGACATTGACAAGAGTTTAGGAGCTCTCATTAGCCAAACTCCATGTCTTGTGATCTTTGCACATTTATGCCATTATGTTCTCCAAGTGATATATTATATCCAGTAAAACCAAACGGCCAACAAACTGAGAAGTGACATTCCCTTCAAACCCAGCATAACCACAAACATGCGAGATTTATGATGATATCAAAGTCACTGCATCAGGATTTCATTGTAAATATACTGTGAGCATGATAGGTGAAGTCAGGATGGGGACAGTGAAGCAACAGCAAAACAGATGAAGAAAGTTTGACTTCTAAGAGATGAGTCACCAAAACACCTTCAAGTGCTTCTCCTTTCTCAGTGTCAGAGCTGGTGACACAATTAAAGTCTTTCATTGACATGGTTTATTAGGTATCATATTAGCCCATCTGACAATAATCAGTAGAAGAAAAATTAGATTACAGACCTATTGAATATGCCTAAACATTTCTATTTTGCCTTGAAGATATATTTTCTTCATTCAATTTATGTATATCCTGTACATACATTCAGGCCTGACAAAACAAGATGAGATAGATTTTCATTACTTAATAGGGGATTTCTCATATTAAATTAATAGCCAATATATCCTTTCTCTTCAGAAATATTGAAATGACTCACTCATTCCCTGAAATATTTTTGTAAGAAATAAGACAATAGCCCTCAAGGATCTTATTCAACTTTCCAATGTAAGACATTTACATGCTAATGAGGGAAAAGACTCACTAGCTTGTATGGAGAGAAAGAGGTGGGAGAAAAAAAAAAAAAATTAAAAAACCCTTTTGCTTAAATTAATTCATCTTGTGGCACTGCAGCACAGACAACCCCTCCAGCCATCATAACTCACTGGTTTGAAAAGGTCATTAGCTCGCTATCCCATACTGTTGGGAGAATGAAAAGCCATATTCATGAGCATGACATAAAAATTTGCCCTTGGTGTTCCTGAGGGATGACCTGAACTCTGAAACCCTGCTGAGAAATTTTTCAGGGGGGCTTTCTTTTCCTTTCTTTTTTTCTTCTTTTTTTTTTTTTTTTTGGTACAAAATACCAGCCCAGCACATGCACGTTTCTTCTGCACATGGCATTTACAACTTCATCCTGCAGCTATGGCCAACACAGCAATAGCATGCGTACAAAATACACACCATGCCACAGGTTTTTTTTGCCCTTTTTCTACATTTTCCTACCAACTATTTTTTTCTCTCCCTCTCAGAGCAGCCTGTACATGTGGCTCTGTGATGCCTACACTCAAAAGGCAAGCTGCAGTGGGAAGCACTTTGTTATCCGTGTCGCTGACCTTCAGCGGAATACCCCACTGCACAAGCTGGACCATAAAAGGAATCCATGTGTAGCCAATGTTTAGAAAAGTCATCTCCTTGTCTTTTGTGACTATTGCGCTGCCTTATTAAGACAGTGCACTAATAGCCAGCTGGAGAATCTTGGGAATGTTCTGAGCAGTAGTGCCTAAAAAAGCTTGTTATTTCGTATGGGCTGACAATAAACTGGTAAAACAGCAAGAACTGTTTAGCAGGTGCAGGTTAGTAAAAAGAAATCTATTCCAAACTGTAGCAATGCTATTCTTGAGGACTCCGTGCTCTTGTGAAAATACCTGTTCAGCCATTTTATCTGTGAAAACACATGCAACTTTCTTCCTTTCAATTTTTTTTAGAAAAGCTTTCTTCAGGGAGGAAAGGGAGAAAACTAGACTGGGAGTTGAGAATTTCATCTCAAGGGACTGCATGATGTGCCATATAAATGCAATGGAATAACCATCTCATGATGTGGCACAGTTACAAGTAACATCTACATACAGATGATCAGAAGGGCTGTCCTCTTAAGTCTTCACTGTATTCTGGTCCTCTCACAAGATGATAAGCATTTGGAGAAGTGGAGACAGTCTTAGTTGGTAGTCAACCTCACAGCTGTAAGCCTTTTTGTGAAAATCTGATAGCTGTTTTTTGCTGAAAACTTTCTGAATTTGTATGAAGGCTGCAGAAAAAAAAAGTTTATGAGATTTGTTTTTATTTCATCAAAATCACTGAAAGTTGTTTATATCACCTCCATCTTTTCTCTATTCAGAAAATGCAAGTGAAAAAGGTTTATTTTCTATATCAGGAAGCGGTTCTGCTCTACGGATAACTTCCAACCCTTTATCTTTTCTCACTACCATGTTATAATTATGCTTTTCAGAAATACCCAGGATTGGTACACAGAGCATGTGATTTTGCTCTTATTGCTAGAGGACAATGTTATAAATGAAATCAGTGAAGCAGTGTTCACTCCTGTGAAGCACTATCTGCTCACTGAAGTCAAGGTTTTGCTTAACAAAAGCATCCCTCCTTCCCTTAAAAATAAGTAAATATATAAAAAATGACATTTCTAAGAATTAAGCAAAGGAAATCCTTTTGTGGTAAGAAGCACTGTGTTTTTTGAACAAGTGAGTACATGTGTTCTTAGATATTCCTGCACTGCTTTTCTCACTTTAAAAGCAAACTCTAGTTTCTCTCTCCATCTTTGCAGGATACCCCTCTGAAACAGCTAGAAACAACAGTCCAAGCTACTGCAAGAAGCCTGCTGCAGGACCAGGTACAGCTGTAGCCATTTGCTGACTCCACTGTGGAGTCAGCAAGTCTTGGTGATGCTTTTCTTGACATGAGGTCAGCAGCAATTGGTGGATATACATAAAACCTCATTCAACCATCTCATACCAGCCTTCTCCTGAAAGGGGTTGAAGTACGTCAGTTATCTGAGCCTCCGCATCCATGACAAATATCTCCCATTTCTCTGCAGCTTCATGTTACCAGCAGACAAAAGCAATTATGAAAGGAGACAGATTTGTATGGAAAATGCCAGCCCTGAAGATCAACACAAGTTCCTTATTGAGGACTCCAATACCAACATGCCTCTCCGCAGTCACAAAGGCCTTGTCTGTACATAGAAGTTGCAGAAGTTCACCTCAAGTGAATTAAATCTATGCAAACCCCTCAGTCTAAACATAAAAGAGCTCACTCTTCCACACAGTTTCACAGTAAGATACCTCCCTTGCAAGAGACTTGAATGACAAGCAGCAACTTGAGCCACATTCATGTGGTTACTCTCCACTGTGTACACTTAATTGACTTAAAAATTTACCATGATATGCATCAGGTTTATATCATACAAAGAGCGCTCACAGAAGGATTACTTGTTTGAGTGAATCAGTTTAAATACCAGTAGACAAAATGCTGTCTCATACTGGCGGAAGAGGAAAGCACTAGTATAGAGAATTAATTTAAAATCACTGAAGACTCCCTGCTTTTCAGTACCAGTTTTCAGCAACACTCGTACAGCCTCAGAACAAGAAGAACACTGTCTACCTAGAACATAATCTCTTGCTAAAATAGTCCATGCTGGCTTTTAGATTTGGTTTCAATTGAAAATGGGTCACAAGCTATCTTAAAGGAAACTGAAGCATGTATTCAGCAAATGTCAGGTTAAAAATTAAAAATGTTATTTTTTGTTTCTTTATTCATTTTTAAACAAAAAGTCGCAACGTGCTATTGAGTTACATTCTTCCCTTGATTTTGTATGTCAAATTTTGCTGGACATTTTTCAGTGCCCTATCCAACAAAGTTCCACCCAACAAAGATTATTAATATGCAAGTTTTAGTCTTACCAACAGGTTTTTGACATGAAAGAGAGAAAAACAGCCATCTATTTATATTTTCTTAATGTCATTCTCAATGAGACTGACCTTTAGCTGCCACATACACAACCCATTGGTTTATACTTTCCAATAAATGAATAGAGAAACATCCTACTTACTTCTCCACTTCTCATCACCCTCACGGTTTCCCAGGAAGATAAGGACCCCACCACAAGGCTGACAAAACTACTTCTCTTTCTCATGTGTAGCTGTACCACTTCTGTTACCAGCCTCTGGTCACTCTGTGTGCCAGCATCCATACAGACTGCAGTCACCACTGATCTTATTACTGGCAGGAATATTTCTGCAGCTGTGTGCTGATAAATTAAGTTGCCCAAGAAGCGCATACACCTGATGTCTCATGAAAGAGTTTGATCACACAAAGACAATCTGCTGGCATGGAGGATTTTCTTTGTTTAGTGCAAGCTAATAAGTAGGTTATCATGAGAGAAATAAAGCTGCTTATAAGCATTTATCTTCAGTAATGATAAATTTGTTTAAAGGCACAAAGCCAAAATGCAGGATCTAATTGACCAAGTGTGAGCAAGCTGAAATCAGTTTGGAGTATAATTTACACATCACATTTTTCCCTCTATAGTTCTTTGCAGTGAACAGTAAAAAGGTAACTTTGCCCAGGCTACCAGCAATTTGATAGTCCTTATATACGATGCTTATTCACATAATGCATTTGCCTTCTATTATCCCTGCAAACTAATTGGTATCAGCTTTTTAAATGCAAATCTGATTTTCCAATTTAATTTCAGATATCTGTTCATTAAGATGTTGTTAAAACGTTAACTCACACTGAGAAGCAGATGCTCCTAGAAACCCACTGGCTAAACTCATGTCATATTCATGTTACTCTTGAAAGAGTATCATAGTTGAGTAATGACTGCAGTTTCTTTTGTGTCTTACAACTTTTCCTTTTCTGTGCCCAGTGTGTCCTGAAGCGATACAATGAAGCAACAAGTTTAACAATGTTCTTATTCACCGAAAAGAAGGCATTGTGATGTAACAGCTAAGAGAGAATTTGTACACAAGTCTGGAAATTTGAACTTTTAGAGACTGGTTTTCAGTTATTCTCTTCTGCTTAAAGCAAAAGAGCAAATTAAACATCACTCTCCATCCACAGCAGCCTATATATATATATATATATTTAACACCTCTTCCAGATGAAATGTTGTGTCACCACATGCACAGGGCATTTTTTGTCAAATTGCTTATAAGCATATATATTTGTGCCATAAGATATACACAATCCTATGGCCTGGTGGTGAACTAAATTGACCCCTCCTCTTGGCTAGTTGCAGATGTTGGGCATGTGGGAAGTGACCACACAGATGAGAGTTGGATCACATATTTACTGTCTAGAGCAAAAATACAGATCAAATTGTTTTTATTTATGAACAGGCACAAGCCTAGGGATCTAATAAACATTAGCAATGGTTCTTAAAGGTTCATTTGTCAATTGACACTGACTGTCTAGATCAATGAAGATGGGGGATTTCCCCATCTGACAGAAAGTAGACCCAGGAGCCAATAATCGAGTGTCCTTTATTCTGGCTTTCTTTTCTTTTTTCTTTTTTCTTTTTTTTAGGACAGTAGCCATGGTCCCTGCCATACCGAGTTAACTGAGCTTTTGTAGAAGATGACCTCCATGAAGGGCTGATGCATTCTGATACATTCATGTGATTCTATGATTCCTTGCCAAAGGACAGGAAATGCTGCCAGGGGCACTAAGGTGCCAGCCTGCCTACAAGGGAAAGAGATACTTGCAGTCAGAGGTACTACGTGGCTCATCTGTGGCTGCTACAGGAAATTCCAAGTCTCTGAGCCTTCACAAACCTCAGGCTAATATTGAGTTAATGTAGCTTTTTGCATTTTGAATTTCTGAAGTCATTTGTATGAGAAAATTCTGATGCTAGTTATGATTTACAGTGTCTGAAGAAACAATGGCAGATTCACAGAGCTGCAAGAACACTACAGACTGTCTTAATTGACTAAATTCTGCCGATTTGCACATAAGATACTAAAGAGATGTTATTTTTCACATAAATGTGACAGGACAGCCATTGACGTATATGTACAATGCCAGCTACATTCCTTCAGCCTCATGTTTTCCTTTGTGCAGTGCCTATGCCTCAGTAATTCTTAAAACCATGAAGAAATACCATACTGTCCTAAGACTCCTGGTACCCTTTTAAATATGCATACTAAAATTGTCAATAACAAGCACCAAAAGCCATGGCTCAATGCCCATATTTAGTAGGCATTTAAATAAGATCTAGTTCATCAAAGGCTTTAGAGTAGTTAAGCTAATAAAAATACAGTAGAAGACAGAAGGATAGCTTTCTTTTGGGGATAGGTGGGCTAGCTGGCTATAGGATGGGAAGGGGGGCTTTTCACCCAAGAATTTCTAACACTCCTTGGTGATTCTAAAGCAAACTTGCCACTTTGCTGAAAGAGGTGAAAGACGTGGCATTTTGCCAGCTGTCTGGATGCTCTCCTCCTAAAAGCTTAGCAGCTATGGTAGATGTAGTACAGAGATTACAGAATATAGCTATGGTAGATGTAGTACAGAGAATTATAGAATCTTAACATACATGTGGGATTAATATCTGAAATACTAAGGAGCCCATTTTGTTGTCTGCTTAGGAACTATAGGGGGGTTAGTTGAGTAAAGTCTATATTTTTCATGTCTAACTATTTGGAAGAACAAGGCTTCTTTTATAAAACACTTCTCCATTAGGACATTTAAAGAAAATACAACCTGCAAAATGCACAGTCACTGTAAAATTAAGTGGTAGGGCTCTACTCAGGTTTGTGTATGTTTGGTTATTATCTCCAGGGCATCTGAAATGCGAGCAAAGCAAAGATTTGTCTAATATCCTCTCTCACTTCAGAGTGACAACATTAGGGCAGGCTCTAAGGAGGCACAATTATGTTTTTCTGCCTGTGTTAAGAATGAGCTCCAAGAATTCCAGGAACAGCGATCAGTATAATGTGCAGGACCAAATTCACCTTGACAATGCAAATATTTTCTGTCAGTCCTGAAATGTAAGGTAGCTGGGAAGACAGATTAACAGCTGGACTATTTTGTCTCAATTTGTGCTCAATCCTCATGCACTTCTAATCTTATTTATCCATTTTTTAAAATATTTAACTTCTGGGCAGAATATGTCACGTCTCAGCACTTGCAGAAGATATTTTATGGAAAGACAAGCAGATACCCTTGAACTTGAAACTTGAGGATATATAAAGAGAACACGAAGAGATAAAATCACTGTAGCTTGTGTTTTAGTACCAAAAGAAGGCTGAATTAAACAAAGCACAGTCCTCTGGAAGCCAGAGGGTGACGTTTTTGGAAGTACTGTTCTGAAATAAATCATGAACATCGGGAAATTCTTTGTTAAGTATACGCAGTCAGCCTCTCATATGTTTAAACATGCACTCCTTGAAAACTCTTAAGATCATTCCCTTCATTCAGTTACAAAAGTCTGAATCAAAGCACAATCTCTGAAAACCGTTAATGAAAAGGCAACCAGGCATATACAATCCCTAACGTTTCAAAATGTAGGAGGTAATTTAGAAGTATCAATTTATGCTCATTTTTAAACTTTGAACAATGTTTAACATTTGTCCTCACTATATGCCCTATCCCAGAGATAACTCTTTCAACAATAAGAAGCAGTTTCAAAAGCTGTTTGTGGTCATTCAGTGTTGGTCTAATATTAATATTCACTTTTCCTCACCTAAGCTGTCTTAGTCAGAAGCACAGAAATTGCCTATTTTGTGCCTCACAATGATGAACTTTCCTTGTGCTACAAATACATTAAGACACTGAGGCAACAAATATTTTCTGTCTTACTTGTCCAGAAGATAAGCAACACACTTCTCGTTAAGTCTTATAAGGACACACTCTGATTCTGCTGCCTTTACCTTCTTAACTTGTAGGTTCAGCCCTTGTTATGATTACCTGAGCTACATCAGCCTCAACAGGAGCACTCCAGGAGACTTTCGGCCAGCTGCAAGCTGCCTCTATCCACAGTCCACAAGCCAGGTTATTTCTGTGAAATTTCCCTAACCTATGTTCACAAATGGGATCCGCACTGCCCTATGAAACTCTTTAAATGATAAGCTGGAGAGTGTTTGCGATTGAACTGTTACATGTTTTAAAAAATAATTAAGAAAAAATCCTTACCTACTACATTTAGTAATTAATGCCATAACGAGCCATTAAGTTTAATGGTAACCTTTCTCTGTATACCGTAATGACAGCTTCCTGCTACAGTCATTGTGATATAAATACTAATTCAAGTGCAATAAAAGATAAAATAAGTGCATTGAATGGCATGAAATGTTCTTCCATTTGTAATTATTTAGTATAAACGCGAGTGACACTTGAATTTTAGCATATGTTTATTAATACCTTATTGATCTGCAAGGAGATGAGTTCTTTAGTTAAGACTGCTACAATTCCTGTCAGGAGATCCTACATGGCCCTCAACATCATGATTAAAGAGAGCCTTTTTACTGGCTTGAGATTTGCTGCTAGATAGCCAATTCTCTACACTGTATTTGTATACCAGGATGACCCTTCACTGTGAAATTACCTGCAGTCCTTTGGGGAAGAGCATTATGCAAAGCAAAGCTGTGGTTCAAATTCAGTTAAGAATCAGCTAAACAGAGACCAGTCTGACACTGACTCTCGGACTTTTCAGAATTCTGCAGTGATGATGGTGTGGCAAGGAAGTAAATTCAACCAGCTTGCTAGTATAATGTTTAAAAGAGTCCTGATACCAGAGAAAGGTGAAAATACTTTCCTGGGGAATTGGCAAGTCAGCCAATTATAAATTCATGGCTTATGTGCTAAATAGATTAATCTGAGAGCTATTATTCAGAGAATTAAAGGGCAAGTCTTCACTCGCAGTTTTTTCTGAAGTCATGGGAATAGGTCTTCTCCCTCTTAAAGAAGTGTTTCACCTCAATACTTCACACACACACACTCTAGCCAACCCCAGGCTGAATTCTTCCAGTGTCAGCTACAACAACATCAAAATGACAAAACCCGATGGCCATAGAACATCTTTTATTGCCCAGGAAGAGGCAAAAAAAGCAGGTGTCATTTGCTGAAAGAAGCCAGCCCCTTGTGCTTCAGCTACAGATGGGATTTTTTTCATCAGTAAGCACAAACCATTTCTGTGACAGCCCTGCCTGTGCAGCACGGTATGTACCCTGTAACTGGGAGGCAAAGTGTTCATCCAGCTCCTTCAAGGCTGCTGCTGAGATTGCCTCATAAATCATCTGGCTGGAATAACTCAGGTAGGGCCTAGCCCAGAGCCCAGCGAAATAAATGGAAAGTTTCCAAGTGACTTCAGCCAGTGTGGGCCCATGCACAGGTCTCTCTCTGCCGCCAAGGATCAGGATGAATCCTCAGCTCCACCACATAGTAGTTCCAGAGGTCACCCAAATAGCTGGTAGAGTCTGACTTCCCCTGCCCTCACAGCTGTGTAGTAGAAACCACACACAAAATGCTATCAGACTGGAGCAGTTAACAGTGCTGTACTTTGTTCCAGCCTGTGTCTAGAAAGTCTTGCAGAGTTCTGGCAGCATGAGCACATGCAGTAAATCTGACACACTGGGGACTGGTCCCACCTCCATTTTAGGACACATGTCCCTAGATAGGTCTGTGGTGTTACTTCAAATAAGATGATAAACCTCCGGAGGTAACAGGTAAACACAAAAAGCCAAAAAAATCCAGCTGGAGGCTATTTCTGGGTGGGTATGGCAGGCCTGTATATGGGAAAACCAGGCGATGAAGGATATCTTGAAATGAGAAGAGTGTAAAATGTTAATGAAACACGAGATTTCTGGAGATTTCTGGTAGCAATTTATATCTGAGCTGCCATGGCATGAACTAACAGTAAAAGCACATGCCAAGGGTGAACCATTCTGTTGGTCTTTAAAAGACAAAGGTAGCTTCCTCATCATCACTCCTGAGCATATCAACCCAAAACACCAGAGCTACACACCACAACAAAGCATCATCATTTTCATCAGCTTTCCAGCAAGGAAGGGGAACAACAACAACAACAAAGCCAGACATCAGTCCACATGGACTGGACTCACCATAACCATCTCCAGAAATCAGGCATATGTTGCTGGGCAACAGTGGCTCTAGCATGATGGTCACTTGGGAAGCTGATGCTACATTTACCCTGACCAAGCCTCAGACAGCCTCTGGGCCCTGCAGAAGAGGCAGCAGTGAAGGCACCCCCTCTCAAGCTTGAGGCCTTACAGACTTTAAGCCATCTTCTGGAGGGTGTGATTGTCAGGCTGAGAAGGTAAACCCTCCATGTGTCTTTAACCCAGGAAATGGTAAAATGCGTCACTGCATCTGGCTGAATTACAAATAGTGCTGTTGGATATGGTGTTTTCATTTCTGTGTTTGACTGAAAGAAGCCTAAACTGTTTCTGGGAGACCTAGGAAATACAGCCTATACAGCAGGTACCAATGCTCAAAGCAAACACTGCATTTTCAGCCCCTGTGCTGCTCTTCAGGAACACACTATTCTTACTTGACAAAACACCCAAAAGTGTTCAGACGAAGGGAGGTCTGGCTAGCAGATTGCTGTGGTTTAAGGTAAAGAACAGACAGCTACACAAACATGTTGTAGTCATATTTTTGAAGGTGAGAATGATCCACAAATCCCTGAAGTGTGAATTCACTACACATAACTCAGAGTTTCATATTCATTTGCTAATAAATGCCTAAATCCTGCTGGCCCTCAGCTCCATTTGCTATGCAGAAAGGACCAATGTTCAGCTCCTCCCTGACCTTGCCCCTGCTGGGGTGGGTTTCGTGAAGTCCCAACTCCAAGAGACATCCAAACTTGAGAGTCAGGCCCTGTTATTGTTATGGCAAAACAAAATAAAAAGGCCAGACTAAATTATTTTTAAGATCTCAAGATTTTTAAAGCAGTCTTGTGACTTTCAAGAGGTCTGACTCATAATACTTGAATGCTTGAAGTTGGCAGCAGCAGAGGGAGTGCAGCAAGATTTAGCGTACAGCAATTTATTGCTAAAAGTTTTCAAATGTGTGGGAAAGGGCATGGAGTCGCTTCTGCAGCGACTGAGCAGAAAACAGGGAAACAGACCTAAGCCCTACTCCTCCAGCCAGTCTTGCATCAATTTTGTCTCCTCCACAAAGGTTACCACACACACACAAAAAAAAACCCCACCACCACAACAAAAAAACAGCACAGCTGCCCCAAACACTGCAAAAAACTTCCCAAAAGGATGCATGGATGGGTAAGTTGGGGCTGTATCCCACCTCAGAGGCCATCACTCTCTTGCCCCAACCACCTGACTTCCAGTTCATGTAAGGGAGGTAGAGACATCAAGACTCAAGGCTTCCCAGGTATGGGTCCTTCAAAGTCCACCACTGAGCTGTTCATTGCAGTTTTTGTTCCCTGAGAGCTCCAGTTTCCCTCTGCATGAACAGAGACAGCCCAACCTATGTGTTACACTGTGACTTAGTGACCCACTGAATATACTGGATTTCTATTTCTATAGCAACAAGGGCCAACCCCATTATCCCCTGCAACTGTCACATCCACAAAATGGACACACAGCATCACTGGCACCCAAATCACTCGGCAGTCCCAGCATACTCTTGTAAGAGTTTGAATGATTTTACAGAGAAGTTCATATGACTTCTTCCATGGTAAAAAATACCTTTTAGACTACATACCCCAGAATCCTCAACAGCATCTGAGTATTAGCAATAAACCTTAGACTCTTAGACTTTGTTTTAAAAGCATGTTGTTTTTTGTAGAGTAGAAGTATACTAGAAGTATATGAATATTATATGTTCTCATTATACATTGCTGTTAAAACTCTGCTAAAATGAATGTACATGCAGTGAATGTACATTCAGTGGAAATGGGCCTCAGACCAGACTTCCAGCATGCAATACATCTGAGCATTTTTGACTTCTTGGATAAAGAGCAGACTTCTTTCCAGTTGGTGCATGTGCCCAGCATCTATGCCCACATCAACAGCAACATCACACACCTTCCTTCATTTCATCTCATTTCTGCCTAAATAAATGCTGCAATAGGAAGCGCAAGCCAGATACCACAGGAAGCAGAAGCTCTACTTACCCAGCAGGCCAGGCTTGCGCTGGCACAGGCTCTGAAATTCCTCCCACTCTGTCCAACCAAAATATATTTCTACTGGCCTGGAGAAGAACCTTCTGGGATAAGAAGGTCACTTTGTGACACGGCACATTTGATTCTCTTTCTGTTGGGATTAGCCACGAACCAGGTGATGCTGGTTTGCAAAGGAAGACTTCCTCATTTCCCTTTGGTCACCATGCCTCATGTAAGTTTATTTACCTGCAGGCAGCACTGCTGTCTTCCAGAGCTCATGGATTCTGCTTATAGCCTGATGAGAGCTCAGAAGCCCAGTTCTGCAGGGCAATATTTCCTTTCAAAAGAAAGGTCACTATTCCATCTTATCTGTCTGGGAGTTCACCCTAGATACTATCAGGGTGCATCAAAGAGCTCTGCTATGTAAGCAAGGCTTTATTAAAAAGCTCAGTGCAAACATACAAAACATATTTGGTACTGCATTCTGCTGACTTCTGACTTCATTTTAAAATGCTTAGGAGAAAAAGTATTTTGTCTAAAGCACACAGAACCTGAAACACCATAGTTTTGCTAGTGAATGGAAAAGTCAAGAAAAAAAAAAGTCCATATGCAAAATTAAACACAAAAGTAGGAACAAAACCTAAGTTCCATTTTTTTTAAATCACAATGTTGTTAATAAACTACATCAAATCTTTATATCAAAATAAATATTACAACAATAGAGCCTGACTTTCTCTCTACTTACTCCATTGTAAAGCACGGGAAATCCTATTAAAGCAAATGGATCTGTACAAATATGAAATGGAAGTTCAACAAATATCACTCTTAATATTTTCATGCTGTTTCTTTTCAAAAATAGACATCATCATGCCCATGTCAAGTTCTGTTCTCAACTGCACCAAAGTAAACTGCACCAAAAAATTACTGTAATCTGCACTAACTGATAGAAAATGCTGCCCATATTGCCCACATGAAGTGGCTGTAAATAAATAATGACAGGCACAACAAACATAATACCAATTGCAAAGCAGTGGCACACAAGTCACAGATATGCTATACCACATCCACCAAGGGTATCTTGGCTTTCAATCGAAAACCTGTAATTTTAGCTCAACATCTAAAAACACAAAATCTCTTCCATTCAGCAAACACTCCCTCACGTAGCATCTGAGCATAAGTTTTCCTATCAGCAGTTTCACATTACCATAGTTCACTTTCACTGTTCACATTCCTCCATTCAGCAAAATAACTGGAAGCCAGTTTGTAATGCCCTAAGGGATATAGGCAACAGATACCACTGACGTCCAGCTTCTCCCATGATATTAAATAAAGGCATTTTATGGCACATATTTTTAGCATGGACTCTTCAGTTAGCTGCAGCAAACTTCTGAATTTAAAAGAAAAATCTTCAAAGCTACTGCTAATAAAAGTCAAGTCACCGACACCATTTTCCATACAACCTCACCTCTCTGCTTCAAGGCGCATTTCCTCACGCTTTTGCCTCCTGAGTTCTCTACGGCGTTCAAAGTCATCCATGGTGGGTGCTCAAGTGTTCAGAGCTCTGGAATGATCCAAATCTAAAAGGGAGATGACCACTCAGATCAGAGAGAAAGCACAATGGATGCATTTATACAACTGAGTTCATTTAGTTTTGTTTTGCTTTCTGAACTTCATTGTAACAATTTTCCTTTTCTATCAAAAAAATTGAACTTCCTCAGTATTGTTGAGATAAACAAGATTAATGAAATGCCTTGTAGGATAAACATAGCCCATGCCTGAGCTTAGTTTCCTAGTTAAAATTAAATCAACATGCTTTAAGTAAAGACTGTATACATCTGCTAGCCGCAGACTAGCTATTTGTAATGTCACAGGTCTTTTCCTACAAACAAAAGCAACAATTCAGCAAGATTTTAACTTGTAGCTTCTAGTTTTTACTGGAATCAGTAAAAATGCTGCACAAGAGATTGCTTGTTTTCTCTAATTGCAGAGATAATTAAAAGTTTTGCAAAAGCTAGCCCCCATCAATGTGTCCCTATCCCTCCTTCTAAAAAGGAAAGGAAAAAGAAAAGGAAAAAGAAAAAAAGAAAGAAGTAGAAAGGAAAAAGAGAAAGGAAAAGGAAAAGAAAAAGAAAAAAAAAAGAAAAAGAAAAAGAAAAAAAAAGGAAAAAGAAAAAGAAAAAGAAAAAGAAAAAGAAAAAAGAAAATGGGGAAAGGGGAAGAAAAAGAAAAGAGAAAAATAAGAAGGAAGAAAAAAAAAGAGAAAAAAGAGAGAAATGAAAAAGGAAAAAAAAGGAGAAAAAAAAGAAGAAAAATAAAAGAGGAAAAAATGAGAAAATCGGGGGGGAGGGGAGGAGAAAGGGGGGAGAGCAAAAGAAAAAAAAAGAGGAAAATAAAAGAGAAAAGAAAGAAAGCCGGAGCTTTTGAATACCACCCAGGAGGAGCCAAGCTATATATAAATCTTGCTCAAAAAAACAAAAGTAGCAATATCTTTTTGTCGTTTAATCCGTGCATTTTCCCCATGCCCTACCTTCTTCTTTATGATTTAGTCCATGAAATATTTTCCCCTTTACAGTTCTTCATATACAAAGCCTTTTCAGCCTTGGTTTATATCCCATCAAGCCGAGTATTACAGAATTCCCCTGCAGCCCCCAAACCAAAAATGACTACCAGAAAAGGGAAAGCTGTTCTCTTTTTGTCCCTGCTTTGTTTACAGAGCTGTCAGTGGTTAGTTAAACTCTGCCTGGAATCTGGCATTTAAGGCCTGCTCTAAGATTGCTTCCTGTGCAGGGCTGGAGGCCTCAGCTTCCTCTGCAATCCTAGCCTCCACGCTGCACTCACCCCCCACGCCCCCCCCCACCATTTTCCAGCCCGGCAGTGTGGGGCTGGCTGGAACGCCGCACAGCCAGCCTGCAGATGCGGGCCGACCTTCAAAGGGGTCTTAATAACTGCTTGCAGTTTACAGGGAGACAAAGCCAAGGTGCGTTTGGGAACTATTTGAAGCGCTCTGTTTGCAGATACGGATCTGTCTTGCGGCTTTCGAACCGTGCCCAGCGGTGCAGCGTCCAAGCGCACTCCCCATAAAACCACCACTGGCATTAGCAAAACCTCCCATGACTTAAGGGAATCTGTGGCTTTCTCTGCCCCCCTTTTTCAGATTAAAACACTGCTGAGGGCAGGGGTTTTGCGAAGATTATTTTATTAGTTTACTTTTCCTGGGGGTGTTTTTCTTTCTCATTTGTTCCTGGATTGGGGGATTTAAAATGTTGTTGTTGTTAGTTTCTATGTGTTTGGCTGGCTGGGGTTATTCTGCAGAGGTTCAAAGGGAATGTTAATTTTGCAAATCTGATACTGGCTTTACAATGGCTGCACCTCTTCTTATTTTTTTTTTTAATATACAATTATACGATATATGTAAAAAGCAGGTTGCAACAAGACTTTTTTTTTTTTTTTTTTTTTTTTTTTTTAAATCTTGTGTTTATTTACTCTTAGCACCGCGGACACCTTGAAGAGCAAAGAGCACCAAATCTGCCATTCTCTCAACTCATCTCAGTCTACCCATGCAGCTAAATTCTGCTCCAGCACCCTTGCTGAAGGGACACATTGCAGGAGCAGTGTAGTTCTCCCAGCTGGAAGGCGAGGATCAGAGGGGGGACAGAATATGGCAGACAGCAAGTTCCAGGCAGGGCCCTGGTTTCTGTGTGCAGAGGGCAACCTGCACGAGGTGGACATGCATCGGGCAACAGTGTTTGTCTGTGGAGGGCAGTCACCACTGGGGCCTTAAAACAGAGCTGCCTGCTAGGCTGACACCTCTCATGCTAGAAACTGAGAGTTCCAAACTTTTCTTCCTCTCTCTGTCACCAAGGCAGACATGCATTGTCATCTAACTTATGCGCACCTTCATCCCTTCTAACTCAGTGAGGTACATCCTTTTCTCCACCTCTCCTGACCAGCGTATGTTCCTTCTCTCCCCAAAAATACAGCACTGTGTACCCAGTTCCCTTCACATTCCCTCTTCACATGTCCCAGCCCAAAACACTTTTAGCCCTTCCCACATGGCCTCAGCACCATCTCTCATCTCCAAAAGCTCCAGGTGTCTTCCTCACAAAGAAACTTGAGGAAGACGAACAACAACACAAAACTGTTCCAATTAAGTCTCTTCTTTTCTATTCCCAGGGATGCAGGAGAGATTACACAGGGTAATAACCATTGGTTCAATGACCTCCCTCCATCTTCTGGGTGCTTTCCTGTTTTTTGACACAGTTCAGATCAATGAACCTCTTGGGAGTACATCTCAGGTTTGTTAAAGTGCGCTACCTTCTCTCCAAGGACTGAGGGCCTCTTCATTGCATTCAGACTCGCAAGCCAAATCACTTTTTCAAAAATGAGGAAGATACACAGGAGACTAAGGTCAGGTCATCAGTCCAACCTTTAGTTAGCAAAGCCACATCAGTGCAAGATGAGTCATCAGATAGACAGATGGTCCCCTGGAAGAAGTCAGCTATTCAGTGCTGTTCACTGTCTTCCCCAAAATGATTTGTTATCTTTCAGCCTTTGTAAATTACTAGACAATAACTTCATCTCAATTAATCTCTCTAAAAACGTTTCCTGTATCCGCTGAAAAGGAGTATAGTTTCTCAAAGTGTTTCATAGTTTCTCAAAGTGTTCTAGCCTCCCAGAAAATTCAAAAATCACTTTGCTTATAGATGGATGTACCAATTATTTGAAGTATTTCCTACAAACCATTTTGAGGAATGCACACATTTTTATGCTCTTTTTTTTTTTTTTTAATGAAAATTGGTCATGAGTGAAAACATCCTGGGTCAAAGCATAACATTCCACACAGCTCCAGGGCCTGCCTACAGAGACAAATGCAAAAACATCTCTGTGTAACCTTCCCAAATATTGGTGTATTGGAACAAAAACAATAATAGGCCTCACATGTCCTGATAAAGGTATGCAAAGATATTTTTTATTATTCTTTATATCCATTTTTTCTTCTGTTACACATTTTTAATCATTCGATATCAAACAAAAAAATTTCATTTTCTCACAAGACGAAAACTATCCCTAAGAAAATAGTGCTTTGTTTTTATTGTAAATGTATAAATTTTGTTTTCAGGAGTACGATGGAAAATATTTTGATACTGCCTTTTTTTTTTCTCTGATTTGTTTCCAAATTCAACAAGAAGTCATAAAATTTTAATATCTTTTTACAGCAGATAGAAAGAGCCATCTGAAACTTTTTCACCTGTTACATCATCAGTTGCATTTTCCTGATATCCATGTACATACACAAACTGCCAAAATACAGGCTACTCATATGGTGAAAGGGTGCACCACAAAAACTGTCATTTTGCTGCACCTGCACCAAAACAAAACACTCAGCACTATTTCAACCTTTACACAATTGAAATACCACTGAAAGAAGCCGTAGTGAATTCTTATGAGTTCTCTACCGCCAGACTCAGAAAGTACTTATGGAAAAATACTACAAATATTGATCTTTTTTTCCTTATTTATTTATTTATTTATTTATTTATTTATTTATTTCCTCCCAGAAGCTATTGAACGTAATTCTTGCTCAGGACTTCAGATTTTCCATACTTTCATGTCAGTGGATCTCCTCAGAGTCCCTATCTTTTGATTTTGAGACTAAACCTTTAGAACACAGGACATGTGATGAAGCCTGTGGTCTGCCTGAATAGATGAGAAGACTGAAAAGGGGCAGATAAATGAAGTGGCTTACCTACTACATTTACTATTGCCACATTACTTGAATCGGTTTCACAACAAAGTGTGTGCCCTGCAAATAACACTATCTCCATACATAAACACTCTTCTAAACGAATACATCTTTTCATCTGTGTGCTTCACATATTGCCTTTGATATTCATTTGACTAGTGCTTATTACTAAAATGTGTTGAGTTTTTCACTGTCTTGCTAAAGCGTGCCTCCTTTGAGGACAGATGCACTCAATCCTTTTTGGTACAAAACATGCACATGAAAATCTCTCTCCCCTTTATGGCTCATCTCATGACTGAGTTTAAAATATTGTCTTCTCGTAGCTTTCAGCAAGGTGGTAAATTAGAGGAATGCACAGCTGTAAATACATGATGAAATACTTCAGTGATAATTGTCAGGAGTCTACTTTTTGAAGGCAAACAGTAATTTGGCTAAGTGGAAATACATACACAGCCATATCATGCCAGTATAGTGAGCTAAATAACCTCTTGCTCTGGCTGAGGTTTAATGCTGTCTTCACCCTCTCTCCCAGCACTGGTGATGCAGATAACCCAGCATTCAGCAAGCCTCAAAAATGGATAAGCCAGGCTCGTAACAAGAAGTGAAAATGCAGCGTGCTACTCAGGTCTTTAAACAATGGAGAGACCTTTCTTTCAAGATCTGCCACGCACCTTTCCATTACACTGAATGAATGCTGAACCCATGATATTAATGCCAAGCCTGTGCACCAGCTTCAACCTAGTAGAGCCAAGAAACATCAAGCCAGAGCACATTCCCTAATATAGTGTGGCTGCTCATTGCACTGGGCTGTAAGCCGGCCACGTCTGGTGACAGCACTGTGCAAGCACATGCCATCTTGCTTCCCTCCCAGCACAAAGAAACAACTGTAGATTTCCTCTTGGTGGCCTTCAGGCAAAAACTGCCTGAAAGTCATGCCTCTTTCCTCACAGCTGGATCGTTCTCACTGGTCTGCCACTGGGACTGCCCAGAGCAACCTTCACGCAGACAGCTGCCAGGTAGATGGCAAAGTGACTACAGCCTATGTGAGTGCTCATGGTTTGATGCTCTCACTGGACTTCCCTCTCAGCAGGTTGACATATTCTTCATTAAAACATGAGAGCAGAATACAGCTTTATTGGTGGAGGGGACCAAGGGGATTTGGCCTTAAGTTCCTTTATAACAGGAGAGATTTTCTGCTAAATTTCCCTTGTCTACACCATGCACATTCCCCTCCCTTCCACAGCCCAACATGCCCCTCATGATCAATCCTCCATTGCTTTTAGAAGGAAACAAAGAGAAGGGCTAGGTTAATAAAAAGGATGATTCCCAGAGTCTTCCTGAAAGAAACCGTGACCAGTTTCTATCCTCTCTTTCTTGCATCTTGAGCAGCTGGAAATCGGAATGGGGCAGGATTTCCAGAAGAACAGAAATAATACAGTACAGAATAGGGAAGGAAATGAGGTGTCACAGTCCACTGCCTAGCATTCAGGGTGAACCCAGCAACTGTGGATACTCCTGCTCAGTTCTACCCCTGATTTACTTTACGTCCTTAGATACTAAGCCTTAGTTTTTGTGCCTGTTAGTCCTTCTGTCATCTCTGCTGTCTGCAAATTCTCACTGTGCACTTTCAGAATGCTAAAGTGACAGAGCACTGGAAAAAGCTGCCCAGAGAAGTTGTGGAGTCTCCTTCTCTAGCAATACTCAAGATCCAATCAGACACCTTCCCGTGCAACCTGCTGTAGGGAAGCAGCTGTAGCAATGGGTTGGACTTGATGACTTCTAGAGGTCCCTTTCAACATCTAAGATTCTATAACTCCTTAAAGCACATCCAGGCCCTTCTCTTTGTCACAGAAGTGTAACTGTAACATCAGTACTGAAAAAATCCACACCCTACAGATAAAGGAGAATTTACTGGACCTTTCTTAGAGATGGTTAAGAAAGGGAGGGATTCCAGTCCAACTACACAGTTTTTCTGCATGCATGCAGCTGAAATTCTGTCTTCCAACCTGTCCTCACTGCAGGATCAGGAGGTAACATAAGACTCAGCTACACTGTCATCACCCTCTTTCTTTTTGGTATTCCTACAAAAAGGATCAAGTGTCTCATAAAATCTCTACATAAACTTGAGACTGCAAACAGCTTTGTGAGTTGCACCCCATTAAGTCAAATATCCTATTTTTTCATCTGTCTCCACTTCAACTGTTCCGAATCCATGGCTTGGAGGTGTGGCTCTTTCAAATATCAGTAAAAAACCTGTCAGTGAGAAGCAGGAAGAGTACGTTACTTCAGCTAGATACACGCCATGACATCTACTGTCTCTATGACAATCACTGCCATCTTTTCCCTGCCTCCCTTGTCACAAATATGAAAACAGAATTTCATTCCCCTTTGGTAGCTGAGAGCAACTCAAAGAGCAACACTCATTGTCCACGTGCAAATTATTTAATCCAGCATCCATGAAATGCAGGTATGACAAATATTCTATTGCCATATCTGAGAGAGTTAAAGTTCCTTAATCTATGTTCAGTCAAAACAACTGAATCTGTTTTCTATGAATATCTGTCAGAAAGCATTTGGAAATTATTTTCCCTACTCCCCTTTTAATTTTGTATTAGGAGCATCCAGTGCCACTCAGATCTTTCAGCAACAAGCACAACTTCACTGAAGTCAGAAAGTAGAATTCAATTAATTGAATACAATTTTATCCCAATCTATTCTGTGTTTTGTTTCATCTGACCATGCGTTTTAGGCCTGTAGATGGAAGTCCACTGATAGCCCACAAGACCACATCACAATCCAGGCCCTCGATCTCTTTGCTGGTAGCAGGCCCTATGTCAGTTCCTGCTGCTGCAGAGTGAACCATATGAAAATGCTGTCATGGAACTTTTTATAGGACGTTATCCCTGCCACAGAGTTCACTATTTGGAATTGCAAATAAAAGACTCATGTCTTTAAACACATCTGGTCAGGTAACCATTGAGACAATCTTTGAAGACTTCAATGCATGTTTAGGTCCGTATCTCATATCCGCACAGCACTGCAAAAGGAACACTAAAGAACTGCGTGGTCCTGGAAGTGCTAGCAAACATCTATCTTGCTGCTGCTAACATTGCAGCACACTAATACACTTGCAATGACAGAATCGGTCAGTTGCAATGGAAAGTGTCCATTTGTCTTTACTCTCTTAGGCAGATTGAGTATGGATACGCCATTTTCACTCCTTCCACTTCCTCCCCTGTCTTTTTCCTACTGCACTTTGACATAAAGGCAGGCAGAGCTTTCCCCTGACATATATATTTGCATATACAGGCTCCACCCCAATCCTCAGTGACATTTGTCTATCATTTCCCATTAGCAGACAAAGGAAGAAATAACACTTAGCTGGAAGCTGCTGGCACAACCACTGGTTCTCACGTTAGAAGAATTGACCCTTGACTCTCCCCATCAGATGGGCTCCAAAATATTTCAAATATGTTGTCCCCAAAGATCTGAAGATACTGAAATATTATTCATATACAGATTAGAGTTGAAATCCCAGTCCTGTCCCTGGCAGATTTCCCAGAGACTTCAGACAGGACGGAATTCCATCCTTGCAGGCCAAGTTTATCAGTAATGCATGTTAGAAAAGATCAGTGAGCTTTCCTTGCATGTTGGAAAGCTGGTGTGCTTTCAGATTGTGCCAACATAGGCTATGTTGTCCTCTTGTACACTTCTACGTATGCATGCAAAGACAGATTTTCTTTTATTCTTGCAATGCTTATTTGTGAGAAAAGAATATTTTTGTTCACATTGTCATCATTGAGGAAATCGCCTTTGCTGCAGATACAAAGGGCAGCTTAAAAGTGCACTGACCTTTCCTACTGTTTAATGATAATTAAGATACCCTAGGAATGATAATGAGACCCAATCCAGAAGGACAAAACACTCTAAAATGCGAGAGATTTTATGTCTACAAAACAGTTTGTAAAAGTGCTTAGATCCAAGAAAAACTCAGACTTATACTCACTGCTTCTCTGCATTTAAACACTGGGAAATGAGTTTGAGGGGCATCGTTCACTCGTTACCCTTATCTGTCAGCTACTTTTAACATGTCAATGTCATCACAAAAATGCCTACATCATGTATTGTCCTCTCCTGCATTCTCTTCCACAAATCTGTGGCATGACTGATGAAACTTGTGGCAATGCCCTGGCTATCAGCCAGCTCCATCTCCCACTGCAAAAAACAAGGGCCAAAGCCACATCTTCCAGCCAGAACCTTTTTGTCTTTTAATAACAGGAAACAACTGACAAACATCACCAAGAAACGGATTAGGCCCAGCTCAGGTGGCCAAGGCTATACAGAAGATGGAAAATGCAGTGGCAATACATACAGGGCCTAGACTAATACCTGGTCAGGCATCAGCCAGGGAGGATGCTGCTCTGTCCAAGTGAGGGAGCATTTCTACTGCACCAGACCTGGCATGGAAGCCAGCAGTAGCAGTGCAGCTCTCCATGTATGTTTCTGCTAGGAAGATAGGTTATACCTTCCCAAGCAAGGAGCTGATCTGGGCCAGCAACCGGTAACATTGGGAATGACCAGTCTCTGCCTCCCTGACATCCCCCACTCTGCTCCTGTCTCTCATTTTGTGCTTTTCTCATGTCCCACCCTCGTGCCACCTCTGCTGATCTTCATCTTCACGTGCAGTATTTCAACAGAACACTGTGTGAACTTATTTGTGTCCAAGTATGTTTTATGAGCACTTCAGCACTCTGTTCATACTCTTTCTCTGCATCTCTCAGGTCCTGAATTAGAAAGCTAAAGTAATGCCGTTAAAAATAATAAAATATCCAGCTAGGTCTAAGGTAAAGCTCCAACAGAAACATTCACTCAGCCAGACTGCAAACTCCGCATGTTTTCTGGAATGCTTTAAAATACAAAATCATGATATATTAAGCTACACAGCCAGTCATAAAAATGTAATAGAAAATAATATGAAGATACAATACAGCCAGCTTACTGTGGCTTCGTTTTTGCTTTTTTCAAGTACTTTTCCTGTTAAAACATGCAGCCCTAGGACCCAGCTCTGCCTAGTGCTGTGCACTGTAAACTCTAATGAGGGTTGAGGACTCTGTTTCTTGGTTAACTGAACCAGCAATAAGCAGCAATACCAAGGTTTAGTTGTCATCTCTGCAATTTTAAACGAAAAAGGAAAAAAGAAATACACCTTAAGTTCTTTGGTTTGCTGATCTTACTTGTTACCCCTTCAGTGATACTAAGCATTTTGAACCCAAACAGTTCCTTGGAAAAAACAAAAGATAAATACGGAATGTCCACTGCTTGTTGCTCTTTAACTTTAATTAATTAATCTTCCCTCCTGATTTCTATACGTTTACTTTGCAAAGACATAGTGCCTGCCCCTATGATAGATGCATTGCAGCCAAAAGTGCCGCTAGTCAATGGCAGAACATCGTGGAAATTTGTGGAATTCCACTAGGAATTAATCCAGCCGCAGAACTTTCTAGTGGGCTTTTCCAGCTCACACTTTCAAAGTCATCTTAAAAAATGATACACGGATTGTTCCAGCCAAGTGACTACAGTAATTTATCTCTAATAAACAGCAATTCTGTGTCATTTCAGTTAACAGCTGAAGCATGATGTCAGCACCAGCTTTAAAGAGGTAAAGCAGGGCAGCAAAAAATGCGGAGTCTTTTGACAGGACTAGTCAAACAGGGTACCGCAAAATAAAAGCACATCGAACCATTTCCCACATACAGAATTTATATTATAGGCCCATCTTTATACTGAGTTTAGCTGAAAGCCAGGAAACAACGACATAACACCACCACCAAGCCAGGAGAGCCAACAGCAGTGAGACTTCGGTACAACAGAAAACTGATGGGCAAGATGACACCCACATGCTGTGAATAAACCAGCATAAAATCCAACACAACATAATTACAATATTTCCAGTTCTCCTTGTAAGACTTGTACAGAGAAGATGCTAAATAATCTTGACAATAATCTGACTGCTATCTAGACATTCATGCATAGATGCTTGTTGCCAGCAAGTATAGTGACAGCAGTACATTGACACATCACTGATGTTTTATGCAACTGTGTGTTGCTTCTCAGGGAAATAGCATCGACAAAACTTTCAATAGAACCTGGCTCTGAGTCAGTTAAACAAGACAGGTGAGACCTGACAGTACCCTGTACACTTAATGCTAGGAGCAGACAGACATATACACTTATTTTGTAGGAATGTGATGAAGGAAAGTTATGCCTGAGTCCTATATCAAGCCAATAAATTTTACAGTTGTTTCATTTTTTTTTAGAAGCAGTGCTTCATACAATATCTGTGTGGTCCAGAAAGGAACATGTTTAATTTTCCTTCAAAAAAATTAAATGAAAAAATATCTGTATGATCTGCTACTTTTCCTTAAGACCTCTGCCATAGGAATTGAAAACCCCATGGGGCTTCTCCAGCCTCTCTCATTGCTGTATTAGGCCCATCCAGCAAAGAATGAGAGACAGAGAACACATGGTCAGTCACAGTCTCAGTTCTGAGCACTGAAGGCACACAAAGCATCTTTTTCACCATCAAGAGACAAATAAGACAGATAGTATGTGTACAGAGTGTTAGCCAAAATCAAATAAGAGTGAAAGTGAAGGGAAGACAACTTCCAATCTGCCATAAATGTTCTATAAGTAAGAAAGCAGCCTGTGTTTACTAAGCACATTATCTTTCACAGCTCAGTAACCTCATCTTTAGTTATAGGCTTGCTAGGAAAAAAATCGGTTGACCTTCACCTTCAAATTTTACACCACCTTCAAAATAATGCAAGTAGAAACACAACTGTGCTTGGCATGAAGCACAACAGGCACATGTGCATGAAGGCCTCCCTGCAGTGGATGTGTCACTACTCACGAGACTTGATGGCGTAGCAGAGGTGGAAGACAACTAGAGACAATCTTTGTAAGGACACCCTATTCAAGATGTGGAAGAAGGATAGGAAGTCAATGGAACAGAAAGCAAGGACAAGAGAAAAAAATAAATAAATTAAAACCAACCAACCAACCAAAAAGAATATTCCTGGAAAAGGGGAAAAGGAATATAGAAAAGGATCAATCTAAACCTCATATCATCATGTTTGAAAACGTAGAGGATTTTTACAATTCCTGCTCATTGTAAAAATCCTAAAAATAACTTGCACCCTCAAGGTGAACAAGGAAATTAAAACATATCTAAAATGTATAAATTTATGAGCTCATTAATAACATGAGTAAATTACCCAGATTTTTCAATGCTTACCTGGGCCAAATCAAACCTTCACAACTTGTAAATACTGAGAAGTCACGTTGGATGTTACTAAAGGATTTACTAAACATAAAAGAGAGGTTGGTCTGCAGTTAAATCATTTCTCCCTTGCTTTTCCTATGCTGAAAGTAGTTGAAAACCCAAGACATGCTTCTTGATATACCCCAGCTTTTTAGGAGTACTTAGAGAGTACAAATACTAGCTATGTAGCTGCACTTCACATTTGCAACCATGTACCTTCACACAAAGCAAGGTTAAAAACAAATGCATGAACATTTATAGGCCCATAAAATACATGCACAATATACCTTAAAGCTGTTAAATGTTATCACTTGCAAGATAGTGAAAATGAAAATCCACACAAAGATGGCACCAGTTCTCCTGGCCAAGGCTCCTTTGCACAAACTCATAATGTATTTCTTTCAAACCAAATGGTGTGACAAAGGAAATTAGGAAAACTGCCCAAAGCAAAGTGTTGTGTAGGGAATACATGTGACCACAATGTCCAAAGGATGTTCACTTACTTCAGAGAGGTCACATATTGGAGACAGATCTGAACTTTTGCTATCTATACTCCTGCTTTATGTCTTTATTAAAGCATTTACATTTCAGAAAGGGAGACAAATATCTCTGGAGATGGCTAAGCAGTTTCTTGATTTCTATTAAGTACCAAAAAGTAGTCCTGCCAATTGATTAATATTTAAGTTTCTACAACTTAATATGAACTTGGTTCCAAGAACTACATAGGTCTCCTTAAAGTATGTGTAGCAAGAAGTCAACGATGTGCCAGCTGGCAGATTAAACAAGCCATTAAAGTAGGCTCCTACTGAATTTAAAGGATTGTTTTTCATCTTTTCCCTCTCTGTTCTTCTACATCCAGATGTATTATTTAGGGAATATTTTCCAGTCCCAGTAAGAAAAGTTAAAGAAATGCCCTTGGCACTTGGAGAGTTTTTCCTCCAATGTGGTCTCCTGCTGCATTTGGAATTTATTCCATTACTATATGGCTTACAGTGGTCCCAAAATACCTCTAACTATATGAAAAGATGGGAAAAGTGTGTTTGGGGTAGGTATGGTTCTCCATTCAAAAGCAGCAAATGTATGATTTTATTTGTACCATCATTATCCAGGTATGTCTCCCTAGAATCCAAACCTCGCACTATTACCCATGTGTTACAGTTGGGAAAAGCAGAGCACACTCAGGTCAAGGACAAAGCCAACATGAGCCTCCAACAGGATGGCAGAGAAGATCCAGTTTCTCTGCAGACCCTGCAGGGCCTCAGTGCTGAGAATAAATCTGTAGTAAAACCCTGTGAATTCGCAGAACTGAGGCCTTCCGCACATCAGTTTTCCTTCAGAGGTTCAAATGCTTATTTGAACTTTGTGAGAACTATCTGAACTTCATGACCTAGCAGTATTCATGGGAAGAATGATTCCACAATAAACTGTGGCATTAAACCTGCCCTAGTATAATCTGCACAGTTTAAGTTACATAATATTTCAGATAAAAACACCTCCTACAAGAACATTTCAGAGAAAACCTTCAAAAGATCAGAGTTGTATCTGTTTACTATGGGCATTTCAGAATGATTGGGACTACTGGCAGCTGAAAGAAGAGCACTGGGTTTTGAAATGCCTGGAAAATACTTTTTATTAAACTGTAATTAAAAACAAACAACAACAACAAAAAAAAAAACCATCACATATACTTCAGAATTTCCACTCCTGGGTAATGAAGCGAGTTCAGCCATGTGAACTTGCTATTGAACTAGAAAACAAAAGGTCTTAAAACCAAGGACAGGCACACAGACAGAGAATGTGATGGTCAGATTTGGAGTTGCTGGTGACTCCAAACATCTCCCCCTGCACAAGTGAGGAGCTTCTGACTCCTGCTCAGACCCTGCTGGTCCCACAGGGTGAGCAGTCCCTTCAACACCCAGCAATGATCCTGGCCTATATACTGACTTCTGAATTTGGCTCAAAAAGTTTGATTTACTGGATGTGTTTCAGGAGTCAGAAAAATTCCTTGCCCCCTTCTTTGGGGGCAGCTTAATTCTAAATTGTATAAAATGTAAAAATAGCATTTTGAACGTATTCTTTGTTTCTAATGCCCAGTATCCTTAAGGGGACTCCCTTGCTTGGCTAGCAGTCGGGATTCATTAGACCTTTCATAATGATTCTTTCTGGTGTGCAGAGATATGATGAATCTCAGATGTTTAAATAGCATATAACAGTGCTCCATTGACCTTGCTGAATACAGTTGGAGGGAAAGAAAGGTAATTTTCCTCAAAGAAATGTTAAAAATGTGTCTCCACTACAGCACAGATGCGGAGGATAAAGAAACTCCAGAGGGATTAAAATATTTTAGATTAATTTGGAAGAAGGCCACATTGTGTAAAGCCTGGTTAGTTTGGGCCTTTCCAATTCCACGCCATATAAACAAACCCATTTAAACCGCATTTGTTAGAAGGAATGTTTAAAAAAAATCCCCCAAAGTAGCTGTAACTCAAATGACCTCCAGTTCTGGATTCTCTTCTCACTGCATAAAGAACAAGCGTATGAACAATATATTATAACCAGAGCTTTTGCAGTTGCTGTATGATTCATATTGCTTGAAAATGAAATCATTGAATAGATGCTGGTTTCCTCAAGCAAGTTATTAAAGCAGAAACAAGGTTAGATATTCTAGGTTCTGGAGCCTGCTTCCGTACTCTATCCAAGATCACTGGTTATAAGCAGTTTCTTCTACCAGTGTGAGCTCTGTTTTAATAGGGAGCCCAAATGTTTTGAGATATGCATCTTATCCTTCCTTATTTTTTTGTGGGGGGACTTTCAGGTTTTTTCTTGGTTTGATTAGTTGGGGGATTTTCTTTGTTTGTTTTTTTAATTAGAAGGATAAGAAGATTTTGCTTTGGTTTTGGTGGAAGAAGGAAAGGGAAAGGAAAAGGGGGGGAAAGGACATGGATTATAATCAAGGCTATGTAAGGATTAATCTAATGTTTAATGCACCAATGTGTGTGGAAGAATCAAGTCCATAGCATTTACTCATTTTCAAGGATCAAATTTACCTTTTCAAGGATCAAATTTACCTTTTTTTGCCAGCAGAGGCTTAAAAAGAGACAAATCACAGAATGTGGTACTAAACAACCATGAAAAATAAACAGTTTCTGACCCATCTGAGTTAATTTAGATAAGACTGGTGGTGAGCTACCCAGAGGAATAACAGCATGGAACACACCGTGCGTCATGTTGCATGATTAGTTTCTGCAAAACAGTGGGCACTTAGTGGGACTTTCCTTATCATAAACTATACATGAAGAATACTCTTATATCTGCCATTTGAATGAAAAGTGGTCTCTTGTAGTCCCAGTCATCCTCGAGTTCTTGAAATTTCTCTCCTGTCAGAGGACACGAGGCAGGGGGCACAGCCAAGGACGATACATGATCTTCTCTCTCACAAACACTGAAAGGAGCCAACATCATTCACTACTGAACGTGGCCATCTTGTAGTGAAATATGGCAACTTTACTAAAGTTCAGAACAATAAAACTCAACAGTTCAGAGTTTAAAATGAGGGTAAAAGTCTAGTTCATTACAAATAATTTATTTACAGAGTAAATAGGGAGATGAAGGCTAGCATCTTACTGCAGCTAGTATAAGATGCTCTGGATATGACATTGTAAAAGGTGTTATAATGGTTCTGACATCATAGGTATAAAATTCAACAGTGATGAAAGCATCTGCAGCTATCAGACATTAGATAGCACATCATTTGCTTGCTACAATGCTACTGGTTTAAATTTCCCATGTAATATTTTTCCCTATGAATTGTTGCAGCACATTAGCGATGAACATGTTCTTCAGGATCTTCTGCCCATTTTTATTTTGATTGTTTCCATAATCAGCACTGTGCTCCCACACTCAGCTCATCAAAAAATCAATTCATACTCTAGAACTTCTCGTGGCTGGGTTTTGTTATTTGAATTCATGGACGGACCTTTGTTGATCTACCACTCTACACATTCATGAAAACAAGATGTTCTCTAGTAGCATAGACTATCTTGGTAACATAGATTTTAAATAAATACTTCATATAATTTCAGAAACATATGCTATATAGTAAAAGTACATATTTGCAACAGAGATGGCTAAGGCTTGTTTATTAGCACTTGGAATTTTCAATGTTGTGCTTCACTTTATCACCAGTAATACATGAAAAATACAATAGCCATTACATCCTAAGCTTTCCTTTTGAAATGTATTCAAGTGTATTCCAATAAGTTTATGAGTAAAACTATTTTGCAACATCCTTAACTCTACTTTTTCATTCACATCTGCTACAATTCTATGTCCACATATCCTATTTTCACTGCTACTTTGGCAGCATTTGCATTTGTCCTCTGTTCTGTCTCATGCTGGAGTTACACAGAGGCTTCTCTGCTCGTGCAGAACTTGTGTGATAATTTCTGCCACAGACAAAATGCCATCAAATCATTCTAACATGCACCTGAAAGTATGCTCTGTGGAGAACTTTTCTATTTTCACCTCAGCAGTGGCATCTTTTCTTTGAGGAGAATCATTTAAAATTTTGAAGGGGCAATTTCCTTCACATTGCTCATAGGCAGTTTAACACCAGCATTAGTAACCATCACTCCAAGAAAGTCTGTAAGATATTCTGCCAAGTTTTTGTAATTCTAGTGTAAATGTGTTCCCCCTTAGTATTCCTAGTTAGACACCAGCATACTGATATCATGCCTCCCTTCCTGATACTACCCGTATTTGTTCAAATGGAGCATGTCTGCTATCTGTAATACTACATTTTGAACTCCTACCAATGATTTACTGGCTCTTAGTCAAGTGGCAGAAGTAAGATTAATTCAGCCGCTTAATAAATCACAGAATTTCAGTTTAGTTACTACACTACAGCCAATTTTATGCTGCCTGAAGTATTCAGAGGATATGTTAAGGTCATACAGAGATACACAGCAGGGATGCAGATGTACGGTGACGTGAAATCACACAAGTGCCTTTGCTTAGAGCTGTTTTGGTTTATGAATGGACTTTATGAATGCTGGTAACAAGGGAAGCCCAGGCTGCTTTCACACGGATCTCCCCAGCTCTGCATTTTCATTCTCTAGGCTCCTAGCACCACATTCCCATTCTCTGGGCTCCCAGCACCCACCCTGCTTTGACTCTGGACATGCAAGGAAGGCTGCATGCAGCCACTAAGCACCAGAAATAAGTTAAGACCCAAGATATGTTTGCGCAGAGCTGGCTCTGGTGTCTGTGCTATCAAATAACCAGCTGTTGGTTGTTAGCTTGTTAAAGAATTCTGTATTAGGCTTAGTTTGAAATTAAAAAAAAAAAAAAAAAAAAAAAAAAAAAAAAAACTGAAAATTCTGGTAAGTTAAAAATAATGGTGGGAATCGAAGAATAGAAAATAATTAATGAAACTAAATATGACTTTGAGATTTGTGATTTCTTTTTTTCAGACTTCTCTTGGGTTTTCCCATTCAGTGTTTTCTTTGTGCTTGGAAAGAAAACAGCACTTAGATTATCCTCCATTTTAACACAAGGGAAAAACTTGACAGAGATTTGTCTCTCAGCGATAAAGCTAGCAAAAATAGAATGCTTATGATAACCCTGCCTTTGAAAAACATCAGCAAAGAGCCCCCTGAGCTCCACGAACATGTTGCAGACTGTACATGTCACATAACTGAGGACTACAATGTTTTGCCTGAGGCTTCCACGTTTAACAAAGAGAAACACTGCTTTCAACAAAAGATGCTGTTCTAGTTATGTGCCCTTTCACCCTGACAGAGAAACAGCTGGTATCATAAAGTCACAGCTAATTTGTATCATGTCTGTGCTAACAGTCAGATCCAGTTTGTATCAAACTTTCAAAGTTAGACTTAATACCAGTTGATGGATGACAGCTTTTCTCGCCTTCCCCTTTCTCAAAACATATCCAAACAGTGCCCCTCATAAAAACCCCCAATTCTCAAAATATAAATGGAATCTTTTATGTTTTACAAAATGTGCATATTTTAAAAAAGTTTAACATTAAATCGGTAACTCCTGAAGAAGAGTGAGAAAATCACACCAGCAGTTCTGCAGGTCTGTGACAAATAAACAGAGCTTAAGACAAACATGTGGGTACCAAGTGGAGTGGAAAAAACTGGGCAAAAACATCTCTTACAAAAAAACCAACAACTTTGCCTCTGGTAATCTCTTGCATTTGGGGTATCTGTTGTCTTAAAAATATTTCAGTCTGCCTGTAGAGACTGTAAGGGCTTTTTCAAGGTCAGCACTCAACAATTCAGGAAAGGCCAATTTTAGTTCTTTTTTTTTTTTCTTTTTCTTTTTCTTTTTCTTTTTCTTCTTTTTTTTTTTTTTTTTTTTTTCTTTTAAAGGGAGCTGTTTCTCATTTACGCTATTAAATGTCATCTACTCTCATTTTAAGATCCCCAAAGAAGAATGTCTGAGCTGTGCAAAGGGACTCACGTGAAAGGGAGATTCAGGCCCTTAACCTGCAGTGCTCGTGTGCGAAAGAGCTGCAAAGATCAGACTGTTCTTGGAAAATAGACACAGAGGAGCTTCCAGACATAAGGAGTTCAAGCTCAGTTCAGATAAACATCTAACAGTGCTGGGGCACTCCTGAGGCTACCTTCTGCAGCACCTGAGACTACAACATTTTCTTTAGATGAGATACTCTCTTGAGGCTTCAGATACTTTATGCTTCCCAATGATCTAGAATCACTGGACCAAGCCTCTTTCCTCCCACGATGCAAAAACACCATCAAAATGTATACAAGAAAAATCTCACAACATCCTCAGAAGAGAGAAATACTGCTTTGGAAGTTTTGTTTCCCAATGCTCTTCAGTAGTACCATTATCTGGGTTCCAAATAATTGGCTCCAGGTATGTGAGATAAAGTTTATGTAGGGGACCCATGTAAGTACTTGTAGCAAACTACATCCCTGGGAAATTCGTAGCAGCAGTATCTGTAATGCACTTCTAAAGTGGCAGGAGATCTTGTTGTGAGTGAGCTGAGAAAGGGCAGTTGTTGAAGAGTGAGGAATCCCAGCTCCCAGCCTATCTTTTCCTCAGTGCATGCATTTCCTGCCTTAGAAGGTTAATATTGCACAGAAGACAGTAAGATACAGCTTCTGCTGTGCCTAAGCTGTGCTTGGCACAGGTTTATGATGGACTTCTTGCCAGCTAACAGGGCCAACACACAGCATGCTCTTGCCACATCCTCTCCAGTGAGCTATATCTGCTCCCTACCTGCTGGGAAGATGCAGATAATCAACTCCACTCCCTTCGCTCCGAGTGCAGCAGTGAATCTGCCCCTACATACGATCCCTGAGCTTGTTCACTTTGTTTTTTTCCTCTGTACTTAAACCTCTGTTTTGCAAGGCACAGTTTATTAGAAGCAGATTTCTTTTCCGCTACTCAGTGTGTCAGTTTTACAATTCTTAGGTGGTGTAATTCCTGGAAAATAAAAAATGTTCTTCATTGCAAATTTTTGATAAGTCACAGCAGGTTTACTTGTTTTGATTCACCCTGAAATGCAGCATGACTTTTAACGTCAAAAATGATGCTCTGGTTTTGTTTCAGCTGCCTCTTAGCTACAAATTTCTTCCAAGTGATAAGACTTGTAGAAAATGACACCCACAAATTTGGCTCAGCAGCCACTGAACGGCAGCCATCAGATTTTCATGGGTCTGTGAACTGCATCAGAAAGGACATTATTATTCCTCAGGCTTGATTCCTTGGTATTAAACCAAGCAAAACTCCGAACCATTGGCATTAAAGCCTTTTCAAAAATGCAATGCTGCACAAGAACTACCAGGTTCTCACCATACCAAAAAAATGCCCCAGCTGTGTGTAGAGATTGCCTGAAGTTCTCACACCTATGAGAAAACTCAGGCTAGTTTTGGTGCTACATATCCATTTCCAAACAGCAGAGAGAATGGATAAAAGAAAGGAGACCCCCCACTCATCTTTGTGTAACTCACTACAGCAAAGCCTCAGAAAAAATTGATCTTCGGAGACTATCAGAAATGTTTTCAGTCCTGAATATTCAAGAGAAGGCTGGATAAAACCTTTCTTACACAATGTTTCCTGATGGCAAATGTCTTAACAAAATGTACATTTCCAAAGAAGATGAAAAAGATAAAAACCAGCCATCACTAGCCAGTGTGTTTGAACCATAACCTTATATGGTATCACTTCTTCTTGAAAGTAATTTGAAGAAGCATGTCTGTTTGTCTTCCAAAGTCAGATTTGCCTGTATGCAATAATTAAGAGAGTTATAGATCCACCACATGCATACTGAACTATACTAATGTATTTCATACCTACATATGGAGATATGCCCTGTTTCTAGTACTTTAGTAAGGTAATATTTGTTTTTGCCTTTCCTAATTATTGTAATGATCCACACCATCTTCTTCAGTGATTTTTCTAAAGGCAACTACTTGCATTTTTTGTGGTATTTTCCATGTCCCCCAGAGATCATCCTTCCATGTGGCCAGATTTGCAATTTGGAAGAGAAGGTTAAGTGTGGAAGTTTCTAACAGGTTTTGCTTTTTATTCTTCACAGAATTCTTCAAGCACTTTGACCAGTTCAGAACAAGTGCATCAACAGAAGAGGCTCCTCTTGCATCCTCCACTTGGAGCAGATGAATTGATCACTGAAGGACAGTATATTTTCAAATGCAACTTAAGCACCAAAATAAGACACTGGGTCAGAAATACACTGAAGAGTAAGTCTCAGTTTTGAACAACTGAAGTGCTTATTTCAATACCACAGTCTTCATGCTCAGGTGTATCTACAAACATAACTCCAGCTGCTGAACTGGCAGAAAAACTGGAGGGTGGAAACCATGGCTTCTGTGTCCTTGGATCAAAATTTTAAGGAATTTAGATAACTTATGAATGCACCACCCAAGAAAGCACATAGAATAGAATCACAGAATCAAAGAATTCCTAGAGTTGGAAGGGATTTTTAAAGGTCATCTAATCCAACTCCCCTGCAATGAACAGGGACATGCACCACAAAATCAGGTTATTCAGAGATTGATTCAGCCTCACCTTGAAAGCATCCACCACATCACTAGGTAACCTGTTCCAGTGCCTCACTGCTCTCACTGTAAAAGACTTTTCCCTTATGTCCAATCTAAATCTACCCTCTTTAAGCTTGAAGCCATTTCCCCTTGTTCTATCACCACAGACCCTTCTAAAGAGTCTATCCCTTGGGACATGGGAACATACATTCAGTGATCTCACTGGACGAAGTGCTTCATGGGAAATTATAGAACATTTAGTCCAGTCCTGAATCAGAGTTTCTCAACCTGAAATATCAAAACTTTTGACAAACTATAAAGGCCAGCTTATGTCTGGCTTCAGTCTCGAATAGCCCCACAAGGCTCAAAAGTAATGTAGAATTCCAAAACAGCAATCAGAGCAGAGAACAGCCTGCAACAATTATCAGTCCATTCAACACTTGCACAAACTTTCTCAGAAGCATATGCAAACTTAAATTTGCTTCCCCAAGGAGAACAACAAAAACAACTAAAAGGGGCCCAGACCCAGCATTCTTGACTGAGGGAGGCTGCTGGAAATGAAAGGAAACACAACAAGTCTTCAGTCTTCAGTCATGCTTCTCTCCTCACTACTCTTAAAAAAAAAAAAAAAAAAAAAAAAAAGGAGGAACAGAGCAGAGGTAGAGTGGAACAGGCAAATGGAGAGTATGGGCACCCAGCACAGAATTAAAAGCTTGCTGTACCCTGAATTAAAAAAGATGGTGGTACCTAAAAGAGTTGCCTTAACCTGGCGCAATATCTGCCATCCCACCAGGTTGCTGTCACAGACACTGCTTAAACTTGGAGCCAGTCATCTGTATGTCTTCAGTCTAGAATTCCCATATATTCAAGGGGATGAAGTTTATGCACATCATAAACACATAAAGAAGACAAAAAAATAGAGCTAAGATACACATATTGGGAATAGTCAGAAAACATGGTTACCTGGAATCTCAGGATCCCCCAAAGCCCACACTTGCTCCAAAAAGACAAGTGAATTTGATTTGAATACAATGTAAGAATCTCACAGCAAGCAGAAAACCCACTGAAATCCTATGAAGAAATAAAAATAGCTACTAGAAGAACAGCCAAATGCCTACAAAGTGATTATTATAACATTCAAAGATTCAGACTTGAAGATAAAATTCAAAATAACATCCTATAGCATCTACTCTGAAAACAGATTGTGGTAACAGTGGCCCCAAATGAATAAATGTTCAAGACCTGACTGCAGACCTGCCTACTAGTTTTAGATTAGTCCTGAAAAAGCAAGTAAGCACACAAGGGAAAAAATAGAGAGAAAAAAGTTTTAAAATAGTGTAAAAAAGAAGTGCTGAAACACTATTGAATTTCCTTTGGCAAGGAAGTATGAGGTAAATACTTTAATCATACTCACAGGAAAGCAATCAGTGGAAATATTCTGAACCTTTCAGAAATGAACCAGATGCTGACGAAATCAAAATGCCGACTCGAGGAACTGGAGGTGATCACTGTAGAGAAATGAAAGTAAAGAATGTCATTTAGCATATCGCAGACATGAAAAATATATACCTTTGGTAAAGTCTTCCTCAGTAAAAACCCCAAAACCTTTTTTTTCTTTTAAATATAGAATAAAATAACAGGAGAAAATAGAAGAAAATGGAAAAAAATCTGCACAATAGATGAAACACAGTATCAACAGCTCTATAAGCTACAAATTGACAAAGCAGACTGATTTCCCGAAAGCACTCAATGTCACTAAAACCTCTTAAAGAAGTGAAGCTGATATAGGCTAAGCAAAACTATCTTGTGATAAATAAGATACAAAGCAAAGCATCACACTAGTGGTGAGCTGCCTCAACAGAGAAAGGTTTCCAGTGGACCTCCCTAGGCATTGGATTGGCTGCCCGGAGAAGTGGTGGAGTTAGGAGATGCAATTTAAGGTCACAGTGTGGGACCATACTAATTTCTGGTTAATTACAGGAAACTCACAGACTCTGTGAGATGTAAATAGCTATTCATTAATTTTAAAAAACGATTTTTACAGTCTGATCTCTAAGTTTTATAGGCACTCTTCTGTGATTTGTATCACTGAAAACATTGAGGTTGATCAAAAGCAAGATTTTGATTAATTTCATTAAAACTTTCCATATTAGAATCAAAAGAGACCAGAATCCCCTTCTGACGCTTACTGTTACAAAGCACATATCTCACAGCAGAACACAGCACAGTAAGAGCACATGTCTAACCCTCAAGGTCTGAGAAGAACAACCAAGAGCTCCAAATCACCATCATCTCACTCGTTAATAACACTTACAAGCAAGAGAATGCGTGGGTTATATCAGCTTGCAGGGTTCTAACTTATGCATAGCATAAAACCCTTCCAACTTTTTTTGTACTTTTTCACCAACTAGCAAAGCTGACTTTTGCTCATTTCTGTTTTTTTAATATGCATCCGTTAATGCACAGGAAGATATCAGACATGGTCAGAATGTTGTGAAGGTAAACATTACATGGGGTCCTGGTTACAACAGGCTGTTTCGGCTACAGACTTTTCTTTCTTCTAAACTCTTCAAGATTAAAAATAAACAAAATAAAAAAAAAAAATATGGAGACAGCTCATGTACAATTTCTCATACAGTCACAAAGACCTCTTCTGCTATTTTTCTTTAACTTGCTCCATCCTAAAGCATCATTTTTCTGAATTAAGCTCAGCAGAATTTTTATTATCAATAAAATAGCTGAAATATATTTGTTCACTTTTTGTTTTCCAAAAGAAAAAATCTGTTACACAACAGTTCTACTGTGAGCTTACTGTGAAGGTCTAAAAACATTTAAACAAACAGGACATTTCCATAGATTTTAAGCATGAAGGAAATTCAGGCTGAGGTCAAAAAACAGACTTCATTAATCTAAGCTCTCCAATCCAAGAGACATCACTAGGGTTTGGACAAATTTGGGATTGTAATTTTCTGTGGTAAAAAATGGCAGACTTTTTTCTTTATACTAATTTTTCAGTACTCCAAATTCCCCCAACAATAAACATTGTTATACCCTCATGTTCATTCCTCCCTACTTTACTGATGAAGTCAGTTCCATTTCACTGGGTAGCCTTGAATAGAACTGAAGTTACAAATCTCAGTTACCAAAACTATATTCTTCAGGCGCTCCATTTTCTCCAACATCTCAATGGCTAGGGCTACAATAGGGTTTGAACTGAATCTCTTCCAGGATGTATCTTAGCCTACATCTTCCTAAAGAACACTTTAGCACTTGGATGTACATTCCAGACCTTTCCTGTCAACACGAGTGTTAAGAGTATAAGAGAAGCTGTAAAACAGTAAAGGCCCAATCAGCTCAGTATCCTGTCTCTGATAGTGGCCCATATCAAATCTTTAGGGTATATCATAAGAACAGGGAAAAAATAGAATTATGATTCCCACAAATATTCCTCCAGCTTACAACTGGCAACCTCCAGAATGTTTGAGTCAAAGGTGGAATTTGTGTATTTACTGTTCTCCATGGCAGCTTTTTTCCATTATTTCCAGTAGCTGCAAACATTCAGCAAAATCCCATAGCAGAGTGTCCCACAACATAATTACGTGCTATGTGAAGATATAGTTCACTTTGGACATGTAATTAAACTTCCAGAATGACACTTAGGATCAGCTATGCTGCTTCGCAGCTGACGGTTCACTCACCTAATGCACAGCGAGGTGTGGTACGCAAATAGGAAGCATTCCTCATTGCACCACATATAATGGAGCAACCCCAAATTACCCAATAGCAACATAGTTAATAAGCTGTTATGGAAATAGCACATCTGGGTTTCTGTCCCAGTTACATATTTTATCATTTAGGAAAGTGAAATAACATCAGTAGGAGAGACTTGAAGCACCATAAAAATAACTATTCATTATAGTTAGAGAGTGGACTCCAAAATTTCTTTGGACAAAGGAAGTAACCCAGTCTAATGGGCTATGCGTTAGCAATCAATTAGATAAAAGGATTCCCTTGGTCTTTAAAAATAGTATTGCATCAGTTCAGGCTGCAAGACACCTCTGGAAACCACTTAGTCCAATTCCTTGTTCTGAGCAGCTTGCCTGGGTTCGTGTCCAACAATTGGGTTTGAATATCTCAAAGGATGGAGACTCCACAGCCTCTATGGGCAAATTCTTCCAGTCTTTATCATTTAAAGTTATATATATGTATTATGTTTAACTGTTATCTTCTGTTTTTTAATTTGTGTCCCATTCACCATGGTGTGTCACCGGGCACCACTGAGAATAATCTAGTTCCATCTTTTTTGCCATCGTCCCTCCTCATTCCGTCGAAAAGACAGAAAGCAGCTGTTAAATGTGAATCTCATTCCAGTTACAGCCATAATCTTTGTCCATAGATTACAGCGCTGGCTCTTGTGCAAACAATGTTTAAATAAATGGTATAGATGAGGTATTTCTTTGCTTATCCATTCCTTCCAGATCTCCTTTTCCCCTTTTGTTTTTTGTTTCAGGATTGACAGATAGTTTATTTACTTACAAAGACAATCACAGAAAGAACTATATGCTAGTGCACAAAGGTGGATTTTCATTAGAGTATTTAGCAAATAAGTATTGTCAACAGAAAAGGGGCAAAATAAACCTGATACATATCCATTACTATGCAAACAGATGCCCCAGGAATTTGTTTTCCAGGAAGAGCTAAAATGGGGAGGTGTGTTATCTCCTGTAAACAGCTCACCTAACCACTTCTGAGCAACTTATCACTACATAACATCAGCAAAGTAAATAAAAACACCTAGTAAGTCCCTTGCAGCGAGACACTTAAGTGAGAGATTAGTTTTAAAGTCATGCTTAAGGCTCATTGTCTTAGGCAAAGTACAGGCTTGCATGTTCTCCGAATGCTGACATTTAGCCCTATCTGATCTTTACTTCCCAGAAGGCAGCAGCCATCTTCAAGTTCTCAATTTCTCTGTCAGTGTTGGAGCCATGACCGCAGTAGTATTGCCAAGCCCCAACTTTCTGGGTACTATAAAGACAACAGGACAAAAAGGTGGTTCTTATTTCCAAAGAGTTTATAATCCAAGTTCAGGCAGGACAAAACTATAAATTTGTGATCCAGTAGTATTCTTAGAGAACTTAATATAATATTATATTAATACATTATTAAAGAAGTTTAGAGTTTAAGTGCTATCTTAACCTCAGCTAAAAAAAAGAAAAAAGATAATTAAGACAGATTTTGAGTGAAATATTTCCATCTTCTAAATATGTAGATCCATGTATGTATCACTTAGTTTTTAAATGTTATGAAGCCCCGAGTCCATTACTTTATCTTTCTGCAGCCTCATGTAAAGAGAATTTTGGTGATGAAGAAAAGTATCAATAAGTACAGATTCATATGGAGAGCATGAGCTACAGGAAAAAAAATCCCACTCTTATATTTTCTGGTTGAAAATATCAGTTCTAGTTTCTACATTATGAACAACACAGGCTGTGCGACATACAGGGCTGATGGTCCTGGTTGTCCAGTTGTATTCAGGGTCTGGAGGTCAGAGAACAGGAAAATCATGCTGTCAGCAGTGCCTCTTCCAGCCCAACTGGAAAATATATCAGATATCTGAAGAGCAGAGAGGAAAAAATTCCTTGCCTAACATTCACTTGCTCTTTGAAGTTCAACTTCCCGAACACTTTCAATCCATTCCCAATGTTATGGGCATAGCAGCACACAAAATTGTTTGCCAGAAGGGAGCTCTGGGAGAACCTGAGCATATCACATCCCATGGGGAAAGCTGCTCAATGAATGCTCTCAATTACAGTCTGAATCGGAGCTTATAATCATGATTGTTTTTTTAAAACAATGCCAGACAGCCACATACATTAGGTGAGAGAGTCTATGAAGGAGAAAGATTAATCTTTTTACTTCAGCCAAGCTGCTAACATCCTTTCAACAGCAACTCATCTGACCTACAAGGTTTCAGGAAATAGCATATTTCTTGTCAACCATCTTAAAATTCCAGTTTTCCTTACATTGATTGCAGCAGTAGAACATGCTAAGTGTCTGGTGAACAATCACAGTTCCACACACAATACTATTTCCTCAGTGTAAGTGAGCAACTTTTAGATATACTGATATATATGGATACATAGACTTTTGTTCTACATAGCCTGATGTGAGTCCGGAAGGACAAAAGAACTGAGATTAAACATGACCAAAAGGCAGGACTAGATATAGCTCATAACTAGTGGAAGTAAACTTCAAGTTCTTTGCATAGTTATTCCTGAAAATAAGCAAAATATGTGTACATCTGAGCAGACGTGGGCTGGAACATCATCCTCTGCTGCACAGATATAGCACTTGCTTCCTTCTTTGGCCATGTGCATGCTACTAAGCACAAACCATTTGCTAACCACACAGCAGTGGCATCCATGTGAGCAGAAAAACAGAGTCCTCATCTCTTCCTGCTTTGTTCAGGGTTTACTGAGCACAGGAATAAACAGAGGTTTGTGCTCTTTGCTTGTTTCACACAGGGTCTACTGTCACATAGATATCAGTGGCAGCAGGAATAGACCAAATCAGTTCCAGAACATTTGTTCTCATGTAAGCCTGTCCCATCAACAAAGCAGGAACATGTGCAGGAAGGAAAAGCTGATTCAGGGAAGGTCTTTCCCTTTCAGTTTGATCTGGAAGGATGAGCATTTTTAAATTTAAAAATCAAAGCCTACCATGTTTCTTTCTGATCATTTGGAGATTGAACATGAGCTCCCCTACATCACTGGCAGTTCACACAGGCGTGTCTGCTACATAATACGCTGTCAAAGGAAAACATTTCCTGATCATAAGACTTCTCAAATTCCCTGCAAATCTACATCTCCCGAGATTTACACTCAACTGGCTGCTGCAAAGCTTTTGAAGTGTCTGCTATCAACTGCCATAAGAACTGCAAGAAGAGTGAGATTCATTGTCATATTTAGAAAAGGTTTACAGCAAGCCTAGAGCTCTGATCCAAATATTAATAATTCATAAAAATCACTGCACAATAACTCAAAAAATAATATTGCAACAGACAGCAAATGGAAACTGACTGATTTAAAGCATATTTTGACAGCTGCTAGCATCATTCAACATGACAAATGAAGGAATTTGCTCAAAAAAAAGTAAAGAACTGCAGAAGTACAGCTAAAAAATATCTGTAATAACAAAAAGCTTGTGTCTTGTGAAAGCTCCAATTTTCTCCACTTTTATGTCTTTTTAAGTTATTGAAAATGAACATACTGCTGGGATGGGTGTCAGGAGAGAGGGAGTTACAGGGAACATTCTGCAAGTTGTGAACTTCTCAGAGAATTCTAACTAATGGCATTTTTTAGAAGAACTCTGATTGACAGGATTAGTGCCAGCACTAAAAGTTACTATTTGGGGATCCTGGAGCTCATAGCTCCCATAAAAATAAAGCAGTTTAGAAAAGAGCTTTGTGCAAATGAAGGCATTCCCTCAGCAGGGAAAGTTCATGTGAACCTCTTTCTGTGGCTTCCCTTCACATGGGTTTTTCACTGGAGATGGGATAACAGTGTCCCTGGAGGATGGTCTCCCTGGAGCGCAGAAGAATTGATTCAAGTTTTCTAGGTTAATCCTTGGGGAACATTTCTATAATGAGACAAAATGAAACTCAAAGAATGAATGTTCCCAAACTTTGTGGAGGGGAACATATGGTTCCATTTTCCATGCTTCAGGATTTATTTTGGGTTTCTACTGGATACCTTTTACTTTCGTTTTTCCAGTCCACACCACCTTCATCTTAAGACAGTCTTCTAGTATTCTCCTAGTAAGAGTCAGTGCAAAACAAATGATTTCACTACTGCTCTGATCCATGATAGAGAACTTGGGACAAATCATTCAACTGGCCACAAGCATTGCATTTTACTCAATTACTATCAGATCTTTAAATACTAACCCAAAGTTAGTATTTAACTTTTAGAAGGGGAAAAGTATTGCATGCCAAAACAATAAATTGGAAATTAGAAAACACTGCCTTTTCCAGAAATCTCCAATCTCTCTCCTCTTGGGATCTTAAAAATGCGTGGGTAGCAGTATTTCTTCAGATTAGGATTATTCACATTCATCCTTGCCTTTCTGGATTCTAACTAAGGCAAGATAAACAGAGCTCACAGAAGAAAAATATAGTACATCAGAATCCTGCCACTTATTTTAGAACAACCAGTGCAAATAACTTTTTCTTTTAAATGGCTATATTATATATGGAAAGAATGCAAATAATGCATTGTAAAGACAGTCCTGATAGCAACACTGTTGGTAATCAATACATGTAGTTATTATCTTCTTCCTTGATTTGGTTCCAGTGACCCAACAAACCACTGATTTTTTTTTTTTCCAACAACTATATTTCTGTTTGGGAATAACTACCCTTTGATGATGTCAGCTCCCCTTGCTGCTGGCACTCTAGTGTGAAACTTAAATCTACAGCATTACCATCTCAGCTTTAATTATCTTAACTCAGAGAAAACACCAGATACTCCTAAATACTCAGAAAGCTCTAACTGTCCACATAAATCTTAGATTTTAGTTCACTCAAGAAAACTGGACTGATTTTTACAGAGAGAGAGCACCTTCGCTATACAAGCCATCAGCTCTGTCCTGACATGCTGAGAAATGGATCATCATCCTGACTTCTTCTGGATCTGCCTGACAAGAGGAAGAGATTAAGTTTTTGGATGAGGCCTGTTAAGCATGCCTATTTTCTACCTTTTCAACTAATGCTTAAACACAAAAACTGGTAGTTTGCAATCACTTGCCCAAATAAAAACCACCAAGGCTGCTCATCAGTCTTCAAAAACTACCTGTCTTCTCAGTGATACCTGAAATTTGCAAAACCCAAGTCATTTATTTTAATGAACTACAACTCATAAATTCAATATGCAGTTTAAATCTTTCCTCACTTGGCAGGCACATAAAACAGCATGGAATGTGCACATTAAAAAAAAAAAAAAAAAAAAAAAGTTGTTATCCTGGTCACACCTGTTACTTTTCCAAAAGGAAGGGCATGCTCAGGTGTTGTAGATGAGAATCTAGATAACTGAGCTCCAGCTACTTGTTTAGACTGTTAGCTTTATTTTCAATGGTAGGAAATATTACATAAAATCCATGTAACACATACAAGCTAAGTGCAAATGATGAAAGAAATCAGCAAGGGAAAACAGGCCAGAGAGCTGTTGTGATGGAAGAATAGCAGCTGGGAAAACTGAAGTCAACCCAGCTATGTTATTTTTTAATTAAAAATAAACATGGGTTTTGTTGCCAAGGGATTGGTTAGCATTCCATTTAAAAAAGAAGGAAAAAAAAAAAAAAAAAAGGAATGTTATTTTATTTTGTTATTTTATTTCATTCTCATTCCCCTCCTTCCCTCCCTCCCTCTCCTGCCCCTCCTTCTTCCCTCTCAAAGTATTTATAGATTCTGCAGGAAAAAAAAAAAAGTTGTGAAATTTAGGTCAGTAAGCAGCACCACACAGAGCTACCTAATTTTAAGGTGTTCTCATTTTCTCACATTACTGCTTTCTTGATAATCAGAGAATATCATTTTTAACTCTTGGTTGTTTCATTTTCAGCACTGACACTGCTACCAATACAAGCATTCATGACTGCACTAAAACAGCACGTGTGTAACTGATAAAGGCCATCTTTGCGCAGAACTTTTAACAAAAGTTTCAGCAGACCCACATTAACCTTTCCAAGTCCAGCTTGACTTTGATCAAATAAGAATACATCGATTATTCAGGCCTGAACTGGAGTTTGTCCAATTTTTATGTGATTTGCTTAGACTGAAGCACTGGTACAGTTTGCCCAAAAGGCTGTGGACTCTCCTCCTTAGAGAACTACTGCTCTGGGTGTCTCTGCTTGAGTAGGGGTAAGACCAGGTGCATCAATGATCCCTTCCACCCTCAGTCATTCTGTGATTCAGCTGAACCAAGCTAATTGTTGAATCAATGAAGCATCATTATAATGGCTAGTCATTCAGCTGGCTGGTGAGATAAGAGAATTCAGGTGAATAAAGAATACTTGCATCTACCTCCTGTGCCTCAGATGAGCATCATCATGCATAGCAAATCAATAGACTAAGTACTATTCTGGAGTAGGACAAAGACTGGGGTTCATCATAAAACATGAGGTTAACAAACCAAATGGCATAATGTGCATTATTTGCAATGTAACAGTAGGCATAGGAGAAAGAAGACACAGGGCTGCAAAAGAGTTTCCTTTATGCTTTGGATGTTTTTTTGGAAGCATAAAGCAAACCACATTAGGATAAGTAATATATTTGTTTTGTCTCAAGGACACTGACTCACAAAGAAATGTTGCTGCAACTAGTGAGAGTTTAAGTTGTCGTTACACAAACCATACTATTAAAAAAAACAAAAACAAAAACAAACCAACATATCAAAGGCTTTGAAACTCAAATGTTATTCCTTGTTACAACCAAATATAAATAATTCAACAGTTATGTGACCAGCATTATAAAAAAGAGAATGATTTTTTTTTTCTGAGTAATTAAACATTGAAGTAGAGCTGAAACTAATTCTGTGAAAATTAGTTCTCTTTTGCAGCAACAAAAAATTGGATTCAGCAACAGAACATAAGAGAAAGGGGTAAAAATAATAGTTTGACACCGACAGAAACTAAACACAGCGTGTTTCAGGCTCCTCGAGTTTTACACTGATTTCCATGTAAGGGTAGAATTTAGTTGAATTAAACATGATTGTAGGGAGAGTTTTGTCTTTCAGGTGGTCACTTGCAGCTCTACATGAAAGCAGAGATGTGAGAGAAGAGCTTCTCAGTTAAACTCTTCCTTTCACTGATAGGGTGACTATTTGACTACCAAAATAGCAACATCTTTATTCTGACCACTGAAGAGGGTTCCGCTCTCCTTTCTGCAGTATTTTTGCTTTTCTTTAAGATCTGTGACAGCTCAAAAACCAAAAGCTCTGAGAGGCTTATGCTATTGTCTGTGTAAAGGCACTTGATGCAAACACACAACTACTGAAGACAACAGGGGAAAGAGAAACTCCAAAATATGAATGAAAGATAAGAGATCTGTCCGGGAGGAAAGATTTTAATAAAGTTACTCAGAAATGCTATTGGCCTTTTTAAGAGGAGCTGTTATATCAGTAATATAACAGACAAATCAGACAATGATTCTTCTGAGTTTTAAATGAGTGAAAGGCTCCTCTTGTCATTGCTATTTCTTTTAATTCTCAGGCCAAGAAGTTAGGCCATTGAAAATGCAAGCATGTGCCAAAATGGATAAAACATTTAAAACCATCCACATGTCCCATCTTCATCTGGCAAACAGAAAATGGAATGCTATTTACAGCCCTTTGATATTTCTTTTTTTTCTCATGGGAAACTAGTTGATGTTGTCTATTGTCAGCTCTCATTGTTAACAACACTCAGCGAGAGTTTATTAATCTTATTTCTTGATGCCATTTGTGCAAATAAAGCTTTCTATAAGGGTTGCATTAGACCAATAAACAATCAAGTATCAAACAGACATCATGGTTCATTCACTAAGTGGAATTCAAGAAGACCGATGCTTAAATTTTATGTATTTCTTACTTTAAAACAGAACCCTCCTGTCAGCCTCAGGATTTCCTTGATCTTTATGTTGCATAAATGTACCAAATCAAACAGTACCCTCCCACTCCACTCACTTCTCCTACCACATAATATAACAAAACCACATTTCAAAGAATATTATTCCCATTTGAATATGTTCCATCTTCGTTTTGCTGTCCAATTGGAAATCTGGAAATGAAGTATTTCATATACAAAGCAATGTCTAGCTTCACACGGCCAAAGAATGCCAATTTATGATTTCTCTGCTGTTCTCCTCTAGCTGAACAGCAGAACCTACACTGCCAGAATGTCACATTGTGACATTGACATGAAGTTGTCACCAGTTGAGTTTCATTTGTTTTGATACAATACAATTTATAGAAAGGAAATTTATTTGTAATCCCAGTGCTTTACCTAGAAGACCATCCTATCTATTACGAATTGCATCTACTTTATGGAGACTAGGAATAATTTCCTCAGTGATAGCTGAGTGAAAAAATCTGAGAGGAGGTGAAGTTACAGAGAGAAGTCCATCCTATGCTTGGAAAACAACGCATTCAAAACACACGATGTAGTGTACATGGAAAACTAAGGTGTTGGGAAACAGGATGTGAAAAAAAGCAGAAGAAGATTGGCAGGGATGCAGAAGCATCAAAGATGAAAACAATAGGAAGAACAGTTGACACAGAGAGAATGATACCAATATGAGAACAAGCTAGCAGGTAGAAGTTTAACAATAAACTAGAGCTGGGCCATCATACTGGAGACTCAAAGCTGCTCTTACAGTTCCTCCATCTGAAGGTTAAGGCTGGCTGAACTGCATGGTGTTATACTGAAGTTATTACTATATTACTCTTATATTTTTTGTATCCTCAGTGTTGCTTGTCTCCTCTACAATTATCTCCATTGTTTGATTTTGCATCTAGAAAAGAGGCCCACCTGCTAACAGGGAAAAAATTCAAGCAGATTTACTGTCAGATAGATGTACTGCAGAAAAAGACTTATGATAATAAATATGCAGCAGGGCTCATTCTATCTTTCCAAAAAAAAAAAAAAAAAAAAAAAGAGAGAGAGAGAGATTAAAGAAAGATAATAAAAGAGGAGAAAGAAGAATGAGAGCTTGAGAAGTTATTTGCCTGGTGTTGTAGCCTTGAGTGTAATTGACAAAACAGCTTTCATCAAAACAATTAGATTGTTCTCTTCCAAGCCATTCATCATCTCAGATATTTTTCTAATTTTGACTTTTACCCACTAGAGAGCAGAAACTTTCTGAATAATTATCATCTAGGGATACCTTAGCTGGAATTTAGAATGGTCAACATAATTCCTCCAGACAGTGCTTCTCAACTTTTTCCCATAGACTTTGATATTGCAGTAAAATGCCAAGCATGCCGACTCTGTGCTGCAGAAATTACCCTACTATGTGACATGTCAAATTCAGCCATTTGGCAGCAAGACTGAAAACTAATAATATGCTCCCATCTGAGTGATTATCTATTTCTAGAATGCATTTGGGGATGAAGGGGTGTGGGGCAACTGAACAAATAATTATGAGTTTCCCAAGTGAATTTAATGTTGAGATTGGGTTATTATCCTCATAGAACAAAATCCTCCACTGATCTACAAAGCTGATAGAGTAGCGGTAATGGCAATGGCAGCTATTCCAGCCCAATTAGAAACGGGTTGAACTGATCTTGACTCCTTGCATTTTCCATCCAGAGTGCCAGAGTGGGGCAGTAGCTTTAGCAGACCTTCCTGTAGCAAACCACTTCTTCCATACCTAGCGTTGCTCTCTGCATCCCAGCCTGAATGGAACATAATTGAAATTCCACACAAAGAAGGTTTCAGGTGATACATTATCTCTTCCCATGGCTGTTTGTATGATTTCTTGCAACACAGGCACAAATACGTCACTCATCAACTTCAGTCAACATTCAACCACTGTAAAATGCATATTTCTGTCTATGGCATACATATGATGTCTATTGCAACACGGAGTGATTCACAGCTTTCAATTTTGCAACAGCCCTATGAAGAAGGGAGTCGTTTCTATTTTTATTTTACAATAGGTTGATTGTAACAAAGGAAGAATAAATAACTCGTACATAGTTTCAGACTTGTTCTATGAATGAAGAACTTACATGGAGGCCTCCTAGTGTGTCAAACAGTGAACCAACTTTTTTTTTTTCCATCCCTTTTTTTTTTTTACAGAAATAAAGTGCAACTTTTTTTCTATCACTTCTTAGAAATACAAAATTGATTTATGTCAAATTTTTTCAGGGGTATTCTCTGAAAAGGGAGAGAAGGCAGTGATAAATGTGATAGAATTTGATAAAGTGCTGTCTATGCTAGAAATAACAATCCTGTTGCTGACGACTTCCTTGTTTGAACCAGAAAGAAAGCACACTCTTTATAGAGATTGAATAGACTGTTTATCAGCCATAAATGACATATAAACAATTAAAATAATGGGGGGAGAAGAAAGGAAAAAAGAGCAGAACCTTCAGACAAGTCCCAAGTTAACACCTTATTAGAACTGCCAGAAGGATCACCTGTAATTTCACTAAAAGTTTGAAGATCATACATGGTTAAAAATCTGTTTGCTTGCTGTAGAGGCTATGATTTGTTAGCCTCCTAAACTATGCCACATCCTCACTTCAAGATGAATCTCATAAAATTATGGATAAACATCAATTAGAAAGCTGAAAAATTGTTTATAATTTAATATTTCCATATGTGCCGTGGTCTTAAAGGTTGTTGCTCCTCTGGAACTCTTGAAATCAAGTCACAGCATTCAAAAGTATACATTTATTTAATTTCTTCCTTCTTTTGAAGAGGTAAATATTTCCCAAGTACCTTCAGAAGTGGTACATGGTATGTATATTTACATATGAAATCTCAAATCTTCTTGAACTATTTGCACTTTTTCTATGAGAAAAGAGATTCAGGAGAAGACAGATCAGTTGTAAACCAAGCCCTCCTAGCTTTAGGGCAAACAATCATGAAAATGATTTAGTCCTATCCCCACAGGTGCAGATTTTCCTGTAGATTGATTTGTCACCATTTTCAAATATCTGCCATAATTCAGATTCAGAGACAATCTGGTTATTCTTAGCAGGCATGGTAGTGCTTTTTCTTTCCAGATACTCCATAACTCTTCTCCCTGGTACCATTTCCACAACCAGCTAACTGTGGTCTGCACCATCTAAGTAAGCTTTCTTTCTAAACCAGAAAGAAAAAAAAAAAAAACAACATGGAAAGCACAACCAGTTCAAGCTTGTCCTTACACGTGCAGCTTTTGCTTGGTATGCAAACAGTCTCTTCTAGGAAGGGATTGCTGAACTACTTCAATGAGAGGTACAATTCTGAACAGATGCAGTTAAGCCCTTACAAATCCCTGGGGAGACATAGTTATTTCAGTTTGAGAGCTCAGAGTGTGACCAAAAGTCCAAACACTTTGAAGATGACATAAATCAAAGTTGCCTCTTCTTCAACCCAGCAATTTCCCCTGCTTCAAGTTCCTTCCACTTTAAGAGAAGGGAGATAAATCAGTCTCTCAAAGTACCCTATACTGTCCACTAGATTGTATGAAATACTTTTTTTTTTATTGGCCGGGTTTTTTTTTGTTTGTTTGTTTTTTTCATGTCTGTTGGTACATTTAAAGTCTTGTCATAATCACATGGCGTTGGGTGACTGCCTGGCTGTAAAACTTGTACAGATTGTCATCTTCTTTCCAATTTAAACACAAAGGGAAACCTCAGTACTGTGGTGGAAGGGAAGTGTGGTGACAAATGACAAGAATTCTTGTGCCTGCTAGTATGCACCAAAAGTAGCATTTTCAATACCTTGTTAAGAATAACAGACTCCATTATTATACTAGCAGTACTACCCTCAGTGTGAAGAGTTTTGTTCTGGATTTAGGGTAACAAAAGACAAAACAGAGATAACAATAATATTAAACATTAATAAACAAGCTACAAAGAGTTATCAGGGTTCTAGTCATAAATAATCTATAATGGACTAGAATATGTTCTTAAATAGAAATCAGCATGTTAGTGGGTTGCTAGTTGTTACTAATGAGGAATGTTATTTTCCACTGGTATCCATAAGATATATCAGTAACTTGACTCTTACTTCCAGAGATCACTAATTAGCCTCTTATAAAGTAAATTTAGAAGATACTAAGGGGGCCTTAACTGAAAAGCCTTGATCATGAAATTGTGGAAGAGTTTATTTAGTTTCACAGACCATCCATGCCTTGCTCTCATGCTCCAAAATGAGTTTGACAGGCAGGAACTTGGCTTGGTCAATACACAGGTTACTGGGTAGAAACAAAAATATAGATTTCTGAAGACATAAATGATAGTTACGTGTCCAAGCCTCATAGAATTTAATGAGATACATGTATCCTGTATTTTGGAAAATTTCTTTGGCAAAAGTTGATCACCTTCAAACTGAAAAAAATCATCCTTGGTATGGACATCCTAATTTTTATTTTGTTACACTCATTTTCATTTAAAGGCAACATACCACTCCGAGCATGGACAAATTAGTCTAATTTATTTTTGCCAAATTTTTCTGGGATTGGTGGAGTAGCAGATATTGTTTATCTCAGTATTAGTAAGGCTTTTGATGCTTATCTTATACTGTATAACAACCCTTTGACAGAGGTGGATTGAAAACTGGAAGGCCCACCAGGCCCAGAGACTGTGATAAGACCAACTGGAGGTTGAGCTCAACTCTGAGACCAATACTGTGTAACTTCCTCAATGACCTGCATGGTAGAACTGAGCCCACCTTCAGCAAGTTTGCAGACAATATAAAACTAGAAGCACTGGGTTATACCCCAAATGTCTGTGTTGCTATTCAGAGGAACCATGGCAATCTGAAGAAATGGGCCAAAATAAACTTTCTGAATTTTAACAAGAGAGGTTCTGGAGTCTTCATCTTTGGAGATATTCAACATCCCTCTGGACGCAAGCCCGAGCAACCTATTCTAACTGATCCTGCTTTGAGCAAGGGCACTGGACTACAAAATCTCCTCAGTTCCCTTCTGGTTATGATTGCTCTGTGATAACTATACACAGATACATCCTGCAATATTCACTGCACATCAATATAGCATGCAAACACAGAAAACGCATCATCTTCTGTAGTATAAAAGTAGAACAGGTCAGTTTCTTAGGTTATAACCAATTTATCTATTGGAAACTAGTCCTGTATACTACAATCCACAGCAGTTGAGGATATGAACAATGCATATTAACAAAGTTTTGTTGTAAAGAGTAAATTTCAATGGTACTGAGATAAAAATGCTTCTACCAGAAGATCTTTTCTCTTTTTTTTTTTTTTAACTGCTCAGCATCTTACATGAATCTGTTCTAATTATTGCTATAATCAACCTCATAATTTACAATACAACTTGCAATTAACATATGGTAAATAATGTTGGCCAATTAAACTATCATATGCATCATACATCTGATTTCTGTTTTCACTGGAATGCAGCTATTTGTGCTGGATCTCATCCAGAGTCTCTGCTTTGGCCTCTAATGCTCTCTGGATGAGCATCCCTCAACTTTCTGATGTAGTTAAGTGGAAGACAAGATTTCTAAACATATGAATTAGGTTATAGATATGAACCTTGAAAGGTGGTTCATTAGTCATTTTTAGAGCTCCACTACTTTAAAGTCGAGGAAAATAAATTACAGTACAGATCCCCTTCATCACTGCATACTGTTGCCACAGACAACAATAGGCCTCTATGGATAACCAAGAAGTCACTGTTTCCAGGGCCATCAGCATTTGATCAGCACCTCACAGGTCTGTATAGTTTATCTCAACAAATCAATATACAATTTGCTATTAATAATCCCCTTATTCAGAGGTGCTGCTTTCACTAGAGCAAGGATTCTTAAGTAGCAAAGTATCACAGAGTCACAGAATCATGTTAATTAGGAGGTACTCATAAATGCCATTTGGTCCAATTCCCCTGCAATGAACAGGGACACCCACAGCTAGATCAGATTACTCAGAGCCTCATCCAGCTTGTCTTGAGCGTCTCCAGGGACAGGGTACCCTTCTCTATGGGCTACTTGTTCCAGAACCTCATCACCCTCATCATAAGAAACCTTTTCTTTATATCTGGTCTAAATCTTCCCTCTTTTAATTTGAAACCATTTCCCCTTGTCCTGTCACATGAGACCTTGCTCAAGAGTTTGTCTCCTTCTTTCTTATAGCACCTCTAGATACTGAGAGGCCACTTTAAGGTCTCCCCAGAGCCTTTTCTTCTCCAGACTGAACAGCCCCAGTTCTCTCAGCCTGTGTTTGTAGGAGAGGTGTTCCATCCCTTGGAGCATTTCTGTGACCCTCCTCTGGATGCACTCCAACAGGTCCACATCTCTCCTGTACCGAGGACTCCACATCTGGATGCAGTACTCCAGGTTGAGGCCTCACCAGAGCAGAGTAGAGGGGCAGGGTCACCTTCCTGACCTGCTGATCATGCTTTTTTTGATGCAGCCCAGGAGACAGTTGGCTTCCTGGACTGAGAGGGCACATTGCTGGCTCGTGTCCAGCTTCTCTTCCACCAATACCCCAAGTTCTTTTCTGCAGGACTGTGCTCCATCCCTGTATCCCCAGCTTGTATTGGTAATGAGTATTGCTGCAACCCAGGCACTAGACCTTGTGGATGGATTTACTGAACTTCATGAGGTTCTCCTGGCCCAGTACGTGAGCCTGTTTAGGTCTCTCTGGAAGGCATCCCATCTCTTGGGCATGTCAACCACACCACATAGCTTGTTGTCATCCACAAATTTGCTCAGGGTGCAGTCAGTGCCAGTGTCATTAATGGTTAGAAGATGTTAAAGAGCAATGGTCTCAGTACTGACCCCTGGGGGATAGCACTTGTTACCGATCTCCTTCCAAGCATATGACTGTTTCAAAATGGTGTACACAGAGGCTAAAGGACTTTTCCTTTTACCAGTTGTACACAGAACCCCCAGATTCTGCTCCTGACAGAAGCACAAACACATGGTGCTCAGTAACAAATGCTAGAGGAGCAAAAGAGGTCTTTGTCAAATAGTTTCCATCACTGGTAGATTGACAATTTTATTTAGGGTCCAGAGGAACAGCAAGCTAAAGAGACAGTCACTGCCACCATTATTACTCAAGCTATAGACGAGCTTCTGAAAGATATCCTTTTGAAAGATACTCTTTTATTACCAACAAAAGAAAGCTGTATGCTGAGACTCAAGAGAAGACTTCTCTGCCCAGCTCCACCATGTAATTTGGGGAAAGGGTTTGTAATGAGATCAGGGAAGGGGATTTTCCTCTGTCCTTCTCCCCTGCTGCCCTTTGATTTTTATCTGGTCCGATGTTAAGTCTGAAGTCCAGGAATGTTTTTCATTATTAACAGTTCTTCAGTTCTTTATACATGGGGTATCAAACTATGAACTCAGTATAGATAATGTAGCATTTCAGTTTCTTTTCTCCAGGATAAATTTGGAGAAAATACTGACATAAAGTCAAAGGAAGCAAGCAAAAATTTTTACGCCAAACTAGTGACTGCATGTTGGAGTCATGAAAAGGGTTTATTATAAGCAATGGAGACTTTGTGAAAGGCAATGCTCTGTTGTCATTTCCATCTCTGTATCATATGTGGCAAGACCTTACATGGCAGGCTTCCATCATGTGCTCTTGATGCAAATAAAGAGGGAAGAAAATGGAAATATCCATCAATTAAGTCATTTTCCTTCCCACATACTACGTTAGGCTGAGATGATGTCAGGTTTTTCACAAGCAAAACAAGTTTGAGTGGTACCAACCAACCTTTTTCAGGAGGAAATCCAAAGGAAAACTATGCCCACCAAACTGTGATACTGATGATTCAACAGGCAGCATCCCTACTGCAAAGTCAGCAAGGAATTGGTGTCTTTGTGATGCAAGAGTGGAGGAAAAAAAAAAAAAAAAAGCCAAAAAAAAAAGCCAAACAAACCCTGAAGGAATTACTTTCAAGTCATCCAACCTCCTGCTGATTGATACATAAAAATCATACCGGTCTAGTGAAAGCTGTAATTTCTGACAGATCTCAATGATTTCCACTGAATTATGAATCACATAAAATCAATATAAGAGTAAAAACCTCGGTTTCTTTGGCCTTCCGGTCTGCTTCTGGAGTAACAACAAAGAGGGTGGACACAGAGACAAGTTACACTGGTGTTATACCAGTTGAGAATCTGCCTCTGTCAGGAAAATTCTGAAAATGTAGTTAGATTGCATCCTTTTTGCACCTCAAACTTGATCTCTCTTACCCACTGGAAGTCCCATGGCAATTTATCACAAGTGTAGAAGTGCTTGGAAGAATTAAATTCAAGCCCCCTTCATTCTGAATGCATCTACTCTGTAGACTAAGATGTACTATCTAGACTTATAGCAGCAAAGCTGCATACCAGGCACCATTTGGTCATAGCAGAACAGAGCTGTGCTACCTTTTCTTTTACTCTACATAATAGGTTTTAGAAGAAAACAGAAAGTTCAAAACCATCAGGTAAAAACTGCTTCCCCCTTATTTTGCCCTCCATGCTCCTGGTTTGATACCATTTCACATGCCATACTATAGAGTACAGAAGCCTCCACTCGAGGTATGATTTGAAGGGAACAGAGGAAAAGGGATAGTGGGAAATTTTACCCATTTTTCCTTTTGCTTGTCACTTTCTAGGAAAACAGGTGATAGGAAGGTACACGGCACCTTAGCTGTCATTTCAAGGTAACCTTAGACTTGGAAGGAAATGTGGCAAGATCGAACCACATTAAAGCCATGATTTAGCAAAGAGCTTTGAAACACATGCTTACAGTTAAGCATATGCCTAAATGCTTTACTGAATTAGGGCCTATGTTGGTAAAAGGGGCAATTGATTAATGGTTTCTGACAACCACCAGAAACTAATGAGCCACAGACCTCCGCTTTTTCCTCCAAATGACTGTACTTAAACCTGAAGGAAATTTCATTATGGAAACAGAAAACACAAATAAATCATATGTGTCTCCTTTGCAAATATTAATTTTTATCTGCAATTAGTGGTAAACCCAAACTTCCCTTCATACAGTAACCGGAGACAGTGCCATTTGCCCTATGTAACTGGTTACTCATTCAAACCCATAAATTTCTAGAACTGCATGTTTTACAGAAAGCTGTACGAACCCAGCTAAACCAACCGTGAAATAGGCAGTATCCAATGTACTAGTCAAAAGGCTGCCTCGCTGTCATATAAGCTTCAGAATGAATCAAGCCAGCACTCTGCAATCCACCTAGCAATGAAGAGCTCAGTAACAAAGTGCTGAAACACTCTGCTGCTCTGCTGTGTGCTCAGACTCGGTGAGACAATACAGGAGCAAATCTCAGGGAATTAACACTAGCTATTCAACTCCCACATGAGAAAGTGAAAAGGTCCAAAACCAAGAGAAAGTGACTTGTCCAAGATAACCTTGGTCTTCTAAGATACAGTCCAGCTCTCTACTTGACAAGTTGTACGGCATCACAGAAATTTTTTACCTGGCAGTGAGTTTTAGCAGACTTCACTTTAGTTATATTTAGAGAATCAGGAAAAACCTATGGCTAAGACACATCTACTGGAGCCATAGCATTCAACTCTAAAGTCAACTTTATCTAAATCCCATTAGAAAACTCATTTTTTCCCAGCATCACTGTTACTATTGCAAGCACAGAGGAGTAATGACTTCTGTTAACAGGTCCTAATCTAAAAGATATATCTATAAAATTCAAGACTGCAAACTAAAAAATAGGCATACTAATATTGGAGGTCTTGTTGTTGGTCAAAAAACATCTAAAATGATTCTTCTTTTTCCATGTCTATTTTACTCATCCTAAACAGATTTCATGAGTAGAAAAATGCTGTATAACTAAATGAGTATTATAAATATTCTATCAACGACACACCAAGGTTTTAATGTGTGTTTACATGCTTTAAGAGCAGAGATGAAACCAGTCTTCATACAAGATGTAAACTGAGAACAGTTTATTTCATTCACATAATTTTCTTGAGAATACACTAATTCACCTATAGTTCTGAAGACAGTAATTTAAGCTCATAACTGTGGCTGACTAGTTACCCAAGACTCAGGTTTCAAAATCAGTAGGTTTATGCACAAATGTATAAAAAACTGCAAATTCAGATATCTGTGATCATATTTTCATCCTTTTGTCTGCAGATCACTACACTTTTATACAAGATCTAAGCTTTGCAAACATAGGCAATACTCAATCCACCAAAAATCTTGCCAGTTTGCTTGCTAGCAGTTTCAACCAGTAGAGAGTTTATACCAGAGCTGCATTACACTGTCCAACTACAATATTTCTTACCAAAGAGCACTAATGGACAATTTACTTCATCAATGAGCCATGATCTACTAGTAAAATGGGGACTTTAATTTCTATCATGTTGTCTAAATGTTTCTTGAATATCCATTATGATTTCTTAACAGAGACAAAAATTAAAAGACAGTTCTGAGGAAAGAAAAGTGGCAGGGCTGACAGGCCTGAGACTTGGGGAAATGATCAAAACCTGTCCAGTCAGTGGGAAAAAAAGAGTTTCAGTTCCCTGGGTTTGGATCAGATCAAATATGCACACATAATAACAATGCCCCAGAGGAAAGGGTGGGAAGGGAAAAGGAAAGCATTTGATTTATTTTCTTAAGTCTATCCAAATAAGATATTACATTATTTAGCAAATATTTGATGTGTTTACACTCCTGTTAGACTGTGAAGAGGAAAACAAGTATTTACCTTTATAAAACTGACAGTTTCCAATGTCTTTATTATAATAGAGATCCTAACACAAAACCTATTTCAAAACCTATTTCAGGTTCCCATGGATTTCAATTAACAGTTCATAAAAGCTCAAATGGTCTATGCATATAACACAGTACTGTGCACAAGATATTCCTAATTTCAGATGGAAAACTTTATGCACGTTTAGAAAAAGAAAGACAAGGTAGTGAGCATAAAAACAGATGTCCTTAATCAGTGCATGGGAAAGTTTAAAATATCATTTATTTCCTATTCCTAGCACAGTGAAAATCTACGGGGTATCAGTTATCACCCTGAGAGGTAAAGTTTGATATTTATAAAGGTAAATACTGTAGCTAGGCAGCTACCAGTGCAAAAAAGTTTATCCATTTAGTAGGCCTCTTATTCTCAATACATCAGCTGGAACCACACAGAGCCCAGTATGATAGCATCACCACAGATTGCATGGTCCCATCAGTTACACTCACACCTGGACAAATAATGCAAAAATCTTTTTTTCTTCAAAACAGAATTTGCTTGATTATAGAAACATATTGTGAACCCTCACTATTATGTTTCATTATAGAAAGAAGTCCAAGTTTGTTTTCTTGGACTTGTATTTCCAGAGATTTTTTTTTCTCTACTGCTTAGTTATATTGATATTTACAATTTTTCCTTCTTTCTTACACAAAGCAGAAGAATTTGGTTTCATTTGAATGAATAGTTAAAGAACGCGCATGAACCTTCCACTTCAGGGTTGTTATTCTAAATTCAGCATATTCACACCAAGACAGAGGGATTTTAGGAACTGAGAATTTCTTTGCTACAAGCACAGTTGTCAGCTTTCTACTTTAGGTGGTACATTTAGTAAGAGTTGTCATCTTCTTTAGTATTCGTCTGAGTGTCTAGGAAATTTCCAGGAGGCCAAGTGTAAGGAAACCTGCATGATTCTCTCACTGCTATAGTGAATTCACTTCAAAGATGCCAACAGTCTTTCAGCTGTGGGGAAACAAATATTAGAGGAGCAAACACCTTGTCTTAAGCTGTTCCTCTTACATGGATGGCTTTTTACGTGGGTGGCTTTTACTCTAATAACATAACATTTGCCACAGGACTCACTCCACTTTCAATAAAGCATGTTTGCTTGTCTGTCATAGTATTGCCTGTTCTCAAGATTTCTAAAACCAGATATTCAATATGAAGCACACCAATAGAAACTTGGCTCCAGATCCATCCTGCTCTCCCAAGGCATTTCTTTGATTGCTGCTTTCCTAATCATTTTCAAAAACTCATAGAAGTACTGCATGCAGGTATTTCCCTCGTTACTCCAGGGCTTGCCTCCTTATTTCATTCCACTTTGTTTTCAACTTAACATCTCTTACAAAGCCACTTGGTCATAATATGGCTGAACACATTAGGCAGGCTAAGTTATTTGATCAAAAAGATCAGGATCCTTCATTGACATGTATTTTGCTATTAATAGCTTTAAAATCCCATAAGAGATGGGAACTGCAAAAAACAGTTGATTTTCATCTTAGAGAATTCAAAATGCATAGGCTAGAGCTTCCCAAAAGTCATGATATTAGCACAGTTATTGGCTTCACAAACACTAGATAGTGAATTAGAAAATGAGACAGTCGTTCTCAATTCTTAAAATAATAAATAAAACTCAATGCACAGGGCTGATAGTGTATCCCACTTCAGAAAAAATGTTGTATGGCTGCAATCACAGCAGTGACAAACAGCACTCCATTTCCACTTGTACTGTTCAGATTCTGGCTGGAGTCTCAAGTTTATCTGCACTTCGGAGCAGCTGTGGACAAATTGGAAGATGGTCCAAAAGAGAACAGCAGAAGTTATCATAGATCTAGGTGACAGTTTTCATGCAGTTTGGAAGGTTTGGTCAGCCTAAAAGACAAGGTAAGCATCTCCACATATGTTAAGGAAGAAGAGAATGATAACATCTTCATAACTAAGGGCAAGACTAGACAGAAAACAGTTTAAGATGGGCAATCAGTCCCCCTTGACATTAGCAATTTCCTTACCAATAAAAATACCAGGGGAAACTATGTGAGCAAAAGGATAATTAAACACCATTACAGGTCAGCGGAGAGAAACATGTAAAGCTCTTCATGGGAAACTTTCAGAATCAAATGCACCAGTCAAAAATTGTTTTATTATTAACATCTGGTTTGGGCTAATAGGATGGACCATGTTACTTGCCAATATTTTCTCCAGTCTAGAATTTGTATTTTGTAATACAGACTGCCAGGATTTTAATATAAATGTTATGTGTGTGTCTTGAACAAGAACAGAAGTAAGCTGAAGCTCAAAAGACCACCAGAAGGAAGAGGAAATGCATAGTCATTACCTTCTCCACAGAAGCACTTGCAGAGAAAAATTCCTAAAGATTCTGCTGGCAAGTCAGCATATCCTTGTAAGCAAAAGCTATCAAAAATCAATGATAGATGTAACAAAATCAAAGCCGAAGATACTCTAACTATGGACACTGTATTAACCACAGATAACAATTAAATCAATATACAAAAACTCCAACCTAATGCCAGATTGGGATAGCTATTATTATTATTATTATTATTATTATTATTATTATTATTATTATTATTATTATTTTGCCAAGAGTGGAGTTTTAAAGTTCATTAACTGAATTTCTTTTCCATAAAGCAAAAATATCTGAACATGACAATTCCAAGAGACATTAAAGAGATACAATAGGCAGTTACTAGCCTTGATTTTACGGACTATTTCCTGCCTATGAAAATCTCTCCCTAATCGATACCAATTTCACTGGAATTTCTCTGTATGTTTAATTTATAGTATTCCTTTTCAGGTTTTTGTGTTTCTTTGTTTTATTTGGATCACAGGAATAACACCAGAGATGCTAATGGTAGTATCTACCTTACCAACTTGAGCATCCTGACCCCAAAAGTGGCTATGAAATATTCAGAAGATAAACTCATGATTCACCTATCAAACTGTGCAATAACAAGCAGAATAAGACAGGTGAATTCTTCTCCAAATCCCTCAGCATTCAGCTTACACTCTGGAATATGAGATCTGTTTACCTGTAACTTCACAGGCACCCCTACACATTTTATTAAGTCAGAAAACAAAATCTTTTATATCCAAGTCACTAATAACATTGCCAAAATTCTGGAAGAGGTAGAGGAAAAAAAATACATCATTAGGAAGACCTGTCCCAGAAACACAAAGTAAATGTTAGTAACTCTTCAGCCCACTTTATGTTACATGACACAGTAAGACATATGAAAGAAGGTTTTCAGAAAAAAAAATCAAAGCAACACCATAATTCTGTCTCAAGGAGAACATAAGTGGGCCAGACTCAGTTCAAACTACCTACATTTTATACACATGAAATAGGAGGTTGTTTCCAAAACACATCCAGATCTTAGCTCTGTAGTGCTGGCTCACCTCTAGAAAAACAAATAAAATCCTCAAATCTCCTGCTGTTTTGTTTAGAATTCATTGAAGCCCCCAGAGATTGGGTTTATGCCTAGCCAGATCATCCAAACTTGTGTGCAGGCTTAGAACAGACCTGCATTCTCTGTGGTCCAGCTACCTCATCTTTGCTGTCACAGATGTGTTCATTTCATACAGGTGAATCCTTTAGCAGGGGAGCTCCTTTCTCTACTAGATATAAAACAGAAACCAACAGAAATGTTTCTATTTCCATTCCCTCCCTATTTCCTATGAGTGAATTCAGCATTTAGGCTGCACTTCCATCTATTTTGTCTTAATTTGATATGTTGTGGGGATGCCTCCTCGCTCTCCCAAGAGCTGCTGGACATTAACACATCTTCCTTGAATTTTTGGTTCTTTCACACAACTGCCAGTCCTCATCCAGGACTCCAGTCTATGGCAAAAGGCTCTACTTGGGCAGTAACATTCACACAGCTAGTTTTGTAATCTTTGAGTCTCCAGACTATAAGCAGCTATATACACCTGAAGCATCTCTAAGGAAAATTTTTTTCCAATTAAATGTATCTTTAGCCATCTCAGAATATTCACTTCTGAATATAATCTTAACTAAGTCACAGATCACTGATGTATTTGGAAGCCTCAGCAACCATCACTGCAACTTGCTCAACTCTCATAAGCATTGCATCACCTGATTTCCCACAAACCAGCCAGGTTCTCAGTTATGATACAGTTCTCAAAGAACCCCTCAGCAGGTATAGACCACCAATAACAATAAATATTCACAAATTAACATCATCTGGATATTTTTGCAGTGAAAAAAATAAGTTCACCAACTTTGTATTTCACAAAATCAGTGGGCAGAAGAGAGTGGGATACATCTTTCTTTTGGCTGCATCTACTTCACAGAGCAGAGTTATATCACAGTTTTCTCTAATCCAGTAAAGCCACCCGCTGTGCCAGGGAATGGATTATCAGCCTAGGTTCAGAAGCAGCATTGGTGACACGTCATCATTCATACGATTTCAGAGCACATGTGAAATTAACATTTTATTCTATGTTCCATTCCTTGCTCTGTTGTATTTATTTTTTTTTTTTTACAATCTTGCATTGATATAACCACATGTAAACAAATGACAGGCTTGCTTCCTTTCCCAAGATTTTCACTTGATCGTTGTATGTGCTTGTGCAGACCTCTCAAAATAAAAAACAATAGCTGGGCAAAATAATAAAGCAAATTTGGATATGTTAAACCATATTCTCAATGAGCCTCTATACATTCATCATCTTCATTTGTTTTATTTCTTCTATTATTTTTGCAAACCGGGTGATAAATGATTATGCATGAATAGAATTTCTAATCATAGTGCTCCTCAAATCTGAACATAAGCTTACAGATAACGTGATGTGGTTTGCAGAAGCCTTTTGCCTAAATATTTTTGCATTCCCAATTCTTTTTATTTTCCAGAACACATACAAACTTAAGCTGACCCTCACAACAACCTTACAAAATGAAGCTACTATAATGTTATCTTCTAGCACATATGGACACAAGGGGCAAAAAGTTAAATGACGTGTATAAGATCACACACCATCGATAGAAAACAGGAGCAGAACTCACACGATGATTCCAGCCTCCTGACAGCATAGCCCTGACTTTAGCTACAAATTCAGGGCACATTCCAGCCATTTCTGCATCTTTTATTGTTGTCAACATTTGCCATCAAAATGCTTAAAAGGTTTAAAGCTAGACACGTATATTTCAGATTCTTAAGAGTACATATCAAATCAGTGCATGAAATGGTAGCAGAAAGAGTCCAAGCAATATTAAATATATTAAATATTAATATTAAATATAAAGGCAACCTGACAGGACAGAAAGGTAGTATTCCTCTCTGTGGTGAGAGACCATGCTTTGTGGTGTTCACACCTGGAATACTGCAGTAAGTTCTGGAGAACTCATTTCCTGAATGATAACAACAATCCTGAGGAAGATCACAGGAGAGCCATAAAAATGCTAAGCAAGCAGAGAGGGACTAATCTATAGAGAGAGATTAAAAAGAACTAAGGGTGCATTGGCTGACTTAATCCTGAGTAGTGGATGTGACAACTGTCTGCACGCATTAGAAGAGCATTAGCACAAAGAATCATCTCAGTAAAGCAAAAGTGAACAATTACACCACACACAGTAGAATCACATTAAAAATTATGAAAACTTTTATTGATCGAAAAATCATTTGAATAGCAAAATGTACTATATAATGGATGTAGACTTGATAAAGTATTAACCAATATTTCCTTTTTTTGAATTCCACTCCCTTAAGAACCCAAAAAATTGTCAGCTAAATGATGAAAAAAAAAAAAAAAAAAAAAAAATCAATTTTGAAGTTTTTAGTTGAAAATAAGTTTTGAAATTTCCCAAGAAAAAATGTCATCCCCAGTTGGAGGGATTTCAGACATCCATAACCCTGAGGCATTACAGACACGTTCAGCTCACTGCTTTTGTTCTACTCCCGGTACAAGTATCAGTTTTGATTAGGATCATCCTGACAAGTAAACCATCCTGTTGTGTACTAACGCACGTGTCCCACACTGGGGCACTTTGACTGAATCCTGTCCCTTCTAACTATCCTGAAGAACAGTTATGAAAATACGTTAGATCCCATGCCAGAACTTATTTGGGATAACTTGCAATGATAGGGAAACTAAAAAACTCTTCTTTTTCCCCTCATTTTCTCCAGAAAACAGTGCAGCAGTGGACCTTGAGGACAGCCTATTCAGATAGAAAAAGCTCCATTTTCCAAACCTGAGCAAATGCTGCAACCGTTTAAAGAGCTACCAATCTACTTTTCACTCTGCCTTGATGAGTTCGCCAAAGAGAACAGGTCTGCTTGTGCCTCAGTCAGTCAGTCAGTCAGGCTCACTGCACTCTCATTTTTCACCTGAGTAACAGCCTAAAATTTAACTATTGCACTTTTATTGAGATCTGATTTACAGAGCGATGAAGATCACTGGATGAAAAGCAAAAGGGAGTCACGCACTTCTGCTATAATTATGTCAACTTTTGGTTCTCTTGTCCTAGGAAATGCCCTTTTTTACTATCAAAATTTAATGACAATATTTAAATGGCTTCATTTGTCATGTTTTAATAAACCTGCAATTTCTTAAAAGCAGTGGCTGTCTACTCCATGAAATATGTGCACACAAACAATAAGTACATCAAAAGCCTGTTGCTAGTTGGCCAATTTCCATATAGCCTAATATGGTTAAGAAAACGTTTGACTGCAGCCCAGAGCTGACTGCCAAACTTAACAACTCTGCAGTAAGCAGAGTGCCACAGAGCCCTCTGTTTAGGCTCACTGTAATTTCAGTCTGGTGCAGTTACTACCTACTGACACGAACTAAACCATAATTGTACTTCTACACAGCTACAAAACACAGAACACTTTTTGCTCTCTCTTTCCAGCCAATGAAGATTAAAGCTAGCTGCCCTACAAGGCTTTCAGAGATGGAATTGCCTTGGAGTGTTTCCCTTCTTGGGCTCGATACACTAAGGAAATCCTGGGTTTCCCAAGGATATAAAAGAACACACACTGTATGAGGCACTCTGGTGTTTAGGTAAACATAGCAGAAAGAGGATGTTTACACAATTCTCTTGCTCCAATGCAAGAAAACATTTTCGCTATATCTACAGCTTATGTACACACTACAGTTTCAGCAATATCCAATCTATATGAACATTTTTTGCTACTGTCACCATTTATGAGATTTGGCATGGCACAGATTGCTTATCTCCTCCATCCAAACCCACTGCAAAATAAACCTTGTCCACTTGTGTTACGTGTTTGCATTCCCCTCTTTCAAATTCAGCTGAGCAGCAAAGTTTAGGATTTTTTAAATAGATGAGACAAAACCGGATGACAACACAAATGAATAATATGATCAAAGCCGGTCTTTAAGTCACACTTCAGTCCTCTCACTCGAGCCTAACAGCACCGAAATCATTGTGAAGTCTGATAACAGGGATTTGTCAACAGACAAAAAGTGGATCATTGAGCTTATACAAGCCAGATGAGTCACTTTAGGCATTAGAAGAACAATGCCACCTTGATTACGCAAAAGGGCTCGCCGGCCTCTCCCACATCATTTCCTATGAGATCATATGCAGACTTGGAAACAGAGGGGACTGGCTTCAGGAAGTTTGGAAGCCTTTTATGGATTATATTAGCAAGTCATGGGCTCTTCCCAAGAAGCGACTGTACATCAGATTCCAGTACTGCCACATGCCCTTGGTTGGAAGGACTTTCGCACACACAATAGCACTAACAACGAACAAAAAAGCAGCAAATCTGTCATTCAATCCCTGTGATTTTTTTAAAATTCTTTTTTCTTTAATACTGGCTAATAATTACAGGTTTTAGGTGTGGGCAGCATTCAGTTCAAAAGGTAGATTTAATAAATTATTTGAAACAAAAATAAAATTCAGGGAAAAAAAAGTGTACATCAGTAACTACCATGGGATATTTATTTGGTTCCCTAAGCTTTAAGGCATCCTATAGAGTTCAGCCCCAACTTTGTAAGCAGTTAATTACCTGTCTTGCAGAAGTTGACGAAAAAAATTGCCACACTACAGGATTTTGGAATGATACCTGATAACCACTAGAGGCTTATTTTGATTTTTTTTCCTATTGTAAGCAGTAACAGAAAAACAAGTACCTATACAAAATTACATCAATGTTTGAAGAAGATTTCTCTTTGTACAATTTGAGATCTTAGCCAACAGATTTAATACTAAACATATTTTAATTACCATTCTTTTCTGATTCAGAAAGAAAGGAAATCAGTGACTATACTTCTCTAAAAATAAATGCTGTTTTTTTTTTTTATTTTCTAAATTTCATATCTGACTACTATTTCTCTGCTGATGCATATGAAGAGGCTGACCCTTGAGTCTATAAACACACCTCAAAATCATTAATGCAATTTGGAAGAGTCAAGGCATTATTAAGACTATGCCTTTCAGACTCTTTACTGAGGCCTATGCATCCATTCTGTTTTGCGTTAATTTTTTGGTGCTACATAAGTTGCATGCTGAGATTTTTAAAGACAACAACTGCAAGATGCTGAATTTCACGGTAGGAGGCAGATTAGTCTGTTAATTAAACTAGCTGAAATTAATCTATTTAGCAGCACTGACATCATCAGATTTTGTAATCAGCTGAGAGTAGTGTAATATTTTTCTTTCCCCAAACAGCTTCTGTCAACAAAAAGTAATATTCTTCCCTTATATTGAAAGAGGGGAAAGAGAGGCATGGACAAATGCAGTTTTTTGCCCAAGACCAGTTAGTTCTTCAACAGCAGAGTCTACTGCACCCCATTTAAATGCTTCCCTCCACAAGGCCGCCCTTTCTCCTACCATCTGTCCAGGTCAAATGTGGATATAACCTACATCATCACTGCTGTGACTGGAAAATCAAAACATTTGGAATGCATTTTTCCCTACTGTCAAACTGCCATTTATTATTAGAAGTAAAACACATCTTCTGTCTTGGGAAGGAAGAGAAATAAGAGGCACCTGGGGAATGAAAAAATCACAATACATCACAGTTATATGCTATCTGCTTAAGGAAAGCTCTATGCCAAAATAGATGCAACAATTAAAGAAAATCATTGGCTGTGCTCAGCTTTGGGAATAATAACTCCTGATGCAATCTCTCAGGAATCCATCCTTAGAGCTTTGCCCATTGCTATTTATAACTGAGTAAATGTTAGAAGGATTCTCATTTCTTGCCCTGAAAAAACAAGACTTTTGGCCTTTCAGAGAGGATTGTTACTCTGCAACATTTCCTTTCATTAACATTTCCTCTTAAAATATATGGCCCAAAAGAGGAACACCAGGCCTCAAATATACCACAAATATGGACAAGCCTGCCTGCAGGCATTTGAAGGCTGGGAATTTGCCCAAAACATTATCCTTACAAAATTAACCAACTCTCTGTTAGTCAGCATAGTCAACAGCCTCAAAAAAAAATTCCACATACCCACCTTCACTGGGACAGCTCACTAAATGCATGTTGCATTGTTTTCCATTTCTTAAGGTTAAATTACTCCTGAGGACTGAAACTGAAGCCTTTACATTACTACATGCAAATAAGAAGTGTTTGGGATACCGCACTGTCCAACTATCACTTTTAGGTTTCTGTTACACCTGGTATTAGCCTAGCTCACTATCCTCCCTTGCCCTCATATCCTGACACAAGCTGTGATAGCCAGAGCTCAGAAGAAACAGGCAAGTTACAGCTTACCACATCAACTCAGCATTGCTGAGGTTTTTGACGGAGTGAGGGTGGGAGAGCGCTGTGATGAACTCTATCACAAAGAGCTATCTAGAGGAATGGCACTGAAAGGCAACATAATTGAAAAGCCAGGTTTTGTCTGCTCTTCACTCTCCAAAACCTAATGCAGACACAGCCATCAGTTCCACCATGTGTATCATCTGACTTACTGGAATACACAAAGCCTTGCCTTCGTGGGATAAACTGAAAATAACAAATTGAGATCAGGTCTCTGCAAGGCCAGTCCTTAGTGGAGGCCTGGTAATTAAATTGGTCTTAAAATTCCATCATTAGACAGACAAAGCACGCAATGCAAATCCATTCATCCTCAAGGCTGGCTTCTTCACTTAAGTTTTAAATATATTTAAATTATTTTCCTTAGTGGTCACTATTGTAACTCTGCACTGTATGACTGTTTTATATAAATCTCTTTTCCTTTTGGATCAGCGTGGTAATAACATTTGCTACACATGGCATCATAACTTTCACACATGTTGTTAGAACAATAGAAATCCCCCATTTGGAGCAATTTGCACTAAATAGCAAATATAAAATAAGTGTAGCCTGAGAATGTTTGTCATTAGCAAGTCTTCTATCAAAGGCTGAAGCAACAATCTTCTGAAAGGCAAATTTCCTCCCACCTGGCAAGGAGAAATATTTTACATGTCCCTGTCAAACTAAAACCAGGACACTTAAGGAATATAGTTATTGTCTTTGCTAAAATATTCAGCAATATTACCTTAATGACATATAATAGTTTCCATATTCATAACCTTTCATTAGAATAAAAACAAGCATAGCTGTTGAGCTGAAATAATCACCTGTGTGTACAACTGATGCTTGTGTAGCGATGACTATATTTAGGTTTAATGACAAAGACAAATGAGAATTAGGCCTCCTCAAGGGAAGAAATGATCCTTCCCAAATTAAAGGTGGTGTCTAGGGACCACAAGAGCCACAAGATGAATTTCTCTTTTGCTTCAGAAAGATAACAATACTTAGAATCCTAGGAGCATAAATTCTATCCGAAGGAATCAATCTGGCAGAGTTTCATATACTCAATCCGTTTCTGATAATCAGCTAAGAACTACCGTAAAATATCTTGCTGATGTGTAAATTAAGCCAGATAATTACCAGCTCAGAATGGTCTCTTTCCACACCAGATCTTGATTTTGATGGAAATGAAGCTAAAACTAAAGAGCTGCACATGAGAGTAAATATCTCCAGAAAAGAAAAACACATAGTATAAGCATCAATAGCATATCTCATCAGAGATGATGTCTCTGAACCTGGAATATGCTACCTCTTCAGCTCACAAAGGATTCTTTGAATAATCAACAGGTTAACACACACACTGGAATGACTGAAATGTTTACGGGTGAGAATCAAGAGGGAAAAAAAGGTAGTAAAATTTCAAAGTAAGGATGATTCGGAAAGCAGAAAACAAATCTTGGCCTTGCTGTGCTTACTGTTGTACCACTAAACTGACTTGCAGCTCCTTTATTTTTCCAGCAACTTCTCCGTGAGAAAGAATGAAATTCCAAATGGGAAAGGGCAGTTTTGGCAAATTCTGCAACATGAATCTTAAGTCCAATTAAGGGAAAAGAGTGGCAGGGCAACTCCATTCACCTGATCCTGCTGCCATATCTGTAACCCAATCACAATGTAATGCAATCCTGAGAACAGCTTGGGAAGCATCAGCCTCAAAGCTGAGAATTTTAATAGCCCAACTTCAATGATTAATATGGAGTCAAGCCTGATTATGGCCCCATGATTGATTTTACAAAAAAATATCTGAGGGAATTCCCTATTTGCTTTGGCTGCAGAACAGCACAGTTCCTTGATTGCTGGCTGCCTCCAGTCAAAAATGCAAAAATGTTTGTCTATTTCTTCACCACTGCTGGAGTGGATTTGCAGTCTTTGGTGGCAGGTTGATTGTGTTTATAGGTACTTAGCCACTTCGTAATTGTTGAAGTAATAGAGCAGCCATCTCCAAGTAGCAGCCAGAATAAATGATAACAGTTTGAGCTATGCATGGTAAGTCTAGAAATTGCCCCTGAGAGATGCCTCAGCAGGAGGACTGGAGGGAGTTGCTTGGGAAAGAGACATAGAAATCCCACCTAGAGTGAGGTAAGGCAGCTGGGGAAACTGCTCACGGCCTCCCTTCACCTAAAAAGGTGGCAAAAAGAGAAAACTTTCAAATGTCTGTACACTGAAAAGGCTGCTATTTCAAGGTCCAGAGCAATTTCAATCTTCTGTTAAACTAGGTGAAGCAAGATCTCTCAAAAGTGAGCTGACTTCACAATCAGCCTTTAATTAGACAAAAATAGAAAGTTTACGTTTCTTATTCTCCACCTAATCAGCATAATCAGAATATATATTCAAAGGTATAAGATTAACTGGCTTGAGCAGGAGAGTGGTTTTCCAAACCACTTTAGAAAACATATGATGCCTTTTTCAGTGACTGCATTTTTGCATCATTTCTTCTTAATCTCTAAATGGTGCTTTTTGGGAAGGCGAGGGTGTAGGGAATTTTGAGGACTTTTTCTATAACTCTACAAGGCCTGCCAATTGAGATTTTATTAAGGTAGCATGTCAGTGGTAGAAGGATGAGGGAATCAAAGTCTCCACATTAAAAGTTGTACAGTACTGTGCTCCACTGTGGCTGAACACAACTTGTACCCTTATTGTTTTAAGAAAAAAGAAAGAAAGAAAGAAAGAAAGAAAGAAAGAAAGAAAGAAAGAAAGAAAGAAAGAAAGAAAGAAAGAAAGAAAGAAAGAAAGAAAGAAAGAGAGAAAGAAAGAAAGAAAGAAAGAAAGAAAGAGAGAGAAAGAGAGAAAGAGAGAAGCATCTTTCTTGTTCCAAGAAGATCATCTTACTTCCATGGCTTTCTTTTTGGCTCCTTTTGTGTGGTACATTAACATCAATACTTCTTTCTTAAAGTGCCCAAATTCACAAGGTACTTAAGCATGCTCCTAACCAAGGAGACGAGATTATTCACCTACTTAAAGTTAGGCACACATTTGTTGAGTCAGAGCCAAAATATACATACAAATATTCATCCAAGTACATGTTTTTTCTTCCATGAGCTGTTTTTGTTCGTTAGTCCAAAGCACAGTAGCAAAAAAAAAAAGAAAAAAAAAAAAATCCATTATGTCACATCTTCAGGAATTCCTCAGTGAAACTCAGTGACAAAGTTAATACATTTTACATCATTTATTTCCTAATTATGATGAAATTCTCAATTAGTAAAGTCTGTATCTGTACTTGTGCTGTCAAAGCTAACAGAACTTGAATTCTCTCCTAAAAGGATACAAAAGTGACAAATCTATCTGAAAGACTTTGCAAATAAGCTTACACTAATGACAGGGCAGGATAAGAGGCAGAGGAATAGTTTACCTACTTGCCAATAAACTTTCACAGTGCTTTAGACCATGTACCATGATACTTTGTAGACAAAGCAGAACAACCAGGTAAATGTTGTCTTCCTTCCTCCAAATACATACATACATACATACATACATACTAAAAATGTCTTCTAAGTTACTCATTTAAAAAAAAAAAAAAGAAAGAAAAAATGCCGTGCCTACTAGTTGTCCAGATCATATTAGAGCATAAGAATTTAATAATTTAGGCCATTTGGGCAACATGAGTGAACACAGCATCTCAATTCACTGATACACTGCTTCTTATCTCATATCAGTACCAGCCCACTTGCGTGACTACAGGATCTTCAGAATCAGGCCCAAGCTATTACGAAGATGAGCTGCAGGGATTCGCATGCATCCTATTTCACAAACATTGGGTCCTATGGATTGGCCTCTTCCCAGTTGGTATGTGAGAGCGTTAAGATGCTACACGCTGATTGGAAAGTGTGCTGAGGCACTGTAGTCTCTCACAGCACAGAAATCCCACTGGGCCTGTTCTGTGGTTTTAAACATACGAATGCTTAGATTGTAAGATGACACCAAGAGCTGCTCAAGTCCTTTATTCAAGGAATTAACTGATCTTTTCTACCACCTAAACTGTAGAACCTGCATTGCCACACCCATGAAATGCCATACCCTTTGAAGTTTTGTTTGGCCAGAATGCTGAGGACAACTCCACCCATTACAACACAAGCATTTTAATACTGACAGAAATCAAACTTGAATTTCTGAACCTCTTTGGAGCTCTGGTTAGGGGCTATTAAAACAGGCAGCATGAACAGCAGCCAAGCAGCTCATCAGAACCACATCAGATATGACATTAATTCAGAGGAAAGTGCTGTATACACTGAATCACTCCTTTTTCCAGCAATTTTGACTGGTTTTATACATACATTGTACTGGTTTTATACAGCTCAAAATGAGACAGATAACAAAAATATCTTCCAGTGCAGCCAGCACACCATTTTCCACTTATGATCACCTGAAGAGAGGACAATAAATCCAGCATCCATCACAGACAGAGGTCCCACTTTGATGCCCTAATAGCAAGCAACCCACACTGCAGAATCACACTTATATATAAGTGCATTTGAAATTCCCAATAGGTTAGTCATTCTTATATGCAAAGTCCCAACTCTGACATCTGGCCAGGCTGAAGGTAGAACGGTGACAAAGGTGAAATAGGTTATAACTTATAGACTTTCTCAGGTGTAGAAGATTTCCCCTCAAGATATCATTTTTCACAAGATTTATATTATGAAGAAACATAATTAAAATAAGAAAACTGCAATCTTATCTACCACTGCTATGTATCTTCTTTCTGCACTTTTGTCTTACCTATTAAAATTAGTCCTTTAATTTCTTCTCTAACAGCATTCAAAGAGACCTGAAGCAGATTTGCTTATTACCTGAGCAACAGTAGCATTCATTTTTCTCCTATATTTTTCACCACCTATCTGAAAAGGTACAGTTAGCCATAACCTAGCTCAAAGCAGAGCTCTTAATCCCTTCTACATCTCAAAAATGAAGCTGGATTTCTGTTTACAGGACAATTATTTGATGAAAACAATATGCCATGTGCAATTACAGAATGATGGGAAAGCAGCAGGTTGTGTTTTATTTCCTTGTCAATCTACAGAGAAAAAGTGTATTCATGGATGCTGCATGCATGGCCAGAACACTGTTTAATAATCCCTAATCAGATATTTCTGATTAAAACTCCTACCATGCACCCATCTATTCAACTGCCTCTATCAATTGTGGAATCAGTTATCAACAGTTGCATTTTAGAAAGGAATGGCTTTTTCTTTTTGTTGAGTATCCTTTAATTCTTTCATATTTTTACTTCACAGAAGGTCATGTCCTATTTTACACATTTTTCCCCTGACATCTTTGTTTCATATTTTTCTTCATAGGAGACAGAAAGATAGAGATTCTGTACATTTTTGTGGGACAACTGTATCAGGCAGCCAGCCAATTTCTAAGCCAATATCAGCAGAGAATTTATAGCTCAAAGGAAAGAAAATGCTGAAGAGACAGAGGTTTGTGGGAGGGAGGTTTTGTTTGGTTTTGTTGTTTAAATCTGCAAAGCTGTTTTTGACGAGTTTGTCATCGGACTCATAAAGGAAGAGTGGAATTTAAAGCATCATCTGCTCTGAGGGATCTCTAGCACTCAGTCATACCAAGCAGAACTCCTAATCCCTACTCTCACTCCTGGCTCTATGGGTATTCCACCCTGGGTCATAGTCTTACATCTAATCACTGCCCTCTGCATGTTTAAATTGACCGCTGGTAATCTATATTATAAAACATGTAATACTTTTTATTTGCTTTTGCTTGCTTAACTTAATTCTCTGGAGTTTCAGTCTGTGCTGATGTTAAGAATACAATACAAACCACACAATATTTTGCCTGGGCAAATCTTGTCACACCACTGAAATTTAGCCTTTGTGCACAAATACAAGGCTTTTAAAGCAAAGGTCATCTAACAGGCAACAGGAGGACAACTGCAGTTCTGCAAGTGGAGAATGCACTGAGCATCAAATACTCTATTTTAACAAATGCTGTGTTGACAGTAGGCACCCAGCACAGGCTGAGAGCTGGATGGGACTGAGGGTTGCGTCAGCAACATGGAGGCATTCCACTGTCAAACGCACGTAGAGATTAAAGCACATCCCAAGATAAGGCAACAAATTGGTGGCAAAGCCTTGCAGCTTGTTGCTTAAGGGTTAGAACTGCTAGACAAGTGGCCACGGCAGTGAGAACACTGGTGAGCATTAATGGATGTTCACACTCTGGCTGAGATCGCTCTGGCCTCAGCTCATTCCCACACACTACAGCAAGTTAGCCAACAGTGAGTCATTTTTCCTTAGCACAGCTCCTGATTGATCCTAGCAGTCAAGCACATATGAGCACTCAGGACGTGCTTTCTTGCCTTCTGGATCCATTCTTTTTCACATCCTTGCCCAGTGCAAAGAAGGTCCACAAGGTAGCAGGACCATGGCGAGCCCTGTGCCAATACCCCACATCCTGCTTTTGTACCTCTGTCCAGCTCTGGTTCTGTGCTAAACATCAACTCCAACAGGATAACCCTCTGTAGCACTTCTAGAAAACACATGCTCATGCCTTTCTTTAGGCTACAGACCAGAAGCAGGCAGCTCTTTCCTTGTTTGGCTGCCGAAGATCTGCTACTTTGCAAGAACATCCTTTAATGCTTACTCCATTCTGACAGGAGCATGATTTTGCATTAGCAAATCATCATTTCACAGAGGAGCCAGAATATCCCTGAGTCACATCCCATGTAATTCAATGTCTATTTTTTGTAGTTTAAAGCTATTTAAGTCACACCAGTGGCTACAGAATAAATCATACCCTCCTTTATCAAGCAGGCACTTCTGAAAGACACAGATTTCACTCTTTTCTTCAGACTGGTACAATTCACACCATATTAATGAAAATGCATCAAATCTCAGAACATTAAGATGAGAAAGTCCCTCTCACTGGATCCCTCAGTTCCAGGAAAAGTACAAAGGCAACACCTACAGCAGCAACGACCAGAAGCAACTCAGACACTGTTCATGCAAAAGAGGGCAGCATATAACAGACATTCTGGATTTAAATGAACAAGCAAATGCTGTCTTGGAAGCAGAAGAAGGAAGACAAGAAAAAAACAACATTTATTGGAAAAGGGATCTACTGAAGAAGATTGTTTTCAGATATTTTAAGCTAAAAAATGTTGGGGAAAAAAAAAAGTGAAATGAGCATGTGAAAAAGATGCAGTGTTTGCTGTTGGTACTACATTTTTTATCTGGTAAGAGTCTACTTTATTCCACAGATTTTAAGACATGTTTAAGATTCCATAGGTTTAGTATTACATCAATAATGGTTCATAATGAAATTCCAGGCAGTAGCAAAAAAAAGAGATTTCATGATAGAACTGCACAAGATAGGATATGGGGCCCTTTGTGCAGATTTGCTGATAGGAATGTTGAATGTAGCTTAAAATAACATAGTTGTCTGGCTCACTTGTGTGTGCTAAAATGCCATATGAAAGAGTACAAGTTATGCTATTTCTTGAATCTTTTTTAAAAATTAATCTTATTCTGCCTTTTACTGGATTTTTCGATAGATTACTCGTTTGCTACTACTCTGCTTATGATTTATTATTGTAAGAAGTATTTTTCCTGTATTCACATTCCATTCAACTCTTTGATGAATAAACTCTCAATGGCTTTAGTAGCATGTTTGGTACTACTTGGAGTGTCAGATTGCCCTTCCAAGTGCAGTGTGGCCAAGCAGACAAGGCAGTCGGCTGGCATCTGTTCCAGCCTTGTGCTGTTGCTGAAGTCATTTTTCTTTTTTGTGCTTCAGTTTTTCAGACTGACAAAAAGGAAAACAACACTAAGCTCCTTTTTAAAGAACTTTGAGATCAACACATGAAAAGCAATGCCTAAAAGCTAGATCACATTGTTATTTTACCTGACAGAAGGAAAGTTTCTTTTAAAGATTTCTGAAAAAATAATTTAAAAGGAAGTTATTTAACATCTTACAGCTAAGTAGGCTCACAGTAGCTGAAAATAACTGTGACTAACCATCCATTCTTTACAGGTGGATAACCCAAGTCTGGGAAAGACCTATCAGAACTCAAAGCGCAATCAGCAGGCTTCACTGGATAGGAAATATTCTAAACCTAAAGACATCCGCTGTAACAACATTCTTAACTTGGAACTAAAAGAGACTTTATCGTCTCAAATTATTGTTTCACCAGGCCCTCACCAACACTGCTGATCAAAAACCACTGTTCAATTTCATAATATTATGTCAAGGGCAGAAAAATAAAGCAAAACAATACAGAAATACTGAGGGAAAATATCAGTGGAGCAATAAACTCAAAGAATAACTGTTGCTTTAAAATGTAGGGTGGAACTACGTTGTTGGAACTGTGATAAATCATGAGTAATCCCAGGCTGATATTTGAGAATCAACAAGAAATAAGAATAAATGTAATAATTAAAAAAAAAAAAAGAAAAAAGAATAAGCTGCTGAAAGCCTCATCCTTTGCATGTAATCCATGGGTCTCCCCCTGCTCTATGTTCCAGTGATTTTGGAAGTATCTGACAGACAGATTCTCACAGCTGTTTCTTGCACTATGGTCCTGACAATGCTACCTAGATTTTCACAAAATAAAGTCCTTTATCCCAGGAAATTCTCCTCATCACTGAGTTTGGGGCGGAAGTACACAGCCCATGCTGATACAGTGATCCAAATGCTGCAGCTCAAACTCCCACGGAATTCAACACCTGATTGATGTGAATATCACAGAAGCATAGCACACAGCTCTTCTGAATTTGGCTTATTTATATATACACACATAAAAGAGAATTTAAGCTGAGCACAGAAACAGGCTTCCAATACAAAAAAAGGTGTATGGAGGACAGCAAGAAGAACAACAAAGTGGATTTCATCTTAAAGGTCATATTTTTTTCTTTTTACTTTAAATGTATAAGTAAGGAAAAAAAAATATGAATACGCTTTATGATTTTTATTAGAACCTTGCTGTTCTGTGAAGTCAAACAAAAAATGAGTAGGTTTAGATGAAGTTTTTCAAAACTCTGAATGTTTTTAGTTGTGTTAAGCTGCTGTAATGGCATTTGATTTTCAGGGTAATAACAGTCAGGTCTAAAATATCCTAATCGGACACCCAAGAATCAAGGCACTTCAAAAATAACTTGGAAAATAAACTGCCCTTTGTTTTGGCCTCTTTTCTTTGACAGAAAGAGTGTCCATTTGCCAAATTAAGTAAGGAGAAATATGAAAGCGTAAACAGAACTTTGACCGATCACAAGAGCCAGACTATTGTTCTACATCGCATGACTGTGACAGTATAAAATGTGAATTTAACAAGACTCTTTGGGAGCTTTAAATTATGCACACACACTCAGCCTGGCAGGGTCAAGATTTGTATGTTTGTTGTTTTGGGGTTTTTCTTGTAACTAGTCCTTTTTTACTTTAGAGGAATGGTGACTTGATTAAACCATCGCAATTTCTTTCCAGAGTTCTCAAATCTGCCAGCAATGACAAGTCAAAATAAGTAGGTCTGAAATATTTCTGCATTAGAATTATTCTCTACTGCACTGCTTGACTTTGTGTTCAGTTGGAATGAATCTGAAGCATGAGGCAAAATGAGCACGCAATGAAAACACTCAGCACGCAAGGACAAAGCATGTTAAGAGTTTGCAGACATCCAGTAGCCTGGGGTACCAGACATCAAAAAAAAAATGGTATATAATGACCAGGAGAGAGAATATTTTCAAACTCCAGGGCCATGGGAGTTACATATCTCTACATTATAATGAATCTGAGACAATAAAACATCTACCTTGGCAGGAGGTCCAGAAATGCCCCATGGCTGAATGCTGACCCAATCTTCAATATATATGCATGCAAAACAGAGCCTGATTGGGCATGACAAAAAAAAAAATTCACAACAGTAGTAAATGTAGAACAGCAAAAGCTCAGCCAGAGAGGACAGTCACTCTCCCATCCCTCTAATACTGAAACCATTAGACAGGAAATTTGCTGCTAAGGTGTCCAGCGCAGACTTTATCATTCACATGCCTTTTTCCCCCAAATTGCAATCCCTGGTTTGCTAATCTAACTAACAGAGCTTTTCCTTCTTTTGTACTTTCTTCCTTTCTTCTGTGAACATTTGCTTTCTCCTGTGGTATTGCAAGCCCCACTCTACAAGTCTGCAGACTCCCAGAGGAACAATTGTTCTGCACGGTGAGCACTATCAGCCTGAGATTCAGTCAGTTTCCCAAATGTGCAAACCACTAAGCCGTCTGATAAAAAATCATTCACCTTTCACATGGTCTTTTCAGCAGAAGAACAGATGCCTCCTACAAAAGAGATTTCAGGTTCTGATCTGAAGACAGTGGCAGTGCCTTTGTACACAAGTGGTCAAGGAGACACAGACTTTAGAAGACTTCTACGCTTAATGTTTGCTGTTGGCAGGTCTTCTTCTGAGGCTTAATTCTGCCCCTGCTGTATATAGGCATTACTCTCAGGTACCTAGAGATACCTAAACATTAGGGAAGGGTAATCCAGCACCCAAACTGTCATTATCATCATTGACATCAGAGGTTGTTTTCAAAAATGTGGATCATAGCCATATGCCATAGGATTCAGAAGAAAATTTGAAGGGAAAGGTAATTATGCCCAACTGTAAGCAGTACTTTATCCATTGAGTAACACTGAGATCTCACAGTGCTTTGTTGTTCTTTCTCAAAGGGGGAAGGAAGGAAAACATTCACAAAGGTTTGGAAGAACAGTTTTGCTTTTGCTGCTGCAGAGATGTTAGTGTCACTAAAAAATCTGTATGTTTTACTAATGGCATCATATTTCTTCCCAGGCATTTCTAATTTACCCTTTGTTGAGCTATCTACGTACTTTATCACATAGGGTTACTGTGTCATGTATTAATATTAAGATACCGTCCCTCGTCTTTCATAGGAAACTACACATTCTTATCTAAATTGCTGAGACTAATAACTTGAAATATTGTCCCTGCAAAACATACTTGAATGCTCTGTATTCAGATAACTAGCACTTTTTATTCCCTCCCCTCCCAAAGAGTGAACATAAATTAAGTCTCCACAGGAACTAACCCAGGAATAAGCTGCAGTCCCAATCTGGAGGCAGGGAATTAGGATATACCATAATAAGGAAGTTCATTCCTCATTTGACTGGGACCACATGCCTTACCAGGCAGAGCTCACAACAGTGGCATGCTCTCCTTGTTCCCCAGCAAACCCAGGCCTGCAGAAACATACATGAGGAAACTGTGTTCTTTTCCTCCTGGAAGTTTCTTCAGTGCAAATAAAAAGTATTGAACATTGTTGTGTGTGCGCTCTAAAACTCAGATATTTAGCAGTTAAGATTGTTTTCAGCTGATAAGAGGCTTAAGGATGCCCCCTTGATTACTACTTCTTTGATCCAGACAAGCATTTGGCTGTTTAATCAATCACAAAGCTAAAGTAGAAAAAGAGAATTCTCCAAAGACTTACAACCCCACACGTACTTAGTTTAATCTAAAAATAATTTCTGGGCAGAAAGAAAATTTAATTAACTCTTCTATAAAAATGTATGGTAAGATGTGTAGCAAGATCTTATGCATTCTTTTGAAGTTTGTCATACATTCTTGAATACCTTTGACAGCCTAAGAAGTTGTGTGTCTGCTTCTGATTAGATAATTGAAATAAATCTACACCAAATAAATTCAGATCTCTTAAAATAAACTGTAGAGGTACGTGAACTTTGTAAAATGCATGTAGTACTTCAACCAAAAGGCATTTTTACAAAAATCAGCTATCAGGAAGGAATTCACTTCTCTGTTTCCATGTGTGTGGAGTAGAGTTGATATCCAAGGTTTAATCCAGCTTTAACACTATTAAGCATCACATACAGTTCCTATGTGATCTGACAATCACTCCAGCAGAAAGAAATCGCCTCTTATATATTTATTGTTTTCTCCATTTCATCCCGTAGAATTAAATGTTTATTAAAAATTGAGGTATCCAACACTGTCAAGTGTTATGCCTTGACATGTCATGCATCCACTACAACTCCAGCAAATATTTGCCCACCACTTAAAACTGAGTCTACAGTGACAAATCTGGCAGATAATATGGAGAGAAGAACACCACCTCATGTGATCAGTCCCCATTCATTACATCCAATCCAGCAAACCACCAAAACTAATCAGCTTCATGTTACTGCTCCTATCAGCATACAAAGTTGGGAAAGGCATATATTTGTAACATATACTACAATGCACAGTCCAAAGCATAGCTGGCACTGAGAAGATATACACAAACTCATGGCATGTCCTGGGGTTACCAGCCCTGTATGGAGGTGCATGGAGTCATAGAACTGACAAAGTGCTTGATATTTACAGGAAAACATCAAGAAAATGTGATAAAAGATGCAATAGAAAAGCTTAGGCAAGTGTTTCTTTTAAAATGCATCTTCAAGTCAAATGAGAATAATTTAAAATATGTTGGAGAATCTTATTAAGAAGTCAAGCCTCATCCAATTCTTGGGTAAAGAACGGAAGAAAAATTCCAAAGATACAAACAAGATGGCAAATTCTTACACTACATAGGGGTCCACCTCCTTTCAGTTAACTAACAATATTAATAAAAGCTTACTTATGAAGTTACAGGTGATGGCAAAACTACTTCCTGTTACTTTGTCCTATTTTGGAGAACTGAGCAGGAAATTTACATTAAAAACACATCTAACATCATGCAAGTGATTTGCAGTATTTTTAAAACCATTAGAAAGCATTATTACTTGCTTTTTTCCATTACAATACACTGGAACTTTTTTTTCTCCACTTAATCACTTTCTACCAACAGATACGTGAAGAGTTCGTGCTAAAAATTAAAAATATGTTTTTCATCAGGTGGAAATAATGTTTAAATTTATAAAAAATGACTTTACTAAGCTAGTATTATCACATCCAAGCAGAAGCACAACAGCCTTTGAAATCTGAAGGAGTTTTATCACCTCCATTTTTTTTATCTCAGCTCCCTATCTACCATCTCAGTTTTCAGCTCATCATCTGTTTGTTACTTCCTACTGTTTGCCATGGCTTTAGTTCAGTCTGGTATCCAGTACCCATCTTCCTCCTTGCCTTTCCTCACTGTCACTCCTGATAACTCCTCCTTGTCTCTCCACAAACTTGGGGATCCAGTGCTACCTTCATCTTTTCTCACCTCTCCTCTCAAATTCAACACCCTTTTGCTAAATTCCACTCTTTTCTCACATTTCTATTATTTCAGTCCTCTCCACAGGAGCATAAATATAAATTTAAAAAGAAATCTTTGTTGATTCACCTCTGCAGATGCTTTTCATTGCAACCTTTCACATTACTTGGGATTATAAGTGCCACAGCAAAAATAACGTTTTTTTATCCTCCCCATTTTCTGACCACATCACACGCACTCATTTAAACCTTTCACAGACTTTTCATCTCCAGCTGACAGAGAATTAAAGCTATGTTGTGTTTTTTCATCTGTCAGTCCTCTACGCTTCACTTCAGTCTTCTCGATGTGTCACCATACAATATACTCAGCCCACCAAGCTCCCTCACCCATTTCCATAAAGTGGAAAACAAGGAAACACAGCAATATCTCTGATTAAACACTGACTATTTACATGTGCCCCTCTGAGTTAGTCATCCAGATTCTGCAGACAAAAATAAAAAGCGCTATTAGCTCTATCTAGGTTATAGGATGTGAACTATGGGGTCTTAAACTAGTCGTTTCTTTACCTGATTGTGTAAAAGGAGTGTCAAGGCAACTAACTAAGGAGACATCTTAATACAGGTAAGATGCTGTTTGAAGTTGGCATTAGAAAAATACACTAAAATGCATCTGCACTGATTTCTATAGAAAAGTTAGAACATTTATTAAAGGGTTTTAAGTTGCATCTGCACTTTGTTTTGGAACAGTTAGTCATCAGTTGCTAATTGAGCCTAGTGATAAACACATAGCACTCAATGATGATTATTTATGTCTAAAATTCTAAATGCAAAATTAATATAAAATGCGCAGACAGCTCAAAGTGGTGCTGGTTTTTTGTTTTGTTTTTTTTTTTTTCTGTTCTGCATAAGCTGTGGATTAAAGTGAGTATTACACAAAATTTTCCTGTTCTATAACATCAACGAGGTACCTAGTGCCTACTGAAACATTTTGTAATTAGAGATTATATCATTAGCAGTTATTAAAATGGCTTGCTCTTTTACTGGAGATGTAGCAGAGCAGCAAATCTCTCATGTGATGTTATCTTTCACCAATATATGCTAGTGAATCATTCATGTGACAGTTAAGCCTAACCTTAATTTCAGCCTAAGCATTTCCATGAAGGCGTCCGTTCAGAAAGCCCTCCATTGGGTACATTGCTCATCCATCCCAGTCTTTGGCTCCTTAATGTCAAGGATCACCAAACCATTTTGCAGCCACCAGTACCAGTCTTCTTGTTTCTTCCTTAAGAATTTATTTCCTTGCACTCTGTTTTGTGTTTCTTACCTTACCAGACATTTCTAGAAACATTTTTGTAAGAACTCCTCCAGACAGAGACTACCACACAGTTTATGAATCACTGTAAGAAAGTATTCCTATTGGGATTTTAATTATACAAGCTCAGTACTTTTGTTACAACACACTCAAGCTTCCATTGTGATCATTCTAAGATGTCTAGCAGGACTCATGAGCCTAGTGCACACTTAGTCCCCAGGTGAGTTTTTATGTAGCACACTTGAGGAGACTACTGAGCTGAGAGAAAGAAGAAAAACGTTAGGATACTGGAACATAAAAGCAGAGTCACATTTTGTTAACAGCATCAAGAGATGAAGAATCAACCAAACTTTATTCTTGCAGTCATTCACCACCCTGAATCTAAAAATGTGTGTCTAATTTACTTGTCTGGCTTCAGGTTCCAGCTACTAGATAGGATTTTCTCTGGTAGAATCATAGTCTTTTAGTAACCAATATTTCTCCCTGAGGACATACCAAAATTCAGTTTTTATTAGTCTTCTACATGGTTCATACACAGAAGATACAATCCCTCATTCTGTTTTTCCTATTCCTGGATATATGATTTTGTGTTTGGCTGCATTACAACAATTTATCTGAATGGAATCCCTTTATTGAGTGATACAGATTGCACTGTACAGCTGCCTTATCTTCATCACTGTTCACTATCCCCCACCATCCTGATCTTTGCATCATCTGTGTGTTTTATCTGAATCATAAGTAGTAGCAGCTGTAGTATTTCCCAGTAGTAGCGCTCCTTAGCTTTTGCTTCTTGCTCCTTTTCCTGAGGTTTCCAGTTCTGGTGTGTTATCACAACTGTTCAAGAGAGACCAGTGTGTAATACATTTCACAAAATCACGTCTGAATTCAAGAGGGACCATCTGCTTTAAGGTAACTGAACAGAACTGCTGTCAGTAAGAGCCAACCGTCCTTTACTAACTCATTTCACTTCAGTAATCCCAATGGAGCTGTTGTGCTTTCCATATCAGAAAGGAGTGTTTGTGGGAGTTATGGGTTACAAAAGTAGATCCACAGTGTATTTTGTTGACCTTGGAACATATCCCACCATTGATTCTGTGTAGAAATCTCCCAAGGCCTGCTTCTTCCCCGTCTGTAAAAGCCTTCTGATCTTTTTTCAGTAGGGGACATAGTAAGGATATTGCTCCACATTAGTTCCAGTGTGCTAACTTTTCTTTATCAAACACATTATTTTGGAAATTTATGAAGTAATTACAAAGCAAACCTCAAAAATTGTAGCTATGGAACAGGGCAGACCACAGAGATTCCACAACCCCTAAGTAAGCCAAAGGAAATCTTTAAAGTATCATTCTTGCAAATGATTTGCAAGTGGGTGGATAAATGCAAATATTTGATAAGTACTTACATTTTTCCCTAAGGTTTCAATCACAATAATGAAATTGTTAACCTGGAGAACCAGGAGCATTCCTAGTGCCAACTGGACACTCTTAGCTATATAAATGTGTAGCATATTTGCTGAGTCGATATTTATATGCGCTTCTTGTTCCAGTGTTAATTTTTTATTTATTGGAAAAGAACCAGAAGCTCTCTATTCCCTTGGGAATCATTTTCTATTAAAGGGGCTTTAGATAGACCCATTATTTTTTTCAGATTTGAAAGGAAAATCCGACTATATGTGTATTTTGGATTTGTTTGGTTTGGGGTTTTTTTTTGTTGTTGTTTGTTTGTTTGTCTTTGTTTTTCCAAAAACAGGCAGGGGCTAACTGACTGGAAAGATTTGCAGATTAATTTTTACTGATCTACCTCATGACACCTGATAATGCCTTGTGACAATGGAACACAATTCCCTTACACATGTTCCTGATAGTTTTTTACTTAACAAAAAAACCCCACAAACTGTATTTGTTATAAACAAGTAGCCCCGCTGGCAGACTCCCCAGAAAAGTCCAGTGGTTGCATGAGTGTGAAATCTGCATGCAGTCCTTTCTTCTTCCTAACAGCTGAACTCTTTCAGAGTGGGAGGAAGGTCTGATAAAAGCCTCTGTTTGGGCTATCTTCTTCTAGACAGAAAATGAACTTCATTTCAACACAATTCATCTAACATTCCTCATAAGCAGGCTTGCATGGAATTATATTTTAAAAAAGAAATGTGATAAGAGCGACAACGCTGAGTACCTGGGTACCAATGACATATTCTGTCATAAAGGAAATCAGAGAATATAAGACAATCAAGTATTGAGCAAAATTCTCACTGCTTCATTTTATTACTGCCTTGTGCTTGCCAACATCAAGAACCATTGTAGAAAGAATTGAAAAGTTTAAAAGACTAGGAAGGACTGCAATGAATCAGCAGTCTAAAATAATTTTGCAGGTATTGTTTTAAGAGAATATTCCAAATAATAACATTGAGAAACTTTCTTGGGTGACAAGGATTTCAGAGGAAAGACAACAAAAATTAGAAATGAAGATATGTTCTGATTTAAGCATCCCCGTCTGGAGAAATATTTCGCCTTTGCTTATTTGAGTACAGACCAGAGTAAACTGTATTTTAAAACATACATCTGGATCTCTACCAGTGAAAGCAAGAAAAGAATGTCTGCTTCTGGTGAGGTGTGGTCCCTGACAAACCCTAATTCCTCACCCAAAATGTCACTCCACTTAAATCTGTTCATGATTTTAATGGTACTTATACAAACATGAGCAGCATGTTCAGCTGCTAGTAGTGGCAGCTTTCACCTGTAAAAATCTGTACTGATCGTATTTCGGTCACTCTGTGCATCCTTTTTGCTTTGGATATTCTCTAAGCTGCCAGTACTACTGTGCAATTTTTGTGTGCTATTTCAAAGATTTAAAGAAAAGAATAACAGCTTCTAACACTATCCAGATACTTTTAGCAGAGGGCAAAATTTGGTCCAACAATAGAAGGTTCTGCATTTAGAGGAATATTTCAAATGGCACAAAAATCAACAAGTTGCTTCAAAAGAGAAGAAGCCAGTCATGTCCTATACAACCATAACCACATCCATTTGAGTATATGCTTAAGTATAAACACTTTCTTCCCTGTGGAATCTGTCTGTCATTTTTTTCACAGCACCACGGGTTTCACTTTCAGCAGAACACTGCAAAGAGCCTCACTGAACATGCATGCTTAAGAGGTTACTGAAGGATGACAAACTGAGTGACTTCAATGCTGATGAAAGATGCTAGACAGACAGACCTGAAGGTGGAGTCCTCTAGTCAGAAGTTTTGCAGAGGCCAAGCAATGTAGATTTCATAATACTTCCCTAAAGATGTAACTTAATCTTGAGCTATAATCTATTAATGATTAAAATGACTATAAATGGGTGTAAGGGAAGAATATGTCCTAGTAACCCAAATGAAAATATTTCCTCAGCATTGCTGGAATATATTGTTGTGTGTGCCTTAAGTCACAGGAAAGCTGTCAGACAGCAAGAGCTTTTGGTATTTTTTCTGATATCAGCTTGATCTGGCCTTACAATTCTGCATCATGCCCTGTGCCATGTAGTCCCAGAACTTCAAATCATGCAGTCTCATTCAGCAGACATCTCTAAAAATGAGCCATCCAGTTAGAGATCACGAACACATCTCAGTGGGAGTCTGCAATTACATGAACCTGGTATGTTTTAATATTTTTTAATTATCCAACTAAATGAAATATTTTTCAAGATCCCAAGACATCAGAGCAAAGAAAGATGAAGATTCAGTAAAAGTTTTGGAGGTGAATGCCTCTGTATCCTGCCAAAATCTCCCTATAATTAACCTGAGCACAGGCTTTGAGTGCCCACTGAACATAAAGATTGTGGAGGTATTGTTTGAATTCAGACACATTCAGAAGGCATATTTTGCTTTCTCTTCTTGGATATGGAAGAAATGATTTAACAGTGGCCAATTTCCATTTATGTGCAAATTTCTTTTCCACACAAACCCATGCACCCTCTCAACAAATGTAATTTATCTGACTGAACATAAGTGGATAAAAGAACACATCTAGGGAAAGATGAAACCTTCTTCCATCCCAACATACAAAGCCATGGTGATGAAGGGTGAGACAGAATTTTGTCCTGTCACTTGATGGGAAACTTCCAGCAAACAAAAAGATTTCCAAAGTGACTAAATTCTTCCAAATATATAAATCATAAGATAAATTCAAGTGAAAATGAGAGAGAATTGAAAATACATGGATTTCCACTGAGAACTGGACTTACACTACAAAGCCAACAATTCTAATGACAACTTATACCAGCAACAGTGCCAGCCATCAAAGATTTTTAATTCTGAACAGCTGCCTCCATACTGAAGTCAGCAGCTGCATTTTCAGCTGAATCCCTTATCAACTTCAAGTCACTGTTCATTGCCTCAAGGACAAAACTCCAGAGGAGGAAAAAATAAACATCCCTCCAATTTTTGTTTTTTGATGTAGGAAGTATAACAGTCAAAGTTATTTTATTTTACAGTAGAAAGACAAAATTATATCTTTTCAAGGTATTTACATGAAGGAACACCAATTCAGCCCACACGTGCAAAGACTGATTCATTTTTTTATTCCAATCTTTTCCATATAATCCTTTGAGCCTTTGGGAGAGTACCAACAGTTCTGTGACACGTTGTCATACTCCTATTTATGATGCTGCTTGATAAATATTGACAGAATAGCTCTTCCGTGCATTAGAAGTCCTCTGGGTCTTGTAGAAGTGAGACTTCTGAGGGGACAGGCAAAACTAGAAGTCAGCAGCTACCAATGGTCCACCCAGTTTTCTTACCCTAAAATACTAAAGATTTTCCCAAAGCATCAAAGGGTTTTATAAGTGCAGTCTCTTAAAATCAGACTATTTATATCCCCTCTTAAAAATGTTTCCTGTATTTACATATATGGAATGACTGAGGAGAAAAATTAAATTCCCTGGAATTCTTTCACTTGAATCCCAAATCCACTTCATTTTCTGCTAATTATGGGGGTCAAGGGTAGCTTCCAAATTTGCTTCAAATTTATCTTCCCTATCCTTGACAGTAAGCTGTTGTAGCCCAAATGCATTCTGTGCTGCCTGTATGTAGTTTTCCTATAGTACCTGCAAAGTGAATTTTTTCTTCCTAAAGAGTGGAGTAAACACCTTCCATCAACAGGCACAATTTTGCCTACTGGCAAACTATACCCTTCAAATACTATCTCATCCAGAAAGAGCAGGTGGGCTTCACATCACTGAAGTGCAGGCTGGATTCAAAAAAACAGAGATTAGGTAATTTTAGTGGTACACAGATACTGTTTTTTTCCACCCATTCCATCCAAAGAGTTATAATCATTTAATATTGTGCCCGGATACATACAGATTCATTCAACAGGTATCACAGAGGCAGATTTTTCTCTTCCCCCAAATTTGAACTACCTCTGCATGTTCCTTTCAGATGGAAGGACACAAAAGGCAATAAAAATCTTTCTAATGTCAGTAGACTGGACACAACTCCTACCTAGAAAAGGCCTATTGTTCTCAGTCATAAAAGCATAGCATAAAAGCAAGCTCTTCGATGGGCAAACATCACAAAACCACATCAATACAAAGATACAGAGTAAGGCAGCAAAGTCTCAGAGGGTAGGCATTACCTCATTTGCCCATTTTTTTTAAAGGCAAATGATACAGATTAGAAATTTTAGACTTCAAGGTACTACTCATCTGTATAACCTCTATTAAAACCCATGTTTCATGGATTGAGAGCAATTGTGTAAAATCAAAAACAACCAGATGCCCAGTGGGTGTAAATCAGTAAAGTCCTATTGAAGCCAGCAAAGTTGCAGTGATTAATATCAACGCAGGAATTCAACTTAGAGAAGCTTTCTGCACTTGGCATTCTCAGAGCACACACTATTCTCTCCCTTTTCCTCCTCAGATTCCCATCAAACACAGTTCTATAACAGAAGTGTTCTTTTCCTAACTTGGCTTCAAGTCATGGCTACAGTTCTCAATAGCATATAACCTGTCAAGATAAAATATGCTTTGGGACATAAAATCTCTTCTGAGCATTTTACTGACTTAGCTCTACCATTTCTGAAAGGCAGCCAAAATTCCTTAAGGTTTTCAAAGGACTTTGTTTTCTAAATATAATCTATGAACAGACAGAAGAACACAAAAATCCTCAGCTGTTTACATAGTTTGGCTTTTGTGCCATGCATTGCCTACCATGATATATTAATTTTCTCTTTGAAGCAAACAAAAATTCTCAGTTACAAGTTGTTTGGGCTTAGGGACCATGTAAGATACAGAGTGCTTGGGCAACCATTCAGAACAGGGATGTTTCCCTGTCTATAAGTTACTCAAAAACTACATTTTATCTTCTTAAATAAAAGTAAATAAATAAATAAAGCAGCATAAAACAAAATACCACCAAGTTTAGACCTCTACTGGAGCTTTTCTATCCAGATGCTGCTTGAGAGGCCAAGAGATTAAAAGCCACAGAGTTGCTACTAATTCTACAGAACACTCAAAGTAGCATTTCACAGGAGGAAAACGCCACTTAGAGAGACCAGGTTATGTGAGCACAAGAATGAGACCACCTCTCAAGAAAGGTCCCATGCTGCTCTCCCTGTACTAACTTCCCATGGAGCTGACCCAAAAGAGACAAGACACGCATTCAACCCCAGCCCAGCAGAGGTCAAGTTCATCCCAGTCTCAGAGCCAAGGCTGAAGCAAACAGAGGCAGCAACCTGAACCAGAGGATTCAGCATGGCCCCAGCAAAAGCCAGGGGACCCCTCATTACTGTTATTGTTTAGGCTGCTGCCACCACAGCCTTCTCAGGGAACAGAATTACTGCAGAGGTAGGAGATGGACTGGCTGCAACTCCTTGCATCCGTTTCACAGTACAGACCACACACCAAGAGAGATGCCTGGTGTAGTGCTGAGAGATGATGACATCTGTCTGCAGGAGCACAAATGCTAAGGTTACAGCTGCTTCTTACAGAGCTCTGAAATGCATAGGAAGTCTTTCTGAGCCCACTTTTCCTGTAGCTGTCACTTCTGCTGGACTGGCTTCTAATACTAGAGTCCTTGGCTGTTCTAAATCTAGCATTGTATTTCCAAGTGGAGGGAAGTCATTTAATTGCTCAATGGGCTAAATAACTAGTTATTTTATTACTAGTTTTGTCCCGCTAACTTACTCTGCTACTTGAAGCAGTAATTTCTAAAATGTTGTTCAGTCTCCCTAGGTGTAGTCCTAAGAGAAGCTTGTACTGTAATTTAGGATTTAAATTACAAACCTAATAATTTATTCCAATTGTTTGGATTAATCACACAAATTCAATCGGCCCGCATCACTTCAGAAATGCACATTCTTTCCAAAGAGGAACCTAAAACTATGCTGGAAAAAAAAAAATAATAATCAATTAATTAATTAGAAACCCACAGGATCAAAGAGCAGGAACTACAAAGCTTAGCAGCTGATGATAGCATTATCTTTCTCCCGCTTCTTGTGTCCATTACTTCAGTCAACAATATCACAATGCACTTATCGCTTCCAGGGCACATTTCTGTAAAAGGACATCTAACCACTTTGTAGAAAATAATTAAGGCTCAAGTCACCAAACTCCTTTGAGAAACAGGATCTCCACATGCTGAGATTTCCAAAGATCAGGAACAAGTATACTTTTGCCTATTGTTGCAGCAGATGAGTAAGGTCCTACCTATTCTAGGAAGCGACACTTAAGTTTGCTGGGAAGAATCTGCAGAATAATGGAGAGCTACACCCATGTAAGTCACGCTTCATGCCAGTGGTCTGACCAAATGGAGATCTTCCACAGCCTTTCATGAACTTATCGTTATCACCACATCAGTCACTATGCTGAAGTGCTTTGCTGCAGTGAGTCTTTCACCCTATACTACTATGGAAATCTGAAACGTGTTTTTTAAAGGTAAGTAAACAAGACAAGGCCCAAAAGTCTGTTGAAGTCATACAGCAAAACTAAGGCAGCACCAGAAATGGAGTGCAGAGTTCTTGCTCCTGCCATAGCAACGCAATCACCTTCAAGGAGGTCAGTGAAGGCTTTCAGATGCCTCAGGTGTTCTTGAAGATATTATCAAGTGTTCAATTTTGAAGCATCATTTAGTTACAATTTTACCAGAGCTTTGGAAATTAAAAAAAAAAAGAAAAGAAAAGAAACTACTCTTACCAAGATGCTTTAAACAGAAGAAAATAGTGGGAAGAAATGTCAAAGGCCAGAACCACAGCTCACTTTAATTCACTTTAATGTGCACTCAGAAGAATGCAAGCAATATTTTTTCTCCTCCATTATGTCTGCATAGCACAGCTCAAGCCATCACCTCTGTCTTTTGACAGTAATGAACTATAAGAAACAGGTATCTTAACATTAAACCTGGCCAGCTGTAATACATTTGCTAAAGTAATTACATTTATTTTTACAGATTACAGGTGCTTAGGTTTCACTTACTGATGTACTCGAGAATCAGAGGTTTCAACTTTTCAGATAAAGTTCAGCACTGTTATAATCAAAGACAGCATACAGTGCTTAAAGCTGCTAACCATACACACTTTAAAATATATATATATATATATTGTAGCTGTACTACAGAATCTTATCTGCTAGCTCAGAGAATCTTGTTTTCTCTTTTTCCTCATCACATTAATATCATGACAATTAGATAGCAATTACCTAAATATACAAATGTGTGGGCTCGTTTAATTGAAGGAGCTGCATAATTTTTCAAGCCACATGATTTTATGTGCAAGCAACAACAATATTCTCAGCCAACAGCTGAGATTCTTAACAAAATCTGGTACCTCTGTCAATACAGCAGAAGCTGAACTGCTTGATGGCAAAGAAGCATTCAAAGTGAAGTTTCAGGTCCTCTTCCCTTCAGCTGCTAGTGGTGAGCTCAACTATGAACCAGGCACTATAAGCAACTGGCTACATGCAGATGGGTAAAAATCAATGCCAGGCATGTGTTTCTTTGGTCAGTCTGCATCAGCTGTTAGTAGAAATACTGAAACAGAACTGAACTGACACTGACAAAAATGCCAACAAAGAACTCACAGTCCAAACTCTGACACTTGAAAATTCCTAAAAGCATCATATTGAGGCATCTCAGATTTTATTGTGCATGCGTCCAATATAGGAGCAATTTCTTCTAAAGACTGTTGGAAACATTGTGCTTCAGAGTATAAATTGGACAGTAACTATCACTTCTTGTGTTCAAATAAGGGCAACAAAGCTGGTGAAGAATCTGGAGCACCAATCTTATGAGGAGTAACTGAGAGAACTGGGATTGTTTAGTCTGGAGAAGAGGCTTAGGAGTCACTCTCTACAACTCTCTGAAGGGGTGGTAGCAAGATGGGGGTCAGCCTCTTCTCAAAGGTAACACTAATAAGACAAGAGGGAATGGTCTTAAATTGTAGCAAGGGAGGTTCATGTTGGGTATTAAGAAAAATTTCTTAGCAGAAAGAGTGATGAGGCATTGCAACAAGCTGCCCAGGGAGGTGGGGGAGTCGCCGTTCCTGGAGGTGTTCCAGAAATGTGTGGATGTGGCACTGAGAGACATGATCAGTGAGCATGGTGGGGATTGGACTAGATGATCTTAGAGGTCTTTTCCAACCTCAATGATTCTATCATTCTTACATGCAATACTTCCAAGAAGGCATTTAATGGAATACACTGCCCCTGATTAATGTATTGGGCATTAAAAAAAAAAACCCTTTTCACTCTTTTAAACTCTTGCTTTAGTACTCTATACTAAACACAAGAACTTTGTTTTCATCTTGACAGATAGGGGGAATAATTCCTCATTCTATGTCACTTCTAGTGGTTAGAAATAAGCTTCAACCATGGTAAACATTTCCTGAGATTGTGAAGGCTTAAAATGCAATAAACAATAAACACTGTAGTACAATAGCCCAACCAACAGCTTAAGTAAATTGTCCAGATGCTTTATAAAGTTATGAAATTATTAAAAACAGAATTAATATCTGATTAATTAAGTTGAAGTGAAAACACATACAAAATAAGACAATCAAGTAATGGAGAAAGAAATCTGGGATAATGTTGGGACCCACTGCTGTACAAAGTGACATGTTTGAGACCTGATGCACTGTTAGTACTGCTGTACAGCCCCAAAGTTTTGGCTGGGCACTCTTGCCTTGTCCTAATAATTTGCTGAGAGTGCAGCTGGTTCCCCAGGAGAGTTTCTGGAGATCACTAAATTGAAAAACTGAGTGTTAGGCAGTGATTTTATTTCAGTCTTTAGATTTTATACAACAGCCTAATTCAAGACTTAATCCCTCAGTTGTGGAATAGCATCTTATTTCTATTTATAGTCTCCTCTATCCTCTACCTCCTGCAAAAAGTAAACAATCCAACAAAGCCCTTCCTGATACCACCTAAGGAGCTTAATTCAGCTTGGCAAAACTTCATATTTACATTGGGAATTTGCACTTAACTTTGGACATCGTGGACAGATTTTTGCATGATGTGTATTGTAGGTCATGTTAAAAAAGCATTCAGTGGATTGGAACAAGATTCAGCTGATGCTATCCACATAAACATTGCAAACCACTAATTATATTTCTATTAAATGAAGAAAAATGTATAAACAATTTCCATTCGCAAAAATCAGTGATTTCAACTGGGTGGAATTCTGCAACTGCCTCTTCATCAAGCAGTCAAGCTGGGTAGCCACTGCCTTCTTTATGAATACTGAATAGGGGCATTATATCCTTACAGAAAATGCACATGGGTAAGGACAGGTCTTCTTTTATGCACACAACAAGAACTCCAACACAAGTGGAGCGTGTTTGTTTTCTACCACTCACGTAAATGTCAAAAAGTAATTTATATCACTGATATAAATGAGACATTCCATCTCTCATCAAAACAGCCCTTCAGCTGAAGCCAGTTGCACCTGTATAAATGCAGAATCACATGTGGAACATAAAGTTTTCTTTCTAAAATTTCAGAGATCGGTTTATGTTCTCTGTGGAGCAGGTGGCACCAATGCTGCATGAGGAACAACTATTTCCATCTATCCTACTGTTCTTCCCAGCTTCAGGCACGTTTCAACATGAAATCATAATTGTTCATTCCTGACACCCATAAAGCAATACTTTAAAAAAAAAAAAAAAAAGTGCAAAACCATCTGTCAGAGCTTCTGCTATGTCTTCACCACTTCTTTGCTGAAGTCCAACTTTTCAGACTTTGCACCACATTTGCCTTCTGAAACCAGTGAACCACTCAGTCCATTGGCCATTTGCTAAGTATATCTCCAAGATATTAAGCAAAGAAAAAATCTCTGCAGATGTAGACCATGTTAGTATCTCTGGCAGCAGCAAGTTTCCAGCAAGTGGTTCAACACCTCCTGCCATGTATTTTTACTAATCAAAAATAAAACCAATCAAGGGTGGCCAGACTACTTGGATGGAATACCATAATACTGCATTCTAACCTTGGATTTAACTAAGTAGCAAAGGGGGAATTCAGCTTCTAATAAAAGACATCACCTCATAACTTCCAAGTCACTAGACCACATCTATCCAGGTCTTTTGCCAATGAAAACTTTCATACGGGAGAATGTTCAACAGATAAACCAGTATTCAATACCCTAAGCTTTTTTTTTTTTTTTCTTCTTTCATTTTAATGCTTATAAATATGTTTAAGATGTTCTTAAATTCTAACCATGCTTCACAGAATGATTTTCCTGTTTACTTATCTCTTCCTTTGTGGTTAATATGGCAGTCCCAGCAAACAGTCCAAGGAGCTATGAGAAAAGGTTAAGTAAATAGGTTTGTGAGTATGCCTTAGTATGACAGCTTTAAGGTTGGAAAAGACCTCTGATATCATCTGGTCCAACTGTCCACCTATCACCAATACTTTACACTAAACCATGTCACTAAGTACAACATCTGTCCTTTCCTTAAATTCCTCCAGGGATGGTGACTGCACCACTTCCCTGTTTATACCTATGAATTATGACATAGTAATTAGAAGTCCCAGTCTGCAGCCCCAGCTCTTTCATTGACTTTCCACACAACAATGGCTATTTTATTCCAGAGAAAGTACTTACAATGTACACGGTATCATTCAGTGTACACAGGTCAGAGCAGACTTGGCAAGCTCTGTTCGGCTTCTGTACTGACAGTACTGAAACAGCAATAGGAATGTGGGGGTTTGCTTTGTTTACCTCAAGGACAGAACCACACTGGAAGCAAGCAGGATAAAACTTGCACATACTCCATTCAGACAAGAGCTCTCCTACAAATTTCCTTCATCAGCACCTAATTTGCTCAGGAGGAAGGTCCAGAGAAGGCTAAAATGCTCCAGGTAAAGGGCCTTTCCTTCAAACTTACCACTGTGAATATAGCAGAGCAGTGCAGCTTGAAGTCATTTCTGTCTCATGGTGCACCAGTATGCTTCACCAGTGTGAAGCAGGTCAGTGCTCTCAGATCAGCTCTTGTGGGGAACACTGCTGCATCACCACCAGCAGTAATTAGCACTGCCGTGAATCACAGGGGTGCTAGCTGCTGTTGCACTTTTTGTGGACGCTGTCACTAGCTTCAGCTCAGATAGTGAACAGCAAGAACTCAGTAACAGACTGAGAAAAGACTTCCAACCAGTCTCTGTAAGAGCTCCCTTTTAAAGAAGTGTACAGGACCATTAAAAGCATGTCACATGCTGTACTGCCTCCTCTCCCGCCAGTTTTGGCCAATACTTTGCTTAATTATGATCATTCTGCTTCTTCAGTAAAATAAAAATGAAAATTAGCACAGTTAACACCACATAACTCCACGGTCTTAAAATGGCGTTGCTCTGTCAGCAGGAGTTCCCCAAGCCAAACTACAAGCACATTATAATGAATCTTCCTGTCACGCACCTGTAAACTTCACAATTTCAAAGACTGAGTAAAGCAAAAATTATCTGTAACCAGTGTTTATGCTGCTGGGAAATTCTGCTACAATCCAGGCTGTTAAATCCTATGCACTAGATGCACTAGAACTTCAGGTGCTGCTGTGCTAGAAAGCAGGGAACAGGACCAACAAAACACAAGCAGCAAGAAACTATGAAGACAAAACCTTTCCCCTGGCCATTCTCCACTCTTAATCAATGTCCATCACTTCTTTAGCCATGTTTCCTCACACACTACACAAACGCAGTGCTCATCTCACAACTGGTGCTTAGTATCCAGCCTGCAAAGTAAAATCTCTGCTAGATTTGGGAAGTTCTGAAGCTCTTCTTTCCTTACAGTAGAGCACAGATGCCTTTGAGAGTTTTGCAAGATTCAGCTAAGCTGAAGGCTGAGCTAGGAGGACATAATATTGTGCAATTCTGGAGAAAGGTTTGACTAAAACATATGATTCTTATTTCACTGCTTGCTTTGATAGCTTCAAGGCAGAATGACTGTACAGCTGGTGCTTTTGTCTGAGCTGGATTGACAATAATAAACACAATTCCTTTTTTAATTTGGTGTGGTTGAAATGAAGAAGCAAAATTACTGAAGCTACCTGCAAAACAGGCTCTCAATTCTGTATTTCCTACCCATCTCACTAAGGAAACATTAGAAATCCAGTAAGAAGGAAACTCGGCCCAGCACTCAGAAAAATGAGATATTTCTCCGGCCCTTCCTGGCAAGTTATCCCTTCCTTTCATTTTGGATTTGCACAGGTGCTATTCAAAGCATCTCCCACGTGGCCTGAAGCATTGACTGTAATGTGCAGATATGCTCATATATTTTATAAGGATGTAAAGTACATTCCCCAAACTAAAACCCTGTCCCAGAGAATCTCCCTATGTCTTTGACTGATTTTGGCCTCATTTACTCCCTTGCAAATGAAAACCAGTTCCATCGAAGTCAGTGAGGTAACATTTGTATTAAACTAGTGTGAGATCATGTCAAAGGTCCATAATAAAACCAGCTGCCATTAACTCTTCTACGAGTTTCCATTCATTAGGTATTTTTTGCTTGAATTCATATAGGCAATATCCATAGGCCAAGAAACACATTTTAGAATGATAGCTATTTCCGCTTGCTAAAAACTAGAAAGTGTAGCAAACTATCCCAATCCTCACTGAGAAACTACAGCTTATTGTATTTTGTTAATAAACAGAGGTGTTTATGGACAAAACACGTGTGAATATACTTTAGGGAGTCATCTCACACTGTACAGGGAAAGGGACAAGATGACTTAATATGTCTTTCCCAGGTTTTCAGTTTGGGATTTCCTTTTTTTTTTTTTTTTTTTTTTTAATGCCTATAGCCTCTGGTATTTAATTTTAAAATGGGAGAAAAACCTTGAATTTAAGATTTAAATTCAGGCTCAGCAATATTTAAGCACTGAACCAAGATTGACGAAACCATTTCTGTGCCTTCTAATGCCAACAGACTTTCCATCAGTGCCTTTCCACTGGCATGAAGTGTCACAGGAAAGACAGAAATAACACTCAGATTATAATGTTTTCTCCAGTTCACCATACTGTTTCTAGACTTTCACAACTGTGTAACAAACATGAAACTCAGACACAGATCTCTTAGAGGGAGGGAAATGACTCCAAAGCATGCATAATTTACCTGCCTCTTAAATGAGGAAAAAGAAAAACAAAGTAGCCTCACATCTTATTTTGGGACTGAAGAAGACCGAAGATGCTAAAAAAAGAAATAAAAATTTCTTCAACTATGTAAGAATATTTATTGCTCTCCATTTGCTTATTAAGCAAGGGCTTTTCACAAAGGTTCCAGGTGGTATTTACAAGCTGGTATCAAAGAAGGCAGATCCAGTCCAAATCCTGGATGAAGAAATACGACACAGACCAGTTATTTGGTTATTCTAGTCTCCAAATTGGTTTTCTCCAGATCCTTTCAATAACCAGAAAACAGAAGCAGTAATCTGTATTATTATCACAGTACTGGGCTGTTAAAACCTCTCAGGGCTTCTATTAGCCACATTAGGGCTCCTCAGTGGGCATCAGTCTTATAAACCACAGCTCCATGATAACAGTCAATGCATGTCTCCTCAAGAAGTACTGCCATCCAGAGATGAAAAGTCAAAGTAGGCCTAATTTGTACCCTCCACCTCTTTGACATAAAATATTGTGATCCTTCTGATGCCCAGCTAGCCCCCGCACAGCAGAAGAGAGCAAGATGAACTCCCACACTCTACAAAACTCCTTCCACACGATGTCATATGATATGGAACACCCCTTTGGCCTAATTCTTTCCCCTCCCAGCTCCTTGTGCCCTTTGCTGAGAATGGCCTTGACTCTGTACAGCACTGCTTAGCAGCAACCATAAACACAAGCGTATTATCAACATTGTATTTCTCCTGGAACAAAAACCATAGCACCATAGATGAAAGAATGTCTACTTTATCAACACTGACAAAAAGTAATTTTACCAATTATACTTATTGGAAGCTGCAGAGACCCAGATGTTTATGAAAACAGAAGGTGAATCTGTTGCAGGGCCACGGTACTTCTTGAGAGCAGCAATAAAATTTTTGAGGAGCAGAAGAATGAATTCAAATCTAGCCAACTGTCCTGTGAGCAACTACATAATCGGAAGAGTCAATCACATTAGTTTAAACATACTCAAAATACGAATAACTGGATGATGCCAATGATGAAAATCTTTATGGGCTTATGTCAACATGTCAGCAGCTTGAAGGATCCTGTCAATAACCTCTAAATATATCAATATGACACAAACTATTTGTAAGGCTCATGAGAAGTAAAAAACTCACAGGAATCTTCAGCAAGGAGGGAACACTGTATAGTTTCATTGTTGTAGTTACTTATCTGTCCTTCTTGGGAAGTGAAAAGTAACTAGATTGACTATATTCTCCCTTTGATTTTGATGTCAGAATAAGTACTAACTGTAAAGAAAACAAACTGAAAAGTGAGAATGAAAACACAACGTTCTAACGACTGCATCTTAATGTCATCTGCATAGGCTTTCACTGCAGGAACTGATGTGCTGGGAGGAAAATCCCTCAGGGTGCACGCAGCACTTGGGAGCCCTTCTGCAACCCCCATCCAAAGCATGCTGCTCCTGCCCTCCCCCCAGATTCATCTCCGTTCATGCACACACGTTTCCTATTTGCTGCACTCCTGTGATCCTACCGCTGTTTCTGAAACACTGGCATTTAATCATTGCCTTTGTTAATGTTAGCGTTTTATACCTGGGGTGAGAATAAGATTTTGTCTGCTAATCCCAGCCTGTAGTCATATAAACCCACAAGAGATATGCTGAAGACAGAAGAGCTACATTTATTTATACTGGTAAAGGAAATGTCTTTTTCTTGTTTGGGTTGTGTAGGGGGGAAGGAGAGGAAATAGGCTCATGTGTCTGGTTTTATGGAGGGAAGATTAAGTGGCAAAACAAACCTACTGCCGTTTGCATGGATCTAAATAAAGGAACAAAAAAAAAGAAAAAAGTCACGGAGCTTTTTAGTAACACGCAGTGGAGAAAACAGCAAACAAACTGCAAAAAATAGCTGCTGCTTTTCCTTTTTATTGTCCCAGACCCTTGCTCCTTGACTGTATACTGTCTCCAGTAAATAAGACATTTACTGTTGTGGCTGCAACGAATGAATGCCCGGCCTTTACCATTTATGGCAGACCTTTTAATCACCAGGGAGCAAATGAGCAGTGGAATTTATACTGGCTTATTGGTTTACCAGTGTCCTCCCTTTTATGAAATATCATTTCCCAATGAATGCTCCTTACCACAATTCTGACCAATTCCCTGCTGCTAGCATCCTTCAGGAGATGTACAGAAAGCAAAACAAAAAAAGATGGATTCTGAAACTAACTCTGATTTACATTATGATAACTGAGATCAGACCCAATATGTATTTTTTAAAACTGAAGTAAGGTTTACATCACCACACAGCTGCTGAAGTAAGATCAGAATCAGACGAGCCAATGCCCAAGTTAAAACATCTCCCTCGTTTTCAGCAGTGCAGAGAGAGCTGAACTCAGATAATCTATGTGTTAAGTTACTGGGAGTAGCAGAATAGAACTCCTCAGCTGGCCTTCTTTTCTTAATGCAATATACATTAGCCACAGAAATGCTTAGCTCCATCATCAGGATTTCCTAAGGACTCCTATTCATATTTACAGCAATTAAAATGCTGCACTTCAGTCTTTATAATCCAGTTTATTTGAAGTGGGCTGAGGTTGAAGTGAGTTAGGTTGAAATCCCTAATTTCCATAGCAGGATGTGGCTGTTAGGGCTGATAGGGCTTTCCTGTTCTTAGAGCCCTGCAGAGCAGCAAACCCTTTCCTCTCTCCTTTTCTCCCCTCAGGACCCAGACCCACAGCACAGCCCCTGTGCAGGATGACATCCTTTAGAACCAGCAGCAGAGAGGCTCAGCTCTGCAGGTAAATGACAGCTGGCCAAACGTTTCCCTTGAGCTCAGAGCTAACACAGCTACCTCCCGTTTCCACAGTTTGTGGCCAAGCTCAAGGAATTTCTTTCCCAAACTTATGAGCTTTAACTAGACAGGAATGAAGCCAAATTCTCCCCCTGGCTTTGAAACTGCTGAGAGAAAGCAGGTTATCACTAGGTCATTATTTTAGACAAAAGGGAAGATGCAGACAGGAACTGTTCTCCATACAAGTGCTTTGTACTGGACAGTGATGATTTGGGCTATGTAACAAGCTGTGCTATGTGCTCTGGAAAAGTAAAGGATTAGAAAAGTCCTGCCTTTGCTTCTGAATCAGAAAGAGATTTTACTGGTGCAAACACTGCAGCTGAAGAAAAAAATGGGGAAGGGAGGAGGACCATTTCACCATTAGAGAGCTTGCTGTCAAAGAAAAGAATGAAGCGGGAAGAGGCTAGTAACATGCCCTGTGGCAGCCACAGAAAGAGAATGGGAACATCAAAGTCCTGCAAATAAGAAACAAACAGGGACCAATCTCAGCCCCTCCACATGGGCACAGCTCCCTTTGAAGCCGGCTGACAGCGACTTGTGCCAAGCCTCAGGGCCCGGCCTGGCCCCACAGCCACTGCTGCTCTAGGGTGGGAGGCAAAGTGATCTTCCAGCACATCCTGAGACCCGCAGACATGAGGGGATCACAAACGGCAACTCTCCCTCACTGACTTACTTAGGGGTGCACAGTTAGCCGTGCCCCTTGGATCCCCACATAAATGGAGGAAGAATGATGACTGGTGCGGACAGGGGATGTGCCTGTGCATGACAACATGGTCTTGCTGCTGTTAGCAAGAGCTCTCCTTTCCCATATATTTGTCGGCCTACAGTGTCACTTTCCTGAATAGATCCCAAACCAGAGTATTTACAGCAAAACCTTATCTCCACAGATCTATTTATAACCCTTCTATGAGCTAAATTCCAAGGATTTTTTTTCCCATTTAAGGACACGAACAAGAAAATGTGCAAACGGGTGGGTTCCGCTTCTCCTCACACCCTCCACAGCAAGTCTCAAGGGAAATGCTCTTTATTTGCATTCTGTACACAAGAGGGTGTGGAAATATGCAATGATTTCCACTGCCTGAAACCTTCTCCTCACGTTTTCCCCACTGCCAGGAGGTACAGCATTGAGTTTTCCGATCACATGAAGCTGAGCAAGCAGGTAAAGCTTAGCAGCATGGCCAGGAGTTTCTCTTCCAAGGTTATGACACTATAACAAGGCTGTCAGCAAAATCTGTCATCCTGCAACTCTGCTATCTGCACAATAAATTCACAGGAAAACAGGATGCTCTCAGGTGCAGCAAGTGCACTTGTATCTGCAAATACTGGAGAAATCCCATCCAGGCATTTCAGCTCAGTGTCATGCCACAGAGCTTGGCCCACTTTCCACTGTTTTCACTGTGCTTCTGAGTTTTTATGTTTGCAGTCCAGAAAAAAAAACAGATCTAGAGGAATATGTAACTGTGCAAAGCCAAAATGTGTGCTTTCTCACTAAGAAATAAATTAAAAATAAGGTATTTCAATCAATCAAAATTGAAATCAATCAAAAATAAGGACAATGCTTAAATTTGGATTACAGGATTAGAAATTCTTTACAAATGCTCAGTAGTCTCACGAGCTAAATAGAAAATCTCATGGATTATCTTGAGCTTGAAGACTCAAAAACAGACACACAACCATTAGGTAACTCACCAGGTATTTATGATCACAGGAAAAAAAAAAAAAAAAAATCAAATGACTGCAGCAGTTTGAGATCTGGCATTCTTTTTCCTCTCTCTCTCCTTCTTTTACTTCCCCAGTTATTTGCTACTGAAAGTCAGCAGAACAGACCCAGTGAGCACTTTGCCCTGGCTTCAGCACAGACCCCCTAAACACTTCTGTAGGCAGGATCAGGAGGTTCCAGTTAGCAATGCTTGAGAAAAAGGACTGCTAATGCTGCTATCTGCTTGACAGCTCAGCTGCCAGCCCCACACCACTTATCAGCACTAAGCACAGCTCCAAAGGAGAAAAATGAAGTAGTTTCCTACTCTGGATGTAAACAGTACTGCTAATGTAGCAGGGCCAGCAGCTAGCTGACAGTGTTACACGCCCTAATCTTCTTTGTTAATCTAATCCATTTCAAGAAAAGTAAGAAAAAGCTCTCCCGGGGGTGGGAGGGATCCCAAATTACAATGTACTGTGTGTCCTTCCCCGCTGGGCTAGCTGAAATGTACCAGAGCTTTAGGAAAAGCAAAGAGAAATAGTTACATAGTTCAACCATCCTATGACCTCAGTGTTCCATCCCAAAAGGTCAAACCTAATCTGATCTTCAAATGCCTTTGAGTCAAATTTCAGCCCCAGCAAAATCCTTGACAAACCATTTGAAGGCATGCAATAGCCACAGCCTCCCAGTGAGCACCAGCATCTGAGGAGAAGTGCTGATGTGTAGGTGGGTGACTTGTTGCCAGCACAGCTGTGCCCCAAATCCATTCTGAGCAGTCCTAGCATTTCAAACCACGCAAGAGCTAGGAACAAAAACAGCAATCCAACCCTTGAATATGAACACTTCTACAGGTGAGCAATCGAGTGAGGAATAGTTTTCCTGTTTCGAGCTTCCAGGAGGTAGGTACTAAGAGGAGACAATTTGTAAAGAATGGAAGTTTTCTTTGAAGATGCACTCCTACTCTTTGCAGCCACAGACCTGTCTGCCTCAGGCTTTTATAACTGGAGCCCAACCCTGCAAGCTCCCCATAAAGCTCCCTGCAAAGGCAACGAGAAGCTCACAAGACTGTGCTTCACGTTCTGCCCAGTTACCTTTTTTGGTGCTTTCTCTGCTAACCAGGAGAGTCCAGACAAGCCTTGCAGATGGACAGCTAATGCTGCTGTCTGGCCCTCTCTTTCTTATGCATATATGGTTTCCTGTCCCTCTTTGTTCATGTGTAGTAATTAAATGCACCAAGCTGCCCCTTTAGCAGATACAGGTTAACAGCTCCACTGGTATCTGGTAAAAATTAGAACATGAGTACTCAATTGAATGGGTTTCGTGTGAGAAGCAACTGAGAAATCAAAGTATTTTAAGCAGTCCCAAGGCGTTCAAATCCTATTTGTCCTGCATGAAGGAAGGAAGAGAGCAAAGGCTCACCTCTCTGTGATAGAACAGATCCCCTTGGGAAACAAAACCTCTCCAGGGTAAGCAGCATTTTAAGCATCCATAAGAGCAAGGAGTGTTTTTCACATGTGACAATACAGATTATGGTGTACAGCAGCAGCACACAGAGCACATGTAAACCATCACCCCTGCCTGACAAGAAAAAAAAAAAAGCTGAACAAATGTCAGCATTATCACAAGAATATGGGTTGCACTGCCCTCTTTCACCTGCACATGCAAACCCAAAGCCTGGAAAATCACAGTCACATCAATCAAGGGGTGCCCCAATGCACATCATTCAGGGTGATTTTTCTTTTTTCTTTGGTTTTCATTCAAACACACAAAAGGGTCCTCCAATCCTTCTACTGTGTGGCAGTGTCTGGCTCTGCAGTGATTGCCCCATGCAGCAGGGCCACTGCTGCAGACAGGGAAGTGCAAAACAGGGAGGGTTCCTTGCGTGGCTCTCGATAGACACTTCCTGGCATCCTTCTCCTCATGCAACGTAAGCTACCTCCCAGCAGGCAGCCAGCAAAGGGAGCCTTGCCATACCTTTCTGGTCTCACCACTTGGAATTAATGGCATTGATAATAACACTGTCCAAATTCAGATGGTTGCTGACCAGCATGTCTCTCTGCTGTGTAGGGCCCTGGGATTGTGCTCAATGGACCTCAATTTTCCCTCTATTGTCAGCCAGCAGAACTCAGATGCACTTCTTCCTTTCAAATCACTTAGTTTTCAGTGACATGATTGCATGGTCTGTCAGTGCCAGGCAAGAAATAAAAACACAAGCAAAGTTATGCCTTTCTTAGGCTGCACTGTGTCAGAAAATTGTGAGCATCAAAAATGACAATTGCAGAAAATCCCTTACTCTCCTAAAGCACCCTTAGGTTGCTCACTGTCAAAGAGCACTCGAACAACACAGGACCCTCCTAGCATCAGAGACGGCATCCGTTAATGAAGGTATTGATTTCACCAAGACTAATCTAGTGAATGGAAGATGTGGAATCGATCTGCTTGTCATCACGTGCTGCAACAAAGAGGACTCTACAGAAAATATATATTATTTCAATTTCGTATCCTGTTCACAGGGAAACACAAAGTATTTCTCCCCCAGCACAGTAATTTAGCTATTGTGTTAACAGTTGCAGGCTTGTTATCAAAGATATCAAAAAGCCTCCCAGAGAAAGGCAGATCTGAACTTTCTCAAGATACTTGAGAAGAGCTCGGTCCTGCTTTACTTTAAAGGCAACTCAATTTGGCAAATGGACTACCTACTTCCTTGAAGCATCACTGCATTTATAATTTAGGTTAAAACAGTCTGTTTGATTGGTTTGGGTGTATGTAGCTTTAGGATCCCACCATGTCTCTCTTGATGGCAGGAGAAAAGGGTATGACATTCATCTGGAGATGCACACACAGCAGCACACTGCTGTATTTAATGAGACTGAGAAAGATGCAGGGTCTCGGGGTTCTTTGATGGCAATTCATTCAGGCACAATCATTCACAGCATGGTATCTAAAATAGACGACTTATTGTAAGTACATATTTTTCACAGAAAAAATACTCTGCCTGCATATTTTCTTTGAGTTGCAGCCAAGGAACGGAATGGGTTATTTTCACAAATTATTTTCCTATACGACTCTTAGCAAGAGCAGGGTTCACAGATAGGCAAAATTATATAAAAGCTGCTCTGAAAATAAATATTCCACAGAAAGTAATTTTAAGAATTCTCCTGTTCAGTTTTCCATATGATACATCATATGACATATGAGAAGAACCAATTCTAGCACTGGCCAGGGGTTGGCAGTTCGGTCAATGTCTGTATCTCTCAAGTATCAATCTGCAACTAGCATCATTCCTCCCTTCATTTTCCCAGCCCTCACCCTAATAAGTTTCCTGCTGCAGAGAACACCATGCTAGCAGCAGCCAGACTTGCACAACTTTCTGCAGACTACCCAAGGTAGTCTGGTAAAGGATCTGGAAAGGAGAACAGCTTGCTCACCAGCTCTGCTATCCGTGATCTGACTGACACCAGCACAGAACAGTACTTTTAAGAGCTCCGGTCCCACCCAAGCACATTTTTTTCTCCCCCTTTTAACAGGAAAGACAGTTTCACAGGAAAATTTCTGGCAATGCGCTGCTGTGCATGCTGAAGGCTGAAAACAAAAACGGATGCTGTCTATTGTCAACAATATTTCTGTGAAAGGCTGCCATGACAGACATCTGCTACAGCAGGCATCGGATCGGTTACACTAACCAGAGCTTTACTCTATCCGTATCAGTTACAGAGGGAGGCTGCCTTTGCAGTCTGAAAGAACAGGTATTAAGTTGCAAAATAAAAGCAATTTACTATTACCACACCAAAGACCTTATTGCAATTCCTTTCTTATATGTAAAGAAACAAGAAAGAAAGGATAGGCTATTGCCCCGCTGACAGTCCCGCTGCAGGATCCCACACAGAGTGGGACCTTGCCCTGCTACCGGCACTTTGCCCCGCGTTGGATTCTGCCAGCGGGTGAGCGAGCAGCCCTGCACAGCCCAGCAGAGCTGCCCCTTCGGCTCCCCGTGAGCATCTGGACAGATGGACAACAGGGAGAGGAGGAGAGGGAAAAGAGTATCTGAGCGTCTCGGAGCGTTTCCACGACCCGTCAGGTTTTGCATGCTTCTTAATCTCTAGGCACGACGCAAACACAGTCAGACCGGCTCGCTCCCCAACAAATACGTATGGTAAGCCCTTACCTCTGCGGTGAAAAGTTTTCAACTAGTAGGAAGGAAATGAATAACTGGCTGCTTGGGCAGGAGCGCAGCAAGAAAGGCACACCAGCAGCCTCACACACAGCCCTATTCAATAAAACTACAGCCTTGCCTTGGCCCCTCCCAAAAGTCAATGCTAAGTGAATACATATCCCTTATGTTTACAATTGGCAGGCAGCGGTATGCATTGTCCTCAATTTATTCTAATAGGCAGCCAATGGCTATGCACAAGCCAAGGTGGGTTCAGCCTGCCTGCAGAGATGCCTGTCATTCCCTAGGCATGCTCAGGAAGCCACTCATCAGAAAACCAAGACCTAAAAAGCTCCGAAAATTCATGCAAGCTGCCAAAACTGTCTTGCAACATGCCCTTTTTTGGTTATCCTTAGCAGGGCCTCTGAAAGTAAATCCTCTGTCAGGAACAATCATAAGAAATGTTAATCTTGGAGAAAGAGGCTGTCTTGTTGAATACAAACGGAGCTTTAAAAAAGGAAGTACACTGAATGGGAAGGAGCACAGTAAACATATTTACTTTCTGCACCAGGTTTTAAAAAATCAAATAAATAATTCCACTTAGCAGAACTTTACCGTTGATTTATTTATTTATTTATTTATTTTAATGAGCACCACATGTAAGAGGGAACACAGAAACTCTCTGCTGTGCAAGCTTGATTCTGCAAAGACACACTAGTGGGAAAGGAACATGAAAGATGAGTTGGCAGGATCCGCAGCCTGCTTCCATCTCAAACAGTGGAACAGAAGTTACATATAGAATATTCCTGCTCTGAAAAGCAACTTCAAAAAGGATTGAGAATTATGACAATGATTCTTGGTAGTTGGATGAAGGGATTTCGTTTCCAGGCGTACAACTATTTCTCTATACATTTAAACAGGTTCATTTACTATAAGGACAGCCTTACATCTATATATTCTGCACAATACTTTTCAATATCTTTCATTAGCATGGATAAAGGAAGCTTAGAATCATTTTTTATCCGATTTTTTCTTTCTTTTTTTTTCCTTTTGTGATCATTATTGATAACTTTCCAAATTACACAGACAGCTTAAAATGAAAGAACAGATGCAGACTGATACGGGAAACAAATAAGCTACATAAATTAAGACAGTGTGAAAAGAAATGTGAAAATTACTGCAGTGCACGGACCCTAACACATGTACCAGCCGCTAAGCAAGGCTGAAAGAGAAGTGCTGACTGCTCCAGAGGACAGGATTCCAGACGAGGAGATATTCTGCAGATTCATATTTGACAATAATATACACAAAACCAGTTAGGGGGAAAATATGTGTAAGATGACTTTGCAGCTGAGCAGGTTAAACTATTTTAATGCCTTTCTGGGTCTTTATTTCTGGTCACTGGGCCCCATGGATTTAGTCACATGTGTAATGCAAGAAGGATTCAGTCCACAGACAGTAAACTAATCTTTACAACACAAAAATATATTTAAAGAGCCAAAGCTCTGCAGATTTACACCAAGCAATTCCAATTTTACAGTGCCATTTTAAATTTCACAACTTTATTAGAGGAAGTAAAAAAAGAAAAGTTGCTGGTTTTCAGAAGGCTCTTTTTTTTCAATAACCCTTTGGAAACTCTCTAATACCATGTCGCCCATTATGGCTTTAAATATTAAAAATAATATACACAGTACATATATGGCCTGGTTAGCAGGATTTGCTAAATTATGGGCAACAATATATTTGTTCTCTGTCATTCCACTAATTAAAGAAATTATTTGCCTATGTGTTGATGACTAAAGGAAAAGAGGAAATAACATTACTTAGAAAGAAATGACAAATTTCTTTCTTGATACTGGATCCTACCATCTTCCCAGATTTTTAGAAGGTAAAACATTCAAAAATTCAGGCTAAAGAGTAAATAGGTATAAGGGATGCTGATGGGCAGAGCAGAAATCTGGATGCCTCATCCCTGGAGACATTCAAGATCAGGCTGGATGGGGCTCTGAGCAACCTGATCTACCTGTGGGTGTCCCTGTTCAGTGCAGGAGAGTTGAACCAGATGGCCCTTAAAGGTCCTTTCCAACTCAGATGATTCTGTGATTCTATGTTAAATGTACCTCAAGGTTCTTGTTCCTGTATAACCATCAACTGAACTGCTGCAGACTCAGTGTCAACTATAAGAGGAAGCTAGTCAGTATAAACTATTTAAGGCTGAAGGCAGCTGTGTGTTTTGAAAGTGGCTTGGCATGACCTTTTTATCTTCCCCTGTCAAAGCATCCCAGACTTAGTGTTCTAGGTCACTTTTGATCAAAATCCTACAAAAGGTCTGATTTTGCTCTCAAGAAATGGGATAACGAAAAGCAAAGTTTTCATCCTTCTAGCTGAGCTGAATTTCACCTGGATAAACTTTTGGATTTCAAGACTTAAAACTTCCAAACCAAGCTAGCACAGATCTCCTGGAGATATTCTTGAGAATCTGAGCTACTGAGAATGCTGAGTTAAATTTCTACTGGATGTCCCGTGGCATCCTATGGCCAGGAGCAACTTACAGATGCCTGCTCTAAATACACAGCTATAATATGCCTAAATTCACAACAGTAAAAAATTAGGGAACTACCCTGGTAGTCCTTGCCCTCACTGCCAAGGTTGCCACTCTAGCCACAATTCCCTATCCCCTCTGCTTTGACCCTGAAAATCAAACTCTTTGTGCCACAGCACAATGTGCTGAAAATAGCACAAGGCTGTGTCTGAAGAATCCAGCTCCTGATTTATGAGTGCAGATGTAAGACATTGACAAAACAGCAAGTGTAGAAATCAGGCCCCAAAACAAGGCATAAGTATTAAAATTGTTCTTACCATGAGAAGAAAAGGGCCTGCAATGTTCATTGCTCAGCTCTTGAGATGATAACTCAGGGCAATGGTGGGACTGCCGGTGATAAGCGCCAAAGCATTTGTACATGCTGAGCCACCAAAGTGTTCTCAGAGCCCAAGTCTGCAGTCATTCCCTTGAAGAACCATGTTACAAATACCTGTAAAACTGTAGAAACTGTGGCTCTCTAAGGTTTATCAACTTTTCCTATGAAATTTACAATCAAAAACTGAGGCAACGTTGTGGTCTAGTATACTAGAAGCCATCCCCTGGGAGGCAGGTCTGGTTGCTGCGTGCTGCCACTCTTAAGAGATTACATTTTGGCTCCACAAAGCCCACAAGGCTCTGCCAGCAGCAATATCCACAGGGCCATTGGATTATTGCTGTTCCAGTCCTCAGAGTGCCCTCTTCCCAAGGCAGCTGTGCAGACAGAGCTGTGCTCTCTGTCTGGGAAGTGTTTAGGGCATATGGAAAGGACTTTTAAAAATGAAGTTCCTTTTTCTTCTTGAATTTCTTTTTTTCTTTTGCCTCGGCATACATTACTGTTATTGAGTAACATGAAGTCTCAGACAGCCACTGTCACTGCAGCATGTGCAGCTGCCATTTTGGAATCCAGAAACAAAAACCAGGTATGTTTCCACCCCTGCACACTCCCATAATACAGCAAGATACATATGGAACACTGAATATGCCATGGAGAAGACAATTCTTCCAGTCTGTTGCCAGACACTTTGGCCATTACCTCATATCCCCAAAATCTCATGTTTGGTTGTCTACCACAGCTAACAGTGGATCTAACTGTCCTAGAGCTTACAGCACAAAGACAGCTATCTTTAGGAATGAGTTTCCATACTGTAACTGACACGGTAGTTTTTAGGCTGACCAAGGCTCTGCTTAGGAGAAACACTGTTGAGGTCTGTGCTAGGAGTAATTGACCCTAATCCCCAGCACAGTGACAGACATGGGCAAGCTCCTCTGATTCCCAGAACACAGCTGCCCTAGGGATTGGGTCAGATGAGAAGCAAGCTCAGAGAGTAAACTGTTGACACAGCACTAGGAGCAGCCAAGCTTGACATCAACCTACACTCAGTAGTCTGCACACCCTGGTCAATGCAGTACAAGAGGCAGGGGAACACTATCAGATCTGGCTTTTTTCCTCCCTTGGTACAGTACAGCAGTCATCAAGGCAACATGCTGTACCTCCTGGCTAGCTCACACCTCTCCTCTTGCTGCAGGCTATAATGAAGAGCATGGATTGTCTCATCACACGTCTTCTCATATCCCCCCAGTAACATAGAGAGCACAGTGTGGGTTACCACAGACCCAACAGCTGAATTCTAAATGATGCTATGGCTATGGCTGTGCTGTTTCCACAGCCCATCTGATGTCAGTCGAACCTTATACACAGAGGATATAGCCCAGATGGCAGTACTCACAGCTGCGTGCGTCTGACATGAAGGTGAGTAAGCTGAGATTTGTGAGCAAGCCACCCAGCTGGCAGGTCTGTCTGGGGGACTGCCTCGAAGTGCGTGAGGGAGAGGCCCACACACTGTGAGCAGATTTGGTCATCCTTATGGTTACCTCCTGGGCACAGACAGGCTTCTTCTATACTAGAGAAACAGGGGTAACTTTTTAGGAAAATTTTACATGTGTTGCTTCAGGCAATATATTTTGGTCTGTAACAGCACAATCCATAGGACTCCAAAGCCGTGAGTGCATTGAAAGTGAGTGTAAAAGCTACTGCAAAAGAAAGCAGAAGTATGAGTGTTTCTCCAAAGCTAATGCTGTTTTGACATAGTAACAAGGACTACAGTGTGTAGATAAGAAAGGGATATGCATCTTTCTTAACACAAATGCCAGCCTGTGTGTTCAGTGGAAGAGACGGATCTTTCCAAAGGGCTATTCACATCATGTATGTTGGCAGATTCAGGAGATCCACTGATAAATAGGAAACTCAAGGTATGAAGCCCCTCTGTTCAAAATGCCACAAATCCCCCAAAGGCAGTATGGACTGCATTTATTCTTTCCTTATTGAAAGGTGTAAGTCTTCTGTGTCCTAACAAAAACAATACATGAAAACATCAATGGATTCTGTTTAAGGTGCATGAATCAAGCATCATGTCATGATAACCATTTAAGGAATGCAGGGCAGAAGTGATACCAGTTTCAGCTTGCACAAATGTACTGGGAAAGAGGAGACTCTCCTGGTATGGGGAAGGTGTTGCACCATGAGAACAGGGACCATTCCAAAGTTTCCAATAGCCTTCCCTCACCTTGGGTTAAATAAATGAAACAGTAAGCATATCATTATGTGTAATTCCCATTCACGTTGGTGTGGATTATCTGCCCATTTCTGCTTGGTGTGGTATTCTGTTTCTCTTGGTTTAGCCAAGCATAGCATATTTATGTACTGAAAGGAATAATCAAAACAAAACAGGCATCTCAAACCTCTTGGAAAGTAACATTCTTACCCACAGCAAGAAAAATTAATCATGGACACTGTGACTTTACTTTTCTAGAAACAAAACAAGCAGCATGAAGGCCCATGTTCCAAAGAAAACAGAATACCTGCACATTTCCAGTATGAAAATAAGCACAGTTACAAGCACACAGTGCCCCCCAAAGAACAGAGACCTCACAGCACTTTTGCTCATGAATGGAAAGGCGGGGGAAAAAGCTCTTCTGGACTGCTTTGGGAAGCAGGACATTTATACACTTTTTCTGCAAGCTAACATATGGTAAGAGAACTCTGCCCTCAGGGACACTTCTTTTCCTGAAGGGCATGCCCACTTCTCTTACATAAGCTATGAACAACAGATGTGTATCTTTTTCCCCAAACACCCTTGTTTTCCATTGACAGACATGAAAAATTATGTGCAATGAAATTAACAGCGTTCAGAAAAATTGTGCACATTCTCAAACTGTTTTGATTTGAGAAAAAATCTGTACATCTGCTCAAACACAATGGCACTGCATACATTCCTTCTTTGCAAGATTGGTTTTAGTTTGAGTATTGTTTTCCACGCAGAAAAGATGGTGCCACTGCTTACTTTTGCAACCAAGTTGCAAATTGCACAGTTGCTGGTATAGGCACTTTGAGGGTGAGGCATATTCCTTGGTCTTGATTCTCCTCTCACTTAGACTAAGGTAAACCAAGTGTCGACCTAATAAAATCAATATTATCTGACATAACCCATTGTTACAATGTGAGATACAGGCCCTTTCTGCTCTGATGCTAATAAACTATTCAGCTTCAGCAGCTTGGTTCAGGCAATGAGCAAACATTAGTTCTCGGTTATTAACTTGGAGTAAAATGAAAAACATAACTTCAGTGGGCAAACTCCATTTAAGTTCTACACATGCCCATGTTTGCAAACAATGCTTTTCATCTTCCCTTACATCTTCTGTGCAACGATGGCTGCCATAACAGAGTCCACTTCCAGCTGCTTCTCCATGGTCTTGTCCCTAAGGATGGAGAGTTATGGTAGGGAGCAAAGCACATCAGGCAGCACTTAACCAACAACAATCTCTGCTTCTGCACTGTAATGGGATGTGGTTGAAAGCAGGTAGAAACAAGAACAGTAGCAAGGAAGGAATATTGCTGCCTTTTTATAGGTGGGAACCAGATACAGAGGAGATCCACCATTGATCCAGCTTAGATCCATGTAGTGTTCAAATATTCAGCACTTATTTATGCCATTTGTAAAAAGAAAGAACTTGTCAGATACGTCAGCAGACAGAGCACTGTGAATGTCTGAATGAAATGTCTGTGAAGCAGAATGAAAGAGTGAAAACTGAAGGGTGCAAGAGCACTGAGGCTGAATTTTCACACTCCCATTGCTATTATGTGCAGTGTGGCAGAGCTGCACTATCCAAGCTTGGAAATAACCAGTTGTGGCTTTGTGCCATACTCTGAGCACACAAATGTTGTGCAAGTGCTGCACGAGAACAAAAAACAATGAACTTGTTTTAAATGAAATCTCTAGTGACTTCCATCACACCCTCTTAGCTTGTGGAGTGCAACAGCAGAGCCATGATAGGAAGCCAACTGGAGCTGACTGTAGCTGTGCCAAAGCAACACAGTGGTTCTGTAGACGGAGATACACATGTCAGTCAGAATACAGCCCTCTTTCAGTCTTCCAGCCACGTAGTCCCTCTGGACAGAGCAAGCCTTTGCCACTTCCTTGGAAAAGCCAAATTTCTGTCATCACTGCTGACAAGGAATCTATAGGAAAGAGGAGCAGGCACAGAGAGAGCATCAACAGCAGTCTCAGGCATTCCACCTAGCCAAAAGCTCCATCTGCCCTTGGGTTTATCCAGTGGAAAGAAGAGGAACTGCAACATCTGCCTCAAGAGAAATTAAAGAAGTGGCAAGAAGAGGAAGCAAGTGGAGAAACATTAGCAGTATGGTGTATGTAATACTAGGAATCAAATCTGAGATTTGGATATAGGAGTGCAGTGAGTCCCTAACATTCATCCAGCAAGACAGACTGCCAAGCCATCTTGTCACAAAGCTGTGAAAGAGATCACTAAAATAATAACCATTCCAATGATAGCATTGCCTTATAATGTCAGCTGGGAGTCAGCTTTCCATGCAGCTGGCCCCCCTGTTCGCCCTACAGGACAAGGATGTGAGAGATGCCTGCGCAGGTGGGATCCTCAGCTACACAAATGTTCTTTTACAGGCATGGCTCCACTCCTGCAGCCCTAGGAAGGCTTGAAACTTAGCATGAGTTTCTCTGAAGAACGTGGTTTGATGGAATGTCTTTCCCTCCTCCCTTGTCTTCTGGAAAGAGGGATTGTGGTTTTGTGTTAATTATTCAGCGTGACATTTGCTCCTCTCCAAACCTGGATGAAACACCCAACTTCCTTTTTAGAGTACTGGGTAATGTCCTCTGTCAGACAATTTCCTATAGAATCTTCATTTAAATTAACATTAAATATGAAATAATAAAAAAATGGGACTGGTCCAGGAGCTTCCCTGCTTTGTATTTTAAAGTTATATTTCATCATGCACTTCCTACCTCCTTAGTTTTCCCAATATGTCTCAATTGTCTATATTGACAAATGAGCATGACAGAATTTCTCAAAGGAAGTTATCAGAGGGCAGCTGGGGCTTTGAACTGCAGATAGCTATGCTAATTGTCTGTGTAAGCTAAGTCACTGGCAGAACACATGATGAGGTAATTACAGAAGCATACAGGAAAGAGTAGTAACAGCTCATATGTTTCTCACAGTTCTGGTCTCTAGTTCCTCTTTGCTTCAAAATGACTTTGCTTCCATGAGATTAAAACTCTATGCTTGGTTGTGCAAGTGGTATAGACATAGTTTATCCTACAATTGGGGTTGATGTAAGATGTGGCTTGCTGCTTTAAGCACACTGAGTCAAATCTGCTTTGGTCTGCTCCTTGGTCAGAGGATGGAATTGAAAGTCCTAGGTTTAATCCTCTAGGCAGGGGTCATGCTTACCTGAAAAATTACATTGTGACCTTATGGCTCTCCTGTAATCAGAATTCCTCAAATACTTATTAAAATATTTGACCTCCTGAGTGGCCTCAATTTCCCTTTGGCCCTTCCCTTTCCAGAATGGCCCAGGTTCACCTTCTATGGCACTCTGTGAACTCCTGGAGATTAGTGTAATTCTCAACACACTGACCCATGCACATCCAGTGCAAACGTCCTATACTTTTTTCCTATTCTTTAAGGGCAAAATCACAAAAAGCCCATTTTTCCATTATTTGTTCTTTCAAGACTAATTTACAGCAAATGAGCACTGTCAGCTATATAGAGTGTATAAATTATCAATTAGAAGTACCCCATATGCTAGGAGAAGAATTACCATTCAGCCCTTTGAATTTATTTTTCAAGCCCTTTTTTAAGAGCTCATAATTATCTTCTTCCAGTTTTGTTTCAGGCACAATGGAAATGCAACACTTACGTGATGTTCCTAGCAGGTTTCTGGAATTCTTCTTTGCTAGATACTGGTATCTCATCAGATACCACTTCCTCAGACAAGCCATATACTGTCAAGCAACACTGTAATGCTCCTATGCCTTTTTTCAGTGATAATGGTACACACAAGGATTACTCCCAGACAGCCTGAATAACTGCTGTAAGGAAGAGCTGCTTATCTTCTTTAGCAACTGCAGTGTAATTAAGTCACAGGATTTTTATAGTTCTTTGCCACCACACATGCTCAGTTTTATATTTTACAATAAAAGATTAGCATGGGTATGCCCACATGATTCACGTGTTCAGAGTATCCCTCTCAAAGCATCTTAGCTAACCAAAATGGGGTTCTTAGAAAGCATGCAAAGCTTAAAAAAATAAGCAGTGTTTGAAAGCTGGTGCTCTTACTAAAAACAAAAAAGATGCATCTTTAAGAACATTTTGCAGAGCAGTAAGTTTTCCTGTAAACAAAGTAACTTATTCTTCCATGAAACTCTGGATTACATATATGCTGCTCTTTACTAAGTTAGCACCATTACCACATTCTTCTCATTGCTAATGCTCAGTTTCACACACTATTAGGAGAGATTTCCAGTGCTGCAAGCTTAGACACTGATGACATAAACCAGTCATCAACGGGTTATGGTTAATATCTTTATTATTTTCAGCCACAAAGATAACTTCCATGAACAAAAAATAATCAATGAACTTTTTACCACAAATACAGAAAGAAGTATTCTTGCTATTACAAAAGTCTTTTCATTGCTATTAAAGCTTTGGGGTAAAGAAAAGGGACCTCCTTTCCAGCATCTACTAACCCTTGAGATAAACATGCACATACCATGAAACAGAGCTGCTTCTGAGCATCAGAATGCGTGGAAGCATTCCTAACTAACAGCTATTGTTTGCAATCCTTCTAAGTATCACATGCCTTTGACATTTTCCAGGACTTAACACGCTATAATGCCACAAGCAAAAAAAGTCAGTTGATCAGTTTCCTAAGTGGCCTTTGTTTATAAAGAGGTTTTCACATCTGCACATGGAACAGGAACGTGTTGATGTATTTGGCTGTGATCTTTTAGTTCAAAGCAAGTCTCAAATACTCTGTGTTTGACTGAAAAAAAAACCTGATTCTTGGCTTATTTCATTTGGCTTCTGAGCAGTTTTAATAGATGATCTTTAGAGGCCCTTTCAACCCAGACTATTCTATGATTCTATGTTATGCAAATGAACACTTCCTCAGAATCACAAGGTGTTTCCTTACCCAGATTCTTGAAAGGAAAATATCAAAGAAAAACATCTTGCCAAAGTAGTCTGATTGATGACTGATTGGTTCATAGAATCATAAAGGTTGGAAAAGACCTCCAAGATTATCTAATTCAACTGTCCACCTACCACCAATGTTGCCTACTAAATCATGTTCCTTAATGCCACATCTACAAGTTTCTTGAACACCATTCCCCATTCTCTCTTGTCCTCTCATTACCTACCAGGAAGAAGAGGCTGACCCCCACCTCATCACAACCTTCTTCCAGAGAACTGTAAAGGGCAATAAAGTCTTTCTTGAGCTCCTCTTCTCCAGACTAAACAATCACAGTTTCTGCAGTCACTCTGCATATGACCTGCGCTCCAGACACTTCAGAGCTTTGCTGCCCTTCTCTGGACACAGTCCAAGGCTTCAATGTCCTTCTTGTAGCAAGGGGCCCAAAACTGAACACAGTACTCAAGATACTGAGTACAGGGGGATGATCATTTCCCTGCTTCTGCTGGCTACGCTGTTTCTGATACAAGCCAGGATGCCATTGGCCTTCTTGGCTACCTGGGCACACTTCTGGCTTGTGTTTAGATAAACACTGACAAACAGCTCCAGGTCCTTTTCCTTCACACAGCTTTTAGCCACTGTACCCCAACTCTGTAGCAGTGCATGGAGTTGTTATGACCAAAGCACGGGATTTCATACTTGGCCTTGTTGAGCTTCATCCCATTGGCCTCTACTCAGATCCCTCTATAGGGCCTTACCACCCTCAGGCAGATCAACAATTCCTCCCAGCTTAGTGTCATCTGCAAACTTACTGAGTGCACTCAATCCCCTTGTATGGGAACTGCTGAATCACGGCCTGAGCCTCTGATTGACCACCTTAGGTGAGCAATGAGTCAGCCTTGGAGCACAGGTGAAGACAATTCTGTGCTACTGGAAGGGGTGGAGACTGGCTCCAGCACTCTTAGATTCCATTTAAGAGCTGACTACCACTAGGGAAGGATCTCTTTTGGAGATTGCTCCTCTTGGAGTCTTCTCAGCCCAGAACAAGGGTAAGCTTTCCATCTATTCTTCTTTACTGTGATAACCTTTTTAGCCTAACTTTCCTGTGTATTTCTTAATTATAACATCCGTATATTCATTGATTGCACACCCCTCATCCAGATCATCAGTAAAGACATTAAAGAGGATAGGCCCCAGTACTGACCCCTGGAGAACACCGCTCATGACCGGTCACCAGCTGGATTTAACCCCATCCACCAACTCCCTGGGCCCAGCTCCCCTACCAGTGTTTACTCAGCAAAGAGTGTATTTGTCCAAGCCATGGGATGCTGGCTTCCCCAAGAGAATACTGTGGGAGACTACATCAAAGCCTTTGCTGAAGTCTAGGTAGACTGGATAGACACCAGAACCATCTCTGACAGACCCTGTTAAGTTTCTGGTTGCATATCAGACATAGGATAGCTATACACAACAGAATGTACAGCTCTGTTTTTCAAAATATTGCCTCCAGTATATGTCAGGAACTCATAAAATCAGTGAGATTTGTTTATTCTTGTCAGCCCATATAACCGATGCTTATTCCTCAGTTTGCACTGCACTGAGCTGCAGAATCCCAGAGGCATTCACTGGGCTCAGCATCTATCTGAAGACATGAATAGCTGCTGTGAAATACAGTAAGTGCAACGTAAGTAAAGAAGTCATACTCTCCCTCTCACCAAATGCAAACTGTTCCATTCCATACCTGCACCAATGAGGCACGTGGTACTCTGATATTTGTTCAATGTTATGAATGGGTAAAATGCTATTCAAATAATTATCTGCCCTGGTCAAAGTCCCAAATGTCTGTTCCATGGGATATTCTCACATTTCAGGAGTGTACTTGATGTAATTATTTATTTGGAAACAAGACCAAAAAAATCTGATTAGATAAAATTTTGGAACCACTGTTGCGTGACAGTGACATCCTTTCTAACTCCTTACTAAGCTTTATGTTAAAATTAGAAAATAAATAGAGTAATACCAGAAAAATGTGCTATACTTACTTTCAAAATTTCTTCAATAATATTTAGACAAAAGACAAAATGTATTCCTGTGAAATACGTTCCCATAAACTCAAGAAAGCTGTTTAAGAAAATTTTGTGCAGTAATATTAATAATTTACTGTTTCCTACAGCTTCTTTTTGAAATCACAGAGGATATACGAAGAAACAATCTCTAATATCCAGAGAAGTATTTAGCTTAAGGTCTTTGGTACACTGACCAATTTCCCCATTGCTTAGTTATTACTGATTATAAAAGTCACGTGGTACAGGTTCTGGTTTATGGATATGAACTTCATATGCTCAGAAAAAGTAGAAAAAGACATTTTGATTCTTTTTTTTTCCCAGGGGAGAAAAGATTTTTTATAATCTCTCTGAAAAAAATATATTTGTAGTTACATAGTGCAACAGTATGGGAAACTGGGATCGCTTATTGTTTCAGGCCCAGGCCACCCAAGATTTGAGAGGGCTTGGCAGTTCTCAGAATACATCATATGATAGACTGGTGAAAACAGACAAACAAAACAAAAACAACCCAGATGGCCACGTTTCCCCCAGTTACAAGGCAAAGCCATCAGAGAGAGGCCCTTTCCCACACAGAAAACGTTTCAGATTGGATATTTTAAGAATGTCCATCTTTCATAAAATCTTTCCACTTATACTATTTTTATCAAAAATCATGTTTTCCTCTTAATTTTCTACAAATAAATTTATGTGAAATCTGCAGGAAATCTCAAAGAAAAACTCAAAAGATTTTTCCCCAGCCTCTGTTTTCTGTTTGCCTATAACAGATGAATATTAGATACAGGAAAGTATAAGGGCAGAAAATACAGTTCCTTAGGCTCAACCAGGTGCACAGACAGTCAGTTCAGTCATCTCTGAATTTTCTGTGGCTTGTTACATAGATTTTTATGTTAGTATAGAATTGTTTATTTGAGCTATATTTCATACCCTCTGACTGAAAATAATAATAATAATAATAATAATAATAATGAATGTTTGTAGAAATTACTGAAAACAGTCTAACTTTCTCACAATATTCCCTAATAATAACCATTCTGACTTCCAGTGTCACTTGACCTTCACTTAGCTTCAGTACATCCTTCCTGGTTTAAAGCAATGCATCTTTGCAAGCACCCTTTCCTACTTCACTGCTGCAAGCTCAGATCCAAGCTCTGGGCAGACCTTACCAAACACAGTTGGAAAGCCTGGTATATGGTAAAGGAAGGAGACAGAATTTTGACTCAGTAATGACTTTGGTACATGACTACATGCCATAAGCAATGCCTTACCCATAACAATCTGTTCTAATGCATAGATTCCTTATTATTTCTAAACAATGGTGAGAATTTATGCATAGCACTTCTTTCCAACAAACATCATTACAGTTTTGTTTTGTTTGTATTTTTTTTCCTGGAAAAAACTTCCCCAAACTATACACCACAGTTGTAACCATCTGCACACCTACAGCTGTGCTCTCTAAACTGAGTTTTCATTCATCTTTTTCTGGTATCTTTCTTGGCTTTATAGCCTGAAAATATTCAAATAACCACTCTATGGAGACAGAAACACCAGGGTTGCTATCAACATGAATTATTCCTAATCTTTGTTTAGCTTGTATGGCAACCAGGAATATTAAATTTATATATAACATGACTAGGAGGTGCACAGGTGAAAAAAAACATTTACAAAATCTGTTAAAGCTAGAGCTGTTATAAGACACTTTTTTCTTCCATCTTGTCTACCTTGGGAATCAACCACACTAATTTGACATAACCTGCACCTCTTCTCTTTGCTATTACTGAGTCAAGGACCAGAAGACATCTAGTCCATTGAACCTCTTGGCAAGGGTTAGAGGATCAAAGTCCCTCCCCACTATAATAGAATCACAGAATTGTAAGGGCTGGAAGGGACCTCTAGAGATCATCAAGTCCCACCTCTCTGCAGAGCAGGCCCCTGCAGCAGGCTGCACAGGTAGGCATCCAGGTGGGTCTTGAATATCTCCAGAGAAGGAGAATCCACAACCTCCCTGGACAGCCTGTTCCAGTGCTCTGTCACCCTTACTGTGAAGAAAAAAAAAACCAAGTTCTAGATCACTCAATGAGATTGAATGTGTGCCAGTCTATAGAGCTAGATGACGTGCATCCCAGAGTCTCGAAGGACATTTGCTGTTGTGGTTGCCAAGTCACCCTCCATTATAGCTGAAAAGCCATGGCTGTCAGGCAAAATCCTAGTGACTGGAAAAAGGGAAACACTGTTCTGATTTTTAAGAAAGGTAGAAAGGAAGGTCTGGGAAACTACAGGCTGGTGAGCCTCACATCTACGTCTGGGAAGATCACAGAACACACCTTCCTGGAAGCTGTGTTAAGGCACACACAAGATGAGGAGATGATCCATTATATCCAGCACAGCTTCATCAAGGGCAGATCTGGTAGCATTCCAAGATGGAGTGATGGCTTTAGCAGAAAAAGGAAGAGCAACTAATGTCATCTACCTGGATTTCTGCAAGGTCTTTGATGTGGTCCCACACCACGTCTTTATCCCTAATATGGAAATGTATGGATTTGAAGGGTGAAATATTCAGTGGATAGGAATTGGTTGGATAGCTGCAACCAGAGGAGTCCATCTTGGGGCTGGTGCTCTGTAACATCTTTAGCAATGACATGGGGAGACTGAGAGCACCTTCACCTGATGATGCTAAACTGAGCAATGCAGTGGATATAAAAGGAGGAAGAAATGTCCCAAAGGGACCTGAAGAAGTTCAAAAAGTGGGCCCATGTGAACCTAGTAAGGTTTAAAAGACCAAGTGCAAGGTGCTGCAAGTGGGTTGGGGCAATCCCAGATATGCATATATACTGGGAGAACTCACTGTGAAGAGCCCTGTAAATAAGGACTTGATAGTTCTGCTGGATGAGAAGTTTGACACAAGCCAACAGCATGATCTCATGGCCCAGGAAGCCAACTGTATCCTAGGCTGCATCAAAAAAGGCTGACTAGCAGAGAGATGGAGGTGATTGTCTTTTTCTGCTCTGCCTTCCTGAAGCTAAATCTGGAGTACTGGGCCCAGACCTGGGGATCCCAGCACAAAAAAGATGTGGAGCTGCTGAAGTGGGTCCAGAGAAGGGCCACAAAGATGATCAGAGGACTGGAACGCTTCTCCTATGAAGACAGGCTATAGGAGGTAGAGAAGACAAGGCTCCAGGGAGACTTCACTGCAAACAGGAAGGAGGCTGACTTTTTACAGAGGCAGATAGTAATAAGACAAGATGGAATGGTTTGGAAATAAAAGAGCGGAAATTTAGATTAGATATTAGGAGGAAAATTTTTACTCAGAGGGTGGTGAGGCTCTGTCACAGACTGCTTAGAGAGACTATAGATGGCCATCCCTTCGGGCATTCAAGGCCAGGTTGGATGGGACCCTGGGCAGCCTGATCTGATGAGTGGCAGCCCTGCCAACACAGGGTGGTTGGAACTGGGTGCTCTATAAGGCCAATTCCAACCTAACTCAAGGAACCTTCTGGTCCTTGACTCAGTAATGGCAAAGAGAAGAAGTGCAGGTTATGTCAAGTTAGTGTGGTTGATTCCCAAGGTAGACAGGATGGAAGAAAAAAGTGTCTTACAATGGCTCTTGGAAGAGAAACCACTACAATATTGGGCTTTCTATAATCTCTGGGCTTTCCTGGGCTGCAGTGCATGAATAGGAATTGTCAGCCCACATCTACAGAGGTTGCTCCAAAAGTAATGCCTCCTATTTATTTCCATAGAAACTACAACCAGTATAAAGAGCATAATCACACTATTTAATTGAGCAAATTCCCAGCTACAAAACACTCTCTTTTAAGAGTCACTACTTTTAGCTATGCATTTTCACTGGTGATGAACAAGAGCCTGCATGCCACACTTGTAACAATCTGCACCAGTGGAAGTGACCTGCTGTCACCACTGCTGAAATACACCACCCACTGCTTCATTGTACTTACATTCACTGTTTGGTCTGCATAAACATTCAGCAAACATCAATGAACATCAGTGAGTGTCATTTTTTCCACATGGAGGAATTCGGTGACACATCTTTGCTTCATACACACTTCCATGTCAGACAGCATTCTGTCAGACTGCCCCTCTGCTGCCATTTGGCACACAGCAACAAAATGTAACAGAATATTGTTGGGAAGCTTCAACCTCTACTGCCATACCACCAACATCCATCTCTGATGTTGTGGGCCAACATCACACACGGAATCAACAAGATTAAAGGTCAGCAGGCTGCTGAAACTCAAAACAGCAGCTAAATGTGTTTACTACTTAATGGAAGAGCTCCATTAACACTGTAGCTCAGTTGCTGAGAGCTAACTAGCAATATAGCATAGTGTTGTTAAGTCTACAGTGTGTACAAGAACATGTTTACAAATAAAAGCATATCTTTCAGATCTCATACATAGTAGGAATAAATCAATCAAATCAGACAATCTCCAGACTCCTTCCTTTTTAAAACATTTGAGCTCTGCTTATTAAAAATATTTTGTTCCAGATTTTATCACTACTAAGCTACTCTGTGTCTTCCCACAGGAGTGCAGAGCCTCTACCTAAACACTTTAGAAAAATCCATAGCTCTGCTTCTCGCTTGTTTCACACTTCCTCTGGACACAAGTGAGCACATGAGAGTCTTTCTACCCAAACAGTACAAATAACACTGCAGAGAAACATGTAGAAAGAGCTATGCTTCAGATGCATTTCCTTGATCGTTGCAGCCCTTAGCAGCGTGTCAAGTACTTCAAACCGCTTGCCTAAGCAAGCCATATCTACAAATATTTTTAATTTAGAGAATAACAGCAGATTCTCCAGTCAGCAGGCTTTGCTCAGTCAAGTAAATCCACTTCTCTAGCATTCTCTGTTAATTCTCCCACAAGAAGTCTTTGTGTTCCCCCAGGATACTCAACAGTAGTTCACTTATAGCAAGTAGTGTCCAAGGGGTGAAAGGTTGCTAACAATGTATTTTAGCAAGAATATGTACAAAAGGGCAATTCTCAGATGAATTATCACTTCAGTCAGCAAAGCTTAAATTTACATTTCAAATTAATGCTGTTTGTTTCCTCTGTGTTGAAGCAGAAGTAAACATCTCCTGGCACTGAGCAGAGGTGTAGATGAGCTGAGTCCAGTCCCTGTTCTAGTTAGCCTGGAAAAGCCTGGGAAGAAAAGCTGTGTCCTGAACAGGGGAAAGAGACTTAAGCCAGTCTCTCCCATGTCCTTGTACCTTAGCAACCTAGTTTGTCTCTCCAAAACAGTACCTTTTGCCAAATTAGAAATACTCCAAAAATCAAAATTGTCATGTGCTACTAGGGGCCAATACAAAAGCAGGGGTAAGGGGCCACCGAGGTCACTGTAATTACATATTTAGATTGTGTAGTGTAGCTTATAGTTAACTTTCTTAAAACAATAGCTATTTTCTTGCTCCACAGATGCTGCTCACTCAGCTCCAAACACCTCTTCTGTGAGTTAGACAGATGTTGAGAGCTGTTTATGCTGGTTACATCCTCTGTGTACAACTTTTATGACTTTTTTAGCCTTTTATTGTTACATATTTGGCTATCATAGCACTTGAGTGAGGCTGGCTCGCCTTAGCGTAAATCAAGTGGGACAGTAGTGAGTGATGAAGGATTTTATAACTCCGAGGAACTGGCTGAACTTTTTCCCTGTTGTTCTAAGATATTTCTATTCCCTCTTCTTAAGGTGTAGAATACTCCTCAGCAAAGGAAAGCTGGACTTTTGTTTTCCCTCACCCCCATGCATAGAGTTTCCTGGGATTATTTTCAGCTTTGACTCTTTCCTTATAAAACATGCACGCAAATGTGACAACTAAGAATAGACAGACTAATTCTCTAGATACGATATCCTCTTCCTGTTAAATCAACAGCATATGTAGATTTTCAAGCTGATTCATTTTTGAAGCTCATTTGGATGACTGTTGTGATTTATAGGACTTCTCAGGTGGTCTCCCATCTAGACATCAGCCACACTGAATTTTTTTTTTGCTTTCTAAAGAGAAGAAAGATGCATTCTTCCCAGTAAAGGCAAAGATCAGCTCTCTAAAGGCCTCCAATTTTATTGTGTTTGAGACACTATTTGTCATCATTTCACTTGCCTTGTTCCTTCTCTGTCACACTCAGGCCTCATTATATTTAGTGCAGGCTCCAAAAGGACTCCCTGCTGCACATGGAGGTGACGGAGTTAGACAGCACAGAGCTAGCAGGACTCCACTATGAATTTAAACCTCTCTAGGGCAGCATTCAGGACTCAGAGTCCAGAGCATGGTTCTCTAAGTGGAAATACTGTCTATTCTTTGAGACTGCAAAGATAAAAAAACAAATGCAGGTTCCATCCAAGTTTGCAAAGGCCAACTCTTTTAATTACTGTTATGTACTCAGTTAATAAAATCACATTTCTTCTGCTATTTCTTCTGCTCAATGCCAACATTGTTAGCTCTTTCACATCTATCCACTGCATTGAAGAATCAAATATTAGGGCATCTTATTTCAATGTCTTGACTATAGAGTACTGAGAACAGCCATCTCAGAGAGGATATATTAGTAAGGATGTGAAATCCCCCAAGAGGATTTTGAGTTCTACTGAACTCAGGGGATCATCTCAAGAGAGGTGAATGCAAAATTTTTCAGGCTTAAAGATTTACAGATTTTGGAGCACAACGGTTTATGCCTATCTACAGTGTGTTCTGTTAAGTGGACACACAGATCTTACTATTCGCCTTGCACTGGAGTGAAGTGGCTATTTTTTCACCTCCAAACTCTTCCTTAAGGTGTAATATAGAGGGAAGGCTGGTGCCACAATAAGGCATTTATTAGATATATGAATTATGTCCATTTTCAAATCAGAGATCTTTGACAGTAGAGGTTTCACAAATAAAGAAAAAATGACCAAAATCAAGAACACATTTCCATAGCAGGATCCTGCAATTTTTATTTGTTTGTTTGTTTGTTTGTTTATTTACCTCTTCCTACATTTTCTTGTGCCCTTGAAGTAAGAGAGAATCACCATTTTCCTACCCAGGATCTGACTGAGCTCAGAAGTAGCAGAGGAAGAAATCTGTACTTGCTTACTGTAGTGGTCAAAATAAGATGGGAAAGCTCTGATATTAAGCAATGTCAGTGCTCCTTACTCATACAGTTTGTGCATTTTGAGAAAAGTAGTCATTGTTTTTCTTATTTTCCTTCCCTATTTGTAAACTCAAGAGATTTTGCATACCTAGTTTCTATGACCGGTCTTCTACTAGTCACTGTAATCCTTCATGCACATCTAAGTTCTTTCTTTCACTCTTACTAATTTCATTCTTGTAGAAGTTTAGAATGTTTTCGATTCTGGCAAGAGGAATTAATACAAAAGTTGCAATCAGATCTTATAGTAAGATCTTCTTTTTCATATTAAACCAGTTATTGGGTTCTTACTTTCTTGGGTTTCAGTTTTCATTTCAAAATTATGAGTAGTACTGCACCATGAAAATAATTGCTTAAAAGGCTTGAGTCTTTTGACCCTTCCAGAGCAACTTTCTTTATTGCCTTATTAGAAAAGTAAAGGAAGCCTTACAAGTTTTCAAACAAAAGTATAAAAATGTCCAGGAAGAACCATGCTGGAGAAATGGCCACTGTCACACTTGGGTTTTGGGTACAGTGTTCTTGCACAGGCCTTGGAGAGATGGGGTTTATGGTTGTCAGATGAAATGCAACTGAACGGATATGGACAAAAGTGTTCTGGGGAGCAAGATGACTACATTGATTACCATAGCTTCAAACTAGATTTGATAGGGGGAGGGGATGGAGTTCTTTGTGACAGAGAGGGACATGGTAATGCTGTCTGTCTTTTTAGTAAACTCTGGAGAAAAGCCTCTCAACTGTCCAGTTGGATCTTGTGAGGTCTTCTCAGAGAAGATAACATTGCCAACAGCCCAGCTTAAACCTTCTTGCATCCTTGCATCCCTCTAGAGATACCCACACCGTCTGCTTCCGTAAAGTGCCTGTATACCAATACATCCAGCATAGGAAATAAACAGGAAGAACTAGAGATCCATACGCAGTCAAAGGACCACAATCTTATTGCTGTCACAGAGATGTGGGACAGCACACGACTGGAATGCTGTCATAGATGGATATGTCCTCTTTAGGAAAGACAGGCTGCTGAGGCAAGGCGGTGGAGTTGCACTTTATGTGAGAGAGCAATGAGAAATTGAGCTTTACTTGGGGGGGGAATGATGAACAAGGGAAGAGCTTGTGGGTAAGAATTACGGGGCAGGATAACACAGGTGACACTGTTGTTGATATATACTACAGGCCACCTGATCAGGAGAAAGCTGATGAGGACTTCTACAAACAGCTGGAAGTAGTCTTGTGATCCCTGGCACTGATTCTTATGGGGGGGACTCAACCATCCTGATAATTGTTGGATAAGCAACATGACCAGGCACACAAGGTCCAAGCAGTTCATACAATGCATTGATAATAACTTTGTGACACAGGTGGTAGAGGAGCTGACAAGGAGGGGTGTGCTACTCGACCCTGTTTTTACTAACAAGGAAGAGCTGGTCAGGGATGCAATGGTTGGGGGAAACTTGAGATGCAGTGACCATAAGACGCTGAAGTTCAAGATTCTGTGTGGAAGAAGAAAGGCAATAAGTAGAATTTCTACCCTGGACTTCAGGAGAGCCAACCTTGACTTCTTCAAAGACCTACTTGGAAGTATCTCATGAGCTAGAGCATTAGAAGGTAGGGGGGACCATGAGAGCTGACTGGCACTTAAACACCACTACTTCCAAGCCCAAGATCGGTATATCCCTAAGAGTAAGAAACTGGGGAAAGGTGGCAAGAGGCCTGCATGGATGAGCAAGGAAATCATGGATAAGCTAAAAGGAAAAAAAGAAGGTCCATGAAATGTGGAAAAAGGATCTTGTCCACCTAAAAGAATACAGGAATGTTGTAGGGGCCTGTAGGGATGCAACAAGGTTAAGGATCTCTTGCAAAAGAGGTAAAGGATAACAAGGGTTTTTGGTTTTTTTGAAGTATGTCTATAGTAAAAGGAAGACTAGAGAAGGAAAATGTGGGTCCCTTGTGGGTGTCTTGGTAAAAGGGCACATGGAGAAGGCAGACATTCTGAGTGATTTCTTCGCTTCAGTCTTTAACACTAGCCTTCAGGAATCCCAGACCCTGGAGATAAGAGAGAGTGCCTGGGTAAAGTAAGACTTTCTGTTGATCTAAGAGGATCTGGTAAAAAAGAGTCTAGCCAAAATCAATGCATGCAAATCCATGGGCCCTGATGGGATATACCTACGTGTGCTAATAGAACTAGCAGAGGTAATAGCCAAACTGCTCTCTAATCAGCACTGAACGGTTTCAGCAAACAGAAGAGGTGCCCAAAGACTGGAGGATAGCCAACGTCACTTCAGTCTTCTAAAAGGGCAAGAAGAAGGATCTGGGAAACCACAGGCCAGTCAGCATCACTCCATCCCTGGAAAGGTGATGGAACAACTTGTTCTGGATACCATCTCCAAGCAAGTGGAAGAGAAGGTAGTTATCAGGAGTAGTCAACACGGATTAACCAAAGGGAAAATCATACTTGACCAACCTGATAGCTTTCTGGGATGTCATCTCTGGCTGGGTAGATGGAGCGAGAGCAGTGGATGTTGTGTACCATGACTTCAGTAAGGCTTTTGACACCATCTCCCACAACATCCTTGTTACAAAACTTAGAAAGTATGGGATAGATGAATGAACAGTGAAGTGAACTGAGAACTGGCAGAGCACAGGGGGTTGTCATCAGTGGCACAGAGTCTGACCTGCTCTGTTCTAGTAAGGCCACATTTGGAATAGACTGTCCAGTTCTGGGCTCCCTAGTTCAAAAACGACTGGATCTCCTAGAAGAAGTCTAGTAGAGGGCCAAAAAGATTATTATGGTCTGGAGCATCTCCCATATGAGGAAGGCTGAGTAACGTAGGTGTGTTCAGCCTGGGGAAAAGACCAAGAGGAGATCTGATTAATGTTTATAAATATAAGGGAGGTGGGATGCAAATGGAAGAGGCCAGGCTCTGCTCGGTGGTGTATAATGATAGGACAAGGAGTAACAGCCTAAAACTTGAACACAGGAAGTTCTGTACTAACATGCAGAATAACTTCTTTATGGTAAGGGTGACAGCATTGGAACAGGTTTCCCAGAGAGGCTGTGGATTCTCCTTCTCTGGAGATACTCAAGACCTATTTGGACACCTACCTGTGCAATGTATTGTAGGGTACCTGCTTTAGCAAGGACTCGAACATTTGAGGTCCCTTCCAACCCCTGCAATCCTGTGATTTACACACTGCTTAGGAAAATCCTTTTTCAGAATCTGTATATAAGTATTTATTCCCCGGCATCCAATCTGGAAGGTCTCAGTTTATATCTCCATATATTTCTTTTTAAACCAGCCAGCCACAATTTCACTTGTAGCTTAAAATTTCATTCAAAAATACCTTGGTGGGAAATAATTTATGCAAGGTAGCAGAGAAAAACAAGCTGCCCATAGCTATTAATTTCTACATACCATCAGTTCTACAGTTAGCTCTACCTGCAAACGTTTTCTATTACAAGACACTCTTCTTCCAGCTTAACTTTGTTCAGCATTAACTGTTTCAGTATAAGTTTCCATCTGTTGTGTTTGTCTTGTGCTATCTGATGAGAAGTATCTACCTGATGAGAGGAAAAGATTTAGGCTTAATAAAAATAGTGGTAGAGCTGTTACACAGAAAAGCTCCAGGTTTCAAAGGAGGACTTTTACTTCTGATAAGAACAGCCACTCCTGAGCAGTTCCACAGCCCAACACTTGCCTGCTGGCTTCCTGAAGGCCTTTACGCTGCCCACTCAGGAGTTTTGTAGCCCCTATCCAACAGTAACTGCACAAGTTTAAGTCATCACTCTTCCAAAGTTTTGCTTTTTCCCTCCTCAGGAATCAAAAATCTGTTCCAAATGAAAATAAAGCAGTGTGGAGCAGAATGGCAAGAGAATAAAAACATAAGCTTCAATTCTTGGACTGTTAATCGGGAATCTTAAATTATGAGTTTGTCAAATCCATAGTCTGGAATAAGATCAACAAATACAGTGTTTGCCAAACATAGTTATTGGTTCTTGCTCTTCTTTGACCAGCTTTCAAAACCATTTTAGCAGCAGCTAAAGGGCCGCCAACCTATAGCATTGCATATTTCAAAATGCATTTACAACTGCTTGAGGTACAATGACAATCTATGGACTGAAGCTTCTCAAACCAATTTACAAAGTATACGCATCTCAGAAGCATGTTAAACAACTTATGGCAAGGGCAGGCAGACATTCACAGATAAGAGCCCAACATACTTAAAAGAACTGCCAGTGCCTCAAATTGTGTTAATATACATTAGTGCAATTCAACTCACGGGAGGTCCTGAAGTTCAGTTATGACCTTTCTTGGGTGCGAACAACAGTCAATATTCCAGCCAGCCTCGCTTTAGCTAAGCCCCAATCAAACTAGTTGCACAAGTCAGCCCAGCTATCTGGCTCACAGAGAAGCAGGAGGCAGGGATTGGCTTCAAATTACCTCTCCCCATAAAAAAAAATAATAATAATAGTTTCTGTAGCTTCCAGACCTCCGCATTCTTAAGGCTTATAGTCATTAAGATACTACAAGCATCATACTTCTATATTTCACTTGAAGAAAACAAAGCTGTGGCCACTGTGTCCAGCCATTTAGGGTAAACACTATCTCTAGAGATTCCTTCATTTCATGAGATTGTTTCAGGTCAGTTGAAACCTCAATCTAAACCAGATGCACTGGTGGGCTTTGCAGTCACAAACTGGAACTGACTCATACTAGCCCCCTTTATGGTTCCATTTCCCTGCTATAACACAAAAAAAAATGTCACTGCTGACTTCATCAAGAGCAAGTAGTAAGCTACGCATCTAGCTGGAAAAACAGTAACAGAAATAGTCTGGCTTACAACTAACACTACTACAAAGATCTTTCCTTTTTCTTCTGCTGACTGTTTAATGTTTAAACCATGCAACCCTAATTCCATGTTATGTTTCTTTTTACAATATATTTTTGATTTGGAGAATAAGCAACCAGCCAATTCCTTGTTTGGCAACAGTACAAAGGCACTTTGAACTAACAACATATTCTGTAATCTAGCCTCAGGTATGAAGTTAGCTACTGGTTGGACATAAAGCATGTGGCTGAGCAGTTCAGATTTGTCTGCACAGTCCAGATCTGCTCTGCTTTTAAAACAAACAGAAAAGTGCCTGTTTCTGCCTTCACATACACCTGTGCAGCTCCCCTGAGCGCAGCATATGTGTAAATCAGAGGGCAGTTTTGAATCCACATGGCCTGAACAAGAACTGTGCCTCCATTCATTCCTCCCCCTGAAGTCTGGAAGTTCATGGTGAACTGACATGCTGAACTAATTTTCTGGAATTCGGTCCTGTAGCCAAGCCCACAAAGCGAGTCTGGGCTGTGACCAGAAGACACTGCTCCTAAGTTGATGAGTTGAAACGGGCTAAATGTTAGGGGTTCTACTTCCCAAACAAAAAAGCAATTTACAGAAGGACTTTTTAAATTATTATTTCACACGAAAACTCATACAAGAAAATCTATATGCTATTATTCAGGATTTCCTCCACGTATAATGCTGGAAATTTATAACAAAAAACACACCTACTACTTTAAAAAAGCATTTAAAATATCTGAACTTATTTGTGGATATCTCCTACTGCATGTCAATCATTCTTCATGTCAATCATTCTTCATAGATTTAAGCACTTTGTAGATTCAGGAAAGCTATGACTATTCCAGACACAAAAACTATCTCTTAAAAAATACAGTGAAGGAAAGAGTTTACAGTAGTAAACAGCTTTGAAAATTTCCTTCTTCTCAGGTATCTTCCTTGAGGTTAGATTTGACAGACTGAGAAAAGAACCCAGCTCAAAGATATGAGTTTAACAGCTCTGTATAAGACAGCAGATCTCCTGTGCTGGTAGCTGCCCACATTTACTTGCCAATTCTTTCCTGGAAATACTCTTTCCTAATAGCTCAGCAGTAGAGTCAGACTTTGTTTAGTTATTAGTGCTTTCTCATGTAGAAAATAATTGATATTTCATAACCTGTTTGTTGGGCTTTTTTACATGAGCACTGAGTACACATTACTGAAGAAGTACAGCACGGACTTGATGCATGCATAACTTAGTCAGCAAAATTGTTTTACATGTGGTTTTACTTGAATACGGACCAGTGATCCTGGACAGTTTATATTTACTTTAATTTTAATTTGTTTGCATGGAAACCGTCTTCAGACAAGAATTCTGGAGCTTTTAGTAAGCCTTAAGATGAGTAGTCTCTGTGTATTTCGGTTTCTTCTATTTCACTCATCCCAGCACTTTGCTTTAGTAAAGATGAAAGTAAAAATCCAAAAATACTTCCTAAGTTCTTAGAAGAGAAAGTTCATTCCTCAGATTCATTTAAGATCCTGGAGGAACTGGAGAACATCAAAGCCATTAAGCTTTTTAGAAATTGTAACTCAACTTTTGAAATATGAAACATGTGTGCCAGACAGTTTTGCCAAATGTTTACATTTTGGTGCATAGCTGAACTGCTTATCAGAAGTTCAAATGTTCTTTGTTCCAAATTTCCCACAATTATTCACACTGCATGCTCTGTTCAAATACAGTAACACCCTGTGGCCATGAGAGCCAACAATGCTTCTGTCTCACAGAGTCCAAGGAAACACAAGTATTCTGTACCCAGAGCATGCCATAACTACACAGTGTATAGAGTGGCTTTCCCCTGCAATTATATTTACTGTAAACAAGAATACATGCAAAGCAGTATGAATTCCCATATTCAGAGAAGTTTTATAAACTCCTTCCATAAATTATGAAGTGCCTCAGCTTGATACGTTAGTACTGGAAAGCAAAATGCTTTAACTCATTTCTAGTTCCTGCAGTTCTTGCAGGATTTATCTACCCTGTGAAATCCCAGGCATGTGCCCTTCTCTCCCCCCTCATACAGGATGAGAGCTGTCCTAGATATTTTTGTTTAAGAGAAAGATGAGCGCTTCCTGAGGATGATTCAATCTACTTTGAGCTAAAGACTTCCAATGGAAGTACTATCTACTGACTAAAGAGGAACAGAAAGGTCAGTCTAGACACTTATTTGGGAATTCAAGTTAAGCATGATGAATATCAGCCCAAGTAGTGATGGCTGTGGTACCCAGAGAAGTGAAACACCAATGAAAAAAATTCACCATTTGCTTCAGCATCCTGAAAGACTTTATTTCAGTCAGACACTGATGATTTTGAGGACAGACATGTTTTCAGTTGTTTCATGACATTAGTGCAAAGTGGGATTTGGCAAGCATAAAGAAAATGGAAATGAGAAAAGAAGAAAAAAAATTAACAGAAATAGCATCTTCTGGAAGAAAAAGACAGGGGAATAAGGTATTTCATAGTCCTGATGAAGATGCCCTCGCTGTGGGTGATCATTACAGCTGAAAAATATTTAGAAGGGGAAATTATTGCAATGGCTTAGTTTTGCAGGGGGTAGATTAACAGAACTAGAACAAACAGTAGACATCAAGTCAGCACATATCAGCAGGAAATACGAGACATTAATCATTCTCTTTCCCAGACACAACGTGGAAATAGTCTACGAAAATATTTCAACAAATTACTTGCATGTAAATCAGCAAAGCCACAGTGACTTCTGAGCAACTCCCTGCATTTATCCCAGCAGACCATCAGGGCAACAGACAGGATCATCTCCGTCTCATCATTTCAGGACTTCTGACATTTGCTTGAGAGAGAACAGATACTAGAGTGTATTCAGGAAAAGTCTTTCTAGGATTGAGAGGGGTAGGGTATCAGAGGAAAGGAAGCTGCTGACAAGTGACAGAATTACATGCTTTCTAAAAGTCAGGCTGAAGCTTTTCCCACTGCCTCCTCACAAAGCTAACTGGAAGTGGCTCACTCTACTCTGATCACATGCGAGAAAAGTCTGAAGGTGAGAAGAGACCATGGAAAACGGATGTAGACATCAGAGCAGCTCTGTATGAAAACACAACTTTTCTTTCCCTCTTTCATTCACACATTGCTTTGAGTAGAGAATCTGTACCCGTAGGTACACTTAGGCCCTAGAGGAAGTCTTTAGGAATACAAATAAGTCACTAATTACATTAATTAACAGTTATGGGGTAAATGGGAGTACTAAAGAACATTGCTGAGATAACTTTCTCTTAATTAGAATTGGCAGCTTTTTAGCACTTTCCACCACACTGTCTTTAATTAGCTCCCCACAAATCTTGCTGGGCTTTTAAGCTATATTTAGACACAGCTAGAGACATCAGGAATTTTAACACATTTTTATTGTCACAACACCACTTTGATGCATTGTCTCTCACTCAAAAGAGCAAATAAAGGTCCCCTTTCCTCACATTCCAGACCCAGAACAGATTGTCCCAGAGTTTCCAAAGATGACAACTATGATAAATACAGTAGTAGAAGCAAACCTGACACATGTATATAGACAGATGAGAACTGCATGCATTGATCTGAGTATATGAAGCGGGGTGGGGGTGGAAATAGCAAAATAGCAGTTTGGATAGAAATACAAGATCTGTCATGACAAATTAAACAATTTATTGGATAGTTAGATATCCCTTTATAAAAGTTTGTGCTTATGTGAGGTGAAGAAGCAATTAGAACAAACCCACCATTTATTCACTGCTAAAAAAAGAAGGTAGTGGAGAACCATCGTTTTTGTACTTTCACAAAAGCTACAAAAAAAACCCTGATGCTGTGGATGATATTGTCATCACAATTTAAGAGATTACCAAAAGTGCAAAAATAGTCACAAAATACCAGAAGATCCATTTTTTTTAAATGATAGTGCTGTAAGTTTTATTTTACACTGACAGGCTGATTTCCGGAAGAGATTCTCAAAAGCAAATGGGTTTTGGAACAGTTTTGAAATCCCTCTCCAGAAAGGTTTCCTATTCACTCAAGAAGTTAAAAATCCTATAACTGTTTTGCAAGTAAAGAGATTCAGGTATGGAAAAAGCTTAAAGATGACTCCTAAAGTCTTTAATAGAACAGGGAACAACCTTCCATTTCCCTAACTTATGTGTCATGGCAATAAGACCACTCATCTCTTCCATTACAGACCATGAAACTTAGAAGAGCTCTACTCAGACGTTACAAGAGCATTGGTAAGGCACAGAGCTTCCATTTAATAAAGACTAACCCTAACCATGATAGAATTCTCAGATAAAAAAAAAAATAATCAAACTTCTGCCAGTACAACAGAAAGAAAAAGTAGCCTAATGAATAGGATCACAAGCATCTAATATAATTGGCTTAAATTATTTATTGGCATTGCAATAAAGCAGATTCACACAGAGGCATATGAGGAAAAAGGAAACCCACAGCTTTCCAGACATGTTTTCCAGACACTATGTCAAGTTCCCATAATATTGTTCTACACTTCTGTGGTTCCTCTTAGCTCCCTCAAGGATGTAGCTACCCAAAATACTCAAGTAACCAAGTGCCAACTTCATGATCTTCACTGAGAAGACTGAAGTAGCAGTTAGACTCAATGTATGTGTTGTTTGTCATCTCTGAAAAGATTGCAACTGGCACAAATACATATCTTCTGAAGTAAAATCACTAAAGGCAAGTACGTGGTAACACTCGAGGCTCAAGTGGTAGGGCAACACTGAACACTGCTGAACAGAGCAAGAACTTTTCAAGCGCCAAACAACTTATCCCAACCATTAAATCATTCTTCAGCAATTTTGTTTTCATCAGTAATACTCTGTCAATCTTACTGAAACCCACATTTTGTGAAGATTAGACATCCATATCCTTTGACAAGCATTTGACAAGCATTGACAAGCTCCCTATGAAATTCAAAGGAAGCTAATGTGTTGTTTTTCACACACTCAGCTGCAGAGCACAATTCTTTTTGCACTAACAAAAGTGAAAAGCAAAACAGGAAAACTTGGAGACAAAAAGCACAGCAAGTCCAGACACAAACTACAGAACTCCAGAAGCATAGAGAAAGTTGTAATTAGCATGCAACATCAGATATGTTGACTAGATACATTGTTTGGGTGTTGTTCCTTTCACATCTTTGCAGTCTCCCAGTTTTGCATTTTTTTTTCCCCAGACTCCCTAAGAACTCTCTGACACAGCACAGAATGCTGGGGACCTAAGTGAAAGAACAAAGAGCCGAGTTTCTGCACTTAAATGATTTTCCTTAAAAAATAATGACCATGGGGGTAGGAGGAGGCCAGCTGGCTCAGGTGATTAGTAATAGGATATGAAATATTTCCATCTTAAGCAAACGGTTTTCAATCAGTCCAAAGCAGTGGGTACTCCGAAAGTCACTGGATGACCAACGTGAAATGAGCTGGTAAAACTGCTAGGCATGTCTGTCACAGCTGACTTTCTTGGTTGAGGTTTCTGCAAGAAGTCCAAAAGGAAATAATCACCAAAATGTAACTACAGTGTACATAATGGGACACACTGCTACCTATTAGAGAATGTATTTGGAGAACAAGGAACAAAAGTCACTGTTCAAATCTATCTGAAAAGTAAAACACTGAATGTGCAGCGAGGAGGAAGATGTTACCTGCTGAAGTAAGAACATACATAACCCCCTAGTCTAAACAGATTTTGTATTACACATTAGTTCTTGTAGGTGGTTTCAAGGAGTATATATAAGAGTAACATCAGTTACCACTGGAGCAGACACAACACTGAGAAAAAGCATTTGTCTAGTAGGACAGCATCAAACAACCGTGTACAGAGCACAAGATGTAAGTATAATTTAAGCTAGCTAGACCATAAGTCAGTAAGTTGGCATTTCCCCCCTTTTAAATATTATGCTGCTATGCCAGTGGAGAACGTTAGAAGCTCTTGAGAGGTATTTCTGTACTTCAGGAGCTCTCTTCACACTTTTGTTACTTTATTTTAATATTGATTTAGATGCCTTTACAAGAAAGCATGTCCTGTAACTTACTGCACCAACATATATGTATTCTAGGATTCTGTTTAGGAACTTGAGTTAGTAGTTGTGGTGGTGATGAATTGATGGTTGGACTAGAAGATCTTAGAGGTCTTTTCCAATGTTTATGAATCTATGAAGCTTAATTTTACAATGCATCTGAAAGACTGCTTCTGCTGTACTGTACTGAGGAACATACCAAGATACTTAGGATGGCAGAAACTAATAAATTCTTAGGATGGCAGAAAGTTTCTCATGTAGCAGTATGAAATTTCTAGTCCACTGAAGTTAGAACTCAATGGTTAATTGAGTTAACATCAGATTTAAGACTCTTAGCTTCATCTAACCAATTGCAGTGAATAAGCCCCAGTAATATCCAGCTTGTAAGTCTGAATTTTATAACCAATGTCACCAACTTTACAAAGAGCTTGTACTTTAATGTCTTACAACACTGCTAAACAAGAGTTGTCTTATGAGATGTTATAGAAACAATCTACTCACTGATAACCAAGTGATGCATAGACTCCTCATCATATTTACACAGAAACCTTTCTACCTTCAGAAGGCATTTGTGCCTGGTATAGCATCAAAAGAAGCACATGGAAGAAAAATCTTTATCTGCAAAAGCCATTCCACAGCTTGAGCTGAAGGATAGTACAATAACCATTCTGTTTCTACCTCCGGGCATATCTCTGTTAGAGATGAACAAAATGTATTCCTGTTGTGAACCAACAGTGTGCATTTTATACTTCTGAGGTCTATTTAACAGTCAAAAGCAATCTTCCCACTAGCATCTGCTATCCAAAAGGACACAGGGTTAATATTTGTGAAAGAACTCTCCCTCACACCTGGAAATTTGAGTTTTAAGGACTCCATAGTCTGTCTGCCCATCACAATGTAGTCTCTTATGTCCAGTCTACTCTAAAGTAAACTTACGGAGGAAGAGCATCCTCTGCAGTTCCATCATTTCATCTGCATTTCAGTAGGGCAATCAGTTCTCCTATACCCCGCTCTTGAAAGGCCACCTATCCTGGAGCTTCCCTGGCCAATGCCCCTCCCACAACAGCACAGCAGAACTAGTAAAGCTTTGTCCCTCACTGACCAAAAAGCATTCCTTCTACCATCAGTTATCTTCCTTTTTTTTTTTTCTTGGTAATTGGAATTTCACTTTAGGATTTTTAAAAAATATGGCTTTGAGTAGTCATTCTTCTCCTTCTCAGACTGGATTACCATAAAGCTCTCCAAGATCAAATTTCTTCTCTTCCCAAGAGTCTCTCTGAATTTCCATTGCATTATTTACTTAACACACTCATTCTAGCTTCAGGCTCTTTAGCAAGATGCAACATTTTCAAGACTGGCAAAAACTTTATAAGAAATACACCAGAAGACACACTCATTGTACATGCCTAATGAAAGTCAAAGCTTTCAGTTTGCCTTTTGTATTATCAGAGACCACACATGACACACTAATAAATGTAGATGAAAGACTTGACAGTTAATGTTTTTTTCTTATTTTCCTGTTCTCCTTTTTAATCATATTCCAGATATAATTTTGGCTCAAATAAATAACAAATAGAGAATATAATTAAAAATATTGTTGCTGTTTAACCTGGCAGGTGTCTCAGCATCACATACGAGCTCACTCACCCCCGTCCTTCCCAGTGGAATGAGGTAGAGAACTGGGAGGGAAAAAGTAGAACTTGTGGGTTGAGATAAAACAATTTACAAAGATAGAGAAAAGGTGTACATATACATATAAATGTGTATAACAAGTGATGCAAAAACAACTGCTCACCACCCTCTGACCAATGCCCTGCTAGCCCCGTAAGCAGCAGGAGAGAGATGAACTCCCACCCCCTTCAAAAGTCCTTCTGCATGATGTCATATTGCAAGGAATATCTCTTTGGCCAGTTTCAGTCAGCTGTCCAAATTCTGTCTCCTCCCAGCTCCTTGGGCCCTTTGCTGGGAATAGCCTTGGCTCTGTACAACACTGCTTAGCAGCAACTATAAACACATGAGCAATTGCACTGTGCATCACTTGTGTTGTAAATATGTATTTTATTATTATCATTACTGCTATTTCTCTCTTCCCTTTCCATCTCAGTAAACTATTTTTATCTCAGCTTACAGTTTCTATTTCCTCCCTCCATCCCTCTCATTTTCTCTCCCATCCCACTGGGAGGTAGGAAGGAGCAAATGGCTGTGTGGTACATGGCTGCCTACTGGGTTAAACCACAACAACCAGTTAGAAAACTTGATTTAGAAAGAATGGGCTTTCAGCAATACTTTTCCATTAAAATCATGTTTTCCATTGAGAACTGCTAACTTCTCACACCAGAACAATCACAACAAAAGTAAAGTAAGTATTTCATTTGAAAAATCCTTCCCTTCCAAAATATGAAGGTATTGAAACAATTGTCCTAGAAGTCTTGAGAGACAATCTCACTCTTGAGGCTCTTTTTGAGCAGACACAGGTTCTTATCATGTACTTATCCAGTAGCTCAACTAACAAAAAACTTTTAGTAAATCCTAGGAATTCAGGGATAGAGGGTTACAATTAATTTGTTTTAATTTTCATTATTTCTAACAACCACTTATTAAGAATCTCTGCCTAAATTTAACAAATCAAAAGAATTTTCTTGAATATTATTTTCACTGCCATCAGCAATTAACATTTTCCAACCAGCTTAACTCCCCACCACATATGCCTTTCAATAAAAATCAATAAAAACCTAGAGAAACAGTGCTTCAAAAGAGAAAAAAAAATCTATGTATAGCAGAAATTTATCATCATTTACTTCATTTCATTTGAGAAAACTCAAAAACTGCTGCAGAACAGCGGGCATTCTTGAGAAAAATAAATTGTTTTAGAAAAACATTTTTGTCTGACTGGAATTTCAGTGATGTGCCCTCACTTGCAAAACTGAAGCAAAACATCTGTCCTTTTCCATTAAAGGCACGAATGCCCTAAAAGCAATAAAATGATACTGCAATGGCAAGCGCCATTCAAGTGCCTATAAATAAATTCAACAAACATTTTTCTGGAATGTATACAGCAAAGGAATGGATAATATGTTCCTCTTCCTACCCACAGTGTACTGCAATAAGTAGAATGATTTAACACAGATCTGATTTTACATTTTATTCCTGCAAGCTACTTGCAAGGTAAGGGGGATTTTCCTTGACTTAAACCCTCAGGATTTTTGGTGTTTGTCCAGAAACTATTTTCAGTGCTTCAACAGTACTCCACACTGAGAGCTCTCAGTGCTCATTACTTACCAGGGACTTGTGTGCCTGTGGGGCCTCCACCTGTTCAAAGAGTTCTGGACTCTGTGCTTTTCACTACAAACCACAGCTGGAGAAGAGTTCAGAACAACTGTTTTCTGGCCTCCCTCACTAGGAAGAAACTGGATTCACTCACAAAGCCCAAAAATCAAGTTCTAAAAAGAAATAATCTATGTAAACTCCCACTGTCACATTCTGAAAAGCAAGTTTCTCAAAGCTGTTTTGCTCCTGGGACAGAAAGATAATCTGTAGGTATTTATCACAGTCCACCAAGAACAGTAGTTTTTCCATAGGAAAACTGTTCTGGGCTTGGATTTTTTGTTGTTTGGTTGTTTTGTTTTGTTTTATTTTTTTCCATACAAAGCAGTACTGTCCTGAAAGATTAAGTCCATTATGTTTAAACCTATATTGACTGGCATCACTACGTCAGCAGCAAAACTATTCTCAGCTTGAACAGTGGACATTCCCCACAGCAACATTTTACCAAAAAAAAAAAAAAATTAAGCTAAAAGAAGGTGACAAAAGTCAGCCTGCAAGCACAGATTTGACCTCAATTGAATCACTGCAGTTAATGAATACAGAAAGACAACATTTTCATGATGTTTTCCAGGACAACTTCCAGGGTCTTGTTTTTGTATCCTGACAATTGCTATTCACATGACACTACAAGGAAAGCCAAGTTACTACAAAATCACATCACTGCATACTTCCAGTGGAAACAATTCCAAATGAATTTGAATCTTGATGAAAGGGGAATATGCTCAGCTTTCAAAAAAAACTATTTCACAGTGCATTTTTACACTTCTGTTTTGTTTAGCACTGCTACCAACAAGAGATACTCAACCTCCTGATTTCTTTGTCCTCCCACCCTCGAATGTGGCACAAAGTATGACAAGTTACCAGACCAGCTAGCAAACATATTTAAAGGAGTATTAATGAACCTGGTCTCATTGGACTTCTGAAGAAATCCGCTCACCACTATTACCTCATCTCTGTTATTCATGCTTTGAGGTATTAAAAAAAAAAAAAAAACATATTCTCTTACATTCTTTTAGTATTTGTTTAGCTTCTGCACTTCCTTTGGCTTGGACAATTATAAGAGGCGGAGTTTTGTTTGGTTTCCAAGTTGGTTTCACTTTAGGAGCATATTAATTTTTGTCAGTGTTTCCAATGAAGAGAACTGGAGAATTATTTCTACAGTGGGCCACATTCTATGAAAGCCTGTAGAGAAAGATGCATGCAAAACTTGGATGCAGCCTATCAGACCTTTTAATATCTCGCTTTCCTTTTATTTAACCTATGATTGTACTGGGCTTCAAGTACATCCGTTAAAATGAAAAATTAGTGTGAATATTAAAAATGGGCTTCTCAAATCTTGTTTTTAAATACTCAAATACTGGAGGGGACATCAGATCTCTATCTAAATTACAGAGTTAGTTTTCCTACCAACACTACAATCAACTGAATTAAATCTCATAAGGCCATATGTTAGCCTTGAGCTCCAGATTTAATTACTGTACATGCTGCATAGAAGTACTGCTGTATAATTCAGCATAAAATACAACTTACGGGCACAACATATCATTAGTAAAATACTCTGCAGCTTCTCGCATTCCCTTGACAGCTTATTGCAAAATAGTAAAGGGAGTTCTGAGGAAGCAGCTTCAGATATCTTAAGAGCTTAAACAGATACACAGGTGGAAGAGATCACCTTGTCACTTTTCTCATGGTATTGATAATCATGCCAAATTAACAATTAGTGTAAATCTGGAGCTTGTGAAATAGTTTTCCTACAGTCTGCATTTCAGGGCCAAAAGCTACATATTTTCCTACCTCAGAATAGAACATTATGATTAAGAACACTATCTAGGATTTCAGATAGAGAAGAAAAGTCAGACACTTATACATACCATTTATTCTTTACCTTGTTAAGGAATTTCTAAGGGATTTATTTTTGCACAGTAATTCTTTGGTACCATCAACATCAGCCAAAGATTGTTGTGAAATATGATCAATACCAGAGATGCCAAGCACCTCTGCAGTTGCTATCAGAGCCTGAGTACATTCCACTTTCCCAAAGAAGCTAATATTGCCCAGAAATGGACAGTGTACTGGTTTCTTCCAGGCCAGTATGGCAATCCTGCAAAATATGAAAGAATACAAAGGTACAAAAATTTCTATTCAAAAAACACACGTTCCTCTTGCTTACAGAAAAAAAAAAAAAAAAAAAAGAGTTCCATCATCAAATATTAGAGGCCTTTGGACACACATGTTGTCCTGACTTGGCATTTGGGTTACCATTGGCCATGTGTTGGGTGACCGTGGCATGTGTCACATCGAGTCAAAATGCTCACCTCCAGGAGGTCTGTTGCTATATGTTCAGTCCTGTTAATTCTGTGTCTGACAGCACTGGCAACCATATTCTCACTGGAGACCAAGGAAGAATCTATCAGTCCAAGGAATTCATGTTGCACATGTACAGATTAATTGTTGACAGGCATACATCCTGTGTGATAAACAGGCACATAGACATTACTTCTAAAAATGTACCATTGCCACTATCTACAAGATGTTCATCTCTAGCCAGTACCAGGTAAGCCTTTATTTACCTGAGGCTTTTAACAATGTAGTACCAAATATTCATCCTGGGATGAACCCAAGAACTACAAAGAGGATCCCTTCAACTTCAGTAGCCTCTTACAATGGAGATAAACTAGACGAGCATTTTACTGAGACCACATGACATTTGCCTCTGATTACAAGTGATTGCATATCATTCATGCATGAGTTAATAGCATATCTGCTCTGAAAGTAGTGGCTTTGTATGGGAGCTGTTGAGTCACAGCCTGAACTGCTGATGAGCACCTGGGGAAAGGACCCAGTCAGCCCTGGGAGCACAGGCAAAAGCAATTCATCTGTGCAACCAGAAGGGGTGGAGCCAGCTGCACCTCTCTTAGACCTCATTTAAGGGCTAACTGACACTGGGGAAGGATTTCTTTCAAGAGATTCTTCCTTAGAGAAGCTTTTTTCTACAAACCTAGAGTCTCCTTATATGGGTGAATGATCTTTTTCCCTTCCTTTATAGCACCTCTCTATTGTGCTAGTCCTTCTGTCATCATGCCTTTGTTGTAATGCCTTTCTGATTGTATTGATCTGTCCAATTGCTACAGACTCCTATTTTATTATGTTGGCCCACAGTGTCAGAGGAGTATGTTGATGGTACAGCAGTAGAGACTGAAGCTTCCTACCATTATCCTGTAACATCTAATTGCCATGCAACAGATGCCAGCAGAGAAATAATCTGATAAAGTGGCTTCTGACACAGAAGTGCTTGTGAAGAGAATATGCATAGTTGAATTCCTGCCTGCCAAAAAAGTTATGTCCATTGATATTCATCAGTGCTAATGGAATATTTGTGTAGACTAGCATAGTGAGGTAGTGGATGGCGCATCTCAACAGTGGCAGCCATGGGTCCCCTCTGCTGGAGCAGGTTTTGAAAATTACGGCATGCTTGTTCATTTTCATTTCTGGTAAAATGCACAGCTGATGATGGAGATTATGTTGAAAAAAAAAAAAAAAGTTTTTTGTAGTCAAGAATTTGCTTTATCAAAGAGTTATTGTGTTCATTGTGTCTGTTGTAGTTTCCAAGGAAAAAAAAAAATAGGATTACTTTCAGAGCAGCCTACATATATGTGACCCAAGGCAAACTATCTTTGCTCAGGCAAATCAAGATGTTGGTCACCAATGCTAAGAGGAAGGAAATAGTGGAAGCTAGTCTAAGAATATTGATTATGGTCACATACTTTAGTTCTGTGGTTCATAAACAACTGGAGTACATTTTGCCTATAATTTTAGACCATAAAAAAGTTATCTGAAGTTATCTGTCTGGTAAGACAGTATAATGTTGTCTAGTTCTGCAAACAGTAAATATCTGTAAAAACAAAAACACTTCTTAAGCCATTAAAGCCATGCTAGCATTTCACTTTCTCTCATCCCCATTAATAAAAAATATAATGCAACAGAAAAGCTACTTTATATATAACACTAATTATTATATACCAGAGGTTAATAGTTAAGCCGGCCAGCATTTTCTGAGCACAGGTTTATTCCACGAGGCCCTGGATATCCTGCAAGAGATCTGTGTAATTTTCATGAACTTTAATTGATAAAACATTAAGATCCAAAATAGGTCAAGTGATTCAAATTGTTTTTTTTTAGATCTTGCAATGTTTGGGGCTTTTTCCACCTCAAGAATACTGGAAAAAGAATGAAGGTTGGTACATCAATCATCTACAAGCAAGAAAATCTTTTCCTATGCATTCAATGCATTATGTCTTGAACTTTATTACTGGACACAAAAGACTTGGCGTGGTATTCATCAGCATTTGAAAAAGCTCTGGGTTATCTCTCTGATAAAATGATTGTATTTTCACAGCACCAATGAATTAAAACATTCATCTCCAAGAACAGGCATTAAGAGTATTCCTAATTTTATGCAATCATGTGGATATGAAGTCATGACACCAAGTAATTTTACAAGTACTGTGAGAATAACCAGGAGGCCCTATTAACTTTACCGCAGTCTCATTAGAATTTTTAAAGTACTCAGCAGAATAAAATGATAGTTACCATGAGCTCTCCAGATTCATGGGATCTTGAACAGCAAGCATGGAAACTATTGCAGTCTGTACAAGATGGAAAGTTAGGAGGATGTAATAAGGAAGGAAATGCCTTTTGGAATTTGGAAGTAGTTATTTACATCTTTCAGTTTCAATTCAATAATAATAGCACAGAAGAAAGACAGTATAATAGAGCTTCTAACTGCAAAAACCAAATTCAGTAAGAAAAGCTAAGTTTTGTTTGAGTTTTTCAAGTACGCACAAAACCATATATTCTATGTAGTCTGGCATTTGGACTGCAAGATTTAAATTGGTTCCAGAATAAACTTCAATTCATGCAAAACAGGGCTCAAGTTTGCTCGAAAACACGCCTTTTGCAAAACCCTTACCTGTGACAAGACGTTGTAAGGACTTCCAGTTAAGGAAACTGCACCAGTACAGAGCTAACTGATGTTAGGCTCCTATGCTTACAGGGAGTTGGGCAACTTCTGGACCACATAAGTACTCAGCTACAATAAAGACAAGGCACAGCTCCAGGAAGCAGATATTTGGAACTTCTGTAAAATTCTGCAAAGTTTCCAAAGAACTAAAATTTTACAACAGAATCATAAACACAATAAGATTTACTTTAACTCACCTCCCACATCTGCAATAAACATGTTCAATGCTATGTGTTTACCACTATACTCATGTAGAGGATTGCACAGATGGAAACACCTAACTGCATGGCCATCACTTCCCCCATAAAACAATAATTTGAATTCTCTAGATGCATAGAGAATGTGTTGCTGACTACTGATCTCAGTTATGATGCTATTTCAGCCAAAAAAAGTCAGCTAGCTACATACCAATGTTAGTAAATCCTGATGAAGTTATGTCAAGTCTTTTGCACATTGCTTAACTTTCCATCACCTTCCTGCATTCATTTGACAACACTGGAATTTTTGGGAAGCAGAGAGATCAGATATCTTAACATAGTTGATATCTGAAACCTTTACAGCAGAGACTGTCTAATGTAATACATAAAGATATTGGCATAAAAGCTTAAAATACATCAGCATAAGACCCATTCCTTGAAGTAAAAATTATGTCATCACCATCATGAAAAAGATAAACTTCCCTGAGTGAACTCTTCCATCTCAGGCTGCTATGGGATCTTCTGTCTTCTTGAAGCATCCATCCAGGCTGTAAATTTTATCTTCACTAATAGGAGACAGCCAAGAACACAGTCTGTGCTAATACATGTAGCGAGCACTGTCAGAGCAAGCAGGCTTATATATGCATCTCCAACACATGCAACTAGATATATACTATTGAATAATGGCCCATTTAAGACAGATATGTGAGTTTTATTATTTTCTATGCGCCTTCCAAAAAGCATTTCCATCAGAACTTCCAAGCAGTTGGCTTGTTCCCAGAACTCCTGGAAAACCCTTCCATCCTGCAACGTGCCAGAAAGCACTTAAGCATGAGCATGGATTCCCCACAAACTAAACAGGATGAATGGGAGAAGATAAAGACTGCAGGAGTAACTCGCAAGGCTGAACAGTATTCTTCTAACTCCTATGAATATGCCCCTTGGCACAAGGTGTACTTGCAACCCAGGTGAAGTAGCTGAAGCTATGAATAAGTTATTTTATTGGCTGAAGTGGGTCAGATGGCATTTGGGGATCTCTCTGTGTGAGGCTGGCATGGGAGTCAACCAAAAATAAGACAAAAGCCTCAGAAAAGGAATCCTAGGAGCATTTTCCCCCTTTACTCTGGGCTAAGACTGCAAGCCTGGAAAAAACTCTATCAGTGAGGAGAAAGTGGTACAGTCCTCCAAATCACAGAAGACTGGAAGAGTCTTCCCAGATCATAGCACAGCACCATACATGATACATACATTTCTCATGATTAGCTGAGCAGAAAAGATACGCAGCCAAGTGATAAGGCTTGCGCTTACCAAGTGACTCATATGGGTGGTTTGGGCAGTGAGCCTGATGTTTAAGATGTCTCAGGCTTGTGTATGTTACAACAGCTACCTTGAGCATAGCCAATAATGTGTAGTACTTCCAAAGCCGCTGACTCATCACACAGAAGCTGTGCAGCCTGGTTTTGTGCCATAGAAGTGTCCACAACTTCCAGATATACAGCAGGCCAAGAGCAGCAGCAATCAGAATATTTAGCCAAATATAGAGAACTCTCAGATTATGCTGGGTTTGAAAAAGCAGAAAAATTAAAGAGAAGGGAAATGTGCCTAGAAAAATTCAGCAATAGAGTAGCCATAACTGGAACTCAAAGGACATCTCAAAAAGTTAAAATTTTGATGGGTCAGAGCCTTCCTAAAAATCCAAGCATCTACATTTCACTGCCTCTTAGAATTCATACTCATTGTTGCTGTCTTAAAGACAAAAACAAGGCTGGAGATAAAAACGTGCCTATCATATCAGTGGCAGTATGGCCAAAACTTCTGACTTCTGCTCCTCTGGTCTCATGTACTGTAAATGCAGCCACAGAGCCCTCATTTGTGCTGGTGGCACCTGGATTTCCAAGCTGTTTTGTATACCAGTCTGTGTTGGTTAGCAAGCTCAAAACTGATCATATGCATCAAATTCACCATGGTACATGTACTGTGTATAGAACTTTGCAGAATGTTATACAGCAACAGATATCTCTAGGTTTCCCTGCTACTGCCTAGTATCACATCTCAAGTTGTTTTCTCATTTCCTATCATAAATCACTCTTGAAGTGACCACCAACTGAACAAAAGGGAATGCTAATAAGCATACAGGAGTAGAAATGCTCACCAAAGGAATGAAACAAATCTTCTTTCCAATTAAACTAAAGTGAAGACACAACCAGAACAGTTACCAGTTTCCTTCAGCAGAATTTCTCTTTCCATGCAGAGTTTTTCTTCACTCAGAGGTAGGGCTTCCCTAGTCAACTTAAGCATAAAAGAGCAAAGTTGTCAGGGTTTTCAAGCATTCAGCCATTTTTCAACACTAAATAACTTCAGTGCTCCTTTGTGCCCCCTTCCATCACATCATCCTCTTTCATTCTTTCCAGTGACTTTTTCCTGCTGCACTGCTCTCAGTTCTTGCAATTTTCAGCAAAACACTGGAAGCAGCTCCTGTAGTGACCTCATATGAAAGTGCAGCCTCCTTTTAAACCTTCTCTTTGGCCTAAACACTCACCTGTAATACTATTTGAACAGTAGCATTTGAACACCCTGCAATGCTTGTAACATAAGAACTGCACCAAAAAGGCATATCCCTCCCTAGCTCAATAAAAACAAAAATAACCAAAACCACGTCTGTCAAAAATGTAAAAACTTCTTTATATTTATACACATAAATCTCTTACTAGTTAAAGTACAGTTACTTCAAGTTTGCCATTGAAAAGGGGTGACAAAAACTGCACTGAGCATACGGTAATGTTTTGGTAGCACAACTAAAACTGCTTATAAGCTCTATTTGGAGATCCTTCTCCCACCCATCTCTGCAGACTGAAAATCCTGAGCTAAAATTCCTGAAGTTCTCTTCCGTCCTTTTTGCTGCCATTGCTTGATCACATTGAGGGCTTGTTTTCTTTCAGGACAGACACTCCCCACTGTGCTTTTCTTTGTTTCAGACTATTTTTAATATTTACTTTAAGTTGCTATAGCAACAAGGAATTACAGATGGTAATAGTTAGAATTATGCCACAGGAGACATTTATCATAGCTTTGTATAATGTGAGCTCTTGTTCCCTGAAATTTTCCTCGTACTGGACACTCCCCTGTTTTATTTTTATGATGACTGCACTAATGAATGCATATGCCAAATGAATAATATAAGCCTCTCAAATGTATCAGCACATGTTTAATGGCACATGGTAATTGTATTAATGAGAAAGTGGCAGCATTTCTTTCTTTTTATTTTTCACCACTACTGAAAGAGCCAGATTTCCAATACCATATCTCATGCTTACCTCCATCCACAAATAAATCACATTCATTTCAGTGATGTGAGTTAGGTCATCTAGTGCCATCAAGGTGACTGAAAACCAGACAGATCTACATGTGACATAAAAGCACTTGATGTATCTATAGCACCTAGAGGAAATCACATGCTTCTCCAATAATTCAGTTACCCCAGGAAGAATTAAATATATATATATATATATAAAAACGACCAACCACTAGAACTTTCAAGAATGTGGTATGCACCTGTAAGACCAGTGTCTGAATACTGACAAATCTTGGATTAGGAGTCATTTGACACCTCTGGATATGTGGATATATTTCAAGTACTGGCTTTGGAAAAATACTGGCAATTAGTCTTCTGCTTTTCATGCAATTTGAGTCAGCTGAACCAGTTTTAGTTGTTACTCAAGCTGGGAAAACTTACATAGCAATGACAATATCCTCTTCCTGCAAATTCTCAAAAGCTTTCAAAATGAAAGCATTTTAAAAAATCATTTTCAGAAGTGAAGTTCCCTTCCAGAAAGATGAAATGATTCCTTGATGCAAATTACCAGCAAGACAACCAGAGTGGAGCCACACCAACTTCCCTGGGAATCCCCACCATCATATCCCCTTCAGAGACATGGATTATATGCAGAAAATTTACAGGTGTCACCAGCTTGGTTAGTTACCAGGGATACATGGCAAGTTGCTGCAGCAGATCAATTCCAGGATTAAAAAAAAAAAAAAAACCTTTTGATTCATATACTTGAAATTCTCTGGTACTTTAAATGTTTGGTCACCTAAGGATACAGCAGTCACAAAATACCAAGTGAATTCCACAGGGTCACCGTCAAAGATCATAAAATTCTTTGAGTTGGAAGGGACCCTCGAAGGTCATCTAGCCCAATCCCCTGCAATGAACTAGGGGAGTCCCATCCAGCCTCACCTCGAGTGTCTCTAGAGACAAGGAATCCACCACCCCTCTTAGAAACTTGTTCCATTGCCTCACCACCCTTATTCTTAAAAACTACTTCTTTATATTTAATCTGAATCTCAGCTCTTAATTTCCTTTGTCCTATCACAGCAGACACCCATTCAGAAACTGAAAGGTTGCTCTCATAGGTCTCCCTGGAGACTTCCCTGTGCTGAACAGCCTCAGCTTGCTCAGTCTGTCCCCACTGGGGAGGTGCTCCATCATTTTTGTGGCCTTCTTCTCTATGTGTTCCAACAGGTTCACGTCTCCCCTGTACTGAAGGCTTCACATCTGGACAAAGTTCTCCAGGTGAGGTCTCACCAGTGTGGAGTAGAAGCCTTTCTTGTTTCTCTTAGCACTCGTTGCCAAGTCCAGTTCCAGTTGGGCCTTGGCCTTCCTGACCTCATCCCTACACAGCCTATAAGCATCTCTATACTCCTCCCTTTTTTTCATTAACTTAACTGCTTATGCTTTTTGCTACAATACTATAACATCTACTGTATCTCACTAAAACAAAAAAGAATACAGTATTTTCATCTACTACTTGTACTGCTTTTAAAAAAAGATTAACATTAAGAACACGGCCACTGTTTTCCTTACATCCATCCTTCTTTTTATGCTTATTTCTTTTGCCTGTAGTCTTCTGCATTTTTATCCAGAATTTTCTTCAACTTTTGATACTGAGGAAGGCTGTTGCCATAGGTCTTTTTTGCAACATCTTCATTCGTGTAGAAATTCCACTTCCTGTGCATTCTCTTCTTGCTCTCCAGTTTGACCAGTAGGTCCCAGTTCAGCCATGCTGGTCTCTTATTTTCCTTTCCTAATTTTCTACACTTGGGGATGGAGAGATCTTGTGCCCATAGATGTCTTAAGAAACACCACTGCTCACAGCCTTACTAGGCAACTCCAAAAAAATACTCACATACATTTTGCAGAATTCAGCCGTACTTTTTCCAAGGCAAACAACCTTCATTACCCAGTCACCATCATCATTACTTCTGCTCACTGATGTCTGATGGAGAACATGCCCAAACTAGACTCAACTAACTCTGCAAAACACCCTACCAATCATGTAGCAGCCACTTGGATGGCTAATGTACTGTGGAAGTAAGGTATTTCTTAAATATATGTCAAATTTAACATCTTTCTTCACTAGTACAGTGCAGCAAACCTATAACAAGGTGAAATCCTCAAAGTTTTTCTATCAATCTCTTCATAATAATACCTCTGTATATAATAATAATAACCTCTAGAGCTAGGATAGTGTCTTCAACAGAAGAAAAAAAATGAAAAGGCTCAGTATGAAAGAGATTAAAAATGCATAGCACAGGCACTGATAAAAGTTTCTTTCAATAAACTTAACTTTAAAAATAAGCCTTTAATAAATGCAAACTCTTTCTCTGTAATATATTATTTTTGATTCTAAAAGTGGCAAACAAACACTGAAGACTAGAAAATCTCAGTGAAGATGTAAAAACTGTTACAAAGAGATAATGGCTTACAGTTCTCAAACTAGAATAAATTTTGAAATGAAGAAAAACGCAGAGTTAATTCTATATAAATAAATCTAAAAAACTGGATTTATCCAGACCTTGACTACAGTATGTATTACTTCTCTTCAGCACTGAAATCACTTTTTGTAAAAACTAATGGGGGGGAGGGGAAAAAATCAGGGCATAGCTAGAAACAAACTATTTGAAGCATCAGTCGTTATTCAAAGGCAATAGATGGAGTTAAAAAAAAAAAAAAATCACATACTTATGAAAAGTTTACAGAGACTCATTTCCAGGGCAGATGACTTTACGCAGAGCCCACACTGCCTGCTGTAGCCAAACAGGGACAACAGGAAGGAAAAAAGCATGAGGTAGATTCAGTTTGGGAATCATAAAAAATATGCTAAGAAAAAGACGTGTTTTAGAATCTTAACTGCTGCAGCACCAAAAAAAATTATAACATATAACACATGACAAATAAATTTACCCAGGGGAGCATATACCTTTCAAAAAGCATTTTATTTCTACACTTAAAGCCAATAGTAAAAAAAAGTTAACATTTAAAATACTTTAATATTTTCATAGAATCATTCCTCAAAGTAGAGCAGCTGCCTGAACATGAGGTATGACATCGGCCTTAGATGGATCCCGAGCATTTCCCCATGTAAAGAACCTCAAATAGAAGCAACAGAGTTTTTACTTATAGTGGCCACTTACACAGCAGCAATTCTGCTGTACAGTGTTGCAGGAATCAGTGGCATTACTCTGTCTGTGGGCAAAGAACCCATAGCACCAACCTCTCATTGTACATATTTGTCACTGATGGTCACAAGCTGTACAGAAACAAGTGTGTTTCACAGGCAGGGTTGGTGCTTTGTTGGGTTTCTGTTTGTTTTTTATTTATTTCAAATGAAAAGCTTCCAAGCACACTTCGGAGTTTCTCACCATACGCCTACAACTTGGAGAAAGCTCTGATTACGCAATTCACCAACGCGGTGCAGCTGAAGAAATAAATGGCAGTTTTGGCACTTTGTATCCTAATAAGCAACTCAAAGGAGTATTTTTAATTTTCAACCAGAGTTGTGCATTATTTTAGAGACATCAGGCCCAAGCCTTTCCTTCCTTATAAGGGAACTGGAAAATTGTTCTTCCCGTGTTCTGTTTTCCCTTAAAGTGAGTCAACTGTGCAGTAGCGATAGTTTTCACATGCACACTTTACTCCAAGTCCAACAGATTGCATCAAGAGCATATTGCATCAAGAGTCTAAGCACAGAAGGTAGTGTTGGCAGAAGATGCCCTCTGCCAGTAAGCCTTGAACTGCTGGTGCAACAAAGCTACATGAATTAAAGGTCATTGAAAGCATCCAGAGGAGGCAGTAAATCTGGTAATTGTGCTGGAAGGTATGTCCTATGAGGAGAGATGAGGATGCCAGTTGCCCAGCCAGGAGGGAGCTGAGAGGTGACCTCACTGCTCCCTGAGGAAGGGAATCAAGAAGGAGGTGCTAGGTTCTGCTTCTGGGAACCAATGGCAGGACACATGGAAGCATCATAAAGTTGCACCAGAGAAAGATCAGACTGTACATTAGAAACAGGCTGCCTAGAGAGGTGGGCGATGCCCTGTGCCTGTAATTTTCAAGAGGCACTTGGGACAGTGCACTCAATAACATGCTTTAACTTTGGGTTGGCCTTGAAGATGTCAGGAAGTTCAAATCAATGATCTTTGAAGATTCCTTCCAACAGAACTGTTCTATTCTGTAGGTAAGTAAGTTACAAGTGTTGCATATACTATAGGAGCACTTCTGACCCCCAGCTGAAAAAAGCCAAAGCTCACTCACCTGAAGCAGGTTAGAACCAAGATAATTAATCCTAACAACTCCAACTAGACTACAGCCATCCAGAGTTATGACTGTATCTGTGCATAGACAGCTATACTCTTAAAATACCTGTGTTAAAATGGTACCCTGGGATTCACCTGCTCATAGATTTCCAAATCAGAAAACATTCAGGATGATTGGTCAACAACAAATTATTCAGCAAGTCTTCTCTTTCAGCTTGTCCCACCAGCACATTCAGCTAGCAAGAGTAAGAGTATTTTAGATGCATTTTCACTTCATTTAATTTAGCACATGGACTGAATAGAAGACACTGTGTAAAGTTGTAATACAATGAAATGTGCAGCAATGACAGCAGAGTAGCTAAGTCCTAGGCAGCAAGTGAGAACTTGCTCAAATGCAGCAGCCATGGGCACAGAAACAGAGGGGAAAAAAAAAAATCTGCTTACCTTCAGAAGGTCTCAGGTATGGAGGGATCCCCAGAGAGATATTCTCGCCTCCACTGCCAACCCTTAAATGAAGTCTGGGAAGGGGAGGGGGATTGTGGCTCCATCCCTTCTGGTCACTCATGTGCCTTGCATGCACCTGAGCAGGTTGGCCCTGCTTTCCCACCAAGTGCTCAATCACTTGGTTCAAGCCATAACTTGCATTTCTACTACACACTTCTAGTACTGATACTGCCTGAGATACTGCCAAAGGCTCCCATCCAGCACATACTGAAGCCAAAAAAAAAAAAAAAAAAAAGACTTCCACAGCATGGATTCTGAATAACAGCCTGTGCGATGGACACATGCAATACATCCTTTCAGTCTTGTTGAAATACAGGAGCTTGGGAAGAGGTTGCACAGTCCGTATAGTCTTTTTTGCGCTTCCAAAACAGAACAGCTTAGTAACTGCTCTGCAAATATGATAAAAGTAATGTGGCCAAAGACAGTAGTACTGCACATGCTTTCTAAGTTATAAATAGAGCATGCTGTACGTGCTTTCATCACTTCAGACAACATCCTTCTCTGTGTGAAGAGGCTCCTCTTTATGCATCCAGTGATTTATTTTTTTGATGTCCAAAGCATTCAGAAACCCAATTTTCACAAGTTTAACACTGTTACATAGAACAATTTCTTCCAATTTTTGCTTCCCTCGAAATTTCTGCCAGACGCAACTGGGATCTGTTTGTACCCCATGCAGCTTGTTCACGCTGGTACCACAGAAAGGCAGAAGAAAAAAATAATGGTCTGATTGGCAATATACTTCAAGCAGAGATGAAAGTATTTTGCTAGTTGAGGAAGCAGTTACTATGTTAAGATATACATTTAAATCATTGTAGGGTACAAAAATTGACATTTTAGAAAAACAAGCTATTGATTACCATTGATTGTAGGCAGCTTAAAGAAGTTTCCTTGTTGGGCTACTTCAGCAAAAAAAAATTAAGCTCTTGCACCTAAAGTGCTATGGTCTCCATTCAATGGTCCTGCAGTTGTGTACATGAGTAATGTCTCTTTATTTTTCCTTGGTACATACAACTACAACAATGGTTGTAGCTGTATCAAAAGAGATCGAGTGGAGGCAACCCCTCTGGGTGAGATTACTCTGCCTTTAAAGTGTTTAAATAGTATTTTCTGTCCAAAACATTTCTCTTTTTTTGTTCAAGGATGCTCTTCCCAGTAATGCACTCAATCTGTGCACTGAATGTTCCTCTTACCGTTCTGCATTCAGGAAGGGGTAACTAATATAACATTACTACATCAAGATTGCACATAATGACAGAGAATTTCAAATATGAAAGTATTGGCTTTCATGTAACAATACCTGCCCAAGGAAAGTTCCTGAACTAGTCTCAAACTTAGGTAAACCACTTTTTACTTCTCAAAGTGAAGCATCAAATAATCTCCATATTCACGATCGGAGCTATGAATGAAGGAAGAATCTATAGAAGTACATTTTACTGTAAGAGGTTATTTACATTTGGGATTAATCATCTGGCTAAAATGCTAAATTGCCATGTCAGATCCATATAGTATCACAATCACAGTAAAATACAATCACTTGTAGTAAGGAGATTGAGAAAATAAAATTGCTTTGTGATGCAATAAAAATGCAAGGAAGATCCACTACATGGCTCAGAGAGCTTAAACAATTGAATTAGCTTCACATTAATTTTCAAGTTTTCTGTCTTTTGAATGCTTGACTGAATATTGAATATCATTGCAACTTTCCTATTAAATTTGTTATATCTGTTTACTTGTCTTACTTTAAACATGTGATGGATTGTTTTGCCTTTGCTTAGTAATTTCTCTAAGAGAGCACACAGAATGGGGAGCAAAAGAAGAAAGTTAAACACCCAGCCTTGACAGAAGGGTAGAATCCACTATAGAGTCACAGGGTTAGTTTATGTCTGGAGGAAGATTCAGAAATCTCAAATAGTCACATATTAATGGAAGTGCAGTTTCTGCAACTCGGAAGCAGCAGCAACACAAAGCTGTATTGAAGGATGGGAAAAGGAGACTTGACTTACAGCAGTCACTGCTTAATCCTAAGCAGTTATTCCACAACTTCTGGTTGCAGTTTTCTCTTGATGTATACAAAGCTGGCCATTTGAAGAGATGCTAGCAGACTAGACAGACCACTAAGTTTCATCCACACTGATAATACATGCATTCCTTTGAAAACAAGATGAGCTTCCCCATAAGAAAGAGCACTACTGAAAGCCAGCTATTTGTGCATTATACCACTCCCAGCCTCACCAAAATATTTTAAGTCTCTTCAGCCCTAGATCTATAAAATCAACCCTCGCTTGTTTTACTTGCAGATATATTTCCCCCTGCCTATAAACAACCTATCCCTGCTAAGGGAACTCTGGATCCTCAACAGTAGGCTGCAGTCTTGGCCTACCCTCATCCACAAGGACCTGTCCTACAGACAACATGACATCAGGACCACAAGAGTACCCAACTGCTACTGTCCCAAAGCTTCCAACCCAAGACAGGAGTTTTCAGTTTCTAAACAACTTGATTCAAAGACCCAAGATTGAAAGGATTCTATCCATTTCAGCTGGATTTTGAGCAGAAAAACAATGCCAAAGCATTGCAACTGCTGTGTTAGTAGTTGGAGAAGTGCTGACAGTGAAAACTAGATTGCTAGTGACTCCTAAACAAGATCAAGATGTTATAGCAAGAGAGAGCAACACAGAAAACCCTGTAATCAAAGAAAACAGGTTAGTTCAAAAAACATCCCTTAAAGGTTGTTGTTTCCTAACTAGGTTAGTAGCCCAGTTCTGAAGACACTGTTAGAGACTTCTGTGGAGAGCAAACACAATTAAGAGAAGACACAGAAACAGCTCAGGCACTGCTAGTGCAGGGAAGCAACTCAGGCCAGTCTGGTTTCATTGGCTGCCATTCACGCTGCATCCTACTTCTTTACAGGGTTCTTTATAACTATGTGTTCACGTCTTATTTTATAAAATAATGTGACTAGGGGCAGGTAGTCAAAAACTATGAATCGACTCTTAAGTTCAACTCTATCCACGCAGCAGAATTCCCTCTACTTTTGCTAACACCACTCCCTAACCTACCACAGTTCAGAGGAGCCTCTCATTGTCAAAGGAGAGCTATTGCCACGTTTAAACCAACCTGACTCACTTCACTGAAGCAGTTATCCTAGCCAACAGGTATAGAGGTGGTAATCTTCACCTGAAGAATAGCACCCATCATCATTGGCTCTGGAAGAGGTTGCCTACATCCCACATTTTGGCACTGCTTGAGTGTTTCTATACAATAGTCAAGATATCTGGTTATCTCCATGTTTTCTTATTCCTAAACTTTCAAACTAGGTCATAACTTCCTCACAATATGGTTGTTCATTATTTGCTACCTAAGTGTTTAAAGCCATCTCTTATGATTACGTCTTCCTCCAGGCAATATAAACATTAATCTTACCTGAAGAATGTAATAAGGAACAATCTTCTGTTGTAATTATTACATATGCCTAGTTTAAGATTAAAAGTTTTTATTTCCTGTCCACATGGACACCATGTGCATAAGGAAATGCTTTAATTAAATTCATTGAACTACAACGTGAGCCATAATTTAAATAATAGAAAAACAAGATATTGAATTTCTAAGGATATTTTGTATTGGAGTGAGAGCAGCTGCCAAAAGAATACTAAAAAGCTTAAGGGCAGACAGAGTCTATGGGTTTGAGCAACAGCAGGTAAGCAGAACCCTAGATCTGAGATTGAGTACGCTGGTTTGTCTAGCTCGGAAAAGACTACTGAAGAATTAGCAAGTAAAATACATGTAAAAAAAAAGACTCTGAAAGCAGTATTGATAAACCAAAAAACTAGTCGTCTGCTGCAAGGACATATTCTCTTGCAGTTAGAGAAGAAAAAACAGATTCGCTTTGTTTTGGAAGTGTGGGTTCACAGAAGTTAGTAAACAGTTCTACCTGAACCAATTCTATCTGACTCGATCTTAATTCAGATAATTCTTGAGAAAATCAATTACTTCTGTGTATTTGGAATAAAAAAAAATCATAGCATAGACAGCACCTCTTATCCTCACAGGACACTGAACTATGGGGAATCCACAATGCTTTCAGTTGTCGCAGGACAGAGGAAATAAGAGTACTAAAGAGGACACAGTGGCACAAAGTGCATGAAGACAGGCTGGACCAAGCGTCAAGACAACAGTCACCAGATCATCACATGCACACTACATGAAGTGGAGAAATGATGTGTTTTATGTTGCCCCAAAACAAATTAAGACAATTCTATCCAGAAGCATCGACCTCATCCACTCTCCCCATTTTGCAGCAATCACTGTTTATTCAAAAAGCAAAAATGAATGTGTGAAATAAAAGGGTCTGAATGAGACCCTCATATCCAATTCCCACAGGCTACTAGACTACATCAACTACCCCCACAGGAACTATAAATATCTTAACAGATCTATGTCCTAACTTAGAAATCAGAAGGCCTGGTTTCCTCAATAATTGGCAATATTTTGGGAGCACCTGGAGACAAAAGCTCATTGGAGAATTATAGATTTCCTTGGAAAAAAATGACCTTACCATTGTAGGAGAAAAAAAAAAATAGAATCTAAACATAGTCCTAGAGGTTCACAACTGAATAGGGGAACAATGGACAGCTTAATATTATTCTAAGTCTCATTAGCTTAAGCCAAGTACAAAATATGGGAGGAGCCTGACTCATAATATTGGAATGTAGAGTGTTGTCAATACTGGACAAGCTTACTGACACACTTACCCTTTCTTATCTTTTAGCCGGAACATCAGGACTGCCTGAACATTCAGATTTAGATTTGGATCCAAGAGGTCCAGCAATTATCAAATTTATTATGTCCACCATGCAGATATCAACTATCTCAAGTGAATAAACGAAATCCCTTCATAGGTGAGCAACTTAACTATTTGTAGCAGATTTTGCAATAAAAGTTACATCTTTTTAAAATTAAACATGACTGTCTCAAATCCAAACATTAGCCAAAATAAATCAAAATACCCATAATTATATCATATCAGAAAAGGTAAGGTAGTAATCCTTTTCTCAGGTAATGACATCATCTAATCAATTTAATTTCACATTACTAGTTATACAGCAATAAGAGAGGCAGAGTAATGGCGTATTAAAGATTATTTGTCCTTACACAGCTTTGAAAATTAAGCACTGGAACTGAAGTCCTAAAAGTTCCTTTGCAACTCAATGGTGACTCAGCATCGCGTTAAGGTACATATTTTGTATCTAGGCACATAGATCTGTAAACCCTCATCTTAAACAAATTAGCTTCTTCGGAGTTGTATTTCAGACCTTGTCTCTTATGTTTTTAAGTGAGGTACAGTGAGCTACAGCTGCTGACAAACCTCTGTTTATGTAAATGTGAAGCAATCCCATTTCCCACGAAATGCCACAAAAATGACCCTTTTATTAGCTTTTCCAGAGGGCCCAGAGGTCATAAGAACAGAAAAGCCCACAGAAGAAAGTAAGGACAGTTCGGTTCTTGAACCCTTAGCTTCACATGAAGCAGTTCAGCCTGCCAGCATTGCCCTTTTTCATAAAGGTCTAAACAAGGCCACAAAGAGCATATTCCACAAGCCATCTAGGGCATGCAGTCAGCTTCCCAAGTAGCCCATGGCCACGATCCCTCATGCAGAAGGCAGAAAGGTGCACCTGGATATTAACACTCAAGATATCACGAATGCACTGCATCATCTTCAGCTCCATCTGCCCTTTGGTGCAGGCCAGGTGTTTTCCTTTGAAAGAGCCTTCCCTTGCCACAGTCATGCATCCAGTGCTTTTTCAGGCACTTAAAAACACTCCTCTCACTGAACTCTCAGCCATCATAGCTGGTTAGAACTCTGCCAAGACAAAACTCCTTGAAAAGATTCAAGAACTTAAACGCAACCCTTTTCTTCTTTCCACTCAGCACCCTTACAGCCATTCCAAGGGCCACAATCATTTCTGCCAGTTGACAGCACCATCTCCAGTAGACAATATGCCTGTTGTGCTAGCCCTAGAGCACACCCTCCTCAATAGATCCAAAATTATATTTCTATCAAGAGCAGTTTTTATTTGTTCATTAACATGCTGCAGTAAAAATAATACACAGACATTTAATATGTGTAATTGCTCTGACCGAAGTGCCTGGGAAAAGCATCATACTGCGTGAAGATGTCAGAAGAAGGGAGATTGCAGCAATGGAACAGTAGAATCTGCTGGTAAGAGGAGAAAAAAAGAAATAAAACTCCTCCTCAGTAAGTTACTTGTGTAAGTAAAATGATTATTTCATCCTGCTTTAAGCCAAGGCAAGTCTTTTCCCTTTGCTTCTCTCACCAAGTCCCCTGGCCCGCTTCTTCATTCTACCTCTTTATTTGTTAACTGCATTGGCCCAGAATCAGCAGATCACACTTCTTATTTCCCAGATTAAAAAAAAAAAATTATCATACAAACTCAACCCAAACCATTGCTCACTACACAACCCAAAACATTGCTCAAAGTCACAGACTCCCTCCCTCCCAGCCTAATCATGTATGGAAACAGGCTGCAGTCTTCTGCCTATCCATTACTCCCTTCTCCTAGGGAATTTTGTTATTCATAAAGTTTCAAATCAATTTGAATGAATTGCTCAAAAGATACTAAATGCTTTCAGGTTAAAAAAAATAATAAAATATCACAAACTGGATCTAAGGACACAGGTGTAAACTGGCACCTGTTTTGAGAGCAAGGCTGCAACTGAGTTTATAGGTTCAGCTGCACTGTTCAACCTTCTGGTTAGCTAAGCAGCATACCCACAGCTTGAAACCAGAGACATCACTTTGTTTTATATCACAGCCCATAACTGGGCTATGCCCAGAGACCACTCAAAGTGTCCTGTGTGGGAAAGATAATGGGAAGCAACTGTAGAATACTATAACCATGAAACTATAGGGAAGGGAGAATGGAAAAAAAAAAAAAATCAAGCTTTACCAGTGCTATCATTATCAGATTCATCTTTTTAATTCTGTTAGCTACACATGCTCATCTTACCTCAGCAATGCACAGCAGCTATCAGCAACTCCTGGCACAGCAAGCAGAGAACCACATCCAAAATCTGTCCAGGGAATCCCCTCAGAGCAGCAGGAGATAGAATCAAGTTAAGGACTGCAAAGGTGCAAGGAGACAGGCTGTAGAGCCCCATACCAGCAGCACAGATCTAAGGAGAACCCAGGAGGCATAGCCAAACACTGGGATGGAGACCAGTACTCCCACAGTAAAATCCAGAAGGGGCTGCTAACCTGGGGATAAGCTTAAGTGAAGCTTCTGGGCAAAGGGGTGTAGAGGGAGGCCCCAGGGAAATTACAGCCTTTGCGCACCCTCATGGCCCTCACGATGACTGTTGCTATCTTTTCTATCATCAGAAGCAATATGGTGAAAAAAGTTAAGTTTTTAGTAGAATATAATTTGGAGCCAAATTCTGAGAACAAGGTCATACACAAATCCTATCACAGTTTTGCTAGTTAACCATCAAGGATTTCAAAATTAGACCCCAAAAAGATATTTGGTGCATCCTTTAGTGGAAGGCTTTAACGTTTTCACTCCTAAACCAAGTCCACCCTATCCAATGCATTCACACTTCTTCCACAGGACTGGACTCTGAAATTCATGAAAGGTCCTAGACTAAGAGAGACATGAGTCTCTTAGAGGAAGGATTCCCATGCCATGGTCGGTGGAAGCCCTCCAAAATGACAAACCCTCTAAGAAGATCCTCCTATGTGAAAAAAATACACCTCCACACTCGAAGCTCCTAGCTCTGCAGCTGGGAGTCGGATTCCCCCTTCCTGTGATTTCACCCCTGAAGTCATTGAGATTTGCATGAAAGCTGACAGGTGGCAGACAACATACCTTCACATCACACCGCAGTGTCACTGCGAACCAGGTCTCATTTTATGTTAGCCAAATGAGTGTGTGGAGAAGGAGGAAATCACTGGGCATGGCATCCATGCTTGTGAGAAAAGGGACACTGTCCATTCTGGAAAAGTTATTATCTTGTGTCTTCCATTTCCAATAGTATCTACCCTCACATTGAGTGGCTGTAGTTTTGCAAACATTTAGGACTACTGGTACTGTGAGATGCTTACTAACCATGGCCCCCATACTGCTAGTGGCAGCTGGCTTGATTATGCTCCATGACAAAAAGGAAGATTCTGCTTTGCAGCTTTCTGGATCTACACCTGCACTTAGGTATGACACAGCCCATTGCAGCACACATCGTCGGGGAAAATCTATGCAATTTGCATAGAACATAAATTACAGCATCCATCTAATGTCCAAAGCCTTCCATGGGATCAGCTGTGCTGCATTCCCTGTGTGCACCCCAGTGGAACCATCTTCCCAGGAGGAGACAGCACTTGAGGGCTGACATTAAGGTTGAGAACAGCACCGTGCCTCTCCTCTCTCCTGGGTAGAAAGTGAGGTTTGGCAGCAAGTCCCCTCTTGGTGCTTTTCACAAACACACACGGATGCAAAAACACATCCACTCGCACGCACAGGGAAAAATATGGAGTTATTTTCATTAGTAACAGGGAATCTCTCTTAGAGAAAGATGGTGCCAATTAGAGAGTTGTATCGCTGACATTTCAAACAGAGCCTAGGACAGAGTGTGCCACAGGAAGAGGATGACACAATGAGGAACTGGAGCATGAGTATTTAGACAGACAGTCACTATAGGGCAAATGAACGTAGGAAATGAAAGGTTTCCCAACCAATTCATAGGAATTTTAGATTTTTAACCTACTTCTCAAGCTTCAGTTTTAAGTGTGCTTTTACTTGGTACAATGCAGTTTTAAAAAGCATCTGAGAGGGAGAAAATGAAGAGACACAGTTATATGAGACTTGGGACATTTGGAGCTAAAATGCTGACTGTTGTCTTGGGCAGATCACAAATAGTACTTACGCAAGCTGGGAACTGCTGCACCACTGCCAGTACTCCTTTAACTCTTGACCTTTTCCTGGACGTCAGATGGGAATGATTTTTAGTCTATCCGGTCTGGACTGAATTTGATCCCAAGCATTAGGACAAGGGAAAAAAAAAATTATTCTTTAAAAGTTTTACATACTGAATTCTTAAAATTTAACGCTTGCCTCTTAGAGCTGTATTCCTAGCTCAGAGATGGTAAGAAGCAACATGTTTTTTGCTTTAATCCTTTCCAAAGGCACATTCCATAAATCGTTAGCATCCTTGCCAACTACTCAGTCTCTTAGCAAGCCCACATAACAGCTTTAAAGTAAGCTCTTCTAAAACCAATGCAACAGTCCTGTGGGTTAAGTTTATATTATTTCCAGATTCGTATAGCTGCAGGCTCCTTCTTAAAGTTGCAAATGATAAGTCATCTCTTTGTTGCCAGTACTTTTTTTTTTTTTAACTCTATTTAAACATTGTTCACTGATGCACTTAGTGAAAAACAGACTGTACTAGCTGTAACATAGCTGCACATGCTGTAGCAACAGGAATACGGTAAGCATTTAGCAGCAGGAGCAGTGAAGAATCCCTGCTTTGACAATTCAGTCTATTAATATCTCCAGTATAGATACCACTGCTTAAAAACAAATTGAAGCACAGCAACAAAAGTAATATATTGCACTGATGCAGCATCTCTCATCTCAAAAGACAACAGTCACATATTCTCAACAGCACAACCACGAGCTGTCCAAAGCAGCTTTTCTAAGAAATACAAGAGCATGAGGGACTTCCCTACCCTTCCATGCCAGCTACCCATAGAGAAACAACCAAGTTCAGCACAGCCACTCCTCCTTTTGGCACACTGGGGCTGGGTACAGTCCTGTTGGCTCACTGATGCCTTCATCTCCACCCAGCCCGACCAGAACAGCAGAACAGGAAGCTTTTAGAACACTGGAGTGCTCTCTCTTTTCTTTTTTTTTTTTTTATCTTTTTCCTGAAAGTCTTTAAAAAATTTACCTTAAAAATGATGCCACTCCAAAATTAAACTGTAGAAGTTTTAATATATGAAATGCTCCTCTTTTCACTTTTTACTCCCTCACTTCCTTTTGTCTTCCATCAGTCCTATAATAATTCACCAACATTCATTGGGGGTGAGAAAGCTGCTGCTTCTCTCAACAAGACGACACATTTTGACCTACTTTCATGGAAGGCTCTGGCTTCCCCTGGTTTGAAAGCCAGGCGCTATCCCCAGCTTTCACCAGGAGTTTGGTGCCAGGAGTAGAAACAAAGAAAAGCAATGTCAGGAAATGCTGAGGGTGATGCTACTCCTATTTTCAGATTTTATTCTGTGGGGCCTCTTCCAGTCTTGCCAGCTCTCACAACCCACACCACATTGCTTCCTGGCAGAGCTCGTGGATCACTTGAAGCAGAATATACTTGCACATACCCAACTGCCTACGTATACACAGAGCTGTGCAGTGGGACCTGGTGAAGTGACTTTTTTTTTAAGTGACTTTTTTTTAAGTGACACATACCACAGACTCATCAGCCTCCAATTTAAGCTTGAGAAACAACAGGGAATTGGAACTGGAAGCTCCAGTCACAACTGGACTGGGAGTAGTCAGTTTGTCAGTGTACTGGGGTTATCAGTATACTATGTTTGACCCTTTTTATGGATCAGCTGGGAAATCAAGGCTCCCATGCCTGCCTGTGAACTCATACTGTGGTTCTGCAAACAGTTATATAAACAACTTAATCCCGCATACTTGACTGGTCTCCTAATTGAATATTTGCAAGATTTTGACCTTCACATAAACTGACTTCACAGGAGACCAGGCAGCAATTTCCATGCATTAAAAGACAAGAATGGCATTACAGTACTGAAAATCCATTCTCTCCATGCCTAAATTCACCCTGAATTTACCTTTTGTATCTTGAAGCATAGAAAGGAGAAGAAACATCAGGGTTTGTAAATAGAGTTAGAATCAGAGTTGACTGACAGGCATGCAAAGTTCCCCTTCACTCACTCTGTTGCAATGTCAAAATTAGTCTGATTGCTTGGAGATCACAAAAAAAAAAAAAAAAAAAAAAAAAAAAAAAAAAAAAAAAAAAGATACAGAACATCTGTTTCTAAAATGCAGATATCTAAGTGAGAAAAGTATGAGGATTTCTTTCAAAGCCCAATTCAGCCAATTACATTCTTCTGCTCAAAGCAGTAGTCAGGGCTTCCATGCATAGCTAACATGAATGTTGACTGACCATAGGCATATACAGGAGTTATTGGAGAAAACTGCATTAGTGTATTGTAAAGGTAATGCGTGGTAGATGGTGGTTAAACAGTGAAATTGCATAATTATCTTGCTGAAGAAATGCATGAAAAGTTTGTGAGACTCCACTCCCCGCCAGTGCCTCAGGCCAAGCACTGGAATGCTTCTGGGATAAGCCTGGAGCTGGAATGAGGCTATTCCCCTCTCATTTCCCTTAAATGGTGTGTCTGACTCACTCCATTTGGGGGACATGCCTTGGTTACTCACTGACTGTTTATCTAAATGCTAATCATGTGATTAAAATAACTGCTCCATAAATCCCCAGATCACAAGGAGCTGTACCCTGGTATCTCTCACACTGATGTAAACCCTGAGAGCAGGCCTTGGACACTCAATTGCTCACACAAGTGTTTAATGGCCATGGCATAGATGCAGCTCTTGCTGGTCATGAGACAGAACAGAGTCACCTTTTGCAGCATCTTTTCTCAGCCTGTGGTGGCATCAGGTCTCCTAAAGGGACCTTATGTATCTAGGAGTGAGTAAAATTGGATATTAGGAAAAATTTCTTCTCAGAAAGGATAGTAAGGTACTGGAATAGGCTGCCCAGGGAGGTGGTGGAGTCACCATCCCTGGAGGTGACCAAGAAAGATGTGGATGTGGCAATGAGGGACATGATTAGTGGGCATGGTGGGGATGGGTTGGTGGTTAGACTGGATGATCTTAGTGGCCTTTTCCAATCTTAGTGATTCTAAGATTCAAAGAGAAAGATGTGGTTAGCTCACTGGGGCAAAACATGTTCAGACTCTAGTCATACCATAACTTCAGTCCAGTTGGTAGCATTGAAGACCTTTACATAACTTGGTAAAGCATCTAAAGCAAATTTGGATGGGAGGGATAAACAATTCATTTCAAGCTTGTACCCAATATTTTTGGCCCCAGGTTCTGCTGGTAATAGTGAGTAAATTTGGTGCTGGTCACTTCTCCTGCTGTGGAGGAGAGGAAGCTCTGCTAGCTGCAGGGATACTGACTTGCTGTCCCATTGTTCAGATGCTGAGAAGGTGAATCATGAGGCAGAAGGTCGGGAAGGGGAGCATTCCCTGGGCTGCAGTTTTGGGTGGATGCACGGCGCTGATCTTTGTATCTAGCAGGGCCATGAGGACCCATGAGCATGCATTCTGGGCCTGAGAGGACACTAATTTGATGACAGTCAACAAAGCCAATATCCAAGTGATGTGTCATAACACTGCAAAGAATAAAATTAAGAGAACGGAATGTGTTTTCACTTTAGATGATGTATTTTTGGCTAATAAGTACAGAGGAAAACAAAGGATGGGTCCTTACAAAAGCAGGAGGTAAAACCCACTGCTTTGAACCCTGCCGTGCTCCTTGGAGAAGGTGCATGTAGTGGTACTATCCAAGAGTTAAATCACAGATATGCATACACGTGGAGAGATGATGGCTCATTGCTAAACTCAACCAAGTCCCAGTGCTGGCACAAAGTTATAGTGACATCCATGGGTTTTGGATTAGGCCCCTAATGAGCTGCATTTATCCCTTCAACGCTGTAGTTGCTGGAGGTGCCAAAAGTGGATTTGGGGAATATAAAACAAGAGAGAAATTCCCACAACAACACTGAGCTCTTTAGCTGGTACTTGCAGAGAAAGCAGTTCTTGCCAGCTCCATGAAGCAGGACTGCTACAGGGGGACTCATGACTGTTTGCTTTATCCATACTGCAACACGTCAGACAACAAGCTGGGTCCTCCCTGCTTGGATGTCAACTTCTCCCTAGTGACATGACCTAAAATAAGGCTGCCAAGGGTATTTGGCATTTTAAAGTGATAGAGCACAACATGAACACCCATTATGCTCTCTATTCAGCTGGATTTCTTAAATATGTTTTACATGGTGGGTCTGGCTAACTTAAGTTAAAAGAAAAAAAAGAAAAAAAAAAAAGGCTGTGTCTTTGTTTGAGTATTGTTCTTCATTCTGAGCATAGAAAGTTGTGGGTTTTTGTCCCCACAGAGCAACAGGTTTTCAACACAATGGATGGAAATACTAACTCACAGCTTTAAAATGATAACACATCACATTCTGGAGACTAGCTTTTGTTTTTGAGCCTGAGCAGCATAGACATTAAAAAGATTCCTATATTTTAACTTTGTCAGCTACAAATAACTGTTATCCTGTCCTGTGAGATCTCATCAGGAAATGCATCTGACATTTCTATGAAGGACAATATTTGCACAATTTTCATTTGATGTACATGGAGGATAAACAAGTTCTGGGCCACCATTCACCTTGAGTATAATCCAGCATTACCCATATTGATGTACCTTGAACTCCTGCTCCATCAGCTGCAACCCTCAGCAATGCACATAGTGCAGAAATCCTTGCTGCACAAATCTTGGAATCATAGAATCATAGAAAATCCTGAGTTGGAAGGGGCCATAAGAATTGTCAAGTCCAACTTTTGACTATGCCTGCACAGTGCAAGCCTGTCAGCACCAAGGAGGACAGATAACAACATGAAGGACCAGCCTGTTCACGCACAGCCAAATGAGTCCTTGCTGTAATCTTCATGATGCACAGCAGCCACTTCTCCAACCTATATGTGTCTAGCTATTATAGGTGCAAAGATTGGTCTGGTATTACACAGCAGCCAGATGTCTAGAACTGACTAGGTCACTAAATTGCCAACAAAAACAATAAGCGATTTCCAGAAAGGAATGGATTTGGCAAGTCTACAACCTGCAGCAAAAGGAGTCAGAGTCCAACTTATCTTTTTAGTATAGCTGCTGATCACCATCATCTCCTGGTTATAGAGGATGAAGGAAATTGTTCATCATCTTTTCATTTAAGTTATATAGCCACAGTACTCACTCTACCAAGTCTCTAGTAGAAGTTGCTGTCACAGAGAAGCACAGGTCAGCAGACATTCTAAAAGTGCAGTTTCACTTATCCGTTCAAGACCACTTTAAGAAAGAAGGGAGAAATTCATACTGCACACTATTGATTAAGTTCACTGACTTGAAGTAACCAGTTACCACTGCCAACTGCAGTTAAAAATTACACACACAGAAAAACAAACCAGGAACCCCTGTCACATTCATTCAAGGATGTATTACACCAAGGCTGGCAAATTCACAAACTGCTATTCATCATAATGTAAGCAGAAAAATTGAGTCATTATGGGAGAAAATGCAAAACACCATGGGCTGGCATTCCCCATTTAAAGACCCCTTTCAGTCAAGCAGACTGCTGTCCTTGGGCTGCCAGCAGGTGTTGTGCTCAAGAGGATGGTCTGATCTCAAAAGCATCCTGGTGCCCCCAACATTCTGCAGAACCACCACTGGGGAAGGCTAACCAAACATTCACATGGACAGTCTGATGCTAATACATGTTGCTTCTGTGGAATTAGGCTGCTGGCAGATAAATGCAATCAAGAGGGCCTCTGCTGTTTTGTGAGTATACAGTGAGTGTTTCTCTCTCCTACAGACTCCCCTTACCTGTATCATTATTCACCAACGAGGGAACAATTTTACACAGCTTGCATCTACAGGTGCATAGAACCCCAAATCTGTGACTACACACAACACCATATGTTCCTTTTGTCTACAACAAGACTTTTAACAACAAATAGGACCAAATCCACTTCTTCTGTCTGCCTGATCTGCATCTCAAGGCCAGCACAGTGCAGCCAACACACACCACTGTGTTTTACACACAAGCTCAGTCGTGTTGGCTTCAAAACAGTTCAAACAACATTATTCCCACAGGGTAAAGCACACGTCAAGGTTTAAAACAAAAAGCACTTTGGAGTAGACCAAGCACACACAAAAATGCACTCAGTTGTGAACTGTTGGCCCATCACTGCAACCAGGGAAGGCTGACACCACCCACAGAGCCTGGATCAGGTCCTTCTCCTCAGGGCTTGGATTATCTTCCACACACAAAAGTATTTTCCTGACCAAAACAGACAACAGAGACCTTTCTTCACACTGCTTCTCCCCGTCCTGTCCTCAGTTCACCGCTTAACACTCTCCTGATCCAAAAACACGACCAAAACACTCTCAGCCCTTCCTAGGAAACATCTCTCTGCAGAACCCCAGCTGGGTTTGATGATGAAGCAGGGTTGCTGGGCCGCCAGACCTCTAAGGTACATGTCATCAGTCATACTCCTCTGTTCAGAAGTTTGCCTACCACCCAATATTGGATTCAGTAAAGGAACAGAAAGGACTGGAAGGCCTTACTTCCACCAAGATCACTGAATATAGACATTCACCGTCACCTTCTGCTGGAGGAGATGCTGCACAGCCTGTGGGGCTGCTGGGGCTTTACCCACGTCTATCTTCCTGGGGACATGATCTGTGACTATGGTCACAGGAAGACCTCATTCCTCCACCTCTTCTAGCCTGTGCCCGACTCCGTACCAGATTTTGACAAAATGTCACTCTACCATGGGAGCACCTACCATGAGCTACTGCTGGATACAGAGGGGTTCTTCCTCCTGCCATACATTTCTCCTCCCGCTTCTTCCCTGGGGTGTGCATTTCTGAGCATGCTCTGCCCTTCACTCTCCATCAGCTCTACCTTCCTGATCCTTTAGAGATCTGGTCTTTGAACACAGTCTGTCCTCCAGTCCCTGGGCTACTGTCCCCTCTCCATGTTTGTGGGTTAGCAGGCATAGCGTTTGTCTGCAGAGAAACGTGTTTCCACTCTGAGTTGGGAACTCTTTTCGTCTTTGGAATTCCACATCAGGGTGTTCTCCACTTCCTCAGGAAACCACCTGTCAGGACAGCAGTCCTTGTGCTAAGTTTCCCTCCTAGAAACATAGAAGGTGTTTTGCCTGCTGGGTAGGAAGCAAGCTGTGATACAAGGCAGCATCACAGCCAAAAATGAAACAGGAGAGCAGCCTCCTTGCCTACGTAGAAAGGGTGAGAAGCGAACAAAACCAGGCTCCTGGCCCACCACCTCAACCTCCCTTCAGACCCAGGGCTCCTCGCCCCTATCAGGGCTGGCTTTAGGCCTCTTCTTCAGGGCCCATTTTCGGCCCTTATCGCTCTGTACAACTGCTTGCAAAGAGGTTGCAGTGAGATGAGGGCTGGGAGTCGGCTTCTTCTCCCAGGTGACATTGATAGGGAGACGAGAGGCAATGGCCTCACATTGTGCCAGGGAAGGTTCCAGTTGAATATTAGGAAAAATCTATTCTTCTAAAGAGTGTTTAGGTGCTGGAACAGGTTGCCCAGAGGGGTTGTTCAGTCACCATCTCTGGAAGTGTTCAAGAAACATTTAGATGTGGTATTAAGACATATGGATTAGTGAAGCGATATTGGTGGTAGGTAGGTAGTTGTACCAGGTGGTCTGGGAGGTCTTTTCCAACCTTGGTGATTCTACAGTTCTATTATTTTATCACTAACCTATCTTTTTAATTTCGTATTTGTTATTTTGTCCTCACATGCCTTACTTTAACATTTCTAACAATCAATTTTGAAGGAGATAAAGTAGAAGCAGGGAAAAAAAATCATCAGGAAGGTATTGATGATGAAAGGCAGATGGTTAGAGAGTAAGACTTAACACCACAGTTACCTCCAGCATCTCGGCCCTTCTGACCCACAAGGCAGCATTTAAAGCGACCATCAGCGCATCAGCCAAGGATCGTAAATGCTCATCCGATGAATAAAATACTTTGGCAAACAGCTGTTACACTCACTGTCCTTTGATCCTTTTCCTGCCTTGCAGCGTGCTTATTGCTACTTTAAATCAATCCCCCAGTGGCCTCTCAGGGACAGGGAAGGGAACATTGCCTTCCCTGTAGCCAAAGCATTCAACAGACACCCTGAACATTTTTGGCTATTAAACATCCACCAGCACATTGCTTTTCCAAGAGGGAGCCCCATGAATTATGGCTGAGGTAACCACATTTCTACCAGCATAAGAGTTTCCATTGTCATTCAAGAGGAAAAGTGAGTGCTCCCGTTCCTCGCCAGGTTTGCAATGAAGTGCAGCTGGCATGGCCTTCTGCCTGAGAGGTAAGGGAACCATCCCTATATATGGCCTGAAAAGCACCAAGGGATCTCTCGTGAGGTAAGGGCATGGTCCTACGCTGACACACAGTGTTACTACATGGGTAAAACCTCTGTAGCCAGCAACAAAAAATTGTCAGGGAGACTTCCTTTAAGAAGTTCAGTAAAAATGTTTTCAGACTGTGTGATCTTCCTACAAATTTTATTGCCACTGTGAAATATTTGAACAATCCCTTAAATCACACACTAGAAAAAAAAAAAAAGTAAGAAAAAACAACAGTTTGTACTAATCTGCATCTGTAGCAGGACATGGGATTTTTAGAAGGCATTTTTCATCACAGTATTTTCTTCACTACCTCCCACTGCCCCCAGCAAAGATCTGGACCCATTTGCCACATTACACTTTACAGATATCCTCTTTCTAAGTCTCTGATTTCTTGCTTCTATGTTTCTTGGTAGACACAGCACTGCGGGATCTTGCATGATTTTATTTGCTGCATTTGAGAGTTTTGTGGATCCAGTAATCTCTGAGGCTCATGTTATTCTCCTGCTTTGCAGTGAGCCAAGAACAAAGGACACAGAATAATACAACCTGGATTCAGCTACGTTGTGCTGTATTTAGCACAGTGCAGATTCCCACAGAACAGAAAAGAGGGAGTGATAGGATATGATGGACGGAAAATTAAAGCAAAAGGAAGAACCAAAGATCCTCCCCACACATTCCTCCAGTGTCCCTCCATAAATAAATAAATAAACTAATGTGTTCAAAAAGGAAAGGAAGAGCAAATATTCAAAATACATTTTTTAATCATCAAAAGAGAAGGAAAACTAAAGAAAGTCCTTGAAAGGGACAGGGCCCATATGCCTATAGTCAAAGACACACAAGGAAGAGCCATAATACAAACATGGGGGAAGGAAAGAGGCAGTGAAACATAAGATGCCAGGGAGCAAATGAAAACCAGAAACTCAATCAAGATTAGAAAACATTTTTATTATATTTGGCATTAATAATGCAAGCCCTCTAAGAGTGGTTAAAATGTAGAAGGAATATCTATAATACTTCATTGTGCATTAATTTAATATCCCAAAAGAAGTCCCACTCTGTGAACATGTGTTGCCAGCTACCTGCTGTGTCAGCAGGGCTTCTCACCCTCCTTACTCTGCTCCAGGTCAATAAGAGTGTCATGGTTCGTACTGGAAAGGAATTGGGAAGCACAGTTGTTGTTTTCCCCATGCACATCAGTTTTCTCATAGAATAGAATGACCTGGGTTGAAAAGGACCTCAAAGATCATCTAGTTTCAACCCCCCTGCCGCAGGCAGGGTCACCAACCACCAGACCAGGCTGCCCAGAACCACATCCAGCCTCACTTTGAATGCCTCCAGGGATGGGGCATCCACAACCTCCTTGGGCAACCTGTTCCAGTGCGTCACCACCCTCTGACTGAAAAACTTCCTCCTAATATCTAACCTAAACCTCCCCTGTCTCAGTTTAAAACCATTCCCCTTTGTCCTATCACTATCCAACCTTGTAAACAGCCATTCCCCCTCTTGTTTATATGTTCCCTTCAAGTACTGGAAGGCGCCACAATGAGGTCTCCCCAAAGCCTTCTCTTCTCCAAGCTAAACAAGCCCAGTTCCCTCAATCTTCCTTCATAAGAGAGGTGCTCCAGCCTTCTGATCATCATTTTCTGGTGGAATTCACAAGAGTTATGGCTCTTCTGCCTGTGCAGTCACCCAGGACAGTGAGTCGGCAATTGCTTGACCACAGCAGGGCCAGCCAGCACTCTGTGACTCCTGGTGCACAAAGACTACCCTCTGTTGCAGAGTCTGTCTCTCCCAGAACAGAGACAGCTCAGGCCTCCATCCTGTATCATAGTTGTGTCTCACAGGGACCACTAGAACTACAAGTGGACCTTCATTTTGCTGTGAAAACCCACTAGTGATCATGGCACCCTGTGAAGGGTGCATCAACATCAGCAAAGGCACTCAGCCAAGAGACACCTCTGCCTGGGACCTACAACCCTTCTTGAAACAAGAACATTGCAGCTTTAAGGATGATTGGAACGTCTTCCCAAAGCACAGGGAGATCAATTGGAAATGCAATCTCTCTTTCCAATTCATGTAGACTTTCCCTCCATATTTCCCTCCCAGCCAGAAACTTGCCCTTGTTGGGCAGCATGGAGGGAAGCCCATGCCTGAACAAAACAGCAGCAATCATTCCTTCTGCACTTCAACTTAGTAAAATAGGTTTCTTGCGAGGAGCTCCTTTGATCTAGAACATACTGAAAAGAACATTTTTTGTTTTTCATGTTTAGTTATCATGAGTCCACCTTTAAGTTTCCTTTACAGGGAACAGTGTGGAACTCTTTGCATTTCAGTAGGGAAACTCTGGATCAGAGCTAGGCAGGTAAATGAATGAGTGGTATTCTCACCGCTCTTTCCTTCTCCCTCCTGCCCAGCTGATGAACGGATTTTGTAGGATCCTGTAGAGAGTTTGAACAGAGCTTTGACAAATGCAGAGCTGAGTGCATGGCAGAGATTTTCAAGTGATTGTGCTGATGCAGTAATTTCATAGCTTGCTCAATTCCAGCCTCTAACTTCAGTGCCAAGAATCAATGCCACATAAAAATTAAAAGTCAAATAATTTTAAAATACACATACACATATACACAGAAATGTAATGCAAAATATAGCTAAAAGAGCAAAAGTAAATAAGGAATGCCCTAAATCAGCATGGCATTGTCCCCTGGATCAAAATAATGCCTCAATTTCTACCCAGGCTAGTGAACCTGGAGTGGATCTGGAGAACATTAAAGATTTGGATTAAAAAACAGAGTTGGAAAATTATATTTAAATTTAGTTACTAATTAAATAAATTGCAAAAATAACAACAAAAGGCTGCCAATAGTATTTGTACTTTTCTACTGCTTTCAAATATCCTGAGCCTAATTGCACTGTTCAGTTCTTTGAAAGAGCAGAACATTTGAATAAAAATGTATAATCAAGTTTAATATTTTGGAAACAGTGTGGAAGAATAAAACCATCCACTGTATGTTCTCAAGCATAAAAACCAAGTACCAATAATATTAGCTCTTAATGTTCTAAATGATCATCCTGGCACTAATTTGATCTCAGGGGGGAATAAGCTTGGTACTGCTTCCAAAGTAGGGATGAGCCTGGAGCCAGCCCCATGCAGTCCGTGCCCTCCCAAGTGGGCTGAAACTGTGGGCAGGGCTAGGGGCTGGTAATGGGATCCATTAACAGTCCCAGATAGGGCAAGAGATTAACAAAGTTCAGGTCCATCCAAGAGATCCCATCAGGAGAACCAGGAGATTGAAACGGGGCTGGAGATAAGGCCACTTGCAACACTGGGCCAAGATCCAGACAGGAAAGAGAGAGTTGGGCAAGTAACTTGAAGAAAGGGTGTTATTGAGCTGGTTTAGCTAATATGAAAGAATTCTGCCTCCTCAGCCCTGTATATTCAGAGGCGTTGTTATAGTCTTTGAATTCCCAGACACTCTGGGTTCCACTCATTTCACTCCTGAAAAGAAATTGAAATATAAGCCTCAGATCAGAATATCCAAAATATGAGTAAGTATGAATATGAACCACAGCATGGACAGTTTTGTCTGCAGCAGTGGCCATGCAGGCTGGAGGAGGAGGCACTTGGCATCAATCACTTCCAGAGTCAGCTTGCTGGGCAATTTTCCTCCTGATAGTATTTTAAGAAAAAGTACTTTTTTCACAATGCAGATCACATGTGGACTCCATAAAGTTTCTTTGAACTTATAAGGAAATGTCTTTAGATATCTAGTCTTCATAAAAGGAATGTTTAGGATACTAAAAGAGAAAATCAAAATACATGGGTTTTTTTCTTCTTTTATTTATTTTTTTAAGCACACTAAATGAAACAGGGTTCTGCCAACAACTCTTTTGTCATAGACAGTTTGGGCTGTGAGTTTGTCATCTCAGCCATGGCAAAAGAGAGCAGGATGGAGCCCAGCTGAGGGATCTCCCAGGGGAAACCAAGCCCTGGCAGAGCTACTGGCAGTGATTCCCAGGCAGTCTGGATGAGAAGACTGGATTGCTTCTTGTGGCCAGAGGCTGGGTCTTTCATGTGACAGTAAAGATGGAGCTTGTGGTCTGCAAAGACTCCCTCAGATACTGTGGCAAGAGGAATGTGTCCTGATTCAGTTCCCCATAGCAGGACTTGCATTTCAGGACATCTGACCTATTATCTCTTCCTGAATTATTTTCATTTGTCCTAAATATCTGATATTTTCAGCCTAGCCCAAGCAGAAGATACCATATGAAAAGCCTCTCAGCATTTCCATTCCCAAGGAAAATACCAGTGAAAATGTTCTTTACTAATCAACAGGACAGATTTGATCCCAGGATCATCTGACTATGTCAAGGGAAGTGAATGTCCTCCAATATAAAACCTTCAAAGGACCAGAGATTCAAAAAACTCATCTGATGACAGGTTAATTTTTCTTCAGGAAGCAGTGGTATGTTTAAAAAAACTCCACAGACAGTCTCTTTTGCCTTTGATAAATGGCTTGCTCTCTGCTACATTAGCCATCTCGAAAGTCTGCTCAGTAGCTGTCACCCCAGCCATAACATCTTGCTTTCTTCTCCGCAGGAGCTCTGTAAATTCACCAGCTTTCTCTTATAATCCATCTTCCTCACTGCTTTTGTCAAGGAACTACTTGAGCTTCTTTAATTCACCCACGTTTTCCCAGGCACAGCTAAAACTTTTGGTTGTGTTCACGGCAGGAAATGCCTGCTTATCTGTTAGGTAAATTGAAACATCAAATACCAAAAGATTCCAGGACAGTTTTCTATCTCTTAGAAACAGTTCACAGTGCTGTTCTATTGTTCCTTTTCCTTAGAAACCTAGAATCATAGTGTATATCTGTAATACGACATATTAGACGGTGATAGGACAAGGGGGAATGTTGTTAAGCTCAAGGAGGGAAGGCTTAGATTGGATGTCAGGGGGAAGTTCTTCACAGTGAGTGGTGAGGTGCTGGAAGAGGCTGCCCAGAGAGGCTGGGGATGCCCTGTTCCTGGAGGTATTCAAGTCCAGGTTGGATGGGGCCTGGCCAAGTACCAGATTTGGAGGTTGCTGTGGCAGGGCGGTTGGAATTTGATAAGTCCCTTCCAACCCAAGTCATTCTATGATTCTACGATGTCCCAAGCTGGAAGAGAGCCACAAGGATCACTGAGTCCAACTCCTGGCTTCAGACAGCACCACACAACATTCAACACTTATACTCCAGCAGCTTGGGATCATGACCACTGCCGTGGGGAGCCTGTTCCAGAACCCAACCACACTCTGAAGAACTTTTCCTAACACCCGGCAAATCCTCTCCTCACACAGCTTCCCAATCCGAGCATCTCTAACCTTTGTCTAAACCCTATTACAAGTATTCTAGCACCAGCCAGGGCCAACAGTGATCAGGAGTGACACAGATCTTCATGGGCTCCACACCAGCTCCTGTGCTTCAGCAGAAAGCTCAGGCAGTCAGATAATTTTAAGGCTTCTCCTTTGAGGGTTTCTTGTTGCTGCTTTTCACCAAAGCACTTTCATTGCTCTTCCACGGGGTCAAAAAAATCAGCAGTCAGCTCCTACACTTCATTTTAAGTTGCCTGCCTTTTGCAGTCTGAATGCATTTAGCATTGCATCGTAGTAAAAATAACATTTCATAGGCAGATTTCCACAATTTCTGATTCCTTTCAAGCTTTTCCCCATGTGTATTTCCTTCTGTCTATTTTTCCCTATTGATTCCTTATCTCAGCGATCTAGATCCTGAGCAGATTTTCTGATTTCCTTTAGGCAGATTTCTGACTTTTATCTTTTTGCCTGCAAATGCTATTCTCTCACTAGATCAGGAGTGCAAGCGTGGAGTTCTTAATGTTAGTGTTAAAGACCACAGAGTTCATGAAAGTCCATAGGTAAGGTTATGGAACCCCTCAATCAGGCTCATATACGTGGGGGACACATACGATCATACAATAAGAACATAATGTTTTCACTGTGCGTTTTGAAGACTGTGCAAACCACCAAACCACAGATGTAAGTGAAAAACCTGTGATCCTTAGAAATAGTAAGTAATTACCTACTTTTTTTCCACTGTGATGTCCATAGGGACAGAATTGCTGACAAATGAACTAAGCCACCTCATGAACAGAGCTGTAAAGTAGCCTAACAGCAACTAATAACAAAAGCTGTCTAAAATGGAAGAATCCAAGATGCAGTGTCAGCCTAAAGCTGTGAGCAGTAGAAACCAACAACCTGACTAAGGGTAGGCACAAAAAGGCAGTAAACATCACACAGCATTTATTGTCAAGATCATATTTTCATCTCTGCTATGGAAAGCAGGGTTTTAGCCCCCATTTAGAGTTGATAAAGAAGACACAGAACTGTGCCTGACTCATTTCCTTCAGCTCAGTGTGCCCTGGGAGTCTCCCAGGCCATCAGTGGCCCAGCTTCATCCTCCTTACCCCAGGACATAGCTGCAGGGAAAGGTAAATATGGGACCAGACTTCCTGTACCACTGCTTGGAGCCCCTGCACCCCAGAATTCATAACACAAATTCTTATTGTTCAAAAAAATGGGGAAGTGGTACTGAGGAAAATAATTGCTGTAGGGATATTTAACAGCACAGAGCACCACACAGATACTGTTATTATGGCATTTATTGCTAGACGAATAAACAGAGCTGCAGATGCCCTGCAAAAGCAGTCAGCTAGTCTCTGCATGTCCTATATAACTTTGGCCATAAGATACACAAAACAAGACTGATATCATTCTGTGCTTCTTTTTAGGAGAAGGGAATTTTCCTTAATAAAGCTTTTTTCAACATAAAAGTCTGTTTTTCAATTATTATTTTTTTCACTTGAAAGCAGAAATCCCATCAGCCATGGAAGCCCTATGTATTTAAGCTGTATACTTGCAAAATAGGTTTTTTTGTTTTTGTTTTAAATATATGGTGTATATATATATCTTATATGAGTTTAAGCAAACTCAGAAGTAATAACAGGAATTTTCAAATAAAATCAGGATACTTCTACCCAAAGAAAATGACACTTACTGTGCAGTCAAGCATCCCTGCTGCTACTATGCTACATAGCCATCACATCTGGTTGAAATGTGCACATCATGTTGTCACCACTCCATAAAACACGTGCACACTCAGAGCAAACAGTTCTCAGTTGTGTTGCTTCCAGACTGATTGTGCATGGCCAGGGATTAAGGAGAGAGGTGGTGAGCCCCACAGCACTTTTGGGCACCCACCAGCCACCTCACCAACCATGGCCATCAGCCTGGGCCATGGGGGCAGACAGAAGGCTTCAACACTCAGAAGGACCACGACACAAGAGTCTGGTTTAAGGAAAAAGCAGCAGCAAGAGGAAGCTGTGCAGTGCAGATCAGGCTGTGGGGTACAACTATGGGATCTGCTAGCCCCTGGGTCTGGGCCAGAGTTGGAAAACTGGAACGAGCAGTTTTCTTTCATGAGTATCAAACAGGACTCCAAAAGCATATTCTCAGCAAAAAAACACCATGGTCTTTCTTTTCATGGCCCCTTGTTTCTATTTCCCTCTCACAGTTTCAATGTGGAAACAGAAAAAAAGAAAAGATGGAACATGGCATTAGATACCATGCTGTTCAGCCTGGAGAAGAGAAGGTTCTGGGGAGACCTGGTAGTGGCCTTTCAGTATCTAAAGGGAGGCTTTAAGAAGGAACATGGCAGATTCTTTAGCAAGGTTTGCTGTGTTATGACAAGGGGAAGTGGTTTCAGACTAAGAGAGGGGAAATTTAGATTGGATATAAGGGCAACGTTTTTTACAGTAAGAGTGGTAGGCACTGGAGCAGCTTGCCCGGAGAGGTGGTGGATGCCCCATCCCTGGAGACACTCAAGGTCAGGCTGGATGAGGCTCTGAGCAACCTGATCTACCTGTGGGTAGATGTGGGTGTCCCTGTTCATTGCAGGGCTTTGAATCAGATGGCCTTAAAAGTCCCTTCCAATTCAAACAGTTCTGTGATTCTAAGTCATGTCTGGCAAAGGTTAGGCAAGGCAGTCAGAGGCAGAAGGACAGCAGGAAGGAAGAAGAAGCGAGCAAACCCAGACCTCTCTGAGCCTCTTGGGGTCTTTAGCAGGCACCAGAACAGGTCTGGAGTGTCTCCATGCTGGCACACTGCATCTCTCCTCTTCTCTCAGCAGTGCCCAGCAGCATGGGGGCCCTCGCATACATCTCCAGACAACTTTATTGCATTAAAGATCTGTGAGCTGGTGCCCCTGTGTTCCTTCTTTTATAAAAGAGGAATGTGTTTTGGCTGCTGAACAAGAACAGTAAAGATGGGTTGTAACAGATACAGTTAATGTACTTGAACCAGCTTTTCTCATTTTACCTCTTCCCCTTCATTTGCTTCACATAACAAGTAAATCCGCCCACTCGATATAAACACAAATAGATTTTCATGGGAAACTTCATTAAGAAAAACCCTCAAGTCTTTTAAGAAGTATTTAAAGACATGTCAATGAGCAGCTGGAAACTACAATCACTGTCATTCTTACCCTTCCAATAAAATCAAACTTAGACTCTTCCTGGGTAATTCCCATTTTTGCATAGGTCAAATTCATAAATTGCATTGCTTTTCCCCAGGCTTTCTCCACAGCCAGAACTGATCCAGGATGAGCAGTAAATTTATTCACTAGATGGAGCACAAGTATCTAGACAGCAGAAGGCATGCCAAAGCATTATAAGATGAATCTCAGCACTGGGACAATGAAACTTCATCTGCAAGACTCACAAAACCACGGGTAGTGTTTGTTTTTGCTTTTGAGGCTTATTCCAGCAACACCAGTGTCACACTAAAGTTAGCTGAGTGATGTTCAGTAATTAGGGGGAATTCCTGGGTAATACTTGTATAATAAAGATCTTTGCTTTAGGTAGGACTTTTGCCACTCATGTATTTCTTAGTTTCCGTTCTCAAGAACAGTTAGAATCATAGAATCATTAAGGTTGGAAAAGAACTCTAAGATCACCAAGTCCAGCCTCAACCCATCCCCACCCTGCCCACTGACCACATCCCTCAGTGCCACATCCACACAGTTCTTGAACACCTCCAGGGACAGTGACTCCACCACCTCCCTCCCTGGCAGCCTGTCCCATTGCATGACCACTCTTTTGGAAAAGAAATGTTTCCTAATATCCAACCTGAACCTCTCCTGCTGCAGCTTAAGGCAATTATCTCTCATCCTATCACTGTTACTTGGAAGAAGAGGCTGAATGCCAACTTGCTACAACTTCCTGTCACAGAGTCTATTACAGGGAGCTTCACATGACCTTCATCACTCATGTTCCCACCACCTTTGTTTCCTGAGAAACTGTAATTTTCAGTGGTGAAAGCACTTCTCTTCTTCAGAGCAGCCCTGCTGTGCAGAGCTTTCTCCCTTTTTTAGTCACTGGTGGTACACGTGCACCTCACGTGCTGCCTTGGATTTTGCCTGAAGACACGATAGGCACCTCTGAATAGGTATGGGTGGTTCTACCTTGCAGGAATGGTGTTTTCAGTTGTTAAATAAAGTCCTCCTGGCTATTACCAACCCCAAGTGTTCAGCATGGAGTCATACCAGCTTAGGGAAAGCTGGGCAGATCGGGAGGACCACAGTGCCTCTCAGAACAGGAACTGCTGATGCTGGAATGAACATTTCTGTAGGCATTCTGACAGGCCCAGGTCAGCACAGACAGTTAAAGCCATTGCTGGGGCTTATCTCTGTTTTCCTATAGCATTAGATCTATGGTGAAGACATGGACCACTGAACCTAATGAAGTAGTTGCCCTGTATCCTCCAAAGATACATCCATGTGTCTGCAGGAGAGCAGCCCCGAGGCTCACCCAGGAACAAAATCACTTGTCACAGAATCATAGAATCTTTAGAGTTGGAAAGGACTTCCAAAGGCCATCAAGTCCAACTCCTCTGCAGTGAACAGGAACATCCACAGCTACCATGTCACCTACCTTCAAAGACAGCATCAGAGTACTGGCCCTGAAGCATCCTGTCTGCTCTGCACATGGACACACCTGCCTCATGTTTAACTCTTTTTGGTAAGGAGAAAAAGTCACTTCTACCCAGAACATGTGTAGCAATAGCAGCTTATTCCATCCCATAGCCCAGCATCATCCAAACTTTCAGTTGCCTTTGGAAATCAGAAATTTTACAGAGACAGAGTTTCTCGATATGGAAAGCAGTTGATTTGAGAACAATGTTTTGGCCTAATGACATATGTGGTGTACTTTTAAGAAAGGAAAAGACAACTCATCGCAGACATTCTTTGTGGGATGAAAATATTCTATAGTATATTTATCTGCCTTGCTGGGAGCTTTAGCAGAGTGACTTGCACCCAGGAATGCTGTTTTGCAACAGCAGTATTCCTCTTTGCCACCTTCCTGTGAAAGAATGACGTATTTAACACAATTCCTTGATAAATAACAATGCATCTTGGGAAGGCTGAACTACGACAATTAAGATGCGGAAAAAGATGCAAACAAAGACAAAGAAATTCTGAAAAAAGGCCAAGCATCTTTGTAGGAGATTACAAAATCTTTTTTCCCTTTTTTTCCCCTCACAAAATGCTTTCCTTTTGGACAAAGAAGCCTGATCTTAAAATCGAGTTTTCTCCTGTTTTCTTGAAACCATTTTTATTTAAAAGAAGAATCTTTAAAAACCACTTCCCAAAATCATTTCCAGTTTTCATAAACAAAATATTTTTACCCCAAATTTGTGGTTTCTCATTTCATTTTTTTCCTCCACAAAAAAATACTTTGGTCTTCTGAAATGCTCTAAGGGAAACAAAAAAATTTAATCAGCTCTTGACAATAGTAGCACACGCTGGTTTTTCCTTAAATATGCTGCTCCTGACTGCTTTTTATAGAGCTAAGCACAGCTGGACTTGCTGAGAGCCTTCCAAGTCACACAGGAGATGGGAGGAAAGGATTGCTCTTGCTGCAGCATCAGGCAGCTTGCAGACCTCAAACTGCTTTATGATCTCTTTTATCTCAATAAGTATCTGTGCAAATAATGAGACGGAGGTTTCCGACTCATGTTTGGTTAGATTCTCACTGGCAAACTTTAAACTGCCTTTAGGGTGATGCAAGGGGAACTGCTGGTCTTTGGGGAACTGCTTTTCATCTCTGCCTACTACGAGGCTTTTGCTTTGTTTTATGTGGAAAGCACATTTGTCAGCCCTACACCATACCTGTTGCCTCTGACAAAGTTTGAACCTGCAAGAGTGGAGGATTCAAAACTTGAGCCTCATTACCTGTGATCTTGAACTCTAACTTTGAATGAAGTAACACCAAGGCCCTAAAAGTATACTGTAGGGGAGGAGAACAGAAAGGAGACCGAGCCACCAGTGGAGTTCTTACATGTTCAGAAATCGGATAAAATCTTGACAACACTGCATGAAGATGTCAAGCAGGCAGGTTTTGATTGACTTCGTAAAGAACCTGCTGCTGCCATTCTGCTGCTTAAAGTGCTCTTCCTATTTAGGCCAGAATAATTTGCTCATTTGGTTCTTGTTTGTGATTTATCTAGACGTACAGAAAAGCTGAGAGAAAGGAACTCTCCTACCTCACTGCCAGCTTTCTTCAGCATGTTCCCATGAACGTGCAGGAACTCATCATGCCTGGAAACATCCCAGCCTCTTGGAGCATACAGCATCAGCCCTGTAATCATGAGCAGCAAAAAGATACATGCAAGATCTTTTAAGAGTCTTCTCACTGGAAAAACTAACGGGACTCAGTGCCTGCCTGGAAGGCCAATAAACAGTGTCAAAGCTCAAGGGGCTTCTGCCATCCATTTCTCACAGCAGAAGAGCTCCAGCTCACTCCTTGCTATGGTTAGGTTAGGTTGCAATTGGATTTGATCTTTAGAGTCTTTTCTAACCTGAGCTGTTCTATGATTCCATCCCAAAAGAGAGGGGATCATGCTCAAAGAGGGGAAGCAATGGGTGTTACTGCTATGCTGGCTTATACAGCCCCTTGAAATCCTATACTGTCAAACTGGGAGCTTATACAAGGTAGGGAAACGCATATATTGTTATATACATGTATATACAAAGATAATTATCTGTTACCTCACTTGACATTTTTCATGTTTGTTCTTAGCCTACAGGAAACAAAAGAATTCTCTGAGTTCTGAGAAATTCAACTAATCTCTGGCTGTTCCGGCATGGAGATGGAAAGTACTAAAAGGCTTTATTTTGCCTTCATTTAAAAAAAAAAAAAAAAAAAAAAAAAAAAAGCCCTTTATCACTTAAAAGAGTAAGTCACTATGTGCAAACAACAAACACTGAAACAGACGATCTTAATGGAGCAATGGCAGTGTACTCTAGATGGATGATTTTCCATTAGAATCAGCGTTATATTGTCACATACACAAAGTCATGTTTTTAATGCATATGTATACTCACATACCATAAGCTCAAATTTTCATTATCATAAATATTTTCTAACATTGAATATCTGGAAATCCCATTTACAGATGAAATTAGCAGACATTATAATTGGATCCCTCTCAGCAGCTTTCCAAAGGTCTTGACCACATGGGCCACAGAGCCAATGTTACAGCCACCTACAATGGCACAAGAAAAGACTCATGAAACTACAGCCCTGTCAGTCTAACATCAGTACCTGAGAGAATCATGGATAATCCTTGGTTCTGCTGAAAGGCATTTAAAGAACAAAGCTGTTATCAGGCATAGTCAGCTCGGATTCAAAAAGGGAAAGTCTTCAGTGACTTATCTCCCATGTGAAGGTCACCCACTTGGTGAATGAAGGGAAGGAAGTGGAAGTAATCCTTTTGGATTTTTGAAAGGCCTTTGATACTGTTCCTCACAGTATCCTTCTGGACAAATTGGTCAACTGAAAGTAGGTTCATGCTGGGTTGGGTAACAAACAGGCTTGACAGCAGAGCTCCCTGTAGCTCTGAGGAGGGGAAGCAGAGGGAGGAGCTGGGCTCTGCTCCCAGGAGCTGGTGGTGGCAGGACTGGAATGGCACAAACCTGCTCCAGGGGAGGATCAGACTGAGCATGGAAAAAACATCACTACCATGAGTTACCGATGCTGGAACAGGCTTCCAAGAGAAGTGGTTTGTGCCCTGTGCTTGTCACTTTCAAGAGGCATTTATACAATGCCCTTAGAAACATGCTTTAACTTTTGATTGGCCCTGAAGTGGTTGGATGATCCTTGAAGGTTCCTTCTAGCTGAACTGTTTTATTCTAAAGCCTAACAGAATATAAGCTTGCAATTGTATTATTTGTTCTCTCAGGCTTATAAAGAGAACCAAGTATCATTTTCTTTCCCACTGTATTTTTCAGTGGCCAGATGTCCCATTGAGTAGCACTGTGCATGTGGCACCAGTGTGCTTCTGCACCCAACAGTGCCACACAGGCTTTGTAAACACAACATATCAAAATGTTTACCAGTGACCCAATGGAAAAGATTCACCTCCCAGTTTCTAAGAAATTATTTCTAAGTCATGCTATTGCTTGAAACAGGGCAGTTTGTGACTTGTTGCTTATTCGTGACAGGTAGGTATTTCACCATCTCCCCAGAGGAAAATCACCACAGACACAAAAGAGACATCACTGTCAGAACAATTTGAGTTTTCAGCACTCAAATCTCTATTAGTTATACGCACAGCAAATACTAACAGCCACTGACAGGCTCAGGGAAGTTCTGAAAGCATCAAGGAATCAGGATTGAGCTTTTAATTATCAGGTGCATCCAATTGTACTGACTGCAGAGTTAAAGCAATGATTGAATGCTGACATTAATACTGTAAAATATGTTTTGCAGTTACAATTACATCAATGAAAACCTTAATACACTAATTCCCTGAATCAGCTTTATTTACTTAATGTGGTTTGAACTTGAGAAATGTAACTGAAAAACCATAACAAATGCATATTTCTTGGTGGTTTGCCTCGATTTGTTATGCAGCTGAATTCTAGACACTGGTCAAATGATTCTTCATGGGTATTGGTCATAGGTCTTTCTTTTTTAATTTCCTGCTACATTTTTATTTTGAATTTGAAGTCATCTGTCCTGAGAATTTCCCTTTGTGGTTGCTCCATTTTAATCAGAGACATTCATGTGGGCATTTTCTGGAAGCTAAGTATGCAGTCCCAAGCTTTTTCTCCATTACTCAGACTGCAGCTTTCAACACAAGAACTTTTAAAACTTGATGAAGAGAGCGCAGTGCCCTCTAGAAGGGGGCTACCCTATGTGAACAATGGCATTCTGTAAAACATTTTACTTCCTAAGAAGAAATGTGGACATGTTGCTCTCGTGAATCATTCTGCACTTACTCTCGTGTAATTCCTCCAACTCACTCACAGCCTGAAAACAGGAGGAGCATCATGTCCCCAAGATATCTTTTGACACCGTGGACATACTCACACTGCAGCTGAGGTGCAAGTCCAGAAGGGAGCCTGCAGACATCCCAATGGGTATTTTTGGGCATTGTATGAACCTGCCAAGCATTCTGGGGCTGTCCCAGGGCCACACACAGGGTAGAAGAGCAGTAGCCATACAATCACTGAGGTTGGAAAGGACATTCAAAGTCATCAAATTCATACATGAGAACAAGTTTGCAGGGTCATTTTTACAGAAAGCGAATCCAATTTTAGGGCAAATAGAGCATAATCGTACCCATCCGCTTTACTTGCATGGATATGCATCACCAGAATCAACCCTGCAGCAAAGAAAGCAGTTCTAATCAGGCAATAGAATCACAGAATCACTAAGGTTGGAAAAGACCTATAAGATCATCCAGTCCAACCATCCACCTATCACCAATGGTTCTCACTAAACCATATCCCTCAACACAACATCCAAACGTTCCTTGAACACCTCCAGGGAAGGGGACTCCACACCTCCCTGGGCAGCCCATTCCAGTGCCTGACCACCCTTTCAGAGAAGTAGTATTTCCTAATATCCAGCCTGAATCTTCCCTGGCGCAGCTTAAAACCATTCCCTCTAGTCCTATCACCGGTTATACGGGAGAATAATAGGGATGCCTCGGAGCAGCTGTAGGTTTCTGTACAGCAGATGCTAAATCAAACCTAGTCACACTGGAGCTGTCTTAGTCACTGGTGGGAAGCCATCATTAATCTCACCTCAATACAATGTTACAGAGGGGTCCCATGATTCACATCCTGAGAAGGATGTTACTCTGCTGCCAATAAAAGGAGACAAGGAAGGGCCTCACTCAAGCAAGAATTCTTGCACTGCAGACACCGACAAGGAGGGGAATGGAGGCCTGTCCCACCAGTAACGGAAACAGCGTTATCAGGAACACGACCTGAAGTGCTCCATCAGCAGACAGCTCTTCCTCCAGATCCAGCTTTGTATTACGGCCGGCTATGCATGCACCACCAAGATGTATCTGCTATTAGCCACTTTTCCCCAGGACCCATACAAAAGAGAAGGTGGAGTAGAAACCTCACGCCTTCTTAAACTTCACTGCATACGTGACTGAGCAAGTTAGAATTGATGATTACTCACACCCTGTGACATCTGACACTCTTCCTGCCAGTCCATCAGAGGTTGCAGTCATTAAGGACATAGGAATACAGAAAGAAACATCCGGACAAACTGCAACAGCTGCATTTTATAGTCTGCTGCTTTATTTCTGTATCCAGTGGAAAAAAATACGTGGGGAACCTCATCCACTCCCTCTGCTGTCAGTGGGGCTTCTACCATTTCCTGCAAGAAGGATCAGGATCCCAGGTTATAACAACCAAGGTAAACACTGCAAAATATGAGCACAAAGCACAAAATCCACTATTATACTTCTAGTCGGGAGTTCTGTTGTCATCAGTGGAAACACGAAAGCCACGAAAGCCACCCGAACTGTTTGTTTAGCAGCAGGACCTAGAAGAGAAAGGCCCTTTCTGGCCTCATCCCTCCCTCCCACACTGTCCTGGATTGCTGCAGCAGGTCACGTAGTCACGCTCCGCACCCTGTCAGACGACTTAAGTGACCTGGATTTCCAGAAATGCTGACCTCAGTGGAAATCATTGTGTGCAACACTTAAAAACAAACACATTGGAGGCAAACCTACCAAGCATCGCCTGAACCAAGAGCAAACAACTGGGCTTTGTGAAACCTTTCCTTCCCTTCTTTCCATGAAAACAAAATGCAAATGTACCTAAAACTGGAAAACAGATTGCACTGTGTTTCAACAATCTTTAGCTTAGCCTTTTGGGAGTACAGACATACCTAGTATAGCACCATTAGTATTTCTGCTAGTGATTTTTCCCTTTAACTCAACCAATTCCTCTTCGTTCCTGGCACGCTATCCTTGAGTCCTGAAGGAATTAACATCAAGTGGTGTCCATAAGCAAGCATGACACTTTCTCAGAGACATCATTAACAAAAGACCTGATCCATGAGGTGATGAGCAACCACAAATCTCTCCAGTGGTGGTGGAGGCACAAACTGAAGTCTTTGGCAAGCCAGAGCAGTAAAAACCATTTGTCATGTAGCGCTGCTGAGCTCATGCACAGCAGAAATGCGTTGCAACATCCATCAGGTCATTACACCCTCCCCCTACATCCAACTGGTCCTGCTACACAAGTAGGTCCACTGTCGGCTCTGGAAAACTGCTGTGCAGGAATGACTGCTTGTGGGATAGAGAGATTCACTGGAGTAACAGAAAGAGCAAAGTGAGCTGAGAAAAGTTAAGAGAAGAATGGATCATTTAATGTTTCTCTCACATGGGTGGTTTTTTCCACTTAAATACAAAAAAATCTTCATTTTCCCCTATGCATCACAGGAATGCAGACAGGACCATAAAATGCAAAATGCTACCCAGTTGGAAATCCATACCATAGTACAGCATTGCCCAGGATTTTTTGAATACTTGTCTCTTTCAAATGCATTCTACGCTCTCTCTTATATCTTCCCACCTGAACACCAATTTAAGCAGCTCTGAAATGAATGGGGGCACAATGCTGAGGAGAGTGTTGGGGTGTGGTGCACAGAGCTGCTGAAGAAAGTTCTAGGATGGAAGAAAGGAAAGACACAAAAGCTGATTAAGGACATAGAAGAAGATAGAAGAAAAATGCTTTGGAGGTATCTCCTCATCAGAAACAACCCTGGCTTCCCTCTCCAGTTGGCTGGGTGAGTTTGGTGAGAAGTATTAGATGATCGGACACTTGCTAACATTACATCCATCTATAAGAAGGGTCATTAGGAGAATCCAGGGAAGTACAGGCTTGCCAGCCTGATGTCAGTGCCAGGGAAGGTACCATGAACAGATTATTCTGAGTGAGATTACACATCATGTGCAGGACCAACTAGGGGATCAGCCTCAGCCAGCATGGGTTCACAAAAGGCAGGTCATGCTTAACCAATCTGATCTCCTTCTGTGATTTAGTGATTTGTATGGTGGATGAGGGAAAGGCTGCTAACATAGCCTTATCCAGACTTCAGCAAAGCCTTTGACATTGTCTCCAACAGTATTCTCCTGAAGAAGCTGGCAGCCCGTGGCTTGGACAGGTACACTTTACTGGGGGCTAAGAACCGACTGGAGGGCTAAGTCCAGAGAGTGGTGGTGAATGGAGTTAAGTCCACCTGGCAACCAGTCACGAGTGGTGTTCCCCAGGGCCAGTGTTAGGGCCCATCCTGTTTACTATCTCTATTGATGATCTGGATAAGAGGATTTAGTGCACTCTCAGTAAGTTTGCAGATGATACCAAGTTGTGAGGAACTGTCTGAGAGTAGGAAGGCCCTACAGAGCGCTCTGAATGTCAAGACTAAGTGCTGGGCCCTGCATTTTGGGCATAACAATTCCATGCAACACTATAGGCTTGGGGCAGAGTGGCTGGAAAACTGCATGGACAAAAAGGGACCTGTGGGTGTTGGTAGGCACTCAGCTAAACATGAGCCAGCAGCGTGCCCAGATGGCTAAGAAGGCCATGTCATCCTGGCTTGTATCAGAAATGTTGCACTCAGCAGAACTGGGAAGATGACTGCCTATCTGTACTTGGCAATGGTGAGGCTGCAGCTTAAGTACTGTGTTCACCTTTGGATCCCTCAGAACAAGAAAGTGAAGCCCTGGAGCCTCACTTTTTGACAGACAACAGAACTGTGAGTCCAGAACACAAGTCTTACATGAAGCAGCTGAGGGAACTGAGATTGTTCAGTCAGGAGAAGGCTCGGGGTAGATCTTATTGCCCTCTACAACTCCTCGAAAGGAGGCTGTGGTAAGATGGGGGTCAGCCTCTTCTCCTGGATATCAGTGACAGGATGGGAGGGAATGCCCTGAAGTTGTGCCAGGGAAATTCCAGGTTGGATATTAGGAATAACATCTTTGAAAGAGTTATAATACTGCCCAGGGAGGTGATGGACTTACCGTCCCTGGAGGTGTTGAAGGAAAGGGTAGATGTGGTACTAAAGCACATGATTTAGTGGGCAATATTGGCAGTAGGTAGATGGTTGGACTAGATCATCCTAGAGGTCTTTTCCAACATTAATGATTCTATGTTATTTGTCAGTTCAAGCATATCTAAAACTCTGGTATTATACCAAATATAAGGAAAGTTTGCATTTACCAATATCATTATGATCTGTCAAAAATACAACGGCAGCATAGTCATGGAAGCGACAGGAGATTTCTGCCACAGACAGTCAGATTCTCAGACACTTTTTGAGGAAAAAAAGGCTTAACACTGACATTACTAAACACTTGTAGGCTCTCAAAGAACAGAAAGACTTAAGAGAGCTTCACTTACACATCCGCATTGAAACAAGAGCCAAAGTACTGAAACAAATCCCAAGCTGGAACTTCTACATCCTACCAAACAAGTCCCCTCATATACTACAGAATCTCAACTCCAAATGAAAGCAGAACAGTCACGAAAGGCAGCAAGCTCTGAATGCCCCATTTTCACAGATGGGAGAAATAAGGGACTTGCCTGTGATGAGGCAAAGGTGAATCTACAATTCATAACATTAAATACCAAACACCTAGTAAAGTCTCCTGATAATTCACACTAATGTGTAACCTGCTTAACACTGCGACATGAACGAAGCACATGACTGATAATATGAATTATACTTAGAAAAACTTCAGTAAAATTCTGAAAAACAATTTATCCACTGATTTATATATGGATAAAAATAGTCATGCATTTTTGTAATCATTATGTGCCTGTTTGCCTCTGGTATTGGCAGCGTATGCTACTTAATATTAATAGAGGTCTTTTGCTTACTCTATATGCTAACCTGTAATTGAGTTGAGATCAAGCCCATTTTGGAATCAGGGAGAATTAAAACTATGGAATGTAACAAGGACTAAAGAGACAAACAAAACTTACCTGTAAGAGAAAGCATGCAGTTCTTAACAAAGAGGAATGTGATCTTACATTATTAATTATCACTGTGTGTGGGTACCTCAGTTATCTGCAATACAGGGATAAGGTGATAAATACTCACTTGGATCTTCTCAGAAACTTCTTATCAGCAGCTTGTGTAAAGAATTTACAGCTCACAGAAGGTATTCTTAGCTGCTTGCTGAGGAAATCACTTCAGCCAACAGCATGGAAGAAATAGTACAGAACAAGTTTTCCAGTACAGAAAGACTTCTCATGTCAGTACATCACCTAAGGTTTTCAATGAGGAAAATAAACCTGTGAAAGTTTGCTTTATTATTGCCTAATTAAAATTGAGTATTAGTTGCTACAAAAGCTTATTAAATCTGGAATTTATTTGTGCATAAAAAAAAGCAAAGAATGCATTTCTCAGCATAGGTTGAAGTATGCAGCAAACGCCAAGAACAAAAATCATGTGTTTTATGTCACACTAACATTCATTTTTCCTATTAACATGTTAGGAAAGGCAGCGACACCAGGGGCTGCAGCACAAGACTGGAATTTGCTTTGCTGAAGTCTTTCTCTGCCAACTACACCTAGAGACTCAGTCTGCTTAGGTAAGTCAAGTGCACCAATGTGGTCCTTTGGAAAGTGAATATGAGTGGCTGAAATGAAGTCCCTGAAACACACAGCACTTGCCAATTTTTATTTAAGACCTGGGACTTTCAGAGGGTATTTTTTAAGGTTCACTTTTAAGGTTCCTTGCTGAGCTTCCCTTCTCATGCAACACCAACTTCCCCCTACCTCTCCTGAGGCATGCAGATATTAACAAGCATTCACTGACTGGGATTGTGGTTTCAGGCTCTAGGTGCCTGTAAACAGCCTAGTCTTGATCTTGTTAATTTCCCTTGATAGTCCTGTATAGCTACTGATGCAAGAAGAGAGTCAAACTAATCATCAATTCGTACAAGCAACCTAGACAATGATTGCAATTTATTCCACACTTTAACTAAGGCACGCCTGCACCATCTGTAACACTACAGGGCTGTGCTGGCTCAGCTAGAATACGTGTCCTTTCAAGAGAGACTGAACATTTCTTGCTCCCCCTGCAAGCACACTGCAGTGTAAAATTGCTCCTGCTTTCTTATACGCACTTACCACAATGCACGTGCTCCATCTGTTGTCCACTTGTGTTTCTGCACATCCATCTCTGACTGTAATCTAAAAGCAAGCACATTGCCTTTAGGGATAGTGACTGATCTTTGTGCTTGCTTGCCCATCCTTGCTTAGTCAGTACCACTGTACCGATTCTGGAAGACAATCTGCAGTTAGGAACAGCTGGATAGCCACAGAGCTTAATTGTATTAAGCTCAGCTTGAACTACGCATACAATGATGACCAGAGCCTGAGAAACAGCTGTCAGGAAAGCAGAATTTCCAAGGTAACATCTCAGGAAAGCACCCTACAGTTTAGAGGATGGGATTAATAGAGAACATTATGTTCTGACAGATAGCACCTCTGTCAGGGGTGCTATTCGCTGCAGCTGCACCTACATTGCCACTGGCAGGTCACTTCCCCCCACCCTTCAAAAACAGTGATCTGAAGGGATCTTCAGGCTACTTTGTTGAGCTAAGCTTGACTTTTCAGCACAGCGATATCCACAGCCTGGTGTCTGCTGCCCTCCCCTGCTCTGTCAGCGTAATTTGAAGAGCGAGAACAAGACCTCTTCCTTCTAAGGAATGAGGGCACAACAGGTTTGCTAAATTCTGCTGGAATATCCCCAGGAAGACCCAAGAGATGACTAATAAGGCAGCAGGAAGGAGAAGCACTTCATTCCTGTCATTACCAGCCTGTCCAAAGGAGACAAACTCTGTGCCACGTGAAGTTAAAGGCAAATTTCCTTTTGTATTCAGCCCTACAACTTCTGGCCATCGTAACAGCAGGAAAAGGCAGCAGCCCCTGTTTTGCACAGATAACAGGAAGACTAGTTCCTCTCCGAACCTCTGCAGTTCTCACATGAATTTGAGTTTGTTTCCACCACAGCTCAGAGGTTTCTTGAGCAGAAGCATTGCAACCATGCCTTCTTTATTTGCTGCTGACAAGAATTTCAGGCTGAGGAAAGACTGTAGCCAACACAACAAAGACAGCAATTGCCACACACTATTAGCTTTGGTAACTGGCAACTTCAAACCAAGATGACTGACACCTGGGAAGGCAGAGGTGGATTGCTTTGGCACTTAGTTTCCATCATCATACACTGGAAAAGAAAAGTAGTGCAGGTTTTGGAAACATGACTGAACATTCAGTCTGCTTGAGTTGTGCAGACACCGAATTGACCACAGCAACTCCATTGCGCTCTAATGTCTGAACAAAAAGGAAGCAGGACTTAAGACAAGCAATGCACTCTAGATGTGCTTTTCCCAATATAGGTAATAGTGGACCAGGCTCAAGAAGAATTTGAGGTATAATTAAGACAAATTTTAAACAAGGCAGAGCAAAGTACCAAAGCTGACTTGTGTGGGAGGCAACAGAGTAAGAATACACCTTCAGTTAGCTAGCAATAACAAAGAAACATTCAATAGTATGGAAATGACCCAATACCATCACAAGACCAGCATTTAAAAGGTGTTTCTTCAGTACACTTTTCATTTCAGCTATACAGCTGCATCTTCCCCATTTCCATCTGAATGTTCCACCTTTAAGGCCTTCACTGCCTCCCATCACATTATCTAAAGTCTTCTGTATTAAGATCAGCAGCAAGCAGCCCCCAGCAGGCTTGACACCAGAGCCCTTTGGAGAGTTTAGCAGGCTTCTTCACATTCAGAAGCCACAATTTTAAACACATCAAACAGCATTTATTACAAAAAAGCAAATGTACAGCAATGAACATTTGTCTTTAGCTTGTGCTCTGAAACTGAATGTTTAATTTGCTGTTCCTAAGTAAATGTCCTTATCATTTCAAACAGGTACGTGTTCTTTTTCAGTACAGTTTCTTTGCATGCAAAGATGAGGCAGTATTTGCTCTATTTTTAACCAACTGACCGTGTGATATGTGATCAAGGTCTGCTTGATATGAGCTCCAGAACACTGAAGGTCACAGCTTTATTTACCTATCAGCCCTAGAAAGGAAGCAAAGTGGAAGGCAGTAGAAGGAAGAAAGACGGAGACCAAGTTAAATTCCATTTCAGGTGCATTTATTGAGTTATAAAGAACCTGTCAGCTCCATCATATTTACAAAAGGTTTTCAAGAGAATTCTAGAGCTACTTGCTACTGAACCACAAGTTAAAATTTGTTTGAAAATCCAAATCAACCACATCCATGATGTCAACTGTAGAGACGCTGGTTACCCTTACAAGACTTCGAGGCACTGATGCATATTCAAATACGGAGAAAAATGTTTTCCACCCACCAATTTATAAAGCCACCAGCAGCAAGATTCTCTTTTCTTCTAATGTAGTTATGCCCAAAGGCCAGACATTCTTCCTAATGCAACTGCTGAAAGCTGGTTTATTTTCAATATAAATTTAATTCATAAAACACGCATAATTACAAGGTTATTTAGAAACAAGTAGTGCAAGGTGTTAAAATCCATCTTGAAGATCAAAGTCTTCAAGATGAATGAAATCTCCAGCTGGTTCCATCCAATACTTTTGCAAGGTGGTATTGCTGCCAGATGTGCATACCAAATCCTGTCATCTTTGGAATCACAGTCAAAGCAAATGAAGTCCAACCTCCTAGGGCACTAGCACCATTCTTGTCTCAAGAAGCACTACAGAAACAGTGCCACCTGAAAGCATTGCATTGCTGTTTCCTGACCATCCAAGGCTCTGAAAGGCTGTTTTCAGTCAATTGCATCACTCCAGGTGAAGAAATATGAATGTTCTTTACACTTACACAGCTTTCCATTCCCCACTGCAAGCCCAGAAGAGATCAGACATCAGTGCTCTTCTTCTGTTAGAGAGCATCTCCCAGTTCCGCTGGATTTGTTACCACATAGATTCCACCTGTGCCTCAAGTCGTCAAGAAGTCCAACATTACAGTACCACAACAGAGAGAAGAGAATATGGGCACATGATCATGCTTTCTAAGCCCACATCCTGACACACGCTGCTACCACTGATGACATGTGGCTAGGCTTGGCTTGTTAATGAATCTAAAGTAATTTTTTTTCTTGGTAATGAACATAATTGAATGTCTAGTGAAAAATCTAATCAGTGCCAGCAGTCCTCCCTCATTGCATTGACAAGTATGTTTTGTCATCAGTGTAACTCCTTAACACCAAGTATCAACTAAGACTCTGAGTCACTATGCACAAAAAGCTAAAAACCCATAAAGTCAAGCAGTGTCACAAATATAGTAGTAGGAAAGCTGCTAACAGGGTTTCAGAGAAAGAGATGAATATCCTTGTACAAAGGAAAAAGAAACCTACCAGCTTTATGTTTACTACCAACTTTGTTCTTAAGAAAAACAAACAAGTAATTTCATCTCTTATTGCAAGGGCTACTAAAACAAAACCCAAGAAAATCCCAAGCATTGTTCATGTAAGAGAAAGTACCATCTAATAAAGACATCTTTCATGGAGCTCCTGTCACATTAACATGAGCTGGTATCTGACCTGGAAAGACTCCTTCCAGTTTGTGTTAGAAGCATAAATTGTCACTCTTGCCATTTTCACACTTACAAAGTTAGCTACCAAGCTGCTCACTGCAAAAAGGAGTTACTCAAAGGTTTTTAGAAAGTGTATACTATCATACCAAAGAAACTTATTAACTTTTTGAGATTTGTAGCTGGGCCGTGCTGAAAACACATTCAGCTCAAACACTGCATACACAAGTGTTACTGATGCTGGTAATTGACATCAAATGTTGAATAACTGTGCCAATTTAATTTACATATTAATGCAACAACAGTCCCAAATTCACTCTCAAATTTGAAACCATCTCTATGCTGGAACACACTACAGTACAATCACAGTTCAAGCTTAGTACCAAAGCACTAGTCACACTCAATAGGAATCAAGCTGAGTGTGAGAAGAGCTTTATAGGAAAACACTTTCAGACACTGCAAACATCCTTCACTACTAAGCTTGATAGCTACATGAGCTGCATTTAGTAATACACCTTACATGTCCTATATGCAGCATTTCTGCACAAAGAGGTCTACCAACAGTACCACAGCAGTATTACTGTAGAACAGATTTGTCTGTTCTTTCCAACTCAGAAAAGCTTAGAGAGGGGCTTCGTATTTCCAGTTTCACTGAGGTAAAAAGGAAACAATTCTAACAAGTTTCTCAAATCTCTAGTACATGTTATTTATGTTCCAGAACTGTTAAGGTTGCTTACTGGGGCTAAGATATAATATAAACATTGAGCAGGAAAACTTGTGCTTAGTTTGCAGTTAAAGTTTGAGTTAAATCCTATTACTGCAAACCAACAAAACACAGTTGTGCAATGTTTTGCAAAGATGGTGCAGGAAGAGGGATATCTTCTAGATTCCTTAAAAATTGAATGATAGTGTAATAAAAGATCGCAGTAGCTCTAACAGTCCAAGCATCTCTATAAAATTCACCTCTGGACCATGAAGTGGCCTTGGGGAACCTTTAAATAAGAGAAAGAAGAGTATACAATAGAAAGTGTTTGGAAAGACTGAAAGAATTTATACAGAAAAAAATTGGCATGGCAATTGGTAGAAAAATCATGTCATTCTGTCAGTGAAAAACACTGTTAGTACCTGTAACAACCTGGACTTAGTAGTCCAGTAAGATGGTGCTGTACATTGTTTTTTTCCCCACTAACAGATCAGGTCTAGTAGATGGCAATCACATACCCCACTGTTTCCACTTGTGGACCATCATCAAACCTAGATCTAAGTGAGACTGCCCTGCAAGTTTCCATTACCTGAATGATGGTATTTCCTTTTGCAGTATCCATAATCTCATGCTGAGATTTGAATTCCAGTTTTTGAAAGACAGGGTTCACCTGCCAAACAGACTCAACTGTCCCTTCTAATTACTTAGTGCTTGAAATTGAGATTTTCACACAGTGCAACCTAGCAGTCATAAATAAATCACTCAACTATCACACACTTCAAAAGTAACTTTGTTAGCCAGTGCGATTTTACTTCTCAGCAGATTTCACTTTCCCTTGATCTTCCACTTTTTTGATGGCAGCTTGGATAGCTTCCTGATCACCCAGAAACCGGTGAGGGCCCAGCGGACGCAGATTCTCATCAAGTTCAAGAAGTACGGGCACACCAGTGGGGAGAGTAACATTGATGATGTCCTTGTCGGAGATGCCTGCCAAAGACAAAAACCCAGAGTTACAGCAATCAACAACTTTCTAATTGCTTATTTGCTCGGCCTTATTTCTGAGATATCCAGTCTCAAAGCATTCAAGAACATAATTCCAGCCTCCTTCAGCAGTAGCAGCTATTCAAAGATCAATTTCCATTCCCAGCTAGACCACAACTTGGTTAGTGTTCTAAGAACAGCTATAGGAGGGAATTTCCAGCAACCTGAAGACAATTTCTTCATTCTTGGTATACACATGAACTGAGGAGGGAGAAATTGCCCTGAATACTTTTTAAAAAAAATATAGGACACTTTAAGCATAGGTTTTCTACATCTTCCCAAATCATACAAACAAAATACAAGAGGATTAGAGTCAACGTGTATTATCCCAACATAAAGAGGCCTCAGATAAGCAATCAATACAAACATCCTCTTTAAAGATACAGGATATTAAGGTTATTTTTTCTCTTAAGTTTTGTTTTATGCAACACCTTGTAACTACTGATTTTTAAGATAGTTGCAAGCAAGTAAAGAACAGCATTTCCCACAACTGATTTTCTAAAAAGAAGTTTAAGACATCTTGTCTTCAGTACAAGCCCCAGAATTACATACAGGATACTCATTCCTACATTCAATTGAGGAAAACGCAAAGAAAAGCAAAAAAGCCAGTTTATACAATTTAGAGTGTTTTCCTGCATTTTGTACTTTATTAAGGTGTACCTGTGGAGAAAGATTTTACCTGTTTAAAGTACTCTGGGGCTCTAAGCTCAGCAAAATTGTTGATTATGTTTACATGAAACACACAAATTTCTACAAATGTCCAACTGAACTTTGAGGCCAAAATTTAAGTAAAGCTTCTACATAAGCTCTAAATATGTGCAGTTAAGAAGCAATGATTAAAGATTATTTCCCAAAGTGAAAGTCTGCTGTTGTGAAATAGAGCAGCTTCAATAACTCATTCTTAGAAAAAGTGTACTATCAAGCTTCTAAAACTACAACACCAATGAACCAGATTAAAAAACAAGAAGGAAATTCTCTCAGGCCAGCTGACAAAACAGGTGGCTCTCAGAACAGGAGTGTAAACTTACCAGTGATTTTCACATCAAGGAGAAAAAGTAGAGCCAACACACACACAGAAAAGCAAAGTCTAGCCATTCAGCCACAGTGGTATGACATCAGATCAAAAAACAAAAGTAATCATGAGGTGACAATTTTATGCTGCTGCTATGAGACTACACAAACAAAACTTTTGTAGTGACCTATTCCTGTTTTGGTTGGACTGAGTAATCAGTTTAGCTGCAATCAGCATTTCATTTTAGAAAGGAGCAAGATGTTTATACCTGTTTTGCATTGAGCTATCAGTACAAAAAAAGTCACATACCTTGCCAGTCTAATCAATCCCTATATAAAAGGGTAAATAATTCATCTACGAGTAGAATCACAGACCTACATAAAAGCACTTAAGAGCCTATCAAGTTTTAGAACTACACAGAAGTCAATGGGGAAAACAGAATCTGTTCATGAGGGCACAAACATTTTTCTCAAGAACTTTGGATTGCAGAACAAGCAGCCAAGCTGTCCAAGTCTTTACTTTCAGGATTCTTAAACACAGATTTTATCATTCAAATGTTACCATGCACCCACAGGGAATTTGGCCCTAGGAAGTGTCCTGCCCACCTCTCAAATTCAGCCTCCCAGACTAAACCATACAGATTTAAACAAAACAGATGAAGTCACCCAGGAGAATTTAAGCAAACCACAGAATGTGGTCAGCAGGCAGGATATTTAAAGGTTTTTTTCTAAAGCTGAATTAAAGAAGTAGTTGCTGCTACATGGTTTCAGAGATGTTTTACCCTATCTACAGAACACAGTGACCACACCAATGTCAACTAGTGTTGATGTACAAAGCAGGAGGAGTACAGCCTGGGATAAACAAGTTGCAGCAAGCACTTAGTTTTCTCCTCTGAATTTCTATTTGTGGAGTGCTTTCCTTCAGGAAACAAAATGTTGATCAGGTTTGCCACACAAACTCCTCAGTTGCAGGAAGAACGCCCAGAGAACACTCCTTTACAGTCTAGGAAGACAGTAAAGAGATCACTTCTTACCACTCTGGCCATTCCAAGAGCAAGCTAAGCTGCTATCCAATTACTTCATGAGCTGTAACTATAGCACAGTGACCTTTTCTTGCACCTCACCTGACCTGGACTGTGTCACAACCACATTACATTTCATATGGGAAGAAGGGTACTAGGTTGCTGGAATCAGTCTGTCCCTGAGAAAGTTTAAAACTAAAGTCTTGCCTACTTAAAATTATAAGAACACACACTGCCAAAGCATTCAGGGTGCCTTCTTCAGGACACAAAACCAGTCAACCCATTCTTTAAGCAGATACTTCCCATGTTATCACTTGAGCACTTATTCCCTAATAGCAGCCGTACAGTAGGAAGCAATTAGATATATGATCATTATAAGAATCTTACAGAACTTAGAGAAGAAAGTGCTTTCAAAATCATATTCAGAATTCTTTTCCAGCTCACTTGTGCTTCATTTAATTGAACTGGATGATCAGTCACAGGCCTTTTTTTTTTTTTAAGGTGTGAAACATACAGTGAGGAGACTTTCACTGGTAGACAATCTTTTAGGATTAGCTGATCAGATTTATTACAAAGTACATTTCTCCACAACACTCTGCAAGATTGAAAAATTCACCTCTGGTAGCCCATAAAGTGCTCTGAAATACCTACACTCTGCAAAGTCCTGAACAGGCAAATCCTATTAGGCTTAATTATGAGCACACAATTCTTGCAAGAGTTGGTTCAGTTTCTCTTCCCCTCTCACCCATTCTTAAGTTTTCCTTCTGTTTTTACAGTCTGAGGAACACAAGAACAACCACATTCTGAAGAGCTGGATTAAATCCTTGATGGAAAACTGGGTGTATAGCTGAGCCTTGAGGGTGGCAATCAATGGTCTAAGGACAAACTGAAGGCCAGTGTATACCAGGAGCTGGGTCCAGGCCTGCCTTACATTAGCAATCTAGATGATGGAGCAGAGCATAACTTCACTAGTCTTGAAAGTGAGGAAACTGGAAGGAGTAGCTGATATATCAGAAGGCCTTGAAGCCACCCAGAGGGATCTCAAACAGGCTGAAGAAACAGGTTAACAGGAACCTCATCAAGTTCAACATGAAGTGCAAAATCCTGCACTTGTGGAGAAACAGCCCCAGGCACTAGGAAATGATGGGGGGCATCAAGTTAGGAAGCAGCTCTACAGAAAGGAACTGTAGTCCTGGTGGACACCAAGTTGAACATAAGCCAACAACATGTTCTTGTTGCTAAGAGGGCTGAGGGTATCCTGGACTGCATTAGGCAAAGCACTGCTAGCAAGTCAAGAGGTGATCCTTCCCCCTACTCAGATGGTGAGGCTTCATCTAGATTCTTGCATCTGCTGCTGGGTTACCTGGTACAAGAGACATGGACATACTGGAAAGAGTCCAACAAAGGGCTGCAAGTACAGTTGAGGTGATGAAGCATTTCATCTCTCCTCTAATGAAAGGAGGGAAGAGCCAGAACTGTAGTCTTGACAACCAGAAGGCTCAGAGAATCTTAGTGTCTATAAATACCTGAAGGGAAGGTACAGAGACAGAACCAGGCTCCTTTCAGTGATACCCAGGACAAGATGCAGTGGGCACAAACTGGAGCACACGATTGGATCCCCCTGAATACAAGGCATGCTGTGTGGAGCACCGGCACAGGTAACCCAGAAATGTTGCAGAGTCTCTACCTTGGAGATCTTCAAAGGCCACCTGGACAGGGGCTCTGAGTGCCCCTGTTTGAGTAGAGCATGGACCAGATGAACCCAGAGTGCAACACACCAACTTCAGCCATCCTGTGAACAGCTACTGAGAATAGCGATACCCCTCCTCCCTTGCACATCAACTACACCTGAAGCCACATGATTCATCTCGCAGAACACACATGATCATGTGTCTGAATTCAGCCACAAAGGGCTCAGTCTATAACTGCCGCTCTGTGGTCGGGATCCAAATCAATTCCTTGTATCCCTCCTGCAAACTTAGACTAAAGCATCAGTATTTTCATTAAGTTAAACACCCAGGACCAGATTCTGCCCTCCTTAAATGGATACCAGCTGCTTGCAAGCTGGCAGAGGACTCCCTTCAGTAAAATAGAAATAGGCAAAGTGTCACAATTTGGCTCTTGAACTCTACATCATTTAATGTCACTGTGTAGATCTGAAGGCAAGAAGGAAGACGGGTGGGCTACTGCCACAGCTGCAGCATATTATCTACATCTGTTTCACCCTTATGCCTGCCAAGCTTTCCTCCTGTGTCATTACATAAACTGATCTCGCTCATGGCCTGAATTTTATAGTGGTCATTACTGAGGCCACTTCCAAATGAGATTGTGTAGGGAAACAAACCATGAATCTAAAGTACTCTGATGCAGCCAAGAAATCACAGCCTGCCATGAACTCCTGAAGATTTAATGCACTGAAAGAGACATCAGATCTGCTACTATCAGCATTAGCTGTCACCTACACATCTAAGGTGAAAAATGCCCAGAAGTCTTCAGCAGAGATTCCAGCTGTACTTCCACAGCCATTAACCTATTTCTTGCTGTTTTCACCAACGTAGAGGCCAAGTTTGCTCATACAAATGCTCAAGCTCAAGAAAAACAGCAGAAACAAACAGAATAGGATGAATTAGAGGAGAATGCAAGTATATCTTTCAGCAGAACTGCTGGATCACCTCAAGCTGATTTCTCTTAACTGCCCTTGGGCACCACAATCATGTAAGTAGCATTTCCTTAAGAATATCAGCCTACATACACCAGCAAAACAATCTTTCTAGATAGTCCTCAAGAGGACTCAAGCCTGCCCCAGGAATCACAGTGCACAGCTCCAGCACTTAAACTAATGGACCCATAGTAGAGCAAAAAAAAAAAAGCCCTTGAGGGCACCACTCTCCTTGCTCACCTTCCCACTCACCATCCTGCCCACAAGCAGTTGCAGAACTGTCCTATCTGTGACCTCAAGCAGCCAAGCCCAAGGCGTGGGACACCCACATCCTTCTTCAGATAGGATAACCCCTGCCCCCCTGAACAACTTTTTTCCCTGAATAATAGCATGACAAGGCTCAGTGACCACCACACCATATCCAAGAGATGGCATCATTTCAGCAGGAAGGGAATGCAACGGTTAGGTCTTCAACAAGACCTCATCCAGAGGTACTTGATACCAACCTCAAAGATAAGCAATCAGAACGGAAGAAAAACTGAGCCAAAAGACAGCACAGCATTTTGCCAGGCACCCATTATACTGCTGTCCAACAATGCAAGCTGGACACAGCTTTTACACTAATGCTGTCTTCACAAGAAGAGTCCGCTAAGAGGGTCTCAGAAGTATCAAATAAAATAACTTAAATCACCTGCACATAGACTATGCATCTAAGAAGCTTGCTTAGGAGATTCTAGCAACTGGTATTTTCACATACAATAGAAGTCTCAGCACTCAGAGTAATGTTAACAAAACAAGTCTGACACTTATTTTTACATGCTCTAACTTCTTGTTGCCAGTGCTTTTAGTGCAAAGCCATGGTACATCATGAAAGAAAAATGCACTGTGTAAAAGGCAAGTTATAGGTCAGTCAGTGCTAGCAGTGTCACAGAACAAAAATGGTTACTGAGATCTAACAAGATATTTGCACTGGCAAACAGACAGCTGTCAGTAGAGGAAGAAAATCTTTCAAAGAACTTTTCCATCCCTAACAGCATGAAGTGAAAGCCATTTCTTACTTTACCAGTTCTTAATTTTGCCAGTGATCTCTAGCATTGCATGGATCACCTGGAAATAAAGCAAAGTGCTTTGAAAACTCTACTCAGCACAGAGGGACAAAAGAGCTCTCAGCAGCTGCTGTTTCTCATCGAGCACACAACAGTACCATCCAGTTTGGGTTAAACACTGTTTTCATGAAGACTATTGCAGCTTCACTTCTAAATCATCTCACGCAAACTGTGACATCCTACAGACAGATCCTACATTTGTCCTGTTGAGGTCTACTCCGAGCACTGAGAAAAGCAAAATCCAAACCTACAATCAAACCCTTGTTAGCCTGACATTCTGCTGCTCTGATTTTTTTTGTGTGTGCAAGTGGAAAACCACCATAATTCAAGCTCTTTTTTACCAATTAACAACAAGGAGAGCATTCAGATTCAGAGAATCACAGGCCTGTTTCAAAAGAAAAGCCTCTGAAACATGAACTTCAAGGATAACATGAGAAAATTTTGAGTAAAGTCATTAAGTTTCATTCCAAAAAAACTGAAGCTATTTCATCAGATCAAGTCAAATGAAAACATTTAGTGCCATTTAAAATTTGAGCTACAGCTTCAATTAGTAGTCTTAGTTGTAAGACAACCAATCACTCATTTAGGAATGATGCTCAAGGCATTTGAAGCCCGTTTTCTCACTGCCAGAAATACCACAGCTGTAGCTGAGGTACAAGAGCCTAGACACTACTCTGAAGTACAGTACATATTAAGCTTATCATAGGAAGTTCACACAAATTAAAGCCCACTTCACAGTGAGTGCTACAGTAACAGCAGGCTAGCAAGCTTGGATCACTCTTACATCAGGTCCAGATCCAGAGCAGTCCACAATCTTTTGGGAGAGAAAGAGAGAAAGTCACCACTACAGACAAGGACCTCTTCTATCCAGATGGATATATACTGGAGTTAAGGGCAAAAAAAAAAATGCAGGTTGTAATATCAGAAATTCTGCTTTGTTCAGATGTTTTATTTACACTTGTACTGACAACAGCCCTTGAGGAATTCTATCTAACTCAAATCCATCTCACAACAACAACAAAAATCCTGGCAGCTACTTCAGCTTACACTGTTCTCACTGATCTCAATGCAGAGACCGCTACCTGCTGATGATGCCATCCACTCAAGCTCTGGTGCTTAACTGCACAAAACATAGCCCAGGATTTCCACAGAAGTTGCAGTTTGCAGTACCCCACTCCCAGGGGCTTGGGCAAGCATAGTTCAGTTTCTAGGGTGCCAGTAGAAGACACAGCGGTTGGGGTCCCTGTGCCCTTTTACTTTAAAGGATTATGCATGCAATAGACAATTGTAAAGACATGCAGGCCCTTTGATTTCTATGGATTAGGGACACCATTTTGCAGGAGACTTTCAGACTAGGGAAGGTGTAGATAAGAATGAACTGATGTTTACAAAACCTATACTGCATGAGCAGAAAGTAGTTGAGTCAGGGCATTACACAGAGTTTGTCTCTGAATGTCTGGTGATGGTAAGCTGCTGTTACATCCTCACACAGTACATCACACCAGACTGCCAAAGAGGGTTCTTTTGGGTAATACACCATGTGAAGATCTGGGCCTATATGTCACTTTAAAATCCTGTTATTCCAAACCTGAGAGAAGAATCATGCGAAGCAAGCAAACCCCACTGTTTCACAGCAAACAGGTTTTAGCCAAGCTGCTCCCAAATGCTGAGCTGGCTTTTAACAGCCACCTGAAAGCAGAGATGGGCCACTCTGCTGTGAGCAGAACCTGAGTGCATGTGGCCTCCCAAGAGCTGCTCAACACCTGGAAATGTGGGCAGTATTGGTGGTAGGTGGACAGTTGGACTAGATGATCTTAAAGGTGTTTTCCAAACTTAATGATTCTGTGATCACACTGACCACAATCAGTAGAACTGGCTGAACCAGCCTTCCTCCTGCATCCAAGCAATCCAAAACCTCCAATCCAAGCAATGGCAAGAGCCATTGCCTCTGGGGTTCCAGAATCCACCTAGGTGTCTCATTCTCTGGGCTTTTGAATCCTACTAAAGCATCAGCAGCACTGACTGTTCCAGCAGGCCTGAATGTAAAAAGTGCATGGCAGTCACAGCTATAGAGGTACACAAAGGGTTATAGTCAGGGAAAACTGAATGGGCATAATCTGGTCTTGTAACTGTATTTCTAACAGGTTGCTCTTGTACATGTGCAGCCACTAAATTCTATTCTATCCATGAAGAAATTACTGCAGCCTGTCTTCTAGTTCAGAATTGCTTCTATTAGATGTCATGTCATTATAGAGAGGTGGGAAGGAAGGGAAACTAGCAATGACTTTACAGCAAGCTGCATCTTTTCCAGGTCCCAGATAATCAACCAACTAGCTCAGCTGTTGACTGGTAAGCATTTTTTGTATATAGAAATAACACAGCAAAAGTTTTAGCAAGTACCTACCCTCTACAGAACTCTACATCACAGCAGCTTTAAGCTTTTTAAGCTTTTTTAATCAGCATTAAAGCCTCAAACGTAGTCACAAATGTTTCCCACAACCCAAAACAGTTTATTCTTCCACACATTACAGCACTGCTTGTTTAAAAAACAGATTGTGACTTCATCTCTTCTGACAAAACAGCTGCAAAAAAAATAAACAGTGAAAGAGGTTGCACCTAGACTAACTAGAAAATTTAGCTTGAATACACTTATTTAAAATGAGCACTGGAAAGCAAAGGGAAAGAAAGGGAAAGCATCTGCTGCTGATGCTGGTCCCTCACCCTTTGAGGAGATCCAGAATGCTGGAGTCTGTGATTTTCACAAATCTGAAGAACCCAGACAACCCACAAATGCTTATCAGTTGAGAAAGATACTATCTATATTAATCACAGAAACAGGTTGTCCAAGGAAGTGGTGGATGCCCCATCCCTGGAGATATTCAAGGTCAGGCTGGAGGTGGCTCTGGGCAGCCTGGTCCAGTGGTTAGCAGCCCAGCACATAGCAGGGGGGTTGAAACTAGATGATATGATGGTCCTTTTCAACCCAGGCCATTCTATGATTTTTTTTTTTTTTTTAAATGAAGAACGTAGTGCTCCTCAGCTACAATAAACTGATTGTTCCTCATCTCTTTTACCCCACTGTTTGATTTCTGCTCCAACAGGCCAACATTTCTCTTTGTAGGCCACAGACATCTAAAATTACATTGTCCAGATGAGCAACACATGCTATAGAGCAAGATGCAAAACTTCACGCAGGTGAGTAAGAAGAGAAAATAACAAAGAGGAAGAGCCTTACCTTCCAGATGCTTGAGCAGTGCCCTGCTGCTGTTGCCATGAGCAGATATAAGGATCATTTTGCCACTTTTGAGTTCTGGCGCTATCTTTTCATTCCAATAGGGAAGGAGTCTATCGAGCACATCTTTTAGACTTTCAGCCCTTGGCAGGTTATCCTGAGAGACATCACTGCATTTGTATCGACGGTCATTGTATATCTCGTGATAGTAGGGATGTGATTCAGTTATGGGAGGTGGAGTAACATCATAGCTTCTCCTCCATATTTTCACTTGCTCTTCTCCATGATTCAGAGCCATTTCTGCTCTGTTGAGACCAATCAACGCACCATAGTGGCGTTCATTCAGTCTCCAAGAACTCTGAATGGGGACCCATTCCTGGCCCATCTCTTCCAGGACCAGCCATGCAGTCTGAATGGAGCGGCTGAGTACAGAGGTGAAGACAAGGTCAAACTCAAAGCCCAGAGCTTTAAGCTGTCTGCCACAGTTTTGAGCTTCCTTTATTCCATCACTGCTCAGTTTCTGGTCCACCCAGCTGCAGAAGCGATTCTCCTTGTTCCAGGCTCCTTCCCCATGCCTCAGGAGAACAAGCTTGTACTTAGTCATTTTGGTTGCAGCTTGGCACAGATGACTGGTCTGGCATCTAACAATGAGGCATCTGGGCAAAAGGAGACATACAAACACAACCCACATATATTATTACTTGTAATGCATTATGACAGCAAAGAGCCGACAGCTATCAGGATCAAAACAACCAAAGCAGTATGAGTCTACTAAATATGTTTTCACCTGAGAGGTGTCCTGTATTTCAATTTCTTTCCATCCTCAAACATACGGAAAACACCATTCTTCACCTAGTTGGTTGGGACAAGCCCACCTCACCAATTAATTAGCGGTAGACGGCACAGAATTAGTGGTTGGAAGGGACCTCTGAAGATCATCCAGCCCAACCCTAATTTGCACAAGCTATTCCTGTCTACAGATCTCCTTTAAATGCTTAAGGAGAACCTCAGACAAATCAGTGGTTCCCAACCATGAAGTAGCCCTCACTCTGAGTGGTAACTCATTACAACATTAGAGGTAAAGATATCACCAGCCTAGTCTAGTGGTTGGCAATCCTGCACACAGCACGGGGTTGAAACTAAATGATCACTGCAGTCTTTTTCAAACCAGGCCATTCTATGATATGGAGCTCCCAAGCTTGTAAGACATGCCCAGGCCCACACCACCTCTGATGGTATGCAGGTACTAGACAGTAACTAAGTCTGTGCCAGAGCAATAGAAACGACAGAACTGGAATTTGCAATACACAGAATTTTATTAGCTGTATCAAATGAAATCTGACCATAATTACACTTCTTGTTTCCTCACACTCTCCCCTACTCCTCCTTATGATAATGTCTCATTCTTCTTCAGACAACCACTGCCTCCTCATTCACCACTTTCCTCCACACAAAAACAATTCTGAGATGCAATGCACAACTACTGAGTCTCATCTCACAGAATTCAGAACTGATCTTACAGATCATTTTATCCCCCTGCCTGACTTTAAAGACATTTTCCCTTTTTGTTCTTATACATTAGGATTATTGTTTTTACTTTTGCTGTAAGTACACATGGCATATTTTCTGAACTCATTAAATACAGCTATGCATCTCTAAGTCTAGGCAGCATCCATCTTCTCCAGTTGAAGAAGGAAAATGAGCTCTGGGTTGTCCTCAGTGTGTGTTGGACTAAACACTCAAACTCTTCCAGTGCAGCCAAACATATTCTAGTCAACTGTGTGACATCTGAGAAGTCCATCTAAGAGCACTACAGTTCTGGAAGCCCATGTGTTCACCCTGACCCTAGATACCATAGAATATACAGGAAAGGACAGGAAAAGGGGAAAAAATGCAACACTGCCCTCACTGGAAGACTACAGTATTATCACTGGGTACTAGATTAGGAAGTTGGACTAGATGATCCTAGTGGTCTTTTCCAACCTCTAAGAGTCTACTCTCAAAATCAGTCTGAGGACTGATTTCTGTACATAGAACTTAGTATTTCCAGAATTTAAATGTTTATGGGAACTTGCATTATCTGAAATCAGTTGGAGATGCTTTAATCCAAGAGTCTCAAGTTTGGTCCCCCTAAATATGAGATCTGTAATATATGTTAGACCCACACACTCCAGGTTTTGGGAAGCATCCACCACATCAGCATTCATTTTTACAAAACAGACATTTAAAAGCATAGACTTTTCAGGAGTATATATTCCACGTCTGTGTCTGGGAAGCACATGCAAGATGAGGTGATCTGAGATAGCAAGCACAGCTTCACCAAGGGCAGACCATGCCTCACCAGGCTAGTAGCCTACAATGGAGAGACAGCAGCAGTGGACAAAGGAAGAGCAACTAATGTTATCTACCTGGATTTCTGCAAAGCCTTTGATATGGTCCCACACCACATCCTTATCTCTAAATTGGAGAGAGAAGTGTACTATTCAGTGGGTAAGGAATTGGTCAGATGGTCACAGCCAGAAGATTGCGGTCAGCATCTCAATGTCCAGGTGGAGGCCGGAGATGAGTGGTGTCCCTCAGGGAACAGTCATGGGACCGGTGCTTTTACCATCTTTATCAAAGACCTAGACAGTGAGATCAAGTGTACCCTCAGCAAATTTGCAGATGACATTAAGCTGAGAGGTGCAGCTGATGCAACAAAATGAAGGGATGCCACCCAAAGAAACCTGAACAAGCTCGAGAAGTGGACTTATGTAAACCTGATGAGGTTCTAGGCCAAGTGCAAAGTGCTACACCTGGATCAGGGCAATCCCAGATATGTCTACAGCCTGGGAAAAGAACTCATTGAGAGTCAGCCACCTCACCTTCTCTAATCCCCCTCCTCTTCTCTCCCCCAGGAAGAGAGAAGAACAAGGTCTCAGCCTCCTCTCCTCCAGAAGGAATAACCCCTAGATTCCTTCACCACTCCTTATTAAATCCCATTTCCTGATCCTCTCACCAGCTTCTCTGCACACATCCAAACTCACTGCTACACTCCTTTGCACTGAGGAGAACAGAACTGAACGCTTCAAGGTGTGGTCTCTCAAGTGTCAAGTACAGAAGGGAAAAAGTTACTAGCTCTGTCCTGCTGGCCACACTATTTCTGATGCAGGCCAGGATATAATCAGCCTTCTCAGTCAAACACACCACTGGCTCATGTTCCACTGGCTGTCAATCAGCATCCCCAGGTCATTTGCTGGGGGCAACTTTCCACCTACCTTCCCCTAGTCTATACCACTGCATGGAGTTATGACCCATGCAGGACCCAGCACTTACTCTTGTTCAATTTCACATACTTGCATGCAGTCCTTTTATCCAGCCTACATAGACCCCTCTGCAAGTCTGATCAACAGTCCTGCCTTAGTATTGACTGCAAGCTTAGCTGACATGCACTCAATACCCTCCATTCAGATAAGGGATAAGAGTGTTAAACAAAATCAGCCCCCATACTGACATGCACTCAATACCCTCCATTCAGATAAGGGATAAGAGTGTTAAACAAAATCAGCCCCCATACTGATCTCTCATGAACACCACTGGTTATCAGCTGGATTTAATTCCACTCACTCTTCGGGCCTGGCCATTCAGTCAGTTATTCACCCAGCAACCTGTACACCTGCCATGAGCAGACAGTTTCTCCAGGAGAATACAGTGGCAAATGGTGTCCAACACCCAGGTAAACACCCACAGCCTTTACCTCATCTACTAAGCAGGTCACCTTGTCATGGAAGGAGATCAGGTTAGTCAGGCAGGACCTGCTCTTCCTAAACCCACACTGACTGCTTCTGATCACTAAGTTGTCCCACACATGCCATGTGATGGCATTCAAGATGATCTGTTCCATAACCTTCCTTGGTACTGAGGCCAGACTGACAAGCCTGCAATTCTCTGAATCCTGGATCCTTCTTCCAGAATTCTTGCAGATCAGAGTCACATTCACCAACATCCAGTCAGCTGGGACCTCCCCAGCTACCCAGGACCAATGGTAAATTTACCAATGGTAAAGTACTTTGGGTGAGCACCTCCACCAGCTCCTTCAGTTGGAATCTCATCCAGACCTGGAAGCTTAAGAATATTCAAAAGATACAGTAGGTCACCCCTTTGGATTACAGGGACTTCATTTCACTCTCTATCAGCTTTCCAATTCAGAAGGCTGGTATCCTGCAAACAACTGACCTTAAAAATACTGAGGCATTAAGTAACCCAACCTTAAATTTCATCACTGCATTCTCTCTCACATCCAATAAGTAATCTAGATTCTCTTTAATCTTCCTTTTGCTGATGATATATTTACAGAATCACTTAATCTTCTTTAACTGCACAGTCAAATTGAATTCCAGCTGGGCTTTGGCCCTTACAACTTTATCTCTGCACAGCTTGACAACAGCTCTATAGTTTCCTGCTCCTCCTTCCACAGATCATAAAACTTTCCACCTTGAATTCCCAAATAAGTTCTATTCAGTTAGGCCAGACTTCCCTCCCACCAGCTTGATTTTCAGTGCATTAGGGATTGCCTGCTTCTGCACTTCTACAATTTCTTTCTTGAAAAAGGTCCAGGTTCCCTGGACTCCTTCACCTTTCAGACTCACTTCCAAAGGACTTCTGTCAACCAGATCTCCTAACAGGCTGAAAATTCCCTCTAGAAATTCAGTGCAAGAGTTCTGCTAACCATCTTTCTTCACCAAGGATCATTTCATGATCGCTGTGCCTGAAGCAGCCTCCAACCATCACATCATCTGCAAGTCCTTCCTTGTTCCTAAACAACAGGTGACTTCCCTAGTGAGCTCACTCATCACCTGCATCATCCACACATTCCAAAAATCCCCTAGACCTTCTCCCTTGTATTGCATTTCCAGCAGTCATGAGAAGAAAGGCAAGCAATCATAAGACTTCTACCTGCTTACAGAACATTACATCTGGTTTCTACCTTGCCTGAATGGTCTATGATAGACCCTCACTATAATATCAGCTTTACTGGCTTTTACTCTGAAACACTCAATCCTTTCATCACCATCACTCAGCCCCACACAGAGTACTCCCTAACACATAGAGCTACCCCACCTCAGCTCCTTCCCTAACTCTCTTGAAGAGCCCCAAATAACATTTTTCCCAGCACTCCAGGCATATGAGTCATCCCACCATGTCTCACTGAGGCCAATTATATCATAACCCTGAGATTTAACTAAGATTTCCAATCTTTTTTTTTTTCCCCCTAAGTCATATGATCTGTATGGAGGCACATAAGCTGGGTTCCCAATGAAACTATTTTGCCAGATGAAGTAGCTGGAATTTCTTTGTGTTGCTCCTCAGGTGTTTCCCTGAAGACCTCTGAGCACTGTCCCAGCCCTGGGCACCTGCTGCTGGCACTGGCATCAAACCAATCAGTCCAATGGACTGAAGTTTCCCCACCTCAGCAGCTTTAGTTTAAAGCTCTCTTCATCAGCTTGACAAGCCTGTAACCAAAGATGCTCTCCCTCTCCTCTGACAGAGGGACCCTATCAGTTCCCAGCAAACCAGGTTTATCAGAGTCCTAAAGTATAAAATAAAAATCTAGCAGGTTAGGTTAGCAAAAGGGCACCTCTTATCCCCACAGGATAAAGTCCCCTACAGTTATCACCCATTGCTGTTTCTCATTTGGACAGGTCATTATATTCAGGATAGATTAAGCTGACTTAATCAACACCTACTTCCCCCCTGACACACCAGGTCCTTCATCCACAATCCAGCAGTTCTGGGGCACCTCACACAATACAGAAAGCCTCTTCCTCCTGCTGGTCCTTGCTGTAAAACCTGTATTTGTGTTTTCTACTTCCCTCTCTCCTGTGTGGTCTTGAGGGGAAGTTTCTGGCTGTGAGTTCATGGCAGAACACACATGGAACCACTGCCTCTTTCCATATCTTTTCTGACAGCACAGTTTTATCACCACTTCCTGCAGCTCAGCCATCTGCTGCAGGAGGTCCTCCACCTGGGCACACCTTTTGCAGGCATGCTTGGTAGGTGGAGGAGACAACCCAGTTGGAGCTGCAGCCTTTAAGATGAGCTTCCAATATCCCATCTAGATAACTACGACCACGCAAACTCCAGCAAACAATCAGGGTACACAAACTGCCACACCCTTCTTGTCCCTGTTTGCCATCACTAGCACTTCCCAAAGCTGTCTTTTCTAGGGTTGGTACTGGCTACCCAAGCCTCATCAGTTTCTTGCAAGAGCTGGCAGCTTCTTGTCTCACTGCTACCCTGGGACTTCCACAGCTAAGGAAACCACCCTGCACACCACAATGCACTATTTAGCAAACTGACCAGCTCCACAACAGGATGCCTTGCCATGTGACAGAAGACTCTCACAAGGATACTACACAACAGCTCCCTCAGCTGTAACTTCCAATCACTGCTACAGCGTAGCTTTACAAAACCTGAGGACTGCCAGAGTTTCATCTGCACACAATCAACCAGTAAATACTACAGACAATCTTCTGTCATCTCACACAAGCAGCAACATCTCAGATGAAATCTTTTGTATATTTTGCTTACTACTCACAATGATCATCTGCAGGTTCTGCAAAGACATCAACTGCTAGGACTTAGTTGTGACAGATAGGAATGTAACATCAGATAGACTACTGAACTACACTGTAAGATATCAGGTTTACAAGAAGGAGCATCACAAGATGGCACTTCTATCCAGAGTCAAAGTACTTTTTTCAATGTCCCATTGATATAATTAAAAATTATGATGCATTTACTATGAATTACGACATAAAATACAGCCACAAGAAAAGTTCAGTCTCTACAAATACACCACTATTCAGATCAACAATTGTCCGCAGGAACAAATTAAGTCATTTACAAGGCCACCTTAAGACCCAATACAAAAAACAAGATCCAACAACAGAGGTGCACCTGTTCACACATGCTCCCATTTGGGTTCTTGGGCCTAAAATCTAAGATTACCTGGGGACAATAAACTCCAGTTCAGCTGTACAAAAAACTAAGCAAAACCACCACTCTGAAACAAGTTTAGAGAGAACTGGCAATCACAAGGTTGTTTAAATATCAGGCTACTTACAGAAGCATTTAAATGAAAAGCCTCAGAGCAACAACACATGGAAATAATCCTACTCACCTTCCCTATGGCAAAGGAACAACCTACACAAATCCCAGCAGAGACTTGAAAGCTACTCTTTCCACACCGAGCACCAGAGCTCTCAGTTAGTTACCTGCAGGAAGGGAACAAACACCAAATGCTCACACACGAAGACCACAAGTGCAAATGGTTACACTAATCATAATTTGCTTTCAGAGCTGAAAGAAAGCAGAGCACGCATCCCTCGCATGAGTTGGGAAAGCTACCCGTTTCCCTCTCCCAAAAAGATGCAAATGAACAACTCCTGCAATTCCAACAAAGGAAAGTTATTTGTCTCCTAACGCCCCAGGACATCATTTGCTCCCCAAGATTCATTTAGACTGCAATTACTGCAGCTCTACTGCCCAGAAAACTATTAGAAACTCCAGGACTCGCTGAAGGATGCAGGCAGCAGACCAGGGCCAAACAGAACACAGAGGCACTATGGAGACCTAGCTCTGCACATCAGAGTAGAGCTAACTGCTCAGGATGACCCCTCATCTCGACAACCAGCCCAGCACTGCTTTAAGCTCTAGCGTTCACGACAAGCTCACCTGTCTCGATCCCTTTACAAAGCCGCCCCGTCGCGATGCAGCTGCCTCCGAGCCTCCCCTAAGAAAACAGAGGGTCACTAGAGCGCTGCTCCCCCGCCCCACTCGCACACCACCCCTCTCGCAGCTCCCCCCCTTCGCGGACCCCGCTCCCCGTCACGGCCGAGGGGCGGCCGGGCCCCCACAGCCTCCCGCCGGTTGCTATCCCCGGACTGCCCCCATCGCACAACCCGTTATCCGCCCTCCCCCCCCGCGGCTCCATCAAATCAGCGGCCGCAATCCTAGCAGCCTCACCCGGAGGGCGACAGCAGGCTGCGGCCCGTCCGCAAAGCTACAGCCGTACGCCGAACCCGACCCGCACCCCGCGACAGCCTTCTCCCGCCGCCGGAAAACCAGTGTCCCCCGAGCCGCCTAATAAACCCCCGGCGTCCGCGCGCCCGTGACGCCTGGGCTGAAGTGGAGGATGTGATTGGCAGCCATGGAGGATGAGCACCGTCGGGAGCCAATGGAACTGCGGCTGCGGGCGAGTGGGCGGGCACCGCAGCTTGGCGCTGGCCGGAAGCAGGGGCAGCTCGAAGGACGGGGGGGCGGGGGTTCCTTTGCTTCGTGGTGCCTTTGCTTCGCGCCTCACAGATCTGTGGTGTCGTTCCGAGCGTGGGGCAGGCGCGGTTGGCGGGCTCTGTAAGGGCACGAACCACAGGCACCAGAAACGGCAGTTCCAAAGCCAGCACTACCAACACCTTACGTGCTCAGATTTTGTCACAGGCACGGATCACCAGGCTGCAACCTGAGCCCCAGCCAGGCTGCAGTGGCCAGTCAATACAATCATCTCCAACAGTCTTCAAGCAAGCGTACGTGCTTGCTTGAAGCGTAAGCATTTCGTTAGCGTGGCAAAAGCAGCCAAACGACATGATTTCAGGCTCCAAGTCCAAGCCGTGTCCTGTTTAGAGCTCTCACAGACAGCTCCGCTCTTCTGGCAGCTATTATCTAGCAGGCCAGCTGGCAGTGTTTTTCAGGGTCTCTGCTCTGGAACCCTTCCAGACCGTAGCAGATGCTTTTTAGCTGGAATGTTTATAGTTGAAGCAGTCTAGGAAACTCCCTTCCTCAGCACGTAAACTTCTGCTTGGGCAGCAGTGCAACTGCATCGCTCCGAAGGACGGCCAGGAGCCGAGCAAGGCAGCACAAAAAAAAACAGAATGGAGGGAGGAAAGGCAAATTAATGACTGATGAGAACTGTGGCCAACGGGAGCATTCTCTGCTGATGATGCTCTATGCCCTTGGTACATTTTCTTACAATAGTTCCTTTGTTTAAAGCTAGATCCAGTGTTTGCCACAAAACCTAGTAACTTCCAGAACACCCTGAGCTCATTGCTTTAGCACTACTTGATATATGAGCTGTCTTCCTTAATAATTCCATCTTCAAAAGAAGCTCCTGTAATCAAAATCCTCATAGTTTTTAATAACACTGAAACCTCTCCAAAACTTCCTCTTAGGTGTTTTCCTACCGCATGAATTTGTGTATGCCCTCCTCAGCTGTGCCCCTCCCTTCCATCCTTGGTTTCTGCCAGGAACATGCCCATTCCCTCTGCCCCACAAATGTCTGGCCAGGGAAACCCCTCCCTTGTTTTTGGATGCATGTACATTCAGGCTGTTTTCAACACTAACTGTTTTTCCTCTACAAAAGTTCTAGATACTCTCTTCTCTCAGTCATTTATCCACACTATTGTTCTCCCACATTTCTAGGGCTGAATCATTTTTCTGCCGTTTATCTGATGGTTCTTTTCCATTCAAGGCCAGATTTGTACTGAGGGAGGTCTGGGAGTACAACATACTCCATAAAAGGAGATAAATATGCCCTTATTTCCCCTGGAGGACTCCAAACTGTTATCTCCTAAAATCAATCTGGCTACATCGACTTCCCTGCCCACCACCCCCAGTGCAAACTAAACACAAGCATCATCTCATGATGAAATCAGCTGCAGGAAGGACAGATACACACCGTGTGTTAACTTCCCTATTGGCAGGACAGTGCTATCCAGGAGGGATATCTCTCTTTAAATATCACAGCCATTATATTTGTCCATGCCTTCAGTCTCCTTGCCTATTCTCCTTCATGCCTCAGCTTGAGGCATGGTTACTCTGGTTTAAATGACCATTTTAGTCACTGCCTTCTCAATCACCCTCATTTTTTTCCATCCTACAAAGGCTGCAAGTCCACAAGATATCAATACATTTTCATCCAAGCCTGATCTCTAAACCCACTTGTTTAGCTGAGTCCCATGCAAATCTACATGCATTAATGTACTGGAAGCTGTTTGCCTTGTCCCTGAGACAACAGCACAGTCCTGTTTGCCCGAACTCCTTCATACATATCCCACACACGGAACTCTGGTCTGTAATACAAGCACAATAAGGCTCCATCAGAGCTCAGAGAGCACTTATCGGGTAAGGACATACCAGTCCTACACCTGTCTTTTTGTTACAGCCACTCACTGCATCTTGCATTCATCAGACAAGTGGTTCTCAACATTTTCTTGGTTCAAAATACCTATGTGTCAGTAATTTTTCATCACACGCCTACCTCTGTTTGCCAATATATCACACAACCACATCTTGAACCAAGCCTGTTATTAACTAAAACTTGGGGGTAAACCAGAGTAGTGAGGCTTTCTTCATGCATCAATTAGTCTTTAAGCTCCTCGGCAAAGGGCCTCTTTCACCTTTTGTTGAAAAAGTCCCCTATGCAATCATGCTTTCATTTGTAAATACAGCAAGACTTTCATCTTGTTTGGGTATGGAGGAAATATATAGCTTCACCCCTCTGTGTTGTTTCTCATTTAGTCAAAACCAAAAGCATAAATCCATGTGGAAGACAAAGTATTCTATTTGTTTTGTTTTGTTTTGTTTTGTTTCACTTGAACTCCATTGCTTAGGAGGAAAATCTATTCAAATAAAAGAGGAGTGTATAACCATTTAAACTAATCTAGAGTTTGTGACCAGTAACATAGCTTCAGTTTAGTAAATATAAATCCTCTTCTGTATCATTAAGTACTAAATAAGACTGATAAAGAGGAAAAACACAGCACAGTCTTCATTTCATTGTATGCAAAGCAGATAGAGGGAAGCCGCTGTGGGATTATCACACTCCAAAGACAAGACAGAAAACCAATTTATATAATCCCTATTGCTAGGTACTGGTAATTTTATTCTGAAGTAGTAATTGGTTTTGCTTTGAGGAAAGAAAGAAATTTCTGGATATGCCCTGGAATACCTTCTGAAAAAAAAAAAAAAAATCTGTTCGTCTGAAATCTTAACTTAAAAAATATTACATTTCTGCATATCCCAAGATGAAGACATACACATGCAAAAACATACACAAGGAAATCCTTTTATTCTCTACGTACTCAAAACCATTCAACAGTAAATAGAAACAGCTCTGAGCCATCTTTAGCTAAACACTGCGCCACAACAGGTGCCTAGACACTACAGGAAGGTGTGTGGAGCCAAAGGCTGAGAACATTCCTGTCACTTTCCCTTGACCCAACAATGGCCCAGCACTTTGCTTTTATACTCCAAAGCAAAGATATGCAGGTATCCAGCCCACCTTAACAGCCATAGTCCTAATCCCAAAAGAACTCTAAAATAACAATTCATTCTGACAGTTTTCCCACTTTTCAACCAAGAAACATATTCTGAAGATCTAGGAAGCTCACTTAAGTACAGATTAATTTATTGTAACAATATCAAAAGTAAGGGAAATCTCATGATGAATCTGCTATTTGTTCCCCCCATGATAAACAAAATGTTACAGACATCAGACGTCAGTAAGAAACTGTCTGGGAAGAGATAATTCAAAAGTAACTGCTCTTAAAAAAGCAAGCAGCCGGGTGGTGTCTAGTCAAGACACGATAAGTTAGTTAAAAAACAGACTGCAGAGTGCTGATACTACAGCATGGTTACAGCACGTACGAATCTGAGCAAATACAACCAACAGCAAAAAAAAAAATGGGAAGTCTAGTATTTTGGAGAATGGTAAGAACGACAAGCACACAAAAGACATGTTCAAATTTGCTTGTGCTAATGTCCTTCTATTAAAATAATGGTTCATCTGTAATGAGCTGCTGAGCTGCTTAAGACATTTTCCTCCCTTGTTACAGTGTAGGTTAACCAGAAACTTGTTGATGTGTTTGAGAAGAGCTGTCTCCATCTGTATTTAATATGCCTGTTTTCTCACAAACAGTCTAAAAATCACGAAGGTTTGTCCTGTGCTGCTTTATTTCCATGGTATGATGCTCTCTTGCAGACACCAGTTTACAAAAAAGCCTAACTGATGGTTTGTTTGGTTTTAAATGGAGCAAAAAAAAACAACAAAGACTTTCCTGTATAAAAAATCTGTTCTGTGTATCCTGGTTGGATAAAGAACAGAACTGAGTCACAGTGTTCTACCTTACCACAACTTCTTGGAATGCAGTGGTGTTGCCCCTGATTTACAAAAGCCAGAAAAATCGTGCCTTTTTTCTACAGGACCGTTTCCCAGGCAACCTTAGGAGTTAAGTCCCTAAATCAACAGCTGTACATCACAAGTTAATTCTTTTTTTTTTTTTTTTTTTCCCCATCCATTTCTATAATGAAGAAGCTGCATGAGTGGAAAGGCAGCCAAGACTTGCCCTTCATGCAAACAAATCATGCTTGGATGGGGAGGCAGGATAACCAATTCCCCAGAATTCTTAAGTCCAATTTTCATCTCATACCTGTTTTACTCACTTGGAAATCTACTAATTTAAATCACTCAGTGTCTGATTTTTATTCTTTTTTGCTTTGGAATTACCCTATTCTCTATTTATATCAGTTTTAGCTGTCCACAGAAGAAAAAATATTTTACTGTATTTCAGCATCTCCCTTACAAAAAGGATAATACAAATTTAAAAAAAAAAAAAAAAAAGACAAACTTCTGCTTCACAAAGACACCAGGTACTAGCTATCATTTGACACTTTGAATAGGTCAAGTTCTTATTTAAGTATTAAGTACTGCCACCTCTTCCTTTTCTGTGCAAGAGCACATCTACAATCTACCAAATAAACTACTGAGCTCAGCTCAGTAGATCTGTCAGAATAACACATGGGCAATATGGTGCTGCCCTTTCTAAAAAGGCATCTTCAGAACTAGTATGTATCTGGTAAGGAGCTGTTATCTCTGTTTGTCGTTGTTGTTTTAGTACCTCCAGGAGGATATTGCAAAATGAGGTCTGTGCTATCGGACCAACGCCTCATATCCTTTTAAATATATAGGTTCTCATAAACTTTAGACACAGAGAAGTCAGTTCGTCTGGCTGCTGGGTTGCATCTAGTTTATCAGGGCAGCTGGAAGCACATGCAGCCCAAATTAACTTACCCATCTTCTGCATCAACCCACATGTGGCCACCACCTCTACTCAGCTCTTCAAGGTACAGACATTCTGATCTGGGACATGACAACCTCACAAGCCCCCTCTAAAAGTTCGTATCACTCATGGGTCCTGCTTTGTGACAGCAGAAAGACCACATCACACTCTGCCCTTGCATTCACAAAACCTGAGCAACTTAGTTAAAACAGTTGACATGCCTGGCTTCCACAGAAACCCGTCCTAACCTGCACAAGGAAATTGCAGCTTAATTAAAATTTTTCAAAAACTGATGCTGTAAAATTAATGCTAACTCCGTGGGAGGAAAGAGATCATTTTACTGGAGAGTGCTTTCTGTATTTACAACTGAAGTAGGTAGGAATACATTTAAGTTAAAGCAATATACAATGGACTTCAAGTGATATGTGTCCATAAAAAAACATTTGTATCAAGATAATGAAGCAGCGCAAGATTTGTATGTAGACAAGACTGAGAAGAAAATGTAAACATATTACACTTGGGGAATAGAGTGGACACGCCTTGTTTTGCCTTGCACTCCTGTCAACATCACCTACAGTGCTTCCAGGGCTTTTTTCACTGCAATCTCAAAGTTTTATTGATCCCCTTTTCCTCTCTCACACACCTTCAGTTACCCTCTTGTTGGCAAGTTACAACTCTTTGTGTCACCAAAACACCTCATTTGGTGTAACTCGAAAATGACACCTTCACCTAGTTCTGCTAGGTTAAAAGCCTTCTCTTCAGGACAGCTACAAGCTCATATCCCAGACTTTCCCCACATTTCTTCGCTTATAATGGCACTCCTTCCTTTGGCCTCAGAACCACACTCACTGCGACTTCCTGTGAAGCCAAAATATATCATTTCAAGCTCCTTGTGCCGTGGCAGTGTCAGAATGTGGTTGCTGCTCCTTGGATGTCCACCTTTCTGCACAAGGTCGCACACAGAGACTCAGCAAAAGGATAAAAAAAGATCATAAATTGTTTTAACCCACTCTGCTTTCTTAGCCTGGCATGATATCCCAGCTCCTGCTCTATCTGCTTCAGTCTGACATATTTACTCTACAGAGTGGGAAAACTGCCTGGGAAAAGGTCCACTGTTAGTTACTGTTTTTCTTGCTCTTCTCAGTTCTTTCCCCCAGATGCCAGCACACTCATTCCAAGGCTGTGATGTAGATCCCTTGCAATTTCATCTTTCCCACTGGGCCCAAACCATCAACACAGATGTATCATGAGATGCACTAGGATCACAGGAGATGTACGGGGACAAAGCAGTGGAAAACAAATGTTGAAATCTCTTAAACATGGAAACGTTGAAACAGCAGAAATCCTGACTTCCAGCTCCTCTGAGGACTCCACAGATAATATGCAAAACAAGACAGAGTCTGGCATTACACTGGCTGGAGAAAGACACAAATGACACTGTTAGCGGAATTTTTAACAAAAGTCTTCCTCCAATCCCACTGAACCAGTGGAAAACATCCCAGTGCAAGTAGCCTCTGGCTGCTAACATGTACTTGACACCCCAACCCCATACTGCACACACTGCTTTCCACCTCCTGCAGACAACCCACAGTGCCCAATGACTGGTAATGTCAAAACAAGCGGGAGGTCCTGACCACATTCCTGTGCTGCCAATTATCATAAATCCATCCCTTCCACATTCTGGACAGGCTCTCTGTTTCTCTGGGATACACAGCATTCCCCTGGGATGTCGTAGTTTAAGTGCTTGGTTAACTGGAGGTGGAAAACAGATCTGATTTGCATCTCACACGTATCAATTCTTAAAAGCACCGGACAGAGAACATCCTTCAGATGGTCCAGTGAGATCAATCAGGAAAAGCCATCTTATATCTCAGTGCAAATGACAAAAGGGAAAAAGGACAATTTTTTAGTCCCCTCAATTAAGGAATTGGGCAATTCGGAAAATCAGTTTGTTACTTATTAATTATAAAAATTTCTGCTAGTTTCCTCTTCAAAATTCATACCAAATCTCTTCATACCGTAACAGAAAATTTTGATCCCTTAGCTTCATTACAATCATAATGTTTATTCTGTTTATTTTCTTTTTATTGAAAGGAAGTAGGAAGAAAGATTTTCACCTTCTCAACACTATAAACTCTTCAGAATACAATACACATTTCAATTTGCTAAGATACTGGTGAGGAAATTTCACAGCAGCGATGTTGTCGCACACAGGTTTAACTCTGCCCCCGTGTGTTCAAACATGAAAATATACTCTTCATTCCATCATCTCGGTTCTACGCTACTTTTGTGCAAAAGGATACATTACTCTGTGATACCAATTAAATAACATTTAAATCGTGTTGCTGATGGTCACCTTTTTTTTGTTGGCCGTGTGCCTGTGGCCTGTACCAATAAATTGGGAAGAATGACAAGAAAAGTACAAGCAGTTTTCTACACAGCTTACAAGAAAGACAATCCTCTCAAGACTGAAAAAACTGGGACCTACTTTGACTTCTCAGCTTTACTGTGCATGTCCTGCATGAAGTTCAGCAGCCCTGTTTGATCAGTGCCTCAATTCCCACTCAGACTTGTGCATTAAACCACCTCTCGCCCATGGGGATGTCTGCATTTGTAAAGATTCTCCACGTCTCTCACCATCCATCTACACCTGCAGGCAGGGATACTGGGCTCTGCCAGGTCAACCTAGGTCACCAGTGGGGCTGCAGGCTCTGGGGAAAGGGGTAGACGCTGCATCCAGCCAAGTCTCCCAGCTATGAGGGCAGAAGCACGCAATGGCTCTGTGAGCAGTATCCTGCCATCTCTTGGAACTCCAGTTTGCTGAGTCATGTTAGGGCAACCTCTGGTCAACTGCCACTAACTCAAACAGGCAGTAACAAAAAGGGCAAACTTCAGAAGTGTGTTGTCAATCTCCACCAAGATACATGCCAGCAACTGTGCACAGGGGCAGGGCCTGCACAAGCACAGACCTGCCAGGCACAGCCATCCTCAGCCACCCTTCTAGAAAAGAACAGATTGGGAAGAAAAGTTCATGGGTTGTGCTGCAGCACGCCCGGTGTTGACGATAACTTTTGTGACTTTTGATTTCAGCTTACACGCAAGTTTACTTGCGTGAACTGAGATTAATCCAGAGCCTTGTTGCTGGACACGTGAGAACTCAGACACACATGCTGCTCCACCATCCTCCCCCCGCCCAGAGGCAGCACCATCACGATTAAATAGGCTGGGCAGGAAGCGGCCACAGCACAGCCAGCCTGCAGCCTGAGGAGCCATGGCGACCTACGTGCAGCTGAACACCGGAGCCAAGATGCCCATCCTGGGGCTGGGCACCTGGAAGGTAACAGCTTGACAAAAAAGCACTCGTACTGCAGAGATCCCTGGCACCAAGATCGCTTGCTTCTGCTCTGCCTGGCTGCGGGACTGAGCCTGTGTGAGAGAGGGGCTACAGAGTAATGGCAGGAGGAGGGATTTGAGTTTCAGAGCACTGATCTTGGGAAAAAATAATATCAGGGAGGGTTACTTTCTGTAAGGTAGTTTTCCCATTCATCTTTTACTACGAAACAGGCAGTGTTCAAACTGCAGTGATTTGAACTTCTACAGAAATCATTGTTGTTTCCAGTCCCCACCAGGACAAGTGACAGCTGCAGTGATGGCTGCAATCGATGCTGGATACCGACACTTCGATGGTGCCTATGTGTACCAGAACGAGAAGGAGGTTGGGGATGGGATCCAGCAGAAAATCAAGGAAGGCGTTGTGAAACGAGAGGACCTCTTCATTGTCAGTAAGGTAAACCTCTGATGTCCTGTCCCAAAGCAGGAGATGGGAAATGCTTTGCTGTGCTATTCGCAGAGTTGGTAGCTTAGAGAAAAATGTTATACTGTAGTTTGTAGGCATTCAAAACATCCTTCAAGTCATTCCTTATTCCAGTTTATTGCTTAACCCCAAACCCTATGCATTCTCAGGAAGGATATGAATCACTGATTCTGGAAACAACACTTGAATTTCCACACACCGAGTATGATTTTCTTGCACTCAGTAGACAAGGACAATGAGATCGCTGAGCTGTGAGTGGAGGACAGAAACCCTCTTTTCTTCCCAGTTCACTGACAGACTGCTCCCCATTCAGTCTGAAATCACCTGGAGAAGACAGCACTGTACTAGCAGGGACCTGTCTCTAAAGCCAAGGGGAAGCCCTTCCTTCCTTCCCTCCTTTCTTCAGCACATTCTCTCCCTGTGAATGGCTCCTCCTATCCACATCCCTGAACAACAGCCACTCTTCCTCTACCCAACGCACCACAGCCCGACAATTTGTGGAGGGGAAGGAGAAGTGCTGCGACATGAGGAAGGCAGTAGCCCTGCACCTCATGCCCCTGCTGGAGCTCAGAGACATCCTACACACCATGGGCACGGGTGAAGGGGAGCAGGAAAAGAGATATAGGGCCATGTAGGCAGAAGAAAGTTAGACATCAGAGACAAACTGCTCTGAGATCACATGTGCTAGTAGGTTGGTACAGGGGCACTACCAGTGTGCTAATGGCACCCTCATGATGACAAAGCACAGCAGAGCAGACAAGCATTGCAGCGGTAGTGCCTGTGGAGCACCGCAGTTCTTGCTCCAGCAGTGGGGCTCATGAGGCACATGAGGTTCTGGGCAGTTTGTCAGATGCCTTTATTCCCCATGGCCTTCCAAAGAAGATGGAGCATTCCTGTCATCCATGAAAAGGTACACAAAGTTTTAACCCAGGAGATCACACTGTGGCTTGCCTTCTTGTCTCCAGCTGTGGTCCACATTTCATGAAAAACATCTGGTGAAGGGAGCCTGCCAGAAAACTCTTGCTGATCTAAAACTGGATTACCTGGATCTCTATCTCATCCACTGGCCTTCTGGCTTCAAGGTACGCTAAAGACAGTTCTGTTTCCTTGCTTTCTTGGGTGGGATCTACATAGGTGACAACTATGCTTTCAGCACCACTGCTGTTCCTGTCTCGAAACACGACGTTGTTCTGGCGCTGTCATTCTGTTCTACTCTGGCCATGTGAGCCAGGCTCTGGAATTCTGCCCACAATCACACTGCGTGCATGGCATTTTCTGTCCTCTTGATAATGGGAGAGTAAGATCTAATTGATGGCAAGGATGCCCTGATCCTGCCTGAATTAAAAGTATAAAATGGTTCAAGACTTAATTATCTTACAATGAGTATTAAAGTGAGTGGATTTTTTTAAATTCCACCTTAGCTTCCTATACTCCTGTTTGATTTACTTACAAATCTAACTTCCCCAAAGGGAATGTTACAAACGTTTTTATTCCATGCCCACAGGCTGGAGAGGATCTATTTCCCACAGATGACCAAGACATGATTATACCCAGCAATACCGACCTTCTACAAACATGGGAGGTAAGTTCAACCACAGAAACAGTCCAGTTTTCTCTGTCTTTGCCAGTCATTTCCACACTTTCATTGCATTCAACACCCTCAGAAATGTCCTTTCACACATGTACATTTAGTAGGGAGGAAATCAAGGAAATACAAGGTATATGTTTGTGTGCTTAGTATTACTTCCACACTATGGATCCCTGCACATCTAACTCACAGTGAGAGCCAAAATCTCCTTCAGGAAAGCTGCAGACCACAGAGAAGATGGAAAAAGTTCCCAGCTTGAGCATATCAACTGTCCAATGCACCACAAGTCTTGTCCTCAGGCAGTTCTTGAAGGGCTCAAACACATTTTGCAGGAATAAAGACATTCTAGGTTATGAGCTTACCCAGAGCTAGGGGCACAACCCAGCTGTGCTTCTACAACATGCAACATCGTGTGATTTTTTCACAATGTGAAGGAGTGAGACTTTGAGCTTGGGGAAGATCTCACTGGCATTTCCCTCAGGGAGCACAGTGGGTCTAAGTAGTTAATCTGTGCTACTCATGAAAACAGGGAATTATGCCACAGAAGAGCATCTTCAGGATCCATCTTCCATACCAGATGTTGACTTTGCTCCTCTTTCTGCTAGGCCATGGAGGAGCTGGTAGATGCCGGCCTGGTAAAAGCCATTGGCATCTCCAACTTCAACCACGAGCAGATTGAAAGAATCTTGAACAAGCCAGGACTGAAATACAAGCCTGCAAACAACCAGGTAAGCTGATAAGTGATCCCACCTATACATCTTTCATTGACTATGAAGACCTGATCCATTGACTGGGAGATGGAAAAGGAGAACAATGTGAAGAAGACATTTATCCTTAATCCAGCTCTGTGGGTATTTCTGTGTACAAAAAGCATTGACGTATTCACCATTTGTCTCACGCTGATGAACTGCAGTACACAAAGGCAGATGTATTTCCTCATGAAATGTTGTTTCCGAAAGGATAAAGAAAACAGAGCTGAGTGAAACCTCTTCAGACAAACTGTGCAAAAACTTTCCATGATAATTGGTTTTTAAGAGATAATGACAGTTGCATGTTATCACCCAAGACATTAGTCCGTTTGTCCAAAAGGCAGATTCTACCTGCATTTGGTGACAATTATTGACACACAGCAATATCACAGTGGTTCTGCCACCATCATCCTCTGTACTTTCATGTTTCCAGATTGAATGTCATCCATACCTGACACAGGAGAAGCTGATCAACTACTGTCAATCCAAAGGGATTGCTGTGACAGCATATAGTCCCTTTGGCTCTCCTGACAGGCCACGGTAAGATTATCTGAATTTTTGAACTGGAGCTGGCAGGAATTTGCCATGAACTATTGCCACTACAACTCCATTAATCATTCATCGTGATACACAGATATCTGTTGCTACGCTGGATGTTCCTGTGGAGCTTTCTTGCCATTGATGAATGACATTCTTTTCTTTGTTTAGGGATAAGCTAGAGCACCCTTTACCTCTGGATGACCCCAGGATTAAAGAGATTGCAGCCAAGCACAACAAAACAGCAGCACAGGTAGGTGGGTGCTGGACGGTGAGTACTGCTTCCCATAACTCTGTGATTAACAAAAATTAGGCCGGAGAAGGAGATCAAATCTAAACCCGTTCTCTACAAGTTGTGGCACTCCTCTGATTATTCCCGAAAAATGCAGATGCTTGCCTGTAGCTTGCAATATAAGCCACTATTGCTTCTTTGGCCATAAACAAAGAAAAGATTCTTGACCCATCTTCAGGCAACGCTTCTCCTCAAAAGTTCCATTACAGAGAATGGCAACCTCGTATAAATCAGTGAGAGTCCAGGCATGAGTGAAAATAAGCAACTGTATCCAAACCAGATTGGGGAAGAGGCCTCCCTTGTAGTGACCCACCACTCCCGTTTTTGCTCATCACAGAGCCCAACACGGGCCACAGGACAGGAATGACTTGAAACACTGCTGTGTAAAGGTGGCTGCACATATGGCAAACCACTGTTGAGCACACTCAGCTTCTGTGGTAACACCACCTGTCTTCTCCTTGATTCGGAGGTCTCTTCCTGCAGGTTCTCCTTCGCTTCCAGATCCAGAGAAATGTGATTGTGATCCCCAAGTCTGTCACACCACAGCGCATTGTGGACAACTTCAAGGTGGGTGAATACAAGTGACCTGGCATCATTTTCCCCAGCAGAGCAAGCACAGATCCTTCCTCAGCCTTCCCAAGCCCTTCTCAGAAAAGAACACAGGACTTTTTCTATCTGCCTGTTTACCACTACTAAAGGAATATTCAGAGCAGACTTGGAGACCAAGAACAGAAATATAGCAGAAAAAACGGACGCAGAATATACAGAGCTCATAAAGAGTTCTTGTGTTAATTAAAAGTGCAGTCCTCTATCTCTTCTTAAATCAGCAGTCCACGATGGAAAATGGATCCGCCTCTATGAATCTGCTGTCTTAGCCTGTCTGTCTTCCTCACGCTACTCCAGTTCTTTCAAAGAGGTGATTTCCAGCTTTTTCTCTTGTTAGGTCTTTGACTTTGAATTGACTAAAGAAGAGATGGCAACTCTTCTCAGCTTCAACAGGCACTGGAGGATGGGTTTATTAAGCCAGTAAGTGACATCAATTCTTTACTTTCAAGTCATACCTTCTGAATTATCTCCACCGTGTGGTTTCTGTCAGAGCTACTAGGCAGCATGAAATTCATTGACAAAAGTTACTAATTCAAATAATAGAAGGTTTGTCCAAAAATACTTTTGCAACAGACAGGTAAATATATTCATTTTGAAATCAAAGGAAAGAAACAGCAGACCACACACTCATTTTCAGTTCAGTTTCCAGGGAACTCACTAACTTCAACTACAAAAGATGGGTTCTCACGCATCATTATGTCTTTCTCCACATTAGAAAAACTGGGATGCATATCTTCACACATTCTTCCGGCAATTACGTAATTCAGATCATAGAGTTATAGAATCATAAAATCAAAGACTCACAGAATCATAGACTCACAGAACAGCTCAGGTTGGAAGGGATCTTAAAGATCACCCTGTTCCAACACCTCCGCTATTGGCTGGGATGCCAGCCACTTCATCAGGCTGCCCAGGGCCCCTTAAAATCCCCATTTAGCGACTCCTCTGCGTACCGAACACACCTCGATCTAACACATGCTTTAGCCGTTAAAAGTACTTTCTCTTTTTGATTTCTTTCAGGGCCAGAATACACAAGGAGTACCCTTTCCATGCAGAATACTGATGCTGTTTGTAACTGAGCCTTCTCTAGACCCCTGGTGTTTCATGTGCCTCTCCCCTAGCTTTCAGATCTGTATCCAGCTTTCTTACTGCGTCTGTCCTGTTGCTGTCAGTGAAGTCAAAGTACATTTACTCCAATGCTTCCATCCAATTTCGTTCTTTGGAAAATGGAAAGAGTATTGCCCAGCAGAACAAAATGTGGGATGTAATAATTTTCTGCTTATCAGAAGAGAGGAGAATTACTGAAGTATCTGGGCAGAACTACTAAGTGGAAAATGAGGACAGTTTGAACACTTGAACCACTGTTCAGCAAGTGCCTTCAGTCTTGCATCAGCACAAAGTAACTATAAAGGGTGAAAACATTACTGGCTGAAATATTAGTGTAGGGGTGGGGGGGGGGAACTTTTCTTTGTGAAATTAAATAAACTATCTATGAATGTTAAACCTCTCTTCTTGGCTGATGGCTGGTGCCTGTGGAACACACTGGTGCTTGTTCTTGCAGTTCAGCTCACACTTCTCTGCTGTGTGAGGAAAATGAGGTTCTGAGCACCTTGGGAAAATACAGTCTGTTCTGTGCATGTCCCAAAGAGTGTGTGGTCATCGGCTTTCATGGTTATCCTTACGAAGGAGAATGGGAAACATGGTTGATTGCAAAGTACACATTGTTTGAAAAACCTCTGCTGAAATGAACCTGCTAGAGGACACTTGCCAGCCTGAAACTGGATTACCTGGATCTCTACCTCATGCACTGACCTTTGGGGTTTGAGGAATAGTAATAGTAATGCACTTGGCAGCTTTACCATGACCTCTGCTTCTGAAGATTTATATGGCTTTACTGCCCAATAACTGCTACCGATGACAAAGTTAATCACGGCTTTGATAAGTACAAGCATTGCTCTCGACTATGTGTGTGGGTCTGCATGGTTTCCTTTCCTGTAGGTGTTTGGATGAGTCATCACATTGAAGGGCCCAGCACAAACACTGCCTTGACTGGGATATGCTGGCCAGAAATACCGGATGGGTGGTGTTTCTCTCTTAGTCTAACACACTGTGAATTTCTCTGTTTAACCAAAGAGATTTGGGGATGGGTGCCATGTCAGAAACAGTACAATAATTACCAGTACCCAACTTTCCACAAGATAACCATGTTGGGCAAGCTCACCAGTTCTTTCTGCATTTTCATGGAGGGAAACAAGGAATATCAGGAAGAATGCATTCAGGCCTTGTCTTGCATCATGACTAGTGACTTCACTGCACTCTGCTAGGCCATGGAAGAGTTGGTAGATGCTGGTCTGGTAAAAGCCATTGGAACTTCCAGCATAAACCGCGAGCAGAATGAAAGAATCCAAAACAAGCCAGGACTGAAATATACACCTGCAAACAAACAAGCAAGCTGATAATTGCGAAACCAGGCCCATAGTTCTCAGGGATTATGAAGATCTGATTAAAGTTGCTTGAGGATGTGGAAAGAGGGAGAACAAAGTTGACATTCCGTGTACTCCAAATGCCACTCTATTGAGAATTCTGGGTACAAATGTCATCAGAAATCCAGGGATTTCAGATCTCTCTAACGGAGCAAACTGGAATTGCCTTGGGCTGCATGTAAAATATATAATGAATTCAACGTATATAAGTTACAAAACATTTTAAATGTAGTTTTTCTTGAAACATAAAACTGAGAGCAACAAAAACATACAACTACTCGGATGTTTGACCTTGTTTTGTGAAACTAATGCATCAGACTGCTTCAGTGGCAGTGGTTGCCATCCATAGTGAATTTTCTAGGTGTTCATCAGAGATTTTTGATGAAATATTATTTTTCCTGAGCTCCATCCTTGACAATAACTGTTCACAAATGTACAAACTGCCAAAAAATGATGACATGAATAAGGCGTGACTGTGAATCGAGGCATATTTTTCTGTGGTAAGACGGGCCTTATGAATGTCTTGTAAGGAGACACAACCAAAGTTTTTCGTTGACTTGATTGTCTGATTGCAACTCCATAAATTTCATGAGAAAAAATTGCAAGTAATAAATTTAAGTTGACTGAAAACGAATTCACAAATACACTCAAACATGATCATATTTTTGTTTTAAATTTTGAAACCAGTTCTCATATTTCTTTATCAAAATGGAAAGCAGGGCTGCATATTTTCCATTGTTTACAGCACTGTCTTGAGCCAGTGTATCAAAACGCATGAAATTATTTGTCATAACGTGAGCTTGCCACAATTTAATTTCCATTTCAAATGCTGTTATTGTCTGAAACATAGCACAGATAAAAGTGATTTCCACTCTAAGGACGCACCTTTAACTCATCAAAAAGAGCATCCACCAAAAATGCTAAATCTGTGAGCCGTTTTTAACCTTCATGTTCTGGCACAAATTTTCCTTTTGATTCCGTTTTCACTTTGCAAATCATAATTGCAACAGTTTTTTCAGCGCTTTACCTCGACTTAGCCACCTTCCTTCAGAAAAGGAAATGATGACCTCAGAATCACCACGCATACTTTTAGGGAATTCTTCAAACTGGCAATGGTAGAGACCTTTGGACTTTGTGAAATTCACAGATTTGATGACCATTTGTGTGACAATTTCTACTCTTAGAGCAGGAATTTGCTTGCTGTCTAGTCATCGAATCAAAGAATGGCTTGGGTTAGAAGGGACCTCAAGGATCATTAGGTTCCAACCCCTAGCCACACGCAGGGCTGTCAGCGGCTACATCAAGATTGCCTCTCCATACTGGCCTTGACCACCTCCAGGAATGACGTATCCACAACCTCTATGGTCAAGCTGTTCCAGCGCCTCACCAGTCTTTCAGTAAAGACCTTTCCCCTGACATCTAATCTAAATCTCCCTCCCTTTTGTTGAAAACCACTCCCCTCTGGTCCTATCACTATCTACCCATATAAAAAGTTGATTTCCCTCCTGTTTGTAAACTCCCTTTGAATACTGGAAGGCCACAATGAGATCTCCTCATAGTCTTCTCTTTTCCAGGCTGAGCAAGCCCAGTTCCTTCCGCCCATCTACACAGGAGAGGCGCGCCAACATAGAGTGAGCTGCGGATGCAGTGATAGTTCATCAAACGTGACATACTTGTGGGAATTGAATCATCTTCTATTAATTCTATAAGTATTCATCCTTTGTACCATCACGGGGACACCACCAGTAGCTCTATCAGACATTCTGACAAAGGTGAAAGAAAATTGCTGTAATGTAGCTTTGTCACTGTTTCATATAAATCGATCTGTGTCTTTCAATGGCACCAAAGATGCAATTTCTTCGGTGACACTATATTTGTTATCAAAACCTCTAAGGAAAATGCCAAATTGAGCCGTGTCTGTAGCATTAGCACTTTTATCTATCGTCAAAGCGTAACATTTGAAATTAGCAGCATTACTCTCCAATTTTTTTGATAGGTTTTCCTATTTCTTCAGTTCATCTGGCTGTAGTCAGGTGAGACAAACGGAACAGATTTTAGAAAAATCCTGCGTTTTATCAGGACACATCTTATCAGCCACGCTTTTCACGCGTTGCTTAACAAACTCACCATCAGGAAATGGCTTTGATTTTTATGCCATCAGATTAGCTATCCCGTCAGAAGATTTTACAACAGAGTCTATTTGAGTTTTAACTTATTTTTAAATATTTTCTTGAGGTGACAGATCTTGACTCAGTTCCAATACTTTGTCTTTACAAAGCATTCCTCAATATGCATCAAACTGGCAGCATGTCTCTGCACAGGTATTTTGAAATTGTCCTTTTTGAAAACTGACATGATTTCCTTGCAAAAGATCCAAAATGCCATATTATCTGTCAGCACTACACTGCACCCTCCCTGTCTCCTGGGGCAGGGTCAGGCTGCTCCACAGTGCTCCGCAGGGCAGAGCTGCCACCATGATGATGCAGCAGCAGGGCACAGGCTGCAGGCTGGACATGCCTGCTGAAGCCTGTACCAATAAACTGGAAGAATTGCAAGCAAAAAGAACAATTCACAAGAAGAAAGTTGGTCCTCTTAAGATCACAAAAACGCCAAGGATACACTTTGACTTCTGAACTTAACCACACGTGCTTTGCATGAACTTCAGCAGCAATGTTTACCCTCTGCCTCAGTTCCTGTTCTGTGAAGTACAGGAACGTTACCTGTGGGCAAAGGGAACAACTTCATTCAGTTGCCCCAGGTGTCTCTCACTGTCCATCTGCACCAGCACGTAGGGACACCAGGCTCTGGCAGGCCAAAACAGACAACACTGGGACAGAGGCACAGGCCCTACCTTCACCTGAGCCTCCCAGCTGTGAGCGCCACAGCATAGGACGGCTCTATGAGAAATTCCATGCCACACCTTGGGGCTCTGATTTGATGAATTTCTGTGGGGCAACCTCTGGCTTTAATAATGCCAAGTCATGGGACAAAGTGCCACTAACTCAAACAGGCAGTAACCAACTGGGAGAAGTTTAGAAGTGTTGCAAATCACAATCAAAATGTATGCAAACAACTGGGCCGAGGGGCAAGGCCCTGCACAAGCACAAACCGGACCAGAGAACAGCAACACTCAGCTCTCCTTCTGATAAAGAAATGGACTGGGAGTAAAGGTTTATGGGGTGTGCGCAGCCATGCCTTCTGCTGGCAATCACTTCCATAATTCTGGAATGATTTCAGCTTGCACATTAACTCGTGTGAGCTCAGAATAATACACAGCATTGTTGCTGGACACGTGAGAGCTCAGAGCGCAAGCGCAGCTCCACCATCCTCCCCCCGCCCAGAGGCAGCACCATCACGATTAAATAGGCTGGGCAGGAAGCGGCCACAGCACAGCCAGCCTGCAGCCTGAGGAGCCATGGCGACCTACGTGCAGCTGAACACCGGAGCCAAGATGCCCATCCTGGGGCTGGGCACCTGGAAGGTAACAGCTTGACAAAAAAGCACTCGTACTGCTGAGATCCCTGGCACCAAGATTGCTTGCTTCTGCTCTGCCTGGCTGCGGGACTGAGCCTGTGTGAGAGAGGGGCTACAGAGTAATGGCAGGAGGAGGGATTTGAGTTTCAGTGCACTGATCTTGGGAAAAAAATAATATCAGGGAGGGTTACTTTCTGCAAGGTAGTTTTCCCATTCATCTTTTACGAGGAAACGGGCATTCAAACTGCAGTGATTTGAACTTCTGAAGAAATCATTGTTGTTTCCAGTCCCCACCAGGACAAGTGACAGCTGCAGTGATGGCTGCAATCGATGCTGGATACCGACACTTTGATGGTGCCTATGTGTACCAGAACGAGAAGGAGGTTGGGGATGGGATCCAGCAAAAAATCAAGGAAGGCGTTGTGAAACGAGAGGACCTCTTCATTGTCAGTAAGGTAAACCTCTGATGTCCTTCCGTCCCAAAGCAGGGGATGGGAAATGCTCTGCCTATGCTATTCGCGGAGTAGATAGCTTAGAGTCAAGTTTTACACTGAAGGATGAAGTAATGCCTAACATCCTTCTTGTCATTCCTGATTCAAGCTTACTGCTTCACCCCATGAGGAAGGCAGTGGCCTGGCACCTCATGCCCCTGCTGGAGCTCAGAGACATCCTACACAGCATGGGCACGGGTGAAAGGGAGCAGGAAAAGAGATATAGGGCCATGTAGGCAGAAGAAAGTTAGACATCAGAGACAAACTGCTCTGAGATCACATGTGCTAGTAGGTTGGTACAGGGGCACTACCAGTGTGCTAATGGCACCCCCATGATGACAAAGCACAGCAGAGCAGACAAGCAGTAGTGCCTGTGGAGCACTGCAGTTCTTGCTCCAGCAGTGGGGCTCACACTTGTCTGCTGCATGAGGTACATGAGGTTCTGGGCAGTGTCAGATGCCTTTATTCCCCATGGCCTTCCAAAGAAGATGGAGCATTCCTGTCATCCATAAAAAGGTACACAAAGTTTTAACCCAGGAGATCACACTGTGGCTTGCCTTCTTGTCTCCAGCTGTGGTCCACATTTCATGAAAAACATCTGGTGAAGGGAGCCTGCCAGAAAACTCTTGCTGATCTAAAACTGGATTACCTGGATCTCTATCTCATCCACTGGCCTTCTGGCTTCAAGGTACAGTAATGGCAGTTCTATTGCCATGCTTTCTTTGGTGACCTTTTCAGAGCTGCACCACTGCTGTTACTGTCTCGAAACATGATGTTGTTCTGGTGCTGTCATTCTGTTCTACTCTGGCCATTTAAGCCAGGCTCTGGAATTCTTCCCACAAGTACAGTGCGTACACGGTGTCCTCTCTCCCTTTAATAATGGGATTGGAAAATCTTACACCAAGCTCAGGCCTCTCAGCTGCAACAAGAAGTTATTCTGCTATCCCTCACACAACTACAATGCATTCATTTCAAATATAACCTTTGCAGAATTCAGCAGAATTTCCTGCTTTTAATGGAACAGTTGATGGCAAGAAGGCCTTGACCTTCCATGAATTTTTAATTTTCTTCTTTTTAAGAAGAAATTACACAAAACTGAATTATCTTACAATGAGAGTTTACATGTTTGGTTTTATTTTTTGCATGTACCATTAGCTTTTACTTCCCATACTCCTTTTTGATATCCTCACAATGCTAGCTTACCTAGTGGGATTGTTACAATCATTTTTATTCCACGCTCACAGGCTGGAGAGGATCTATTTCCCACAGATGAGAACGGCATGGTTATACCCAGCAACACTGACCTTCTACAAACATGGGAGGTAAGTTCAACCACAGAAACAGTCCAGTTTTCTCTGTCTTTGACAGTCATTTCCACACTTTATTGCATTCAACACCCTCAGAAATGTCCTTTCACGCATGTACATTTACTTGGAAGAAAATCAAGGAAGTACAAGGTAGATTTCTACATGCTTAGTCATAACTTCCACACTATGGATCCCTGCATGTCTAACTCACAGTGAGAGTCAAAATCTCTTTCAGGGAAGCTGCAGACCACAGAGAAGATGGAAAAAGTTCACAGCTTGAGCATATCAACTGTCCAATGCACCACAAGTCCTGTCCTCTGGCAGTTCTTGAAGGGCTCAAACACATTTGGCAGGAATAAAGACATTCTAGGTTATGAACTTACCTACAGCCAAGGGCACAACCCTTCAGCGGCCTTGTATAGCAGCAAACCATTGAGTATCATTGTCCTTTTCCTCATGCAATGTGGTGCGATTTTTCACAATGTCACGGAGTTAGACAATGAGCTTGGAGGAGACTGCACCCACATTTCTTCAGCGAGCATTCCAGATCTATATAGTTAATTTGGGGAATCACGCCACAGAAGAGCATCTTCAGGATCCATCTTCCATACCAGATGTTGACTTTGCTCCTCTTTCTGCTAGGCCATGGAAGAGCTGGTGGACGCTGGTCTGACAAAAGCCATTGGCATCTCCAACTTCAACCACGAGCAGATTGAAAGAATCTTGAACAAGCCAGGACTGAAACACAAGCCGGCAAACAACCAGGTAAGCTGATAAGTGATCCCAACTATACATCTTTCATTGACTATGAAGACCTGATCTATTGAATGGGGAGATGGAAAAGAAGAACAATGTGAAGAAGACATTTATCCTTAATCTACCTCTGTGGGTATTTCTGTGTAAAAAATGCACTGACACATTCACCATTTGTCTCTCACTTTGATGAACCACAGTTTGCAAATGGAGACGTAGTTCTTCCAGAAACATTCCTTCTGGAAGGATAAAGATGACACAGCCTAGTTAAACCTCTGCAGACTAAAAACTTTACACGACAATAGGTTTTTAAGACAAAATGAAGGACATGTTGTCACCCAAGACATTACTCCGTTTGTGCAAAAGGCAGACTGTAACTGCTTTTGGTGTTAACTATTGGCACACAGCAATATCACAGTGGTTCTGACACCATCATCCTCTACCCTCTTGTGTTTCCAGATTGAATGTCATCCATACCTGATCCAGGAGAAGCTGATCAACTACTGTCAATCCAAAGGGATTGCTGTGACAGCATATAGTCCCTTTGGCTCTCCTGACAGACCATGGTAAGATCACTGGCATTTGGCAAGGGAGCTGGCACAAATTTTGCTTGAACTATTCCTTCTAGAACTCCATTAATCATTATCCATTACCAAGATGCAGATATCTGTTGCTACGATGGCTGTTCCTATGGAGGTTTCTTGCCATTGATCTTCTGCTCTTTGTGTAGGGCTAAGCCAGAGGATCCTTCTCTTCTGGATGACCCCAAGATTAAAGAGATTGCAGCCAAGCACAACAAAACAGCAGCACAGGTATGTGGCAGCTAGATGGTGGGTACTGCTTCCTGTAACACAGTCGTTAAAAAAATACACCTGAGCAGCAGATAAAAACTAAATCCATTCTCTGCAAGCTGTGGCACTCCTCTCATTATTCCCTAACAATGCAGACTGTTGCTTCTATGGCCTCCAATATATGCCACTATTGTTTCTTTTGCCATCAACCAAGAAAAGATTCTTGTCCCATCTTTAGGCATCCTTTCTCACCACAACTCCTGTTACAGAAAATGAATTGCAGAATTGTAGAAATGTTTGTGTTGGAACAGACTCTTAAAGGTCATCTAGTCCAATCCCTGCACCGAACAGAGACATCTACAGCTAGGTCAAGCTACACAGAGCCTGGGCCAGCCTGATTGTGAATGCCACCAAGGACCAGGAATATACCATGCCGCTGGGCAAACACTTCCGGTGCTTCAATACCCTTACTGTAAAAAAAAATTCTCCTTATACCCAATCAAAATTGCTCACTATTTTAGTTTGAAATCATTTTGAAGTTCTGCTTAAATTACTGAAAGTCCAAGTAAGAAAGAAAATAACTACTGTCCCAAAACCAGACTGGAGAGGAAGGCTCCCATGTGAGGATCCACCACTTAGCCCATTGCTCATCAGGAAGCACTACACAGGCTACAGGACAGGAATGACTTGAAAGGCATCCCTACAAAAGTGGCTGCAGCTCAGGCAAACTGCTGTTAAACACACACGGCTTCTATGGCAACACCTCCACCTGTCTTCTCTCTGATTTGTGGTCTTTGCCTGCAGGTTCTCCTTCGCTTTCACATCCAGAGAAATGTGATTGTGATCCCCAAGTCTGTGACACCACAGCGCATTGTGGAGAACTTCAAGGTGGGTGAATACAAGTGACCTGGCGTCACTTCTCCCTGCAGAGCAAACAGGCATCAGGCTGAAAGCTCAGCTTTCCCAAGCTGTTCTCAGAAAAGAACACAGGACTTTTTCTATCTGCCTGTTTACCTCTACTAAAGGAATATTCAGAGCAGACTTGGAGACCAAGAACAGAAATATAGCAGAAAAACCGGACACAGAATATACAGTGCTCATAATGAGGTTCTTGTGTTCATTAAAAGTGTAGTCCTCTATCTCTTAAGTCAGCAGTACAAGACATAAAATGGATCCGCCTCTATGAATCTACTTTCTCAACCTATCTTCCTCATGCTACTCCAGTTCTTTCAAAGAGGTGATTTCCAGCTTTTTCTCTTGTTAGGTCTTTGACTTTGAATTGACTAAAGAAGAAATGGCAACTCTTCTCAGCTTCAACAGGCACTGGAGGATGGGTGTAATGAGCCAGTAAGTGACATCAATTCTTTACTTTCAAGTCATACCTTCTGAATTATCTCCACCGTGTGGTTTCTGTCAGAGCTACTAGGCAGCATGAAATTCATTGACAAAAGTTACTAATTCACATAATAGAAGGTTTGTCCAAAAATACTTTTGCAACAGACAGGTAAATATATTCATTTTGAAATCAAAGGAAAGAAACAGCAGACCACACACTCATTTTCAGTTCAGTTTCCAGGGAACTCACTAACTTCAACTACAAAAGATGGGTTCTCACGCATCATTATGTCTTTCTCCACATTAGAAAAACTGGGATGCATATCTTCACACATTCTTCCGGCAATTACGTAATTCAGATCATAGAGTTATAGAATCATAAAATCAAAGACTCACAGAATCATAGACTCACAGAACAGCTCAGGTTGGAAGGGATCTTAAAGATCACCCTGTTCCAACACCTCCGCTATTGGCTGGGATGCTAGCCACTTCATCAGGCTGCCCAGGGCCCCTTAAAATCCCCATTTAGCGACTCCTCTGCGTACCGAACACACCTCGATCTAACACATGCTTTAGCCATTAAAAGTACTTTCTCTTTTTGATTTCTTTCAGGGCCAGAACACACAAGGAGTACCCTTTCCATGCAGAATACTGATGCTGTTTGTAACCGAGCCTTCTCTAGACCCCTGGTGTTTCATGTGCCTCTCCCCTAGCTTTCAGATCTGTATCCAGCTTTCTTACTGCGTCTGCCCTGTTGCTGCCAGTGAAGTCAAAGTACATTTACTCCAATGCTTCCATCCAATTTCGTTCTTTGGAAAATGGAAGGAGTATTGCCCAGCGGAACAAAATGTGGGATGTAATAATTTTCTGCTTATCAGAAGAGAGGAGAATTACTGAAGTATCTGGCAGAACTGCTCAGAGGAAAATGAGGACAGTTTGAACACTTGAACCACTATTCAGCAAGTGCCTTCAGTCCTGCATCAGTGCAAAGCAGAGGCTGAGAATCCACAAGAATTAACAGACATCCACCATTGCATGAGAAGTCTTTCCTATTTTAAATACAAGTAAATTTAAGCGTGAAATTATTACTGGCTGAATTGTTTTTGCAGGGATGGTGGGGTTGAATTTTTTTTTTTTTTTTAATGAAATGAAATCTCTATGAATTTACCCTTCTCTTCCATCTTTTTTGAGCATTGGCATTAGGGGAAGGGAAATGATAATGTCGTGGAGGGCCAGGTAACACAAGATGTCATCCAATGTGGTGTTAGGAAGCATCATTCCTTTATTCCTCATGATACATTCCAAGCAACTTGACAAACAAGTGCATGCTCTCAGAGTTCGGGTTCTACATTTAAACAGTTAAGACATACATGTGCATTACTTGGGGGAACATATTTATTCTTTTCCAAGATCTCTGGCTATGCACAGTAGCATCTAAGGTGGTCACATGCTTACTTACTTTCTCCCTGTTTTTCCACCATGAGCTTCATCACTGAGACTTTTGGTTGACTTTTAGCTTTTTTTCCCCAATTTGGCAAATTTTCATGCCTTGTTAGGCTATAATGAGCAACTTTCAAAATAATATATGTGAAAATTCAAGGAAAACATCCTTGCACCTAGTTTAATGCAAATATCAGTAGCTTATTAATCTCTAGTGCTTCTCATGAAGCAGAATTAAGAGAAAGCAAGGCTGTTCACACACCAAGCAAAGTTGAAATGGAAAGTTTTAGAAGTAGCACTCATTGATTCCTTTTGGTAAACTAATATAATTAGTCCTTAAACTAACATACTGATAGCCATTGCTAAACAAACCAGCTTATATCCACCCCTCCTTTTCTTTTGAGGGTTATGATGTATATATCTTAATCCTTACCATCTTTGACCTTCACCTTTAGGGATATGTTCCCAACATTGAATCATACAACAAACAAGGATACATACAGCTCCTACCTACACTATTCCTACAAGTAACTTGTTAACCAATCTAATCTGGGAAGCCAGGAGTCATTTTGGTTAAAAGGTGAGTTAAGCTCCAGCTTACATCATCCTGGCTTACTTTATGTAGCATTTCAGCTTGGTGCCATATCTTGCATATGTCTGTTTTTATTCTAACATTTTGATCTACATAAAAACAACAACTAGCATTTACTCATTATTGTGCAACTCATAACATATCTAAAGTAATTCCATTTTGCAATACTTCTTTGGCTAAGCTTTGAACTTCTTCAAGGGCAATAATAGTGCCTACTGTTTCATTTTCTAGGTGTTTCATAATAGCTGAGATGTTAACTATAGTCTTTTGTAATTCTGCAGCTTCTAGAGAGGGAATTAACCACCTAATGAATGACTGAAAACAACTAGGCCTTTCTACTAATGGATCTTTTACTATCACTTTTGGTATTATTATTCAGAAAGTACAGGTTCAAGGACACCTTGGGGATAAGATCTTCCAGCCCTGATCTCCACATAATTATTACCATCTTTTTCTTTCACCTGACACTCATCACTTTGAGGGGCCCAGTGCAAATACCTGCCTCGATTGGCCAGAAATACTAGATGGGTGGTGTTTCTCTCTTTGTGTAATGAAGTGTGAATTTCTCCGCTCAAACAAAAGAGAGTTTGAGATGGGTACAATGTCAGAAACAGTCCAGAAATTATCACCTACTCACCTTTCCATAAGAGAATAAAACTGGGCAAGCTCACCAGTTCTTTCTCCATTTTCATGAAGGGAAATAAGGAATATCAGGAAGAATGCATTCAGGCCTTTTCTTGCATCATGACTAGTGACTTCACTGCACTTTGCTAGGCCATGGAAGAGCTGGTAGATGCTAGTCTGGTAAAAGCCATTAGAATTTCCAGCATTAACTGTGATCAGAATGAAAGAATCCAAAACAAGCCAGGACTGAATTATAAACCAAGTAAGCTGATAACTATGAACCAAGTTGCATAGTTCTCAGGAATTATAAAGATCTGAATAAAGCTGGTAGAGGGTATGAAAAGAGGGAGAACAAAGTGGACACTCCATGTACTCCAAATGCCACTCTGTGGAAAATTTTGGTTGCAAGGCAGACAAAGAAAGTACATGATGCTCTCACCTTGCTAAACCCCTGTTTGCAAATACAGCAATACTGTGAAACACTCTTTCCCAGCTTACACAAAAAATGGAGAATCTATGAGATGGTCTTGTAACATCTTGTTTCCTTCAAACTCTTGGGAGAATACACATCTCTTAATAACTTAGAAGAGCATTACATTTTCACCCTATTGACTGAACAATGAGCCTAAACATCATGTACTTATTTCAAATTTCACTGACGTCAACACTTCTTATAGTAGCACCTCCAAGGCTTTGCTGGCTGCTGACTCACAGTTTTACTGGCATCCTCTTCCTCTCTCATATCCCTTCAGTTACCCTCTTGTTGGCAAATTGCAACTCTTTTTGTCAGCAAAACACCTCATTTAGTGAAGCTCGAAAAATGACAACTTCACCTAGTACAGCTAGGTTAAACGCCTTATCTTCAGGATAGTTACAAGCTCATATCCCACAGACTCTCCCCACGTTCCTCTGTTTGTGTCTGTGCTCCTTCCTATGGCCTCAGAACCAGATTCACTGGTGCTGCCTGGGAAGCCAAAATATATCACTTCAAGCTCTTTGTGCTATGGCAGTGTCAGAATATGGTTGCTGCTTTTTGGATGTCCACCTCTCTGCACAGACACTAAAATACAAACACTAAAATACACCCTTCACTCAATCATCTGGGTTCTGTCCTATTTTTTTTTGCATAAGGATTCTCTCTAGTCTATACCAATAACTGGAAATAATTAGAAGTGAAAACAACAAACAGGCAACTCCACAATTCATAAGAAGAAAGATGGTCCTCTGTCATGGTTTTATGTTTTTTTTTGATTTTCAGTATTCCACATCAAAACATCATGTACTGGAATTAAAGTATTAATGCTCTAATTCTACATACCTGTCCCTATACATTACGGTCTCTTACTGCCTGGCAGTGGGTTCTGGAGGGTGCTTTCCTAGCCGTTCCAAGCTTTTTCAGGTTTGACTCGGTCTCGGGAACTCTCTCTCATATCTTACTTGATTTATTAGTCTCAATTTCAATTAGATTGTATTATATTGTGTTATCTTGCATTCCGATATCATAGTTAGTAAAATAAGTTTACCTCCATAGATTGTTGCCGCTGTTTTTTCCCCCCCCCTTCCTTCCTTCCCATTTTGTGGGGCCAGGTGGGGGGTGGGGAAGGCAGGGGCCTACTGCCCCCTGTCACGGGCATAAACTGATCTAGTTAACTCCGTGACATCCTCTTAAGATTCTGAAAAAAATGAGGACCTACTTTGACTTCCCCACTTCACCATGTGTGCTCTGCAGGAATTCAGCAGTAACTCTGGCTCTGGGTCTGGCTTCCCACTCTCTGAAGTACAGATAAAATCACCACTGGGTCAAGGGAATGATCTCCTCCTCCATATAGCTGTTTCACGTGTCTCTAACCATTCATCTGAACCAGCAAAGGACAGGTGTGTGAACAGTTTCACACCACGTCATGGGGCTCCAGTTTGCTGAATCTTTATAGTTCAACCTCTGACTTTATTAATGCCAAGTCATGGGACAAAGTGCCACTGTAACTCAAACAGGTGGAAACCAACAGGGCAAACTTCAGAAGTGTGTTGCCAATCACTACCAAGATATGTGCCTGCAACTGTGCACACGAACAAGATCCTCCACAAGCAAACAGTGCCAGGGCACAGCTACCCTCAACCCCCCTTTTAGAAAAGAACAGATTAGGAAGAAAAGTCCATGGATTGTGCTGCAGCACGCCCTGTGTTGACAATAACTTTTGCCACTTTTGATTTCAGATTAAACATTAACTTGTATGAAGTGATTAAAACACAACCTTGTTGCAAGACACGTGAGAAATCAAATACACATGCAGTTCTGCCATCCCTCCCCGCCCAGAGGCAGCACCATCACGATTAAATACGCTGGGCAGGAAGCGGCCACAGCACAGCCAGCCTGCAGCCTGAGGAGCCATGGCGACCTACGTGCAGCTGAACACCGGAGCCAAGATGCCCATCCTGGGGCTGGGCACCTGGAAGGTAACAGCTTGACAAAAAAGCACTCGTACTGCAGAGATCCCTGGCACCAAGATCGCTTGCTTCTGCTCTGCCTGGCTGCGGGACTGAGCCTGTGTGAGAGAGGGGCTACAGAGTAATGGCAGGAGGAGGGATTTGAGTTTCAGAGCACTGATCTTGGGAAAAAATAATATCAGGGAGGGTTACTTTCTGTAAGGTAGTTTTCCCATTCATCTTTTACTACGAAACAGGCAGTGTTCAAACTGCAGTGATTTGAACTTCTACAGAAATCATTGTTGTTTCCAGTCCCCACCAGGACAAGTGACAGCTGCAGTGATGGCTGCAATCGATGCTGGATACCGACACTTCGATGGTGCCTATGCGTACCAGAACGAGAAGGAGGTTGGGGATGGGATCCAGCAAAAAATCAAGGAAGGCGTTGTGAAACGAGAGGACCTCTTCATTGTCAGTAAGGTAAACCTCTGATGTCCTTCCATCCCAAAGCAGGGGATGGGAAATGCTCTGCCTATGCTATTCGTGGAGTAGGTAGCTTAGAGTCAAATTTTACACTGAAGGTTGAAGCAATTCCTAACATCCTTCTTGTCATTCCTGATTCAACCTTACTTTTTCATCCCAGTCCCTATGCAGTATTATGAAGCATATGCACCACTGATACTGGAAAACCAGTGATTGTGGTTTTCTTCTGTAGACAGGGACAACAAGCTTGCTGACCTGTGAGCAGAGGTGGGCAGAAACCCTCTTTTCTTCCCAGTTCACTGACAGACTGCTCCCCATTCAGTCTGAAATCACCTGGAGAAGACAGCACTGTACTAGCAAGGACCTGTCTCTAAAGCCAAGGGGAAGCCCTTCCTTCCTTCCTTCAGCTCATTCTCTCCCTGTGAATGGTTCCTTCTATACATATCCCTGAAGAATAGCCACTCTTCCTCCACCCAATGCACTATGTGCTTCTGCACCACAGCCTGGCTCTTCGTAGAGGGGAAGGAGAAGTGCTGCGGCATGAGGAAGGCAATGGCCTTGCACCTCATGCCCCTACTGGAGCTCAGAGAACACCTGCACAGCATGGGCATGGGTGAAGGGGAGCAGGAAAAGAGATGGAGAGCCAAGTAGGCAGAACAAAGTTAGAAATCAGTGACGCACAGCTCTGAGATCACTTGAAGTAATGGGTTCGTTCAGAGGCACTACCAGTGTGCTAACAACACCCTGATGAACAGCAGAGGAAATGAGCACTGCAGTGGCAGGTGACTGTGGAGCAACTCAGTTCTTATTTCAGTATTGAGGCTCACTGTTCTCTGCTGAGTGTGGCTTGGTTTTTTGTCTCCAGCTGTTTTCCACATTTCATGAAAAACATCTTGTGAAGGGAGCCTGCCAGAAAACCCTTGCCGATCTAAAACTGGATTACCTGGATCTTTATCTCATCCACTGGCCTTCAGGCTTCAAGGTACAGTAATGGCATTTCCACTGACATGCTTTCTTGGGTAGGATCTTCAGAGCTGCCAGCTATGCTTTCAGCACCACTGTTGTTCCTGTCCTGAAATATCACATCTCTCTGGCACTGCTCATTCAGCTCTACTCTGGCCATGTGAGCCAGGCTCTGGATTTGTGCCCACAAGAGCACTGCTTGCATGACATCATCTGTCCTCTCGATAATGGGGGAGTGATTGAGGGTACATTTGGATCTGAAAGACAGGATGTTTCAGGAGCAGAAGCAAGCAGCTACACACTCAGGCACTCAAGGCAGCACAGAGAGTAATGAATGTTATTCAACACACGCATACACACACATAGGCCTGCACTCAGATAACCTGAGTAAGTAGCAAGCAGAAACTCCCCAAGCAAATGCAATATTACTTACTGACCCCCGAGAGAAGGTGAAACACCAAGTAGGAGAGGGAATAGGAAAATGCTAGTGATAGATTCGAACGGTAGTCTCAACAGGGCATCCCATGTTTCAAAGTGCACTTTTCCTCTCTCTCTCCCACTGCAACCTCTCTCCTGATTTTATTGTCTTCAGGGTCTGCAGGGTTTTTTTCCACTTGCATGCTGTACCATGTGGCCAGTGCATGATACAGAGCCCAAGTGGAACATCTGCCTGCAAAACAATATAACTAGCAAGGTAGACTCCCTATCAACACAAGATAAACCACTGTAGCCACAAATATCACATCCCTTAAAACTGTCAGAATACTTTCTTCCATCCCAGGATCATTCTTCACTCAAGAGCCTTTACATCCCCAACATGGAGGAAGAACTTGAACCAAGCTCAAGCCTCCCTGGTGCAAGCACGTGCTACACAGCTTTCACTCACACAACTACAATGGCTGTTCATTTCAAATGTACCCCCTGCAGGAAGGGTAAATGAGGGATCCAGAAGAATTTCGTGCCATAATGAAGATAGTTGATAGAAAGAATGCCATGACACTGCTTGTATTAAAAAAGAAGTGGTTGAAAACTGTACTATTTTATGATGGGAACTAACATGCAGGGTTTTTTTCATGTACTACTAGCTTTAGATTCCAATATTCCTGTTAGATTTACTTACAAAGCCAGCTTCCTTAAAGGGAATGTTACAGACATTTTTAATCTAAACTGACAGGCGGGAGATGTCCTGTTTCCCACAGATGAGAACGGCATGATTATACCCAGCAACACTGACCTTCTACAAACATGGGAGGTAAGTCCAACCACAGAAGCAGTCCAGTTTTCTCTGCCTTTGACAGTCCTTTCCACATTTTCATTGCATTCAGCCATCACAGATCTGTTCTGTCACGTACATCAACTTGAATTAAAGGTAATACAAGATAGATGCCTATATGCTTAGTCATTACTTCCACACTACTGCGCTTTGAGGGTTTAACAACAGTGAGCACTAAAATCTCTTTCAGGGAAGCTGCAGACCACACAAGAGATGGAAGAAAATCTCAGCTTGACCATAACAACTGTCCAGTTCACCACAAGTTCTCAGGCAGTTCCTGAACTGCTCAAACACATTTTGCAAGAATAAACACATTCCAGGTGGTGATCTTTCCGATAGTCAGGGGCACAACACTTCAGTTCACTTCAGCAGCAAACTGTTATCATTGTTCTTTTCCTCTTGCAACGGGGTGTGATTTTTCACAATGTCAAGGAGTGAGCATAGGGGAAGATTGCACTGGCATTTCCCTCAGGAAGCACTGTGGATCTAAATAGTTAATCTGTGCATCTTAAGGGAATGGGGAATCATGCTACAGAAGAGCATCTTCAGGATCCATCTTCCATACCAGATGTTGACTTTGCTCCTCTTTCTGCTAGGCCATGGAAGAGCTGGTGGATGCTGGTCTGACAAAAGCCATTGGCATCTCCAACTTCAACCACGAGCAGATTGAAAGAATCTTGAACAAGCCAGGACTGAAATACAAGCCTGCAAACAACCAGGTAAGCTGATAAGTGATCCCACTTATACATTCTTCTTTGACTATGAAGACCTGATCTATTGAATGGGGAGATGGAAAAGGAGAACAATGTGAAGAAGACATTTATCCTTAATCCAGCTCTGTGGATATTTCTGTGTACAAAAAGCACTGACACATTCACCTTTTGTCTCTCACTTTGATGAACCACAGTTTGCAAATGGAGACGTAGTTCTTCCAGAAACATTCCTTCTGGAAGGATAAAGATGACACAGCCTAGTTAAACCTCTGCAGACTAAAAACTTTACACGACAATAGGTTTTTAAGACAAAATGAAGGACATGTTGTCACCCAAGACATTACTCCGTTTGTGCAAAAGGCAGACTGTAACTGCTTTTGGTGTTAACTATTGGCACACAGCAATATCACAGTGGTTCTGACACCATCATCCTCTACCCTCTTGTGTTTCCAGATTGAATGTCATCCATACCTGATCCAGGAGAAGCTGATCAACTACTGTCAATCCAAAGGGATTGCTGTGACAGCATATAGTCCCTTTGGCTCTCCTGACAGACCATGGTAAGATCACTGGCATTTGGCAAGGGAGCTGGCACAAATTTTGCTTGAACTATTCCTTCTAGAACTCCATTAATCATTATCCATTACCAAGATGCAGATATCTGTTGCTACGATGGCTGTTCCTATGGAGGTTTCTTGCCATTGATCTTCTGCTCTTTGTGTAGGGCTAAGCCAGAGGATCCTTCTCTTCTGGATGACCCCAAGATTAAAGAGATTGCAGCCAAGCACAACAAAACAGCAGCACAGGTATGTGGCAGCTAGATGGTGGGTACTGCTTCCTGTAACACAGTCATTAAAAAAATACACCTGAGCAGCAGATAAAAACTAAATCCATTCTCTGCAAGCTGTGGCACTCCTCTCATTATTCCCTAACAATGCAGACTGTTGCTTCTATGGCCTCCAATATATGCCACTATTGTTTCTTTTGCCATCAACCAAGAAAAGATTCTTGTCCCATCTTTAGGCATCCTTTCTCACCACAACTCCTGTTACAGAAAATGAATTGCAGAATTGTAGAAATGTTTGTGTTGGAACAGACTCTTAAAGGTCATCTAGTCCAATCCCTGCACCGAACAGAGACATCTACAGCTAGGTCAAGCTACACAGAGCCTGGGCCAGCCTGATTGTGAATGCCACCAAGGACCAGGAATATACCATGTCGCTGGGCAAACACTTCCGGTGCTTCAATACCCTTACTGTAAAAAAAAATTCTCCTTATACCCAATCAAAATTGCTCACTATTTTAGTTTGAAATCATTTTGAAGTTCTGCTTAAATTACTGAAAGTCCAAGTAAGAAAGAAAATAACTACTGTCCCAAAACCAGACTGGAGAGGAAGGCTCCCATGTGGGGATCCACCACTTAGCCCATTGCTCGTCAGGAAGCACTACACAGGCTACAGGACAGGAATGACTTGAAAGGCATCCCTACAAAAGTGGCTGCAGCTCAGGCAAACTGCTGTTAAACACACACGGCTTCTATGGCAACACCTCCACCTGTCTTCTCTCTGATTTGTGGTCTTTGCCTGCAGGTTCTCCTTCGCTTCCACATCCAGAGAAATGTGATTGTGATCCCTAAGTCTGTGACACCACAGCGCATTGTGGAGAACTTCAAGGTGGGTGAATACAAGTGACCTGGCGTCACTTCTCCCTGCATAGCAAACAGGGATCTTTTCTCAGCCTTCCCAAAGTCCACCTCAGGTAGGACCACAGGGCTCTTTCTATCCGCTTGTTTATTTCTACCGAGGGCTAAGAAAAGGATACAATTAGAAAGGACTTTTATGGTATTACTCATTTTGTTGCTCTAAGGATTAATCGGGGCTTAGTTGAAGACCAAGTGTAGTAACAAGGAGGAAAAATCTGATGTATGAGAGCTACTCCTAAAGCAATGTCTCCCATCTTATTATGTTAGTTCACAATGTCAGAGGTGGATGACGGTAGCATGGCAGTAAATGCTGAACCTTCCCAACGGTATTCCCTTACATACTGTTGTCATGTGACACATGGCAGCAGAGGGGTAGTCTAACATAATGATATCTGAAATAGAAGTGTACATGAAGCAAAACGTGGAATTCAATTCCTGCCTGTAGGAAAGAATTGCACCCATTGACATTCATCTGCAATTGCAGAATGTTTACGGAGACCAAACTCTAGGTGAGAGCATACTGAGGTGGTGCGTTTCAGCACTAGCAAAACAACACTGCATCTCCTCCGCTGAACAGATTTTTATAAGCGCAGCATGCAGGCTCTTGTTCATAACTAGTGAAAATGTATGGCTAATGGTAGTGACTATGTTGAAAAACAGTCCATCATAGCAGAGAATCTCCTCTATCAATTAATGTTATTGCGCTCTTTGTATCTGTTGTACTTTCCAGAGAAATAAGTAGAGACATTTCTTCCAGAACAACCTACGTAGAAAGAGCAATGCTCATAAAGAATTTCTTGTGTTCATAAAAAGTTCTGTCTTCTATCCCTTATGTCAGCAGTCCACGATGGAAAATGGATCCTCCACTCTGAATCCAATTTCTCATCCTGTCTATCTTCTTCACGATGTTCCATTTATTTCAAAGAGGTGATTTCCAGCTTTTTTCTCTTGTTAGGTCTTTGACTTTGAATTGACTAAAGAAGAGATGGCAACCCTACTCAGCTTTAACAGGAACTGGAGGATCTGTCAAATGAGCCAGTAAGGGACAACAATTCTTTACTTTCAAGTCTTACCTTTTGAATCAACTCTACAGAGAAATTTCTGTCAGAGCTACTAGGCAGCATGAAATTCAATTTACTGATAAAAGTTACTAATTCAAGTAATAGAAGGTATGTCTCAAAAATATTTTTTCATCAGACAGGTAAATATATTCATTTTGAAAATAAAGGAAAAAACTAAAAACAATTCAGTTTCCAGGAAATTCTCTAAGATGAACTACAAAGATGGATTCTGAGAAAGTACTTTGCCTTTCTCCACATTAGAAAAATCAGGATGCATATCTTCACATAATCTTCCAGCAATTACACAGTTCAGATCATAGTTACAGAATCATAAAATCATAAAATCATACAATGGCTTGGGTTGTAAAGGACCTTAAAGATCACCCAGTTCCAACACTACATCAGATTGCCCAAGGCCCCTTAAAATCCCCCTTTCATGGTTCCTCCATGCACTGAACACACCTCAATCTAACACATGCTTTAGCCATTAAAAGTATTCTCTCTTTTTGATTTCTTTCAGGGCCAGAACACATAAGGAATACCCTTTCCATGCAGAATACTGATGCTGTTTGTAACCGGACCTTCTCTAGACCCCTGGTGTTTCATGTGCCTCTCCCCTAGCTTTGAGTTCTGCATCCAGCTTTCTTACTGCGTCTGTCCTGTTGCTGCCAGTGAAGTCAAAGTACATTTACTCCACTGATTCTGTCTGAGTTCATTCTTTGAAAGACAGAAAGAGAAGAGTTCAGTAGAATAAATTGTGAGATGTAATAATTTTCTGCCTATCAAAAGAGAGAAGGATTAATGAAGTATCTGGTAGAACTGCCCAGCAGAAAATAAGGACAGTCTGAACACCTGAACCACCATTCAGCAAGTGCCTTTAGTCTTGCATCAATGCAAAGCAGAGGCTGAGAATCCACAAGAATTAACAGACATCCACCATTGCATGACAAGTCTCCCATATTTTAAATAAAAGTAACTTTGAAATAGGTTTGTTTAGCAATAGGGACTAATATATCTTACTTTAAGGACCACTATATTAGTTTAGCAATAAGGAATTTATGCGTGTTGGTTCTAAAACTTTCCACTTTAACTTTACGTGGTATGTGAATTAGTCTTGTTTTTGAACGATCCTTGCTTCACTGAAGCAACTATAGACTTCCTTTATCTTTGTATCCACCAGGTGCAAAGACATTTTCTGGGGTTTCATATAAATCATTCTGAGTTATAGTGCACCATGATACAAAGTTGCTCACTATGCTGTAAGAAGCAATGGAAGTTTGTCATACTGGGGAAAACAGCTAAAATACCAGCCAAAGATCACTGTGAGGAAAACGACGATGAAATAAATGGGATAAAGTAGATAGTCATAGAGCTGTGTGGGAACGTAAGGAAAAACTGTTCAGAGCAGCAGCTCTGGAGTCGGGGGGACTGCACAGAGCAGCAGCTGCAGAGCAAGATAAGCGGCATGAGAACCAAGGACACCTTCAGAAGAAGAAAGACCATCTCACGGCTCTGACTGGCTAAGCACCTGTGTGAACGGTTAAGGAGTGTTTTGCAGAATGCTCTGTTAACATGTATAAATAAAGTAGTGCTTAACAATAAAGCAGACAAATGCCACTTCAAGGGTATTAGAGGAATTTCCAATCATGAGCTTCACTTTTGCAATATGTATGAGCTAATTATTTCATGTATAAATAGCCACGATATACTTAATAAAGTTGAGACCTGTTGATCATGATAGCATGAGACTTGTCTCCCGTGGTCTTTTCTCCGACAGAGCTGCACCACATATGCTCATAAGGACATTACAATATACAGCAAGCTTACCCGTTCTTTTCAGTTTTCATTAAGGGAAACAAGGAACATCAGGAAGAATGCATTCAGGTCCTGTCTTGCATCGTGGATAGTGACTTTGCTGCATTCTGTTAGGCCATGGAAGAGTTGGTTGATGCTGATTGGGTAAAAGCCATTGCAATCTTCAGCATTAACTGTGAGCAGGCTGAAAGAATGCGAAACAAGTCAGGACTGAAATATGAACCCACGAACAACCAAGTAAGCCACTAATAGTGACCCCAGTACGTAGTTCTCAGGGATTATAAAATTAGATTAAAGTTGTTTGGGGACGTAGAAAGAGGGAGAACAAAGTGGACACTCCATGTACTCCAATGTACTCCATGTACTCTGTGGAGAATTTTGGGTACAAGCCAGACTGGGAAACTTCTTCATGCTCTCACCTTGCTAATCCCCTGTTTGCAAAAATAGGAATATACAGTGAAACACTCTTCATTCTCTTTTTTTTATCTAAAGGGGAGAAAAAGAAAGATTTTTACCTTCTCAACATTATAAACTCTTAAGAACTCTTAAGAACATAAAATGCAGTTGAATTGGTAAGAGACTGGGGAGGAAAATCCACAGCAGCAATCTGTCACACACAGGCTTAATTCCGTCCCTGTGATTACAAACACTAAAATACACCCTTCATTATATCATCTGGATTCTGAGCTACTTTTGTGTAAAAGGATGCATTACCTTATGACATCATTTAAATGACATCTACATCATGTTGCTGAAGCTCACCTCTTGCCATCTCTACTCCCATCCCTCTGCACTGTGCAACTCAGTGAATGAGCTCTAGCTTGTACCAATAAATGGAAATAATTAAAATCAACTAACAGGCAATTCCACAATTTACAAGAAGAAAGACAGCTTCTGAAAAAAACTGAGGACCTACTTTGACTTCTCAACTTCACTCCACGCGGTCTGTAGGAATTCAGCAGCAACACTGGCTCTGGGTCTCACCTCCCAGTCTGTGAAGTGTAGATAAAAATCACCACTGGGCACATCTTCCTGTGTATAGCTACTCACATGACTCTCATTGTTCATCTGCACCAGCACAGGACAGCTCTCTGAGCAGTTTCATGCCCTGCCTTAGGGCTCCAGTTTCCTGAAACTTTGTAGGGCTGGGCAGGAAGCAGTCACAGCAGAGCTGACCTTGCAGCATGATGGGCCATGGCAATCTGCGTGTAGCTGAACACCGGAGCCAAGATGCCCATCCTAGGGCTGGGAACCTGGAAGGTAACAGCTTGACAGAAAAGCACTTGTACCGCAGAGCTCCCTGGCACCAAGCTCATTTGCTTCTATTCTGCCTGGCTGCAGGACTGTGCCTGTGTGAGAGAGGGGCTATGAAGAAGTGGATGGAAGTGGCTTCCAGTTCCAGAGCACTGCTCTTGGGAAACAAATAAATCAGAGATGATTACTTTCTATAAGGTGGTGTTCTCATTTTTGTCTTTGTATCAATTCAGGGTTAGCCCTGATGTACCTGAAACAGTCTGGCAAGTGGACTCAATGTTCTCCATAGGACCCTTCCAACTGGAACTATTCTACTCAACTTGTCATCACATGATCCTTGCCACAGTATGTAATTCTTTGAAGCCTCTCCCCAAAAATGCCAGGCTCAGGAGAAAAAGGTGTTTTGTCCTCTTTCTTACTGGAGATGCCTTCTTACTATCCAAATAGCTGAACTTGCCAAGCTTTCACAGACCAGCAGAACACATCTTATTGATGCCACCAACTCATCCTGGCACTGCTTCAGTACAAAACCTGATTGATTCTGGCAATTCCTACCCCAAGAGTTAAAGTACACTTACCATTCACTGTTTCTGAGAATGGTAATGCTGGTGCTAACATAATGCCAGCACAACACAAACTTGGGTACCTTGTGAATACATAGAAGAGTAGAAGCAAACTATCACTTTAACTTGTCTTCAGGATCTCTGTAGAAAGCATCACAGTCAAGGCAAGATGTGTCCTTTTGCATTTTTCACTTCGAAGGAATTGCGAACAGAGGATGAAATACATGTGCTGAGTTGTGTAGCTGTACTGAAATCACATCCCGCTGATGTTCCGGAAACAAAACAAGAGCAAGACTAAAAACTCATCACCTTTTCTACCTTTGGTTACACAAAGCAAAAAGGATCTGGCTGTCTGCTGTGGGAGAGGCACCCAGAGAAAAACAGGCTGGTGCATTCCTTGAATAAATTCTCCAAATACAAGGAAGAGGTGAAGTCTCCAAATCTGCCTTAACATTCCACTGTGGAGCACTTCCCAAATCCCGCTGATAAATCAAGCATTTTTAAACTGCACCATGACCTCTCCTCCAGAAGGACACGTCTTTCCAACTCTTTCAAGTAAGTTGCCAATGTAAAACTACAGGCCCTTTAAACAGACAGATGGCATGATCACTGTAACGCCCAGAAACACTCACTGTTTTTCTGCAGCTTTAAAAACATATGACAAAATAAAATCGTCCCCTGGCATCCAAAACAAACTCCTTTTTAACAGTGTTTTCCTGAACTCCTCCTGAGCACCAGTCTTTCCCCCTACACGCCAGCTGCGCAGAGGCAAAACCCCGTCACACAGTCTCCACTCAGCCCATCCCACCAGCACACAGCCGCACCGCGCAGGAAGGCGGAGCTCCCCGCTCCGGGGCGGGGCGGCAGGAGGCAGTGCCCACAGCGGGGCAGGGCTTAAAGGCCTCGGCGAGGGGTAGCCGTCTTCGTGTCGAGCATGGCGACCTGTCTGCGCCTGGGCACCACGGCCAGAATCCCCATGGTGGGGCTGGGCACCTGGAAGGTAATGGGACTCCCGCGGCTTGCAGCGCCCGGAGGAGGTGGCCCGGCGCTCGGCAGTGGCGAGTCTGTGTCGCCCGTTCTGGGTCCGGGTCGCTGAGCTGCCTCTGCCGAGCTGAAGCCCTCCTGGCCGGCAGCTGCTGTGGCCTCTGGGCAGCAGCGTGGGGAAGGGCTACGATCTGAATCTGCGGGGCCTCTGCTGGACAAAGCTGGGACCCGCACGGGAACAGCAGGTGGATGGCTGGAGGCTGGCTCTGGCCCTGGTGCCTCTGCGTGCTGTGTGTACAGGCTTAAAAAAGTGTTTTGGAAGAACTCTGAAATGCCTTTCTTTCAGTGTTTCTCTGCCTACTTCAGAAACAGTATGTAAGGGTCCCAAACCATAATGTATCGTACCCTTATCTTGTCCAGGCTCCACCGGGTAAGGTGGAATCTGCAGTGATGGCTGCAATCGATGCTGGATACCGCCACTTTGACTGTGCCTATGTGTACCAGAACGAGAAGGAGGTTGGGGATGGGATCCAGCAGAAAATCAAGGAAGGCGTTGTGAAACGAGAGGACCTCTTCATTGTCAGTAAGGTAAGCGTCCAATGGCCTTGGGTAGAGGTTGGCATACTTGACCAGTGATATTGCTGTAGTAAAATTAAAAAAAACAAAACTTAAGACTTGAAGCATTCTTATGCAATGTCATGGTGAAACTCATAGTGCAAATGAAATGACTCTTGGTACTCTTCTTGTTTCATCCCATAGCCACAATGATACAGTTTATACCTCTCAGATGTCTAATGATATTGATTCTGTTGTTGTAGCCACTGAATAGGAATGTAAGTTCTTTGAGGTTTGAGCAGAGAAAAGAGTCATAACTGCTGACAGCTTTATTCCCCAGTTAGCCAGATAATACTGAATGAAGTCAGACTGATTTTATTCCCCTAGAAGTTCAATAACACCTTGAGCACCACATCCCTTCTGCACTCTGGCAGTCTTCTGAAGAGAAGCAGAAGAACTGAGGGACAAACAGAAGAAGGAGGGGGGGAACGTGGCCCTGCACTTCATATTCCTGCTGGAGTAGGAAAAAAAAAGAGAAGCATCAAGGGATGTAAAAATCAGTGATGCAGGGCTCTGAGATAACTAACTTGTAGCCATCAGTTGGTACAGAGGCACTGGCAATGTGGTAGCTGCACCTTGTTGATGCCAAAAGAGACAGCCTTCGCGATGGTTGGTGCCTATGGAGCAACTCTGTTCTGGCAGTGGGGTTTATGCCTCTCTTCTGTGTAAGCAAGATGAGGTTCTGGGCATCTTGGAACAACATCTGCTTTGCACATATACTAGATAAGATGTGAGTGTGGACATTCTTGCTTATTAAAGAAAATGGGGAGTTGATTCATCTTTGTGGCATTACCTGCTATGTTCAGTGCAGAAGTTCCAGGCATAGTCATATCTGACAGGTATCTGTCTTCATTTCTGAAGGCATTTACTGCAAGGGCAGACCCTGTGTAAAAGGGAATAGCATAGGTGGTATTAACTGAGAAACAGAAGATTCTTTGTATATGATCCTATTCATGTGCCGCTCTTGCCATAACAATCTGGTCCAGCTCACAGAGGAAGCTCCATTTTAAGAGCAATACGTTGGTGTACTTCCACATTGTCTTCCAAAGAAGGAGTGCTTTTATCTAGTCCAGGAGAACACTGAAAAGCTTTAACCCAGGAGGTCATGGTATGGCTTGTCTTTTTGTCTCCAGTTGTGGTGCACATTCTTTGAAAAGCCTCTGGTGAAAGGAGCTTGCCAGAAGACACTTGCCAGCCTGAAACTGGATTACCTGGATCTCTACCTCATGCACTGGCCTTTTGGGTTCAAGGTATGATAATGGGGATGCACGTGTTTCTTTCATGATCACTGCTTTTGAAGACTTATATGGCTTTACAGCCCAATAATTGCTAGCACTGAGAAAAACCCTTGATCTTTATTCTTGAGAATGCTACTTGCATGCCCCTCTTACCGTAAGTTGTGACAGAAACAAAACTGGAGGCAGATCTCTGAGCTGCAGGCACAAGCTAGGCTCTTCTCCCTCTCTTTTACAAATCCAAAATATGCTTCTCTGAAAATCATGTTTTGTGGAATGCAGGCTACATCTTGCTGCCTGACAGGTTCTTTTCTCTGCATGTTACAGAATCAAATCTAGAGAATGTTTCTGTTTTCCATTTCTGCTTTCAATTACTGAGTCCTTATTTCAGTATAGACTGAGTTCTCCCTTGCTGTAGGAGCCTTACTGTTGTTCCACAAACCCTGCGTTGCAAAAGGGGCGACTTCTGTGGAGCTGAAGTCTTTCAGACTGATGTCTGAGTTTGATTATTTCTAGTCTTACCTTCTTCCTGCTACAGTGTGAGTGGTCTCCATCCCACCTGTTGCTTCTGAATTGCTTAACTTCATGTTCTATTTTAGCTTTGTTAACAAAGCCATAAAAATGAAACTCTCCTTGCAGCAGCAACAAACTCAGTTGTTAGACGCAGTTTAGTCTTGCTGTCTTGACACAGCTTGCACTCAAAGGCTCTTCTGACTTTCCTGGCATGATAACAGCATTCTTGAGCTTTGCCATGGATGAATTGCCACAGTACATAATATCTCTTTTCAACAGATTTGGTTTAGTATTGGCCAAAGCTATGTATTACCTTTATCAGAAATTAAGTTCTGTGATGCACTTCTGGGGGGGGGGGGGGAGAAATCACTTCTTAAATGGGTGAAAAAAGAATACCACATGAAGTGATGCATATGAATTTCTTACCTCAATCTGGATCTGAGTGTTTTCTTTCCCCGTAGGTGTTTAGGTGAGTCATTGCTTTGAGGAGTGCAGCAGAAATATCTGCCTTGATTGGCCAGAAATACCTCCAATTGCTCACTTAATGCAGGAAGGAAGAAATGGCTGTAGAAAGAACTGGTATTCTTGACTGCACCAGAAGTTTAAGCTGTCTTGGACCTGAGCTGTCACTGTCTTAGATAAACTTCTCAACAGATTTTTTTCAAACACTTTCTTTCTTGCTGACAGGCAGGAGAGGACCTGTTTCCCACAGATGACAAAGGCATGTCTATACCCAGCAATGCTGATATTCTGCAAACATGGGAGGTAAGCTTAGCCACAATGACAGTTATGTCTTCTATCCCAAGCAGTGATATTTCAGTAGTCACAGTGTGGTTCTTGCATGGATGCAGACTTCTTTAGTAAGAATGTACAGAAGTAAATTCAGATTACTTCCAGGGGAGTTGCAGAACAATCTGAAGTTAAAATAGTTCTTTGCTTGACCATGACATTTGTACAGTTGTTCTCATGCAGTTCTTGAACTACTCAGGTACAAGTGTTTTACAGAAATAAAAACAACTTAGGTTATAATCTTGCCATCATCCTAGAGCATAGCTCTCCAATGCTGTCACAATAGTAGATTAGAGGCTGGTGATATACTTTTCCTTGTGTAATTCAGCATGAATTTCTCAGTCATAACTGATTTTTTTGGGCTTGGGTGGAAGACAATGAAAGACAGGGCAAAAAATTACCAGTACCCATTCTTCCCCAAGAGTTAAGTTGGGCAAGCCTGCCAGTTATTTCTCCCTTCTTGTGAAAGGAAACAAGGAACATCAGGAAGAATGTGTTCAGGCCCTGTCTTGCATCATGGATGGTAACTTTGCTGCCTCTCTATTAGGCCATGGAAGAGCTGGTGGATGCTGGTCTGGTAAAAGCCATTGGCATCTCCAATTTCAACCATGAGCAGACTGAAAGACTCTTGAACAAGCCAGGACTGAAACACAAGCCTGCAAACAACCAGGTAAGTTGCTAATAGTGAATAGTTTTCAGGAATTACAACAATCTAATTATAGTTGCATGAGGATATGGAAAAGGGGAGAACAAAGTGGACTATCACAGTATGTATTTCAGTTCCCACTGTACTAGGTACTAAAAGGACTGAGAAACTTTTTCTCACCTTGCTGTGGCACTGTTTACAGATATAGGAATATTTCTTTGTGAAACATTCTTTCTAGTGATAAAAGAACATATAAATGAGCTGTGATTGTGTAATCAAGGATTTTTATGAAACTTCTTAGAACAAAATCCGAAATGTATATAAGGACTCCGTATAAAAATTAGTGCCCTACAGAATTATGGGTTTGTATTATCCCACAGCCCACCTGCGGGCAAAGATTAAGACAGCCTATAATTAGGAAACTTAAGATTTGGGGGGGAAAAAAATCTCTGGAGCATTACTGTAGTTTTATATCTACCTGTCTGCTCCTGTGTTGGCAGATCGAGTGTCACCCATACCTTTCCCAGGAGAAGCTTATCAACTATTGCCAATCCAAAGGAATCACTGTGACAGCATATTGTCCCCTTGGACGGCCTGAAAGGTAATTTAAAAATGAGTTAACATGGCTTAAGTTTAAAACTTTCAGATCACCTGCACCATTTCTCTTTCAGTTATGTGTATACACAAATATGCAGTAGTTAATTATTTCTGGTTAGAAACCTTTTAGAGTGGCTCTTTGCCATTTCTTCTTCTTTCTCTCTGTAGGGCCACACCAGAGGAGCCTGCCATTCTGGATAATCCCAAGATTAAAGAGATTGCAGCAAAGCACAACAAAACCCCGGCACAGGTAGGTGGGCACCAGAAAATAATATCCATTAAGGAAAATGTACAGGGTATATACCCTCTTTCAGGTCTATATATTCCCAGTGAACTGTAGTGGTTCCCAGTGGTGTTAACAAGCAGTATTGCAGGCTGCGTAACAGCCATCCTGCATATGCTGGAGGAAAATCTTTGGCCCTCAATGAAGATTCTTGAGCCATCTTCAATTGCATGTCCCCTCTCAGGCCCTGTTGCAGACAGTAAAAACTTGCATAAATTACTGAATGTCTAGATGGTAAGAAAAGTCTCATAATATCAAAACTGGAGAAAGGAGACTTCCCATGAGGGGCTCTGTCACTTCACCCTTTGCTCTTCCGGAAGCACTATCTAAACCACAAGGACAGGAATGGTTTGAAGCTCATTTCTATGTAAGTGCTTCTACCTCAGATGAAAACAGCTGTTGACTGCTCAGCTTCTGTGGAAAAGCACCTGTCCTCTCTCTCAGTGGTCTCTTTTTCCTGCAGGTTCTCCTTCGCTTCCAGATCCAGAGAAATGTGATTGTGATCCCCAAGTCTGTCACACCACAACGCATTGTAGAGAACTTCAAGGTGAGTGATTACAAGTGACCTTCCCCTTCAGAGCAAGCAGGGATCCTTTCTCAGCCTTCCCAAGTCCTTCTCAGATAAGAGCACAGGGCTTCTTCTATCTGCATGTTTACCTGTACTGAGGGCTAAGTGAATTCTGAAGTGAAAACTGTAATTGCAGAAGAGAGGTTGACAGAGGCCTTGGAAACAGTGTCCTGATAACACTACAAGTCATCTTTACATTGTCTCCTATTCTGCAGAAAGTAAATGAAATGAATTGGCCTGCAGGGCTTGCTTGGAGCACAAGTGCAGTAGCATGCCAAAGAAGCTTATATAGCATAAGCAGTGGTAAGAATCCTGATGTCAGTGAAGTATATTATTCCTCTAACTGCTAAGTTGCTGGTATTTTCCTGATGTTGGACATCAGGATTTTAGAAGAAACAAATATATTGGAATACTGAAATCTTCCAAATCTTTATTTAGAACTGGAAAGAATTGCATCTTCAACAAATAATGTTGCAGAATGCACCTAAGTGCATATGAAACTTCTTGCAACAGCCAATAAATCTAACTGCAACTTTAGGGTTTTTTGTTGGTTGGTTGTTTTAATTCTTTCTGACATGGGGATCCAAGCAGGCTCTTCCTTCCCCTCTTCCCCCTCTCCCCTGACCTCATGAAGCCATTCATAACCAACATCTCTTCTCTTGTGGACTTGCTCTTTTGTGAGCTTTGCTATCAGTTCAATTTGTTCAATGAGGTGATTTCCAGCTGTTTTTCCTTGTTAGGTGTTTGACTTTGAACTGACTAAAGAAGAGATGGCAACTATTCTCAGCCTTAACAGAAACTGGAGAATTTGTGAAATGGTCACGTAAGTGACAGCTTGTTTCCCTCAATTTTTCAACGCTCTTTACAAGTACCTGTGAGTTCCTAATATAGGAAGGTTCTAGTTAGTAACACTGGTTCCATATTAGAAAAGTGAAGCAATTAGCAAGTTTTAAACTTTTTTTTTTCCTTGTTGAGATTATAGTAAACTGATGTCAGCTTCTGTGGAGCTGGCTAGTGACAGGCAGAGTGAGCTGTCACTTGCAAATATGCACCATGGAAGCATATACCCAGACAAAGCTTTAGTTTGAAGGTCAGTAACTGCTATCTTGTCAGCATTTATTTTACCTATAATCACTCATCTTCGTCTTCCTTCAGGTGCAGAAACCACAAGGAGTATCCTTTCAATGCTGAATACTGAAAATAGTTTTATCCTGACCTCCTGGAGGCCTGTAGGGTCTAATGAGTTTCTACCACTACCTACTGTGATCCACTATGTACCTTGTACACTATATCTATCCTGACAGCAAAGAGACTTTCTTTGGTAGAACAAAATAGTGAAGTTGCTCTGAAGAACAAAATGCAGACTATAGTTACTGGCTGTAATAATTCTTTACTCATTGGGTACTTGTATTTACCTGGCTGAAATGGCAAAACAGAACACTAAAAACTAACTAGCAACTGATCTATATTCTTTTATTTTTAATCTTCTGTCTAACATCAACACTACTTAAGGCTGTAGGGTAATGATATCTGAGCACAAAAAGAATGAGCTATGTAATCAGTGTGTGGAGATGAAAGACAACTATTCACTTCTAGAACACAACTCAAAGCTTTTTCTTGAAATGAAGAATGTCTGATCTACATGCATAGTGGCTGTATTGCAGTCACATTCTCTACCAACCCAAACTGAACTGTGACTTGTTTGTATTCTCTCAAAAATAAAGAAGTTTGACTAGTAATGGCTTGGAAGCTCTTGTCTAATATGGAAAAACTGGTAAACCACTGTTGTTTAAAAATATCATCTGAAACAACTGTACATTTTAAACTATGTCATGGGATTTTTATCTTGCTCAAGTGTTTAATACCCACGTACAATACACTTTAGTTGATGGAATAAGGCAGATGGCAGCACAAGATGTGGCATACCATAGTATGGGTTGTGTATCAAGAAGCACCAGGAAACCATAACTGAAAGCTGCTAGAAGGCTGTATGGTGCTACCACTGCAAACTGATTTAGCTAAGAGCCTGTGCTGGCATTTCTCTATAATTAACAGACTGTATAGAGAATGGAAGCAGTGTCACCTAATATTGAATAGCAGTTTCACCTTGCACCCTCTACTTCAAAGTGCTGATACCGGGCTGCTGCCCAAAGCCTGACACCCTCAACTGGATTAAGTGTCATATTCCCTTCAACCTGTGACAGCACGATAACTGGGATAGGCCTGATTTAACTAGTGTTGTGTAAGAGTAGAGCTTTCTCTGGAAAAGCCTTTCCCTGATGGAGGAAGATGCAGAAAAGGAGGGTATGTCATTGAGCAGTACTAAGAGAGCAGGCAGGTGTTGCAACAGCATGGTATTTCAAGGGTCTTTGGTTGTAGTATGCCTTGGGCTAATGGATTCAGTGCATAATGAGTATTACTTAAAAGAATTAAAATTTACAAGGGAGTAATGCATGCCCTTTTGTTTCTATGGGATTTGTCTTTTATTTACTTACAAATTTCCACATCTGAAACACCACACTCATCATACTTGTACTTTCCAGAGCCATCTGCTTGTAATGGCTATTAATTCCCCTAGAATGATTTCCATCGAGAAAACTACATCGTGCTTTTCCCTACAGCCACTGGAGGGCAGCGATCCCTCAAAAGAGACTGTAGTAAGAGGCTCAGCAGTCTCCTGTAAGTTCTCCTTAGCTTCCAGATCAAGGGAGATATGATTGCGATCTCAAAGTCTGTCATACCACAACACTTTGTGGAGAACTTTGAGGTGAGTGATTACAAGTGATCTGGCATCCTACAACCTCCAGAGCAAGCAGGAATTCTCTCTCAGCCTTCCCAAACTCTCAGGGAAAAGGAATGGCAAATCCTCTAAGTATCCCATACAGTTTTATACAGAAAAATCATTTTGATATGTGATATTAATTCCTCTCTTTCTAGGAGAAAAACTCGCAGAATAGTGCAGAATACTGAAGATGGTCTTATCATGTCTTCATTTGGAGCTTGGTCTAACATTCTTTGTATAAATTTATCTAGCTTTCCTAATGCATCCATCCTCCCGCTACAAATGAAATCACAGGATACATGTTCAGGGATTGTCTGTTGTTGTCATTCCTGGAGTTTTTTGCTGGCAAGAAGGGCGTGGCATTTGTTAGAAAAACAAATAGCGAGCTGTAATAAGTCCCTGGCCTTGTATGGAATTACTAAGGAAGAGGCAGGGAGAGACTTTGAAACACAAAGTCAGATTTGTACTCGCTTTTGCACTGTATTTAGCACAACAGGCTAAAGAGGATGAAAGTCTCTTATGAGGAAGATGAAGCAAAGACCAAATTCCTGAGGATAAGGGAGACAAGGAGGGATTTCACCACATCAGAACTGAAGATCAAAAGGTGTTCTCTCTGTTTTCATTTCTGTTGTGCATCTGTTCCCCCCCCCCCCCCCCCATCTCTCACATTGCATTTATCCCTCTCTTAAATTTTCCATGTGCAGAAAACAAGGATGTACGATGAGCAGCAGGATAATCGGGCTTCCTTCTACGTGCATACGGGTGTAAATACGCGATTGGTGATGCTTGCTGCATATAGTTACTTCAACAGCTGTTTCAGATGATTGCTATGCGTGGGATTCTACCCTCCCGTGCCCCCTGTTCAGAGCCACGCTGCCCTTCAGCTCTCCGGCCCGCCCCGTGAGGAGCGCGTTCCCGCCGCGGGCAGCAGAGGGCGGCCGTTCTTCACAGGAGCCGCCCCGGCCCGCCTCACTCCCGCCGCCTCTTCGGCTTCCGAGCACGGCGTCCGTGCAGAAGGCCGCTGTCGCCCTCCTTTATTTCACTGAGATATACATCCCACATCCTATAAGAACATTAACTGAGCTCAGCCCCTTCCCCTCAGCTAGATCTGCGATGAGTTGTCTGTCCCACTCCACCATCAGCTCCCTGTTCCTACGTAACATCCATAAATCCCAGCACAACAGGTGGGAGCTGGAGCACCCAATTCTCTTGGAAGGCCAGCCACAACACTGGCACCCCAGCACCATCCTTCATCATGCTGCCAGCCTCACGCTGCCGTCTGGCATGCACCCCTCAGCACAAACACGTCCTTGCCCTCCTCCAACTTATCAGGCAGTACCAGAGGGGTGTCACCCAGCCCTCACAGCTTCTGAGCCACAGCCTCAGTTATCACAGTTTTTCGGGGTCCTTTCCCCCTCGCTTGAGAACACAATCCAGCGGTCCAAACAACTGCAATTATTTCCTTCTTCCTCCCAGCCCTTCTGCAGGCATATCTCACCTGTGGGATGAGCAGGATTAGTGCTCCACATAGCCCTTCACTAGCAGATCCCATAGCACTCCTCTCCTGTGCAGGGCAGTGCTTGCAAGCAGCAGAGTCCTAACTGCCCAGAGTTCTGCTCTCTTCTCCCATAGCAAAAGCCATACCCCATGAGCACCAGCTTTCCAACGTAGGAATGGAATGTCTTTTCTGCATTAGATATTAAAAAGGGGAAATTGATCTGAACAAGTAGAGCACAATGTATTTGTATTTTGTAACTTGTCCTTAGAAAGAGCTGATGTGAAAAAGTAGAAATACCATGTATGTTAGTAACATGTTCCAGAAATATAGTTGCTGAATTATGTGATTAAATCTTGCTTGCAAAACTGCAGTAGTTTTTAAATGTTCCAAATAGTATAGGTGTAGTATCATGGACTAGAAAGCATATTATAGAGCTCTTCTGTTTGGATAAGAGACCCTCAGCAAAAGAAAAACAGACTTAAGAAACATCAAAGAAGCCAGGGCCTCTACACAAGGCTGGATTGCCTTGCTCTGTGGGTAGGTTGGGATGCAACAGGCAGGCATCAAGATACTCCCACCTAACCTCCTTCTAAGCTTATCTCTATGCAAGGACAAGCAGATGTCCAGAAACAATGACCAAGGGTTCAATGAGCAAGTGTGAGAAGTTAACTAATTAGTGACTAGCTAGCAAAAATTTATGTTTATCCACTGTCCGCATATTTAGTTGAGCATCAGGAAGATTGTGAACCTGAAGTACTCAGCCAATGAGGAATCAGGGGAGAAAGAGATAAGCGTTGAGTAATAGGGCATAAAAAACTTTTCTGCACGTTCTCCTGCTTGCGGGAGGCCCGCCATTGCAATTGCAAATAAAATCTATTTTATCAGAGATCCAAATAATTTATCAGGACGGTATATTTCCAACACCTGCACAGCCACAGCTGCCAGCATCCACCAGTTCTGTAATTTCACTGTGAGCAAAGAGCTGCTGAGAGTGTACTCACACGCTGGGCACACACATGCACTCTTCTCTCCACAGGTCTACATAATGATTGCAGTTGGCTGTGCCTGAAAGAGCTTTGCTTTTACATCAGTACAAGACCAATTTCTCCGCCAGGGTGTTGGGAGTCCTGGTCTGAGTTGGTCACTCAGTGGCCTGATGCACAGCCTCCAGACTGGCCAATTCAGCACTACTAACTGCCTGCTTCTGACCAATGCCCCTCTCCCCTTCCCCTTCACTGTGCACATTTATTAGTGCCTGTTATCCCAGTGGTGTCCCCACTGGTGACTTTGCACACCATCTGTATTTAATCTCTGACCAACTTTGCATACCACTCTGTATTCTCAGGACTGAAATCATGGCTCCCTCCAGAGCCCTGGAGTCTCTCCTGTCTGGGAGACAGCAGAAGTGAGAGATGCACATGCTCTCTAACAGCACCTATCCCTAGCAGAGCAGTCTTATCTCAGGGAAATCTTAAACTCACTTATTGCCAATTATATACAAGCTTCTGATTACTGATTCGAGTACTAAGGAGGGTGAAAAAAAAAAACCACCAAAAGAAAGACACAGATACTACGTATGCACCTTTCCTTCCCCTTCCCCATTCTCTCAACCAAACACCTACACTCTCCTGCCCTAAGTCTCTGCTTCCCCAGCATGCATTATGAGCTACATCATTGTCCCTCTCATGAGGTAAGGGCAACTTGGGCTGGAGGATAGCTGCCCAAGGCCTTCAATCCATCACCCATCCTTCATGCTGTGCCTTAGCATCCCTGATCCAGCACAACCAGACTGCTGTCCCCTCAGCAGTGAGCCCCCTCCTCCAGCGTGTGGGGATATCCCTGTCAAGGCACAATATGGCAGGTCACATCAGCCCATGCTGCTGGCCAGAGCTCCACCACCCCAAAGGTTTTAGAGCTGGGCTGAATTGGCCCAGGACAGCTCACAGTCTTGTCCTACCCTGTGTCCACAGCGTTTCCTCAGCATTTGGCTGGTCACCTACATCTCTTTTGACCACATGCAGCACCTAGGGTTAACAGGTGTGACGGAAGACAAAAAGCCTCATTAATTCTGAGCAAACTGGAAAGCAACCGCAAATTGCTCCTGGCTCAGAGTTAACTCATTGCAAGGAAGAGACCAAAGTCTTGCACAGCTAGGTTCAGCCGAGACCCACAGATCTACAGTCCATCTTAACAACACCCAGAGTTTGAATGAACCACCTCACAAGATAAACACTGTAGAGGCTCCAAGCAAGGAAGACATTCCCACTGCTATCAGTGAGTTCGCTTTTGCTGTGATTTCAGCCTGCAGCCCACATGCTGTCACCTCAGAACACTGGCTTCAGCTGTGTTTGTATCACCAACAGCCACAGCTGCAGACCCTTACCAGCTGAGGGGATTGTACCTCATGACCCTGCCACCCCCTTCCTTTTCCTTTGGTCAGTGCTGGTGAAGGCAATCTCCACAAGGACAGACCCACTCCCGTGACTTTGGGCCCAGTTCTTTGCAGATACCAGACACTGCTGTTCTCTGAAGTCACCATCTGTGGTGAAATTACTATCACTAAAAGCAAAGTTAGCAAAACGGACTGAGAAACTCGTGATACTACATATCCTGTTTCAGTGAGAAACCTCATGCACAGAGCAGAAGAAAATAAAAACCCTTCCTCCCACACAGCCCCACATCTGCAGTGCTCTCTGTGCAAAAACAAACAGGCACATCACCAAGGACAGCCTGCAAGATTTGCCCATGACACAAGGCTGCACTTCCTCTTCCCCAAGGCCTCACTACTACATGACACACAGTGCTGGGGAAAAGCAAGCAGCTAGGATGGGGGCAGAGCTGCCCATCGGGTGAACCAAGAGCAAAGCAAAATGCAGAACCTCTGTGTGAATCTTATGAGAGACAACATCCCTCCTCCCAGAAACCACCGGGGAAAAAAAACAAACCGAATGGTGAACGATATGCACGCAGTTATATAAGCACCCTGCGATCCAAGGGAAAACACATCACATCCTGCCGGGAACGGCTGACAGCGCTGACACAAACCAGGAGGAACATTAAAGAGGAAAACCAATTACCTTAGCTCACCCTTAGTTAAATGGAGCAAAAAATGCGGAGCTGCGGGAGAGGCACCCGAAGCCGCGCTCCACGTGCGAGCAAGCAGCGCAGCCCCACGCACGGGGACGGGTTTTTTCCACTGCGCTGCAGCCTTCGCCAGGGCTGCGTACGCTGCCCTGCCGCGTTTCATCACCCACTTCTGAGTCGCGGTACAGCCCACCTCGTGCAGGTCGGTACAACGGCACGCTTTATGCCTCCAGCGCCTCCCTGAAGACAGCGAGGCCACGTGGTTGTTACATCACCCCACCACCACCACCCAAAATAAATAAATAAATAAATAAATAAAAATGATTTTTAAAAACCGCACACTGTTCCTCTTCTGACGCTCTCGAAACGTGTTTTGAAAATAAATAAATAAACACTCCCAACATCCAGAACAAAACTGCCGTTGCTCTTTAACTGGTTTGTTTTGTTGTTTTTTTTTTTTTTCCTGGACTCCCCCTGAGCACCAGCCCCTCCCCCAGATGGAAGCAGCGTAGCGCCAATCCCAGCCCTGCACACGCAGCCGCCTTCAGCCTGCGGTCGGTCCCAGACCCCAGCCCGAATCCCGGAGGAACAGCGCCGGCACCGCCTCCGAGCCGAGCCGAGCCGAGGCGGGGCGGAGCCAGGCTGTTCTTAAAGGCTTCTGAGGGAGGCGTCTCCCTCATAGCGGTGTGTGAGGCCATGGCGACCTACGTGCAGCTCAACACCGGAGCTAAGATGCCCATCCTGGGGCTGGGCACCTGGAAGGTAACGGGCGAGCTGAAGCTGGCTCTTGGAGCGAGGCTGTGCCACCCTTGGTGGGGCGGCTGGGCGCTTCGCTCCCGGCCCTGTGCTGGGGGCGATGAATGTGAGCGGGGCAGCGCGGGTCGGGCGGGTGAGGCTGGCTTCGGAGTACGGCTTGGTAGAGCTGGGCCCCTCCCGGCCGGCAGCTGCTGTGGCTTCTCCTTTTAGCAACAGCGGGGGGAAGGGAGGAGGCCTCGGTTCGGCTCTGCGGGGCCCTGCGCGGGAGCTGGGTGACGCTGAACAGCTGGAGGCCGGCTCCGAGCATGGGAGCCTCTGCTGGAGACGTTTTCGGAGTGAAGAATGCTGTAGGGAGAACTGCTTTGTTTGCTTACTTCTCGTTTTGCTTATTTTTGTTGAGAGTTGGTTTTGGTGGGGTGGCTTTCTTGGGTTTTGTTTTACTGGGAAAAAATCTTCAGGATGTTTTGATGAGCATTCTTTAGACATTTCTTTCTTTCCTTTTTTTTCCCCCTCAGTCCCCACCGGGACAAGTAACAGCTGCAGTGATGGCTGCAATTGATGCAGGCTACCGCCACTTTGATTGTGCTTACGTGTACCAGAATGAGAATGAAGTTGGAGAAGGGATCCAGAAGAAAATCAAAGAGGGTGTTGTGAAACGAGAGGACCTCTTTGTAGTCAGTAAGGTGAGGATCTGGTACTGTGCAGTCCATGGGGAGGCCTGCTTTTTGTAGTAAGCCGTTGGTTCTAAGCTTCTTCCTTTGTTTTTCTCCACTGAGAATTAGGAAGAACTTTTACTTGTGGAATGGGTGATACTTTAAACTTTCTTGACACTAAGTTATGCTGCCTAGTTTTATACAGAAACTGACCTTGTAGTAGTTAAAAGAAGTCTTAAATCTTGCTTCCTGCCTACTTCTGCTGTCTGATATAAACCCATCTAGTCCTTTATGCTGCCACAGCACCTCTTGCCACCAGCTCTCAGAGCAAGCCCCATTTGAAGAGCAATAACATAATCTAATTCCACATCCATTTCCAAAGGAGGCTTCTCTTCTAAACAGGACAGAATTGCTCCACCATCTTTAACCCAGGAAGTCATGATGTCACTTGGCTTTTTGTCTCCAGCTGTGGTGCACATTTCATGAAAAGTCATTGGTGAAAGGAGCCTGTCAGAAGACTCTTGCCAGCCTGAAACTGGATTATCTGGATCTCTACCTCATCCACTGGCCTGTTGGATTTAAGGTATGGTAGAAGTATTGCCCTTAGCGTTGTTTGTTGCACCTGGCAGTTTTGAAGAGCTGTGCAGTTTTACAGCTCGGTAACTGCTCAGTTGATTTCTACCCCTAAGGTTCTTGCTTGCACAGCGTCCTCTGCTGTTTTGTTTATACAGCAGATAAACTTGGAACCAGAAGCAGTCTTCCCTACTGCATTCAGAGGTAACAATCCAAAAAAAGGAAGGCAGTATAACTTGGGTGTTGTCTTCTACAAATCAAAAATCTGTTCAACTGGCAAAGATTTGGTTGATTAAATTACAGCCCCCTTTGTTGGTGAGAAGGCTGTAATTTGCTGTCCGACAGAAATTCTTTCTTCTGCTTGTTACAGACTTGCAGAGCAAGAGAAAATGCTTCTATTTTTCTCTTTCATAAATGAGCCTTTAATACAGTGAGGTGGAGCTGACTTCTGCTGTAGGAGCCTTAGTGTTTTACAGAGCTTGTATTTTAAAAAGTGAAGCTTTTTAATTCCCAACTTTTACTGACTACATAGAAAGCAATTGATGTCTCTGTCTGAAAACTTTTAAGCTTAATCTGTTATGCATAATAAAAATCTTCATCTTAACTGTTGCTTCTGAGATACGTGCTTCAAAAAGCAATTTATATCTTTGAAATTACTTTTATTGGGCACTACTATCTAAGTGTAAATGTGTTGTAGTATTCAACAGAAAACACCTGGTTCTGAACCAAGCTCATACTTAAGCATCTTGTCCAAACTGGTGCACAGGAAGTTTTAACATTCCAGCAATTTAATTAACAAGCCTCCTTGTGAAAGACCTGTCAGCATATTGGGTCCTTATGGAATGACTATGAAAGACCCAGATCCTGGGTAGATCCTCATTAAATAGTTCAATAAAACACTCCATTATGCTTGCACTACAAAACTGTGCACTTCTGTAATACAGGAAGTAAACTTGAAAACATTGATTCTATGAGTGAAGCATTGGTTTTTTTTAATATGCATTTGGGTGAGCCACAGAATATTGCTGTGCAGAGGAGGACCAGCCCTTCGTTGGATGGCTTTTGGCAAAAATGCCACAAACCCACATGAAAACAAAATAATACTGAAGAATGTAAACTGATTTGCTTATTATCTAATAAGCCAGTAGTTATGTAGTATTCAGTTTATGATATGATCTTCAGCTGCTGTTAATATTCCTAACAGGGAATGTTTCCATTATTTTTCTCTCTCTCTCAGGCAGGAGAGGACCTGTTTCCTGCAGATGACAAAGGCATGTCGATACCTGGCAACACAGATCTTCTACAAACATGGGAGGTAAGTTTAGTCACAGTGACAGTTATGCCTTCCATCCTCAGCAGTCTCCTCCATGTCATCATTAACTTCAAACTCCAAACTGTTTCATGTTTGCAGAGCTATTTAGAGGGGCTCACTGGTACCATGGTGCATTGTTAAGTGCTGCTTTTCACTTCAACTTAGTATGAGCGTATGCAGTCTTAGAGAATGCATCTTTGGGTTTTGGTGAGATGGGAGGTGTGGTATAAATATACCAGTGCTTTGTTTCTCCCTCAGACATGAGCTCCGCAAACCTAAATGCTTTGTGCTTCTCATGAAGGAATTAAGCTAAGTCAGGAAGAATGTCTTCAGACCCTGTTATGCTGACTTATACTGAATGCTGACTTGGCTCTTCTTGCCATTAGGCCATGGAAGAACTGGTGGATGCTGGTCTGGCAAAAGCTGTTGGAATTTCCAACTTCAACCATGAGCAGATAGAAAGAATCTTGAACAAGCCAGGACTGAAATACAAGCCTGCAAACAACCAGGTAAGATAAGTGACCCCCAGGTAAATGTTCCAGGTTTAATTGGATTTGTTTGGGGTTTCTTCCCCCCTCTCCCCTCCTGTGCTTCAATGATTGCTAGGACTGTCTTGTAGGATAAGGCTAAAGTTTTTGCACTACTAATTGGAAATCTGGCAAGGGGCCTCTCCAGCATATCTTTGTTCTGGAGCAGAGAGGAAAGTCAGATGAACCTTAAAACTGCCTTTCAGTTCAGAGTGAAACTCTGTGTGTGTACAAGAAGTCAGTAGAGAACAAGATAATTTGTTTTTCTTCTCTAGCTCCTCTATAGAGAAGGCAGTTCCTGTAGTTGATGACTTAAAACTGAAGGAACTGAATGGAAGTATGCTCTATAGACTGTTCATGAACAGTCTCTGTGCAGTGTGTTCTGCTGCCTTACTGCCCTTTCTAGCATTTCCTGTTCCAACCTGTCTTGTTTCAGTTTATGCCTGCTGTCTGTTGTCCTTCCACCATGTGCTACTGAAGAGCTTGGCTTTGCTTTTGATGACCTTCTTTGTTGGAAAGCTATTGCTAGGAGCCCTGGGGCCTTCCCTTCCTCAGGCTGAACAAGCCTAATGCCTCAGCCTACCCTGGTATAGTACTGCTTCATTCCTTGGCTTCCTGGTGTCCCTCTGCTGAAATGCCAGTCTGTCAGTCTTCTACTTAAAGAACTGGGGAGGGGGAAACTGGATGCTATATTTTAAAGGTGGTCTGATTACCCCTTGAGTAGAGGGAGATGATTATTTCCTGTGACTTGCTGTTTGTGTTTCTGCTGACAGATCACTACTGGCTAATGTTCAGTTCAGCCTACTGTGGCTCCCAGCTGCTTTCTAGCAGAATTGTTCTCTGTGCATCCAGGCTCCAGCCTGTGTCACTGCTTGGAACTATTCCTTCCAGGGTGCAGTGCTTTGCATCTTGAGTTTTGTGAGGTTTGTTAACCTTTTTCCTGTTGTATGAGTAGGTCCTTCTGAAGTGACAACCAAGCCTTGAGTATTTTGTCTGCTCCTCTATTTCCCCCTCAGTTTGAATCACCTAAGAACTGACCATATTACTGCCTTTCACAAGTTGTTGAAGACAGGTTCCAGATCCCTGTGAAATCTATCTAGACCTGTCATAAATTGCAGGACTGCAATCTGTTCTTGAAACTGGATTACAGGAACTTGTTATTTACTGTGGTAGCTTGAGCATATGTACTTAAAAAGGACTTCAGCACCTTTTTTGGAAACTTAACAGGAGCATTCCCTGGAATTCTGTTGATGTCAAACCCTTTGACAAGTGTGGAATCTCTGATTCTGCACAGAGTTTTTTCATAATTGATCCCACTTCACTTTTAGAATACTTAGTCTTATTGTATCCTTCAACACCTACCACATCTCACTGCCAAGAAAGCTTTCACTGTAGTTAATGATTACCCCTCTATTTCTATAGAGGATGCTGACCTTATGACACACTACAAGTTTACTTAAGCTTTCTGATTACCATAATCAAGTTAGCACAAGACCTATTGCTCTGAGTTTAAGTTTTGAAGGACAGAGACCTTCTTCAGAAATGCTTGCAAGCTTAGGATTGTCTGTTATTAACTTTCTCCAGTTGGCTTAATGTAAGATTATAGTGCTTCTTGGAAACATTTCTCTATATCAACATTCATGTATAGTCCAGTAATTCAGTGTATTGAGATTCCTGTTCTTAATTATGAATGTGATTAGAATGCATATTGGTTTCATTCATGGTGAGATATTAACTTGGCAAGGTAGTTATAATACTAATAGTTAATTCCCAAAGGAAAACTGACTCATTGGTAATTTATCATTGTCACAGTACGGGTTGCAGTACCTTAAATATTTTAAATGTATACCAGAGGCTTTTCACCATGGTCTAGATGTAACATATGTAATGCAGCTCGGGAGTCTTGCACCTAGAGTTCTAGTGGGCATGTAGGAATGACTTTGCCTCATTCACATGCTCTGAATTCTTTCTGTTGTATAGTGGAAATCATTCTAAATTTGTCTAATTGCTGTTACTCTGAGAAGCTGCTGAAGCAACATTAATATGCATAATCTACCCTGGGAACTGAGTTAACATCCTCTTGCATTTAATATTCCAACATGCTTCAGAAGAGAAGGCTTCTCATGTCAGCAGGCAGCCAGAACTGTAAATAAAGCACTCGAGGCTGCAATCTGATCCCATGACTTGCACTGTTGCTCTGCCTGCCAGCAGCACAAGTTTCCAGGGACTTCTTTGCAAAGCAAAGCAGCGGCTACCTTGAAGGCTTGAATGACAGTGTAGCCAGAAGGTTCTCTTTAGCCTGCTAGAAGAATAGTGCTGTCTGGTATGTGGTCATTCCATAAATCCGTCTATGAAAAGTATCAAAACTTCACGTTCGTTCACTGCCTCCAGACAACTTGCATAATGGCTGTTCTGTGCTGCATATTGATGCATTAACCTGCTGGAATACAGATTTGCTGTTAAGGACTGTGTTATATTGATAGCTTCTGGAAACTAATGGTAAGCACACATGCATTTATAGTAATTCTATAAGGGAAAATAATTTGAAGTTCTAGGATCTGTAGCAATTAATAGCCACTCTTAATATTTGCAGGCTGGAAGTATTTGGCATGTGTATTGACATGAAGCTGATAAAAAAGGAATGAAACAATACCAGTATTGAGGCTAGTGTAGTAGGTGTAAAAGCATAATCATTTTACAGCATAATGACTTTATGACATAAGTAGGGAGAACTTTGTACTATATAATAGTACAGTTATAGTATTTTGTACTATATATAGTACAGTTATATGCTATAACTTTCCTATTCTTGTGGCTTTACAGTTGTTTGTATGTACATCTCATTGGACTGTTCTACTTAAGCAGTTATAAATATGGTCCTGTACATTAGGGATAGTATAGATCAGGGAAGTTGTAAGTGTTGCTGTCCTTGGATCCCAGCACTTGTGAGGAGACCTGCTACAAAGAGCAGAAAGGGTGTGGGGGCATAGAGAAAACAAATGCTGCATAATATCACATAGGCTATAAATTAGGACCAAAAAAAACCTTCCTTTGGATTAAAAATCAAGAAATGGAACATGAAAGTAGTTCTGCTATCATCCTCTGAACTTCTGTGTTTCCAGGTTGAATGCCATCCATACCTGACCCAGGAGAAGCTGATCAACTACTGTCAATCCAAAGGGATCTCTGTGACAGCATATAGTCCCCTTGGCTCTCCTGACAGGCCATGGTAAGACCAGTTTGCAAGGGAGTTGGATGGGTTATGCTAACAGCATTGAGATTACAAGTTGTTCCATTGATCATTCATTATGATACAGGTATTTGTTGGTTACTGATGGCTCTTCCTATGGAGGTTTCTTGCTACTGATCTTCTGTTCTTTGTGTAGGGCTAAGCCAGAGGATCCTTCTCTTCTGGATGACCCTAAGATTAAAGAGATTGCAGCCAAGCACAACAAAACAGCAGCACAGGTAGGTGGGTGCTGGATGGTGGGTACTGCTTCCTGTAACACAGCTTGTGTTGCTGTTATTTAGAACAACTAATGACACAGAAGGTGTAAAGGACAGCCTGTTTCTTTTCAACTCCCTTTAAGCTGATAGAATCACAAAGTAGCAGTGCAGCTTGTTTATTGCATAGTCTGCAATGTATTCTCAAAAAGGTTCAATAAACTATCAATAAGAAAAGCTTTCTTGACTCACCTTCAGATTTTTCAGTCTACCCATCTCAAGTTCTTGCAGAGAAACAAACATTTGTGTAGACTGCTAAAAGCCAGAAGCTGTCTGGGTACCACAGACTGTATGGAGAAGGAGGAAAACTCCACTCTCTATACTTGAGGAAGTTCTGCTTGGAGTACAGATGTGATGTGAAATGTAACTCTGCTGTGATTGGTTAGTCCAGCTCATTGTACTATTAACAGCAAATGGCTATTGGAATAGGTTTTGCATTTTACAGAATAAGAGCAGTTCTGACTCAGTGATATGCTCCTGCAGGTTCTCATTCGGTTCCACATCCAGAGAAATGTGATTGTGATCCCCAAGTCTGTCACACCACAGCGCATTGTGGAGAACTTCAAGGTGGGTGATTACAAGTGATCTGGCATCACTTCTCCCTGCAGAATAAGCAGGGATCCTTTCTCAGCCTTCCCAGAGTCCTCCTCAGAAAAGAGCACAGGGCTTTTTTCTGTCTACCTCTACTGAGAGCTGCAGTTGGAGAACAGATGAACGCTCTGTTGGGAAGATATCTGCTGAAAATCACCACCTTATGTGGTGTCTCCTCTTTTGCAGATTGCAGATGAATTGGTGCTGGGAGTTTTCCAGGCACTGAAGTGTAGGAGCACACCCCAAAAGACTAATGTAGAGCAAACCCTTAAGCCCTTGTGTTCATAAATAGTGTTGCTTTAAGTGATACTTGACTGAAAGTGGCCATTAGAATTCAGCAGTACACTTAGCTGGATTAAGTGGAATATGAAAGCCTTGGAGTTGTTCTTTGGAATGGGGCCAGAAGATGCATCTTTGACAAAAAGAGAATGGAGGCATTTTGTAATGCTGAAGTTCTCACCAAAGTTCTTGGAACTTCGGTATGTCAGCCTCACCTTCTGGCTCTTTTTTATTCCCTCTACCACTGAAGTCTTGAAAAAAAGTCATCTCTGGATTTCCTTTTCTTCCCTTCATGAAGAAAGCAGGCATTACTTCTAACCAGCTTACCTCCAATTTGGACTTGTTTTTTAATTTTGCGCATCTTGCCTACAATCTCTGATTTGTACAAAGAGGTGATTTCCACCTGTTTTTCTTGTTAGGTGTTTGACTTTGAACTGACTAAAGAAGAGATGGCAACTATTCTCAGCTTTAACAGAAACTGGAGAGCTTGTGCAATGAGCATGTAAGTGCCAGCATTTTCATGCTATTACTCTCTCATCATGTTATTTAATGTTATTTACAGGACTGTTAGCCTAACTTTGGTGCCAGGGAAGGTTATGGAGCAGATTGTCTTTAGGGAGATCACATGGCATGTGCAGTACAACTGGGGGATCAAGCCTAGCCAGCATGGGTTCACAAAGGGCAGGTCCTGCATGACCAATCTGATCTTCTATGATCTAGTGATCTGTCCGGTGGATGAGGGAAAGGCTGTTGATGTAGTCTAGATAGACTTCAGCAAAGCCTTTGACACTGTCTCCCACAGTATTCTCCTGCAGAAGCTGGCAGCCTGTGGCTTGGACAGGTACGCTCTTGACTGGATAAGGAACTGGCTGGAGGGCTGGGCCCAGAGAGTGGTAGTGAATGGAGCTAAATCCAGCTGGTGACCTATCACGAGTGGTGTTCCCCACGGGTTGGTGCTGGGGTCTGTCCTCTTCAGTATCTTTATTGATGACCTGGATGAGAGCATTGAGTGTACCCTCAGTAAGTTTGTGGATGATACCAAGTTGGCTGGAAGTGTTGATCCGCCTGGGAGTAGCAAGGCCCTACAGAGCAGTCTGGACAGACTGGATAGCTGGGTTGAAGCCAATGGGATGAGTTTCAACACAACCAAATGCTGGGTCCTGCACTTTGGCCACACAACTGCAGGCAACGCTACAGGCTTGGGGCAGAGTGGCTGGAAGACTGTGTAGAGGAAATGGACCTGGGGGTGTTGATGCTTGGCTGGACATGAGCCAGCAGTGTGCTCAGGTGGCCAAGAAGGCCAATAGCATCCTGGCTTGTATCAGAAACAGCACTGTCAGCAGGAGCAAGGAAGTGATTGTCCCCTTGTACTCAGCTCTGGTGAGGCCACACCTTGAGTACTGTGTCCAGTTTTGGGTCCCTCACTGCAAGAAAGACATTAAGGCCCTGGAGTGGGTTCAAAGAAGGGCGACAAAGCTGGTGAGGGGTCTGGAGCACAGGCTTTATGAGGAGCGGCTGAAGGAGCTGGGATTGTTCAGCCTGGAGAAGAGGAGGCTCAGGAGAGACCTTATTGCTCTCTATAACTACCTGAAGGGAGGCTGTAGTGAGCTGGGGGTCAGCCTCTTCTCTTATGTAAATAGTGGTAGGACTAGAGAGAATGGCTTCAAGCTGCACCAGGGGCGATTTAGGCTGGATGTTAGGAAATACTACTTCTCTAAAAGAGTGGTCAGGCAGTGGAATGGGCTGCCCAGGGAGGTGGTGGAGTCACCGACCCTAGAGGTGTTCAAGGAATGTTTGGATGTTGTGTTGAGGGACATGGTTTAGTGAGAACTACTGGTGATAGGTGGATGGTAGGTCTCTTCCAACCTTGATGTTTCTGTGTGATTGTGTGATTTTAATTCCATGTTCTAAACCTTGCTAAAACTCACGATATTCAAGCTCAATTTCAGAGAGTTCATCCTCAAAACAATTTTTTCAGTCAAATGTTATTTTCACACTATGAACCAAACTGTGATGTGCCAGATATTAAATAACTGTCACGTTGCAGAGAGGTCTTCCAGGCAGTAAACAGTTAACTTACATACAGAGTGCTTAGATCCCACAGTATGTTGGAATATTAAATGCAGCCTGATGTGCTCAGAACCATTCTGTTTACAAATGCAACCCATCACTGTGAGAAAACAGAAGTCTGCAACAAATTGACTCTGCTTTAATACAGTTCATCTGCTCCTCTGATGGCTCTTTGCAGTGGCTACAGCTGGAACTTTCAGCCACTAGACTAATCTTTCCTCTTTGGTTTCTTTTAGGTCCCAAAATCATAAGGAGTACCCTTTCAATGCAGAGTACTGAAGATGGTTTCTTGCTCTTCTCCAGACTTCTCAGATATGCTTCTGCTGTTGCCTATGAGTTGTCTATATAGTGTTCTCACTGCATCAGCCTCCCTGCTCTTTTTTTTCCACCCCCCCACAAAGACACAGTGTATCTAACCAATGACTGTTTTTTGTTGTTTGTTTCTTTTGGAAGAAGGAAATGCTAGAGTGTTTCTGAGGAGCATACTGTATGGACTGTAGTAGAGCGGTCTTTGGTGGAATTGGTATGCAGAAAACACTGAGAAAGTTTGAACTACCAGTCACTTTTATTTTGGAGTACTGTGAACTGGAGCAGTGACTATTGTCAGGAAGGACCAGAATATGAGTGGCTTTGCTTAATTAAGTTGAGGTCAGATACTTTCTAATGATCTGGGTTTTGGTGTTTTGTTACGCTCTGTGCTTCTTTCTAATTGGAAGTACCAATTGATTTCTAAGTATAGCAGTTGCTACGTGAGTAGCTCTTTTCGAAAGTGTAAAGGTCCTGTTTTCTTGGTGATATAAAAGCTGTTTTTGCTTATAATAAAATATAGTTTCATTACTGTGTGTAATAAGATCATTATTTCAGCAATGCTATAATGGTAGTGATGCTAAAGTAGCTGTATTATGTTAGCTGTCTTTGGAGATTACATAAACACAAGGAAAGCTACCAAGAAATCAAAGCAACTGGTGTTAGCAGATCATAGATAAGAGGTTATCTACTGTCCTATGCTACTGCGTATGTGGGATGTGTTATAAACCTGTGGCTATGGAACTGTACTGTAATGTAACCTTGGCCACTGAATAGCCTACTTACAAATACAGCTGTTTTGATATGTCTGATAGTTAAGATACTAATGCTGAAATCGATCTTTGTTTCACTGATGTGGTAGTATATTGTGGCTAGTAGAAAACTCACTCCTTTAACAACATCAAGCCCAACAGAATTCTATGGGTTTAAGTAAATACTATAAAACATGTGCTACTGACCTAGAACACATGATGCAGGAAAGATTTACAATTGCTGCTTGTATGAGCATAGGAATAATGCAGTATATTTCCAAGAAACTCTTGCATCATTAACAGATCAGAAGCTACTACTCTGTTTTGGGAGGACAGGAAAGCAAGCTTATACCCACATATTGATAGATGAACTATTTAGTTCTAGTTATCCATTGGCATGTATTGTGAAAGCTATATGTTAAAGTTGCAGCCTTCTGAGGCTGCTTAAAGCTATTGTTTGAATTGGGATCTCAATTAGTTCAAGAGTTACAGTAATGAAACGTTAAGGGAAGCACAGCGGATGTGATTGTTCTCATACTTCCTAAGTAGGTGATTTATTTTTTGGTACTGATAAAAAGGTACTAAGGTTTCATGTTAATCTAAAATTTCAGTCTTTCTGAGTAATACAAACTATTATACCGAAAGGGAAAAATACACTTTATCACAATGCTGCTTTCAAATCTTTCCATTATTCCAGAAACCAGGCTATGCAATGTATTTTTTGTCAGAATAATTTACATCAGGCTCAAGAGATAAGGCTGAGTTGCCTTACAGCACAACAGGGAGGGAGGGGAGAATTGGTGACTGACTAAGCAATATTCTCCTCTAGTGCTGATTCTCTTAAAATAAGTTGATTATAATCACTGAACTCTGGGCTTAAAGGCAAATACAAAAAAAAAATCAGCTCTGAAAGTAGTTCTGTTTATCTATAATGCAATAAGCAAAAGCCTAGAGGTATCTAAGAAAAGCAGAATAGCTGATGTTCTCAGGTTGGTCTGAGCTGTGACAGAAAACTGTTTGGGGGCAATGTTGACTTGAAAATAAAATCTTTACACTGAGTGTTCTAGCAAGAAGTTACACTGGGGATGAGGGATTCAGAAATAGTACATCAGGCTCTGTTCATTTCCTCTATTTTTATTTCACTCAAACTTCATGAAAATACATGCCTGAAATTTTCCATCCTCTGAGTAGGAATTTTACTCGAGAAGACTCTTGGACAGACCGCTCCACAGCAGAAGGAAGAGTAGCAGCCCTCTGACTGGAGGGACATTGTAACAGACACGCTCTGTGTTTTGCTGGATGACTTAGGGGGAAGGAATTTGGAAAGAGTCATTCTGGGACACAGTGCAGCTCTTCTCTGACAGAGCTTGGATGCTTGGTGAGTGGGAATAGAGGAGAAACAAGCACCTGAGGGAAGGGATGGTGATGCCTAACTTTGAACACAGCTAAGCTTTCTCCTCAGACCACAGGGATTAGAAAGAGAATGAGTGGTGGAAAACCTTGTCAGTTATACTGATTTTTTTTTTTCTTCAGTTGTTTCTTTGAGGCCTCATATAACAAACAAGGCTGAGATAGAGGGAGAGCCTTCTGGAGCCAGTCTTCTGGACTACAGCGGAGTCTTCGTTATGTTATAAGTTGATGTAGGGATTGTAGGGGGTAAACCAGCGATTTATTTTTACTGTAACAAGTACACTAGGACAAAATTCCTTTCATCTCCTAAAAGGTAAAGTGGAATGATCAAAGAATTAGATATCCGGAGCCTTGCATTCCTGCTAACGGAGTTCTTCCTGCTACAACTGTTCACAGCATTTGTTTTTCTGTTTGACTTGACAGATCTCTGGGTTTCTGATCAAAGAAACTTGGAAGGACAAATATAATTTTGTAGCTCCTCCAATGCAATGTTTTTGTTTTCTCAGCTTCAGAACATGCGGTTCAACTCCACCTTGTTGGCATTTTCAACCAGACTTTCTCAGGACATTGCTGCAATAGCTACCCCAGTGTGATGCTGCAGCACCCTAGGAGGGAGAGACTAGCCCACAGCAAAGATTAAGAGCTGGAGTAAAACAGTGCTAGGACCTGTAAAGTCAGTGGTCGCACTGAAACTTTATTTTTCAGCTGCCCTCTCACTGTTTAAAGTGATAGTAGTTTAGGAAGTATTTTTTGTGTTAAAATGCATCCAAGAGAACAGATGCATTTCCATAGTAGTGAAGAACCTTGAACTGCTTTATCTGGGAAAGAGGTCCCTCTTCAAGGAATTTTTGTGTAGCAGATGAGAACACAAGAAGCTGCTGTCAATATCAATTATTTGAAGATAGGACATCACCAGCAGTTTTGCAGGTATATGTTTCAGCTTGCCATTAATGTTCCTTCAGGTGAACACAGCTTGACTTCTGATATTGGGATACAGATAAACAGGCTGGCTGGCTGGAATCACTTTGCTCTGTAACTTGGACTGTCTTTACGTCTGGGGGAAAAGGGAGGAGGCTGTCCTTGCTGAGCTCTTGAGTCTGACACAAGCACATATTGTAATACTTATGCCAGACTGGAATCTGGGGCACAGGAAAAGAAAATCCTCTGCTGGACTGTAATCTGCACTCACTATGCTGAAAATACTATCAGAGAACTCCTGCTTAATTTAGACACAGAACAGTTGCCCTAAAACAAATTTTAATCACTTAATCCTATGGGTTATCATCTGTAAATTTCATCAGTAGTGTTTTGTACCAGGCACACACCTGACCTTGTCCTTTGTCACTTAAAAAGTATGGAGCTGGGCCTTACTCTGGTTGGGTCTTGCTCATTTAAGCTGAAAAGCAACTCTAAAACCTTTCATGCTTTCCAAACTGTTCTGGACTTCGTAACATTCTGGCATAGCTTCTTGCATCGGTGTCTGGTCAAGGAGGGTCTTAGTCTACTTAATTACAGCTTATGTGAATTATTCCCATGGCATAGATTGTATTGTTGGCTCTCTGTTCCTCTCTTCATGATAGAAGGTTCTTTGAACTCTCTGTGCAGCATTAAGTGGAAAAAGTTCATGTCGTAGAATAGATCTGTTGTGCTGTCTTTGTTTTTCATTGTTTGCTATTGAATCATTTGCAGTTCAATGTGGGAAAGCTTGGAATTATAGTAGTTGGATAGTAGATAGAAAACCAGAGAAGCAATTACTGGCGAAATGTTCTGAGTTTTACTACTTGTTTGTTATCTGTTGCCACGTTTTCCCTTTGAAACATGGCAATACCACGTTGTTTTTGTCACCCAGCCCCTTTGAATCTTTTAATCAAGGGCTAACTATACCAGAATGCATGAGCTGCACAATAAAAGCTCAAGTCATGGGACAGCATATTGTGATAGAAAGGCAAAATGTCAACTAAGGTATTTTCCATTTACAGTGTTCAGTCCAGTGGCGTGGATAATCTCACTGCTGACTAGGAAAGATGTATCTGCAGGATTGCCCTAAGCACGCTGTGGAATTGCTGAAGGAGATTCAAAATGATCTGGGATAATCAAAGGCTTCTGCTGTAGTTCCAAAAGAAAGCTGGTAGTGATGCTGCTGAGGAAACTGGCACACAGGAAGGGAATCTGCTGGTCCTTTGAGAAACTTGCATAAATGGGCTCTAAGGAGTTTGGCTATGTCTCTGTCTCATGCTCGTTTTCTTTTCCTGAAGCATGTTGTGGTAGCTTGTCTTGTGTCTCTTGCCTTTAAGAGATGGCCTTGGTATTTTCAGGTCTGTGAGGTGCTAGAACTGTTATCTCTAGTATTGCCCCTCGTGTATGTGTATCCATACAGCCTAGGGTAATAATGCATAGATGTTCATAAGTCATTGGGAAGAGAGTGGAGATAGATACATGCAGCAGCATTCTAAATAGCAGCATGCAGGTTAATTGGTTGCAATTCTCTCTTAGGAAAAAAGAGTGGATTAAATGCCCACTGGTGCACACTCACTTGTCAACATAGACTTCAAAAGAATCTGAAGATGGTGATTAAATAGCTCCCAGGAATTTTCAGTAGGTGGAAGTACCTCTGTGCAGGATGTTCCCCTTACAACAACTAAAACTTTGGTAAAGCCATGGAAGTATGCTTTCAGAGCAGCTTATAGCAGGCTTTAGTAGACAGCTGCAAGGCACTACTAGTCTGCCAGAGGGATGTGCTGTCATCAAGTCATATGGTTGCAGTGCTGCTGCAAAATTGAAGATACTTTATTTCCTGTAACTAGTATCACTTGTTTTTTTTTTTTACCTCTGGTAAGTTCTCTGCAGTTGGAAAAGAAATTATCTATTGTCTGTACAACAAATGAACAATTTCTGGCTTCTAGCTTGTTTTGAACTTTTTTTACTATTATGCAGCTGCTGTGATCATCCAGTCTGGCTTCCTGCCTACTAGAGTCCATAAACATCCTGTAAATAACTTTGATAACTGTGATTAAATTGGAATGTTCTTAGAAAATTCCACTGAAGTAGTGCACAGCCAATCCTGAGTGAATATTGCTCCTGATGCTTTGCAACAGCTCAGGATCTTCTTGTAATAGAACCAGGCTGCAGTCTGAATGCCTGGAAGTGCAACATCTTCCACGTGGCTTGTTTTCCAGATGTGGTTACAATGACAGACTGTAAACTGTCCTTTCAATTTAACCTATTAGAGAGGAGGAAAAAGAGTACCTGTTGCAGGCACCTTCCTGTCTATACCACTGCATTATGACTATTTGGCATCAATTGCTGATAAGCATGGGTCTGAAATGCATTCTTTAGAAGAGTTGCTGTATGAAATCCAATTTGATAGCATCTCTTTCCTGGTTCTAGGGTACCTGTTGTTAAAGCATCTTACAGAAGGCTAAAATAGCTCAAGATGTGTCATCATTCCCCTTAAAGGCTTAAAAACCTCAGGTTCAGAGAAAATCAGTTGCCAAAGAATATCCCTGAAATCTGTATCCTAGCCCTGAACCTTAGTTGCATAGTCATCCTTCTGCTCTGTGGGCTGTGCTGGTAGACCACCTTCTTCTGGACTGGAAGAACCCAAAGGGGTTGCAGGAGTTTTGTGTGTTAAAAGTCAAGAGCAAGAAGTCTTGATTAACAAAAACTTCATTAAATTTTGATAAGGTGCATAGGCTGAAGCAACTCTTTTTTTTTTTTTCCCCTATGGAAAACAACATACAGTAACAACCTTTAGATTAGACTAGAAAGGGACTACTATCTAGAGAGTGGTGTAAGTGAAAATGTACTCTTGGCTTCTAGAAATCTGCAACTTTTCTGCCAAATAAAATAATTCTTCTGTTTCCTTTATCAGGCTTTGGCTTTGCTGGAAGAAGTTTGTAGCTTTAACTGCAGCTATTCTACTGATAAAGACGGTATTTATATACTTCTGTAGATATGATAATCCAAACACACATCTCTTATCAGTTTGTGTCTAGCAGTTCATAAATAGGAAACTTCATTAAGAAAACTGCTCCAGAAATACAATTCAGCAGTGTCCTCTGAGGTGTTCTCAGTCAATCACACAGCTCTGAATTTGGTGAGAATCTGAAACGGCATATTGTTCTACCTCATAAGTCTTCTGATGTTGAATGGCTTGTTCTATATTAATAACTGAAAGTGTGTTTTAACATGTCTAAAAATACAGACAGCAGGAGAATCTCTAAGTTTCTCTGAAGTTTGTGATGATTTATATTTACGACAAAGACTACTTTTTGCCCATCCATGGATTCTGGATTATTCGATTTATTTAACTGTCATTACTAAATGATAATAAAATCATAGAATCCTTAGAGTTGGAAGGGACCCATAAGAGCCAATTGGTCCAACCCCCTCTCCAGTGAGCAGAGACAGCTACAGGTAGATCAAGTTGCTCAGAGCCTTGTCCAGCCTGACCTTGGATGTCTCCAGGGATGGGGCATCCACCACCTCTCTGGGCAACCTGTTAACATCTTTTGTTACAACTAAGAATACTTAGTTCTTTTTAGAATTGGCCAGGAATGCTCTGCGTTGAAGTGCCAATTAAAGACCACTAGTAAAAATCCAAAGACATTAGTAATCACTGGTGACCATCTAACACTTGTCTCTAGCTTTAAAGGCAAGTTTTAAAGTATTACACTGGAGGTGAGACAGCTGGAACTCAACTTCCCATAAGGTCTTTTGCTACCTTAGCACAAGAGGAAAAAGTAAATGTCACTGGAGAAAATACCAAGATCTGTTAGCCTGAGCTGGGGTTTTGCTATGCTTAAGTGCAATTTCCTTACCTTGAGGGTCATCGAAAAGGGAAGCATCCTCAGGCTTGGACCTGGCAATTAAAGAGCAAACTTCAGCAATTGGATGACCTACTGTTTTCTTCCCAAAAGGCTGCAGTGTATGAATACTAGTTAAATGATAAGAAAACATCATTTTGCACACTTTAATTCATCATCATCTTGCTGCTCCAGTTCTGCCTTTATTCTTTTCCTTTTATCACAAGCAGGCACATGTGCAGATGTCTATTGTTTCTAATGTGTCAGATACTCATAATACAATTCAATCCAGGGTTCTACAGCCTGGGATCAGGCTGGGAATTTGTTCTCTCCAATTTTGTACAAATTACTGAGTATCTTTCTAGTTACATCAGTTTTACCCTTTGAAGGGTTATCTACATGCTATTTTTATTGCATTAGTTCCCAATTATGTCTAAGAGTGAAGTCCCACAAAATGTTCCTACCATGGCCAGTTGGGTCCTCCAAGTGGACAGTATGTGGTGACAGAGATCCCTTTGGACCAGCAAAACATAATCAGCTCCTCTTGAAGAAGATATGGGTAGCTTTCAATCTACAAATAAATAAAGATGCTTAATTTCTTTGAAAGCAAAGGCTTCTTCGAAGTTTAACATCGCTACAGTAACCTACTAATGCCTACATCTTTGGAAAAGCTGTAATTTTTGCACTTACATGGATTTTAAGAGTATCAGCCAATATATCAGAATGTTTTCTCTTTTCAACTCTGCCTCACAAGTCCCAGGCTTCTTACATTACTTTTCCTTTCCAGCTGTCTGCCTCGTTTTTTGTTATCTCTCATAGTCCCCATATCAGTGGACACCAGGGTCTGGCTGTTTGCATTCAGCTGGGGCACCCAGCTGTCTTATTGTCCTTAGCCATTTGCCTTGGCCCCACAGTGTAGCCTGGCTCTGTTTCCATCTAGTCATGCTGCCTCTTTTCTGCCAGCCCTGAGGCACAAGATTGGAGAAAAGCAATCCGAGTTTTCCATTTCTTGATAATTCAGCCAGAGACAGGTGTATTTTCACAGGCATATTGAAAACCACAGCCTTGATGTAAAAGCTATTCCACTGCCAGAGATGCTCCATTAAATGCAAGACACTAATTGTCACAGGCAGGTGTAATACCAGTCCTGATGAGCTGAGGCACGATTGACCCGATTATTGGCAGGTTTGTATTTTGGGTCTGGTTTGCTCAAGAGCCCATCTGTTTACAGTTGAAGCTGGAGATTCTGATGACCTTTACCATCCCCACATCCGCCAGCTTTTTCATAGCTTAGCAATAACACAGAATCAGATTTGCTATTGCACTAAGATCTTTTCCCTCTTCACTCTTTTCTTTTTCTTTCCTTTCCCTTCTTTCCTTTCCCTTCCCTTTCCTTTCCCTCCTTCCCTTCCTTTCCCTTTTTCATATGGAAAAAGTGTCTGCAGGAAGACTGTAATGGTAAAACTCATCATAACTGTAATGTGGTGGCAGTAGAACAGCACAGTGAACACTGGCACCTTGGTCAAAGAGTCAGGCTCTCATGTCACATGCCATCGTATAAATAAATAATAGCATTACTCCAGATGAACAGTTATCATACTACGATTATTTCAGTAGAATGCAACAATTTTGAAATACTTCCCTAAGCAGGCCTTCTGCTCCAAAACAGGAGAGGTGGGGTTTTTTAGAATAATTCTTCAGCTGACAAAATCCCATAATAAAAAGCCCACAGTTGGAACAGAGTGGCTGTGTTCAGCTAATCCCAGACAGCCAGAACAGAAAACCAGATCATCACTGCTGATTAATTTCCCACAGGAGCCGTACCGTTTAGCAGAGTTGTTACAGCACAAGCAGTGCCACATTCCTCCCACTTCCTATTTCACACTAACAAACAATAAAGCCACTTGACAGCCCTAATCAGTTTGGCACCTCCAACATAGAAGAAGCAGGAGAAAAATAATGTACTGCCTTTCCAGCAGAAAAAAAGCACTTTTACCAAATCAGAAATCCTTCTCAATTGAAGTTGCTATCATAAGCAGCAGCCTGACGTGACCAATTTTTTCCTTCAAACAAGCAACAAAACTGTGCCTAATTCTTGCTCTGATTGAAGGGGAAAAGCATCAAGGAACTCAACTGACTTACGAGTCTCCATCCTCTGAGCACATGGGGGAGGAGAGGAAAGGGACGAAATCATTCAGAAAGCAAAAAAGTGGGCCTGCACTGAAGGCTGGGCTCACACACTGCCTGTACATGTACCTGCACACAGCATTTAGGCAATTCCAGTCCTTTCTGGAGGGGCAAATTTGGATGTCCTGGGTATGCTGGCACAGGCATGTTAGCTTGGCTGTGTTCTGACAGTTCAGGTACAGACTGGGTTGAGCACAGCTCCAGAAAAGACACCCTTTAATGCCTGGTATAGGTGTATAGGTATAGGTGTAGGGACACCACAATGTGTTTCATGTTAGAAATTCTCCCAGAATGACTCCTAGTGTGGTCAGCATGAAGTTTTCGGGCTGTCATTTCAAACTAGCAAGAATTTTTCATTCAGCTAATGAATGAACCTCCCATGTGTCAAGAAAATCTGTATCACTGGGAATTACTGTACCCTCACTTCTGCAGGAAATGGCTCCTCACCTGCCTACCATGGCAAAATGAAAGTGGGGTTAAGATAGTCTGGAATTGTAAGTAGTTAAAGAAATCACATATAAATCCAACAAGCAAGTGGATATCCTGATTTATGTTTGTGTTGGGGAGAGAAGTGGCCAAGAACAGTAATCTGCATGAACACAGTAATCTTCAAGAAAATCTGCCTCTGGAGAATCTCCATCCTGCGGGCAGAGGAAGGGCAGACACTTTTATGTGCTCCAGTTGGGTTGTGGGAAGTCTGGGGATGTGACAAAATGGGGAAGTGAGGATTTATTTAACCTGGGTGTAGAGAAAGAAGAGAAAAAAAGGAGATTCACAACTGTTTGATCCTGGGTAAGCAAAGGACAGCCAAATCCCAGACTTCAAGAGGAACGTCATCTGGACGGTGATTCGATCCATGCCAAGAATGCTGTGTAGGTGAAAGCAAGGTGATTTTGTATTATGAAACCTGAAACACCCATAATCTTACCTTTCTTCCTCATCACTCTGTATTATGTCACGATGTCATTATGTCTTAATGAGGTTTAATGATGCTCTTCCTTAGATCCCCAAAGAAGAAATGTCCTGATTGAGGGCTCAGGCGAGCTGAAGCCTCACATATCTTGAATCCCACAGGCCAGTGCATCAGGCAGAGATCCAAATAATCCAGCTGGAGTGCAGCAAGTGTATTCCAGCAGGCCTCCTTCACCAGGGGCTTCTCATGGAAGGTGCACCACAACTCTGGGGGACACAGAGCTGGGAGCTGCTCTCCCAGCCTCACAGCTGCAGAGCATCCCAAGCAGGGGACACTTGGCATGAACAGAAGCAACTCACCATAAAGGACATCTCCTCATCCTGAGGAAGTTGCAGTTATGTGCATCTTATTTTATTTGCAGCACTATCGGTCAGCTAAGCAAAATAAGACTGAGACAAGAATTCTAGAAGTTTAAATGAGGATTAAACAAAACGAATTAAAAAGCAAAACTGGTGAATATCAACCCTCAGTTTTCAGTAGATAGAAGTTACTTTATTTTTCCTACCATTGTTGTTGGGGGAAAAAACAAAACAAAACAACACCCGGGAGTTAACAGGCTAAGCCCAGCAGCGCAGCAGGAGTGACCACGAATACAATAGCTGTGCTTCCTATCTCAGAGGCAGCTGAGAGCACAGCCTCAGTTCCTGTCTCCGTAGCTGACAATGGATATGGACTACAAAAAAAATCCCTCTCACATCAAGCCAGGTTTTCAAGGGTTGACCTCTTTCTTCTCTCCATCCGCATAATGCTTACACCTGAGAGAAGAGCTAGCTCCCAGCCCAGTTCCATTTGTGGTCCTGTGGTCATGCATGAGATGAGTTACCCAAGGCTGTAAATAAAGAGATGATCTTGCCTCACAACACCCTCTTTTTTTTCTTACAGTGCAGCCCCAATTTCACTCTCATTCTGGTACACATAGGTGCAGTCGAAGTGGTGGTAGCCAACACTGGTGGCAAACTTCACCACAACTCCTGCTGTTCCTTGGAGAGACTGAAACAAGAAAAAACAGAATATAACAGAAAAATAAGTTGACTGCCCTTCAGATCTGGAGACTTTAAAATGCAAAATATTGAGGTGCTCCAACTTGGTTCTTGTTTTTATTACTTTTCTGGAATAAAAAGAACTGGTACTGGTTGCAGTTCACCAATGACTTGATTGAGCTGATCTGTCCTTCTGTGAGAATTGAATGCTCCCATTCATGCACCAAGGTATCTTGAAATAACTTCTAATTTCCCCCAAAATAAAAAGCAGTTTCCAGTGTGAGATACTGGCAGCATAAGAACCTGAATAACGTCCAGAATGTCTTCTGGCCTTGCACACCAACAAGCTGACTCTTGTTAACACAGAACAAGTGACACAAGAGGACTGCAAACCACTACAGACAGTGCCACCTCCTGGGTAAAATGCACAACTTGGTATTTAAGAGAAAAGTAAAACACTTCCATTCTTGGCTATCAGATGCTGAAGTGTTGTTTGACAGCTGGATATCAGCTCTGGAAAATGAGACTTCAAAAAGAACCATGATCCAAAACAACAACCACTGCCTATGTTTAGCTTAATTACATCTCCATCCATCACCTTTTTTTTTTCAATGATTTCAATTCTCCAAGTGTTTCCTTCCAGTCAAAGGACGTTTGTCTGATTCACCTTAATTCAAAACATTCTCACATCATAGAAACCACGGCAGGTTTGTTCTTCTGTTTTGTTTTCCCATGAGACTACATGTGACCAAGTTGTTGACTGAAGATGTAAAGCTGTACAATTTTGGTCTTTGGAGCCGCATCCTGTGGGTCTGTGCTGGAGAGAGCTGTCTGGGAGAAACCACAGCAGGGAGTGATCTGCATTCCTTTCAGGTGGAGGAGGAGCTGGTGAAGAACAGCAGTGACTGTATACCCTGTCAGTACACAAAACTGAGTAACACAAGATGTTTTTCAGATAAATAATCTATTTTTTCACATTGTGCTCACTGTACAGAACTTCAAATTCTGTAGTCACAGTGAAAAGGATGCCCTATTGTCCCACTGAAACACGGAGAATTGCAGCTCCAGTTACATGGGAACCTTGATATCAAATAGCTTTGATTATTTAATCTCAATGGGTTTGGACTGTGTTTTCATTGAATTAATACAAGAGATGTTTTGTTGTGACAGAGATCATGTGTCCAAAAATTTCCTTCTATGTAGTCCTAATAGGTTCATATTACTGTACTAACCAGTTCCTTCTGAAAGCTCATTAGCATTGCCCTAAGAAGCCCTATACAAGGCATAATTTTCACTTAAAGCCTATTTAGTTACTGTTTAGGTTTCTTAGTATCTGCTGTCATCAAACCAATCAAGACTGAAAGGGTTAAATGAATCAATTTTTTACTTATGTGATGAATAGCAGCAGCTGATCAAGAAATGGAACAGGTTCACTGGGACAGGTTGCCCAAGGAGGCTGTGGATGCCCCATCCCTGGAGGCATTCAAGGCCAGGCTGGACGTGGCTCTGGGCAGCCTGCTCTGGTGGTTGGCAACCCTGCACACAGCAGGGGGTTGGAACCGGGTGATCATTGTGGTCTTTTTCAACCCAGGCCATTCTATGATTCTATGAAATATAACAAAATAGTTTAGGATACCTTTATGCTGACTGAACAGTGTGTTAAAGACATAGCAATTTATAATTCATATTTAGTTTCCAATCTCAAGTTCAAGGGACAATCCATTTTTTCTCTCTTAATCAGCTCATTTTCTCTCCTTTTAAATGTTTCATCCAATTTTACATTTATAATTCAATATGTCCTTAAATCTTCTCTCTTATCTAAATTCAGTAAAACAATATTTGCAGGTAAAGAACTACTCAATCAACTTTTTTTTTTTTTTCCTGCAAAGTGCTATGTACTACTCGTCTGCTGTCATATGAGTAAGTTATCCACATTCTCTCAGGAGAAAATGTAAATTCAAATTCACCACATGTCACTTAAATTCCCATATCTACAGCACTCATCAAAGATGACACCTACACAACATGTTAGGTTATTAATACCCAATGGCAAAAGCAAGAGGAAAGAAAAAAAGGCTCAACGGAATCTTTTTCTTTTGCAGTTTTGTTTTTTTTTTTTTCTGTAGCTAAGAAAATTTTCCTTGACATCACTACCTGCTCAGTTTAAACATTTCCTGAAGGACAGGTGTAAAAAACCTACAATACCTGAAATATTCTAAGAGGCAACAAATGCCATGTTGAGTATTTTCTGCACTTTTCTGATCTGAAGAGGAGATAGTTGAAGAAGTCCCTTTGCCTATCTCAGCAATTTCTTGGTGTCACTTGTGTGACCAGAGGTGCAAGGACAAGTAGAGAAACTCCTTTCCAACATGTACCTGCCAGGTGCCCAGTCTCAGGATGATCATCCTTACATGGGTGAATAGCTCCAGGTTGGTGGCCATTCATGGTCCCCTTCCAGATCCACAAGAAAGCAGAGGCTTAAGCCCCTTGCAGAGCCTTTCAAAAGCCTTTGCTCTTCTATCCTCTTTTGTTGTTGACTGAAGATGAAGAAAAAGATGGACAAAATTAATATAATAAATGAAAGAAGAAAAGGATTTTATCTTCATGTAATTCTTCAGAGAATGTCAAAACATACTGCGGACTCCTTTCACAGGCCTGTTGAGTGAGCTTGGCATTCCACTTACACATATTGCATTGACTGTGGTTGCAGCTTTTTACATATCTCATAATCTCTGGTTTTCTGAAAAGAAAAAGAAAAAAAGAAAAAGGAAAAGGTATTTGAGGAGTTTAGGCACCCTCAAATAACCATTTCTAGTCTCACCTGTCCTCTGCCAAGCACATCACTAGAAGAAGTCGTAAAGATTCTTGTCATTGTTTTGCCCACAGGAGGAATCATAAAAAAATCCCAGTCCTGCTTCATCCTCAGCACACCATGCACCCACATTACTTATTTCCCCTTCACTGCCTTAATTGCAGCCTACAGCTTTTCCTTTTGAGACACAGGGCAGCAGCCTACGTCTCACTTTCGTGAGCACAAATGGTGACACTAAAGTTGCCTGATGCACAAGGCCAAACCACATGGTCAAAATCTCTGTCTCTTTAGGGCTTCAGGGGGAATCTAAAGGTCCAATATAGTTTTGCCCTGCCCCTTGACATATGTTTTGCTATGGAAGTGGCAGATTTACTGACATGATCTCTTGTCTCCCTCAGGGAGGAAATAAAGTTTCTTCAATGCTTGCCCTCAACCACCATACAAAGGATGTTCACTTGATTATGTTCCACTGCATGCCATTTTTTTTCTCAGTTATACATCATTCTCATCTTTATCATTCTACGTATCTTGAAATTTGCAATTCCACAGTCTTACCATATGAAAGTACTTACCATGTGATCTCTAATATCAGAAAATACACTTTGCAAGATTTTCAGCCTCAGGGATGTATCAGGTCAGTGAGGAAGTGAATTAACACCACCATTAAAGATAGGCTTAAATTTTCTTCATCTTTTCAAAGAACCTCATGCCTACAGAGAATGTTTCACTTTGACACAGAATTCTAAGATTGAACGATGGCTTATCTAAACTACAATTTGCTGCATTACACAATGTGATAAAGGGGGATATTAACTAAAAAGGAATGTCCCATTCCTATTTCCCATTCATTTATAATCTTCCTGCATTTCTCAGGATTAATATTAGCATTTGCAGGATGTAATAATGATAAAATCATGTCAAAGGCTGAACTATTTGATTGCTTGACACATTTAAAATGTTCTGATGTAATTTAAATATCTTTAAAATAACCAAATAGACAATGGGTTATTCCCCATTTGCCTACTGATTACATACTTTTAGAAGTATTTTGACATTTCCACAATGTGATTTGTCAAGAACCACATTTCCTTTAAGCAAAGATTTCCCCTACTTGAAAGAGTTAAGAAATAAATAGTAAGTAGAGCTTTGCCATTTCAAGATCCATTTTGTTATCTCTGAGTGATTCTTCAAAATTAAACTTATTTTATCTGCAAGAAGATGATCAGCAGTGGCAGCCTTGATCCTTGATGTTGTGGTAGTGCTACTTTGTGACTACTATCCTATATTGGATAATTTATCATTCATAGCTAAAAAACTGCATAAATTGCACAATGGTTTTACAAGGCTCAGTAAGGGTAACAGTCTATTCTGGAAAATTCCAAACCTGTCATTTTTACATAGAGAGGTTTGACTCCAGCCTGGAGGCTTCTGTGTCCCGACAGAAGGAGCTGGTGTGCTGATTTCTGATCTGATTTCAGTGCACAGACCAAGATTGCACAAGAAGGCATTTCAAAGATATGAATGTTATGCACATATTGTTTATCCAGTCATCAATGAACTTTCCCTTCTCTGGCACTTCTTTGCCTGTTACAGCAAAGAACAGCCCCAGGGTAACACCACATTTCAACAGGCAGAGCCTCAGATGCCCAGTGACCCAGTGCAGGTCACTTTCTTCAGGCCCTTTTTGCATCTTGCAGCCCCTGCATGCAGGATATGCTCAGTGTGAAGGCATAAATCCACCATTTTTCATTCTACACACAAAAAACAACAAAAACTGAGAGTCCATGAGATTGAGCATGAGTATGCTCGGTACCCACTGGGCAGACACACAAAGAGCTTCCACTCTTCCACTGAAAGGCCAGCAGCCTCAATCAGGTGGCCAAGGATCAACCCTGCTGCTCCCTGCAAGAGGTGCCCAATGGCACCAGGCTCTTGTTCTCCAGCACCAGCTTTCCTTGAGCATTTCGTACCTTTTCACACTGGGTAATTTTCCTCTTGTATCCTCTGTCACTGCTTGTGCTGATCTAATCCAGCAGCAACTTCCTTCTTCACTCACACCCTCTTGCACAGTTCAAGGCTGCTGACTTCCTCTCAGCTTCTTCCTGTAAAATGACCTTTTCCGTTCTGGCCTTGGTCACAGGCACCTCAATCACAAGTCCAAGGATTTTAATTAAGAGGTGTGAATTTGCTGCAGGTATGGGACAAGATAGAGGAGAATTTTTCTTCCAAGCTCCGCTCTGCCCATTGTCAGTGCAGTCGGGGAGAAGCACTGGCCCACATTTCCATACTGAATCAAACTACATCCCATGAGAGGCAGAGCTTTCAGTCATTAGTCTGTTTAGGAAAATAACGATTACCTCAGAGCACTCTTAAGTCTGAGTAAAAATCTTTGTCTACTTTGGAGAGGTAATCCCAGCTTTCATCTGTCAGGGTTAGTACTGTTTTCTTCAACTTGAAGTCCTAGTCTACAATCATAAGAAATGGAGATGTAAGGTGGATGGGATAAGGAGATGTTTCTGTTGAATGACCCACCATTCTACCTTCTATTATTTTATTGTCATGACCAAACAAATGACAGCTGAAAGTGTCACTTTCCACATAGGTTAAAATGGTCTTAAGGTGTCACTTTCCACATAGTTAACCTATGGCCTCAAGGTGCTCAAGAAGAGGCTTAGATTACATATTAGGAAGATTTACTTCATAGAGTAGTCAAGAAGACTGCCAAGGGAAAGTGTGGAGTCCCCATCTCAGGATGTATTTAAGAGACATGTGGATGTGGCATAAAGGATGTGGTTTAATGGTACGACTTGTTGGGTCAGGTTGATTGTTGAACTTGATGATCTTGATCTTGATTCCAACCTAAATAACTCCATGATTTTATGATTAGCCTTTAAGCCCTCGTTCAGTTTTTCACAGCAGTTATGTTTGTAAGTTATGTTGTGTTTTGTTTTGTTTTGTTTTTTTCTTTAATTTCAGGAGATTTACCTCAGAAACACTTATCTTCCAGTTTCTTCACCACATTTACATCAGAGATTTGTGTTACCCTTTAAGTTCTGTAAAGCATTTATGTCTCTTGTGCCTATTTTCACAGGCAAGTGCAAACACCACTGAGCCTGATGAATGCAAGCTTCAGCCTGATCAAATATAAGCCAGCCATGTGGGAAACTGCACAGAGTCTGGGCTGAAAACGAATTGCTTCACAAAATATCTCCAAAGGGCTATCTGAGGTCTGTTTGCACTTGCAAGGAAAGCACTGCCCTCTATGTACAGCTGAAGGAACAGGCCGCATTATCAGGAGAATCCCCAGCAGGGCCTTCCTCCCCTTCAGGTGGCCACAGCTCTGGGTACACTGTGAGGGGGAAACACCAGTGATAGCTATTTGATAAGTAACTCTTGTAAATCACAATTATACTTGAAGTAAAGCATCAAAAAATATTTCTTTCTTACTTTCATGTTTAATTTTTAGATTGACAATATATTGAACTTTTAGAGAATACATATGTGACTGTATACGTTACATAAAAATATACATGTTTATTTTAAAAGGTTCTGGTTTTGAAACTGGAGATATTGAAACTGGGGAATGTCTGAATCCAAGGATATGTCTGCCAGATATGAAACAGAGAATCTGTGCATTTTGCCATGGCTCTATTCCTATCTTACACACCCTTCCCCTTAAGACTTGGTAATCCCCAGACAAACCCATAAAAAGGAAATGAAGGTTTACCAGAACCTACAGTTATCTCTGCAGTCTTCTTTTGGCTTTATCTTACTTCTCAAGGACCTTGCTACCTGTGCTAGGTTTTATTTGCACAGTGGCTGTAGCACAGGGTCAATAATCCCAGCTCCTCTAAAGGGACTCTACGGCTGTGTTGGGAACTCTGGTAGAAAGGCAGGAGGTGCTTTTCCTCACCCTGCCACTGTGTGAGGTTATAACTGCAGGGCATGGAATTTCAGCACATGCTGTTTTGCCTAGCATTTCATCCCATGCTCCAAAAGCCATCCTTGGGCTGTTTATCCATTGCACACATTGACTGCTGTAGGTAGACACAGGGGTGTTCAAGGTGACTTTTTTGCAAAAACAGCTGAGGTCTGACAGTTTTAAAATCTATATGCAATGCAGTCCCACTCCTCCCATGGCCCAATTGGATCTGGAAACAAAATAAACTGACTACAAACCCTGACAATAAACTCACTGTATCTCCAGTGCAAGGGCAAAGTGACCTGGGAAGGTTTAGTCTCATTTTCTTGGTTGTTAGCTCTGTCTTCATTACTTCTGAGGTGCAATTTCTCCAGCATATGAGCTCTGAATAGCCTTGAGCCTCCTGGCATTTCCTGCTATGTTATTCAACAGAGTGAAGGATGAAAAAGGAAGTTTGTATTCTTTATGCAGAGTGACCCTTGATGCTTTATTTCCACACTTTCCAGGCATGGCAGTTTTTCATAGGGCCACAGTGAGTCTTCCCCAGTGTGTATCTCCCAGACAATCTTGTAAGCAGTGACCCTGGATTTGCACAGTGGATTATGTTACTAGTAGTTGTTAATTCACAGAGCGTGCTCAGCCTCTTTGTGGATATAATGCTGTGGACAGCCACCAAATCTGTGCTACTCTAAATTTTGTAAAAGGCAGCAGAAAAGAGGTCAGAAAGGAGCATGCTATTTAGAACTAGAGAAGTTAATCATGTTCGTCCTCAAAAATGCACAGTATCTCCTTCCCTCCATAATCAAGCCCCTGCATACTGTGTGTGCTCCACACCTGTAAGAACTGCATGATGCACTGATGCTTATCCAACCTGTAATTGCCTCACACCAAGCAATAAAGCCTACAGGTCAGGGCCACAGGTGCATTGACAGGCTCTGCAACCTACTTTCCCCTGCCTTGGGGCTGACCGCAGAAGTTGATTCACCCTCTCCTAACCTCACAAGCACAATGTTCAGGACCAGAGTTGATATAGGACAGCTGTAATTTTGGATCTGACACTCAAATTCTGTGAGAGAGCTGTGAAAAGCCTTATTTGAAACCTTCACTGTTTGTTTTGAGGGCTGCCTTTGAACTCAGGCCCCTATGCTAGGTCCTTGCTCAAACTACACCAGCAGGTGCAGAGGAAGGTTAGGGGCCAGGAATCCTCTAACCTCGGAAGGTGCTGATTCGGGACTTCAAATGCATTTATTATGATGATCGAAGCAGTTATACTTCAACTGTGCAGACCTCAGGGACATGCAGTTTTTGGGGACCTGCCATAATAAAGAGAACCAGAACTGGTCTCCGCGTTTCTTAATCCATGTCATGAACTTGGGCAGCCCTGAAGCAAGTAGAGCACTCATTTTACCACTTCTGCTCAGGGACAAGTACCAGAGAGGAGAGTGGAGAGCCCAGGTTGACTGCAGGGTTATAGCAAGATGACAAATCCCTGTTCTTGTCAGCCATGTTCTTGTCTGAAAGCTCAGAAAGCCAGTTGTTGTGGTCAGATCACATAGCACATTCTCTCTTAAATCATCTCTGTTCTCTCTGAGGTGTTCCAGCTTCCAATACAGGAAATTAGGCACCCAAATTGTTAGAATTACCTTATTCTTCATCAGTATTAAACATGCAAGTGTAGCATGCAATTCTGGCAGCACCGCACTGGGGACTTGACAGCTCCTGATTTCTAGCACCTTAGGGAACACCATGCCCATAGAGATGTTCACCTGTGGGAACTGAGTGGCCCTTACCAGGCAATTTATGTTTTCAGATAAATCTAGACCAAGAACAATTCAGAAATATTACTTGCTAGGGAATTTATCCCAAACTATTTAATTCAACAAACAAAAAAAAAGAGATTTCTTTTTACTGACATACAGACTGAAAAGATTCTTAATGTATATCTCAGCAATTCCCAGATAAAGGATAAAAGCAGATAGGAACCCTCCAACTGTGTAGTCTCACCATGGGAACTTCCAATTACATCTCAATTCTTCAGTGATTCATTTCCTTGAAGTATTTTAAGAGTAAGCATCTCCTCTCTGGAAGCATTCAAAGCCAGGCTGAATGGGGCTTTGAGCAACCTAGTCTAAAGGGAGATGTCCCTGCCTATAGCAGGAGGTTGGAACTAGATGATCTTAAAAGTCCCTTGCAACCCAAACCATTCTATGATTCTGTGATCACTGCTACATGTGTGATAAGGGCTCTGATCCCTGTTAGAGCTGTTTCTCAAGACTTTCAGACCCTTGCCCAGCTTGCCATCATCTAACAAGGCCTGAAAAGCTTTTTGGTCTTACAGCTGCCATGGCTCTCCAGCCATACCATGTGCTCTCTTTGAACACCATACAGGCTTTCAGACCAAAAAGTTCTTCTGTACTGGAATCTAGGCATTTGCATGGTAAGTCAACAGAGAAAAGAAATAACTTTGTTATTTTTTAAGAGAAAATTAATATATACAATCATACAAATTTGAGGGATACAATAAATAAATAATCACATGGCAGGAAAGAAAAGATTTCTAGATGTAATAATTCTAAGGTCCTTTCTCCAGTTGACTTTGTCCTGCACTTCTTTTGTGGGGAGAAAAAAACAATAAAAACTGAATGCAGAGGTTGTTGATGGAGTGCAGTTCTTCACTGAGGAGCATTTGCACACATCCACTCTAGCTTGCAGATGCTGAGCTCCATGGGCAAGGCACAGCTTCTGAAAACATTCTGATACAGCTAGATAAGGCTACTGGCGATGTTTTCTCATGTAAAACAAGAGATATGCTGTTTGTCCCCTGCAGAAAAAAAAAAAAAAAAGAAAAAGAAAAACTAGCATGTTTTAAGATCTCACTGATTTCAGTTGCAAAAAAACTTCCATGTTTGTTCCTGCTCACCTTTTTGAGATTTAGGTCAGCTTAAGTGGCCCTACCCAATGTTCCTATGGCAGCATGCTCACCTCCCTGGCAGCACTATAGCTTATAGGAGGAAGTCTCTCTCTCCGTGCTCATTTTCTTATGATTCATCAACATACAAAGCATCAAGGAATCCTGACTGATGTAGCTAACACTAGTCAGGATCAAGGGTCAGTCACAACAACACCACTCCTACAGCACCATTTGTGACTACTGCAGGCTCCAGGTACAGTCAGTATAGTTGTCTCAAGTAACCAGAACACAAGAATGCTCCCTATATACTCCAACATCCCCAGCTCGTGACAGGCGAGGGGCAATTCCAATCATTTGTTCTCCCTCTCTCTGCTGCATTGTTTTGCAGACCCCAGAGTGGCATTAAGTAAAAACAAAGAGGCATTTCCTTACCAGCTGAGGTCTGAATGCCCATAGGTACTTTTAACATCATCCCACGATACCTGAAGTAAAACACAGAAGGTAAAGGTGACAAAAATTCTTGAGATGGACATACTGTGATACCAGCACAACAGTCCTCATGACAGTGATACATCTGCTACTTTCAGGAGCTACAAATATTTTAATTGAACAGTTAATCACTCATGATTTTTGAGGAAAATCAGTTCCTTTGCCTCTTCTGGAAAAAAAAAAAAAAAAAAGCATTAAACAGATCTAGAGTACATAATGTAGGGTATACAGTCAATGGCTGCTTGTGGAAAATGCAAAGCAGATCCTGAGGTCCTGAGCTAAAGCCATCTTGCCTTCAGCTCTGAGTATGCTGTAGAAGAGGAAAGAGATGCACAAAGCTCTGCAGACTAATTTTTCTCTCCTGGTTCTCTTGAATTAGCAGTCAATCAGACTAAGTGAGATCTAGAGGACTATCTGGAAAGCTACAAAAAAATGTGGATTTGTCTCCTTACCTGTTCAACAAGAGAATCATTGAAGCAGTACCATTTGCATTCTGTGAGACTTCGAATATAGGCACAGTAATGTCCGTAGCTAGTTGATCCTGAATGAGCAACAACAGCAAAGAGCTCATACTGCCAGGCAGCCTGTAAAGAGGAACTTTCAGTAAGGCAATTTTCATTTATCTCTGCTGAAAACAAGCAGCAACCAGGACAGCAAGAATGTGCATTTCATAAGGAAAAGAAGATCAGACTGACCCTGAGCATCCTGCCTTTTATAATATTACCCTCAGAGATTTGCCTGCCAACTGTGGACTAGCAGCCTCCCTGGAGATCACAGGAATATAAAAAAGGCAGTAGGACAGCAAAGAGGCAGTAAAGGGGTGACAAAGGGGCTACATTGCATCCAAGCACTGCACCAGTGAGATTTTGCTGTTGCCACATTTTCCCTTGTTATTCTCAGTAAGGGGAAGAGATCTACAGCGTGGCAGATCACTCAGCTGCTTGGCAAAGCTGTCATCTTCCTGCTAACCTCAAGGTCTGGATTTGGTCAACTAAATTGACAGTGTTTAAATCTTTTCTGTAGTATTTTTAGACATGGAAGAAAGAACTTATGCTCATTGCTCTCAGAAAAAAGAAAAAAAAAACCATAAAGCCTGTTTTTTGGCTTCATGGCAGAAAGCTCCAGTTAGTTATATTACCTTTGGAGACAGGAACTTGAATAATGCCTGAACCAGTCAAAACAATGAGAAGCACAGGTAAAGTCTGAAACATGCATTTCTAAGATTGCTTTGAAATGAAGTCCACACTGTTCTTATCAAATTCAAGCTAAAGGCAGAAGAAAATCTGCCTCTTTTAGGCAGGGCATTAGGATTATCTCACCTTTTCATTGTCATATGCTTGGCACTGCTGTTCTGTCAAGACTGCATTGAAATCAAGGTCTTGTGGGAATGGCAGACAGCTGCTAATTTTATGGATGTAAGCTGATCTTCCAAAGCAGAAGCGCTTTAGGTGTATGGTCAGAGTCTGTGGCAGGTGGACCAGCTTCACACTCTGAAAAGGAATAAAAAATGAAATTTAGAACCAAGGAGCAAACCCAGGAGAGCTGGGGTGGAAAAAGCCATTGCCACAGAATCACAGAATCACAGAATGGCCCAGGTTGGAAGGGACCTCAAGGATCATGAATCTCCAACCCCCCTGCCACATGCAGAGCCACCAACCTGCCATTTAATGCTAGACCAGGCTGCCCAGGGCCCCATCCAACCTGGCCTTGAACACCTCTGGAGACGGGGCATCCACAACCTCTCTGGGCAGCCTGTTCCACCACCTCACCACTCTCTCTGTAAAGAACTTCCCCCTGACATCCAACTCTATCATTGCCAGACAGTGAATGTAGCGTAGCAGCCCATTTACACAGAGATGTGATGATCAGGTTTCTCAACTTCAGCTTGATCAGCACTGAGCCTTGCGTGTCTCATTGGCTGCTTCATTTCTCATCTGCTTTCCTAACCCCAGGTTGGTAACATTCCCATAATTATTCCCTCTGTTTCTGGACTGAAAATTATGGTATCTAGGACGTTTAGGCGACCAAATCAGCCATAGCATAAAATACAGATGGTGTAGCATGCTGCCTAGCTGCCACAACAAAAAAAACAGTCACATTCAGAAGAAATTTCCCTCTTGACAACTTGTCTGTGAAGTTTAATTGGAGTAGTTTTTTCTGTCTGCTGGGTTGGCTGTACTCTTCAGTGGCAAAATAACTGCTGCTTTCATCACCTCTTAAAACCCAAGCACCACAATACCACTGATAAACTGGATGGGGTCTTGGGCAGGTGAGTGGATAGTCAAGCACTGTGCCTGGTGAGGAGAAGCAAGCCAGCTTTCTTGTGTCATAGCCAGCAGAGCTCTGTGGAGGATGCCACGCTGTCAGCTCACTCCACCTAGCGCTGCCTTTGTTGATAGTACTGCTGCTGCCATGACTGCCACCAAGACACGTGTGCACTGTGGCCTAGGAGGGTGGACCAATCCTGAAAAAGTCATGGAAAGTTCCCTCCAAACCTTGGGCTGAGGCACTCTTCCCTTACACACCTCTCTCTTCAATGCACTTGCTTCTGCATGAAACAGCTAATTCATCCGCTGGCAGAGACCAATACTGTAAACATGCAGGGCCAATGGAGAGAAGGAGAGAAAAGAAATCACCCTATGTTCTCCTGCTCTTAAAGGTATGCACAGCACCAGTAACATACTGTTGTCTACCCCTAGCTGACTTATATTAAAAACCATGAAAGCATTCTTTTGTCACTAGAGCTACCCTCACAGCAGGGATCTTGCCGTATGGCTTTTACCTAGCTGGCACTGCTATGCCAGCAGAGCTTTGAGTTGTTGATCTCTTAAACTGGTATGGTTGAGTTCTTTCTCCATTTTTCCCAGTCCTAAAGGGTGTTCTGTATATAAGAGCTGCATGGGGAAATAGTTCTGCTTACCTGCTGAAACGGTGTTTTCTTTCCACAGTGTTCACAGAAACACATGTTGTGACCAGTCAACTCTTCTGGACGGAAAAAGCACTGCAGGCACTCCTCCTAAGAAGACAGAACAGTTTTCTTTCATCTTATTTTACCTTTCTTCAAGCTAGATTTTTATTTCAACTTTGCTTCACAGGCTGCATGTAGATAACAAAGCTACAGAAGGCAATTTTTAATTCAAAGGAAAAAATTAGTTTTCTGTCCTTTACCATGAATGAAAGAGTGAAATCAAGTACTGCTGATCAGTTTGAATTGTTCTGCATTTTTTTAGTGGTTAGAAAGATTTAGTCTGCCTTGCGTTCATCTCTAAGTTAGACTTGCTCCTGAATGATTAAATGCACAAGCAGTTACAAAATGTGATGTGTTCAGCAACCTGTAGACTAAGCACTAAGTGTCACTGTAAAACATGCTTTGCACAGTGACATTAATGCATTTAATTTTTTAGCCAAAGAAAACAGAGGAAGGGTTTGGTCATTTCAGCACATATAGGTACAGTATGGAAAAAAAATTGTTTTCCTTCTTTGTTTACTTGAGCTCTAAAAACACAGTTTGTTTGCCTTCACAGCAGAGTGTCAGAAGCAAAATAACCCTTATTCTTCTACATACAAAGATGGAATTTAGGAAGGAATGCTTCAGTAAGAAGACTCTAGGTAAGAAGACTGGGTAATGCAGAGCTGGGAAATTTGACCAAATACTGAGAGCTGGACTGGTGTTCACTCTGACCTACCTGTATTTAAGTGCCTAGTGACATTAGATGCCTTAATTTCCAAAGACCCTGTTTACAGTGGATTAGAACTGGCAAGTCTTGTTTAGCACTGGACCTTGAAAAACAAAGAGCCTTTAAGCTGGGACACTCAAGACCAAGAGATTCAAAATCACTAGTGACTTCTGAGTGTGATCTTCACTGAGCTGCACTCCCTTCTCTCCCACCATCTGAAGTCAGCGAACATATGACTGTAAAACTCCTTACGCAGTGACTCTCCTATTATAACTGACTATATAGATGTAATTATAGTCAAACTGCTCTGAATGTGCATTCATATGTGTACACATGCACACACATACACTGTGTCAAATCATTTCTATTGCAATGTGATCAGGACAGTTCTAAAATCGTCACTTGTTTTGTTATTTCAGCAGGTGAAAGAGCATCTTCTTTATATTAAGCCACAAAGTATCAACAAAATAACATCAATAGAAACACATTGTTTGAAACCCAATTTTTTTTGAATGAGTGTGAGTAACAAATAACTGTGTCTTTCAAACAGGACACATATGCTATATATCCCTTTTCCTACCACAGCTCTGAGATTCCATCAATTTCTACCCTTGCAGTGGGTGAAAAGTGAGACTGGATTCCAGATTCAGCCCTTACCTATCATGCATTCCAATGCAATATGATACCCCTGGCATGCAGCCTAGTACAGGATCATCCCCATTGTGTTGTTTTTCTTTGATAGTGCAGCGCTATGGCAAATTTTCTACGAAGAGACAATTCCTAATATATCTCCTCTTTCTTAGCTCTGGGTGCAATTATACTAATTGAAAAAGTAGAGTACTGCATGGCAAAAAAAAAAAAAGGTGTTGAAGGTATTTTACACCATCCCAAAGCCTCTGTGATTTTGAAGAATGTTCCTTTATCCAGGAACAGCACAAAGCGATCAGAATAAGGTCCAGTTGTCCACTGACACCTGAAACCTCCACTCTCTATTTGACACAGCACCCATACAGCCACCATCACTTCTTTATCTGGGTATTAAACAGCAGTGCTGTTTTAACAGCAAAAGAGCACTGCACTGGGCAAATGCAATGCACCTGGTGAGGGACTAATACTTACAGAGGGCACTTCACTGTGGTAAGTAAACTCTCACAGGTACACATCACCATACAGTGTAAGTCTTTGAATCCTACAGAGTATTTAGTCTACAGCCTTCTCAGAAAGGAGCTCCAAAGATTTTATTTTCTTTCTCCAAAATTGAACAGACTTTTTTTTTTCTGGAGAAGTTTAAAAGCCCTCAAAGCAAGCAAGAAATGTGAATGAGAAAAGGTCCCAGACAATCTGCAGAGATTCTCTAGAGGAGTACTGGGAGACACCAGTCCTACAGGGAGATGGCTCTGACGCTGAATAGAGAGGAATCTTCTTTCAAAGGTAAGAGCACTATCACTGAACTTACCAGAGTCTTCAGCATGTGAGAGTCAGAATCTAGTAATGAGACTGGAAGGGTTAACATGCTGCTGTTCCTTTTTGTTTCAGAAGAGCACATCTGACAGGTCAGGTGCTCCTGCACACTGATGGTGTACAAATCACTCAGCTTTTCAACCTGGAGGAGGTAAAAATGGTCAAAACAAGGTTTGTGAAGAACACATCTGAGGTATTTCCTTCTGTGGGTGGGAAGGGACATGCCACTTCATGAAGTGTTAGTACTTAAAGACTTGAACCCAGATTTGACCTTGACTTATGTGGACTGGACAATTCCCACCATTTAAAGGAGAATAGCTCCTTCCCCTCACCCCTTAATGGAGGTGAAAGACATCTCCCATAAAAGGACAGCTAAATGTCTGCTTTAAATGCAGTTTTATTGTTCTGCTAGGAATAGTAACAGGAATCTGTCTTGTGTATGAGCAAAATGATGATACTAATTTGAGGAACAGACACTTTTTTTTTTTTTTTTACTTTACACCATTCTCTCTGGAGGAACTGTCATATACATAACATACCAAGAGTTACCAATAATGAAATGCACATGGCTGACTTCAAGGAATGAAGGAACTGTGCAAAGACATGCCAATTAATGCTTACAGAAATTTGGGAAGTAAAGACATGCAAGTTAATTAAATTTGGTGTTGCTAAAAGATCAGTCTTATCGTTTATTAATAGATTCTCCTGTTAGAAAAGAGAACCTGGCATGCTCTAAACAGAGGAACAATAGAAGTGTGATTAAAACCAATGAAGTCTAGAGATCAAGATTGTCCATATTTAAGTATGAGAGGGAATATTTAGATGGAAGATAATTCCAAGAATTTCATTTAGGAAAATTAACAACGAATGGGATTCTTCTTGGAGAAACAGAGGAAGGAACATATGGCAAAGGCCAAGGGGCCTGGTGTTCATTTCAGTGATCATCCTTACCAGCTCTGGGTTTTTCATCTGTTTCTTTAACAGGTTCCAAAGAGTCAAAAAGAGTTGGGCAGCATCATACTGTACAAACACTGGACAAGCAGAAAACACAACCTCAATCAGTATTATCAAGAGTGCCCAGCATGTTTTCCACAGATGGCAAAGGTAGATTTGTTCTTCCCCATTAGAGCGTGTGTTCTGTTCCATTGCCACCTTCCACCAGGGACAGAGCTTAGTCTGGAGGCAAGCTACAGTGTCTTCTCATGACCTGATCAAATAGTGGGAAAAGATGGGAGGGCTTGAGTACCCCACTCAACTACCCACTGCAAGAGGAATGTCTCTGTCAGTAGGACACAGAGCCTAGCATATGCCTATAACCTACCAGATGATAGGCCTGATTGATGCCTCATGGAGTTGGGTATCTCTCTTTAAGTGAAACAGAGAAGGCAGAATGCAAAACCTCAGAGGAAAGAATTATATAAGTACAAATATTAAGGTTAGCTCATGTTCCTCCTTCATATAGGTCTGGGCTGGTTATCAATTTTCCCTTCCAGAATTGCCATATTCTGGCTTTTATATAAAGATCAGAAAATTTGTATGCAAACTACCATCCATATTTGTACACATTATCAGACCCTCCCAATCAACATGGACCAATCCCTTCCCTATTGGTCACTTGTGCAGACAACTATTTCTCTCATTTGTGCCCACATCTAGATGGGAGGGTAAGTCAGTGAGTTCTTCTCTTAGCACTTGTAACAAGGAACAGGAATAGGATCCTTGGGGATTTGGGTGAGCTCAGTACCTTTCTGACACGATCCCTTCTCTCTAATAAGAAATAGCAGCTGTTGCACTGTTATTACAATAGTATAGCAAGACAAATCAAGCCATAAGCCATTCACTCTATGTCTCGCACAGCCTTTTCACTTTATCCAGTATCAACAGCTGAGTCTTCTAGCAGGCTGATCATCTTTACATCCTTTGGACACCAGCAAAGTAAATCAGAAGTAAGACACGGCACCTCACTCACCACAGGAAGGTAGCTATAAAGAGCACTACATCATCATGTACCTACTTCTCACATTGCTGAATCTCTGAATGAGATGCCAAGGTCTGCACTGCTTTCCAGTGCTTGATACCAAACATTCCCAGTCTGCAGGCAGAGGTGGGCATGAGAAAATGGATACTTACTTGTCACTCCGTGTGCTACAAGACAGATAGCAAGCTCTTTGGGAGAAACTGCTTTCTGCTTTCCACACTGCATCTTCTCCAGCAGCAAAAGCATTTGGTATGGGACATTCTTCTTCTTTTGTGTGCCACACACTGGCACTGAGATCCTATAAAGAGAAGTAAAATGAATGGTAACCAAGCAGCACAATGGAGGAATATTAGATATCACACCAAGAAGGAGCAGAGGTGGATGGTATACAGATAGCAACTCAAGAAGAACCACAATGGGCACGTTTTCAGCAAAATAAGGAAAAATGGAAAGAAAACACCTGCACTAGCTCAGCCCACAGTGCAAGCTGACAGCTCTAAAGAAAAGGCTATGATTTTAAGTTGGCCCATATCTGAATAAGGGGTAAACTGAGCAGGACTTGTAGTGGCTTCTGTGCTCTGAAGCAATAGTATCTACAGCTGGTTTCAGAGCTGCTCTCCCTTACACCTCTTCTTTCCTTCATTTTCAGCAGACCCTCAAAATTTAATGGGCAAGTATATCACAATTAATGAATGCTGAATATACAAAAGATGTACAATTTCAACTATATGCCAACTGGGAAGCTCTTTATCCTCTCTAAATTTATTATAGTCAACATGTTTTTCTATGTCTTTCTTTAAATAATAATAGTAACCTTCAGCCTACATTATGTTGCTTTTTTAATGGTATTTATAATCCCTGCACACCTGTAATTTGTCTCCTTCCCACTCTGCACACTGATGAGTGTGTAAGAGATTTGGAGAAAAGACTGAATAGGAATGATCCACTGAGATGCCTAAAGCTACAGTGAACTGAGCAAACTGGACACCGGTTGTAAGGGTGGCAGAGAAGCAGAAGCCCACATTCTGCTCACAAACAAGTAGCAAGTACTATTAAGCAGAACAAAGCAGCAGTGTATTTGCTCTCTGCTACCACAGTTATTCATCTCTATCAAGAGTTAGCCAGGGTAAGGGGGGGGCAGAGGCTATGGGTCACCAGGATGTGTACATTCACATGCTTACAGTTACAAGGTTAATAGTGGATATAATTATACATGGCACATCCTTTAATCATAATGTGTTATGATCATACCTGGGACAAAGTCATATCCTGCTACTGAAAAGAGTAATCATAAGGACTCAGTTCAAGCCTGCAATGCCTCAATGTGCAAACATTATATGGGAAATGACTAACAAGTAAGAAAACTGCAAGTTTTGACTTTGTAAGCCCTACTCTGTAAAATAAGAGGCACTGCAAGGTAGAGATCTTACTGAGTGAGCTGGAAGTACTTAACACCTCTTAATGAATCAGTCCTTCAGATGTATGCTCCATATGAAAAAGGACCAGAGACAATGGGGCAACAACAGAACCATCTCAGGTAGTTCAAGCAGGCAGTACCTTCGAAGTATCTTTGTGAAGTGTATGTTCATGAAGAACACTTGGAGCAGAGAGTTCAGACAGCAGGTTTGTCCGATATTGTACAGCCCAACAGCTCCTGTAGGCACAGGAAAAGAGGAAGTGAGTCCAAAGACAGGTGACAAGAAAAGAAAGTGGAAATGATTTAAAAGATAGAAAACTCATCTTTGTACATACTCAGCCATTCAGTGCACAGCTTCAACATCCTGCTCAGACCTGAGAGAGGGTCCAACCTACTTTCCTCAAGCAGATAACATTTGGTTTTTTTTGACAACTGACAGGAAAAATCCAAGTCAGCCTGGATTATAATACTCAGTATATATACTGAGTATATATACTGACGATAATGTCTCCCAGTTCCTCTACTTTCAGTCTTCTCATAACACACTTAAAATAAATAGATACCAAAGGCTGCCTGTACGAACATTTTTATTCAGCCTTTTAAACAGCCAGGCCTATCAACAAAATAAGGAGCTGCAAGTGAGGACCACATGTTAAGTGTATACTACACAAGCTAACTCACAGCTGTTTATACTGCATAGAGAAAGAAAGCGTATTCTGTGCCCCAAAGCAATACTAGTAAATCATCAGAATGGAAGTTTGTCTTCTGAAGTCAGGAGAAAGGAAATGGAACAGAAACTCAGAACAATTGTGAAACATGTGCAGCCAGTAGTAACAGGAGATCTATGTGATACACAACAGAATGTACACCTGAAATACTGATGGCAGCTTTTGGAGAGCCAATCTACTGACACAGCATAGTAACTAGGACCTACTCTATGGTTTAGCAAATCGATAGGCAAAACTGGCTGTGTTTGGAAAAAGGCTGCTACCTACTTATTCTCAGCTGCAATGGCCAGTACAAGGAATTGGAAGGGGAAAAAGCTCTGAGATCCTCATGTAAGTCCTTAACAAAACCCAAAATGGTTTCTTGACAGTACAAAATGAGAATCATCTGCATATTCCTCATTAAAGGGGTAAAGGAGAAAACAAAGCCCAAGAACAGAGAATGGAACTGGAGACAGAAAATATGCATGCAAAGAATAGACAAAACTTGATTACTGTTTTTTAAGTCTGCAGCACCAAAGACTGATGGTGGCCTCCAGTCTTCACTCTTTGGCTCTTTGTTTTCTTCTTTATAACTTTCTTCTTCTGCCTTCATGGTCTCACTTGGTGATATCTCTAGTTTCTTCTTGCTTTCTTGATGCTCACCTCTTTGGCTCATCGATAGTATTGTACAATCACAGAAGGACTGCAGAAGGACATAGAAAGATCAGAAAGATAGGGAACACCCAGAAACATACAATTTCTATTTCATATTTTCATGATGAAAATGATGGAATGTAAATAAAACCAGTTTGATTACTGCAGTAGTGTTTGGTACATTGAAATTATTGTGGGCATGGTAAATATGCAATATATCAGCAAGGTAAAAGACACGGAGCTTGTTGGCAGCTGCACATCCTGACTTCTCTCTGTGAGTAAATAAATGATCCCTTGGTTCCACAGAAATAGCTCCACCTAACCAAGGGAATTTTAGACACACCTACCTGTTCATGATTCAGTGAATAATATTATTGTTCAAGTATCAGATGTTGAAAAACTCCTCTGGTTAGTAACAGTAATGCCCAAGTATTCAAAGGAGAAAATTTCACCTAATTGAATTTTTTGAGCTCATAAGCATTTATTTTCTGGTTGGGCTGTCTACATTGTTTTTAAGCACACCAACCACAGCTCTATGTGGCACTTCAGCATCCAAATATCATTTTCAGTTCACGCTTCTTCAAGTGATCACAAAGGAACTGTTTAAGCAAGAGAACAATTACAATGCCTTGAGTTTAAATGAACCATTACTCTAACAAACCCTTATGATTCAGCAACTGACACTTCAAGTAAAACTCAAAAGAATCACTAAAGTAAAAAGAAATTAAAATCACACTGTCCCACCCTCAGATCGGACCACATCATCAAATTTGCTGAAGAATTTTATTTGGGGGGAAAAAAAAGAAACTCAGGAATTGAAAGATAGATTCAAGAAGAGTGCATTTTATATGAAAAAGCAATGATATGAATAGCTATTCAGGGAAAGCTAAACTGCATTCAATTTCTTCTTTCGCAAAACAGTCAGAACTCACTCTGCACGTCTCCTGCAAAGTTGCTTACGAGGCATTCAGGATTCTGAAATCCCATCCAGAGAAGGAGTGCATCTTTGAGTGCAACGGAAAATATTGGGTTTATCTGTGATATATCAGCAAGAATGTGAGTAATGCCGTCAGCCAGTGGGGACGTAGGAGGAGACAGAAAGGATGGAAAATTATCAGCAGGGTAGAGGGAGCTGAACAGCAGCTATGCGTGTGCTGCAGATGAGAAGAACTTGCAAGACAAAGCTTTTGGTAGGTTTAAGGGTGGGATGAACAAGCAAGCTTGGAGCTAGGAAACTTTGGATGGCTTGAGAAATAGGTAGAATGACACTAGTGTTGGAAGGTGCAGGGATCTACAGAGATGGAAGGATTTGGGTCTGTAGTTTGATGAAACTCTCCCCCAAGCACCCAGGCCCTGTTAACAGGAACGCTGGCTTGGGAGCAAGGACAAGACCTCAACCATTGCATGGAACTGCCTTGTGTCAGCTATAAAAAATACAGTATTCCTAAGATTTGCACATGATCTTCTTTTTCCTGCATAAATGTGTAAGAAATCTGGTGAGTGGGCAGTGGACTTGAGGAGCAGACTCCCCTCTTAGCCCTGACTTTTCCCCTCTTACTGAAGGGCAGGGTCCTTTCTCTGTTTCCCTGGCAGATGAGGGGGATGACTCAGTACCGCATGTGGCTTAGATGAGCCGAGTGGCCACGCTAACTCCAGGCAGAGAGAAGGCAGCAGCCCCGTCTGCTTCTACCTTTCACCCATCATCTGCAAGCTCTCTTGCCCAACCTCTCAGTCAGCTTAGACTCGACCCTTTCACTCTCAATGCACCACAGCCTATCTGTCTCCTCAGGATACTGACCGTCCACGACAAATCCCCATGGCCCCTTTACACCTCCATACCACAATCCTCTCAGCCCCAGCATCCCTGTGGTCTTGTTGCCCCTTTGCCACCCAAGCCCTCTCTGCCTGAGGATGGCCTCTGTCCCTGGCTGCCATTCACCCTTCCCACCATCATCACCCCTTTATCCTCGTGGGATACGAGCTCCCACGTGGCTCTGAGAGATAATGGCCACCGCAAGGAGTTGTGGCCAGTAACCCTGCCCACAGCAGAAGGCTGGAGCTCGATGATCTCTAAGGTGCCTTCCAACCTAAATCACTCAAGGAATCTACGGCAGTCTCAAAGAGATGATGGTGGCCCTGAGATGCAGCTGCAGGGCTGAGAGGTGGACTTGAGCACTTCTCTTGACACGACTGAAATGAGACCTCCCGCTCCTCTGTTGAACTACGTGTTTGTTCAGCTCCCCCCCCCCCCCCCCCCCTCTTTTTTCCTTTCTTTCCCTTTTTATATATATTTTTGTTCATTAAAGAATATTTCTGCTGCACCAGACAAAAGCAACCATTCCAGCCGCTACAAACGCCAATTATTCGCACCCCTTTGACTTCATGCCCTCTAATTAGCGCAGTAAGAGCTCGCAGCCAAGAAGACCCCGACACACTATGCATGGGATCGCTCTACTGGCGCCCCACGGCTGCGGCTCTCCGTAGCGACAAGCGGTCGAAAAGATTTCCCTACCAGTTCCTGCAGGATCTCGAGGGCTCAGAGCCACGGCCGACCTTCAGCCTTCCCCCGGGGCCGCATACAGCCGTAGCGAGCCAGGAAGGCGCATCAACTCTCACCCGCAGAGCGAATGGCACCTCGGTCCGGCGGGCAGCGCTGCCTGAGAGACAGATTGCCGCGCTCCTCCCGGCTGCGTCAGAGGGCAGCGAGCAGCGCCCGCAACGCAGCGGAGCTTTCATTTCCCGCTTAGCTCTGCCCCCGGACAGAAAGTGAAACTGAGCTCCAGCGCAGACCGGGCGGAGCCGCTGGTTTCTCTTCCTGCTCGCCGCCAGGAGCGGACTGGGCGCAGAAGTAGGCTGTTGTGCGGTACGGCGTCTGTTCCTTTGAGCTACAAAAGCAACAAGAACGCCCACAGCAACCTACCTATTTAAAATAACCCCAAATAAGTTACTTGCTTACAAACTTAATGCATGTTGCAACCTCGAAGTGTAACCAGTTCCGCTTTTAAGTGAGCCATGGTCCCCAGAAGAGTACAGGTGAATGGCAGCGCAATGGTAAACAAAATTACTCAACTGCAGAGTAGCTTCAGCTCCAGCCCATGCTGGATGACGCCTGGCCTCAGCGAGTCCAAATGCATCCAGACCAGCAGGAGTTCGGGCACCCACTCCTCCAGTGCATTTCCAGGCTACGTTCCTCTTCTTCCAGAGCACCAGCAGGAGGAATGGAGCAGTGTGGTGCCCTGCTCGGGTGTTCCGCTTGTTGGGGAGTAGCTACCAGTCCAGCTTTGCACCATAGAAGAGAGAGAAGGAGAGCTGAGATGTGAGTGATGCTGCCCTGCTGGCTGGGGAAATGGTGTGTGAATCACAGAGTCATAGAATTGCTCAGGTTGGAAAAGACCTTAAAGATCACCAAGTCCAACCACAACTTAACCAAAATACCCTAACTCTAACAACCCTCTGCTAAATCATGCCCCCGAGCCATCCAAAAGGTTTTTAAACACATCCAGGGATGGTGACTCAACCACCCTCCTGGGAAGCCTATTCCAGTGCTTCACAACCCTTTCTGTAAAGAAATTTTTCCTGATATCCAGCCTAAGCCTTCCTTGGCGCAACTTGAGGCCATTTCCCCTCTTCCTGCCACCTGTGAAGTAGGTGTTCTGCTATCTGTGTGAAATAGATGGAGCCTCTGGGAGCCCAAGAATGAGACCCTGCTCATACAGCATGGCCCTCGCAGCAAGAGCTCTTCAGCCAAGGTAGCAGTGGCAGTGAAAAGCTTCCTGAGCTATCACAGGGACAGAAAAGGGTATATGTAGAGGCTTGTGGGAAGAAGAGTACAAATGACTCAGGATCTTTCCTGTGGCACTTGTGAATCATTTTGGCAATGACTTAGAGTTAGTGGTTTTCACTTTGTATTACTAGCTTGTGTGGAGTCTGCCTGATAAAAGGGAGAGAAAGAGTAAGAAGAACTGCATATCTGTATGCTGCCTTGAAACAGTTAAACCAGCTAAGCAGAGTGCAAATTGACACCAGAGATTAACTAGGAGCTAGATTTGACAGATCTGTGTAAAGCAGTGAAGGACCATGCAGCTGCCATGGCTTTTGGTAATTACCTCTTTGAGAGTCTGGTTACTAGATTAAAAGGAGCATATGTCTTATTTAATAATATTGTAGAGTTTGCCTGTGGAAGCCAGTTGTGACACTGCAGTTCCAAAATGTATTGGGCAGGTGTCTGAGCCTGGGAAATACACTTAGACGAAGGGATGGATAAAAGTGAGTAGACAAAGTGTTTGGATCCAAATACACTGGCTGTTGAGTGTCATGGGAGTAGTGTCACTTTGACAAAACCTGCTTGCTCCTGGTAACTGCCATAGCACTTCTAAAGTAACCTCCAAATCGTTCTAAAGAGTTCATTGACTACTGAGAGAATTGGGATCCTGATCCCTAAGTGTCCGTGCTAATAAAATAAAATAAACCATAATATTGATAATCAGGATGAGATTTGAAAAGCATTCTGGGAGTTAAGAACTCCACATCCTATGGTTTAGAGTTTGTAAGGTACTCCACTCTGAATTGGTGTCTTCCACTTCTTCACTGCATCATTTTCAGCAGTTTTTCAAGGAAGAAAGCAAGAACTTTGCCTGCCAGTTTTGTCACCATTTCTTTTTTAACAGTGTCCCATGTGTAAATTTTCCTGTTTCTGGTTTTGGTCCCAGTTTAGGAGATAGCAATGAGTCTAAGAGTCTAAATCCCATTGGGTTGAGTAATACTTTTTCATTGTGCTTCAGTTTAAATACATAATCAACTATATCCTGAATGGGGATATTTTCCTAAAGAGAGGCATTTCTGGTATTCTGTAAGTGCATAGTTCAGCATTTTAGTGATCTGGATAATTAAACGCATATCATGCATACTGTAACTGTCAACATAAATAGAAATCTCTATGTGAGGAAGATAACAGAATCACAAAATCACAGGACCATTAAGGTTGGAACAGACCTCTGAAGGTTGACTGGTCCAACCCTCCAGCTCAAACAGCACTACCTAGAGCAGCACAACCCACTGGCATATCTGCCACTCCTTTCACCCTCTAGGCTCAGCCATTCAGCCAGTTTTCAATCCATTTCCGTGGCTACTTACATAGCCTGCACTTTGGCAGCTTCTCTTTAAGAATCTTGAAGATCTGATGAGAGACCATCAAAAGCCTTACCACGACCTAGGTGGACTATATTCACTGCTGTCCCCTGATCTACAAAGACAGTCATTTTGTCATAGAAGTTTATCAGATTATTCAGACATGACTTGACGAATGCATGCTGACTACTAATAAGTTGGCTTTTTTTTCTGTTAATGTCCATTTTATCTCCATCAGTTGAAGCTCATTTAGAGGATAACGAAGCACAGAGCAGAGGAACCGTTTCTCCATTTCCATAGTTTTTTGACATGCCAAGAAGCAAAAGGCAAAGGTATGTCAAATGTAAATTTGAAAACTATAGTGTTTCACTGTAATCCATTTTTAACTTGTATATATTAGATTTTCATGTTTTAACACATATTAGAGTTTCTAAAAGCTTACATTAACAGGAGAGCAAGTCTTTGTACACTGCTGGAAATGGTGGAGCATTACTACCATAATGAAGATACGATCATCCTATCTTACAGGACAATCAGATCTGACAGGACAATTTACCTGTGATTCATAAATAAAAAAGTGTCTTTACGTGACTCCTCCTATATTGGTGTATATTACAAACAAAGGTGTGACATAATTATAGACATATGCAATACAGTGATACAGAGACAATTCTGTGCTCATTAGGAACAAGATGTATATTAAAATTACTCTCCATCATTTTCATCTTCAAATGAGTCAGTTCCCACTTCTTCATAGTCCTTCTCCAGGGCAGCCAGGTCCTCTCGTGCCTCTGCAAATTCTCCTTCCTCCATGCCTTCACTTACATACCAATGAACAAAGGCTCTCTTGGCATACATAAGATCAAACTTGTGGTCAAGCCTTGCCCAGGCCTCTGCAATAGCTGTGGTGTTGCTGAGCATGCAGACTGCTCGCTGAACCTGGGCTAGGTCTCCCCCAGGAACTACTGTAGGAGGCTGATAGTTGATCCCAACCTGGAAGCAGGAATAGGGGAGAAGCATGAAAAAGGCAGAAAGCAGTCAGGAAGGTTGAAAAACGAATAAAGTTACAGATGCTGTCATAGTATGGTACCACTATCAAATAGCAAATACAATAAAACATAATAAGGTTATACACGATATATGATCTTTTTAATTGCTGTATACTTATTCTGTTTAATGCACACTGGAAAATTCCTAGCTTTCTTAACAGCTACTCAACACTGAACATACTGTTTCAACAAGATGCAAACTAATACGGAAAGTTGGTTCCCAGTTAAAAGTACTTGGTTTCTTAACTAAATATTTGCATGACAGATGTTTTTCCACAACTACTGTCTGTATTGCTGTATAAATGATGTTTGTCAGCATTCTATGGAGCCAAGAGAGAGAGGTCACGTAGTACTTCTGTATGAGAGGGTTAACTGACAGCTTCCTGAGTACCAGTATTTCCTTTATTGAATGTACTGACTTTGGTATTTCCTTAGTTTTATTTGTTGCTTCAGAGAGCACACTCACTGGCTTTTTCACAATTCAGGTCTGAAATTAGCATGACTTTAGATTTGAACTCATACAGCTAGATTTCTACTTATAAATATTTACAAATCTGTGCCACTAGGATTTCTGAAGGAGAAAGTGCATATTTTATACCCATAAACCTTTTATAGGTTCATTCTTCTCACAAGTGAAAAGCATGCAAGATCTAAAGCTTAAAATACAAATTCCAGCCGGACTTTAAAAGTTAAACTCATGGCATTCTCACCTTGAAGCCTGTTGGACACCAGTCAACAAACTGGATATTTCTCTTGGTCTTGATGGCAGCAATTGCTACGTTGACATCTTTGGGAACTACATCACCACGATAGAGCATACAGCAAGCCATGTACTTCCCATGCCGCGGGTCACACTTCACCATCTGGTTGTTGGGCTCAAAGCAGGAGCTGGTGATTTCAGCCACCGAGAGCTGCTCGTGATATGCTCTCTCAGAAGAGATGATGGGGGCATAGGTCACCAAGGGGAAGTGGATACGTGGGTAGGGCACCAGGTTTGTCTGGAATTCTGTCAGATCCACATTGAGGGCACCATCAAAGCGCAGCGATGCGGTGATGGAGGAGACAATCTGGCTGATCAGGCGATTGAGATTAGTGTAGGTTGGGCGCTCAATGTCTAGGTTTCTGCGACAGATGTCATATATAGCCTCATTGTCCACCATGAAGGCACAGTCTGAGTGTTCCAGGGTGGTGTGCGTGGTAAGGATGGAATTGTAGGGTTCTACCACAGCTGTAGAGACCTGAGGAGCTGGATAAATGGCAAACTCTAGTTTAGACTTCTTTCCGTAATCCACAGAGAGGCGCTCCATCAGCAAAGAGGTAAAGCCAGAGCCGGTGCCCCCACCAAAGCTGTGGAAGATGAGGAATCCCTGAAGTCCGGAACAGGCATCAGCCTAGAAACCAAAAGATAAAGTGAAAGGATGGGGGCTGAAAAAGAAGTAAAAGGCTACATCTACTGCATTTGTTTATTCTGAGATGAAGGAGAGAGCAATCATCAGCAATACACAGCACATATTTCAGGTCAGTATTTCTTAAGAAAGGGCTGATGATAATTTTGTTCTTTTCTTCTTTCACTGGCTTGACTTTTGACATAAAAATTAGTCTCTTAACAGTGAACTTCTCTCCCTGAACTCCACAGTTCTTTCAGTTAATCTAACTGAAACCAGCAACACAGAACTATGTAATCCACACTTTTACGTCAGTGTTGGTATTTTAGAGCTATGCTAATGATAGAATCATAGAATTGCTGATGAATTGCATAGAATTGCTGATGACTTGCATAGAATTGATGAAAAATTACATATTCAGAAACATCTTTTAAGAATATCTGAAGCCATGCAACTGGGAGGTCACTACTGGTCTTTCTTAGAGTGGTAATGATCTTTCTGTAGGTCTTGTAGTCTCCTTTCTGAACTGATTCACATTTCCTGTAGTGCATTTCTTCCTTCAGTGGAACCAAAGCGCTGTTAAAAAACTACTGGGACTTACCAGCTTACGAACACGATCAATCACTACATCAATGCTTTCTTTGCCAACAGTGTAGTGTCCACGAGCATAGTTATTAGCCGCATCTTCCTTTCCAGTAATCAGCTGTTCTGGATGAAAAAGTTGCCGGAAGGTGCCAGCCCGCACTTCGTCTGACAAAGAAAAAGAAATTATAAGAGTCTGCATGAATACACTCCAGTGCCAACAAACTGATTGCAGCAGTGCCAGCTTTCAGTCATGGGAGGTCATGACCCAAAAAATGACTCCAAAAAAACATACACTGACTGAGAGGGGAAAACTAATGGAGAAGGGAAAACTTTCCTAAGAATTTTTGTCATTGTTGTGGTCTTCTGTTTATTCGTCGTGAGGCATCTGCCAAAGCTGTTATTTTCTCAAGAAGAGCTTGTTAGTTAGTTGTATTGACAAGAGGACAGATTACCAGAAAAAAAAAAGAAAAAAAAAGAAAAAAAAAAAAGAAAAAATAACTGTGGGAGAAGAAAATCTAGTTCCTAATTTTAAGGAAACCCATTTTTTTCCTGGAAGGAAAATGTCAGTTCTCATTTTGAATCCAAAGTGGAGAAAAGCAGAATTCAGATGACAAAAACGTCATGATAAAGGAAACCAAGAGTTAAGAGTTTCTACAAAGAAGAGTCAGCTCTGTATATTAGCTATTAAACAGCTGGTGATCCTGCCATTCTGAGGTCTGTAACACCCGCAGAGATGATAGCATCATAGCAGAATGTGTCATTCGGAGTCACAGAAAAATTAATGCAGTTCCATGGTAGACATGAGACATAGACTTTTTCATTTTGCAGGCTGATACTGACCTACTACAGTTGGTTCCAAGTCCACTATTACAGCTCGTGGCACATGCTTCCCAGTGACAGTTTCGTTGAAAAATGTGGTAAAGGAGTCATCATAGTTGAGTTGATTGTGCTGATCCTTAAAGGTGCCATCTGGCTGAATGCCGTGCTCCAGGCAGAAGAGTTCCCAGCACGCATTTCCTATCTGAACTCCAGCCTGGCCAACATGAACAGAGATGCACTCACGCTAAAGGGAGAGAGCAGAGAGATAAGGTCAGGAAAATCAGTGTGCATTAATATTCCTTATTCCTAAGTTACTTTTTCCCAGAATATTGCTTTTCAAAAAAAATATATTTAATTGTCACTGGCAGTATTTCATTTGCTTGTTCAACTTCATGATTGAGATTGTACATATACAGGCCAATGACTGGGACAGACGTTAAAAATTGAGGTCTTTGTGTTGTAATACATGAAAGCAAGCAAAAAATAATAATTTCAGTTCTACAAAACCTGCCTTTCATCCTATGAATTGGCTATACAGAGGAACACATCCCACTTTATTTTTACTTCTGGCTGGAACCTGACACAGTCATATGGTATTTTTCAACCGTATGTAACCCAAGACAGGTGATGTCTGTTGATCCTTTTACCCTCTGATAGCACACCAGAGTGCAAACTTGGAGGAACTGCTTTCAGCAATATTCACCTCAGGAAATGATTTCAGATTCTTTTGGTTGAAACTAATGTTCTTTCAAGATCCTGAACAAGTTGTAAATTTTACATTGCAAGTTCACTGCTTGTTAAGTCTATATCAAAGCATGTAATGTGCTTACTTACATAATTTTGAGTATAATTCCTGTGGTAATCTGGAACTTCAATGAAAGGAACACAACATATATAACAACAGGCTTAACTAAGCAGATGCAATTGCTTGAAAGCCTCATCACATAGAGTACAGGGGCCTGGTGTTGGATTTCATAAGTTCAGAAAGAAAATTATAAAGTAGAGACTTCTGAGTTGGTCCAGACAAACATGACATTGCATGGAGGAAAGGCAGTTCTGTGAGCAAAGGTGGTTACAGACCACATGGAGATTTTCAACCTCATTTTCTGCTTTGGAGCAATTGTAATTATAATCTTCTATGCTCCAAATATGTAATATCACTGGCCCTATCTATACTAGTGAGTAAAAGAGACAGAGTAGCCTGTACTGATTATAATTAATACATACTCTGGCACAATTTTGGCTTGTGCCAGCTCCTACTTTTTCAGGTATTGCTTGGGCACTATTCAAGGATAACTCATTGTTGAGAATGGTTTCCAGTGAGCAGCTAGCTGGCCACTACCTGGTTTTGGAAGGGGAAAGAGATGCATAAATACGAAGCAGACCATCCTAGCTGGCCTCAAGGCAAGAGAGTGGTCCCCAGTCATTTTCAGTTTGTAATGTAGATATATCTGATGACATAAGAGCGGATGTGACCAGTTAACTTTGTGTTGTTTTTGCTGTCAAATTCTACAACTGCTGATCCTGCAAAATCGTCCCATGATCTGACAGTTAAATGTATCTTCCCCAAAAAACAAATCCTCCAGCAGAATGCCCAACCAGTATCATATCTAGAGCAGTTTTCTTCACCAATTTTCAGAGTTTGCATTTTATAAACAGAACTAAATATAATTTTTTCAGAAGTAGTATTTTAGAAGTCACTACTGCCACGGGTTGTCATTTGCAAAAGTGCAGATGAATATAGAAAACCAATCTAATTATTTCATCCCAGGAAGCATTTTACTTCGATTCAGTGCTCATTTTAAGTTGCTGACTGTGAGAATTCATTTGCAGAAGCGTGTGTAATGTGCTTTCAAGCACACTTGTGCAACCTTGTTTTTTTCAGTTAAGTTTTGCAAAAGTGAGTGCTGGTTCATCTGCATAGGCCTGTATGCTGCAGTGGAGTTGCAATCTAGAGGATTACTCAGAAAACACTGAAGGTTAGATTGGGTTTAGTTAAGTACAATTAATGCTGATTTGGCACAGTACAGGCTCTTGCTTTTCAGTTAGATCCCAATGTGAATCTACAAAGCTGACAGCAAGAAAAAGAGCAGCTTTGTCTTTTAAACACAGAAATGAGGCAAGGTAACTTTTTCATACACTCTCCTTTAGAGCAAAGCTACAATTAAAAGCCAAGCAATACTTAGAAGCGTTTCTCAAATCAGTAGAGGAATCAATCTGTGTGTGTGTTGTCTTAGAATGTTAATATTGTAGAGCTTAGTGTAGGACCACAGTTGAAAACTGCAGACCCAGTTTGTTTGACCCCTTTCAGACAGAGCTTCCACTTCCACTGGTTTGAAGCAGTGTCTTAACTCTGCATTTTGGGCCAGGATTTCTGCCATGTCTTCTGGCTTCAACTCCTGTTTCTTCCTAACTCAGCAATTGCTTGGAAATATTCTGGCAAGTAACGACAAAAAGATTTCTAATTTTGAGTAATAAACAGCTTTTAAAATAACATTAGACTTCTGGTAGGAAAAAGAATGGCCCTTCTTCAGAATCACAAGCAGAGTAAGCTGATCTCTGCACAGTATTTCAATTTTGAGCCTTCTCCAAATTCACATTTCACACTGCATCACTAACGTACTAGAACCTATCTTACAAATTGTGAACCTGAATTTTACAGAGTCTGCTTTAAGGCATGGCAAATGCATGGAAGTGTATGTACTTTGCCTTTGAAATAAGCTTTCTTATTTTGGACCTGCAGCTGTAAACGCACACACAATCACCATGGTTGGAAAAGACCTTTATCACATAGTTTTCTACACTAAAATACGACAGCTACAGACATAAATTGGTGTATCAAGTGAAATTATTTTTTCACATTATAAGAGGGTTTGAGCAATTCCTATGGATTTATTAAAAGAAAAAAAAAGACAAAATTCTGTTTTACTTACTTAAACACATACACATACTGAAACCTTCCTGCACTCCAGAAACACATACATTGTACAGCTGTGAACAATACAGACATCAGGGCTAAATTAATTTAAATCAGGCACAAATGTAAGGAAAAGGATTATTATTTCATATGAAAATGAACATGCATTGAGAAAATATAATCACAACAGAGATTACTAGAAAACCAAAACTCCAGATCTACTTTATTTTATAATTCCACTAATTAAAGTCTCTCTGAAGAAAATTGTGGCTCTGTGTGCCTTGCAGCTCCAGTGAGATATTCTGACACAGCTTTCCTGACCTTTTACATCGTAACCCGTGAGTGAGATCAGTCTCTGTGGCACAAGCTGGTGATAATGGCAGATCCCCCTGACTACCCTTGCCCGTAATCCTCCCGGCCCCTGTATGACTGGTGATCCCACATCCCCCCTTACCATGGCGTCTCCAGTGGTGTTTCCTTCCCCCTCGGATCAGTGATGGCAGGTTTTTTGCAGAGCCCTGCACTGAAACTCGCTGGGCACCTGCTTCTGCTCTTCAGTGTCACAGTGCTTTGGGCAATAGGTCACAGACTCCACAGTTCAGCCTACCGCATCACCGCCTTCTGCCCTCCCAGCTGCCCCTAACGTGCACATTCATCCAGACAGGCAGGGCTCAGATATACCCCAACATTTCACAGTTAGTCCCTTCTGATTCTGCATGATTATTAAATCTGAATGTGGCCATGTGACGTGCCTCACACTATAATTTCTGAGTGCTATAAATACGTGTCACATACAAAGACATACTACTCCAATTCCCTGTTCTGCCAGCATGCATGTGTAGACAAGAACCTAAATTCCTAAATTCCAGCATGGAATACAGAGATGATAAAGAAACGAATGAGTGGGAAGAGGAGGACAGAAGAAAAGACAAAAACTGAGAAATGGAAATAATAATAAATAGAAATAATAAATGGGAAAAATACTTCCTGTTTTGAAGTGTCTTCTGCCAGTGCTCTTAAATGTTGGGTTGACCTCTTTCTGTGTATATTCCAGCTGCCTCTCTGTTAATGTTTCAATTAGTTCTGTTGCTTCTCCTTCCATACAACCATTTGGTCTGTACTGTCAGCAGCATGGTACAGCATTCATTATGAAGTCTGACTTGTCTGTTCAAACACAGAAAGGAACTTGATTCTCATTGTATTGCTTATTGCAAGAAATAGCTGGAGGCATCACACAAATGCTTGCAGCCTGAACTAGGACAGTTGCCTCCACCATTACATTGTTTGCTCCTTCTACACTAGCTCAGCATTGGAAAGAAGCTGCTTCTCTCAGGGGACAGAAAAGTCCTCATGATTTCAGCTCCTAGGTCACAAAGAGCAAGGCACACTTGATTTCTTGAATCTGAGTATTATGTATCCCATCTTTAGAAATATACTGTAGATAATATGTTTAATCAGCAGAAATTTAAATTTACAATTACTAAATTTTAGGTTAATCTACCTTGACATGATGATATCAATAGATTGTTCTGCCATTGCTGGCAACCAGCATGTATCTTTCACTTTAAATCTTACATTTTAACAATGTGAAGTAGCTCATACCACTTTTCATAAGCTTGCACTTACACTGGTATGCTCTTGTTTGGGTGTTCTTTACACAAACCTGCAAAGCTAAGAAAGCTTCAGATTTCTGGAACCAAAGACATTTTTTAAAGAGGACAAATTCCCATGGCAGTTTACCTGCTGCTTTGTTTAAGCTGATTCTCACACTTCTCCAGGAAATCATCAGGCAGTAACTGAAGAAGCCTGAAGAATACTTTGGTTTAGTGTTCTTCTTCCAAAGGAGCTGGTAACTGTCCAGATAATACTCAGCATTCTGGGCGATCTGAAATGTTAATAGTCATAGCTCCACCAGATAGAGCATGTGTACAGAGAATCATCTCAGGAAAAGATCTCAAAGCAAATACAAGGCAATCCACTACCCAGATCCTCTTAATCACTCTCTGAGTCACCGTGTCAGATATCACAGCTACAAAAGCCAAAAGAGCTCTGCGAATTACTAAAACATTTGCAATTTTGTCCATATCTCTACTTTCTCTGCTATTCTGTTCCCCCTCTCCTCTGTTGTGAACAGGCACTGAGAGCACCTCTTGGAACTAGAGGTAACTTTACCACTGCCCACCTCACTTGTCCAGGACCCACTGAGCAGCATCTGAATCATTTCTCACTGGTCAAACACTTCTGGGGAGGAAGGAGTGCTATATGATAACAACACAGAAGTACAGTTGTGAGTTATTACCTCCAACTGCTACTATCAAAATCAGACTCTTAAACTGCAACAACAAGAAACCTCAACCCTCACACAAAACCCAATTCCTACTTAAAAACAGACGCTTCTCTGAAAACAGCATTTTGAATAATCTAGGGCTTAGAGTTTAAATAACAAAACACAAAGTACCTCTTGGGATACAGTTTCAAAAGGTTTTTTTGTTTGTTTTTTATTGTTGTTTTTTTAAATAAAAATTGCCATATGTAACATTTCTATACATGTTGTAAATTGTAGAATTAGATTCAGAATTGTTCCCTATAGTATTTCAATTTCAGAACAACACTTTCTAATATAAAGACTGCAGTGGAAATGCTAGGTCATGGCCTGAACAAGTGATTGAGCACCTGATAGGAAGGCAGGGCCAACCCAAGGGAGTTCAGATGCAAGCAATGCACCTGAGTGACTGGAGGGGGTGGAGCCAGGATCCACCCCTTCCCATGCCTCATTTAAGGGTTGACAGGAGAGGAGAGTATCTCTTGCCAGAGATCTCTGTGTACCTGAGACCTTCCAAGGATAAGCCGTTCTTTTCCTTCATTTCTGTATCTGTGGCTACTGTATTTGGGCTTGTTCTCATTTGCTACAGCTAAAGAATTTGCCACCCTGCTATTATCATCCCACTATAGCATTACAAAGACCAATGTTATTCATTTTGAAGATAAAAAGGCAATCTACATCAGTGATGTTTCTGGATATGACATTTCTGTGGCAGGGGGGTTGGAACTTGATGATCCTTGAGGTCCCTTCCAACCCAGGCCATTCTATGATGTCTGCTTTTCTTTAGATTCTTTAGCAAATCTAATACAAATTGAGCTGCCAGAAGGAGGGCAGTGTTCCTCTCAACAGTTTAAGTAAAACAAAGTAGCCCTGCTGGCGTTGTATATGATGAGTATATGTTTCAGATAAAACAATTTTTTCAAAGAAATTTATTAAAGATCATTAATAAATCTAGCATTCCAATAGTATTGTGGTGTATATTAAAAGACCATGTTCCGTCCTCCATCCCCTCCAGTACGTCTCTTTATCAGGGTTAAGGGAAACCTTCCAGATAAGCATGATATGCAAGCTAGACATATGTGGTGATGTCAACACAGCAGGATTACTGTCTTGCTTCAGGTGTTATTCATGCACAGGGCTTCTTGGCAGTTACCACTAAACAGCTGTGTTTTTTTTTTCCTTCTATTACCTTTCCTCTGCCCTCCTTAAATAGACGCACAAGCCGTCTTTTTCTCCCACTGTCCCTGTTCTCCTGATTTTTATGGTTTTATTTGGTAGTGTCAGCTTTAGTTAACACCCAAGATAAGCCAACACCTGCTTTGCTTTCTGTTGCATTCTGTTCTGAAAGATGTTTCCCATTCAAAGCAAGACCCCCAAACTCCCCTTTCACTATATGTAATGTCCAGTAGCTTCTGCTGCCATTCTCTTCAGGTCAGGGTTAGCCAGCCACTTCTCGTGATCTGTTGTCAGCAGCATCGAAGATTTGTCCTATTCCTTTGTTACCTGGTTTACCTCCTGCTGCAGCAGGCCATCTGCCTGTTGTGTCTTAATCATACAATGTTCTACAACCCTAAAGCAACTGGAGTTGCTAACTTGAGGCTAAACTGTGAAGATGTATATCCTACCCGTGTCTACAGCACACATTCTTTGTCATCGTTCTGATTTATTGCACCTCAGTAAGTCTGATGAAACTGGTGAAAGTTTTGTCCAGCATGCCATGTTTTAAGGCCCTTGACTCATAGATGTTATTCACTTAGCTCTGCAACAGAATTGTCAGCATACTTATGTCTCCAGACCAGTTAGGAATGCTGCACCACAGCTGCACAAGCATACTGTGCTCTAAACTTCTGCTGAAGTGAAGAGTATCTGGATTGTGTTCCTACTCTTGACAACTGGCAACATTTCTAACCACCCCAACTGTGGACTTTGTAGAACCAAGATAACAGGGGACTAGCTGTATGTTCTCAGCACTGACAGTGTTCTCATCTTAGAGTGGAACAGCTCTCATCTTAGAGTGGAACAGTTTTACAAACATTATGTTTGGTATTAGTATGAAATAAAGACTAAGAAGGGCAAGAAACTTTCCTTCACGTAGTGTCTGTAGTAATTGCAGGGGATGTATTGAAGCAACAGAACTCCTCAAGCTATATTGCAGGTGCATGACTGTACCTTCATGTTGAATAAATGACAGAGTGTAGAAGATGAGAGATTCGTAGTTCTACAAGTAAAATTCCTTGCAGGATATATTAGCAAGAAATAGGAAGTGTGTTGCCTCTAAAAGCAAAGTGAGTAATGATTAGCTGGTGATGTATCCCACACTTATTGCCTTGTGATTCAACAGTGAAGAACTTACCCTGTTTACAGTCTAATAAAATGGCAGTGAACTTACAATTAATCATAGAATCACAGAACGCCTTGGGTTGGAAGGGACCTTGAAGCCCATCCAGTTCCAACTCCCTCTCGTGGGCAGGGCTGCCACCCACCCAAAACTAGCCACCCAGCCTGGCCTTGAAAGCCTCCAGGGATAGGGCACCCACAGCTTTTCTAGGTAGCCTGTGCCAGGGCCTTACTGCCCTCGGAGTAACGAATTTCTTCCTAGTATCTAATCTAAATTTCCCTTATTTTAGTTTAAAGCCATTACTTCTTGTCCTATACTTCTTGTCCTACTGCCCCTTGTGAAAAGTCCCTCCCCATCTTTCCTGGAAGCCCCTTTAGGTACTGGAAAGCCACTATTAGGTCTCCCCAGAGCCTTCTCCAGGTTGAACAAGTGCAGCTCCTGCAGCCTTTCTGCACAGGAGGGGTGCTCCAGCCCTCAGATCATCTTCATGGCCTCCTCTGGCCCTGCTGCAACAGCTCCACATCCTCCTTGTGCTGGAGGCCTTGTGCCTGGACACAGTACTACAGGTGGTGCCAGAAACATACTGTGTGTGAGACAAGCAAAAATGTTGCCATATGAAATAAAGAGACATATAGACAATCATATGCACAGAGAAAGACAAAATGTTTTATGCACAGAAAAAAAAGGCAAAGTGAACGTTAAGGTTCCCCTGCCTCATTTTCATCTTCAAATAAGTCAGTTGCCACTTCATCATAGTCCTTCTCCAGGGCAGCCAGGTCCTCTCGTGCCTCTGCAAATTCTCCTTCCTCCATGCCTTCACTTACATACCAATGAACAAAGGCTCTCTTGGCATACATAAGATCAAACTTGTGGTCAAGCCTTGCCCAGGCCTCTGCAATAGCTGTGGTGTTGCTGAGCATGCAGACTGCTCGCTGAACCTGGGCTAGGTCTCCCCCAGGTGTAGGTACAGGTGGCTGATAGTTAATCCCAACCTGCAAACAGCAAATAAAATGGTTCCATAAAAAGAGTTAAACAAATAGATTTCTATAGTGGAAATGCTAAGTCATGGCCTGAACCAGTGATTGAGCACCTGGTTGGAAGGCAGGGCCAACCCAGGGGAGCTCAGATGCATGCAGCGTATCTGAGTAACCAGAGTGTGTGGGACCAGGATCCACTCCTTCCCAGATCTCATTTAAAGGTTGGCATGGGTTAGGGGCATCTTGCTGGAGATTCCTGCCTAACTGAGGCCTTTCAAGGATAAGCAAATTTTCTTCCTTTATTTCTGCATCCCTGGCTACTGCATTTGGGCTTGTCTTCATTTGCTGCAGCCTTGGATTGTGCCACCCTGCTATTATTGCTGTGCTTCCCCATCATATTATAGCATTACAGTTACAATAGGTTAAGAAAAAAGTTAAGGTTAAGAAAGCTTTCCTGGTCAGGGGAAGGAAAAGAGGTAAGGAAAGAACCTGACTGGAACAGTAAATCTCTGTTAAGTCTTAAGTCACTCAATGTACAGTTTTGAGTACAAATCAATTCCTACTCTCAATAACCCGAACAGGACTAAGTGAAGAAAAAGGTGTTGGCATGGTTGGCAAAACTGGTGTGAATGTCTCTTCTTGGAGATGTTATAGAAATGTATAATTGACACTGTTTTGGATTATTCTTTTGGTATGTTTGAATCTCATAGAGAGCACTCTCAATGGCACCTTTAGAATGTAAGCTGTACCTTACTCTTTCTTCTAGAATGCAGTTTCTTTAAGTTTAAAGATTAGGAGGGTCCACATTCTCCTGTTACTGAATATAAAAACACTACATGTGCTTGCATTTGTTCAAATACTTAGGAGTCTCTGTCTACGGGATGCCTGAAGGAAGAAGGGAGCTCACAGTTTTCTTAGGTAACTTATTCCCACAAGAGAAAAGCATGCAAGATCTAAAGCTTAAAATACAAGATTTCAGCTAGACTGACTTTGCCCTTAAAGAGAAACTCATGGCATTCTCACCTTGAAGCCTGTTGGACACCAGTCAACAAATTGAAGGGACCTGTTGGTCTTGATGGCAGCAATTGCTACATTGACATCTTTGGGAACTACATCACCACGATAGAGCATACAGCAAGCCATGTACTTCCCATGCTGTGGGTCACACTTCACCATCTGATTGTTGGGCTCAAAGCAGGAGCTGGTGATTTCAGCCACCGAGAGCTGCTCGTGATATGCTCTCTCAGAAGAGATGATGGGGGCATAGGTCACCAAAGGAAAGTGGATACGTGGGAAGGGCACCAGGTTTGTCTGGAATTCTGTCAGATCCACATTGAGGGCACCATCAAAGCGCAGCGATGCGGTGATGGAGGAGACAATCTGGCTGATCAGGCGATTGAGATTAGTGTAGGTTGGGCGCTCAATGTCTAGGTTTCGGTGGCAGATGTCATATATAGCCTCATTGTCCACCATGAAGACGCAGTCTGAGTGCTCCAGGGTGGTGTGTGTGGTGAGTACAGAATTGTAGGGTTCTACCACGGCACTGGAGGCCTGAGGAGCTGGGTAAATGGCAAACTCTAGTTTAGACTTCTTTCCATATTCCACAGAGAGGCGCTCCATCAGCAAAGAGGTAAAGCCAGAGCCGGTGCCCCCACCAAAGCTGTGGAAGATGAGGAATCCCTGAAGTCCGGAACAGGCATCAGCCTGAAAGCGAACAGGAAAAAGGAAAGAGTAAGTGAACATATCTTCAAATTTCACTCAGATAGAAATAGCAGCCCCCGCAGCCAATGCACAGCAAAGACATCAGCAGTTTTTGCAGGAAAAACTCCTGTCACCTGTAAATCTCAGGCTGGAGTATCACTAGAATAATACTGTTGTTTTTTTTTTTCTGACAGTATAACAATAGTATATCAGTATTTGACATTTTCCACTTAAGTCTTCACTCATTTGAAACCTAAGGTGGGACAGAAGAACTGAGTTGCTCTATTCTGAGCCCATAACAATAATAAGAGCAAAATTAGAGACACTCTCAAAAATATGCATTACATGTTTCTTTCACTTCCCATCCATCAACAGCCTTGCTTCCAAAGTAATATTGCGTACCAGTTTGCGGATGCGATCTGAGACCATGTCAATTTTGTCTTTGCCAACAGTGTAGTGGCCACGTGCATAATTATTTGCAGCATCTTCTTTTCCAGTGATCAGCTGTTCTGGGTGGAAAAGCTGCCGGTAGGTGCCGGTTCGTACTTCATCTGAACAAGAGAAAAAAAGAATTATAAGCTTAGAATTATAAGCTTAGAAGAGATGGTTCACCAAGGTTAATAATGTTTGCAAAACAAATGGAACATTTTATGTTGGCAAAAACATGATATGGAATATCTGCATGGGGGTAGGCAGGGGGATGATGATGACAAGTACAGAGGTAATGAGCAATGTCTGGGATGATCTCAGTTTTGACCAAAGAATTGGGCTCCTATCTGAGTGTAAATGGTTGTCCTGTACAAATAAATTAATTTAGTAGATGAGGTTTGTGCCATGATGTGATAAAATTTCAGCTTTTCCAACTGATCAGATGCAGATTCATCAGAATCTTCAGGGGAATTATTAGAAAGAGATGTGCAGGAATAAAACATCTTTCAGGACACTCCTGCTTCGTTATTCATGTTCTTGTTTTCCACATGAATGTGAAGAAAACAATACTTTCTTTAAGAAAGTCAAACTGTATTCAACCAGTATGGTTTTAGAGAGTAGAAAACTTTTTATTTCAGTATTAGTTAAAGCATCCATGACAGAGCATAGTTGGTTTTCATCTTTTCATTGAGAGTCACATCTTTTAGTAATACTTGCTATTAAAACCTCTAAATGTGTCAGTTCTATCTGAATGCTGGGATCATCCTTAAAGGTGAAGACACAGGCCATTCAATGGCCTGAACTTTGGCACGTAGAAGAGTTAATTCATTTCAGTTTTCCAGGATTAATTCTATACTGACCTACTACAGTTGGTTCCAAGTCCACCATAATAGCTCGGGGCACATATTTACTCATGCTTGTCTCTCTGAAAAATGTGGCAAAAGAGTCATCACTGCTGGGTGGGTCGCTGAAGGTGCCATCTGGCTGAATGCTGTGTTCCAGGCAAAAGAGTTCCCAGCACGCATTGCCAATTTGAACTCCAGCTTGGCCAATGTGGACAGAGATGCACTCACGCTGAAATGGGAGAACAAGGGAGATGTGTCATTACTCAAGGATGTATTTTCAAACAAGGCTTGAAAGCCATTAGTAAGATTCACCTAGCCTCTCAATTGAGAACTCCTTGAACTCAGTACAGGAATTACAGACCTTCCCTGGTTTATGCTACTTTGAAAGATTTAGAGAATGGCGATGGCCTGGGAAGACCACAGATAATGACCATTAATCTCTGGTCCCCCTCACTTAGCTATAATTGCAAATTTGAAGCAAAAGAAGTTCCATCAGCCTTCCCCCTGTCCTTCGTATCTTGCCTAGAAGACAGAAAAACAAAGGCCCAAATCCTTGCTCATTATCCAATAAAATAATGATACTTCTGTTACCATGGTTCCTTCTCTGTGCTTCCTTTCTTGATGGAAAGGAGAAGCTTTGGTTACTGATGTTCCTACTGCTGTTCAAGCAACCTGGTGCAAGGGAGAGTTGGCATTCATACTTTGCTGGTTGGGACCCTGTGGTGTCACAGTGCAGGAGGAGAGGTCAGTTTCTCCTCGGCAACCGTCCCACTGCACCCACCCACCTGTTACATCACAGCCAGCTTTCACCCAGCCCTATAGTCTGTTCCTAAGCAAATTTTCTCAGTTTATTTTTTGTACTGAATGGTGGCTTAAAAAAAAAAAAAAAAAAAAAAAAGTTGTAGCTGGTATTTCTAACCAGAATTTAACAGATCTGTTGTTCAATAACTGTTTCCTTCACTAAAACACTTACAACTGGTGAATCTGCTACTGATAACTCGTTTTTTAAGAATTTTTATCACTTCTGAATTTCTTAGTCCTTCCAGAAGGTGGTTTTATTTTCACATTTTGTCCTTGTGAAAACAAAAGCTCCACATCCACATTTCATCTACAGTCAAGTTGCTCAAGTTCCTGTGATGGAAATGAGTTGGGGAGCAAGTTGAACTATGAAGAATTCCACCTGACCAACTGTTCGGTCATCTGTGGTCAAAGTACATGGGATTATCTTCTTTCCTCCTTTTCTTTGCGCCATCCCTTCAGCTGGTTATAGACAACTGTTCTTCAATCCTCCACCTGCCTACACTATAGGCTAACACAAGTTCTTTGCATCCAGTTTCCAGTTAGAGGATGCCAGAACAAAAAAAGCAGAACATTTGGTGTCACATCTGGAGATACCAGCATGAAGTTTGCATGCACCTGGCAGGCACACACATTCTCTCTCAACAAGCCTTAAATGGTAGGATTCCAATGGAATTAACACAACTGCATCTTTTCCCTCCGTGATACATTAACAGTGCAAAGAAAAACACAGACCAAGACAAGTACCAGGTACTTTATTCTCAGTAGCTCTGATTTTAGCCATCCCGAAGTACACAGAAACACTTAAATATATTTTATATATATATACATATTGCATCTTTCACAGAAAGTAATTATCACTTTCTGAACTCCTATGAAAATGCAGGCCTGTAAGTCTCTGCTTAACTAGCAAGTCTGCTACCTAATTCCAATATACTTGTACAACGAGGACACATATGAAAGGATCTACAGCATCAATACATTATATGCTAAAGCACTTCATCACAGCACAAATAAACAACTCTACAAAGAGGTAAATAAGTAGTCATTTTATTGTGAAATTTTAATATTGCAGGTTTAGTAGTCATTGCTTTAGAAAACTCTAGGAAAAAAAAAAGAAAGGTTGGTTGTTTCTGCCTTCACCCCTCTCATGGAGTGCTAAACACAATTCAAATCCAATATCAGTAGTACCCAAAAAAAGCAGAAGTTGCTAACCTACCAATAAAATCAAAATAAATGTTCTGGTAAATGAATGGCTATGATATTTAACAGAGCTCCACACATAGCAGACTACCCACTGAACCCAGTCCCCAAAATGCAGCTCTGTGATTTAACTGGAAGCGTTAACAGAAATTGAGATTTAAAAAGTGGTTGTTAGCAGAATGGTCATGTATCATTTAGAATTTAGCCTGACTTCAAAGGGAAATCTATTGTTTCATAAACTGGTTTACCAAGTCTTTAGAGCAAGGTCTTGCAACTAGGTGGCCAGTAGATGCAATCCAGTCACTTCCTGGAGGAACTCAACTCCAGCCAAACCCTCTGTGTTGGATTCCACCTGGTTTTCCATCAAGTGCTGGCTGTAGGGAAGCACAGCTACACTGATAATTGGATTACATGAATCATCCAGCAGTATCAAGAACTGCTCCTCCCTGTATACAGAATATATGATAAATATATATTTTTAATTTGGTGAAGCATTATGTGCTACTTGTCCTAGGGTAAAATCCAACTGGAGACAAAAATTTCAGGGGAGAGAGGATAGGAATGTCTTGTGGTTTTAATCTTTTATTTACCTGAGATAACTAGGCACAGTGATGACTGCTTTCTGCATTAATGGATGCCCCACTTTATCTCACACTAACACCGGAATATTTCTCTATCAGGATAACTCTAGAACAATCTAGACCGAACAAGACTTTTAGCAGTAAAGACACAGACTTTTCCAAGTGGTCTGGTAGGCTGCAAAGTGACAGAGCACACCAACAGGCTGCTATCCTTGTAAAGAAAACAGAAATTGCCACTACCTGTGTAGAACTATTGCTAGAAACAAATGATCGATTCAAAGGAGGCTACCACGGTAAGACACTGCAGTGGGACCTATACTGGCTACTTTACACAAGCTTGGTGTGTTGGATAGAAACTGGCCACCAAAAAGGCAGCTTCATTTCTGTAGTTTTGGCTGACGTTGACCAGCCTGAATCACCTTGGCACAGATGCTGGGACAGCTGGCTACATTCGCCACATGGCTCTAACTTTTTCTCTCTAGCACACATGCAGCTTGCTCCAGTAGAAGCAATCTTGAAATAGTCAATGCTCTCTCCCTTGGCACTTACTGTCAATCGATGGGAAATAACTGTTCTCCTGCAGACCTCCAATCTCTGCCCGAGGTGATAAGAAACAGCGTCAGCCTGGTAAGTCCTTCTGTAAAGGCAGTAACTTTCTTGCCACATCTGTGGGGATCTCAGAGTTTCTATCAAAGATTTGTTTGTTCTGAATGATAGAGCATTGCTGAATGGTTACCATGTAAATTAGGATTTCATGGGCATAAGAGGAAGACATAATGGGACTTTTTGACATCTTCATAAACGAAGCAAGAGGTAGGGAAAGAGTAAAACAATGAAACAACCTTAGTTGTTCAACTAGACAGTAATATGGAACATAATTTAAAAAAATAAATTTCATTACCACAGGCACAGACTCCTACAGATTACTATGCACCAGGCAAGCACAAGGTACTGTAATCTGCATTTAAGAACTATAGGTGCAGGACAGCTATACTTGCAGCACACCACCTAGGCCTTCTGTCATAGATATGATTAAAATCAAGAGTGCCCGTATGAGGAGGCATCAGTCACAAGAGAAACCATGGTGTTCAAAATACAACAGGCTTCATTTCCTGCAGTGTTTTTTTCCCATGTTCTTGTCCTCAGCCCCATGCTAGAGGAACTGGGATTTGTGATGTCTTGAGACAAAACAGAATATTCCCTCCAATTACTGATACTCTGCTGCCTTTAACATTCCTGCTTCCAGGAATGCTGTTTCAGTTGTTCAGGGAACTGCACGGTATTTGCAAGAATGGAACCATCTTCCAAACAGGCATCATACTTCATAACTGTCTATGTAACTCTCACTCAAGAGCCACACCCAAAGCAAAGTGTTTCAAAAGGAAGATCTTAATCAGCTGTAGATTTACAGAAGGAGTGACTTTACTCCAGTGTTGGACAGAATGGTGCTGAATAGCCAAGGTAGTGTCAGGAATACCTGGCATGGCTTCAAAATTCATACACCACTGGTCCCTGTCTGAAGAAAGGAGCGGACCACTTTACAGGAGATCACAGTTGATCACCTCCATTCAGACACTGATTTCAACAGTCCTTGAAGAACTTCATAAAGTCCTTGAGACAAGCTGGCACAGGAGCAGAAGACATTTAGTCTTGAATTGGAGGCCTGTGGATCGGAGACAATACAGCTGCCCAAGCCTGTCGGAAGAGCTGCACCAGTTTGCAAATGAACGGCAGGGACGTGGGAGAAGCTGCAGAGCAAAATAAAGACAGTTCTACCCTTTTAAACAGACCAAACACATTAAGAAAGAACTAATTCAACTACAGTTAATGGAAACCTATGTATCTTATTTCCTTCTGTTCAGTTCAGTACTCAGGCCCTCACCAAAGGCACTGCTCCTTTACCTAGCAAGTTTTTTCAGTATTTTCCAACACATTATTTGCAATATAGCTATGGAGCACCTGCCACCCAGCAGAAGGGGCATCTCCAGGTACAAAAAACATGCAATCCCTCCAGCCCAGTAGCCACCTCTGTATCAGGCAACCAGCCTGTTCTTCAGTGGTCAGGCACTGGAACAGGCTGCCCATGGAGGTGGTTGAGTCAGCATCCCTGCAGGTGTTCTCAAAACATTAAGGGACATGGTTTAGTAGGGAAACATTGGTGGAGGTAGATGGTTGGGTAGATGATCTTGGACATCTTTTCCAACCTTACTGATTCTATGACAGCTTCAGGCATCAGAGAGACCCCAGTATAAGAAAATCAGAAGCAACGCTGCCCTGGGCAACTCTGTTTCCCTGACAGGTCAGCCCTAATTTGCAGTTGCTCTTCCAAGAGACATTTCACCTCAAAGTCACTGAGGCAGAAGCTGCATCCAGGACATCCCAGCCTGCCTCTATCAGCACTTTGTCTGTTGGAAAGAACTGAGGATGAAATCACTGTTTGCAGAAAGCTGGCTTTTGTAGAGCTATATCTTTCTACGTGAATTGCAACTGAAAATATTTAAAACAAGCCCCACTAATGGGTTCCTAGCCACACAATTTTTGTCTCTCCTAAAGAGAAAACATTTATACAGATCTAATCTATTTAAAAACAGCAATTTTATTCTCTATAGCCACAATTAAATTTTAAAAAAAAGAGAGATTAATACTTAATACTCTACCTGGGTCTAACCTCACCACTACTAGGTACAGCAGGAAAGTAGCCAACAGCATCTTTTTATAAGGAAGTAAATAGAAGTGGCTTGACATGGACCTTAATGTTCTTCGCAGCAATGTCAGCATGGTCAAGAGCTTTTGGGACAGAGCACCTAGAACACAGAACAGAAAAGCTGTTGGGGCAAAGCAAAAAATATTAAAATAATCATACAGACACTAAGAAATTAATGCAAATAAGACTGTTGTTAGTTTGATTACATGACAGGTGTTTTTCGTGTCTGTTTTGGTTGATTGTGGTCTTTTTTGTTGTCGTTGCTACACAGAGAAAGAACAGAATTTCATAATACAATTTGTTACACTCTTTTTACATATGAATTTATACCACAGTAATGCCTGCTTCTCTCCTGGGAGATAAAGTAATTTACAGTGCTGGAGAAGCAGATCTTTAAATGCCAGATGTGGCTACTTCTACACGGGCTTGACTGCTAACACAGAAGTAGAGAACACACAGAAGCAACAAGCATGCTTTATAACTGTCAGCAAACAAATCACTATTTCCTTCTGTGATACCCAGCATGAATTCCTCAAGGCTGGTAAGGCCTAACACTAGTATTAATACAGACTTAATACTCACTGCTCTTTGTAAGTAATGCATGAACACAATGGGTCAGGTAGTTCTACAGTCTGTTAAAGCCAGATGTCAATGCACAACTATATTTGAACTGAAACCATCAACTCATTTAAGGAAATTAAGAAAATTTAAAAAAAGCAAGGGCATGACTTGTAAGATAAAGCACTGCTTCCTTCCTGAGCCACTGGTCTCAACCTGGTTTCAGACACCAACAAATGAGAGAGCTTCAGTGATCATGGGGCTTGTGAACAGCTTTCGTTTTTGGAACATGCTTCCCATCTCTTAATGTACCACTGACAGGTTGCTGTCTACACACACAATGCAAAGCCCTGAGTGCTTGTGAAAGCCATGTCATCAATAGCACTAGGGCACAAGCAGACTTTCTGGGATGGACTATCACACATTACAATAAAGAGAGCAAACAGTTCATAGGTTAATGTCACAGAACGCATGGATGTTGATGACCAATTACAGTCTAGATGGAACTATTCTGGTAATCTTTAATATACATGTACCTCTAAACCTTGAAATCTGAGAGAGGAATAGAAACAACAGAGGGAAAGCCTACCCAAAACAGTCTCTGTTGCTTTGTCCTCGTGCTCATCATGAGCTGAGTGCGTTTCTTCCTGTTGAGTCCACTGACATCGCTTTTCACAAATGGTCTCAACAAACGCCAGCTTCTGCTCACTGTCAAGAACATCACAGCTGTACACAAGCTCTTCTGCCCCCTCAAATCGGCCAAGTGGAAGCAGCACGTGCAGCAGATACAGCTCCAGCAATGAGACATACTCAGACAGGCTCTTATTGGTTTGGTCCCTCAGCCAGCTACTGCCAACCTCCAGCATGACCTGGGGCTCTCTCACTTTGCTGTATAACAGGATACTGCAACACAGGAAAGAAAAATTAGAAGGCAATAACTCGGTAGAATTTGAGACAGCCGGCACTTCCCACAAAGACACATGCCAAGGTTTACACCTGAGGTACATAGATTTCCCAGAGGAACAATTCTCCCTTAGAGTTTTGTACTTCACTCCCTTAAAGTTGCCTGAATAAATAGCACCTTTCTTTTTATTTATTTTTCTTTCTGAGAACAGGCCTGCCCTGAGCTCCACTTTCATCCTCACAGTGCCAAAAGTGAGAATACCAGAAATTATTCAAGTCTGGCCTTAAATCTAATCAATGCCGGCCCTTTTGAGTGCGGCAGCCCACACTCACCACAGCTCCAGGATTTTTGGAGGCAGCTGCTCAGGACGATCGTAGTACTGCAGGACCCAGGACAGAACTTCTCTCCATCGGTTCATCTCAGCCAGAGCCTGAATGCCCACCACGCAAAGGGAGCACTTCACTTCCGCACAACTGCTAACAACAACAAAAAAACACCTACCTAAGCGCTTCTTAGAACCGCATTATCCACCCCTATGAGCTACACCCCCGCTTCAGTGCTTTGTAGTTCCCAGAATTTGCTCTTACTTTCCCTCCCGCCCCTTCCCACCGCCCAAACAACGGGAATTCAGCACACCTGGGCAGGCGCATGCACGCAGCCCGTCTCTTTAGGAGCAAGCACTGCCGGCACCCGCACGCTTCCTACCTACACTCAAACCGAAGTTCGCAACACAAGAAGCGGCACAACAACCGCACGGAGCCCGCTCGGCTCGCACCTGTCGGGGCCGGGCGCGGGGCCCAGGTTGCCGCAGCCCGCCTCGCAGCGCTCCAGGGCGGCGGCGAAGTCCCGCTGCAACACCAGCAGCTCCGCCGCCTCCTCCAGCAGCGAGGCCGCCTGGGCCGAAGCCGGGGACCAGGCCGACGGCCCGTCGCCCATGGCGGCCGCTGGAGGGCTGGCGGGAGGGCTCTCGCCGCCCGGCCCGCGCCCCGCCGCCCGCTGCCCTCCCGGCTCCGGCTCCGGCGCCGCCATTGCCTGCCCGGGCCGCCCTCTCCCGCCGGGAAGCCGCAAGGGATCCCCTATGCCACCGCCTCACGGCAGCGGAAGGGCCGCCCCCGGCCGACACGTTCTCCGACCCGCCGCCCGCCGGGAAACGTAGTCCGGCCGTACTGCGGGCGCGGACGAGTCGGTTAAAAACGGGCTCTGCTCGGTGCGAGGAGCCGCGGTTATGCGCTGTGGTGCCACGACGGGTTGCAAGGGGCTGGGCTTGGGGCTGAAGGCAGGATTCTCGTTTGCTTTCCTGGCGACCGCAGTCTGTTTTGTAAAGCCTGCTTTGCGTTGCAGTATAGGCTGGTTTCTGATGAAATCCGGGTACGGAGCTGTGTGAGGGTTATGAGAGCTGTTGGCCCAGCAGCACCATGGAGATCCGTGCTGCCCAGCAATGCCTTGGACATGCGTGAGACAAAGTTTTTCTTTGTGAAAAGAAGTCTCTGTTTTTGCCTCAGCAGCATTCATTCATAGAATCACAGAATCACGAAAGGACCACTCAGATCATCCAGTTTGACCACCAGCACACCCTCCCCCCACCATGCCCACTAACCTTCCACATCCACACGGTTCTGCAACACCATAAGGGACAGTGATTCCACCACCTTCCTGGGCAGCCTGTGCCAGTGCATCACCACTCCTGAGAAGAAATTTTTCCTAATTCCCCACCTGAACCTCTCCCCGGTGCAACTTAACAGCGATAGGACGAGAGGGAATGGCCTTAACTCAGAGAAGGGTTCCTCGCTACCTCGCCACAACCTCCTTTCAGGCAGTTGTAGAGACTGATAAGGTTTCCACCGAGCCTCCTCCAGACTGAACAACCCGAGCTCCTTCAGCCATTCCTTATAAGACTTGTGTTCCAGACACCTCATAGCTCCATTGCCCTTCTCTGCACAAGTCCCAGGGCTTTGAAGTATTCCTTGTAGCGAGGTTTTGAGTTGAAACTGAACCCAGATCCTTTCCCTCTGTGCAGCTCTCCAAGCGAATGGCATTTGACTACCTTAAGTTAAGGGAAATCCTTAGCTTCTCACTAAGAGAAACTTTTCCCACTCTGGCAGCCTAGGGAGAACCAAGCCTCACACCTCGGCTGCCCCATCAGCAGGGGCATCAGGGCCCGGCGATAGCAATTGCCCTTCCCCTCGGGACCACCAGGTGTCACCAACCACAAGCATGTCGGCCTGCCCAGATCGGTTTCCAAATGCAGGAAGAGCTTACTGTGAAGTGAGCCAGTACAGCTGTAGTCCATTGGTTTTCCTTGCCAGCGGGAGGGAGGGCTTTGGGGTGGCAGGGCGCTCTTTGCTCACGGCTGCGGCAGTTTGCTAGTGGGATGGGTACACGCCTTTCTCTCCTCAAAATATGTTCCCCTGAGATCTGCAGCCAGAGAGCCTGTTGCTTCAGGCGGCTTCAGCTATGAAATGGAATTGGGTAATAGTAACAGCATCTCCACTGCTTCTGCACAGCAGCGTTGTAAAATGTGCCACATTCTTCTTTAGCTGATATTTGGAAACAATAGAGTGTCCTAATTGCAAAATAACTATTGCACTCTGAAAACACTCTTCATAAAATGAATCTCTACAGGAGAGGAGGGATTTATTACACTGCTTTTTGCAACAGTGGTCCACTAGTAATTAAAAAAAAAAATCACATACACTAATGCAAAGCATTGAAGAGCGAAGCACGAGTTTAAAAAGGGAGCTTCTATGCCAGAAGAAGGTGTGGGGAATCTCACTGTGCCTTCTCCTGGCTCCCCGGGGTGCTGCTTGCAGGCAGCAGGACCAGCCCTTGTCTGTTCAGGACAAGCACCCACAGCAGCACCTTTGGCAGAGCACGCTGGTTTGTGTGCTGTGCTGCAGGCTGTGGAAGGGGCCCCACACGTGTTCAGCCTATTAAGCCAGAGGCACAGCACAGAGACAGCGCAGAATGCAGGGCCCAGCAGCTAAGCAAAGGCAGAGATAAAAGCTTTTTGGATTTCTGTTACTGTTGCTTGGCTCTTGCAATTGGGAAAACAACATTCCTTTTTGGGAACTACAAGTCCCAAAGTGCACTGTGGGAAGACTCTGGCTTGTACCAGCCAGTGCCCAGCAGAAATTCCCAAATATGGATAAGGAATCAATTTTGAAAAAGCCTCGCACTCACCAAATGCTCCTCACTGAGATTCTGAAAAGGAGTGAGACAGCATGAGAAAGAGGTGAGTGTGCGTTACGCAAAGGTTTTGTTCAAAAGCATCTCTTGGGGAGAACAGCCAAAAATATTCCGTTCCTTAGAAGGAGGGTGCAGCGCTGCCTGGGTGACAGTGGAGCTGGCTGCTGTGGCGATGGAAGGGACTTAGGAAAGGGAATTGTTGTTTCAGGTGGGAAAACAGCAGCAGGGGCAGCTGTGCTGTGGGGTGAGTCAGATCCCGTTTCCTTGCAGATGCTCTTTATTAATAAAGGACTATGGAAAGACATGTGAGCTGCAACAACAGTGCATTTCTTTGGAAGCAGAGAAGGGCAGAGGAGAGGTGGGAGATGCAATAAGCAGCACAGCTGTGTGAGTTGTGGGGCTGTTGGTTAAGAAGCTAAGATGGAAAAAAGCAGCCGTGTAACAATTATTATTACTATGGGTCAACTTAACGTCTGTGTAAGATATGGTATGTTTTTGTACTTCACCGCTCTTCCTAGAGGGGACAGTGTGGTGCCTTGAAGGCCAAACTGACAGGTCCCTGGCCTGCAAACAACAGTAACTCAGTTACAGAACTTCAGGCCAGGAGCAATTACCTGTACTACTGGCAACTGGTTAACAAGTCAAATGAAATCGTTCTGCCGCAGAAGCATCCCGGGAGAGATGAGGAATGCTGAACCCCCAGCCCAGGTCTGTGACCTCTCACAGCTGGTTGTAAATGCAGGAGCTGTACCGGGCCACGGAGAGATGCACATGGCAATTTAGAATGGTACACTGAGCTATCACTTGGAACTCAGTGCCAAACAAGAATGATGCTGTTTTTCCAGCCTTCGCTAAGTGCAAATGATATGAACTGTTTTTAAGGCTGTAAGAGTCACTCTTGTACTTGGACTCTCCAATACAGCTGTGCGATTTCACTACAGAAATACTAGAGGAAGTCAGTGTGTTTGGCTGCATCTTGCTTCCTGGATAACAATCTCTAATAACAGAAAAGCTAAATTCAAGCAAATCTGCTGTCAGGGACAGGTGGTAGGAGAGAAAGGACTTCACCGTGGATTTTGCTCTGTGGGTGGGATGCTGAAGCCTGGCTCCTCGCCTCTGCTCTGAAATCTAGGGTTTTTGGTTGCAGTCACCCTGATTTTATAGAGGAAAAGAAAGGGGATGAGGTACAGTAGGGCCTTGTTTGTGTCTTCACCAGCTGTGAATGTACAGGTTGCCCTCTTTCTCTCCCCCGAAGCAGTTCAAGGAGAGTTTAGAGTTACAGGCACCTGTAACAAGGCCTCCTGGGGTAAATCGCCTCAAGTATTAATCCAGATCTGACCAGCATGCGGTCACAGGGCCAGGGGCGCTGGCAGGCAGTCCTTTCTGTGGTCTCTTCTGTGTCAGTAGGCTGTTAATATGGGATTAGCAGCATTAGGGAGACCAGGAGCTAGAAACAATGAGGCCTTCTGACTTGATTTGAAGAAACACCTTTACACCCGTATAAAAACATAAAGCAGAGTCACACATTATATAAAGGCATCATAAGCACAGCTGAAGAAAGGGCATTCTTTAGAAAAACTGTTGTTTTGCAGAATGTTGTAGCTATTTATAAAGCAATGAGGTCTCAGCATACTGCACTGTCCTTCACACCACGTTTTTGTTTTGGTCTGCCTAGGCCATTACACGCCGGAACCTGTAATTTGCTTGTAATTTCCATGAGCAACATATCCCTATTAAATACAAAGGTAGCTGGCTGCAGTTCCTTTCAGTTCACCTGGACTCAGGGCTCCATCTGGCTCCTGGCAGGCTGTCATGAGAGCCCTCAGGTGTGTGAAGATGAGCACTGTCTGGTTGAGCACCAAACAGCTGGCCAAGCATGACCTTCTGCTTTCATATTTTACTTTTTTTGGGACTGAATCAAATATGTTGTTTGAAGCCTAGAACTAGGTGCCTCACCTGTATTGAGACCACCTGCTGATAGTTAATGGTTTTTAAAACACTGACCTCTTACATTGGCCACACGAAAACCCATAAAAATAAGAGGCAAAGATGGTAGAAGACAGGAGAGAAAACTATGGAGGTAATCATAGTCACAGTCTAAATGGGGGATATCACATGACATTAAAGTATGAGCAAATTCCTGTTTTAACCTTCATCACAAACACTGTGTCAAGTGCAAACACTGGAAACCAGAAAACTGGAAACACAGAGTTGTTTTCACAACTTATAGTAACTTGTGTTTTTCTCATCTAATGGCAGAAGGTTTCCAAAGCAAAGGTCAATTTAAAATTAATTATGCCTTTTTCTTTGTTCCATATCAAACAAAATGCCAGACTAAGCAGGACAGCAAAGTATAACAGCTGTTACTTTTTATTTAGTTGTTACTGGTATAATAGTAATAATTGGTGCTGGGTGGGGCATTTCATGAAGGTAAGGTGAGCCATTCATTTGAAAGCCTCAGGCTTCTTTTCTGCAACTAGTTATTACCTGTGAGAAAATACTGAAGGCTGTCACCAGCGTGGGTCAGTTAAATCCTATTTGCCTAACACTGCATCTCTCCACGCTCTGATTCAGAGTTGCATGCCTTTCTAATTGTTCATATCTCATCTTAGAATCTCGCCTACTGAAATCAGTTGTTGTCCATTAATCTCTTTCTTTCCTCTTTCTTCAAAAGTGAATGATGTGCTCTCCTAGCTGGAGAAATGCTTGACAGTGGGAATCCTGGAAGTACTGACAACACTATAGAATAAGAAAAGATTATTTTCTCAATAATTCATGACTTCATAATTTCTCATTACTTGGTTGTTTTTTTTTTTTTCAGCATTTGTCAGATATTCATCCTTCCTTTTGAATGCAAGTTTACCACAACCTCCTGTTAATTATCACTACAAACAGACCCTGCATGTTCAGCATTCTGAAGTGGAAATTGCAGAAAATGTTACTAACATTAGCAAACTTTTTTACACTTCAGGCCACTGGACCTGGTTCTTATTTGGCCAAGTCTTGTGATGCTCACACAGGTTGTAATTAGATGTTATTTTAGGAAAGCCAGCAGTGCTCCAGAGTTGCTCGGTAACAGCATCTTCAGCTCTGGAGAGGATCAGCTGAGAAGGGGCTGCTCTCTGATGCAGCCCATATCTTGTGTTTCAGGGCAAATGTGCTGCTGCATTCCCCTTCTGCTCCCAGGCTGTGGAATGGAGTCGGTCAGGACTTTACTGCTTGATGGTTTGCTCACAAACTTGATATAGTAATTAAGAAGCTGTTACTTTTTTATTAAATTATCTCACAGCTTTTTTACGTAGGTAATGAAAAAGCAACAACTCTTTTTAAGGTAGGATCTTTCCCCTCCTTTTGAAGATCTGTGTGCTATTTTAGAGCATTACTGGATTGAGAGGTATGATCATAGTTTGTGTAAAGTTAATGCCTAGAGCATTATATTGCCTCCTATTTCTGCTGCAAATTAATGTTCTCTTTCACTCTGTCCATTTCTTGCTGGTCCTTCTCATCTTTCTCAGCCGCGTCATAGCTGTACTGGATGCAGACAAACGTAGGATTAGGTGTCTAATTAGTTTATGTTGCCTTAAACATACTTGTTTACTTCTTGGCACTGGGGGAAGGGCAATCCAGAACCTAACTGCTGTCTCTCCTTTAAAAGCAGCCTGAGTCTGGGCAGACTGGAAAGAAAGGCCAGAATTTTCAACTACTTTTTTTGTTCCGCATGCCTGCATGCAGAGAAAGTTGAAAACTGAGTCTGTATTACTAAATATGAAATAATTTCTCATTTAGGGTTAGATCCAAAATATTTATTTCCAAACAATGACTCAGTGTAGACAGTCTGAAAGAACTTGCTTGAATTGTTATGGAAAAGCTAATAAACTGTAATTAATATATTTTGGAACTTTTCCATAGATCAGAACAGTTGCATTTTAAATATTTTTGGTTTAGGCAAAGTGAACTTTAAGCTATAACTTCCCTGCTTCCAATTGCACCCTTTGGCAGATCTAGCTGGAGAATTCAGCATGGTATTCCCACCACAAATTATTTTCACCTCAGACCTCAGTGCTGTTTCAAGTGTGGGAGCAGTAACGCAACAGTTTGTCTTCTTGTCAACCATTCACTGCAAAGTCAGTGGCTGCTTTTAAGCTACTGCTGAGAAGAGTTTGGACCAGGATTGCTTTTGGACTCTGCACTGAGGTTCTTGCAAGATCTATTCCAGCATCTCCAGTGTGAGAGCAGCCTGGCTGTGGGGACAAGAGCTTCAGAGAACAGCAAGACTGCTCCATGGAGGAGGATAGGTTGTAAGCTCAGGGAAGACAGGGGCAGTGCCCTCTGAGCAGGGTGAGTTGCAGAGTTAATTGACTAGAGCTTTCATCCTATAAAGTTTTTCTGAACATCTTCTCAGTTAATGTCACTGTCTTTACTGCCTGGAAGAAAGTTTATTAGTTTTGTAGTTTATCATAGAATTGTTAAGGTTGGAAAAGACTTCTAAGATCATCCAGTTCAACTGCCAACAGCTCCCCACCATGCCCATTAATCCATGTCCCTCTGTGCCACATCCATATGGTTCTTGAACACTTTGAGGGATGGTGACTCCACCACCTCCCTGGGCAGCCTGTGCCAGTGCATCACCACTCCTCCTAAGAAGTTTTTCCTGACACTCAGCCTGACCATCCCCTTAAGGCCATTGCCTCTTGTCATATTGCTGTTACCTGGGAGAAGAGGCCAACTGCCTTCTGGTAGTTTTAGAGAGCGATGTTTATGTTGTATTTATGAAGTGTTCTGAGAGCTTTAAATGAGAAGAAATGCACTGAAGTAAAGCAAAGCAAAGAAAGTATGCTGCAGTTGTATATACTAGAAAACTACTCAAGTGCTAAATAATGGAAATGAGACCCCTGCATACACATTGACCAGTCCTGCTGAGATGGCAACTTGGATGTCTTCTCCAGAGCCTAAGAACTTAATTTTAGTATTCAGTGATAGAGAGCACCTGCCCTCACATTGCTCACGCAGTGTATTTGTGAGGAAGCACTAGAAGGATAGTAGACAGGGGAAGATTACAGTTGCCTGCTGGAGTGTCAGGATGGCACCAGGAACACAACCAAGTTGTTAGACTGGAGGTCAGCATAACACTGGCCCCTCCGTAACACATGAAAGTTAAAAGAAATAGGTGGATCAAGAGGTAGTGGCTAGTTTGAAAGGGAGAGTGGATGAAAAGACATGGCTGCTGATAGTTTTTGCAATTGGAAACAGAACAATAAGTAGCTCAAATGTGTAATTTGTGTTCAAGAGCACTTATCCATGCCGGGACTCAGCATCTTGTATTTTTCATGTAAAATTAAGCAACAGTTAATGTTCCCTAGGTGCTATCAGCTGCCAGAACAATAATCCTATTCTAAGCTCCCCTTGTAAGATTCTCTCACGCCAGAAGGTGTGTTCACTAGAAGAAACTCAATACTAGAAAGATACTTAGATTATTTTAGAAGATGGAATCAGTGAATACTAAATCCCCAAATAAACTGACTTGCAAAATAGTCTTAGCTTTGTAAGTCATTACAAAAAATTGGGCTGGAAGCATTAAAACACTTTGCATTATGTGCACAAAATTTGTGCCTTCATCTTCCAAACCACTGTTTTTTGTTTTCCAAGTTTGCTGTGATCAAAGCTGGCTCTGTGCTCTCACTGCTCATGTGACAGCTGAAGATTCAGACTGGCCAGAAATAGGACAATCATGGGACTCAGTCTCTAGAGCTGCCTGAATCATAGGGGTAGAAAAGAGTCGTGAAGCATAGTAGGCTGCCTTCACATTGCTCAGCAAGTCAGAGGTTAACAAAGAACCTTATTCTTTGAAAAGATAATTGACACTGAAAACAAGTCAACCATCCCACAGCTAAGCCCTGGAGATCATCAATTTTCGTGAACAATAGCCAATGATGTTTAGGATTCACTGAGTTAAGTGGTTAATCCTATACAGAAAGCTGCATCCATAATGGCATTTCAATGGGGGGAATCCACCCAATTTGACCCCTAGAGAATTGCATCCTGCTGTTACACTGATGGATATGCTTATAAATACCATGGTAGCCATCAACAGATAATATCTTGAAGAGCTGAAAAGCCTCTTTCTATTAAATGATACATTGATCTTCATGAAACAGCAATTGCCCGGTTAATGAGCCATGGAAACCAGTCTGCTGTTTTTTTGCAGTGCGCTGTAGCCAAATGTAAGGAAGTTCCATATATTGTTTCATTTTTCATTTGGTAAAAGAAGTCTAAACAATTTTCTACAGTTCCTTTCTTCTGCCCATCATCCCCAGTAAGCCTGTTTCCTTGCCTTCTGATTGGGAAACCCAAAAGCAAATCAACATCCTCTTACTGTATACTGATCCAAACTTAGCATTTGCTCATCAGAAGAGTCCATCAATCACGACAGTTAGCACAAATTAGCAGTTCTCTTTGCATAAAGCAGTACCCTTACACGGCTGCAGAGAACTCAGCTTATGTTCCTTCTCCAGCACAGGTGGACACAGACAAACTTTAGCAATCACAGGATCACAGAATGGCCCGGGTTGGAAGGGAACTCAAGGATTGTGGATCTTCAACTCCCCACCACATGCAGGGCCACCAACCTTCCCATTTAATACTAGACCAGGCTGCCCAGGGCCCCATCCAACCTGGCCTTAAACACTTCCAGGGACGGGGCATCCACAACCTCTCTGGGCAGCCTGTTCCAGCACCTCACCACTCTCTCTGTAAAGTACTTCCTCCTGACATCCAACCTAAATCTTCCCTCCCTCAATTTAAAAACATTTCCCCTAGTTCTGCTGTTATCTACCCTTTCAAAGAGTTGATTCCCCTCCTGTTTGTAGGCTCCCGTTAGGTACTGAAAGGCTGCAATGAGGTCACCCTGCAGCCTTCTTTTCTCCAGGCTGAACAAGCCCAGCTCCCTTAGCCTGTCTTCATAAAATCACTGCTGTTTGTCCTCATCATTTTTTTTTTCCATCTTCATGCTTTCAGTGCAACTGCTCACAGTCCTGCTTTTTTTGTTTGTTTGTTTGTTTGTTTTTCTTTAAAGATCAAAAAGCCATCATCATGCAAGGCTTGACTCACAATTCTGTACTTCTTAGACCTTCTGGTATTGCATATATATAACACTATGCGCACATGCATAGTGCATAGACTTCAGTCCCTTTCTCCATGCTGCTTGTATAAAACCTCCATATCTGCATGCACGAACAACCCTCAGTGTGTCTTATTTCTGGTGCTTTAACCAGAAATTAAATTAAAACATGTTGCATGGCTTGAAGAGATTTTCCTTAGGATTTTTCTGTTTATTTCTTCATTGCATTTGTCCATTTGTTTCCCTTTTCTTCCATGTTGTTCTCTGGCTCTGTGCTCCCCATCTGCTGTCTTGCTGCAGATCCCATTGTTTCTCTGCATGGAGGACTGTGCAGTATCACTGCTGGCCAGGCCCCTAGACGTTGCTGCAGGACTGACTTGGAGGAGGTGCAGGAAACACTTTGCCTACCTGTCCTGGCTGGCAGCTGATGCTATTGGCAGTGGTCTTCCAGATATCACAAGGGCCTAAATGAGAAGGATTCGAAGAAAGGAGGGCTTCAGTCTCCCTCCAAAACCACACCCAGAGCTGCTCACAATGTGAGAATACAAAAGAAAGGGGGAATTAGAAGGCAGAATGATTTGGGTGCTCTCCTCCCTTCTTTCCTTTCTTTCACAAGATTTAGCCTTCTCTTCCTCACAGCACAATAGCTCTGTTTAGGGAGGGAAGTCCTGTCTTTAGCACTATACTTGGATGTTGTGGCTTAGAAATAGTCCTATGCTTGTCTAGGAGTGAACTAGCAAGAAAGAAGGGAACTTTACAGGCTCTTTGTTTCTAGACTGTGATGTTTTTGAACGTGAGACAGCCTTTTGCTTCAGATACTCTAGAAGGAGTTAAAGTGGAGCATCAGAAGATGATCATGCAATTCAACAGCTCTGCCTGCCCGGCTGCACTTACAGTTGGGTCTATCGAGCTCAGTGACTCAAAGAAATGAGCTATCATTAGCTCTGAAGAGCCAACACACTAAGAAAACAATTCTCCATTTTCAGCAGTATCAACAAAATTGTTTACCAAGTTCCAAAGAGTTATATTTTTGGCATCACTGTGGCCTGATTTGGCCTGTTGAACGTTACTTATGAGTAAGGAGGAAAGAACTTGACTTGACTCTCCGTTATAAAGCAGAATTTGTATGGTTGACAGCTAAAGAAAAACAAAGCAAACCAAGTTTTTTTGTATGTTTACCTCATCTGATCTGGAAAGACAATGACTATGAAGCCTGCTGACTTCCATCGGAGGGATGCGTACCGTCATGTTTTTAAACTGCGTCTCTGTCTCTCAGAACAACCAGAACTTGAGACACCCAAAAGGAAACACTTCTACATCTAGTTGTAAATGACCTATTCAGAGTCATACATGCTGTGGAGAAGTTGGAAGGCCTCAAACCTTTTTGCTAAGGAATTTCTGTCACAGACAAACCTCTTCTCTGTCATTTGAGGCCATGTTAGCTGCAGCTCTGCTGCAGTCTGTAGTCTCTTTGACAACGGAGTGCTGGATAGGTTTTCTAAAGGAATCATAGAATTGCAGATATTTCCAGGATTCAGTCTAGAAACAGATCTTCCTTTGGGGAAGGCTGCAACCACCCCTTTTTTCTGCTGTCTTGCTGAGTGAGGAGAGCCTCTGTCTCCTCACCGTGCAGACGTGGTAAGGGGACAGTTGCAGCTAAGGCTAAAATCTGAGCAGGTGGCAAGGTGAAAATGCTGCCAAGTGAATAAAGGGGCATGAGATCTTCACTCAGATTCTACAAAAATGGCACTGCTAGAATAGTTACCATCTTCAAACAGCCATGACCAGATGGCATTGCTGGCTGCACAGCTTAGGCTGGAAACAATAACCATGGCAGCACTGGCTTCATCCTGGCCACTGCCTCTGAAGGGCAGCGTGGAAAAGAGTGAGAGAATAGAAAGCAACAGTGGTAAAACAAAAAGCAGCCTAATGAATCATTCATACCAGGGATTTATACAGTATTTTACTAAGCCAAAGCACTGTGCAAAGCATTAGCTGATTAACATTAATTAATAATTCAGGTAATAAGTGAAGTGGAATGAAAATTGTTAGAGGAAGTGTGGACTGTGAAAGCTTCCTGAAATGATGAAATGATTTTGCTGTCTTTGATGGAAGGAAGAATGCCTTCCTTTAGGGTTGCAGTGTGTTCGGTGTGGGTGTAATTAGTGCAGTTTTAATAACCACCTGCTTAATTCCGTAGGATAGGAGATGACATGCAGCATAGCCAGCTCTATGTTTCAGTGCAGAGAATTATGACCAGCTTCAGTAAGAAATCTTATTCCTTCAGCTGCTCACTAGCGAGATGAATTTTTGCACATTCCTTTGCAAAACTTAGCATTTTCCATTGCAGGAAAATAGGGCATGGCTGTATATCTACTGCTTTATCTTAAGCAGTAGGGAAAAATAAAGCTGTTCTGTCAGGACACTGCAAGTGAAAGCCGAGTTTTTTAAGGGCTAAGTCATTCCTCTGCAGTAAGAAGATAGGAGTCTTTGGCAGAGAATTACTGTGCAACTTGATTCCTGGCCATGACGTATTTAGGCTTTCATTATCACCTGCTGCCCACACGTATGTGGCATAAACTCCTCAGAGAACCTGTGAAGAGATGCATCTTATGTTGGCTGACCTGGATCACTTCTTTGTTGATGAACCCTCAAAACTGCTGGAAGAAGTGTTTCATGCCAGAGCAGCGTTACCTCAGACTGAGCACATAGCACTGATTTCCCAAATTCAATGGCTGACATGTTGTAAGGTGTAAGTCGGGTTTTCAATGTACGTGCAACCTGATAAGTCAGTATCTTGTACAAGTACAATGCAAGCAATTGGTGCTGCAGATAAAACCACCAACTCCAAGAAAGCAGAGATTTAATAGACTGCTAATTGCTTTGATACCTTTGCTACCCGTCCTTATAAAAGACTACAAGTCTGTGTTTCCTTATGACTTGGGACACTGTCACTGTAAGCAAAGAAAGCTATCAGACCTCCTTTTTTCTTTTCTCTTTCCTCTGTCCAGTTCTCCTGGGGATGGAGTCCTGGCAGCTAGACCTACCCCAGGCTTTTGCCTTTTGTTTTCCTGTACTTGACTCTTGGCACAGTTCAGAAGTTTTTAGTGTTGTGCTTCTACAATCACATGCTAAAATATTTGCACAGCTGTCTGATGATAGAAAAGGGGAGAGAGAGAAAATCAGCTCTTCTGTTATTTGAAAAGATTAAAATAAAAACAAGCAACCAAACGAACAACCAAAACCAACAAAAACAAACCCACAGGGTTTAACATGGGTTAATCATAGAAAATCTTGAACTTGCTCTGCTTCTCCACCCTCTTTTGTTTCCCCCATGCTCTTCATCTGTCTTCTCTCATATATCCCAACCCACTCTTTCATGCTTCTCTTAAAATACTTGTGAGTTAAACCCTCCCATGGGATTCAGACGCCTGTGGGACTGTTTTGCCCACCTGTATTCATTCACTTCAGCCTGCTCCCGCTGTACAGAAATAGGACCAACTCCTACAGGCTATCATTAGGCATTCGTCACGCAAATTTCTGACAGAAGTTGGTGGAAGTTTTGGCAGAAGCACTGCAAAGCTTATTACATTCATCCTCCAAGAATATAGATTGGATGGTGATGAAAGATGAGAAAATACTGCCTAGAAAGAAAGTCCATTAATAAGTGAGATCTAGATGTGGGGAAGAACAGTTGATTGAATTATTTATAATGCTGTTATAAAATTGCTGAGTTGCTGAGCTCTCCAGAAACTCATCGATAACAGGCATGACCATAGCTGCGGTTAATAAGAGTATAGACAAGCAGGAACAAGGATCTTCATGAACATCAGATATGGAAATGGTTTTTTGGTTGTTTTTTTTTGGGGGGGGGGGGGAGGGGAGGACATGGAAGCCTAGCATATTCAAATTGCTTAGCATATAATCTATTTTAGTGAGGTGATAACTTTGTAATAGTCTTGAAATTTCACTCTGAGTTGATTTTACCAGCTACACACCATAGATTTTCAAGCAAAAACAGAGCAAATGAGTTCCCCTCTTATAGATGCTTGCTGATAAGGTTAACTGTAGATCACAATGAAAAAATGAAATGGATGTGAAAAGAATAACATCTGGAGAGGGACATTATGAGCAAAAATGAACCTCAATGTTTAGATGGACAGTAACTCTTTTCACATGTTTTGTGTCAGTTATCTAATTAGTGATTGATGATGACAGTACTATAAGAGATACTTTTTTGCTGTCTGGAAAATTGAACTTCTCAAACCTTCAGTGGCTAGAAGAAGGAAAAGTGAAAAGGCTAGCAAGATCTTTTTCAGCTGTGACATCTCTAAATCATATGCATGCACTCCCACTGCAAACAATCCACTCCCTGCCTACGCGCATAAACACACTCCCTGCCTTTATCCTGCTCTTGGACCACACGCATCTCTCCATTTCATATCAGCCAGCCCCCTCCTTCAGACACAAGGACCCCTTCTCTGAACTGTCTCCTCAATTACAGGCTTGTTTCCGCCCTGATCCACCACATTTGTGGGTTTTTTAAGGGTTCATTGCTGTCCTCAGTCATGAACTCCAGACAAGGCAGTCCTTTCTGTGAGGGAACTTCACACCTAGGAATGTGGTTTGGACATTTATAGACAAAAGGGCATTCATGTTGCTGCTCCTGTTGCCTCTTAAACTTAAGGAAGAATGAAAGTGCCAACATAAGCCTTCCAGTTCAGTTTATGAAATCTGTGCCTTCCTGTGGATGTCCATTTAGTGTAGTTCTCTTTTTGTTTGTGCTTGAGACTTAGATGTGTTGGCATTGGCCTGGACTCAGCAGTCTGAATGTCATTTCCAGCCCTTTAGCCTCTAAAGCTTTC